>NC_138221.1:14648905-16036405 GCF_964197995.2 Scardinius erythrophthalmus
CTACCTACTCTTTCCTTCTTATTTCTCTTTTTTCTTTGTCTATCCTTTCTTTCTTTCTAACTAATCTTTCTATCTTTCTTTCTTTCTTTCTTTCTTTCTTTCTTTCTAACTAATAACTAACTAATCTATCAATCTAACTTTAAACTACTTTAAACTTCAAACTACTTTAAACTTCGAACTTCTTTAAACTTCGAACTTCTTTAAACTTCTTCAAACTCTCTGGTCAGGCTTTCTCAAGCCAACTTAAAGTTTGTCTCAACAAACTTTTTTTTCTAGTTATACTTCAAATCCATTAACATATTTATTGACACATCTCCTAAGACTTATATTTAATTTATAATTAAACTTTATTTGGAGCCTTTCTTTAGTACACAATGCACATTTTTTAATATTACGACAACATTTTAAAAAATATATAACCATTAATAAAGTGTACCTAAAGTACACAATAGTTTCACTTTAACACAATCAAATACACTTAACCTCAGCACGACTTCCAGATAACTAAAGTGCATTAAATACAACATTTTTTGTTCTTATTGACTTTAAGTATTTATTTTAGGATACCAAAGTACAATTGCAGGGTATTTATATTAAGTACATGTATGTAAATGCTTTGCAGTAAACTTAGCATAAAATAAATGTTTCAAATATATTTTAGTATTATTTTTTTTTTCATTAGGGTTTTCATGTGTTTGAGTTTTAAACTAGCTGACAACATTGACATCAGAGGCTTCAACGTTAAATAAGTGCATACTCTAATCGCGATTAGCATCTTACTGTAAACAAATCAATGGTACACACACACAGTCACACACACAGCTGCAGGTTGTAGTACGTCCGTTTATCCGTGAAAGTTAACTTACAAAGAACATTTCTGGGAAGTTAATGAACTCCATTAACACACGATCGGTTTACCTGCATTATATATTCTACCATGAACTATATTAACATTCGTATCCGCTTATTTTAATGTAATACCTAAACGTTTAAATCTGTATTATTAATTGATCTCTATTTTTCTAAAATGATAGTGGATAGGACATGAATACGAAGCCTAACTTTACGTAATGGAGACTGAAAAAATTTCTCTTACCTGATATCGCCAAAATGTTTGCAGGACTCACACATCCAGACCGACCTTCCTCTGTGTTCACATATCAGCTTCTGTTCTCCTCCGTTTACATGTCACAACGCAAATTAGTTTAAAATAATAATTTAACAGGCATAAGGAAAGACCGAGTAATCTTGCCGAGCAGTAGCACACACATTAGTGATGGCCGGTTCGTGAACGAATCGTTCTTTTGAACCGGTTCTTTTTAGTGAACTGGTCGAACCAGTACACTAAATCGGACTGAATCGTTCGAAACAGTTCGCGTCTTGCATCAGCGCTGATCCACAAGTTAAGTTACTCACTTTCGGACATGCCTGAGTCCTGACAGTCCCTTCGACTCAAAATAAACCAATATCCCGAAATAGGCATATATGTTACTCTAGTAAATCCAACAGTTCACTGAACTGAGACATGTTGTGCTGAGAGAAGTGATGAGCACGAGCAGTTGATACTGAGCATGCGCGCACTACCGAACGTTCAGGTATACAGCGGTTCTCGGATCACCAGTACAGAACTGAGAACTGTTTCTTTTCGGACACGTTCGATACGGAGAACCGATGAGCTGATGAGCTGAGCATGCGTGCAATTTTTTCAGAGGGACGAAATGCATGTTTCTTAAGTATTTTATTGAACATCAATAAGTGTAACAAAATAAAACATGTTAGAAACATGTTTATCACATAGGCTACTACCTTTTCACTGTATTATTTTAAAGATTGGAAACAATGAATGGATTATAAAACTAAACATTTATTATTATACTAAAACATTATTTTCAGGAACAGATCATTTAATTTCTAAGTAAGTTGATATACATTTTTGACGTAAACTCTTTCCAAGGTTTTAAAGGGTGCAAATTAAATGTTTATAATGTGTTAATCAAAACATAACGTATTAAACATAGCCTACTGGAGTCAGACATGCATCGAGTTTTTAGTTTTGTCGACTGAATTAGCCTAGTAAGGTTTCAGTAGTTTTCAGCTCACACACAGGCATATGCTACGGTTCTCGAGTCAAGAACTGGTTGTTGCAGCAGTTCTCGGATCACCAGTACAGAACCGAGAACTGTTTCTTTCGGACACGTTCGATACGGAGAACCGATGAGCTGGAGAGACTGCGCATGCGTGATCGCACCGTCTCTGAACCGAACTTTCTTTTGGCCAACTGATGCTGTGTTTATATACTGCGTGCTGTGCTGTTACATGAGCACGGGTGAACCAAGGACTTGAATGAGGGGCCGAATGTAAGTTTAAGCGGCGAAATGTAAGTTTATTTAATTACAAATAAAATAAAAATGATGAAGACCAGTTTATTCACTTTAAGACATGTAAAACATCCGCGTTTGCGCATTGCCTTGGGCCTACTGGGTTCATTTTCAAAACGTAAATGTAAGAAACCTATCCAAGATGATTATGACGATGAGTACTATTATTTAACTGAAGTTATGATTACAAATGCCTTTATTTGAATGTATATTTATACGCCGGGATGATAGAATTGACGTCATTACGTGATGACGTAAAAGAACTGGTGAACCGGTTTTTTGAACCGGTTCATTGAAACGAACTGTCCGAAAGAACCGGTTCGCGGAAAAGAACCGGACTTCCCATCACTAACACACATGTCGTCATCATCAATACTAACTGACGTATTTTCAAACTTGACCAGTAAAAAGGCGCGCACGGTTGTCATTGGCCAGTTACGTAGATGGCAGTCATATTAACCAATCATGATCAAAGAAGGTGAAAACAACCAATAGCAATTGTTTCAGCGTGGTAATGGAAAATATTACTTTTTTTTCTTCTTTTTTTTTTTTTTTAAGAAATGTGTGTTCAGTTTTATTTGTAGACTATGTTATTTAATTAGTTGGTCAAATAGTGTTTTGATGACAGTGTGAATAAAAATGCAATCCTGCATGGTAAGCTTTAGGCAAACACAAAATTGTCCAAACAAACAAAATCACACAAAGAAAAAAAGTTTCTGCTGCACTTCTCTCCTGAGATTGAAATTATATCCATTATTATTATTATTGTTGTTAATAATATGATTATATTTTAACATAAATTTAGATTTTTGAAGTGGTGTTTGGATCAAAATATTATACAATGCTAAAATAACAAAATAATAATTAGAAATAATTATAATTCAAAGATGTATTCCTTGAAGACATGACATTGATTCAACATACAGATTTTGTAAAAAAACTAAAAAAAAAATAACCCTAAACCTAACCCTAACCCTTACCCAACAACTGACATTATTTCAACCGTATTTCAACTTTGAGGGTCAGTCATGTGCCCACTATGACTGAAAATAAAAGTCTGTACTGTTGGCCTCAAAAGAAAACTGAACTCAAAACACAATATGCTAAATGAATGAAACTGCACTTTATTCTGTACTCCTAGTATATGATGCAAATATGATTTCTGAATTTACATTGGATTTTCCCTTCAAACCATGAATTTCCATTCTATCTTTCTTTACTTGGGCTATTTCATCATCTGAACTGATGTGCCCCTTACAATAATCAAAACCCTAACCCTAACCCTAACCCCAATATTCAATCTCTAGAATTACATTGTCACTAACCGACTGACCAGAAAACTCTGGAGTATCTCAATTGAATAAGGGCATATGGCTGTTGCTAGGGGTTTGATTTATTCTACCCATCTCTAAGCCATTAAAATTCCATTATTTAGATAATTTTGATAGACAGAATTTGATAACTTCTGTAACCCGTTCTTCATATTGTACAGTGACCATTTTCTGGATATTTTGAACCATTTGTATATAATTTTTTTTAAATAACTATATGGAGATAAGCATTTTGCAGTAACTCACAAAATCAGACCACTAAAAGTTGACACTTTGAATATTTAATGTCATGGGTTGGAACTAATGCCTGCTGAACACCAACACTCCAGGACTGGATTTGAAGAGACATGGCCTATAGGCTACTGTAACCAAATACACTATATTGCCAAAAGTATTGGGACACCCCTCCAAATAATTGAATTTGGGTGTTTCAATCAATTTCGGGGCCACAGTTGTATAAAATCATGCACTAAGCAGACGCTTCTACAAATTTTGTGAAAGAATAGGTCGCTCTCAGGAGCTTAGTGAATTCAGTGAGTTCAAGCGTGGTACCAGGTTTCCATTTGTGTAATAAGTCCACTTGTGAAATTTCCTCACTACTAAATATTCCGCAGTCAGCTGTTAGTGGTATTACAGTATATGAAAGATTATAAATTACATATATACTGCATATAATTGTTTTAATGATTGTACAGATATGTTGTTTACAAGTGTATAGTTTATGATGCAATTTACAGATGCACAATTTATATTTACTACATAATTCATTATATTCACAATTATACTTGTATGTATTTCTCCATTCAGGGTCCATATAGAGATTACCTATGTGGCTACCACCATAAGACTGATTGTGTTTGCTCATGACACATATGGTTTATCAAAGTGGGTCCCATATGTTTTTCCCATTCATAACCCATATAGAGATTACCTATGTGGGTACCACCTTGGGCCCATGTAGGCAGCCTATATAGGACTGATTGTGTTTGCTCATGTCTGACCCATATGGTTTATCAAAGTGGGCCCCATATGTTTTTCCCATTCATAACCCATATAGAGATTACCTATGTGGGAACTACCTTGGGCCCATGTAGGCAGCCTATATGGGACTGGTTGTGTTTGCCCATGTCTGACACATATAGTTTGGCCAAGCGGGCGCCATATGTATTTCCCCATTCAGGGCCCATATAGAGATTACCTATGTGGGTACCACCTTGGGCCCATGTAGGCAGCCTAAATAGGACTGATTGTGTTTGCCCATGTCTGACCCATATGGTTTATTAAAGTGGGCCCCACATATTTTCCCCATTCATAAGCCATATAGACATTACCTATGTGGGTACCACCTTGGGCCCATGTAGGCAGCCTATATGGGACTGGTTGTGTTTGCCCATGTCTGAAACATATTGTTTTGGCCAATTGGGTGCCATATGTATTTCCCCATTCAGGGCCCATATAGAGATTACTTATGTGGGTACCACCTTGGGCCCATGTAGGCAGCCTATATAGGACTGATTGTGTTTGCTCATGTCTGACCCATATGTTTTATCAAAGTGGACCCCATATGTTTTTCCCATTTATAACCCATATAGAGATTACCTATGTGGGAACTACCTTGGGCCCATGTAGGCAGCCTATATAGGACTGATTGTGTTTGCCCATGTTTGACACATATGGTTTATCAAAGTGGGTCCCATATGTTTTTCCCATTCACAAACCATATAAAGATTATCTATGTGGGTACCACATTGGGCCCATGTAGGCAGCCTATATAGGACTGATTGTGTTTGCCCATGTCTGACGCATATGGTTTATCAAAGTGGGCCCCATATATTTTCCCCATTCATAACCCATATAGAGATTACCTATGTGGGTACCACCATGGGCCCATGTAGGCAGCCTATATAGGACTGATTGCGTTTGCCCATGTCTGACCCATATGGTTTATCAAAGTGGGTCCCATATGTTTACCCCATTCATAACCCATATAAAGATTATCTATGTGGGTACAACCTTGGGCCCATGTAGGCAGCCTATATGGGATTTATTGTGTTTGCCCATGTCTAACCCATTTGATAAACCCAAATGGGCCCCATTTGTGTTGCCCATTTTGAAACCATGCACTCATTTCCCATTAGTGACCCAACTAGGACCCACATGGGGAGCCCACCTGTTTTTGCCCATGTGGGACCTACTTAGCTGACCCAAGTGGGCCCCAGATAAGATGCCCATTTTGGGACCATACCCACTTGGTACCCACGTAGCCCACGCATAAACCATGTGGGGCCCACATATACATGTTGGCTGGGCAGGAATGTGTAATTTGTAAGTTCAGATCATTGAAAAAATAATAATAATTTGCTCTCTGACAGTAGTTCATGTAAAAGCAGAAATACAGCACTATACAGGGCTCTAGACTGTGACTAAATTGTCACATTTTGCGACCTAAAACATGCATTTCAGCTCAAACCAAAAGATATAAGACATCACAGGTTTTGATGACAGGCACCATAGTGCAGTCAATGTATCAAAATGAGTCTGAGAGTGAAATCTTTAAATATGTTTGAACTTTTTGAGGAGTATTTTGGAATTAAAGGTGTTATCCACAACAGTGTAATTCTCCTTGAATTGCTGCTTACAAATGCAGGGCCGCATGTGCAGCAATCGCTCGTGTATTTATACTAAAAATGTTTGTGTATTTTACCTATTGGGTCACCAAAATCTATTTTTAAAAGCTTTTTGTATCAATTGAAATGTTTCCTTTAATAAAGTTTAAAAAATAATTACATACACATTTTTTTCAGTTCACACCACCTATTTTGTCATGTCCCTCATGGCCTTCTATGAAAGTGTACTTGGGATATAAATAATATAATTAGAAAAAAAGTCCATACATTTTGCCATTCCCATGAATATCTCTCTGTGCTTTTTTGCTGGTAATGTTTTTTTTAAGGAAATTCATGATTATTCATTAAAATCACATTATTTAGTTCCGTCACTCAGTAATCCCTCAAGCCCGTTACACAAATCATTCTCCCCCATAAAACTAATGAACATATCCTTATATGTGACATCAATAGCAGGAAGTGACATCATAAAAGTCTTCTGAACAACATTGTGTGTAGACACAGGCAAGTTACCACCTTCTTTTATAACTATAACTTATATAGAATTGTGATATTGTGGTTGTCAAGCTCAACGACTCAACCCTGTTACATCAAATAAAGATAGAATTCTATTACTTGTGAAAATGAACTTTATTTCAACAATATACATGATTTCTTAATATCATGCATGCCATGTGCTCTCCTGTTATTCACTACATGTAGAGCAGTGGCCATTTTCAAGCAAAAAATCACAACTCTGTCACACTCAACCCCGTTACTTTTTTGCCACGAAGCGCGTGCACATGAAAAAAAAAAAAAAAACACATGCTTGAACACACACACACACACACACACCAAAAAAGCACACAAGTAATATGTTTTATTTTGATGACCTATTCAGTCAGTTTATAATGTTCTAATGTATACTACTGTACGTTATTGTTGTTTTTCCTGCAGTCGGGTTAATAAAACTGAGTTGCAATTGCAATTTATCTGTTGTTTTTCTTGGTTACATTTAATTTTGGTAAAAAACAACTATGTATATGTTAAGCTGTTTTTGTCTCTTCAACCCTGTTACCCTAGTCTCAACACCGTCACACCTACATTTTTATTATTTTTTTAGGTTTATGAATAAGTCATTTAATGTTTGTTGAACTTAGTCTGAAATGTTCAGAGCAATCATAAGAATACTGATTTTAGTTCAAATTCTGAAGTTAAGCCACATCTTTGATCAAAAATGATGACGTTGCTGTCACAAAAAGTGCCCATTTCAGGCTTTAGTATAGCATGTGTAAAATTATATGTAAATTTTACATTTACAATTACTGAATTAGTGTGAGGGACATCTGATTAATAGGAAAATGCTGATT
Source organism: Scardinius erythrophthalmus (assembly GCF_964197995.2). Classification (NCBI taxonomy): domain Eukaryota; kingdom Metazoa; phylum Chordata; class Actinopteri; order Cypriniformes; family Leuciscidae; genus Scardinius; species Scardinius erythrophthalmus. Next base: position 14,656,591 of record NC_138221.1, read on the forward strand.
TCATTACAAATATATTTTATAATCATATTCAGAGAGCTCCCATAGTGTCCATAATGGTGTTGAAGACTAATAGTGGCCATATCCTAAAATAATTACCAATAATAATAGGGATTTGATGCCTGAGGTGGGAAAATATGTTTTTCTGGAAGTTAAATATGTAATTAATGTTGTGGGGTGTTCAGAAAAGCTCAAATGCATCTAAAACTCTTACTGATCTAACAACTTTGGCCACCCAAGGCCTTCAACTATTAGCGTCATTTGCTAGTCGGGTAGCAGCCAAATAGCATAATAGTTTAACATCTAAATTTATTGAACCTGTCTGCACTTTCAAAATTGTAAATGCATACTAGACCAAATGTCTTGTGTTAACAATGAATAATTGTAATACTGGAATTGTTAATCATTTACAATCAACATGGGTTGAATGTGTTTCTCTCCTTAGTGACACACTCTGCTATCTTCCATATAGCTGGAGTTATACCATACACAGGAGCACAGAAACGCCACACGGCTACAATATGTCTCACAGTTGCATTTGTAAATGTCTTATAAATCGCATTAATATTTTCCTACACAGCTTATATAATATTTTATTTTTATATGTTAAAAAGACATTATAGTTCGACAGTGTCACCTTATCTGTTCAGGCTTTTATTTTGAAAAAGCACCTTTCTTCTTCTTCGGAAAGTTTGGATGTTTTTTATGACGCTAAAACTTCCTGTTACTCTCTCTTCACAATGTGCTCGTGTGTCGTCGGAAGAACGGTAAAAACTTCTAATCACTTTAATTATTTATCGTGTTCATCCATTTGAATCTTGTAAAGATAGTTTATATTGTGATTTTATTTATTTTTGTTTTGCTCGTACACATTATTTTTTAAGAGCTCCGTACTGTGATGGTGTGTCGAGCTAGAGAGCATGGTAGCTGATGGCAGAAACTCTTTGAATTAGCGCCCTTGGAGAAGCGGAATGAGGTATGAAGGAAAATGTGTGGAGTTTGTATTATCAAAAAGAGATTTTGTTGAAGGAAAAGAGAATGTCAATACTTCATTTGTTTATGGGTTTATTGCACGTCATCAATATAAAAACATATTTCTGTGAACAATTATAATATATTGTATTTCATTTTCTGCCAAGAATACTGTGGCCACTACTTGTGTATAATGTTCCCGTTTCCACGGTGGAGACCTTGGAAAGAAAGGTCAGCAGCTGTCTCAGAGGTGGTTAGGGTTGCCCAGGAGTCTCAGCAACATTGCCCTCTATGGAAACACCACAATGCTCCAGTTGCCTCTAAAATCCCTGGAAGATGAGTTTAAAGTGACTCGGGCACGTGAGGTGCTGATGTATAGAGACTCCCAACGACCCAAAGGTTGCCCAGGCAGGAGTGCTGGTGAAGACAGGGAGGAAGTGGAGCGCCCAAGCCGCTGTGCTGGATGCACAGGCTCGACTGCGACACAAAGAGCTTGTGGGAGCAGGCTTGGGGATGTTCCCAACACCTCCTCGACATAAAGAGTTGAAGGGGGAGGAGAAACGCAGCCGAATACAGGAAGAGGTCAGAGCTGCTGTGGAGGAAGGAAGGATGAGCAGAGCTGCTGGAATGGGGCAATAGGGGGCCTGGACCAGGTGGGAGCAGGCCATGGACCGCAAGGTCACCTGGACGGAGCTCTGGCAAAGCGAGCCGCACCGCATAACCTTCCTGATTCAGACAGTGTACGACGTCCTGCCTAGCCCAGCAAACCTCTGTACGTGGGGAAAAGCAGACACACCAACTTGCCAACTGTGCCCAGCTTGTGCCCAACAGCGCTCGGCCAGGGTCGTTACACTTGGCGTCACAACCAGGTGCTGAAATCTATTGCAGACACTATCAGCAAAGAGATCAGCAAAGGCGGCCGAGGGAGCAACACCACTCGCTCAATCGCATTTGTTAGGGCAGGAGAACAGCCACAAGCAGGGAGGAAGGCACCAGCAGGGATCCTGGCATCAGCCAAGGACTGGACACTCTGTGGATTTGGAGAAGCAGCTGAAATTCCCCCAGCACATTGTCAGCACAACTATGAGGCCAGATATCACTCTAATCTCAGAGAGCACCAAGATGGAGCTGACCGTGCCATGGGAGGACCGCTTGGGAGAAGCCCACGAAAGAAAGATGACCAAATATGAACATCTGGTCACAGACTGCCGAGCACAGGGCTGGAAGGCGAGATGCATGCCTATCGAGATGATTTGTGGGGTGCTCCCTCCACAAAGCCTTTACTGCGCTGGGCATTGCAGGAACAACAAGGAGCAGGGCCATCAAGAACACCACCGACGCAGCCGAGAAAGCCTCGAGATGGCTCTGGATCCGTAGAGGAGCACCATGGGGGCAAGCGAGAGCTACCTGAACACAAGTTGCGGTCTGATCAGCCGTGGCTGGGTCGCCTGGGCGAGGGTGTCTGATGTTGAAAGACCCGAAACACCCGATGACCCCAGGTTACATCACTGATGATGTGTTCAGGTGCATCTGAAGATGTGTTTCAAGAAGAAAAAAGAAGCATATTTCATTTCATATTTCATATTGGTCATCTGTTGAAATGATTTGTATTGTGTGTAAACATGATTCATATGTGAACATAATTTGTGCAAATTATTTGTGAAGCTACATAGAAGCATTTTGTATTCTGTTTTTTCTGTAGTTTTCACGGTGTGCATGGTGCTCGTTGAGAGGAAGAAATAAAATGACACCTGTTTGAAACCCTCTGCGTCTTGATGAATATATCCAAGGGGTCGCTACAGCATTAGCCATGTAGATGTTTTTTTTTTTTCCCACAAATTTGTCTTTTACAATGCTCTAGGTGAAAAGTAATTTGAGCCCATTTACAACCTGATCACATGTCTCACTCCCCATCTCACTATTGTGGTATATACTATGTTTCAGGGTTCTGTCACTCCTGTCTAGTTAAATTCCTGATTTTGTGACAGAGCTCTGACACTCCCGGTATTTGTCTCGTTTTTGGCTGAGTAAGCGGTTTCGAGCGTGCTCGAGCCGTGCACTCGCTTGTCTACGTGCCTTGTTACATGTGCGGAGCGTGGTGTGTGGATCCCGGCACATCGGTCTAGTTTGGTTTCGTTTCTGTGTCGGGATTCAGACATCCATGCTCCGCTTGTTTGTCTTCTGATGTGAGCGCACGGGATGAGCTCACGCTCGTCCTTGTGTGCTCTATCTTGTCTTGTGTAGCACACAGCTTGTGTTTTACACTGGCTGTGTGCTTTCATGTTGTCATGTTCTGTGTGAACACGTGGCTTATGACTTCTCATTGGCTGCGTGTTCATGTCTCGTTCTGTGTAAGCATGTGGCTTGTGATTAGTTTTACTGGCCATGTGCTTGTGTTTTGTGTGAGCACATGGCTTGTCACGTGTTTCCTTGTGCCATGTGCTCTCCTGGCGATTGTCTAACCCCGCCCACCTTGTTACCTGATTATTGATTCATTTTCCCCACCTGTTCTCCCTCGTTACCTGCTTTGTTTGCTAACCCTATTTATTCTCCCTGTGTTTGCAGTCCTGTGCTGGTTCGTCATCATATTTACACTGTGTGTTTCCCTCTAATGTGCTTCAAGTCAAGTTTAGCCAAGCCAAGTCGAGTCATGTTTTCCCCCTCTGGGTAGTTTTTGTTTGTATTTTGTTTTATTTTTATTATTTAAATAAATCCAATCCACTTTATTTAATATAGCACAATTTAAACAAACAAGGTTTCCAAAGTGTTGTACATGACAACAATAAAAGACACAGTAGGATAAAAGTAATAAAATAAGATAAACACAATAAGATAAAAGTAATAAAATAAAATAACATAAAATTAAATAAGAAAAATCAAATCAAATAAATAAACTGCACTGCCCACACAACACATTTAAATCACATCAATCACGATTACCTGGTGTTAAAAGCCAGAGTAAAAAGATGGGTTTTAAGCAGAGATTTAAAATGAATCAGTGAGGAGGCTTGTCTGGTGTGTAGTGGCAATACATTCCATAGTTTTGGAGCTGCAACAGCAAAAGCTTGTTCTCCTCTGAGTTTTAGCCTAGTTCTAGGCACTGTCAGGAGCAGCTGGTCAGCTGACCTGAGAGTGGCTGGGAATGTAGGGGTGCAGCAACTCGGTGAGGTATGGTGGGGAAAGGCCATTCAAGGCTTTAAAAGCAAATAAAAGGAGTTTAAAATGAATCCTTAAATGAACAGGCAGCCAGTGGAGTGAAGCTAAAATAGGTGAAATGTGCTCATACTTTCTTGTGCCAGTTCAAAGACGAGCAGCAGCATTTTGAACCAGTTGCAGACGGGCAATAGTAGTAGTAGTAGTAGTAGTAGTAGTAGTAGTAGTAGTAGTAGTAGTAGTAGTAGTAGTAGTAGTAGTAGTAGTAGTAGTAGTAGTAGTAGTAGTAGTAGTAGTAGTAGTAGCTTTATTGGTCACTAGTCACAGGTACCAGCGAAATTCCGCCATCAACCTGTCCATACAAACATACATAAAATATGACAAGGGGGAAGACAGGACCGGAAGACAGAGCATTGAGGAAAAAAATACAGCATAACATGAGGAGAGGTGAGGAGGAAAAAAAGGCAACCCCCAGACTATGCTCCTGTAAGGAGTACAGTTTGGGAACAGTAAAAAAACACCTCAGCAACATTAGCACATAATCAGTACACAACATGAACACACAAGACTTGCAACAGGGGAGGGGAGTGGGGGGTGGAGGTAACCCAGCACAGGCAAGCAGCCATCCGGTCCTGCAGCCATTTTCGGCGCTGGTCAGACCCGCCTGTCAGACTGGGGGTACAAAGCGTCGAAGGCGAGGGATGGGGGGTGGGGGAGGGTGATTGCATATCTGTGTATATGTAAGAGTCCGTGTATGTGTAGGCCTCGAGAGTCGCTACGCCTGACATCCTAATCTAGGGGCTTCAGTCCACAGGATGTCATAGCGATACACAGCAGTTGCCATGGAGTCAACCTTGATCAGGTCCCAGACAGAGTCAACAATCAGCAGGTGTCTGTGGGGAGTGGGGGAAGGAAGGCAAGAGCGTCTCGCTGCAGTGCTCTCTCCAGAGGGAGTTGTTGTTGTTGCAGCAGCAGCCTCGGCCAAGGCCAGTGCTGGTAGAGGGGGGCCGAAAGCAGATAAGATTGGGGTTGTTTGGTCTTGGGACGAGTAGCCGCATTCCAATTTACACAGCTCCTGGTCCATTTGGGTCTCCGAAACGATCCATTTGCCTTTGCAAAGCTGTAAGCTTCTCCAAGATGTTATCAATATTTTGGTTCATAGTCACCAAAGTCACAGTCTGAGTGCTGACAGCTCTGCCCACTGCTTCAATCATGACGGGCAGCCTTGTGGGGTTTTGGACAGCTGTCACCGTCTTCTTAATTCCTCGATAAACCAGGGCAATGCCTAATCCAAACAGCAGAAAACCTGTTATCATGGTTCCGAAAAGGTAGATATCTTCAATGTCCTCCACGGAAAGAGCCGCCAGACACACGACCCGCCACCTCTCCCACGCGTCCATCGTGTAGCCAGCTGCGAACGTTCCGGCAGGGCAGTCAGGTTCCCCCGAACCCAAGCTTCTCGTCGAGAAGATGGTGTCAATTGCGTTGAGAGACCAGTTGATCAAATCCATAATTTCTTAGTTTGGAGAGCAGTGCGGAGAGAGTCTCTCAAAGTACAAGACAGTAGACTAGACGAGACGAGAGGAGCAAAGCAGGGGAGATAAGGGAGAGGAGGGGAAGAAAATGCGACCGCCTTCGTTGAGAGCCAAAGAGAGAGAGGACCCACTAACCCCCAAATAAAGTGCATTGCAGTAATCCAGCCGAGTGGTCACAAAGGCGTGGATTACTGTCTCAAAGTGCTGTCTCTGAAGGACTGGTTTAATTTTTGCCAGCTGCCTTAACTGGAAAAAGCTGGACTTCACTACGGCTTTAATCTGGGTGTCAAACTTAAGGTCAGTGTCCACCTTTACCCCCAGATTAGTAATGATTTGCTTATGATACTGTGCTAATGAACCCAGATCAACCAGGGGGGTCACAGAAGTGCCACTACCACTAAGGACCATGACTTCTGTCTTTTTTTTCATTAAAATTTAAAAAGTTAAGAGGCATCCAGGCCTTAATGTCATGTAAACACTCTAGCAATGGCTTAACACCGTAGGAGTCTGACTTTCTAAGAGGGACATAGATCTGACTGTCATCTGCATCCACCCAGTATAACCCTTGAAAACCAAAAATGCAAAATAATAAACAAAACAACAAAGAGTGTTCCGTCGGAAGGATTGTATACACAATAGTGATGCGCGGGTCGGCTTTTTTTCCAACCCGCGGGTCCCGCTTTTATGAAATTATTTGGCCCGCCCCAGCCCGCCCCGCACCACTGTATCTATTTTTACAACCCGCCCCGCCCCGCACCCGCGACCATTAAATAGACATATTAGGCATTGTAATGTAAATGAAAACAGCCTTTATTTCAGCCTGAAAGTGCTTGGAAACATCGCCAACTGGCAATAACAGACGATTCTGAATATGAACCATAAATCAGGTCATATTAATAAGATAATGATTTAAACATTTTCAATATTTACAAAGCAGCGTTTGTATTCATCTAATTCATCATTCACCTTTTTTTCTTTTAATTATGTAAAATCCCGACCTCAATTTCTCCCGCACCTCATCTTCCATCTTCACTTTTATTTCTCCGTCTTTGTTGTTGTGGCTGGCGGCGGGAGCTGCTTGGCGCGAGCTGCTTTGCGCGAGCTGTGTCACGTGACGCCAAAGGTTTGGGGAAATCACGCAAGTTGCATTGCTACGGCGTTATCAAAGAACCTACTAAAAAATATGATTAGATTGATATTCCCAAATATTTAATATGGGCTGGACATTGCATGCAACATATATGGATTTTTTATTTTATTTTGTTTTTAATGACCCGCCCCAACCCGCCCCGCAAATAAAGTGACAATTTCTTTACCCGCCCCAACCCGACCCGCGGGCTACCCGTGGGGCCCGTGGGTTATGAGACGACCCGCGCATCACTAATACACAACCCAGCTGGATACACTCTGACTAACTGGAGTTCTCATTCATAAAGGTAACCATTCACAAAAATAATCACATACTCACCAACATTCCTACACCAAAGGATCGCGGACGAGACACCTAATTTATGTCACGGTCAGCTCGTTTTCGACCGTAACAAAGTAGGATCACACTTGCGCAGACTGTTTGACTTGCAAGATTATTTATTAAAGTGAAAAATTATCCATTACAAAAGAATATAACAATGTCTAGTTTAAACAATAAAGGAGAAATAATAATCCAAAAGGTGAGGAATGTTGATTAAGACTAACAAAACCATCAGTGAAATCAGTCAGCAGGGGTGTACAATCAACCACACCCTCCCTGGTCATCCTACGCAGAAAAAAAAAACAAAAATCGCAGGGTTGTAACACTAACACAAAACGCAAAGTCACAAATTAGGTGAAAAACCTTCCTAACTGAGTGGTAATCAGTGGCATAAATAACGAGCCAGAACAATATCTCAAAAAATTACATTTAATCTCTCAACACAACAATTAAGCCTAATGTAAATGCAACAAAGGCATTCCCACATGTTTGTCTTTGAAGGGGAGGAGGACATATTTATGAAGGCCATCATCAACTTTAACGCACTTCAAACTCTCTGACAACTGTGAGAGAAGAAACACACCCAGGCTAGATGAACTGAAGGGGATATGTGTAGAATGGCTCAACAGCATGGAACTGATAGTACACCAAGTGCATATTACCTTCAAGCAAGATTATATTCTGAAGCAAGCCAATGTTATTACCTATTTTAATACAGTTATCCCCCTCTGTAACTTTAACACAAAATTGATCCGTGTGCAATTCTTTAAACTCCTGTATTATTCCTCTAACACCCTGTGGTAAGGGGCCACCAACATGCTCTTTCCTTAATACAGTTCCAGCTTTCACATTGACCCTTCTGTTATTGGTACGCTCAGACAAGTCAAGTCAGTCAAGTCAACTTTATTTATATAGCGCTTTTCACAATACAGATTGTATCAAAGCAGCTTCACAGTATTAAATAAAATAGTACATCAGTGTATGTTTCTGGTGTAAAACATCCACGTTTGGTAATGCAGATCAATAGCACTGTTGAATCGATTAATCAAATTAAGTATCCCCAACTGAGCAAGCCAAAGGCAACAGTGGCAAGGAACCGAAAAACTCCATTAGGTGACCTAATGGAGAAAAAAAAAAACCTTGGGAGAACCCAGGCTCAGTCGGGGGCCAGTTCTCCTCTGGCGTTTATGAAGTAGAGACCGGATTTAACTGTAAGATTAAAATATTATATGAATGCCTGGCTGAAGAGATGCGTCTTTAATCTAGTTTTAAACTGGGAGAGCGAATCTGAGCAACGAACAGTATCAGGAAGGCTATTCCAGAGTTTTGGTGCTAAATGTGAAAATGCTCTCCCTCCTTTGGTGGATCTGGATATCCTAGGTATGACCAGAAGCCTCGAATTTAGTGATCTTAAAGAGCGCGATGGATTATAGGGCGATAGAAGATCCGTTAAATAAACTGGAGCTAAGCCGTTTAGGGCTTTATAAGTCAGTAGCAATACCTTGTAATTAATACGGAACTTTATAGGTAACCAATGTAGTGATGATAAAATTGGTGTTATATGGTCAAACTTTCTTGATCTAGTAAGAACTCTAGCGGCGGCATTTTGGACTAACTGTAGCTTGTTTATTGAGGATGCAGGACAACCAGCTAATAAAGCATTACAGTAATCTAGTCTCGAGGTCATGAATGCATGAACTAGCTTTTCTGCATCAGAAACAGATAGCATGTTACGTAATTTAGCAATATTTCTAAGGTGAAAAAAGGCTGTTTTTGTAACATATGAAATATGATTTTCAAAAGACAAGTTACAATCTAATATAACACCCAGGTCTTTTACTGTAGAGGATAAAGTAACAGGACACCCTACTATGTTAAAGTTGTATTGAAGGAGGTTTTGTGGGCGGTTTTTTGAACCGATAAGTATTACCTCTGTCTTATCTGGATTTAATAAAAGAAAATTGTGCGTCATCCAATCTTTTATATCTTTAACACACTCTGTCAATTTGGATAATTTAGCGTTTTCATCCGGCCGTGATGAAATATATAGTTGAGTGTCATCAGCATAACAATGGAAACTAATTCCATGTTTCCTTATAATATTTCCAAGTGGCAGCATATATATTGAGAATAATAGAGGGCCTAACACAGATCCTTGCGGCACTCCATAGTTTACTGGAGTTATGATAGATTTTTCTCCGTTTAAATAGACAAAATGGTAGCGGTCAGATAGGTATGATCTGAACCAGCTTAATGCTTGTCCTTGAACACCGGTATAGTTTTGTAGCCGATCTAAGAGTATTGTGTGATCTATAGTATCGAACGCAGCACTAAGATCAAGTAAAACTAGTATTGAGATACAGCCTTGGTCAGAAGCTAAGAGTAAATCATTTGTGATTTTAACGAGCGCAGTTTCAGTGCTATGATGCGGCCTGAACCCAGACTGAAACTTTTCATAGGTGTCATTTTCTAGCAAGAAAGAGCCCAGTTGGGCAGACACAACTTTTTCTAATATTTTGGACATAAAAGGAAGATTTGAAATGGGTCTATAATTTGCTAGGTTATTTGGGTCTAATTGTGGTTTCTTAATTAGTGGTTTTATAACTGCCAATTTAAATGTTCTTGGAACATGACCTAAAGATAAAGACGAGTTAATAATATTGAGGAGAGGCTCTTCCACTATAGGTAACACTTCTTTCAATAGTTTAGTTGGTATGGGATCTAATAAACATGTTGTTGTTTTAGAGGAAATGATAAATTTATTTAACTCTTTTTGTTCTATAGTTGTAAAGCACTGTAATTGTTCTTGCGGGGTGATAATCGAGGCTGAATTATAAGGCGCGATTGAAGATTGAACGTTTACAATTGTGGATCTGATGTTTTCTATTTTCTCAGTGAAAAAATTCATGAAATCATTACTACTAAACTGTAACGGAATATTTTGTTCAGGTGACGCTTGTTTATTTGTTAGTCTAGCCACGGTGTTAAATAAGAACCTAGGATTGTTTTGGTTATTTTCTATTAGTTTGCGGAGATGCTCAGCCCTGGCCGCTTTTAGGGCCTTTTTATAGCGTGACGTACTGTCTTTCCAAGCGATTCTAAAAACCTCTAAATTAGTTTGTTTCCATTTACGCTCTAAATTACGGGTTTCTCTCTTTAGAACACGAGTAGTATTGTTGTACCATGGTGCTTTAATTTTCTCTCTGACCTTTTTTAGTCTCATAGGTGCAACAATATCCCATTTTCCAGAGAGAACGGTGCTCATAGTGCTGGTTAGTTCGTCTAGTTCATCTGTTTGTTTAGGTTCAGGCAGCAGCTGAGACAGATCCGATAAGCAATTTGAAAAATTATCTATGGTGGATGGAAGGATTGTTCTGCCTAATCGATAACGCGGCGCAGCATGATATATTACCGGGGTACGTAATATGCAAGTTACCATGTAATGGTCAGTTACATCATCACTTTGCGGAATGATATCTATATCGGTTGGATCGGTTCCATGTGATATAATTAAATCGAGTGTATGATTAAAACGATGAGTCGGTCCGGTAATGTTTTGCTTAACCCCAAAGGAGTTTAATAAGTCTATAAACGCAGCCCCTAACGCAGGGGTGGGCAAACTTTTTGGCTCAAGGGCCACACTGGGTTTTAAAAATTTGACAGAGGGCCGGCCCAGTAGCAGATTATGAAGTACGATCTCATGAAAGTGCGTATCTATACCACAAATTTTATTTCTCGTGCCATTTATATGCCAAAAATGTTTTTTTTTTTTTTTTTTTTTTTTTTTTTTTTTGCGTGCATGCTACACACTGTAAACCCCTTGGTTAGGATTAGGGGTGTGGAGTGCGTGCCTATTACACGCCATAAAGTGCATATCATATGCACACGAAAACATTATGCACTACAAATACAATTCGTGGTATTCGCACTTTCATAAGATCGGGCTGAGCAAACAGACAACGTTGTGTCAATGTCTGTGCGAAATTCAACAACTGAGAGACGACATTCTGACAATACATTTTTTTATGCTAGATATCCCCCATTTAGCATGTTTTGATGTTAATTTTTAAAGATGTTAGATAATTATATCCTATACTTTTTAAATATTGTTTATGCTTATTATTATTTAATGGCCTAACAGTAAATTAGAAACAAAACATCTGCAAGTGTACACTTAGAAGAGTAAAAAATTACAGGTTACGTTAATTCAGCTTTATTAAAATGGCAATTTGCACTTCCAAAAGTCATACATTTGTGGAAATAAACGAATATACAAATTTATTTTAAGAATAATAAAATAAAAAAAACATAAAAGGCAAAGGCAGATCAGAACATTTAATAAAAAATAAAAAAACGGGTTCTGTACGGCAGACAGGGTAGCGTAGTCGAAAGCCGGACGATAATGGTCGGTAAACGGAATCGGGCAGGATTAGGATACATCCACAAATCCAGAGGAGCAAAGAAACTAAATAGCAGACAAATCAAAGGAAAAACTAAGGTGTGCAAGCGGTTACCAAACATTTTTTTTCTCTCATTGAGTTACCAAAAAAGGAAAAAACATTAACGTGCTTGAAGTCTCTGCGCTTAAGTTGCTGTCTGTTTGGTTTCCATGGTGACGCGCTTGTTACGTGACACACCGCAGCCACAACAGCGCTGAATGAATGATCTGCTTTTATGCCATTTTTCCTTTTTTACATTTGTTAGCTATGGCATGCAATATATGATATTCCGATTGTCAAATATATGCAACGCAATATAAAGATAATAGGGATGTTTTTCTATCATCTAAGAGCGTAACATTTAGTACAAGTACTTCAAATGAAATAAACTTATAACCCGTTTTCTGAGTAACATTGAGAATATCTCTATAGATAGTTGCAATACCGCCGCCACGACCAATCAGACGGGGCTCGTGCTTATAGGAGTATCCTGATGGAGTAGACTCATTTAGACCGAAATAATCATTTGGTTTAAGCCAGGTTTCAGTAAGGCAAAGTACATCTATGCTATTATCTGTGACTATTTCATTTACAATAACTGCCTTAGGTGTGAGTGATCTAATGTTTAAAAGACCTAGCTTTAGAAATTGTTTTTGTTTACTAATAGCAACATTTTCTGTTTTAATAACAATTAGGTTTTTCCTAGATCCTGCAGTAGATTTATTATTTGATCGCACTAAACGAGGAATAGACACAGTTTCTATGCAATGTTCTACACTAGTATTTATATCAGTTAATTTGGTGCAGCAGAGACTATGATTTGGACTTTTGGTTACTAGTCAAAAGGTATTTAACGTTTTGGAGATGTTATCTGACAGAAGATCCGATCCGAATCTGTTTGGGTGTAAGCCATCAGCACGGTATAGCCTAGGACGCTCCCAAAACAGATTCCAATTATTTACAAAGAGCAGTTTCTGCTCATTGCACCATGACGTTAACCATTCATTTAGCGCGAATAATCTACTAAACTTGTCATGTCCTAGACGGTACGTGGGAAGCGGTCCTGACACAATGATCGTTATATCAGGCGATGTGCTGCGTACCGTATCGATCAGATTCCTGAAGTCTTTCTTCAGAACTTCCGTCTGGCGCAGCCTGATGTCGTTCACTCCCGCGTGCAATACCAAAGTTCCGACGCGCTCGTTATCGTTCAGAATCTCGGGAACGCGAGCAGCGATTTCAGAAACACGAGCACCAGGAAAGCAGTGACTGTGCACCTTATTTTTACCTGATGTAGCATGGACGTGCCGAACAATGGAATCACCCATGATCACAGCATCGCGTTCTGTTTCGCGAAGAGCGGAGAAGCGGTTTTGTGTGGATAACTCGAAAACCGGGAGGGTCGGAGAGGGTCTTGGTCTAGACCTGACTCGCGTCTTCCGCTGCGGAAATATCCAGGCTTCGTGGTGGCGTGTTGGAGCCGGAGTGAACGAGACCATGGCTGATCGCGACCTTGGCGCTCGGAACCGATGCCGAGTAACGCACGGAGTAGACGAGGTCGGAGTCAGCCGGTTAGTAACATTAATCTCTGATTTGTGAGCATCAGCGCGTGATGTTTCAAGAGCTAAACGCCGGTCTCTCAGCTCGGCCTGTCTCACTAAAAGGTCGTGGATCTGTTTCTCAACAGCTTCCAGCTCAGACTGTACCGCGTGCAGCTCAAATGTGTCCTCACCTGCACCAAAAGGTAGACTACTTGCATCTGATATATTCGCCATTTTAACAGATGGACAGTAAGTTAGCAACGACACTACCAGTGATGCTATCAATTAATACTAATTTCTGACAAGCGTCTTAGATATAATCCGTCTTTTAAGTGGTACGGGTGTAGAGTAGACGCACGATAGGTGAAAAATGTTTGTAAGTGAGTGTTGAGAAGACGCGTTCAGCCGTGATCCCCGGGAGTAACCTATAAGAGTATCCAGCGTAGAATCACTAACAGGCTTGAGACACGTCTGCTCAACAGTCCGCGTTGTAACTATGAGGTTTGAGCAGTAGTGCTTCTCAGTGAGGAAAAGTAGAAAATGTTTGTTGTAAGTAAGTTTAAAGAGTAAAATCAAGAATTATAAATCAAATCGATAGAGCTCCAAAGACAACAACGCGTTCAGACGCGACGCATGCGCATTCGACAAAAGCAACGGACAATCTGGGCAACTGGGAAATTTGGCCCCCCTCACCATGCGCTTTACCTCACCAAGAAAATTCTCAAAAGGGAACCCAGATATTACATCAAGACATGTCTCTTAACATCATCGCTCAAATGAACAAGGCAATGCAAATTGTACACCAGAAAGTCCTCACCATAAAGTCTGCCAAAATGTTCAACAAATGACACAAGTAGTGTCTTTGCACAGTCACATATCCCTACATCCACCTCAGGATTAGCCAGCATAGCAACCGACAGCAACATAAAGTTGTGGTAGACTGGAGCAGCCAGAACATCTACGAGAAAGACAGGGCCTGTATACAACAAGACCTGTCATAGCTCCGTAGCCTTCCATCTCCCTCTTTTCTCAAAAGCTCTAGGCTTTCTAGCAAACTCGCGCGGACAAGCGAGTTGGCAAAGGCCCACTACACCACAGGTCAAACAACCAACATACAACCCCAAGACACACCAAATGCATGTAATCGTGAGGAAAATCAAGTACCATGTCGATACCAAATCCAGTCAGAGGAGACTGTGCTGCATGATGATCTTCATCCAACATTTGCCTGAAACTAGCATCTGTTCTTAAGGTGCAGTCAGTCTGTGGAAAAGTCTTGCGATTTCTTATATATACACCCGTCTGTACACATTTATCACAAGCTGAATAGCCTGATTGACTCTTTATGCCTTTAACAAAAGCCCGGGCTGGAGCGTCACACACAACAGAACAGACTCGCAGAAAAAACAGCTTTCCTTTGAACCAAAACCCAGACTGAAGACTACTCAACTCACTCACCAGGTCCCTCAAGTACTCAGTGAGTGATTTGGGTTTGCAATCCCCTCCAAAAACGCCAATCATGAAGGGACATTTACCTACTTCCTTCAATAAACCTAGAATGGGCCACAGCTGCTGGTTGTAACTCTTAAACAATGGGAGCCCGTCAAAGCTTAACTGTAACTGCAGGCAATGGTTGCTAGGGAGTTTCATCCACACATTTTCAAGAAGGCCTGTTATAGCATTCAATACACCAAAGTAAAAGAAGGCACCTCCTGCTACAGGTAGGATTTTGTAGTCGGTGAATGTTTTGAGGAGAGTCCTCCCATCTCTTGGCAAATTGGGGTGGTGAAAATGTAGGATAGACAACAAGGCAGTAAGTGCAACCATGGTGATATTAAACTCCAAAGCCCAATTGACCAAATCATCAGCCAGGTCAGGTCTATGCTCAGAAGGGCTCTATCATCACAGTCACTGTCAAAGTTCCAGTCACACATCAAGTCATTACTGTTTGCACAGTTTACAACAAGGTCTAAGTCATGTACAGTTTGGTCATCAGTCAGATCATCGTCAACAAGCTTACTGTCGTTCTCAATAACTTGCAGCAAATTACACACTGATTTAACTGCCTTGCGTCTCAGATTACATTTGAAAGAATGCATTTGATCAGACATTCTTACCTGAGCGGTGTTTATTTAAATCAAAAGCAAGATTACCTGAGGAAAAAAAGAAAAAAAAATAGCATTGTACAAAACCATCCATAATGTCTTATTATATTAAAGCATTACGATTTCCCTTTTTTAGTCCAAGCCCAACCCAATAACCATTATGACATTGCATGGGTCCATCAAGACATGTGTAATGCCGCCTTTACACCAAAATTACCCGGAACAATTTGTCCCAGGAACTTTTTTTACCCCAGACCGGTTGCTTATTGCGTTTACACCGTGGTCTAAAGTACCGGGCAGATTATGCAAATTGTCTGGTGACGTTGAACTACGCGTGACTGCTCCTCTCAGTCTGCTGTGTGGAGTCAACCAATCACAATGTGGCATGAATTCAACCAATCAGCATGTTCAGCGCACAAGTCCCACCCCCAAAAGTTCTAGAACTTTGAAAAAGTACTACCTCGCCAGCAGGGACTTTCTGAGGGGGGAATATTTACCTGGAACTTCATTTAGACCCTGGTTCCTGCGGTGTAAACACATAGAGTACCATCCCAAAGTTCCTAGTTCTTGGGTAAAGTTCCTGCGGTGGAAACGCACCATAAGTTACTTTGATAAGAAAGCATTTCACCAGTTCACAAGGTTCTCAACATTATCTAACACACAAATCATACACACAAACACCCATGTATGGAAATAGAAAAAAATATGTCGATTTATACAGTACAAAAAGGCCAAAAGTTTGGACACATTACTATTTTTAATGTTTTTGAAAAAAGTTTCTTCTGCTCATCAAGCCTGACATCATCCATGTCATATTGTTGTCACAGTGTCTGGTTGGTGTTCCCTGGGTGTCCACTAGAGGTCTCTTCCCCATACCCTCACCACCACATCATGAACTGCATTTCCCATAATCTTTTGTCTGAACTCATCACTGATCATTGCATATGTTCAAATCAAGTGTAAAAAAGTTAATAATTTGTTGAGATGTTTGTCTGGTCAGGACTGGGGAGCTGCAAGAGGAGCATTGTTGAGGTCTCATGAGGTCTTCCCTTGAATATGGCTGTTTATCATATATGGGAGCAGCTGAAAGTCATTTGATTAGGTTGGACAGAGAACAATCACAAGGGTTGCGTATTTGTTTTGGAGCTTTTAGATCATCTCCTGTTGCTGCTTTGCAGGTTGAGTCTGGAGAACTTCCGATTCGGTTAAGGAGAGTTAAGCTAATCTATGTGTACTGGGTCAATCTCCAGGGTCATAGCTGTGTTCACCCAGCAAAAGCTGTGTTGCTGGATTGTTGGGAACATCAGGAGTCTAACTACTATAGCTTTGGGTGGATTGGGGATATTAAAGCCCAGAATGTAGGCCAGACACAATTTAAGTTCAGTTTGACTGTACCATGTTCATCCATACCTCCATGGTTGTTTGTTATGCCAGTATTGGACTTGCAGCTACAAATGGCATTGAAAAAGGAAAGTAGGGGTACCCCAGAATGGCTTGTTGTTCAAAATTATTTTGAGCAGTTTAAAGAGCACCTTGTACTGTATACTTATGGGTCTAAAGATCCCAACAATGGCAGAACAGGAGCGGCAGTGAGTATTCCACAATATAACATCAAAATTAAAAGAAGAATTTCTGATTATCTTGCAGTGTATACTGTTGAACTCACTGCCATTGCTTTAGCTCTTAATTGGCTGCTTACTAATTGCATTCGGGACATAAACAGAGCGGTAGTTGCCTCAGACAGTCAAGCTGCATTATTGAGCATTAAAACAGGAAAGTCATGCAGACTAGATCTATTGTACAAAATGTACTATATATCGTTTCAGCTGCATAGTAAAGATGTTTGTGTTCAGTTTGTCTGGGTCCCTGCCCATGTAGGTTTTGATGGAAATGAAGAGGTGGATATTCTAGCTAAACAGGCCTTGAAATTGAATGTGGTTAACATCAATGTCCCTCTGTGCAAAGCTGAAGGGAAATCTATTATTTAGAATAAAGTGATTGGGACGTGGCAAGAGCAGTGGGATAGTAATGACACTGGCAGACATCTTAACTGTGTGCAAAGAAATGTGGGAGGGGGTAGGTCTAGGGATGGAAGTCGGAGAGAAGAGGCAGTGCTGACACGTTTAAGGATTGGCCATTCAGGTCTCAATAGATCTTTGTTCCATATAGGGAAACATCAGACAGGAGTCTGTGATTATTGCGGTCAGCCAGAAACAGTTGAACATCCTAATACAGTGTAATAATTACATGGAAGAGCGTAGTTGTTTAATATCAGTCCTATATAAAGAAGGGAAAGCGCTTACTTTAGTTAATCTCTTAGGAGATGTATCTAAAAGTGTTAAAAATCAAGTTATGAGGTTTCTCAAAAATATGGGTTTGTTTTACCGTATTTAATATGTACATATTTATATCATAGGTATAGATGCGCATAGGTGAATAATTCCCTCTAACTATTCTCGACGAACACACTCCTGTCCAGTAGTTGGCAGTAAATGCACCTTAAGTTGGTTTGCCAACCACCAGTTAAACTCTAGTAGAAGAAGAAGAAGAAGAAGAAGCTGTTTCCACGCACATTGTATCTGTCTATTTATACCCTGTCTGTTTCAGTGTTTGTCATGGAGTCCTTGCTTAATGTCGGTTAGCACTTCTGAGTTCGTTTCCTGGTTTGTTTCTTGTTTTTGGACTGTCTCTATGGATTTTGACCATTTGCCTGGCTGTTTATGATTACGGATTACCCCATTAAAGCTGCACTTGGATCTTATCTTTTGTGTGTACATCACATGACAGTTGTGAGCAATAACAGTATTGTCTTCCAATAGAGCAGTTTTATAGGTTTTTATCATGTATCCTGACTCAAATAATGTGTTTCTAACAGCAAACACTCAGAATAAAGTGAGATGATCCGCTGATGATCCTGAATGGCTTGTTGAATGAGTGTTGATAGTCTGAGGCTCATCAATATTAACAGATCTGCTGAAAACACTCTTTATTTCATGACAATAGTTCCTGTTTTCACCTCATTTATTATGCTGATGTCTTCAGATCTCCTGTAAATTGACACTTAAAGCTCATTTCATTGGTGTCAGCAGACTGAGGGTAATTGATGATTGCTATACAGTATGTATGATTATTTCTGAGTTTAACTGTTTTTCTTAGCATTTTTTATTTGGAAGAATTTACATTAAGATATTTTTTTCTTTATTTATGCATATTGTAGAATATTTTTATTATTAACTGGATTAAGTGAAATCTATGAGAATATTATCAAAGACATTATACTATTATATCTGGCTCAGGGCAGAACCATAAGAAAAACAAATGTAGTGATTACCTTTGAGTTGTATATATGTTTGATACTGGACATTGGAGTTGCTCGACTTTGTTAGATAAAATCATTTCTTGGATAGGAAAGTTTATTTTCTGGCATCAAGACTTCAAGATTGATGTTTAATGAAGTGACTCCACAACAATATTCTTATATTTGAATGAAGAAGGAGCATCATTTTTGGGTTATGAATTGAAAGAGCATCAGTTACTTTATGATAGACAGTACCGATGTTTTACATTTGTGTCATTTAGTTAAAAAACACTCACTAACTGATATATTTTTTGCTCCTCCCACAACAATTATGTCATCATTGAAGCTCCTCCCACAACAGTTACATCATCAATGAAGCTCCTCCCACTGTAATTCTCCAATAAATGCTGTAAATTCCCTTCAGCTACAAGTGAAGACGAGCATCAGAGCATCAGGAAGAGTTGAAATCTGCAAAGACTGAGTTTATTAAAGAGGACAGTGAGAACATGAGTGATCCAGAACCCTGCAGAATGAAACACACTGAAGATCCTGAAGAACAAAGAGGTTGGTGTTTATTCTTCATTCATTCATGATGCTGAAGAACATTCATGTTAGAAACATTCAAGCACTTCATCACTTTTATTTAGTTAAACTATGAAATGGTACAGATTTTCAAGAAAAGGTCAGTAGAGGGAGGTTGGAGAAACTTTCATATTGATTGTCAACATCGGGTCAAATTATCTCCCTTGTTTACACTTATTTTATATCTGGTTAAATTTTTTTGCTACTATTTTAGCAAAAAGTCGGACATCACAGTGTATATATATTTTAGATTATTATTTGTATTATTTTTTAAGCAGCAAACAGCAAACTATCAAGTAAATTAACTTTACAGAATGGCTGACAGAATTGTAATTGAATTACTTTGTGCACCGATAAGACAGAGCATGCAGTAAACCTTCTTCCACACCATTGGATTCAGACGTTGGGACAATTGTTGTACCTTGTAAAAAAATCCTAACAAATACTGAGAGATCATTTTATTTGCACACCATAGGCACTATAGTATAAATGTTCATATTACATTAAGTAATTGTGTCATTAATCAAATACATTTAATATTTCTCACTTCAGAAATGTGATTTGTGCCTAAAAGGCCTTGAAAATAATAATTGAAATATCAATGTACCTCATTCATGCAATTAGTTAATGAAACCAACACCAGATTTATCATATTTTATAGCAATTGTCTACTAGTATTTTGTGCCATTACATCAGGGCTCACTTTCATATTTCTCTCTGAATTATTGATGTGCTGAAAATTAAATTAAACCTTTTTCTTTTATGTCAGACCCGATGGATGTGAAGGAGGAGAGTGAAGAATTGAGTGAAGTGAAGGAGGAGAGAGAAGAACTGAGAGAAGTGAAGGAGGAGAGTGAAGAACTGAGAGAAGTGAAGGAGGAGAGTGAAGAACTGAGAGAAGTGAAGGAGGAGAGTGAAGAACTGAGAGAAGTGAAGGAGGAGAGTGAAGAACTGAGAGAAGTGAAGGAGGAGAGTGAAGAACTGAGTGAAGTGAAGGAGGAGAGAGAAGAACTGAGAGAAGTGAAGGAGGAGAGTGAAGAACTGAGTGAAGTGAAGGAGGAGAGAGAAGAACTGAGTGAAGTGGAGGAGGAACATCATGTCAAACCTGGAGAAAAACCTTTGAGTCGCTCAATGAGTAAAAAGACATTTTTAAAGAAAAGAAGAGCCAATACATTTTTCACCTGCACTCAGTGTGGAAAGAGTTTTTCAGGCAAAGCGAGTCTTGAGATTCACATGAGAATCCACACCGGAGAGAAGCCGTTCACATGTGATCAATGCGGGAAGAGTTTCGCAACCAAACAGCGTCTTGATGTTCACATGCGTGTTCACACTGGAGAGAAGCCGTTCACATGTGATCAATGCGGGACGAGTTTTGCACAAAAACAACATCTGACCAAACACAAGAGGATCCACACTGGAGAAAAGCCACATATGTGTGTTCAGTGTGGAAACAGTTTCACAGCTAAACAAAGTTTTGTCCATCACATGAGGATCCACACCGGAGAGAAGCCGTTCACATGTGATCAATGCGGCAAAACTTTTTTTAGTGCATCAGACCTGAAGAAACACCTGACAGTTCATACGAAGGAGAAGCCGCATTCATGTTCTGTGTGTGGAAAGAGTTTTTCACTGCTGCAAAATTTACAAAGACATGAGAAAATTCATACTGATATGAGAGAGTATGTGTGCTTTGAGTGTGAGAAGACTTTTACTACAGCGAACTATTTAAAACTTCACCAGAGAATTCACACTGGAGAAAAACCTTACAAGTGTTCACACTGCGACAAGAGATTCAGTCGATCAGAAAGTTTGAAAACACACGAGAGGATCCACACTGGAGAAAAGCCTTACAATTGTTCACACTGTGACACAAGATTTAATAATTTAACAGGTCTGAAAACACATGAGAGGATCCACACTGGAGAAAAACCTTACAAGTGTTCACACTGCGACAAGAGATTCAGTCACTCATCACATCTGAAAATACATGAGAGGATCCACACTGGAGAGAAGCCCCACATGTGTATTCACTGCAGAACTAGCTTCAGAGACAAATCATCTCTTAATCGTCACATGAGAGTTCACACTGGAGAAAGACCATTTAACTGTGATCAGTGCGGTAAACAGTTTCATTGGGCGTCAGTCCTGAATAAACACCTGAAGATTCACTCAAAGGAGAAGATTCATTAGTAATATTACAGCAGAAAAGACACGACGGTGTGTGTTTCAGTGTAGAAGTCCTTTACTACAGAAGATGAACTGAAAGAGTGCCAGAAAATTCACACTGGAAAAGAAGGCCATAACACTTTTAAGAGAGACATGAATCTTATAATAATTTTTAACTCGTTCTTCATTGTTTTTAATCAGAACATCTAGTTTATCTTCCACTTCTACTCTTCAATGCAAACTCAAGATATACTTTCATGTATCTTTGAAACTGGACACTTCTTCTTCTCTTGAGATGCTTTGGCTCTTATAAGTGAGTAAAGAGAGAGATCTGTCTCATTCTCCTTCACTTTTACTTAATGTTTGTAATTGCTTCATGTAATTATTGAATAAAATCTTCAATCATTTTATCAAAATTGTATTGTCCATTTTTTATTTTCTTCTGATTCTGTTTGAATCAAGAATAATTTTATTTCTGAAAGCCATGACACATTTTTTGCTTATTGTGCTTTCAATGTTTTAATTTTCTAAAAATGCTTTTAAATGCCTAATAAATTATATTTCACCCACACATGACTGACATTGATTGAGATTGCTGTCCGTCTACATTATTAACAGTTTCACCCTTGATATCTAGTATCATATATACATTTCAAAGAGGTTGTTCTAGTCAGTTTGATGTTTCATTCACACCATGAGGCTTCATGAAGTCAGAATAATTACTATGAACTAAACAACACAGTTTTTACAAAATAAACTGAAATGATCTCCATCTCACCACAGCTTTACACAACCAGCAGAAAGAGAGCAGCTGGAATAAAGAGAAGTTTTGTGTTACTAGGGTATGTATTACCCCAGACTTCTGTGCAGTATCCAAAATATGGGAGTATTAGGGAATTGTACAAAATATGCAACGAAGAATAGTCTAAAACATCTTTAACTTTATACAAGACCCTAATACTTTTACAAACTTTACTCTTAATATAAACAATGTGATCTTTCCAATTCAATTCATCATCCAAAATAACACCTACAAATTTTAAATCATTAATTCTTTAAATATCAGTTCGATTGCTAATCTTACATTTTCATTCTTTTTACAATTACCAAAAATCATGTACCGGTATTTTGTTTTCTCCCAATTTAAACATAATTGTTTTTGTCAAACCATTTCTTAACTTTTCCCATTTCTGAACTTATATTTTCTGTAATTTCTCACATTTTATTTCCAGAATAAAAAATGTTGGTATCATCGGCCAACATCAAAAACGTCTCGGTTACGTATGTAACCCTCGTTCCCTGAGTACAGGGAACTCCAACGTGTCATCGGGGGAGTTCCCTGACGAATTGGGATCACGCTAGGGAGACCAATTGCCTACGAGTGAATTAAAACGAGCCAATGAAATTGGCATGCAGGAATTGCATTCCGCAGCCCGCCTACCAGCGCGGGTATAAAAAGGCGGAAGCAACGCATCATAGTGCTTTTCGCTGAGGAGCCGAACAGTGTCCAGTCCTCTGCGAAGGTACAGCAACATGGCGACGGGACGACACGTCTCCGGGAACGAGGGTTACATACGTAACCGAGACGTTCCCTTTCATCCTGGGAACTCCAACGTGTCGTCGGGGGAGTTCCCTGACGAATTGGGATCCCAAGTAAAACGCCATGGTGCTGGCCCCTTCCAGTGCCCAGCCAAGCTACCCTGCAGCAGTTTCTTGAATTAGTTGCGGGAGCTAGCTAGGGAATCACACTGCTGTTCCGCAAGACCCGCACAGTGGATTTGGATAACACTGGGAAAGCGTGCCCTGACCCCCCGGAGGGGGGGGAAGCTGCGGAAGCCCAGCCTGCCTAGAGAAGGCCAGGAATACACAAGTGTACTAACCCATTTGGGGTAGTGAAACACATGGCAGTCCCTGAGGTAGTCCCAATCCGAGGGAAGTGGGAGCGTACTCAACAGGGACGACAGAATGAGTCTGTCAAGGGGAAGACACGGCTGAACTGCACGTGGCATTATGGGTCACCGTAGAGACCACTGAAAACACCCAGTCTACTAGCAACTCCTACTAGAGGTAGCAGACCTGGCGCCAGGCGGTCCGCCACGCCTGGCACCGGAGGGGTGACGAAGGAACTCACAAGGCTCACCGACGTAGGGCGCCAACAGAGCAAAAGTCGCACGTATCCGGCCGAGGCACGGAATGGCATAGCAAGCCGACACAACCTATTCCCTCGCACCACTGGCCGTAGTGAGTACTCGGGAGGAAACAGGTTCCACACGCAGGCTATAGAACCTAGCGAACGTTTTCAGTGTCGCCCAGCCCGCAGCTCTACAGATGTCTGTCAGCGAGGCGCCTTGAGCCAAAGCCCAGGAAGCGGCAACACCTCTAGTAGAGTGAGCCCGCAACCTGGGAGGACAAGGCTCACCCAGAGACTCATATGCTCGGTTGATAGCATTCACTAACCAGTGAGCTAACCTCTGCTTGGAGACAGCCTTCCCCTTCTGCTGGCCTCCGTAACAGACAAAGAGCTGATCTGAGGTTCTGAAGCTTTGCGTTCTGTCAATATAAACCCGCAGTGTGCGGATGGGACAGAGAAAGCTAGGGCTGGGTCTGCCTCCTCCTGGGGCAGCGCTTGCAGGTTCACTACCTGGTCCACGAAGGGAGTGGTAGGAACCTTGGGCACATATCCGAGCCGGGGTCTCAATACAACATGAGAAAGGCCCGGCCCGAACTCAAGGCACGATTCGTCGACCGAAAATGCTTGCTGATCCCCGACCCTCTTGAAAGAGGCCAATGCTAACAGGAGCACTGTCTTAATGGACAGGATATTAAGCTCTACTGTCAGCAAAGGCTCAAAGGGAGGACTTTGAAGAGCTCTAAGAACCAGAGCTAGGTCCCAAGAGGGTACAGAGTGCAACACACGATGTGGATTAAACCTCCTAGCACCTTTAAGGAATCTGATGATCAGGTTGTGCTTCCCCAAGGACTTACCTTCTACTGCATCGTGATGTGCTGCTATTGCAGCGACATACACTTTAAGAGTGGAGGGAGACAGCCTTCGCTACAACCCATCTTGCAGGAAAGAAGCACGTCTCTGATCGGGCAAGTTCGGGGTTCTCCCGACGGGAGGAACACCAATCGACGAACAGGTTCCACTTCAACGCATAGAGGCGCCTCGTAGAGGGGGCTTTAGCGGAAGTGATGGTATCTACCACTGCTTGTGGCAGGCCATCTAGAACCTCCGCGTCCCGTCCAGGGACCAGACATGGAGTTTCCAGAGG
This sequence comes from Scardinius erythrophthalmus, assembly GCF_964197995.2. Lineage (NCBI taxonomy): Eukaryota > Metazoa > Chordata > Actinopteri > Cypriniformes > Leuciscidae > Scardinius > Scardinius erythrophthalmus. The sequence goes on from NC_138221.1 coordinate 14,681,125, forward strand.
TCTGGACGCGGGTGCCATAGAGTGCCCCGTCTCTGAGAAAGAAGGTCTTTCCTCAGAGGAATCGGCCAAGGAGGGGCTGTCGCGAGGAGCATGAGTTCCGTGAACCAAGTCCTGGTGGGCCAATACGGCGCCACTAACAGGACCTGCTCCTTGTCCCCCCTGACCTTGCACAGAGACTGTGCAAGAAGGCTCACTGGGGGAAACGCATACTTGTGCAGGTCCCGGGGCCAGCTGTGGGCCAGGGCGTCCGTGCCGAGGGTCCCCTCGGTCAGGGAGTAAAACCACTGGCAATGGGTTGTGTCCGGAGAAGCAAACAGGTCTACCTGTGCGACTCCGAAGACACTCCAAATCAGCTGGACCGACTGGGGATGGAGTCGCCATTCTCCTGGCAGGGGAGGCAACCGTGAGAGCTCGTCTGCCACACGGTTGAGCTCCCCTGAAAGATGAATGGCATGAAGCGACCTCAGATGCTTCTGACTCCATAGGAGGAGGTGGGAGGCGATTCGCGACATACGACGGGAGCGTAGACCACCTTGATGGTTGATGTACGCAACGGTCGTAGTGCTGTCTGTATGGACCAGTACTGCTTGTGTCTGAGAAACCCCTTGAGGCGACACAAAGCTATACGTTCTGCTTGCAACTCTAGGCAGTTGATGTGCCAATGCAGCTGGGGCCCCGTCCACAGATCCAAGACTGCATGCCCGTTGTACATGGCCCCCCAACCCATGGCAGAGGCATCTGTGAACACTACAGCATGCCTGGAAACCTGGACTAGGGGCACTCCGGCCCGTAGAAACACAGGGTCCGACCATGGGAAGAAGGTTCGGCGGCAGCGCGGCGTAACTTTGACCCGGAGCATACCGTTCTGCCACGCCCACCTCGGGACTCGATCGTGAAGCCAGCGCTGAGCTGGTCTCATATGTAACAAGCCGAGCGGCGTTACTGCGGCTGCGGCTGCCATATGCCCCAGGAGCCTCTGAAACTGTTTCAGTGGAACCGCTGTCCAGCCTCGAAAGGACTTGAGGCAGGTGAGCACTGACTGGACGCGCTCCTCTGTGAGGCGCGCAGTCTGGGCGACCGAGTCCAGTTCCATACTGAGATAAGAGATCCTCTGCACGGGGCAGAGTTTGCTCTTGTCCCAGTTGACCTGAAGCCCCAACCGACTGAGGTGCCGGAGCACCATGTCCCTGTGATCGCACAACACATCTCGCGAGTGAGCTAGAATGAGCCAGTCGTCGAGATAGTTGAGAATGCGAACGCCTTGTTCTCTCATGGGAACAATGGCCGCCTCCGCGACTTACGTAAAGACACGAGGCGACAGGCCAGCCCGAAGGGTTGGACTTTGTACTGATACGCACGACCCTCGAACGCAAACCATAGAAACAGTCTGTGTCGAGGAAGAATCGAAACGTGAAAGTACGCGTCCTTCAGGTCGATCGCTGCAAACCAATCCTGGGTACGGATGCATTCGAAAATGCGCTTCTGCGTGAGCATTTTGAGCGGGAGTTTGTGCAGGGCCCGATTCAAAACTTGCAGGTCCAGGATTGGCCGTAACCCACCGCCTTTCTTGGGTACAATGAAGTATGGGCTGTTAAACCCGGACCTCATCTCGGCAGGAGGGACCGGCTCGATCGCGTCCTTCGCCAGCAGGACATCGATCTCTTTCCGCAAGACAGGGGCACCCACTGACTGCACACGGGTGCAGTGGACGCCTCTGAACTTGGGAGGCTGGCGTGCAAACTGAATTGCATAGCCGAACCGAATGGTGCGGATGAGCCATCGGGACGGACCCGGAAGCGCTAGCGAGCCTTCCAGATACCGTCCTAACAAACCCACCCGAACCACCGGCGTACCCGCGGAGGGGAAGCGAGGTGGAAGACAGGGACCCGGCTCTGGTGGCATTGTAGCGACCGAGAGCGGGGTCTGGGCGTTTTAACTTGACACCAACCTGCTTCCACCTGTGGGCAGACGGCAGAGAAGGCCCATGGGCATTCTGCTGCGGGCTGCCCGGTGGCGAGGGGAGGGGGAGAGACGAGGAACGAGGCCCTGACTCCTCGTGACCTGGTCTCTGCGCCTCCGGGCCCAGCTGCAGACAGGAGCGACGCAGCCGAGGCTGTGTCACTGCTATCAGCGAGCTGGAGAGAGGGGAACGAGAGTGGTGCTGATCGTGGGCGGCGCGCACTGCCATTCTGACCCTCTCGAACGGAGGAGACTGGTCTTACTGGTCTGCCAGACTCGACCGTGAGGGGAAACGAGGAGCGAGGCCCGGGGGCATCGAGTACTGGTTTCTGCCACCTAACCCAGTGAGAGACGAGAGTGACAAGGCCGAAGCCCTCACTGTCATCTGAGCACTGGGGGCCCGTGAGTGATGGATCTGTGGATCTGCATTGGCACATCAACTGCCTAGAGTGACAGGGGGCCCTGCTCAAATTTGGGTACCGCTGACTGGATGACCAGCGGCGGAACAGAAATGAAATTCTCCACCCGGCCCTCGCCCGGGGGAAGGAGTGGTGATGACACACACTCCCGAAGAGCAGACATCACATACTCCGGGTCGCTCCTCTCAGGATCGTTTCCCTTACCCTTTGCGGGGGGAAACGAACTCCGAGCGGGCGGTTTTGAGGTGCTTCTGGACCACCAGTGTGGACATCGTCTGACTGAGGGCCAGCGCTGTGACTAATCACGGTCAGTCACTAAGCACAGCTCCACCCCGAATCAGAAATACCTACATGCACTGAATGTGCAGGGGTAGTGAGAGAGGAAAAACTTCAGCAGATTTAGGCATGTTTGGCTTGCCATATTGGCACCAAAATGCTTCCATACTGCCAAAATTTTTCACACGCATCTAGGCACTTTAGACCCAGGAAGTGTGGCTGTCAAGTCTGAATCTTCAGCATGAGAACCCACCATTACAGTAGGAACTCAGCATAATTTTCAGAGTATAACAGCCCTCTCTCCGATGTAGCGATCGACATCTGTCCTCCCCTGGGGCCCCAAATGAAATGATTGGTCCCTCATGAGAAGGACCAAAATCCCATTCAAAGCCTCGACGGCACACGGCACACTGAGCGGCTCAAGCCTTTACGAGAAAGGGGAGACGAACAACGTGCCGACGTGGTCATGCACTCATGAGAGAACATGAACCACCCACAAACGAAGTCTCACACACTGATTAGGCATGTGAAACAATGAAGGTGGCCGTCATATGAGGACAGGAAACGATCGCATCCAGAAACACAAGAGTGAAACGTCATCCTGAAAAGGACGCGATCTTCACTCGTGTTGCTCTTTCAGGAAGAAAGTACTCTCTTTATTGTGCTGAAGCACACAGGGACCCAACGCGGCAACACAGCGGGGAAACTGCAAGGCCGCTGTGCGCACTCAACCGTTTACCAGCTGTGAAAACAGCTTTTGAATTAACAAGTGTGTAGACGCAGCCGGCAGACAGGAAATCGCGCGGTCGCTGAAGCGCCGTCACGCCAACACAGAGAGATCCCTTCCCGAAACAGCAGACTCGTAGAGCGTAAGATAGATACAATCTTAACGCTCATTCACTCAGAAAGGACACAATCGGTCGGCTCCGAAGCAAAAAGCACTATGATGCGTTGCTTCCACCTTTTATACCCGCGCTGGTAGACGGGCTGCGGAATGCAAATCCTGCATGCCAATTTCATTGGCTCGTTTTAATTCACTCGTAGGCAATTGGTCTCTCTAGCGTGATCCCAATTCGTCAGGGAACTCCCCCGACGACACGTTGGAGTTCCCAGGACGAAAGGGAACTGTAATACTTTAGACACTTCGCAGAGGTCATTAATGAACAAAATAAAAAGTAATTTTAATGTTATATTGTCCATTTATCTGTCTTTTTTACTGCAATACATCCTGCTGCTATAGATATTTGTACTAGTCATAATTGTTTCATAATTGTTAATTTTATATTGCATATATTTTTATATTGTTCATACTTATATTTACATTGTCTTTTTTTATGCTCGGGGCCTTGCAACGAAATTTCGCTCAACTGTATATTGTAAAATGTGCAGTTGAATGTGCAATAACGTCTGTCTAAGTCATATGCTATTACCAAATATGTAAATAAAAAATTGGCAAGTTTAAAAAATATTATTGTTCTTTTAATGGTTAAGGTGTAAATGCATTTTACTCTGGATAAACTTTTTACAGAATGCTTCACAACATTGTTTATTAATAACCATGAAAATATACTAACGCCTATGTTCATACAAAAGATAGAAAATGTAACAAATTTAAAAATATATTACATAGCACTTGTATTTACAGTATATCTACACAGTGTCAGAACTGAAGAATTAGTCTCACCCAAGAAAGGAAACACTTCAGACGGGTCTGTCCCCTTTGATATCAAGAGGTCCCTGATAGTTTGAGAGAAGGCAACAGATGGCCCACAGCTGATTGACTGAACCTGCCATAGAAAGAGGAACAAGCCCATCCCAAATGTGGTACTCCTTCACCCTGCGTATCGCCCTCTCAACTGAAATTCTCAGGTGGGCAATAGCCTGTGTTTTGTAGGTGTCCTCTGTGCTGAGCTGATTCGATGTTTTCAGTGGAGGGATGAGGAGGGTTGCCCCCACCTGTGACAGCATCTTCTCAATGTGGAACCCCCTTGTCAGCCATTACTCCATCTTCTGGTTGAAGTAACTGCAAGATCTGTGATTGCCGAGTTATTTCTATTTCGGTGATGGAGTCTGTGTACAATTTAGATACAAATGTGATAACCCCACATGGGGCAATGCCAATTAGACCTTTAAAGGTGGGGTGGTTTTTATAGTTGGAAAATGTTTCTGACTATTATCACTCTCACCTGAGGGCAGTAGAGCTTGAACTTGTCAGGCAGTGTGGCCTGCACTTGCTCTCGCGTCATCCACAATGGTAGCGAGCCAAGAACCTGGTAAAGGTAGCTTGTCCATGTTAGGATGATGCGACTAACAGGAGACAAGCTGACCTTGAAGATGGATAACAAGGTTTTCTCCTGAAGCCCAGCTGCAACACGACAGAGAAACATGAACAGTTCGTCAATGAACGGAAGTTTTCGCTGAGGGCTAGGTGTCTCTTGTGCTGTTCGCTGTGCCTTGGACCAGTACAAAAGCCTTGAAGCAGAAGGGTAAACTGACTCCCAAAACACAGTGAAGACCTCCTTTGAGCTGAACCTCAAAGGACTTCACGGACTTTATAACTTTTCCTGAGCGCCTGGTTTAACCTCTTACACTTAATATGAGAACTGATCTAATGATGATCTAATAATTTTATTGCAATTAATGCAGCTTTGAGAAAATCAAACAATATTTAGATTCATATGGACATATAATGGTGTAGTTATTTACCTGAGTGTCATGTATGTTTTTATATTATTGACGTTTTATCCATGTCATAGTGTGAGCAATAACAGTATTGTCTTTCAAAAGAGCAGTTTAACAGGCTTTTATCATGTATCCTGACTCAAATAATGTGTTTCTAACAGCAAACACAGAATAAAGTGAGATGATCTGCTGATGATCCTGAATGGCTTGTTGAATGAGTGTTGATAGTCTGAGGCTCATCAATATTAACAGATCTGCTGAAAACACTCTTTATTTCATGACAATAGTTCCTGTTTTCACCTCATTTATTATGCTGATGTCTTCAGATCTCCTGTAAATGGACACTTAGGCCTAAAGCTAATTTCATTGGTGTCAGCAGACTGAGGGGATTTGATGATTACTATATGTACGATAATTTCTGAGTTTAACAGCTTTTCTTATCATTGTTTTTTATTTGGAAGAAGTTACATTAACAGGGTTTCTGCAGGGTTTGGTCAGTCAAATTTAAGACTTTTTAAGACCTTTTTATGACCATTATGATTGAAATTTATGACCTACACGAATTACCAAAAATTCATTAAAATTCCTTTCAAAAGTTTTTTTTTTTTTTTAATTGACTTTAATTGAAAGTAACAAGATGTATTATTTAAATGCCTAAAGACAGCTCCAACGCCTTCTTACCCAGTGTGCAATATGCTTGATACTGGTTATTTGCAATGGGCTTGAGCCAACTACTAAACACACCATCTTTGAGCCATGGCTCGTTAAATGTACACTTTCCCATTGTGATAGACCGGGAGATTCAGTTAGGGCTGGGCAATATGGCCAAAAACAATTATCACGATAATTGTTTTATATTAGTCAATATCGATAATTATCACGATAAATGTCAAATCTTTATTTCTTTCAAGTTTAAAGGCAGACTGTTGCTTCTATGGAAAGTTGTAGAAACCAGAGCGTTAATTGTGGTTTTAAACTAACTTTACTCTTTATTGTCAGAAAATATAATGACAAACACTTGCTAAAACAGGTGAACATTTCACAAATCTGAGGTAGGACATTCAAACATTTGTCATTTGTCCTTAACAAAATAAATATCTTTATTGGGAAAATAATTAGTTTCTGCATGTGCTAATAGGGGTCAAGTCTTGAAACAGGTTTGTGTTGCCTAACTTTGATGGCACATATCTTCAGGAAATGTATGAAAAACAGTAGCCTAAATACATTATTAAATACTGTAAATATTCCATTAGTCCTTTAATACATTATCAGCACTAATAATATAATAAATTTCAATATGTATATCCCACATGGTGCAGTTAATATTACTAGGCTAACGATACAGTAAATCCATGATAAATGATGGGAGATTGTAGACGGAAAAGCCTTCTGACTGTATCGTTGTGCAGAGTTTCTCCTGTTGGTCAGCGCTGTTTCATCTGCCTTTAAACTGGTTTAAATCACTGAGACAGTGTGTTCCTCGCTGAATTCAAGCACTTCTCACTGGATCTTGTGACCGAGACCGATCAGAGTAAACGCATCATTTCTATTGAGCTCGCGCTGCGCTGCCTTTTGGACTTGGAGCCGAGTGGGTAAATGGTCCGTGTGGCGCGCGTTTCAAATGAGCGTTCTGCTTTTGGCGCATTTAACCTGTGCATTTAACATTATGCCGCCAGCGCATTTTCAGGGGGAAAAGGCAATGGTAGAACCAACGAATGAACGAGCATATCAATTTAAGACGTGGCTAAATGAAATTTATGACCTTGTATGGAAAATCCGGACGTTTTTATGACTTTTTATGGCCTAAAATTCTTATTATTAAATTTAAGACGTTTTATGACTTTTTATGACTCCGCGGAAATACTGATTAAGATATTAATGTTTTTCTTTATTTCTGCATATTGTAGAATATTTTTATTGATTATTAGCTGGATTAAGTTAAATCTATGAGAATATTATCAAATGCATTATACTATTATATCTGGCTCAGGGCAGAAGCATAAGAAAAACAAATGTATTGATCACCTTTGAGGTGTATATTGAAACTGGACTCTGGGGTTGCTTTTGCAAAAGCACTCGACTTTGTTAGATAAAATAATTTCTTAGATAGTAAAGTTTATTTTCTGGCATCAAGACTTCAAGATTGATTTTTAATGAAGTGTCAGACTCCACAACAATATGCCTATATTTGAATGAAGAAGGAGAATCATTTTAGGGTTATCAGTTGAATGAGCATCAGTTACTTTATGATAGACAGAAAGACATGATGTACAGATTTTTTACAGATTTTCATTTAATTTAAAAACACTCACTAACTGATGTATTTTTGATTTTGCCAGATAAGCTCCTCCCACAACAATTACATCATCAGTGAAGCTCCTCCCACAGCAATTCTCCAATAAATGCTGTAAATTCCCATCAGCTACAAGTGAAGACGAGCATCAGAGCATCAGGAAGAGCTGAAATCTGCAAAGACTGAGTTTATTAAAGAGGACAGTGAGAACATGAGTGATCCAGAACCCTGCAGAATGAAACACACTGAAGATCCTGAAGAACAAAGAGGTTGGTGTTTATTCTTCATTCATTCATGATGCTGAAGAACATTCATGTTAGACACATTCAAGCACTTCATTACATTTAGATAAACAGTTAAACTATGAAATGGTAAAGATTTTCAACAAAAGGTCAGTAGAGGGAGGTTGGAGAAACTTTCATATTGATTGTTAACATCAGGTCAAATTATCTCCCTTGTTTACACTTATTTTATATCTGGTTAAATTTTTTTGCTACTAGTTTAGCAAAATGTTGGACATTTTCTAATATAGTTTACAACATTGTGTTTAAATACAGTGTATATATTTTAGATTATTATTTTTTAAGCAGAAAACTATCAAGTAAATGAACTTTCCAGAATGGCTGACAGAATTGTAATTAAATTACTTTGTGCACCGATAAGACAGAGCATGCAGAAAACCTTCTTCCACACCATTGGATTCAGACGCTGGGACAATTATTTTACCTTGTTAAAAACTCCTAACAAATACTGAGCAATAATTGTATTTGCACACCATAGGCACTATTGTATAAATGTTAATATTACATTAAGTAATTGTGTCATTAATCAAATACATTTAATATTTCTCACTTCAGAAATGTGATTTGTGCCTAAAATGCCTTGAAAATAATAATTGAAATATCAATATATCTCATTCATGCAATTAATTAATGAAACAAACACCAGATTTATCATAATATTTTATAGCAGTTGTCTACTAGTACTTTCTGCTATTACGTCAGGGCTCACTTTCATATTTATCTCTTTGAATTATTGATGTGCTGAAAATTAAATTAAACCCTTTTTCTTTTATGTCAGACCTGATGGAAGTGAAGGAGGAGAGTGAAGAACTGAGTGAAGTGAAGGAGGAGAGTGGAGAACTGAGTGAAGTGGAGGAGGAGAGTGAAGAACTGAGTGAAGTGAAGGAGGAGAGAGAAGAACTGAGTGAAGTGAAGGAGGAACATCATGTCAAACCTGGAGAAAAACCTTTGAGTCGCTCAAAGAGTAAAAAGATATTTTTAAAGAAAAGAAGAGCCAATAAATCTTTCACCTGCACTCAGTGTGGAAAGAGTTTATCAACCAAACAAAGTCTTGAGATTCACATGAGAGTTCACACTGGAGAGAAGCCGTTCACATGTGATCAATGCGGGACGAGTTTCGCACAAAAACAACATCTGACCAAACACAAGAGGATCCACACTGGAGAAAGGTCACATATGTGTGTTCAGTGTGGAAACAGTTTCACAATCAAAGATAGTCTTGTGCGTCACATGAGGATCCACACCGGAGAGAAGCCGTTCACATGTGATCAGTGCGGCAAAACTTTTCTCTGTGCATCAGACCTGAAGAAACACCTGAAAGTTCATACGAAGGAGAAGCCGCATTCATGTTCTGTGTGTGGAAAGAGTTTTTCACTGCGGGGTAATTTACATAAACATGAGAAAATACACACTGGTGTGAGAGAGTACATGTGCTTTGAGTGTGAGAAGACTTTTACTAGAGTGGACAGTTTAAAACTGCACCAGAGAATTCACACTGGAGAAAAACCTTACAAGTGTTCACACTGTGACAAGAGATTCAGACACTCATCACATCTGAAAACACATGAGAGGATCCACACTGGAGAAAAGCCCCACATGTGTGTTCACTGCAGAACTAGTTTCAGCGACAAATCATCTCTTAAGCATCACATGAGAGTTCATAATGGGAGAAAGACCCTTTAACTGTGATCAGTGCGTTAAACAGTTTCATTGGGCGTCAGTCCTGAAGAAACACTTGAAGATTCACACAAAGGAGAAGATTCATTAGTAATATTACAGCAGAAAAGACACGACGGTGTGTGTTTCAGTGCTGAAGTCCTTTACTACAGAAGATGAACTGAAAGAGTGCCAGAAAATTCACACTAGAGAAAAAGGCCATAACACTTTTAAGGGGCTGTTTACACCTGGCCACTTCATGCGTTTTCTCAGATCGGATAGCTATCCGTGAAAAGACCAGGTGTAAGTGCCCTCCGAAATGCATTCGAGGCGGATTTGAATCCGATCGCACTCAAACCACTTCAGGAGGAGCTCTGGGACGCTTTCCAGATGAAACGTTGTTCCCTGAAAATAATTGCAGATACAATCAGATAATCAGAGACAAGCATTCAACGGCCCTGTAGTATAAGTTGAGTTCATTCAGACCTGAGCGATTTTGTGTTCGTTTGTGTGATTGTCTCGATGTTTGCAGTGAGAACTGTTACTGAATGTCAAGTCAAGAGTTAAAGTTTGAGATCTGTGAGGGGAATTGATGGGAATTGGTGTGTTGCCATTTTTTTATTTTTACCTTATCTCTGTTGACATTTATCTTTGGCAGATATATAAATATAATAATATATAAATATATTGAATAGATACTTCTAAATACTTAAAGCTGCAGTCGGCAAGTCTGGCAGATTGGTTGACTTAGCCAAAATTTTGAATGTTTACAACTCTCATGCCCCTCCCCCACTACCAACGAGCACCCTCCCATAGACGTTGTGTTCGTCATCGTCAGTGCGTGTGTACCTGATTTTCTGTGAACGCGCGCGTCTCTTCAGCATCGATCAACACCATGGACTCGGAGGTAGGCTGCCCAGGCTAATCTACCCATAGATAGCAATAACCGAGGAATTGGAAGCTTGTTAGTAGATTTTCTCTCCGCCATCACGCTTCGTACAATCTCAGGCGAACTTCAGGCGTGTCCTGTGCATGTGATATTGAAACGTGCGCAAGCCGCGAGGGAGAGGGGATCTGTGACTGTGGCGTGTGCACGATGTGATTGACAGTCAGATCTCACACCCCCCTGCGCTGATTGGACCCGATGAGACGGGAGCGGTGGATTTTAGCAAAACAAATAACACGCTCCAGGTGGAGTTAGAAGCTCGGGTTTTTTTCTAAAACCACTTTATTTATGTTGTTCTGTTGGATTATAGTGTCGATTTCACTAAATATGATCAAAAAAATGTTGCCGACGGCAGCTTTAATATTAACCCTTTAATTAGAACTGATTTAATGATGATCTAATATTTTTTTTTGCAATTAATGCAGCTTTGAGAAAATCAAACAATGTTTAGATTCATAAGGACATATAATGGTTTAGTTATTTACCTGAGTGTCATTCATGTTTTTGTATCATTGATGTTTTATCCATGTCATTTTGTGAGAAATTACAGTATTGTCTTCCAATAGAGCAGTTTAACAGGCTTTTATCATATATCCTGACTCAAATAATGTGTTTCTAACAGCAAACACTCAGAATAAAGTGAGATGATCTGCTGATGATCCTGAATGGCTTGTTGAATGCGTGTTGATAGTCTGAGGCTCATCAATATTAACAGATCTGCTGAAAACACTGAATAAAGATTAGTTCATTTTGACGAACGCGATTGTACGAGAGAGTTATTAAAATGACCCAATCTTCCAATCACTACCAATAACAACCTGAACATTTCAACATGTTTCCCAACACCAGCCACGGTGAAAATGAGTGATTGTGTGGTAACATGCATTTGAACTGAAATAAATTAACACAAACAGACATTTCTGTGGTGAGTTGTAAAGTTCCTTTACGCATACAGGAACACAACGCAGGAGAAAAACTGTTTGTTGGCATCTTGACACCAAAACTCTCTGAAAGTGTAAATGAAAATATAGAAAAACTTGGGAAATGTACAGAGAACATGAGAAAAGCATCAATAATATCTATGAAAATGTTGATATTACAAGAGGAAATGGAAATAAAGAGCTAGTTGAACTGGTTGTGTTTATACTGTAGATGGATGGACTTTCTATCAGTCCAGTCTTTACTTCTTTTCCTCTGAGTCGAAGAGCTGGAATAAGAGCAGAAGAGACTGTAGAGACAGAGGAGCAGATCTTGTCATCATAAACAACGGAAATGAACTAGTGAGTATGAATGAGTTCATGAACATGTGCATTTAGCTGATATTGGGCCCTATTTTAACGATCTGAAACGCAAGTATCAAGCGCGAAACGCAAGTAACTTTGTGGGCGGGTCTTGGGCGCTGTTGCTATTATACCGGCATTATGAAATAATTTAATTATATTTATAAATAATAATTATAAATAAAATAATTATAAATGAAATAATTAATAATATAATTATGCTATTATGAAATGTAACCTATTGATGCATTGACCACGGACAGCTTACAGGGACCCTGTCAAATAGATCACAGGTGGGATGCTGTTTTCGACTTTCCGAAATTTTCAGCTTTTGAATTAAGGGTACAATTCAGCACAAGTGGACCTATGGACCTATGGAGCTCGAGATATTGGGGGGCTCAACTCAGGGGGGCCACTCACCCGTTTCTTTCCAACAACTCACCTGGCCATATCTCGGCGCCTGGTGGTGCTAGAGACACAGGACCAAGTCCAAAAGACCAGTTGTGGCCCAATTGCTATGCCCACAAGATTTGAGCTCAATAGGGGCAAAAATAAGGGTGGTGCACTACCATATCTCGGCGCCTGGTGGCGCTAGAGAGATGAGACTGAGCCCATTCGACTGAGCGTGGCCCAGTTAGTACACGTACTGCGTTTCAACTCCCTAGGACCTATGGAACTCGAGATATTGGGGGGTTCAACTCAGGCGGGGGCCACTCACCCGTATCTTTCCAACAACTCACCCGTATCTTTCCAACAACTCACCCGGCCATATCTCGGCGCCTGGTGGCGCTAGAGACACGGGACCAAGTCCAATCGACCAGTTGCGGGCCAATTGCTATGACCACAAGATTTGAGCTCAATAGGGGAAAAATAAGGGTGCTGCATTATCATATCTCAGTGCCTGGTGGCGCTAGAGAGATGACACTCATGATGGGGGCTCAACTCAGGGGGGGCCACTCACCCATATCTTTCCAACAACTCACCCGGCCATATCTCGGCACCTGGTGGCTATGATTTAAGCAATAAAACATTTATAGTTATGAAATATGACCTTTTAAGGTGAGACTATAGGTGAATAGGGTAAAATTGTTAACTTACAGATATCACCATCAAACTTTACCAGTTGATTACTCACATGAATAGGAGAAAAAAATGCATTGCAAGTTTTTTGTACTTTTATTTTTAAATATGCTAATGAGGCTATATCTAATTAATTTTTTTTGAATATATCTTATTTGCATATATTTTGAAGTGACGAATCTGACCATTGAAAAAAACAAGGTTCAAAATTATTTTGCATTTTGTTGATATATCAATGAAAAGACATGTTCAGAGGGGATTATGAATATCCCCTTTTGTTACCCTGTAAATCAGAAAATACTGGCAATAGCCTTAAATTGATTCCCGCCCCATTTTTAGGCATAAAATGTCATATAAATCAGGCCAATAATGATATATCAACAAATCCCTCTAAACAATTCTTCACAAAATAGTTAGGAATAAGACTGTAAAGTGTGGTGTATGTAGGTGCTACAGAAGCGGAAAATCGTCACTAGGAGTGCAAGAAAAAACTCATTTTGAGAAAATGGCCTTTAAGATTTTTATGGCATAAATTCCACTAATTTCTATTGAAAGCCATGAATTACAGACAAAATATACTTTAGGTCCAAGTAAAATCCATGTATCACACTGTTTAACATCCAAAACTCATTATTGCTTCATCCATCACTGATCATAACATCCAAAACAACACATCAACAGTCCATCACACAGGTGGAATGGAAAAACTAAATACCGGTATATCACAGTCCCTCAGGCAGATACATATTTAGCTGTCAGTGGAGCTGCTGTTCCCTCTCCTAGGAGAACTTCCAGCTTCTTTTCTGGTGCTAACTTTGGGAAGTTTTATTCTTTTGGCTATTTGTCCAAGGTGTAAATCACTTAGTGAAGATACTTTTTCCCAGTGGAGGAAGTGCATCTCTGTCTGACCCAGTTGGTGGTCACTGAGCCTGTATTTAGTCAGGATCTGTCTCTTCTCTGACAGTGTGCAGATACTCTGTCAAATAACAATTTAGTCTACTTTGTTTGCTTTCTCCAATGTTCTAAATATTGATATTTTGAATGATTCATAATTAGTTTTGTTCTGTTGAGTTGTTTTGAACCAGTGCTGAAGGGAGCCTGGTTGGTTAGCTTCACCATCAACTGACTGAGGGGACTGTTTTCAGGATTTGGCTTGTGGGTTTTAAGTGCTTTGAAATGTAATGTGTCTTTTTGACTTACATTTAGATGTGTTCAAAATGTTACAGCTTGTTCGTAACGCATCAACGCACTATGGATACTCATTGCGCGGCTTGCGAGCCTCGTGCGGCCAGCCAAGCTTTAATTTGTTGCTCGCATGGCTGTAAAAAATACGCCGATGTCATACAGCCACTCACTACAGATATTTCTTAAAAACATTAAAAATAAGTAGGGCTATTACATAACCCATTACAAACTCAAAGTGTCAGCTATATTACAAATAATTTCGATCGGATTGAAAGAGGTGGTTTATCGAGAGAACATGTAAACACTTGATCGATTGAGAACCGAAACTGAAAGGACGACGTATGGCTCTCCTACTGACTTGTCCTTATCAGTGCGGCTCTCATGAAAAAAAAATGTGAAGACCCATATGGCATTTCATCATCTTTTGTCTTTGTTGGTAATCCCTTGTGTCTTCTAGCTAATGACAACTGTTTGCGACTTCTCTGAGATCATTTTACACTCGACATTTTGAACTACCGCGGAAATGTCAAAGCACGTCACGTGACGATTCTGGACGAATCACGTTGTCAGAAATTGGCATCAGCCAATGAGATTGCACAATTCGAGTTAAATCACCTGTTTTACTTTCATGATTGGTTGCTGGTAGACAGGAAATTACCATATTTGGATCCGACAGCATTGTACAGAAGAGAGAGAGCTTTCCAACGGTATACGAGATGAAGGCGTACAGAGAGCGATCGCGGAGCAGCGGGATGATTTAGAACGCCAACTTTGGATGAATTTAGGCGAAATCTGCACACTCAAACAGACAAAGTCTAATAAAATTTGGACTTTTTTTCAGCACAAGTCTGAAAGAATACATGTTATTGAAAACAAATAACCCAAAATTTCGAAATTGACCAGTGAAAAAAAAACTATGTTTTTGCCTGCCGTGTCTCACCTTAATGCATTGACCACGGTCAGCCTAAAGAGGTCCCATCAAAAAAGTTAATAGGTCATAGTTCATAATTATAAAAGTTTTATTGCTTAAAACAAGCAGTAAAGAAACGATTGCAGGTGGTCGGGAGGTCGTCCCCCTGTGGCCACTGCCCAGATTGCGAGAGAGGGGGCCAAAATTCGTTGGGGTACCACGGGCCCCCAGGGCCCCTGGGCCCGAGGCGACGCCTCCGTCCCCGAAAAATCACCTAGTGGGTGGCGCGCAGCAGTCCACTAACCGCCTACTAAGTAGCGCCAGCTAGGCTCTTCACGGACCCCAGACCGGCGGCCTTGGCCTAAAGGGAGGAAGAGCATGCCTACGCTAAAAGACCTGATGGCTCCCATGCTTACCAAACTATTGCAACTGACTGAATATGGCACAGCCCTACCTAAGATATTTTTCACCAGCCACCACTGTTTGTATGTCAAGAATGTGTTGTGATGTGGGGGGGTGTTTTCAGTTCAGAGTTCAGTATAGTGATAGCTTTGGGATAGAAGCTGTTCATGAATCTCGTGGTACGTGTTATGATAGACCTGGAGCGTTTTCCGGATGGCAGCAGTTCAGATAAATGATGGGCCGGGTGATACAGGTCCTTCAGAATGTTGTGTGTTTTCTGCAGACGACAAGAGGTGAAAATGTCATCCAGCAGGGCTCTCAAGTCTCACGCACTGGGTGCATTGGAGACACGCATTTCAACCCGTTCATATGCTCACACACCAGACCTTTTATTTCTCACGGAGATGAAATTTCCAGGATAACGCCCACCAAGTTGCGCCGCCATTAGAGGAATCAAGTGAGTTCCAGGATTTCAACATACTGAATACTTTAAGTTTAATTTTGATCATGGTCACAAAACAAATCCTTAATCAGTTCTTTACACATGGTGCTCTTTTTAGATTTCAGGAACTACTTCCTTTCCATGGGCCAGAGGAACAGGACAAGGTGAGTGAGTTGTTCTGGAGTATCAGCTCATGCATATCCCCATGCCACAAGATCCCACCACCTTTAACATTCAGGGTGAACAGGGTAACATTCATCTTCAGGGTGAAGTCAAGTCAAGTCATCCTAATTTATATATGTAGATGTATGTATATATGTATACAATGTAGATTGTTTCAAAGCAGCTTTACAGAGATAAACATATAATTTAGGGTAACATAGATTGCGTTACATCCCTTTTGGTCTGTCTGTGTTTTAATGCTGTTGTGGGAGTTGTTTGTTTCTATCCAGGAAGAAGACCGGATTGGTTCCTGCAGTCTGATTGGTACCATGCCCTGATTGATCAGCTGACTCCTGGATGTGTATTGTTGAGAGTGTTTATCTTTGGAGTGTGAATTTGAGTGTTTGGACCACCGCCTGTTTAACGACTTTGATTACAGATTACCCCCATACATTTCTCTGTTAGTATTTATGATTGTGTATATATTGTACATAGTAATTTGGGAGTTAGGGAGACCAATGCCATCTTTTTAATTTGATATATTTTTGTGCCTGTATTGGAATAGGGAGTTAGGGAAGTAATGGTATTTTATTTTATTTTATTTTATTTTATTTTGTTGATTAGGGCAGTAAGAGGTCTATTTCAAATTAGTTGGTTTTTGTTTGTTATTTTGGCCTTGTCAGCTCCTGGGGTAAAATTCCATGGTGTCAATAACCTGTTAAAATTTAATAAATAGTGTTTCATTCACTTTTCCATAACAGAAACCGCATTGTTGTTTTTTTTTTAGTTTTTTTTTTTTTTATGTTAAGTAGGGCTGTCAAATTTAGCGCGTTAATAACGCGTTAACGCAAAATCATATTAACGGCACTAATTTTTTTAACGCTCGATTAACGCAGCGCGTATTTTCTGTTTGACCCGTGACCCAACCCCTAGTTGGAGAAATGGAGATACACAGTGTTGGCAACTTAGCGACATTGCAGACCCCTTTAGCGATTTTTTTCCCTTCAACAAAGCGCCCAAACCTTATTTAGTTTCTGAGAATATACCGGTACCGCCGGTAGCCTACTGCTCTCTCAGCACGAGCGCGCGCCCCTCTCTCTCTCGCTCTCTCTATCTCTCTCTCTCTCTCTCTGCGTCTCACGCGGAGGAGCAGCGCTTTAATTCAGTTAAACACAGATATTATGTTGCTTCTCTAATTTTACAAATATAGCCGAAATCAGAGCACGGATATTGTCTTTAGCTTTATGTGTATTTGATTTCACCAGACGACGGCTCAATTATCAGAATTTTTGTGCAGATTAACGTCTTGGAAGGGAGAGCTGGTTATGTTTATTTGGTCGCGTTTCAGTCACCATTTCAAATTCATTCCGTTGTTTGACAACAGAAACAATAAAATATACGTTTTATTGAGAATGTATTGATAATTTAGCTTCATCAAAATGGGCACAGAGAGAGACAAACTACAATGTAATAATAAATGCTAAATGTACATTTAGCATTTTCAGAAGAGCTGCCCTGTCATGCAAAAATCTAAACATTTTTGTGTTAGTAAATTGCTCAGTGCAAAGAAAGAGAAGTGATGGGAACCTAGTATTTCTTTGTTCTTTCTACGTGTCTAATAGACATGAACAAGTTCTTTGAAAAACATCTATGACCTTTGAAACATGTCTCGTCTTCATGCTATATTGACTATGGTTTTAATAATAAACATACATTTGCATAAAGCATCTATATTTATCAATGCCCACGTTGATTAGAGTATTACAAACTTGAAAAGTATAAATTTAAGGTATATTTAGAACAAAAAAAAATGTGCGATTAAATGCGATTAATCGCGAGTTAACTCATGACAATCACGCGATTAATCGCGATTAAAAATTTTAATCGATTGACAGCCCTAATGTTAAGTCCTTACCCTAGACGGGCGTAACAGATTGTTTTGGCTTTATAGCGGTTCTTTAATACATTTATTTTCCAGCTAAAGTTAGTTTTGATTGATTCGCTTCCGTCGCAACAATCATTTGTTATTAAATTAGGGTCCGCTAAAACGACACCATTCTCTCTACACAGACTTTAAATGCGAACCTGTGAGAAACGCTGATGGCGCTCACATGAGCATTAAGAATTGGTTCTATAGTTATGTGCGTTTCAATAAATGTGCGCAGGTTTGTAATTCCCTACAGATCAAGCCTAAACAAAGTACTGGTCTTTCCTTATAAATTTGATACATACTTTTATTTTCTTTTGTCATTTAGGGGTAGGTACGCAAAACAAATTTCCGGCAATGCTTTATCTGTTGAGTGGTAAAGGGATCCTCCATAGGGAGAGACTAGTTGGCACTTCAGCACTGCGTTGTCATCGGTTCCAGTCGAAGGTCCTTCGTCCGATCTGGATACGGCCTGGATCCGGCAGGCTGCGGGAAAACCTCAGGATAAACAAAGACACTAAAATTTGCGTAGATGCCATTCTTATGATGTAACGAGTACATCATGATTTATGGGAAGTGTTCTCAGTTCCAGCTGAGCTAATCTATGCAGCCTAACATTGAATTATAGAAGTCTATAATGTATTATGTGAATGCTAGGCCAAAGAGATGTGTTTTTTTAACTGACAGAGTGTGTCTGTTTCCCGGACAATGTTAGGAAGACTGTTCCAAAGTTTTGGTGCTAAATAGGAAAAGGATCTACCGCCAGCGGTCAGTTTTGATATTCTAGGTATTATCAACTGGCCGGAATTTTGAGATCACAATAGACGTGAATAGAATGTGGATGTGAAGTCCATTGTTATAATTATTCATATGTATGCAGTGTCATAACTACATCTCTGACGTTTATAACAAACCAAACCGTTTGAAAATCAGTTGAAAACTGAGCAAGTTATGGTTATTTAAAAGTACATGCACCATGTTACGAGTGAGCGAGCAAGCACCCTGTGGTAAGATGGCCGCCGTGTGCGGACGTCGACCTCCATTGGCCAGCAGCACGGACGAGGCATCTAGCCTTTATTATATGATATCTATGGGTGGCAAGGCCACAACGAGTGACAAAGAAGAAGAGATAGATATGAGGGTGCCCATTGGGCACCTAGCGATAAGAAAAAAGTATAAGACATGAGGACTGGGAATGGTAACTTTAGATGACCAGCTGGCGTCTCACTTTTTTGTTTGTCAATAAAGTTAATTCTTCTGACCTGGAACCTCAACTCTGAGAAACTTCTGTGAGACCTGAATTTGTTATAACTTAGGGTGTATTCACACCTGCCTTGTTTGGTTCGATTAAATCGAACTCAAGTTCGTTTCCCCCCTTGGTGCGGACCTTTTGGGCAGGTGTGAATACAGCAATCGAACTCGGGTGCGGACCAAACAACCGAACCGAGACCCAGCTGAAGAGGTGGTCTCGGTACGGTTCCAAATGAACTCTGGTACGGTTCGTTTACGGTGTGAACATGAACCGACCCAACTGCAGAAAACTGTGCCTTTTTATTTGACTGCTTTTATGAGGATACTTAACAAAACGGACATTTTGGCATAATGCTGTGCATGTGTTATTGTTCGTTCAAGTGTCACAGGTCGGGGTGGAGCGCCAGCGGGCCGCCCACCCCTTTGCTTGCGTGCCGCCCCTGAGGAGCCGGCCGTGGACACGAAGGAAATGGCGGACACAGAATTCAAAATAAATATACTCTTTATTAAATAATAAAAACAATGTTAAAAAGTCTCTTCAGCATTCTCTTCTTTTGGAGAGCAGGTTCTTCCTTGGACTCAGGCAGAGAGTGGAGGATACATGTAACTCACAGCATTAGCAGGCTCTTCACTAGCCCCAGACAGAGAGTGGAGAATACGTATAACTCACAGCATTAGCAGGCTCTTCACTAGCATTAGCAGGCCCTTTCAGCATTAGCAGGTTCTTCATTGAACTCAGGCAGAGAGTGGAGGATACGTGTAACTCACAGCATTAGCAGGCTCTTCACTAGCCCCAGACAGAAAGTGGAGAATACGTATAACTCACAGCATTAGCAGGCTCTTCACTAGCATTAGCAGGCCCTTCCAGCATTAGCCGGCTCTTTCAGCATTAGCAGGTTCTTCATTGAACTCAGGCAGAGAGTGGAGGATACGTGTAACTCACAGCATTAGCAGGCTCTTCACTAGCCCCAGACAGAGAGTGGAGAATACGTATAACTCACAGCATTAGCAGGCTCTTCACTAGCATTAGCAGGCCCTTCCAGCATTAGCCGGCTCTTCAAGCATTACTAGGCTCTTCACTAGCCTCAGACAGAGAGTGGAGCATACATATAACTCACAGCATTAGCAGGTTCTTCGCTAGACCCAGGCAGAGAGAGGAATAGACACGTGTAACTCACAGCATTAGCAGACTCTTCCAGCATTAGCAGGCTCTTCAAGCATTAGCAGGCTCTTCCAGCATTAGCAGGTTCTTCACTGAGCTCAGGCAGAGAGAGAAATGAATACGGGTAACTCACAGCACTAACAGGTTCTTCAAACATTTAGCAGGCTCTTCAATAGCCTCAGACAGAGAGTGGAGCATACATATAACTCACAGCATTAGCAGGCTCTTCGAGCATTAGCAGGCTCTTCCAGCATTAGCAGGTTCTTCACTGGACTCAGGCAGAGAGAGGAATGGACAGCTGTGATTGCGAGTGAACAGCAGAAATAATTCCCACACTCACATTTCCACCACACACTGTAAGGTTTCACTCGTGCTCATTTCCACAATAAAACTGCAATTCAACAGACTCACAGTGTACCAAGGCTTCCGCCCGCAATCCAGCCGAAGTTTTCTCTGTCTCTCTCGTCTGTCTCTCTCGTTCTCTCTCTCTCCCGCGGCCTCCCGCCGCGACCGCGGCAGCGGCCGCTCACGTGCTGCATGCCTCACATCTCGAACTGTGCTCCCCCGCTCGTGCCTCTCTCTCCCGCGGCCTCCCGCCGCGACCGCGGCCACGGCCACTCACGTGCTGCGCGCCTCACCTCTCCTTGACCCGGGGAAGAACCACCCCACAGTCTCTCTTCGCTGGCTTTTTTACATCCTTCTCAATGCCCACATGGCTTCGTCATGGCTCTAGATTAATTCCCCACACCTGATGTCAATTTCCTCATCCTGGTTGGCAAGGCAACAGATACACATTTACACGGGGGGTGGTGTGTCTTTGTTATTGTACCGGAGGGGACACAATTGCGGCAAACTTTAGTTCCGCCCTCTCATTTGTCACACCGTGACACAAGCACGAAAGAGAAAGAGAATTCTGGCGCGCTGTCTGTGCACGCGATACTGTTGCACGTCTTTCTGCGAGCCGTGTGTGCATTCACGGACAGAGCGTTCTCTTTTGTCTTACCGCGCTTAAATGGTTTAAAAGCACGTTCTCTCCGCCGGAACCGTACTTGCAGCACATCGTCGTCTTCTCAAAATCTAATTACAACATCGTATAGATGACATTTTGTCATATGCTCAATAGTTTCTTAATATTGCGTTTGTAGGGAATAACACCAAATCAGTAAAAGAACAAATATTGCATTACGAAATATCTCCATGCTGAGCCTGTTTTTGCACTTCCTGCTTTTCCCTGCTTGAGAATTTTTTTTGTTATTATTTCTTTATTTAAAAGGGACAGCGCACATTAATCAACATGCCCAGCTAGCAGGGAACGTTCTCAGAACTTTCGCTAACATTCCCTACAAGTTTGGTTAATGTTCTAAAGAAAACATTTGAATGTAATGTTTACCGAACATTTTAAGGATGTTTTCTCATTTCTCATGTTTTGGGAATGTTTCTGAAATAACAAGTTGTACTATGATCTCAAAATATCATTGTCCCTATGTTTCATTATAACAAAAGAAGAACGTTCTCTCTGTCACGTTAGGAAAACGTTTTGAGGATATCATTGAGAGATGAGATGTTTGTTGTTCTTTATAAAACGTTCTTTTAATGTGACAAGTTAACAAAATTATAACATTTTATTTGCAACATTTTAAAAATATATTGGGAATGTTGCTAAAGTTAAAGTTGTACAATGATCTCAATATAACATTGTCCCAATGTTTCATGATAACAAAAGAAGAACATTCTCTCTGTCACGTTAGGGAAATGTTTTGAGGATATCATTGAGAGATGAGATGTTGAATGTTTACATTTACATTTACATTTAGTCATTTAGCAGACGCTTTTATCCAAAGCGACTTACAAAGTAGGACTAGATTAAGCGAGTCATCATGAAGAGGCAAAAACAAAAAGCAGCGCAAGAAGTGCTCCAGATACAAAGTTCAGGCATTATTCAGAGTAGCATAAGCCCGATAAGCGAGGTTTAGAGGGAAAGGGGAGTTTTTTTTTTTTTTTTTTTATGAGGTTAAGTGCTCCCGGAAAAGATGGGTTTTCAGCTGTCTTCTGAATGTTGTCAGGGATTCTGCATTCCGGATGAGGGTGGGGAGAGCGTTCCACCAGCATGGAACTGTGAATGAGAATGTTCTGGAAAGTGATTTTGTGGCTTTCTGGGATGGAACCACGAGACGTCGCTCGTTGGCCGATCGTAGGTTTCTGGTAGGGATGTAGACTCGTAGGAGTGAGTGAAAGTAGGAGGGAGCTGAGCCTGTGATAGATCTGTAAGCAAGCGTCAATGCCTTGAACTTGATGCGAGCAGCGAGAGGTAGCCAGTGCAGTGAGCTGAACAGAGGAGTGACGTGGGTTCTCTTTGGCTCGTTGAAGACAAGACGGGCTGCGGCGTTCTGGATCATCTGTAGGGGTTTAGTTGCACATGCTGGAAGTCCGGCCAGAAGAGCATTGCAGTAGTCAAGCCTAGAAATGACCAGGGCCTGGACGAGAAGTTGTGTTGCATGCTCAGTTAGGAAAGGCCTGATCTTCCTGATGTTGTGTAGAGCAAACCTGCATGATCGAGCTGTCTTTGAAATGTGATCTGTGAAGGTCAGCTGGTCATCAAACGTTACTCCAAGATTTCTCACCGACTTTGATGGGGTGATTGATGATGACTCTAGCTGGATAGTGAAGTTGTGCTGTAGAGACGGATTGGCAGGGAGGACGAGAAGCTCAGTCTTTGCCAAGTTGAGCTGCAGGTGATGTTCCTTCATCCACGTCGAGATGTCCGCCAGGCAGCTTGAGATCCGTGCAGCTACTGTGGGATCATCTGGTTGAAACGAGAGGAAGAGCTGTGTGTCATCAGCATAGCAGTGGTAGGAGAAGCCGTGTGCTTGTATGATGTGTCCCAGTGATGTGGTGTAGATGGAGAAGAGGAGGGGACCAAGAACTGAACCCTGGGGAACCCCAGTGGTCAGTTGATGTGCTCCGGATACCTCGCCTCTCCATGCGACCTTGAAGGACCTACCTGTGAGATAGGACTTGAACCAGTGGAGTGAAGTTCCTGTGATGCCCAGTGCTGAGAGGCTGGACAGAAGGATTTGATGATTCACAGTGTCGAAGGCAGCAGACAGATCCAGGAGGATGAGGACTGAGGATTTGGAAGCAGCTTTTGCGATCCGTAAGGCTTCTGTGACAGACAGTAATGCAGTCTCAGTAGAATGCCCTTTCTTGAAGCCGGATTGGTTGACATCCAGCTGGTTGTTGAGAGACAGAAAGGATGTTACTTGGTTGAAAACAGCTCTTTCAAGTGTCTTCGCAATGAATGGTAGGAGAGAGATAGGTCTGTAATGTTCTACAAATGATGTGTTTAGCGTTGGTTTTTTAAGCAGTGGAGTAACCCGAGCCTGCTTGAATGCTGTAGGGAAAATGCCAGTATGGAGGGATGAGTTGATGATGTGTGTGAGTGCTGGTAGAAGTGTGGGAGCGATGGCTTGTAGAAGGTGTGAGGGGATGGGGTCAAGAGGGCAGGTGGTAGGGTGACTGGAGAGGAGAAGTAAGTCATACATACATGAATGTTCTTCATAAAACGTTCTTCTAATGTGACGAGTTAACACAATTAGAACATTTTACTTGCAACATTTTGAAAAAATAAAATAAAATAAACCTCAGCATAGGAGCTTTACAATGAGGGAACTGAGAACATTGTGTCTTTATACATAACATAAATGTCCTTTCAAAATGAAATTATTTTCAAACCTGTATGACTTACTTCTCTGAAACACAAGAATGTTGGGAATAAAACAACATTGGAACCCATTTTATGAAAAAAAAAAAAAAAAAACAGTGAAGTCATTTCTCAAGATATCTTAATTAAGGTTATACAAAATAAATTCATACAGTTTTGGAACAACATGGAGTACTGGTAAATAACGATAGAGAGTCTATTTTTTGGATGAGCTGTTCTTTTTAGGACATGTTCCCAGGGTCCTTTGCTAAATTAACCATGGTTTTTATTATAGTAAAGTGTAGAAACAATATTTTTATGGTGGATTGATTACAATAATTTATTACCATTTAGTTAGTGTAGCAAAACCATGGTTAATGTTAGTAAGGGTTCTCCAGATTTATATAGCCTAACACTTAAGGAAAACATAAAAAATGGTCCTATGTCACCCAGATCAATAGTCTGTTAACACACATTAACACACTTTTTACATTTTCTTAAGATCAAGCATTGGACCAATGTTTACGGAGCAGAACCGGCACCAACAGAGAAACAAGTCCATCACTAGTAAGTATCCACTGCATTTTATAAAACCGTAGTCAATTTTAAAGGCACAATGCCCTCCAAAATAAAAATGATCTCTTTTTTTCTCCCTCGTGCCAGATTTAAATCTGACTTTAATAATATATTGATATATTGATGTTTAATATTATTTTAATACAGGGCTATTTTCTGTTCCTTTTTTCCTTTTTGTTGTTTAATTAGGTTATTCTAAGTTTAAATATTGATGATTACAAGCTTGGGGGAAATGCAATTAATTGCATTTAATTAGCAAATTGTGTAAATAATCAGTTACTTTTTTTAATCGATTCCCAGCCCTAAAATATTAAATATGGATATGTTTCTTACACGAGCGCATCACTTCGCTTCACCTTTCGCCTTTATTAACCTGCCAGAGCCGTGTGGAGTACTTTTATCATGGATGGATGCATTTTTATGGACTTGTCAAAAAAAATCCCACAGGGAGCTACAGAATAAGAAATCTTTGAAGTCCACTTTTTTTTACTGTTTCCATCAGTAAAATTACAGTTTTTTTTCTCAGAATTGTGAGGCAGGAACACAATTGCATGAAAATATCAGAATTGTGAGCTGTCTTTTTTACTCCCCTCAGAATTCACCCTTCTAGGGAGTTTGATTGACAGGTAATTATTTTTTACATTTTTATTTTACAAAAAATATTTTTTTTCTACAAAAATTACACAAATTAAGCGTTGAGACTTTGTTTCATATCAAAAGTAACCTGCTCTGTCTTGTCTCGGCGTTAGGACGTTTCAGCGTTTTTTCTTTGATCCGCAATGTATTTTTCATACATGATGTGTGGCGTGAGAGCGCCATGGCTTGTTGGACATAGCAACAGTAACTAAAGGGGGCGGGTCTTTGCAAATTGCATTAACCATGCTGCCTGTGTTAATTATCACTGGACTACTTCGCTCTCGCATCTCCCAAAAGTAATTTTTTTTTTGTTTTCTTGATTCCATTTTAATGGTTTAATTAAATTGCTATAACCAATTATTTAAAATGTAATGATTTAAGCAAAACTTTCTTCAAAGGTTAAACCAAACTTTTATTTGACGGATTGCCGTGTAGACCTTTGAGTCTCTGTGTTTTATGATATGATGATAGTTTTTCTCAAATGAAGCTAAAATGCTGCTGAAGTGACTCTCAGAGCGGCTGTATTGATGAAGTGCATTAATGTTCTCATATAGAAAAGACAGCAAAAAAAAAAGGCAGAATTGCTTTTTTTTCTCAGATTTTACTAATTTATCCTGTGATTCTGACTTTCAAACGGCCAATTGCGAGTTTATATCTCGCACTTCTGAGAAAAAAAGTTTGAATTGTGAGTCGCAATTACCTTTTTTAAAAATTGTATTCCATGGCGGAAACAAGCTTTCATATGCACAGACAGTAGCTCACATTTAACATGCAGATTGTGCGCACACAGAAACCTACTGGAGCACAGAAAGTTAGTGTCAACACTGTATTATATATTGCACATATATTTCTTTCTGCTTTTGAAGTAACTAAAACTTACAGCTTAGCTAATAGCAAAGAGACGATTCACAGGTATGATTAAATCACACTAGAAATTGTTCTATCGCCAATGCATTCAAATGCAGTGCTACTTTATCTGTATCTGATTTAAAACAAGCAGAAATCTGTAAGAAATGTAACAATCCATAGACAATATAACTGATGAAAATGAGCTGTTATATCAGAGCAAAAGCATCGTGGGCAGTGCTGTGACATGCTGCAGCTGTGCTCAAGGCGACCTGAGTTCGAGGTTCACACTTCTCAAGCCAAGTTTGTAGTTTGTTAAAATAATTTAGCCTCTAGTTGTGTTATTAACATGTATATAATGGATTAAGTATATGTTTTAAATTACAGAAACAAAATAGATACTCATAAGGTATCATATTTATACTTTTAAATAAACTAATCTAATTAATTTCTGATTGATAATTAGGCTGGCTAATTTTGAAAGTTTTCAAAGTCAATATTGCTTGTGATCTTAATATGTAATATGTATTTGTATTATTTTTGTTTACACTGTTGCATGATCTTCTTTTATAGGCTATGAGGAAAAACTCTACCATGCACACAGAGAATGGAGCTCAATTCTGCTAACTGGGATAGCAGCTGAAAAACAAGAAGAGAACAGTAGAACACCTATTAATGCAGATGACTTTATTCTTTTTCTGCAAGAACCAAGACAACCAAAGACTGATGATGAGCGCTCTGAGCAAACAGCAGTCAAGACGTGTGATTGCACATTGGACTTTACTGAGTTCTTCATTTAATGTTGGGCATCTACTGTACGCAGAACTTCTAATAATTTATGTGAATGCCATTCATAAACCTGTTAGATTTTTGTTTTATTTTAGAGATTAATAAAATTGTATGTTTTAACAAGAGAACATTTTGGGAACAAAAATAAAACTTCCCACTAAAAACTTTATAAGAATGTTAAGTAGTATTTTTAACATTATTTTTAGAGAATGTTATCCTAACTTTTAGAAGAACATTCTAAGAATAAAAATAAAACTTCCTGCTAAAAACTTTATAAGAATGTAAAGGGATAATGTTCTACAAATGTTATGATTAAACCTTTATAGAAGGTCATCACAAAACATTTTTAGAGTGTTCTTAGAGAATGTTATCAATACCTTTAAGGAGAACATTCTGGGAACTTAAATAAAACTACTCAATGAAAATGTTATAAGAACATTAGGGAATAATGTTTTAACAATGTTATCATTAAACATTTTTAGAATGTTTTTAGAGAATGTTTTCCTACCTTTTAGGAGAACATTCTGGGAACTTAAATAAAACTACCTGCTAAAAATGTTATAAGAACATTAGGGAATAATGTTCCAATAATGTTATAATTAAACATTTTTAGAATGTTTTTAGAGAATGTTTTCCTACCTTTTACGAGAACATTCTGGGAACTTAAATAAAACTACCCGCTAAAAATGTTATAAGAACATTAGGGAATAATGTTCTAACAATGTTGTCATTAAACATTTTTGGAATGTTTTTAGAGAATGTTTTCCTAACTTTTACGAGAACATTCTGGGAACTAAAATAAAACTAGCCGCTGAAAACATTATTCGAACATTTCAAGATAATGTTCTCAGAACATTTTTAGAACAAAAAAAATCTAGCTGGGTGAGGACAAAGTCCAAAATGTAAATGTGCCAGATTTAGCCATACAGGCTCATTTTCATCTGCAGTCTCTAGGTTGATGGTTAAGAGATAAATACACTACAGTAATACAATAAATGCATATCAATAAGAAAGCCTTAGATATAGATAAGTAAGAATAACACCACTATTCCCGATCAGGACAACTGGCAGGTTGATGAAAAAAAAAAAAAAAAAATCCTGTCCAATGAATGGACGACCTTAGCACACGTGTGGTTTTGTTTACACATTTTGGTTCACTTGCAAAAAGAGCAGTGTGAAAGCGAACCGTACCAAACAAAACAAAAATCAACATTGCATTTGGTCCGGACCAAAGCAAGTGAACTATCGGACTTTCCTGGTGTGAATACACCATTAATTACTTCTTTGAGACCTGAACCAAAAAGAACTTTGAATTTGCAATAACATTATCATAAAATCAAACTTTATCAATTCTTCCAATAGAGCAGTTTTACAGGTTTTTATATACTTTATCATTTATACTCAATCTGTTTTTAACTCAATAAAGTGAGATGATCTGCTGATGATCTTGAATGGCTTGCTGAATGAGTGTTGATAGTCTGAGGCTCATCAATATTAACAGATCTGCTGAAAACACTCTTTATTTCATGACAATAGTTCCTGTTTTCACCTCATTTATTATGCTGATGTCTTCAGATCTCCTGTAAATTGACACTTAATGCTCATTTTATTGGTGTCAACAGACTGAGGGGATTTGTTGGCTAATATGTACGTTTATTTCTGTGTTTATGATTTAACTGTTTTTCTTACCATTATTTATATTTGGAAGAATTTAAATTATTTATATTCTTTTCCATATTTCTAGATACCTGAATTTTAACGAAGAAGCAGAATAATGTTAGGATTAGCAATACAAATGGTTCAAAATAATTTATGAATTGGCACCAGTTACTGTAGGAATGAATAGATAGACAGACATAAATTCTTATTTAACAGGTTAAAGAATGACAAATATTTTTGCAACCTTTCATTTTCTATTTTGTGGGTAGCCTATGTGAGTTTTATGAGAGTCTTGTATTGTTCAGTCATTTCATGTATCGGGAGAGTTGTTTGTTGTGTAAGGGCGCCCTCTATTGGATAGAGGCTAGAGTGTTGGTCATATACTGAATCTTCGCGCTCGTTTCTAAGACTCTGCATTCTACTGGACTGAGAGAGGTAGGTAGGTGTTCACATCAGGGCGATGTAAGATTGAAATATACCGGTTGTAACTTTAGCTTTAGTGCACATGGTAACTTATACGTGCATTTTATGATGAGTGCACATACATTTAGTTGAGATGTGTCGAGAACTGGTGTTTTGAGTGCTTAAGAAATTGCTAATATAGCTAACCTCGTGGTTTGTATTGCTGTGTGCTAGCGCTCGCCAGTCTATCGTCTTGTGATGCAGCCCACATGTTTCAGTTGTCATTTTTCTTATGTTAGGCTGATTCTGAATGGAGATAGAATCCTGAACTTTTGCTCTCTTTGAAATTGTACAGGACAGGTATGTACTTCCAATACCTGGTTTAAAATATAATGTGTTCATTTAAAAGTTTTCTTGTATTGATTGATGTTCAGTGGCACTGAACAGCCCAGATGTAAAGCATGTAGGCTACATTTTGCTTAATGCATGTTACTGTATTGAAAGGAAGATCGTTTATTTCATGTTGCATAATGTTAATGTAAAACATTAATGTTATTACGTATAATGTTAAAACGCTATTACCCATAGTTAATAACAGAAATAACACGCAATATGACAGATACACATGATATACACAAGCCTAATGCGATATGTTTGTTTTTCATGCTAATTTTTCTGTATTTGATTTTCTGATTTTTGAATGCAATTTAATACTGAGTCTGCATTCTACTTGACTGAGAGAGACTGATTCTGATTGAAGATCGTCAGTGCACCAGAACACACACGCAGTAGTCGGCAAAGTGCAGACCGCACCAGCTACACTTAGAAGTGTCATTTATTATAAAAACAAACTCAGTAATTGATACTTTTGATTTTGGCAGATCAGCTCCCCCAACTCTGGAATTCATCATCATTCAGCAATAAATGCTGTAAATTCCCATCAGCTACAAGTGAAGACGAGCATCAGATCATCAGGAAGAGCTGAAATCTGCAAAGACTGAGTTTATTAAAGAGGACAGTGAGAACAGGAGTGATCCAGAACCCTGCAGAATGAAACACACTGAAGAACAAAGAGGTCGGTGTTTATTCTTCATTTATTCATGATGCTGAAGAACATTCATGTTAGAAACATTCAAGCACTTCATCACTTTTAGATAAACAGTTTAACTATGAAATGGTACAGAATGTTCTGGGTTTTCTTCAACAAATGGTCAGTAAAGGGAGGTTTGAGACATTTTTATATTGATTATCAATATTAGATCAAGCTAAATACTGTTTTACATTTATTTTGTATCTGGTTTCCAATTTGCAACAACGTTACCAGAATTTTAGTCATTTTCAACATGGTTAAAACAATTATTTTCTAGGAATAATCAGTAAACACCAAGTTACTGATAAAGTTGTATTTGTCAAATATCATACAAGTTATTTATAGTTATAGAGATTCTTCTTACAGTGACTTTGGTAGCAGGGTTGATGAATACAGTCAATGCTACAGTTTGTGTAAAAACTGAGACAATGGATTGAGATTATTTTCTTGTCTTCCCATCATGCTTTAGAAATAGCCCATATGATGTCACTTCCTGTGTGTCACAGTTTTAAGAAATTCTCTGTTTTTAAAAGGAGGAAAATTATATCAGGAGTAACTGGGTTGAGTGAAACATGTAGGGCACATATACTGATGATAAAAATGGTTAATTTAAAACTAGTTAAAGCCGCGACCACTCTACACTTTGAGCTTGTGAAATTTCTACAGACACTGTGACGGTTGTGAAATGAAGTCAAACTCTGCAGCAGCTTTTTCACAAACATAAATTTAACATACTGGTATAACAAATAATAATAATAATAATAATAAAAAAGCAATCCACTCCACTTGAATGATAAATGTCTGTGTTATTTCTCACAGGGTTATTCACTTGAGCTTGTGTTTCTGGTGTCCCACTTTCACAGACTCATGAATGGAAGTCAGTGGAAGGAAAAGTCTAGTGTGAACGGTAGTGCTGTAGCGGCGTGTCGATGACATGATATTTTTTCGTCGACACTTACATTTTTTTTTTTCACTGTTCCCTGAGGTACAGCTCGCCACACACACGTGGGAGACCGAAACATTGCAGAATGGATTAAATTGGCCAATTAGTCATTAATTAATTATCATTGGCCGTGAATAAAATGAAGAGTTTGGTTCCAAAATGCGATAAACTCCATTAAAAAAAAAAAATTTAATTCCCGCAAAAATCATTATTGTATAGGGTCGGTATTGAAAAGAATTTTTTTTTATCTTACTTGAAATGTGATATACGCCGTGTTATTCTGTCATGTTTTCTCCCTTTCTTTCCAAACCACGACAAACGCCAGTCTCCTTTTTCTGCAGAATGTGATAAATCCGCTCAACCAATCACAGCGCACCATTCCACGCATTGTAAACAGTGACGGCGGCGCTTTGAATACACCCGGCATCCTAGTTTTCCTTATCTACTTTGTACTTTTTGATCAACAAACAAACAAAAAAAATGAATACATTGACGGCGTTGATGAACCTGTGGTGGTTTCTGCCGTAGGAAAGAAACATAAGCCATCGAAATCTAATAATTTACGTGAGGAGATTAAGAAGATGAGGCATGTGGGAGGAGGAAAAATGCCGACTGTTGCTTGTTCTCACACGACAGCATCAAACTTCTGTCACGCTGACACGTTGACCCCAGGGGATCTTTTAAAAAACTTTCAATTCTTGTACTCAAAACCGAGCAGGACCAAGCCATTTTACAGCTGATCGCCGTCAAAAAAGTTCAGGAGGTATTTCTTAACGATGGTGATTTAGTGAACGGCCATTAATAATTAAAACGTTTTAGTAAAATAAATATCAATCTCAAAGTTGGTGTCAAAATATGCCAGTAATGTACATTTTAATGTTAATATCATGTTAGATAATTGTGTTATTGATCAAATATATTTAATAGTTCTTGCTAAAGAAACGTGGGATTTGTGCCTATAATGTTTTAAAAAATAATAATTGGAAGATAAATTTACT
This sequence comes from Scardinius erythrophthalmus, assembly GCF_964197995.2. Taxonomy (NCBI): domain Eukaryota; kingdom Metazoa; phylum Chordata; class Actinopteri; order Cypriniformes; family Leuciscidae; genus Scardinius; species Scardinius erythrophthalmus. The sequence continues at coordinate 14,713,098 of NC_138221.1, forward strand.
TAATTCATGGAAAGTTTCAAGGACATATAATCAATTTATAAAAAAGGCATGAAATTATCATATTTTATAACAGTTGTCTAATTTCTACCATTACATCAGGGCTCACTTTCATGTCCTTTCACTTTATATTGCTCTCTTTGAAGAGAATATTTTGATGTACTAAAAATTAAATGTAATAATTGTTTATTTTGTGTCAGACCTGATGAAAGTGAAGGAGGAGAGTGAAGAACTCAGTGAAGTGAAGGAGGAGAGTGAAGAACTGAGGGAAGTGAAGGAGGAGAGTGAAGAACTGAGTGAAGTGAAGGAGGAGAGTGAAGAACTGAGTGAAGTGAAGGAGGAGAGTGAAGAACTGAGTGAAGTGAAGGAGGAGAGTGAAGAACTGAGTGAAGTGAAGGAAGAGAGTGAAGTGAAGGAGGAACATCATGTTCAACCTGGAGGAAAACCTTTGAGTCGCTCAAAGACAAAAAAGACATTTTTAAAGCAAAGAAGAGCCAAGAAATCTTTCACCTGCACTCAGTGTGGAAAGAGTTACACAAACAAACAAAATCTTAAGCGACACAGGAGAGTTCACACTGGAGAGAAGCCGTTCACATGTGATCAGTGTGGGAAGAGTTTCGCACAAAAACAACATCTGACCAAACACAAGAGGATCCACACTGGAGAGAAGCCGTTCTCATGTGATCAATGTGGCAAATCATCACACCTGAAGAAACACCTGACAGTTCATACGAAGGAGAAGCCGCATTCATGTTCTGTGTGTGGAAAGAGTTTTTCACTGCGGCAAAATTTACATAGACATGAGAAAATTCATACTGGTGTGAGAGAGTACATGTGCTTTGAGTGTGAGAAGACTTTTACTACAGCGGACAAGTTAAAACGGCACCAGAGAATTCACACTGGAGAAAAACCTTACAAGTGTTCACACTGTGACAAGAGATTCAGTCGATCAGAAAGTTTGAAAACACACGAGAGTATCCACACTGGAGAGAAGCCACACACATGTGATCAATGTGGGAAGAGTTTCTTTTTTAAAAGTGACCTGAAGATACACATGAGGATCCACACTGGAGAAAAACCTTACAAGTGTTCACACTGTGACAAGAGATTCAGTCGATCATCATCTCTGAAAACACATGAGATGATCCACACTGGAGAGAAACCATACAAGTGTTCACACTGTGACAAGAGATTCAGTCGGTCAGAAAGTTTGAAAACACATGAGAGGATCCACACTGGAGAAAAGCCTTACAAGTGTTCACACTGTGACAAGAGATTCAGTCTGTCATCAAATCTGAAAAAACATGAGAGGATCCACACTGGAAAAAAGCCGCACACGTGTGATCAGTGCGGAAAGAGTTTCTCTATTAAAAGTGACCTGACGATACACATGAGGATCCACACTGGAGAGAAGCCGTATGTATGCTATCGGCGTGTAAACAATTTCTCAAACAAACATTCTCTTGACGTTCACATGAAGATCCACACAGGAGAGAAGACGCTCACATGTCATCAGTGTTGCAAAACATTCCTTAGGGCATCAGACCTGAAGACACACCTGAGAGTTCATACGAAGGAGAAGCCGCATTCATGTTCTGTGTGTGGAAAGAGTTTTTCACTGCAGGGTAATTTACATAAACATGAGAAAATACATACTGGTGTGAGAGAGTACATGTGCTTTGAGTGTGAGAAGACTTTTACTACAGCTCAACATTTAAAACAGCACCAGAGAATTCACACCGGAGAAAAACCTTACAAGTGTTCACACTGTGACAAGAGATTCAGTCTGTCAGGAGATCTGAGAACACAGGAGAGGATCCACACTGGAGAGAAGCCACACACGTGTGATCAGTGTGGGAAGAGTTTCTGTATTAAAAGTCACCTGAAGCTACACATGAAGATCCATACAGTCCTAAAGCCGGTGTGAGGTGAGCACAGGACACTTTGTTGATTGATTGATGTCTATTAGGTTGTGTTCAACCAACAGGAATGCGTAATTTGTCAGTTCAGATCAATGAAAAAAAAAAAGATTTGCTTTCTGACAGTAGTTCATGTAAAAGCAGAAATACAGCACTATACAGGGCTCTAGACTGCGACAAAATTGTCACATTTTGCGACCTAAAACATGCATTTCTGCTCGAACCAAAAGATATTTGGCAAATTGTTATCAGCTCAATTCCAGATGTTCTGATCTATAAGACACCACAGGTTTTGTTGACAGGCACCATTGTGCAGTCAATGTATCAAAATGAGTCTGAGAGTGAAATCTTTAAATATGTTTGAACTTTTTGAGGAGTATTTTGGAATTGAAGGTGTTATCCCCAGCAGTGTAATTCTCCTTGAATTACTGCTTACAAATGCATGGTGTGTGCAGCAATCGCTCATGTGTGGTGCTTCTCCAGCACAAAGTACTGGAGTCTTTATTATAAAAATGTTTAAATGTTTTTTACCTATTGGGTCACCAAAATCTATTTTTAAAAGCTTTTTGTATCAATTGAAATGTTTCCTTTAATAAAGTTTAAAAATAATTACATGCATATTATCTTTATATTAGAAATTATCTTTTTTTTTTTTTCAGTTGACACCACCTATTTTGTCATGTCCCTCATGGCCTTCTATAAAAGTGTACTTGGGATATGAATAATATAATTAGAAAAAAGTCCATACATTTTGCCATTCCCATGAATATCTATCTGTGCTTTTTTGCTGGTAATGTTTTTTTTTTCTATGGAAATTTGATTATTCATTAAAAATCACATTAATTAGTTCCGTCCCTCAGTAGTCCCTCAACCCTGTTACACAAATCATTCTCCCCCATAAGAATAATGACCAGATCCTTATGTGACACCAATAACAGGAAGTAACATCATAGAAGTCTTCTGAAAAACATTGTGTGTAAACACAGGCAAGTTGCCACCTTCTTTTATAACTATAACTTATTGTGATATTGTGGTTGTCAAGCTCAACGACTCAACCCTGTTATATCAAATAGAATTCTATTACTTGTGAAAATGATCTTTCTTAATTCAACAATATACATGATTTCTTAATACCATGCATGCCATGTGCTCTCCTGTTATTCACTACATGTAGAGCAGTGGCCATTTTAAAGCAAGAAATCACAACGCCGTCACACTCAACCCCGTTACTTTTTTGCCATGAAGCGCGCGCACATGCAAAAAAAAAAACATACAAACACATGCTCGAACAAACACACACATCAAAAAAGCACACAAGTAATATGTTTTATTTTGATGACCTATTCAGTCAGTTGAATTGTGACGGAGAGGCAGAGATGGTCGAATCCATTTGCAGCTATTTATTAAAGTTGATCTTTAACTGAGAACAGGAAGACAGAAACTCAATAGATGACAAAGGGCAATCCAGAATCGTAGTCAAACAAGCAAAGGTCAGAGACAGGCAGCAAAGGTTCACAAAAGAGTTCAGAGTCCAAGTACAAATACACAAGATCAAGTTAAAACACTTGAATAGTAAGAGATACAAACTGAGACAGAGGTTTGGTAAAACAAGACTTCACAAATGAGAACAGAACAGTCCAGATAAAGGGGAGCTGAGGGTGCACAGGTGAGAAAAACTAATGAGGTGATGAGGGAAATGCAGTCCTAGTATGCAGGAGAGAGGGACCTAGTGAAACCAGGAGGTGGCGTTGTCGTTCAGGCCAGGAAATTTGGGGGTTATGTCTCTCCAGCCATGAAAGTCCTAAAATTACTGGATGTCCGGGTGAGTGAATTGTGAAGAATTGGATGGTTTCAGAGTGCTGTTTCCCGAAGCTGAGCGTGAGGGGTTGGGTGATGTACTGAACCTCTCCAGACCCTAGGGCCATCCAGGGCTTCCACGGTAACACTGGACTCACATGCGAGGAGAGTAACACGATGAGTTTTGGCAAAAGCAAGGTCGATAAAGTTTCCTTCAGCTCCTGAATCAATCAAGGCTTTTATGTCTAAATCTTGTCAGTTAAATTTCAGAGAACTCCACAGAAAATAGTCTAGAAGAGCGATTAGAACTCACCGCAGCAGAATTCTTGAGAGCTGGATTAACCGGACAGGTGGCCTTCAGATGTCCTGCTTCTCCACAGTACATACAGAGATGATTACGCCGTCTCCTCTCCCGCTCCGCCGTGGAGAGGCGTGTGTAGCCAATCTGCATGGGTTCCGACTCTGCGCTGGGGAGAGTACACTCAAGAGGACTGGATCTGAGAGGTGTGTGTCGGGAGCGTAACAAATTGTCAAGGCGGATAGCAAGCTCCATAATTTGATATAGAGTTTTACCGGCGTCGTGACACGCCAGCTCTCCTTGGAGGTTCGGGTTAAATCCCTTGCGATAAATGAGCTTAAAGAGGTTCCTCCTTCCATCCAGTTTGGGCAGCAAGGGTACGGAAAGAGAGCGTGTAGTCCACTGCGGTCGAATTTCCCTGGCGTAACATGAGCAGTAGTTCACCTGGGTCCTTTCCTCCCACTGAGTGCTCGAACACCTCTCTACATTGAGTCAGAAATTCGTTATAAGAGGGGAAAGAGAGCTGACCTCCATACCAGAGTGCAGTGGCCCATTCCAGAGCTCGACCAGTGAGTAGGGAACACGCGGTTCTCATCAGTGGAGTAGGACTGTGTCTGCTGGTCAAAATACAAGCTGCACTGCAACAGAAATCCCTTACAAGCAGAAAGTGAGCCATCAAAATTTTCAGGGAGGGATAATTTGGGTTGAATGGAGTTGTTACTCACGACAGGTGGTACAGAAGCGGGTGCAGCTTGGTTAGAAGTTTGATTCTCAGTTGTGTTAGGCAGCGATGGGGATTGAACAGTTCTTGCGAGCTTCTCTGTGAGAATGGTTAATTTTACCAGCTGTTGCTGATGGGCAGTAAGTACATAAGCTTGATTAGATACCTTGGAGGCCAGTCGACTGAAATCTGCTAGATCCTGATTTGGTGAAGTCTTCTGTGACGTAGAGGCAGAGACGGTTGGATCCATTTGCAGTTATTTATTAAAGATTATCTAAAACTGAGAACAGGAAGACAGAAACTCAATAGATGACAAAGGGCAATCCAGAATCGTAGTCAAACAAGCAAGGTCAGAGGCAGGCAGCAAAGGTTCACAAACGAGTTCAGAGTCCAAGTACAAATACACAAGATCAAGTTAAAACACTTGAGTAGTAAGAGATACAAACTGAGACAGAGGTTTGGTAAAATGAATTTGAGTAAAAAACAACTATGTATATGTTAAGCTGTATTTGTCTCTTCAACCCCGTTACCATCTTCATCCCTGTTACCCTAGTCTCAACACGTCACACCTACATTTTTATTCATTATTTTTTTAGGTTTATGAATAAGTAATTTAATGTTTGTTGAACTTAGACTGAAATGTTCAGAGCAATCATAAGAATACTGATTTTTGTTCAAATTCTGAAGTTAAGCCACATCTTTGATCAAAAATGATGAGGTTGCTGTCACAAAAAGTGCCCATTTCAGGCTTTAGTATAGCATAAGTGTAAAATTCTATGTAAATTTTACATTTACAATTACTGAATTAGTGTGAGGGACATCTGATTAATAGGAAAATGTTGATTTCATTACAAATATATTTTATAATCATATTCAGAGAGCTCCCATAATGCCCATAACGGGGTTGAAGACTAATAGTGCCCATATCCTAAAATAATTACCAATAATAATAGGGATTTGATGCCTGAGGTGGGAAAATATGTTTTTCTGGAAGTTAAATATGTAATTAATGTTGTGGGGGTGTTGAGAAAAGTAATGATCAGACAGTACTACATCCTTAACCCTCTGGGGACCAAAAACGCGCCGGCGCGTTTTGCTCGTTTTTTTTTTTTAGCAATGAAAAATAAACACAAAATGCTCTGTTAATTTTGATCTTTAATTTCCGTGTTATACATCAATCGATCCTGTTCAGTTTCTATTTTTTTTTCTGTACATTAAAAATAAAGTGTTTTACTTTTTGACAAATAAAGAAACTTTAACATGATGCAATTTCTGCCTTCTCTCTGTCAGTAAACTCCCATTTGAAACGCGATCGAAAATGATCTATAACTCCGAAAATTCAGTCAAACAGGCAAACAGACCAACGGGCATAAAGCTTGAGATCGCATCTTTTAAATGAAGTCATTTATATAAAAAACAAATATTATCAGCTTCTGTAATCTGTATAAAAAGAGAGCGATTCCAGTCAAGCTCATTACGAGCTCATTGACTTTAATTCGTTCACGCCTACTCACGGAGCGCGCTATTCACAAGATAATGTGCTAAGCCATCTATGCAAAACAGGTAAACGCCCCCAAGCAAATGCATTAAACGCTTCAAGTTTCATCATTTCGTGACCTGTGCGTTGGGAAGATGACACGGTACACCGGTGCGGAAGCCCTTCAGTTCGCCCTGGATACAAGCGACGAAGAGTCCAGATTTTCATCAGAAGAGGAGCGCGACTACTCTGATGACGACCGTTTGTATTTTGAAGAGCGACTTGATGCAGCCGTGGATAGAATTTCGGATGAGTAAGTATTTATTCTTACTTGCATTAGTTGACAAGCTATTCAAAACATGAGCTTACATATTATAGAGGGTGGACTTGCCATCCAGAGTATTGACATTTGATATCTACCTATATTCAACACGATCTAATGAAAGTGCATATCTATACCATGAATTTAATATCTTGTACCATTTCAACATCAAAAATGTTTTTTTTTTTGTTTTTTTTTGTGTACATATGCTACACCCCTTGGTTAGGAAATTTGTATGTGTAGCCTAAATGATATGTTTAGATCATTATGTATGAAAGATAGAATTTAGAAATTATTTTAGAAAGTAGGCCTATAGGTGTTTAGATTATATTTTGACTATATAAATGCTGCCTCATTATCATTAACGATGCATGCTCGCAAATATCACTTGTAAATGTGCTGAAATGTGTAAATATACCCAGTTAATGAAGTGCACAAATGTGTTAGGCTAATGTTTGCGGTGTACCTCTCCGGTAATGGCCCATTGACACGCATATAGGCTTATTGCACGCGTTTAAAATTATTTACATCAGTTATTTATTATAGACTAATGCTACTATAGTTATATTTATGTAATAATATTCTTCAACTTTTTTACCTCCGCCTGCAACTCGGAGTGCGCTTAGCAACACAGTCAGAAATCAGAAAGAGTAAGTACATATTTACCCACTATTTTACAGATGTTAGTTCAATTTTGTTTATACTTAGTGTTAATAATATGCGCCTGTATGACTTTATTATTTATTTTTGGAGATTGGTTGATGTTACATATGTTTTGTAACTTTTTTTAAAAGGAATGTAGCTTGTTCACTCTCGCCTTCCACTGCAACGAGGACACACAGCAACAAAAATCAAAAAGAGTAAGTACATATTTACCTACTATTTTACAGATGTTAGTTACATTTTTTTTATATACTTAGTGATAATACAAATGTAGCCTATATGTGCCTGTGTGGCTGTTACGACCTGTGTTTTGTTCATTGTTTTATTGCTGTTTTCATTCGTTTTGCTGTTCCGTGTTTTCTTTTGATTACAAGCAGGTGATCTCATGAGGAGCTGTAAGAAGGCCATTGGTCGTCTAGTTGGGGCGTCGCCTTCATAAGGACGCTACTGGCACTCGTCTGGGAGCTCACTTTGGTCCGGTCGCACGTGGGTTGGGAGCTCCGGAATCCCTCCTCCGGCCGATGATCAACCTTGCTTTCGTATTAGTGATTTTCTATAGTTTAAGTGACCAGATGTGCATATAATCTTTTGAATCATTTGTTATGTCCATGCCACTAGCTACACCGTGTGGTAATGTCTGAACTGGTCCTGTTTAAAACCATAATAGAGTGGAGCGTGTAGGGGTGTCCTGCCTTATTTATTTTTAAACCGTTTGATCTCTGTTTATGACAGGGAGTCAGGTTAGTTAAAATGTATTTCCTTTTGATATTCGATTAGGTTAGTTATGTTTCTTCTTTTTCTTTGTTTATTCGTTTTGTTTGTTGTTTTGGCCTTTGGGACACCCTGAAGAGATGCTCTTTTCATTCATCACTCTACAATAAATGTATTATCTTTTGCTACATCTGTGTTTTTGTTGTTGATTATCGACCGGAGTGATGCGTGCTGGGATTCCTTTCCACAACCCAACTAATTATTTATTGCGCCTCTTTAGTGTTTTATATTCCCCTAGAGGCGGGGCGTAATAGTGGCTTTGCAACAAATGTGTTGTTATGCATGCACAATATAACAATTATTGATTGGTAATGTTAATATAAAAGAGCTTATATTGTGTTGCTTTATTAGCATTGCTAAATGTCCATCAGTTATGCATGTGCTGGAATAGTACTCTGTAAAATATATGATAAAAATAGTTTTCAACTTTTTTTAAAAGGAATGTAGCTTGTTCACTCTCGCCTTCCACTGCAACTTGCAGGACACGGAGCAACGAAAATCAAAAAGATTAAGTACATATTTATCTACTATTTTTTTACCTACTACTGTGGCTTTGCAAAAAATGTGTTATGCATGCGCAATATTACAATTATTGATTGGTAATGTTAATATAAAAGAGCTTATATATTTTTTGTTTTATCAACATGCTGATTGCCCTGCCCTGACATGCTGATAGTACTTTGATCAACCTTTATTAACCTTTATTAATATTATTATTTTTATAGGAATGTGGCAAAGAGGGCCAAGACAAACATTCAGAGATACCTGCCTTTACTTTTGTTTTTACAAAATTACAATAAAACAGATTGAAAAACAAAACATTTGAATCTCCTCATTCTTTGTTCAGGCTGCCTCACTTGATGGCCCATTAGCACTTGGGGGAGCGTCTATGTCACACCCCTGGTCTGAATCTCATTAATATTGATGGCCCATTACCACTCCCACGCATAAACCTCTTCTGACAAAAAAAACTGTTTTACAATGTTTAAATCAATGTAGTGTTTTATGTGAACAATTAGGCAGGATGATTTTCACATAATTTTGAAGCTAGAACTCAAAGGGACAACATCAATTAGTCAATAGTCTTGTGGACACATATTTAATATGTTTTTGTGTTCTTAAATCAGCAACTTTCATTTTATTTTTTTCCAATAACCACGCATAAACATTATTCTCTTAAAAATACAAACATCTACACACACGTTGCTCGCATATTATGGTAGCCCTGTTTGTGCTATATAGAGTGAATTTACACCTTTGCCATTAACATGTTTATAAATAACCGAAAAAAGCACAAATATCAAGGCATGTCAGAACATCTCAATGACCCCAAAAACAGCTTGGTCCCCAGAGGGTTAATAACAATCGATGAAATGTTTAGACCCTTACTGATAAGTAAGTCTAGAGTGTGTCCACGATTGTGTGTGGGTCCATGTACATGCTGAGTCAGATCAAAAGTTTTTAAAACACCTTTAATTTCTTTTGCCTTCTTATTGTTTTCTTATCTATGTGGATGTTAAAATCTCCAGTAATGGCAAAACAGTCAAACTCTGAGGTAATTGTTGATAACAGTTCTGTAAAGTCCTCAGCAAAGACTGGAGAGTATTTTGGAGGCCTGTAAATAATGATAAGTAAAATCCGTGGAGCACCTTTTAACACAATACCCAGATATTCGAAAGACAGATAATTCCCAAATGATATTTGCTTGCATTGATAGACATCTTTAAAAAGAGCAGCTAGACCCCCACCTCTCTTAACAGCTCTGCAGACACTCATAAAAGTAAAGTTAGGAGGGGCTGTTTCATTGAGGATTGTTGCACTGCAGCTGTCTTCTAGCCAGGTTTCATTTAGAAGCATAAAATCCAGGTTGTTTGTGGTTATTAAATCGTTGACTAGAAGTGATTTATTTTTAAGTGAACGAATGTTTAAAAGTGCTAACTTGACAGTCTTACTTTTTGTCCCCACAGCAATATTAGTTTGACGTGTAATAGGCACCAGATTAGTTAGGTTTGCTGCACGGCTATTGAAGGCCTTAGATTTTCTATCTTGTAATAGAACAGCAATAGAGAAAGATACAGGCACACTGGGTTCCCGCTTGTTTTGTAAACATTTGAGAAAGTTACTGTTATCAGAGCGGGGACCCAAAACACATCACTGAGAGCTGGTATCAGTTGTTTTTGGTTCACCTCGAGCAGATGGAGGAGGGTGTGGGCCCTGGCGTTGTGGTAGAGGCCGAAGAGCTCTCACAGGAGGGGGAGGGCGAGCTGGGCCCGCAGGCTTTGGTGGTTGAGGTGCCTGCCGTTTTTTTGTTGGTATCTGAGGGCTTGCAGCAAGAGTGTCTCGATGTTTGGAGTGAGAACTGTTACTGAATGTCAAGTCAAGAGTCTGTTATCAGTTTGAGATCTGTGAGTGGAATTGATGGGAATCGATGTGTTCACATTTTTATTTAATTTTTTTTACCTCATCTCTGTTGACATTTATCTTTGGCAGATTACATTGTTAATAATAAGTATTTAGAGGTATCTGTTCAATACATTTCAATTTAAAGTCTTTAATGAGAACTGATCTAATGATGATCTAATAATTTTATTGCAAAATGCAGCTTTGAGAAAATCACACAATGTTTAGATTCATATGGACATATATAATGGTGTAGTCATTTACCTGCGTCATTCATGTTTTTGTATTATTGATGTTTTATCCATGTCATATTGTGAGCAATAACAGTATTGTCTTTCAATGGAGCAGATTAATAGTTTTTTATCATACATCCTGACTCAAATAATGTGTTTCTAACAGCAAACACTCAGAATAAAGTGAGATGATCTGCTGATGATCCTGAATGGCTTGTTGAATGAGTGTTGATAGTCTGAGGCTCATCAATATTAACAGATCTGCTGAAAACACTCTTTATTTCATGACAATAGTTCCTGTTTTCACCTCATTTATTATGCTGATGTCTTCAGATCTCCTGTAAATTGACACTTAAAGCTCATTTCATTGGTGTCAGCAGACTGAGGGTAATTGTTGCTTGGCATATGATTATTTCTGAGTTTAACTTTTTTATTTGGAAGAATTTACATTAAGATATTAATGTTTGTCTTTATTTCTGCATATTGTAGAATATTTTTATTGATTATTAACTGAATTAAGTGAAATCTATGAGCATATTATCAAAGACATTAACTATTATATATGGAACAGGGCAGAAGCTTAACTTAACTTAGCTTAACATGTATTGATCATCTTTGAGTGTATATGTTTGATACTGGACTGTTTTTTTTTTTTTTTTTTTTTTGCTTTTGCAAAACTCGCAACTCGACTTTGTTAGATAAAATTATTTATTGGGTAGTAAAGTTTTTTTTTCTGGCATCAAGACTTGATGTGACAGACTCCACAACAATATGGCTACATTTTAATGAAGAAGGATAATCATTTTAGGGTTATGAATTGAATGAGCATCAGTTACTTTATGATAGACAGAAAGACATGTACAGATGTGTCATTTAGTTTAAAAACACTCTCTAATTGATATATTTTTTATTTTGGCAGATAAGCTCCTCCCATAGCAAACACGTCATCAGTGAAGCTCCTCCCACAACAATTACATAATCAGTGAAGCTCCTACCACTGTAATTCCCCAATAAATGCTGTAAATTCCCATCAGCTACAAGTGAAGACGAGCATCAGAGCATCAGGAAGAGCTGAAATCTGCAAAGACTGAGTTTATTAAAGAGGACAGTGAGAACATGAGTGATCCAAAACCCTGCAGAATGAAACACACTGAAGATCCTGAAGAACAAAGAGGTTGGTGTTTATTCTTCATTCATTCATGATGCTGAAGAACATTCATGTTAGAAACTTTCAAGCATTCATCACTTTTATTTAGTTCAACTATGAAATGGTACAGATTTTCAACAAAAGGTCAGTAGAGGGAGGTTGGAAAAACTTTCATATAGATTGTCAACATCAGGTCAAATTATCTCCCTTGTTTACACTTATTTTATATCTGGTTCACTTTTTTTGCTACTATTTTAGAAAGTACAAAACATATTCTGATATAGTTTACAACATTGAATTTAAATACAGTGTATATATTTCAGATTATTATTTGTATTGTTTTTTTAAACAGCAACCTGCAAACTATCAAGTCAATTAACTTTCCAGAATAGCTGACAGAATTTGTGCACCGATAAGACAGAGCATACAGAAAACCTTCTACCACACCATTGGATTCAGACTTTGGGACAATTGTTTTACCTTGTTAAAAATCCTAACAAATACTGACCAATAATTTTATTTGCACACCATAGGCACTATTGTATAAATGTTAATATTACATTAAAGGGCACCTATTATGCCCCTTTTTAGAAGATGTAATATTGGTCTTGGGTGTCCCCAGAATGCATTTGTGAAGTTTTAGCACAAAATACCCCACAGTTAATTTATTATAACCATTTGAAAATGTCATTTTGGGGCCTGTTTTAAAAAGAGCTGTTTTGTGTGTACCACTTTAAATGTAAATGAGCTGTATATCCCCGCCCTGCTGCTGGACCTAGATGATGAAGAGAATCTGGCACACAATAAACACGAATGAGAATGGACTAAACGTCTCAGAATGGTTATTTGATACATTTATGTACTTACAAAGTTTTAATCGCGTCCCCTTTTCCATTATGGATGTGCAACACACACACACACACACACGAACTGTGATAACGTTCGCGCAATTTTTTGAAACTACACACACACACACACTACTGTGATAACATTTGCTAAGTACAAATGATTTATTTATTTATTTCTTAAGGGGAGGGAGATAGACGTTTATCTGTCTATGGAGATAGAGCAGACCTTAATTTATTTACATTTGTAAAATGCTTAAAAAAAATGCCTATGTGACATAAAACTGGCTGACGTTGTTTGTTGAGACATCCTATGATGACGACAATAAATAGCTTTAGACGCATTTGTTGTTGAACTGGCTGACATCGATTGAAATAACTATTTGCTCAAAAATCATAAAATACACTTACTTTTTCTGGAAGTGACGTTGGATCGCGAACTGTAGGCAACGATCCACACTCTAGGATTAACTTTGACCCTCGTTCACTAAACAGTCAGTCAGAAAATGAATCTCGTATTTAGGAAGTTTAAGTGGTGCCTTTTCTTCATAAATAAAATCCATCCGCTGCGTTTTCAGTGGCTCTGATGTCAGTGAAGACTAGTATGTCCATTCTTACATCCCACAACAGAACACCTACACTTCTTAGGAGACATTACCGGCTGTCGTTGAAACAATGGAGGATGCAGATCACCGAGGGCGGGGTCTATGCCAAAACCACATGTCAATCAAATCACGTCGGTGGGGCTTAGCTCAATTCTACGTCACAGTGAGGGAAATCTAGAACAGGGCGTTCTGAGACAGTGCTTATGATTTATTGAGATAGTAAAAAAACTACTGGGTGGATTTTTATCATTCTAGGGTGGTTTTGCTCACACACTGCCAACACACATTTATGTTCAAACACCATGTAAAAGTGAATTTTGCATAATAGGTGCCCTTTAAGTAATTGTGTCATTAATCAAATATATTTAATATTTCTCACTCAATGTGATATGTGCCTATAATGTCTTGAAAAATAATAATTGAAATATCAATGTACCTCATTCATGCAATTAATTAATGAAACCAACACCAGATTTATCATAATATTTTATAGCAATTGTCTACTAGTACTTTGTGCCATTACATCAGGGCTCACTTTCATATTTCTCTCTTTGAATTATTGATGTGCTGAAAGTTAAATAAACCTTTTTCTTTTATGTCAGACCCGACGGAAGTGAAGGAGGAGAGAGAAGAACTGAGTGAAGTGAAGGAGGAGAGTGAAGAACTGAGAGAGGTGAAGGAGGAGAGAGAAGAACTGACTGAAGTGAAGGAGGAGAGTGAAGAACTGAGTGAAGTGAAGGAGGAGAGTGAAGAACTGAGAGAATTGAAGGAGGAGAGAGAAGAACTGACTGAAGTGAAGGAGGAGAGTGAAGAACTGAGTGAAGTGAAGGAGGAGAGTGAAGAACTGAGTGAAGTGAAGGAGGAGAGTGAAGAACTGAGTGAAGTGAAGGAGGAGAGTGGAGAACTGAGTGAAGTGAAGGAGGAGAGTGAAGAACTGAGTGAAGTGAAGGAGGAGAGTGAAGAACTGAGTGAAGTGAAGGAGGAGAGTGAAGAACTGAGTGAAGTGGAGGAGGAACATCATGTCATACCTGGAGAAAAACCTTTGAGTCCCTCAAAGAGTAAAAAGACACTTTTAAAGAAAAGAAGAGCCAAGAAATCTTTCAGCTGCACTCAGTGTGGAAAGAGTTACACAGCCAAACAAAGTCTTGTTGTTCATATGAGAATCCACACCGGAGAGAGACCATTCACATGTGATAAGTGTGGGACGAGTTTTGCTCAAAAACAACATCTGACCAGACACAAGACGATCCACACTGGAAAAAAGTCACATATGTGTGTTCAGTGTGGAAACAGTTTCACAATCAAAGATAGTCTTGTGCGTCACATGAAGATCCACACCGGAGTGAAGCCGTTTACATGTGATCAATGCTGCAAAACTTTTCGCTGTGCATCAGACCTGAAGACACACCTGGCAGTTCATTCGAAGGAGAAGCCGCATTCATGTTCTGTGTGTGGAAAGAGTTTTTCAGTGCAGGGTAATTTACATAAACATAAGAAAATACACACTGGTGTGAGAGAGCACATGTGCTTTGAGTGTGAGAAGACTTTTACTACAGCATACTGTTTAAAAGAGCACCAGAGAATTCACACTGGAGAAAAACCTTACAAGTGTTCACACTGTGACAAGAGATTCAGTCACTCATCACATCTGAAAACACATGAGAGGATCCACACTGGAGAAAAGCCACACATGTGTGTTCACTGCAGAACTAGTTTCAGACACAAATCATCTCTTAAGCTTCACATGAGAGTTCACACTGGGAGAAAGACCATTTAACTGTGATCAGTGCGGTAAACAGTTTCATTGGGCGTCAGTCCTGCAGAAACACCTGGAGATTCACACAAAGGAGAAGATTCTTTAGTAATATTACAGCAGAAAAGACACGGCGGTGTGTGTTTCAGTGCTGAAGTCCTTTACTACAGAAGATGAACTGAAAGAGTGCCAGCAAATTCACACTGGAGAAGAAGGCCATAACACTTTTAAGGGGCTGTTTACACCTGGCCACTTCATGCGTTTTCTCAGATCGGATAGCTATCCGTGAAAAGACCAGGTGTAAGTGCCCTCCAAAACGCATTCGAGGTGGATTTGAATCCGATCGCACTCAAACCACTTCAGGAGGAGATTTGGGCCGCTTTCCAGATGAAACGTTGTTCCCTGAAAATAATTGCAGATACAATCAGATAATCGGATACAAGCATTCAACGGCCCTGTAGTATAAGTTGAGTTCATTCAGACCTGAGCGATTTTGTGTTCGTTTGTTTGATTGTCTTGATGTGTGGAGTGAGAACTGTTACTGAGTGTCAAGTCAAGGGTTAAAGTTTGAGATCTGTGAGGGGAATTGATGGGAATCGATGTTGCCATTTTTTATTTTTACCTTATCTCTGTTGACATTTATCTTTGGCAGATTACGTTGTTAAAATTTAAATATATTGAATAGATACCTCTAAATACTTAAAGGGGGGGTGAAATGCTATTTCATGCATACTGAGTTTTTTACACTGGTAAAGAGTTGGATTCCCATGCTAAACATGGACAAAGTTTCAAAAACTAAGTTGTACGTTTGAAGGAGTATTTTTGTTCCAAAAATACTCCTTCCGGTTTGTCACAAGTTTCGGAAAGTTTTTTTCGAGTATGGCTCTGTCTTACGTAAGATAGAGCGGAGTTTCCTTATATGGGTCCTAAGGGCACCTCTCCGGTAAGATCGCGGGCGCGCGCGCGCACTCGTAGACTAGAGCAAGAGAGTGAAAGCAGTTCGCCATCAAAGCGCCCTGCCCGGCTTTTGGGAAGTCAATGTCACCAAAGAAGTGTGTTTTTGGTTGCCAGGGCAAGACAACCCTGCACAGATTCCCAAAGAACCCGGCGTTAAGGAACCCGTGGATGGAGTTTGTTTTCCTGAGCATAAACAGAGTTGTGTAAGACTGTTTGTTCCCTGCATTTCGACGATGATTGTTTTACAAACAAAGCCCAGATCGTCGGATTTGCAGATCGTCTAATGCTTAACCCTCTGGGGACCAGAAACGCGCCCGCGCGTTTTGCTCGTTTTTTTTTTTTTTTTTGCAATGAAAATAAACACTAAATGCTCTGTTAATTTTGATCTTTCATTTTCGTGTAATACATCAATCGATCCTGTTCAGTTTCTATTTTTTTTCTGTATACTCATAATAAAAATAAAGTGTTTTGCTTTTTGACAAATAAAGAAAAATGAACATGATGTGATTTCTGCCTTCTCTCTGTCAGTAAACTCCCATTTGAAACACGTTCGAAAATGATCTATAACTCCGCGAAAATTCAGTCAAACAGGCAAACAGACCCACGGCATAAAGCTTGAGATCTTTTAACCCTCTGATGGTCCGCGGGGTCTTTTTGACCCGCAAATGACTTTTGCTCAAATTAAAAAAAATGTTCCCTTTGTCCAAATGGTATGAAACCTTCTACGGCTCTTAACACTTTCTAGATCTACAAAAAAAAAAATAAAGTGGAATGATATCTGTTTTTATGTTAGCGTGACAAAATTTGTGACACTCGTGGTCTTTGGGGTCTCTGGAGACCCCGCAATCAAAATAGACAAAATTCATCATCAAAATCAGAAACAACACAGAACACATCGACAGAAATGACAGAAATAAAGTGGCACACTTCCACCAATTCAAAAAGCATCCACAATGCTGAATTATTTTGCTCACAAGCGCACACACACACACACACACACACACACACACACACACACATATAGGCCTATAGAGGAATACATTTTTGAGACTATAAAAACTGTTCTCTTATCATTTGTAAAATAAAATCATCCAAAATGCAGTACCACCACAAAAATAAATTGGTGACACTGACACATTGAAAAATGTACACACACACACACACACACACACGCACACACACACACACACACACACACACACAGGAACATTTGTAAGGCTATAATTTGTCAAATAAAATCATCCAAAATGCAGTACCACCACAAAAATAAATTGGTGATACTGACACATTGAAAATGTAAACACACACACACACACACACACACACACACGCATACACACACAGGAACATTTGTAAGGCTATAATGTGTGTGTAAAATCATCCAAAATGCAGTACCACCACAAAAATAAATTGGTGACACTGACACATTGAAAAATGTACACACACACACACACACACACACACACACACACACACACACACACACGCGCATACACACACAGGAACATTTGTAAGGCTATAGTGTGTCAAATAAAATCATCCAAAATGCAGTACCACCACAAAAATAAATTGGTGACACTGACACATTGAAAAATGCGCGCACACACACACACACACACACACACACACACACACACACACACACACACACACAGGAACATTTGTAAGGCTATAATGTGTCAAATAAAAAAACATCCAAAATGCAGTACCACCACAAAACTAAATTGGTGACACTGACACATTGAAAAATGTGCACACACACACACACACACACACACACACACACACACACACACACACACACACACACACACACACACACACACACACACACACACAAACACACACACACACACACACACACACACACACACACACACAGGAACATTTGTAAGGCTATAATTTGTCAAATAAAATCATCCAAAATGCAGTACCACCACAAAAATAAATTGGTGATACTGACACATTGAAAACACACAAACACACACACACACACACACACACACACACACACACATACACACACAGGAACATTTGTAAGGCTATAATGTGTCAAATAAAATCATCCAAAATGCGGACCCACTACAAATATAAAGTGGTGTGGTGACACTGGCTCATCGACAATGTGTACTCACACACTCTCTCTCTCTTTATCTCTCAGACATACACACACACACACACACACACACACACACACACACACACACACACACACACACACACACACACACACAGGAACATTTGTAAGGCTATAATGTGTCAAATAAAAAAACATCCAAAATGCAGTACCACCACAAAACTAAATTGGTGACACTGACACATTGAAAAATGTGCACACACACACACACACACACACACACACACACACACACACACACACACACACACACACACACACACAGACACACACACACACACACACACACACACACACACACACACACACACACAGGAACATTTGTAAGGCTATAATTTGTCAAATAAAATCATCCAAAATGCAGTACCACCACAAAAATAAATTGGTGATACTGACACATTGAAAACACACAAACACACACACACACACACACACACACACACACATACACACACAGGAACATTTGTAAGGCTATAATGTGTCAAATAAAATCATCCAAAATGCGGACCCACTACAAATATAAAGTGGTGTGGTGACACTGGCTCATCGACAATGTGTACTCACACACTCTCTCTCTCTTTATCTCTCAGACATACACACACACACACACACACACACACACACACACAATTGAGTGTGTCTAGAATCTAGAATTAGATTAAAAATAAATGATTGAAATAAATGATAAAATCTTAAGACTCCAACATTTCTCTTTATAACATTTTGTTCAGGTTTGATTCTAATCATAATGTAACATTATTGAAAAACTGGGGGGGGTTTTGGTACAAAAAATGCTAAACTTTGACAAAAATATTTTATTTTTGTTATAATTGTGATTTTATAATATTTAGATATGAATCCAACTGAATCCAACTTGTGAAAAGATATCTTTCAGGTAGTCTAATAGCAAATAGCATATCGTCGCTGTCCGATGAAAACCACGTATGTCCATTTTGCCGATTTTGAGATTTTTCGACGGATTGAATGTCCAGGTTCATTTCCGTATACAGTATGCTTCACATATCTAAATGGCCAATGAAAAGTTGTGAAATCATGTCATCTGATTTTCACGTATATCCATTTGGTGTCAAACCTGTCAATCACGCCGCGTATCTCCCGCCCTGTGGAAGCATCTCGCCGGTCTCGTGAAGTTTCATCGAAGCTCAGCACTGGATAGCCGAATAACACTGTGAGGTAAAGTATCAGCAAATGTTTGTTTTTGACAACTGTTCTCAAGTTTATTATACATTCACAACTATTATTTATCGGTAAATGGTCTAGACGAAGTGATTGTCACCGAATATTTTTATTTATTTTTATATTTGTGAACCTGACTGACGAAAGTACGACATTGAAGCTCTCCACAGTTTAGTTCTAATCTAGTTCTTCACAGATTAGTTTGCTTGCTAGTAAGTAAATAAACTCGGTCTCATTGATAAGATTAAAACTTTTTTTTTTCTTTGTCAAACTGATCAAATTATAGCCTGTAATGCTACTGTCTGATTGTCACTAGAACATGCCTCACTCATACTGCTATCACCGCTTGCCAGAGGCTGAGAATTTCCAGCACTAGAGTTATCTTGCTACGTTTTTATTGTGAAGATGTTAACGCACGGATTTCCGAAGTGAAGTGAAACAATGTTGACTGGGCATAGCGCTATATTTTTTCTGATCTGTTTTTCTCCCTTCCTTCAGGATGTCTGTCTCTGTAAAGGATGACAATGATAGGGCTGTTATTGAGGCGATTGCGAGGGTCAACAATGAGGAGGAAGGTTTGTAGGAAAATAGAATTGAGTCAGCCAAACAGTTAATTCTACATTGTATTCATTACTGAAATGTTAACTAGTTTTCCTTTCTGTCATTCTTAGATTCACTTGAAAGTGACAGTTCTCAGACAGCTGCCAATGAGGGTAGGTACTTTAGGCTTAAATTATTTTCTCCCAGTAGCAGCTACCTATACAGCAACCTAAAGCCTATTGATGTGTTGCACATTAAGGTGAAACTGTCACACATGTTATTTTGGTTCCCTTGATCCAAGAAACTGCTGTTGCATTTCCAAATACTAACCCATCAAATTGTATGTGGCTAAATTAAAACATTTTAAAGTTTTAAAAATGATATTTAAGCCATGATTTACTCACCCTCAAGCCATTCGAGATGCATATGTCAATCTTTTTTCAGACAAACACATTTTCAGTTATTTTAGAAAATATCTTTGATCTTTGAGTGGTTATAATGTGAAGTTATGGGGTCCACATTGTTGAAGTCCCAAAATGTGCATGCATCCTTCACAAAAGTAATCCATCCGGCTCCAGGGGGGTAAACGAAGACCTTCTGAGGGTAATCCGTGCGGTTTTGTCATAAAAATATACATATTTAAAACTTTATAAACGAAAATAACTGGCTTCCGGTGGCGGTCGGTGGTCGGCGCGCGTTCATTTGGAGATGGATGCTGGCGTATGACGTAGGACGTAGCCCAGTTATTTTCGTTTATAAAGTTTTAAATATGTATATTTTTACGACAAAACCTCACGGAATATCCTCAGAAGGCCTTCGTTTATCCCCCTGGAGCCCCTGGATTACTTTTGTGAAGGATGCAGGCACATTTTCGGACCTGAAGCAGCCGGACCCCATTGCTTCACATAATAACCACTGAAAGATCTAAGACATTTTCTAAAACAACTGAAAATGTGTTCGTCTGAAAAGAGATGCATCTCGAACGGCTTGAGGGTGAGTAAATCATGGCTTAAATTCATTTTTGGGCGAACTATCCCTTTAATCACAGAGAATTCAAAATGTATAGTTACTGTACATTTGCTGGTCATAGCTACTGATGCAAGCTCAGTTCTTAATTATTCAAACATTGTAGGCTATTCAGTGTGCTAAATGCATTTTATCTTTATTGTTGTTAGATTCTCTGGAAAGTGATAAAGAAAATCATTCCGAAATAGCTGCCAGTGAGGGTAAGTATTATTATTCTTCTTTTTCTTCTTCTCAGATTAAACTATACTACAGCCTCCACCTCACATTAGTTTTGAGTAGGACTTAAAGACTAAAGCCCATTACTAATTACAAATCTAGCGTATTTAATCTATTACCAGTCAAAATGAATGCAATCTTATATCTGAATGATGTGAACAGTGCATCCGTTGTACTAAATGTGTTCCTCTTTATTATTCAAAGACTCACTTGAACACGATCCAGAAAATGAGCCGGATTACACACCTGTCAATGAAGGTGAGTAACTTATTGTCATTATTTTTACATTTCTGTCAGCTACTAGTGGGCTCAGCCACACACACACACACACACACACACACACACACACACACACACACACACACACACACACACACACACACACACACACACACACACACTGTCTTTGTGAGGACTCTCCATAGACGTAATGGTTTTTATACTGTACAAACTGTATATTCTATCCCCTTACACTGCCCCTATCCCTAAACCTACCCATCACAGGAGACATTCTGCATTTTTACATTTTCAAAAAAACTAATTCTGTATGATTTATAAGCTTTTGTACCCATGGGGACCTCAATTTAGGTCCCCACGGTGACACGAGTCCCCATAAGTCTGTGTGCATTCAGGTTTAAGTCCCCACCGGTGTAGAAAAACATGTCCACACACACACACACACACACACACACACACACACACACACACACACACACACACACACACACACAA
Source organism: Scardinius erythrophthalmus (assembly GCF_964197995.2). Taxonomy (NCBI): domain Eukaryota; kingdom Metazoa; phylum Chordata; class Actinopteri; order Cypriniformes; family Leuciscidae; genus Scardinius; species Scardinius erythrophthalmus. Next base: position 14,734,851 of record NC_138221.1, read on the forward strand.
ACAGCAATGCCAAACTTAAATGCATGCCTACACACTGACACACACACACACACATATATCCACATGCTAAGAAACCATGTAAGAGAAATGTGCATTTGTAGAACATCATTTTTATTTTATTTTTATTTTAATCATATGAAGGTGCCATTGATAATCGAGGAAGGTCAAGGAAGAGGGCCAACCCAGACAATTGGAAGGGTAACATCCAGAAAAGGAAAAGAATGAGGGGCCAATCTTATCTTGGACGGAAAAAAAATGAATTTGTCATCAAAGAAGAAAGAAAAATGGGCGGCCGGTGCCAGTCTGTGTCCTGCCAGAAATCGAGCAAACTACACTGCTCCGAAATTGATGAAGGGAAGAGGGAGGAAATTTTCAAGTATTTTTGGGGGAAATTGGAATGGAAAGAGAGGAGAATGTATGTGAAAACATCGGTGGAGGTGAGTGATGTCAAGCGGCGCCGGACAGAAGCGGTTCAATCTCGGAGGTCAGCATCTCTCTTTTGTTGTTTATGTGTAGATGGTAAAAGGCTCAGAGTTTGTCAAAGGATGTTCCTGTCTACACTTGGCATCAAGCAGTGGACTTTTTTAAAGTGGGTTGGGCGAAGAGGGGAAAGTCCTGAGAAGATGGCGAGAGTGAGTGTAAGGACAGAGGAGCAGGACTTCATTAAGACCTTCCTTCTGGATCTGCCAAAAGTTCCATCGCACTACTGCAGGTCCTCCTCATCAAAGATGTACCTGGAGCCTTTCTTCAAGTCCATCAGTCATCTCCACACACAGTATAAGCAATCATGTGCAGACAACAGCATCCAGCCTCTGTCACGGCAAGTATTCACTAACACCTTCAACGATTTAAATCTTTCTCTGTTCCATCCGAAAAAAGATCAGTGTGACACTTGCTGTGCCTTCAAAGCCGGGAACATCGAGGCTGCCGTGTGGGAGGAACACTGTGTTAAAAAGGACGACGCACGAGCAGAAAAGGTAAAGGACAAACAACTTGCAAACAACACCACCTTGGTTGCATGCATGGATCTGCAGGGCCTTCTCCTGTGCCCAAAGCTTCAAGCGTCTGCCCTGTACTACAAAATGAAGCTTGGTGTCCATAATTTTACCATCTACAATATGGCATCACATGAAGCAAAAAATTACCTTTGGCATGAGGGTGAAGCTGGGGTCTCTGCCAACGAGTTCGCCTCCTGCATTGTGGATTACCTTGAAGCACACCCCACTTACAATGAATTCATCCTTTGGAGTGATGGGTGTGGTTATCAAAACCGAAATCTGATCCTGAGCAATGCCCTCTTAAAGTTTGCTACTGAGAAAAAGAAACGTGTGACACAGAAGTACCTTGAAAGAGGTCACACACAAATGGAATGTGACTCTGTGCACAGTGTGATTGAGAGGAAGTTGAGAAACCGTGACATACATGTTCCAGCTGAGTATGCTGCAGTTATTCGAGGAGCTCGTTCCAGTCCAAAACCATACGAGGTGAAGTATGTTGGTTACAGCTTTTTCCAAGACTTCAGCAAAGTCAACATCTGTAAGTCAGTCCGACCTGGTAGCAAAGTTGGAGATCCTACGGTGCATGACCTTCGAGCAGTCAGGTGTTTGTTTGTTTTTTAACACACTTTTTCACAAATACATGAAACATTAGCCATATCATATTAAAATATTTTGTTTCATAAATCTAAACATGCTTTTGGTTCCCTCTTATCTCTGTGACCTTCCCCGACACCCCTCCCCCCTTCTTTTCTTTAATCTATCTATTAGATACAATGTGGATGGCAGTATGGAGTTTAAATTACTACACTCTGACAACTGGCAACCCTTCACATCCCCATCCCTGAGGAAGACGTGTGTCATCGTGGCCCCACTCTATACATCCGCCCCAAAAATTAAAGCCCTGAAGTTCAAGCACCTTCAAGAACTGAAACATGTTTTACCCAAGGACTTTCATCCATTTTACAATGCACTTGACCATGAGTGATGCAATTTCACTACCTGGATGAATGAGCTGTCCTGACTTACTGATTAATTTATTAATTAAATGTTCTATTTATTGTGTATTGTCATGTAATTGTTTATGTGCATGTTTTAAAATGACTTGGTCTTATCTGTTGACATTTTTGGAATTCCTATCAGCCAATTCTGACCGGAAAGACATGATTAAAATCTTGCATTAAAGGAATAGTTCACACAAAAATGAAAATTCTGTCATCATTTACTCACCCTCAAGTTGTTTCAAACCTGTATGAATTTCTTTTTTCTGAAAAGAAAAGATATTTTGAAAAATGTCTGTAACCAAACAGTTGACGGACCCCATTGACTTCCATAGTATTTTTTTTTCCTACTATGGAAGTTAGTGGGGTCCATCAACTGTTTGGTTACAGACATTTTTCAAAATATCTTCTTTTGTGTTCAGCAGAAAAAAGAAATTCATACAGGTTTGAAACAACTTGAGGGTGAGTAAATTATGACAGAATTTTCATTTTTGGGTGAACTATCCCTTTAATGCCTCTTGCTATTTTATAATTCCACCTGTAATGTCAGTATTGAGTCTGATTAGTTGGTATTGCTTGAATCACCTGAAGAATAAACATGAACTGGTAACTGGAGTTTACTGGAACTGCATCTTCATTTTCACTTTTCTTTTCTGCAATACATTGCCAAATAAGCATAGCCTGGTGAGACAATGACTTTCCTTCATCGAGGTCAACGTTTCCCCCCTGACGCCAGACGTACGTCTAGGAGTGACAAAATTACGGTAGGACTGTGCAAACAAAGTATCTGTCTAGCATTACCATGCCAGTGTAGTGATTCATTGTCCCTTCATAGTTTGCAAGAGACATTTAATACATTTATAATTAATATTAAATAAACTAAGCGTATTTAATAAACTAAGACGTAGGCTATTTAATAAACTGAGCGTATTCATCTGTCAATATGAAACGCGACTTGGCCATTCAGTAATGATCGGAAGAACGCGTATCGACCACCGTTACTGTAAAATATACGCGTATGTCCATTTAAACAAAATTTTGGTCAAATGTGGATTATATCATTACACTGGCAAGAATATGGTTACATTCAAACATGCCGTACCAAGTATGACAACGCTACATTCAACTGCTTTTGAAATACGATGTTTTTTTCACTTCCTGAAAAGTAACCGTTTTGGACATACGTGAGTTTCATCGGGCAGCGACGATATACTGGAGCTCTATAGCCATCTAGTGGTTAAAATGATTATTTTTTATTTTAAAACTGCATTTTCCAAAAAATGGGCATAAATGTTACATTAAACCATTTAAAATCATCCATGTTATCCCCATGAATGAAAGTTAGAAATCTGGGTCTTTTATAAAGTGAATTTTACATCAAATGCTGTTTTTTTGTAAAAAGGTTATTTAAATATTTATTTATTTATTTATTTATAGAAATTTAAAAAATATCATAAATTCTCCAAAAACTGCACAAATGTTGAGTAAAAACATTAACAAACAGAACAAAATTCCATTTGTAAAAAAAAAAAACCTACTATCTTGTTACAAAATTAAATGTTATTGTCTGGGGTCTCTAGAGACCCCAAAGGACTCGAGTGTAGACATAAAAAAAGACCATCAGAGGGTTAAATGAAGTCATTTATATAAAAAACAAATATTCTCAGCTTCTGTAATCTGTATAAAAAGAGAGCGACTCCAGTCGAGCTCATTACGAGCTAATTCACAGTAATGTGACCACTCCCCGGAGAGCGCGTACTATTCAAACGCAAATTCTGAGAACCATTTCACACCTGTGAAACGCCCACATCAGCTGTAAACAAAGCGCGTCGCGATCGAGTGAGGCATAATTTAGCCTACCTTATGGAGAAAAGATGTTGCTGATATGAGGAGCAGATTCCGCTGAGGAAAGAGGTAGGCTGTTTTCTTTTCTCACGTGTGGAATAACGTTATGGAATAACGTTAGTGTAGGCCTATGTAAACCGCAAAAAGATGACTCGCCTTTCTGTGAGATGAATGAAGGGGACATATTTGTAAAGACTGTTCAGCCTAAATATGAATCGCGCGTCTGTGTGTGAAAGAATAAACTGCTTTGCTATAGCCTACTGAGATGAGTAAAAATCGACTGGAATATGTTGAAATAAAATGAAATAAAATGTATTTGTATAAGCAACGTATTAAACTGCAAATTAGCATGTATATGCCCTAATATTTCATAAAAACAACGTTACAGTCAGTCACTTGTTGACTAGATTTGGGTACAGTTTTTAGGCTACTGTAGAATATACTGCCACATCAAATAAGCTTTTGTTTAGCAATTGTCTATATTCAAACTAATGATAAAATGTAGGCCTATCTTTTTTCTTTTTCTTTTTTACAAAGAAAGAGTACACTTGAAATATTGTTGAAATTGTAATTATTCTTGTAATTGTAACATTTTTAATAAAATGGCAAAACATATTTACAAGAGAGATGTAAGCGAAATCTTAAATGGTCAATATAAGTCTACTTCTAAATACATCTTTTGTCCTTGCATTGTGGCTCAGTCAGTGTCACACCTGAATGAATGGCTAATTATGCAGAGTCATTATGCAGAGTGGGTGGGACATTGAAATCTAATGTGTAAACTACTCCTCCCCCTCGCATATTGGCTTTCCAAGCAAAACCAGTTTTACACCATTTAAATCAATGTATTTTTTTTGTGAACAATAAAGCAAGACTATTTTAACATAATTTTGAAGCTAGAACTCAAAGGGACAACATCCATTAGTCAAAAGTCTTGTGGACACATATTTAATGTGTTTTGTGGTCTTAATTCAGCAACTTTCATTTAATTTTTTTCCAATAACCACGCATAAACATTATTCTCTTAAAAATACAAACATCTACATACACGTTGCTCGCATATTATGGTAGCCCTGTTTGTGCTATATAGAGTGAATTTACACCTTTGCCATTAACGTCTTTATAAATAACTGAAAAAAGCACAAATGTCAAGGCATGTCAGAACATCTCAAGGACCCCAAAAACAGCCTGGTCCCCAGAGGGTTAAGGATCGAGCAGTCACAATGATAAAGGTTCGCGGTCGTGCGTTGGAACGGTGAGTAAAACTGTTGAACAAATGTCTCTGTGTGTTGTTAGCTCGGCGCGTTAGCAGAGCTAAGCTTCACCCACACGGCCCGCCCCCAGCCGCTCGTTTTTTTTCCGGAAAGACTCGGTACAGCCAATATTTCAATTAAAAATATAATGAAACAAAAGACTTTTTGGAGATATGAAGGATGCAATATTACTCTATAGGTACTCAAGATTAACAGGAGATTGAGTGAAAATGAGCATTTCACCCCCCCCTTTAATATTAACCCTTTAATGAGAACTGATCTAATGATGATTAATAATTGTATTGCAATTAATGCAGCTTTGAGAAAATCACACAATGTTTAGATTCATATGGACAAATAATGGTTTAGTTATTTACCTGAGTATCATTCATGTTTTTGTATTATTGATGTTTTACCCATGTCATTTTGTGAGAAATTACAGCATTGACTTTCAATAGAGCAGTTTAACAGACTTGTATCATATATCCTGACTCAAATAATGTGTTTCTAACAGTTAAACACTCAGAATAAAGTGAGATGATCTGCTGATGATCCTGAATGGCTTGTTGAATGAGTGTTGATAGTCTGAGGCTCATCAATATTAACTGATCTGCTGAAAACACTCTTTATTTCATGACAATAGTTCCCTGTTTTCACCTCATTTATTATGCTGATGTCTTCAGATCTCCTGTAAATGGCCACTTAGCGCTCATTTCTACAGACATGGTGGAAAGAATTTGGCATAGGAGGAAAAAAAAGTAAAATCTTTTGCATTCCCTTGCAAAACTTTTACGTTCCCTCACAACTCCTGTTGTGAGCTCGGACAAACATGTGCTGTTTAATGTCCCGCTGGCAGTGTTTCAGAGATCTGTTCGTTAAAGGAACACTCTACCCATTTGCATTAAGCTTTGCAATGTTAGAAACCCAGTCATACTATTGAATGGTCGTGCAACATTTTCTCATTTTCCCCCGAGACGAGAGAAATCTGTATTTACCTCTTTACACTTCCTCCCACAATGACGCAAAAATCGTCATTTTGCGTCATTGTAGGAGGAAGTGTAAGAGGGGGGGATTTCTGTTGAGACTACAAGCACTAGTTCCCACCCTTTCAAACCCGCCCATAGGGGGTTGAACCTAATGCGCTAACAGACCTATCACAGATCAGTGCGAGTACGTTTGATTTCACCGGCAGAAACCTGCAGAAAACATGGATGAAGAAAGCTGAGTAAGTTAGTAGGGGTTACCATACACTTTTCCCCGGACATGTCCGGCCGTCGAGATCGTCCAAAATGTCTGGGATTCAGCTTTTGCTTTCTGCGGTCGCCATTCATTGTTTACATGCTCACCTTTTGTTTCAATCTAACTGAATTCATTCCGATTGGTGAATCTGAATGTAGTGTTTACATGAACGCTAAACAAGTGATCGGTTGATATGCGTTTTAACATTGCTAAGAAAATACCTGCTCCTCTGTGAGAGATATGGGACCAGTGCAGCAGGTCTCGCTCATCAGTAATCACAGTAATACTGTGGCGAGCAGGACGAGGCTAGAGCCACGGGAGAAAGACGCGAGGCCGGTGGCGTGATTGGTTGATGTGCGTTTTACCATTGCTAAGAAAATACCTGCTCCTCCGTTAAGAGATACGAGACCAGTGCCTCACAGGTGTCGGTCGTCAGTAATCACGCCACCGGCCTTGCGCCGTTCTCCCGCGCCCCTCAGCCTCGTCCTGCTCGCCACAGTAAACATGATGAATGGCGACTGTAGAACGCAAAAGCCGAATCCCGGACATTTTGGGCAATAATCGTAGCCTAGCCTAGCCTTGTTGTTTACAACTGCTCTCTAACCGATAGGCGTGGCTTGGGAGTGGCCTCGTAGAGCAGCGAAGCAAGTGCATTCTGGCAGTTGTTGTCTTTCATCCACATGAGCCAAAAATACATTTTCTGGCTTTTCTCAGTCTAGAAATTCAAAAATAATTTCACATTTCTTCTACATAAATGACCTATTTTAAATACACATTCATCTTTCCAGCGGTGGAATGTTCCTTTAACAATGCGCCATTCATGTAGTTCAGTAAAGTTGGCAATATATTCACAGATCTGAACTTCCCGGATCAATAACTCTTGAGCTAAACTTTGTTCAAACACAAATGCCAACTATTTCCAAATTATCTATGAGCAGCGGAGAGACGTCCTAAGGGAAAGTCTGCAAAGTGCAAAACCCCAAAATACTCATTAACTTCAATGTTAATCTCTGTAGTGTCAGCAAATTCAGTTTACACATCAATGGTCTCCTTCTGGTCATACTACAACACTTAGTATAAAATATGCAAAAGCACATTTTATCAAACTATGAAAAATATTCAATAACTTCACTGTAACACACCAAATTCAGTTCACACATCACTGCTATCCTGCTGGTTATACGTACAACACTTCCGGCTGTCTATTTCAGGGATGGAAATGCTCAAATAAGGTGAAGCCCTTAGTCTCATATTCACTGCTTAAAACACACGTTTTGATTACATTTGAGGTGTAGGCTATGCTGTATGTTCAAAAGCGCTTGGCTTTGTTACTTGGATAATAAAGTTTATTTTCAAGACTTCAAGAGGGATTTTTAAAGAAGTGACAGACTCCAGATGAAGGAGCATCAGTTACCGTAATTTATGATAGATAGACATAAATGCTTAGAAATGTCAATTAGTATAAAAACAAACTCAGTAACTGATATATTTTTTATTTTGCAGATCAGCTCCTCCCACATCAGTCACATGGTCAGTGAAGCTCGTCCCACTGCAATTCTCCAATAAATGCTGTAAATTCCCATCAGCTACAAGTGAAGACGAGCATCAGATCATCAGGAAGAGCTGAAATCTGCAAAGACTGAGTTTATTAAAGAGGACAGTGAGAACATGGGTGATCCAGAACCCTGCAGAATGAAACACACTGAAGATCCTGAAGAACAAAGAGGTTGGTGTTTATTCTTCATTCATTCATGATGCTGAAGAACATTCATGTTAGAAACATTCAAGCACTTCTTCACTTTTAGATAAACAGTTAAACTATGAAATGAGTACAGAATTTCAACAAAAGGTCAGTAAAGGGAGGTTTGAGAAACTTTCATATTGATTGTTAAAGGTCCCATGACATGCTACTTTTTGTAGGCTTTAATATAGGCCTTAGTGGTCCCTAGTACTGTATCTGAAATCTCTTTCCAAAAATTCAGTGTTACGTTCCACGTGCGTTTCGTTGGCGTGGGAATGTTGATGTTTTTGCTCGCTGATGCACTACACGTGTGTTGTGCGTTTATTGAGTTTTCTTTCTGTTTAATCCCACCTCTAGGTCGCTGTGACTGGCTGACTCATCCGTCAGTCATCATTAGGGCGGAGCACCAGAACCAATCAGAGGCAGTCCAGCTGTTTAAGAGAGACGGCGGGTTCATTCACTTTTGGGCTCTTCCTCTCTTGCGGCAGCAAGCTGTTATGCGGCGTGCTGAGTTTTTGTGTACTCCTTGAGAGTTTTTGCCTGTTTAATCTAATCTACCTGGAGAAGTGTGCTATGTGCTTTAGTGATTATATTTAGTAGCTTATTCGCACGTGTGTATTACTATGTGAGAATCTAACAAGAGTTTAGCTGCAGAGCTATTTTGGGAAGGAACATCAGGTCAGTATATCGCGATATACATTCTGCCCGTAGCTGCTTTTGTGTATATACACACCAGGTAAGAGGTGAGCGCCAACCCTTGTATTTTTATTATTAGTCAGGTTATTTAGGCGCCGTATGCGCGAAGATTTCGGTTTGTTTTCTGCATTTTTCTTTGGTTAGGTTTAGGGACTAGTTAAGGATTGTTTTGTTATGTTTTGTTATATTCTTTGGCGCCACTTAGGTTCTTTCCCAATTTTCTCTTTTTATTTCTTTATTTATTTATTGCACTGTACATAGCCCACAGACATATACTTGCCTTGACTGGATTCAGTGGCTACGGCTTTTTGTAAAATAAAACTCCAGTCAAGTTTCTCTCTCAGAAGTTGTCTGTCATGATTCCTTCCACCACATTCCACACACCAGTAGTGTTTTAATATCTTTAATGTTATGTATATTTCCTAGACACTTTAATATCGTAACATTAAATGGGGGCTCGTCCGGGATACAAAAATATTAATAAATAAAGTAGAGTATTAGTGCTCGTAAGGTAGTGATTAGCGGATGGGCTGTTTTGGAATTTGGTTAATAATTTTGATAGGATTAAGCATGGCTGATTTTGATTTAGACTCTTTCGTAGGTTCACCCTCAGTGGAAAAGCTTTGTAAATGTAGAAAAGAGGATCTGTTGTGTATCGCTGCTCATTACCAAATCGCTGTCTCGAAACAGCTGCGTAAGTTAGAGATTAGGTCCGCTGTATCTTCAGGGTTGGTGCAATTAGGTGTTTTAACGCTGTCTGCAGGTGTCGGTGAAGTTACCACTGAAGCTGACGGTCGCTCTGGTGAGGAGGAGCGGAGCGAAACTGCTGAGGTGGAGGTCTCCGAAGCCAAGGCTGTTTTGCCGCCCTCCGATCCTTTTTCTCCAGGCTCGGATGGGTCTGAAAGTGGTGCGCGACTAAAAGTTCGCTTAGCGCGAGTGCAGGTAGAGGCACGCGAACGCGCAGAAAGTCGTCGGCTGGAGGCGGATATGAAGTTCCGACTTGAAATTCGCAGACTTGAAATTGAAGCGGAAACACAGATTAAGCTGCGTGAACTTGAGATCGCAGCTAAAAGAACACCGGCCCCGGTTACACCACCCTTGTTCTCAAAGTCTGCAGATGCTGGCTCGACAGGGAACACTTTTGAGGTTAGCAGACACATCTCTCTCGTACCACAATTCCGAGAAACAGAAGTTGACTCGTATTTCAATGTATTTGAGCGAATTGCGTCCACACTTCAGTGGCCTAAAGAGGTCTGGTCGTTGCTGTTACAGTGCAAACTAACTGGTAAAGCTCAAGATGTTTGTGCTACATTATCCTTAGAGGATAGCGTGAATTATGAAGCAGTGAAGGCTGCAATATTGCGCGCTTATGAGCTTGTACCCGAAGCCTATAGGCAACGGTTTAGAAGTCATCGAAAGAATTCTACTCAGTCATTTGTTGAATTTGCGAGGGAGAAAAGCGTCTTGTTTGATAAATGGTGCACTTCGAGTAAGGTAAATGATTTTAAAGACATTCGAGAGTTAATTCTTTTAGAAGAATTCAAGAATTGTTTACCTGAGCGTGTTGTCGTTTATTTAAACGAACAGAAGGTGACATCGGTATCGCAAGCTTCGGTCCTTGCAGACGAATTTACACTGACACATAAAAATGTTTTTATTCCTGCACGTTCTGAGAGAGCTACGCCACTTCAAGTGAGTTCGAATAATTCATCACGTCCGAAAACTGCTACTGTGAAATCGAAAGAGGATCGTGAATGTTTTTATTGTCACAAACCCGGTCATTTGATTGCAGAGTGTTTTGTGTTAAAACGAAAACAATCGAGTTCTGTGCCTAAAAGCGCTGGCTTTGTAAAATTAGTTGATCCTGTTGAAACTGAGCGAAATGATAAACCTGATTCCAGTTACGCACCTTTCCTTCTGGAAGGGTTAATTTCTGTTACAGGAAACTCGGAGGAGCAAATACCCGTGAATCTGCTCCGTGATACTGGGGCAATGCAGTCATTTATTTGTGCTGATGTACTGCCGTTTTCTGATCAAACTTTTTGTGGCAGTTATGTCCTAGTGCAGGGCATAGAGATGGGTCTTGTTCAAGTCCCGTTGCACCAGATTCATCTAAAGTCAGAACTGTGTACAGGTTTTGTGAAGGTAGCCGTTCGTGAGAGTTTGCCTGTATGTGGAGTACAGTTCATTTTGGGCAATGATTTAGCCGGTGGGAAAGTCATGCCATTGCTGGAGGTATCTAATAATCCTGTAGTGTCGGATCAGCCTGATGAACTGGCAAAGTCTTTTCCCAAAACTTTTCCAGTCTGTGTAGTCACGCGAGCACAGTCTCGTAAGACGGATGCTGAAGATTTAGCTACATCTTTTATTGCACCTGTTTTTATTAGTGACACGTTACCCGATGAGAATAAGACTGTTAAAAATTTGCCTGTTTTAAACACTCCTGATGTAAAGCCGTGCGTGACGCGCGAGAGAGTTATTGCTGCTCAGCATGAGGATGAGAGTTTACAAAATTGCATTGCCGCTGCTGTATCATTGGAGAAAGCACGAGAAAGGAAGACTGCTTATTTTATTGAGAATGGTTTACTGATGCGTAGGTGGTGCTCTGATGTTTCTGATGATGCTGAATGGACTAATGTGTATCAGATTGTGATTCCAACCTGTTACAGACAGCAAGTTCTATCTCTAGCTCACGATCACGATCTGTCAGGACATTTAGGAATCAAGAAAACCTACTACAGAGTTTTAAGACATTTCTTCTGGCCTCGATTAAAAGCTGATGTTACTCATTTCTGTCGTACCTGCCGCATCTGTCAAATCACTGGCAAACCGAACCAGGTAATTCCTAGTGCTCCTCTCGTGCCTATTCCAGTGATAGGAGAACCGTTCGAACATGTTATCGTTGACTGTGTTGGGCCTTTGCCTAAATCTAAGACCGGTAACCAGTTTCTGTTGACTATAATGTGCACTGCAACCAGATTTCCTGAGGCAATTCCTTTGAGAAAAATTACAGCGCCTGTTGTAACTAGAGCACTTGTAAAATTCTTCTCTACATTTGGGTTACCAAAAGTTGTGCAATCAGATCAAGGCACTAATTTTCTTTCGAAGATTTTTACTCAAGTATTATCTAGTTTAAACATAACTCATCGAATTGCAAGTGCTTATCACGCTGAAAGCCAGGGGGCGCTCGAACGTTTTCATCAAACGTTTAAGTCAATGCTCAGAAAGTATTGTATGGAGACAAATAAAGAATGGGATGAGGGTGTACCGTTGCTCCTATTCGCGATCAGGGAGGCAGTTCAAGAGAGTCTTGGATTCAGCCCTGCTGAGTTAGTCTTTGGACACACTGTGAGAGGACCCTTGAAGATGCTTAAGGAGGACCTGATGTCTTTTGAGTCTAGCCCATCACTGAATGTGTTGGACTATGTGAGCAAGTTCCGTGAACGATTACATAAGGCTTGTTCGGTGGCAAAAGAGTCACTCGAAGTTGCGCAGAGAAAAATGAAATGTCTTTTTGATCGTAAATCTGTACAGCGTTCCTTCAACAAGGGCGACAAAGTGTTGGTATTGCTGCCTATGGTAGGCTCCGCGTTATCAGCACGGTTTTCTGGACCATATGAGGTGGTCAGAAAAATTTGTAGCACAGACTACGTAATCGGAACGCCCGATAGAAAACGAAAGACTCGTGTGTGTCACGTGAACATGTTAAAGACCTTTTATTGCAGAGGAGCTGTCCAGCCTGATGTTTCGCCGGTAGAGGAACCTGCTGTTCCTATGTCATCTCCTGCTCCTGTCTCGGTAGCATGTGCTGCCGTTGAACTCGCTGATCACGAGGATGGAGTTATTATACGTCACACTCACCAGCAATGTGCACGACTTAAGAACTCTGAGGTAATGTCTGACCTTACATCTTTGATATCGCATTTAATTGAACAACAAGGATGTGATATTGTGCAGCTACTCAATGATTTTCCTGCTTTATTGAATGATGTACCTTCTCGCACCACAGTTTTAGAGCACGATATTAATGTGGGTGATGCTGTTCCGATCAAGCAACATGCGTACCGCATGAATTCAGTGAAGAGAGACCTTATGCGGAAAGAGGTTGAGTATTTGTTGGAGAATGGATTGCCTCAAGCCAGTTGCAGTCCCTGGAGTTCTCCGTGTTTACTGGTACCGAAGAGCGATGGCACTGCTCGGTTTTGTACTGACTATCGTAAGGTCAATGCCGTAACTGTACCAGATTGCTTTCCATTGCCGCGTATGGAAGACTGCATTGACAACATCGGTTCGGCTCGTTATGTCAGTAAATTAGATTTATTAAAAGGGTACTGGCAGGTACCGCTTACGGCTCGTGCTTCTAACATCTCCGCCTTCGTGACACCCGACAGTTTCATGCAATACTCTGTGATGGCTTTCGGCATGCGTAACGCACCGGCTACTTTTCAACGACTCGTAAATCTTGTGTTGTCCGGGGTGCCTAAGTGTAACGCATATCTTGATGATTTGGTAGTTTACTCGTCCGACTGGTCAGAGCACATCTCTTTATTGAGAACTGTTTTCGAGCGATTAGAGAAAGCTTCGTTGACCTTGAACTTAGCTAAATGTGAGTTCGGTCAGGCTACAATCACGTATCTGGGGAAGGAAGTGGGTCAGGGGCAAGTGCGCCCAATCGAAGCGAAAGTCACTGCGATATCCGAATTCCCTGCTCCAACCACCCGTCGAGAACTTCGTCGTTTTCTAGGGATGGCCGGCTATTATCGCAGTTTCTGTAGAAACTTTTCGACGATTGCACAGCCGTTAACTTCACTCCTCAGTCCGTCGCGAACGTTTTTGTGGTCTGCTGAATGTCAGCATGCTTTTAACTCGGTCAAAGATCTTCTGTGTAATGCACCTGTTTTAGCCGCTCCAGACTTTGATTCTGCTTTCAAACTCGATGTAGATGCGAGTTATGTGGGTGCTGGAGCTGTGCTAATTCAAGGAGATAAAGATGGTATTGACCATCCCGTCTGTTATTTCTCTCGTAAGTTCAACAAACACCAGTTAAACTACTCGACGATCGAGAAGGAGGCGTTAGCGTTGCTGATGGCCCTTCAACATTTCGATGTGTATGTTGGATCAAGTGTTAGCCCAGTTACAGTGTTTACCGATCACAATCCGTTGGTTTTCTTGTCTCGCATGTATAATCAGAATCAGCGTTTGATGCGCTGGTCTCTGATTATGCAGGGATACAACTTAATTATCAAACATAAGAAAGGCGTAGAAAACGTGATCGCGGATGCACTGTCTAGAGTTGCCTGTTGCGGCGTCTGAGTACATTAGTTTGAACAACCATATGTTAGTTTTTTTTTCTACATATGGTTGGTTCTTAAGGGGGAGGGTGTTACGTTCCACGTGCGTTTCGTTGGCGTGGGAATGTTGATGTTTTTGCTCGCTGATGCACTACACGTGTGTTGTGCGTTTATTGAGTTTTCTTTCTGTTTAATCCCACCTCTAGGTCGCTGTGACTGGCTGACTCATCCGTCAGTCATCATTAGGGCGGAGCACCAGAACCAATCAGAGGCAGTCCAGCTGTTTAAGAGAGACGGCGGGTTCATTCACTTTTGGGCTCTTCCTCTCTTGCGGCAGCAAGCTGTTATGCGGCGTGCTGAGTTTTTGTGTACTCCTTGAGAGTTTTTGCCTGTTTAATCTAATCTACCTGGAGAAGTGTGCTATGTGCTTTAGTGATTATATTTAGTAGCTTATTCGTACGTGTGTATTACTATGTGAGAATCTAACAAGAGTTTAGCTGCAGAGCTATTTTGGGAAGGAACATCAGGTCAGTATATCGCGATATACATTCTGCCCGTAGCTGCTTTTGTGTATATACACACCAGGTAAGAGGTGAGCGCCAACCCTTGTATTTTTATTATTAGTCAGGTTATTTAGGCGCCGTATGCGCGAAGATTTCGGTTTGTTTTCTGCAGTTTTCTTTGGTTAGGTTTAGGGACTAGTTAAGGATTGTTTTGTTATGTTTTGTTATATTCTTTGGCGCCACTTAGGTTCTTTCCCAATTTTCTCTTTTTATTTCTTTATTTATTTATTGCACTGTACATAGCCCACAGACATATACTTGCCTTGACTGGATTCAGTGGCTACGGCTTGTTGTAAAATAAAACTCCAGTCAAGTTTCTCTCTCAGAAGTTGTCTGTCATGATTCCTTCCACCACATTCCACACACCAGTAGTGTTTTAATATCTTTAATGTTATGTATATTTCCTAGACACTTTAATATCGTAACATTCAGTCTCGGTGCAGAATTATAGCCACTATAAGCCAGTCCCAGAATGAGCTTCCTTCAGACGGGCTGTTTCGGTGTCTGTAGCTTTAAATGTTAATGAGGAGGAGATAGGCGGCGTAAGGTGGAGGGTGGGTGTGGCCTTGACCATCTGCGGCAACGGTAGACCATGCATGTTTACATTGGATATATTGCAATGGCACGGAGACACTCAGTCGTTCAAGCATTTCAGTTTGACCCAGAATCTGATCCAGATGGAGAAGCAACGGATGAAGAAGTTGCAACTCAGCGGCTCCAGCAGGACGTTTCCGAATGGTTAGTTTAAAATATTATGTCTGGACTTTATTCGGATGGTTTAGTTATTATCATGTAGCTAACGCTAACCTACTGTTGCCTTTCCACGAGAGATCTGTAACATCTGTAATTTATCTTATTACAATTACATCAAGCTCTGCGATCTTGAAATGCGGATATCGCGCACGCCGTATAACCAACAGGAAAACGCTATCCAAATAACAAAGAAGTGTACAACACTCGCGTTACAGTGTGTGTATTCACACACATACTTGATGCTATCTAACTTTACATTAGCGCAAGTAACTGCATAGCTAATGTTACAGCCACATTCTACGTGTAACAAGCTAGGTAACCATAAACAGTAAAGCAACAACTTGTATTATTAGTTGACTTACTTGTCCGAGGTGTGTAACGTTAGCTGAGCCAAAGAGAGTTGGTACTGATCCAGACTTTAGTTTCAGACGTTCAGCAAGCCCAGCTCTGTATTAACCCTTCGGTGTTCATTTGTACATCAAATTATTAAGCAATTATTATGCTTCGCTCGCTCAAAAGCCATTATCTCTCTCGTGGACAAACTAAAATCGCGCGCGCGCGTTCCTACTTCCTAGCTCATTTTCTCATGGGCGGAAAATATTCTCTGGGCGGGCAAAGCAGAGACAGGGGAGGTAACATTCCTCCTTATAACGTCATAAGGAGGAGATTCAAGATCAGCGCGGTTGAGCTTCCATTTTCTCAAAGGCAGAGAAAGATAGCAAAAGCTCGATTTACACCGATTAAAATTTCTAGAAACTTGGGGACCATATACAGGCTAGGAGAAGTCATATTAATGTTAAAAAACCCCAGAAAGTGAAAATTTCATGTCATGGGACCTTTAACATAAGGTCAAACTAAAAATCAGGTCAAATTAGCTCATTTCTTTTACACATATTATATATCTGGTTTGACATTTTTTGCAACCATGTCACCAAAATGTTGGACATTTTTCAATATAGTTTACAACGTGTTTAAAAAAAACATTTAAGCAGTAAACAGCAAACTATCAAGTAAATGAAATTTTCCAGAATGGCTGACTGGATTGCAATTATAATTTAAGCAAAAGTAATAAATAATTAATTTTTATTTTTTATTGTTACTAATAAAGTTGTTTTTCTCATAACTTACAGAAGTTATTGATAGAAATGTATACAGTTATATAGATTACTATTCTTACAATAACTTTGGTAACAGGGTTGATAAATAAGCACTGCACAGTGTATGTAAAAGCTGAGACAATGGATTGAGATTATTTTCTTGTCTTCCCATCTTGCAGTATATATATATATACATATATATATATACATGTATATATATATACATATATATATATGTAACCCTCTTTCTCTCTCTCCGCATGCTTACTGGACTCTAGCACCTCCGCTGCTCTGCGTTGTGTTATATGTTCGTGGGTGGTGGTAGAAAGCGGGGACTCAGACACAGAGTGGTTCGGGATTGTGGCTTGACCGTTTATTCCACAGCACGGCATCTATAGCGTTGACAACATGAACTCAGCTTAAGTTTTAAACCAACAAAGTATTTCAATGCATATGCAATTCAATAGTAAGCTTGTGCTGCTTGTTTTATCATACATTAGCCACCATGCATTAATCACTTTTTAAAGGAAAAACAAACCATTTCAACTCTCTATTAATCTGCATTTAGGTCTTATACAGTTTAAAACACAAAATATCTTAATTAACTGATCTTTAGTGCGAAAACAACAACTATATTTTACATTGATTTTTCCCCATTACCATTAACATGGCTTACCTATAGACGAATCCGGCGAAACTACCGGAAGTAAGCGGGCGCCATTACTGAGCTGTTGCTGGGTAGCGTTGCGCCATTGCCTCCTATTGGTTTGGTTGTGTCCACTGGAATAAACAGCCCGCGATTTACGACTGTCACTAACGTTACATCTACAACTTTACTATTCTTCCTCTGCAGAGTTATTTGAACAGTATAAGTGTTGTTAATAGTCTGTGAAAATCGGACAGGTCCTTTAAGAACTAATTTATCATCTGGTAGAGTGTGCATTATTTGACCAACCCATAGGCTACGGAGCTTAGATAATTTTTTTGACCCTCTATCAGTGACCTGTAGTTGGCATTTTGTTGATCATCGGATGCCAGGCTAAGGAGAAAATATTCTTAAATACCTTTAAAACAACCGAAGGGGCGCGTTGGGGCAGTAGTAGCATTACTGTATTTGCTTGACTGTGATTCTGAGAACCAACAACGCTAGCAGTTAGCTGTACCTTATACCTTTCCTTTTGAAATGTGAAAATGAGATAAATAATGGTCAAAAATGAAAAACATGAATTCGTTTATTTGATATCATTAATTTATTTATTGTTGCCAAATGGACAGATCTTTTAATAGTTTCCTCGTTAGTTTGCCTAGCTAGCATAGTTATTGCCAAGCTATTTTCATAAATAATCTGTAAGATCGTTTGTACCTTCATCTATGACTGGAGGCCACTGTCTAACATCATCAACCCAACAAGTCATACTGCCTGGCTGTAGCTGTCATCGAAGGTGCGTTTGCGTTATCACGGAGGTTTGTTTACATAGGCTACTAGTAACAGCTCAGTAATGGCGTCGCCACAAGATGGCAGCCTACACAGAACGCTCGTCGGATTCGTCTATAGCGTTGACAACATGAACTGAGGAAAAGATGACGCAATACTCCCGTATCAACGCTACGGTACATGACGAGGCCCAAACAACGCTAAAGGCACTTGAATCTGTTTTAATTCAATAGCGTTATGGGGACACCTTGTGGACAACACAAATATATATACCGCCTTACATATATATACATATATATATATATATATATATATATATATATATATATATATACATATATATATATATACATATGTCGGCAATAGGCCATCACAAAACCAATATCGGTCAACCAGTAGTTTTTGCTGATGTATCAATAATTGTAAAAATGTCACTGCCATTTAAAATGACCCATATAATGAAATAAGGCTTTGATCATATCACCCACCAATAATCGCGTTAAACAACCGTGATTTCAATATTGACCAAAATAATCGTGATTATGATTTTTGCCATAATCGAGCTGCCCTAACCTCTGACTAATAATCAGACTGATGAGTTTGTGACCGTGAGATCTGCATTAATGGCCGGTGGGAAACTCTAAGTGATATTAACTTCTGAACGAACAAGTAAAATATAAAGAGTTAAACAGAATAATCAAATGTTTACTTAAATTACTTTACAACCTAAATTTAAGGATGTGAAAAAAATAGAGTCATAAATACCTTATTGGACTTAAATTACATTGCACACCGAAAAGTCAAAGTATGCAGTAAACCTTCTACACCACCATTGGATTCAGACGTTGGGCCATTTGGGTGGACCTTGCATTTAAAATTTGTCTACCTTCTTCTATTACATCAGGGCTCATTTGTATGTCCTTTCACTTCATATTTCTCTCTTTGAATTATTTTGATGTACTGAAAATTAAATTACACTTTTTTTTTCTTTTTTTTTTCGGACCTGATGGAAGTGAAAGAGGAGAGTGAAGAACTGAGTGAAGTGAAGGAGGAGAGTGAAGAAGTGAAGGAGGAGAGTGAAGAACTGAGTGAAGTGAAGGAGGAACATCATGTCAAACCTGGAGGAAAACCTCTGAGTCGCTCAAAGACTAAACAGACATTTTTAAAGAAAAGAAGAGCCAAGAAATCTACAACCTGCACTCAGTGTGGAAAGAGTTTCACACGCAAACAATATTTTGAGATTCACATGAGAATTCATACCGGAGAGAGACTGTTCACATGTGATCAGTGTGGGAAGAGTTTCACAAACAAACAACATCTTGAGCGTCACATGAGGATCCACACCGGAGGGAAGCCGTTTACATGTGATCAATGTGGAAAAACATTTCTTAGGGCATCAGAGCTGAAGAGACACCTGACAGTTCATATGAAGGAGAAGCCGCATTCATGTTCTGTGTGTGGAAAGAGTTTTTCAGTGCTGTGCAATTTAAAAGTACATCAGAAAATCCACACTGGTGTGAGAGAGTACATGTGCTTTGTGTGTTTTCATTTGGCGTGAGTGCATTTTTAGGGAATGTCACACATCTAATAAAAATCTGAAATGTACTGCATTTCCTCTGTAAAAAAAAAAATTTGATTTATTATTATACATCAATGAATCCATCTTCAAATAAACAATTAGGATGGAGAGCCATTTTTTTTTTGGATTGATTCTTATTGTTGACGGTCTAGACCATAGATATCATATAAAGGCTAGATGTCTTAAGGCGGAGTCACTTCCGGCATCACCGGCGGCCATCTTACCACAGGGCTCTGTGAATTAAGGTGAGTGAGCAGCACACACACAAATCCTCTTATCTCTCTGAAATCTGGACGGTTTGGTTTCTTACAAACGTCATTACCGTGGCTATAATTCTTTCATATGGAAGTTCATTTGTATAATTATTCATATGTATGCAGTTTCATAGCTACATCTCTGACGTTTATAACAAACCAAACCGTTTGAAAATTGGTAGAAAATTGAGCAAGTTATGGTTATTTAAATGTACATGCACCATGTTACGAGTGAGCGAGCACCCTGTGGTAAGATGGCCGCCGTGTGCGGACGTCGACCTCCATTGGCCAGCAGCGCGCACGAGACATCTAGCCTTTATATGATATCTATGGTCTAGACAGTCAATTGTTGACCTCTAGATGTCAGTAAAGCTGCTCACAGGGACTGAGGAATAATTCTACATTAGCAAGTGTTTATATAGATCAGTTTATTAATTTATTATGGCTTCATTTGGATCTATTTTGTTGAGAAAAAAAACAAACAAAAAAAAAAAACTAAAAAAAAAAAAAAAACATTACTTTCTCATGCCAAAACATTTAAGCTTTCACTATGAAAATGGCATTGAAATCACATCATCACAAAAAAAAAAAAAAAAAAAGTTAAACGGATCAATATTAGTTGATCTTGGTTGAAGATTTCACTGAGTCTTGGTGGTTGTGAATGTGTGTAGAATATCAGAATATCAGAAAAATTTGAAACTAAAGTCCATCCGTACTGATTATACCACACACTCCAGACATCAGTGATATAGAAGTCACGTCCCTTCCTCCTGTTTGATGCTGTAGTTACTCCAAGAGTCCTCTTTAACCTCCACATCCCAGCAGTGTGTTCCTGAGTTAAAAACCTCTGAACCCACAACACAGGGACCAAAGTTAAACCTCTCTGGATAACCAGGAACGGGTTTATTGTTCTCACTGTTTCTCACACTGGTCCGATCATCAGACAGGACGAGATCTGGATTTGCAGTGATTGGATCCAAAATCACAGGAGCTGATGAGACACAATCAACAAATGCTTTTATTCTGATCAAGAGAGAACCCAACACAGATTATTATGAATTATGACACTCGTCCTGTTGATCAAACCTATCAGATATATTCCTCAGTTGTTATAGTAAAGATGCGCTTGATAAACTGATATTGACTAAATCAATCAAAACTGAACTGTAAAGATCTGCTGTATCACCGTAACTGTATATGTCATGTTCTTTTCTTGTTTACAGCTCATTTTGGTGCTGTAGCTCATATGGAAATTCACACACAATGCTAAAATTTTTAACTCCGTCCATCATTTCCAGCTCAGATCTCCTGCAGTCAGACTCACTGTTTTGGACGATGTCCTGCATCTTCTTCCAGACTCTGAACAGCAGGTTGCCCAAGTATCGTGGCACATGAATCAAAGCTCCAGAAGGCATCTGTGGATCCGGCTGTGAGATCTGGACTCTGGAAGAACATTCAGGAGTCAGAACAGCAGTGACTTTGGATCAGAACCAGAGAAACCAGAGACAGGAGCAGATTACTCACCTTTCCATTGAGACTGGAAACTCCTGCAGAACAAACACACCATTTATCATCAAGAACTCAAATCAATGAACCAATAATCAACCAATGATCTGAAATCAGACCTTCAGAAAGCAGACATCATTGGCTTTCATCATCTCCTCCATGTCTTTGATTGTGCGTGAAAGAGCTGAGATGCGTGTGTTCATCTCCTTCAGCTTCTCCTTCATCACCTGCTTCTTCTGCTCCTCTTCCTCCCTCAGTGCAGTGATTGTAGCATCTTCTTCATCTCTGAGAAACTGATGAAGCTCCTCAAACTGCTGTTTAATCTGACGCTCTGTGTGCTCAGCTTGAGACTGAAATCACATCACATTCACTTCAATCATCTCAATCAACACACATCAACCCTTCACATCATTCATATTCAAGATAAACTTGGATACCCGACATATAACGGATTCAAAAGCAGATCGCTGCTTGTCTTTTACGGAAATAATAAACTATCAAATCATAACTGTATAAAGTGATCCTACAGCTGTGATTAAATTGACTCTTGTTTCGGTTTCCTCACCTTGATGTGTTGAACTCTTTTCTCAAACTCTCCTTTCTTTTTTTCATTGCGTTGAAGTTTCTCTTGTAAGGACTTCAGTGCTGTATTGAGCTCCTCCTAGAATTGAACAAAAATACATAAAACAACAGATTGCAGTGAAGACAATTAGATAAGACAATACAGTGATCTGGAAGTAATTGTCAATTATTCTGACGATTAATTGAGTAATCAGATCCATTTTTTTTGTAGTAATAAAAATAGACCTAAGCAAAAATGATTATGCGACTAAAACGTAATTTTTCCCTCTCACGAGAAGTCATTCCAAAAATCATGGAAACAAATGTTGGTAGGTTTATTTATTGCAGCCAACACACTATCTATTATTATTAATCGAAGGAGATAGGCGTGTTATCCGAGCATTAATGGTAAAGAAAGACACTTAAACTTTGAGCGGCACATATAGCCTATTGTATGAGGTGTTTCTGGCCATTTCTCCCTCATTTCTGCATCGAGGTCTTGGTTGTGCGTATTCCTGTAATTATTTTGTCTTTTATGAATTTAATAAAGAACTCTGTCTCGTCTTCTGTCCAAACACACCGCGTCATTGCGTAAATGCGCAAAAACTGTTTCCATTGCAGTTTTGCGAAATATTTCTTTTTCGAATTGCCTGAAAAACCATCTCATGTGAGCGTCAAAACTTTTTTGAGATAAATGGGAGTTTTCGCGAAAATTGTGTGTTTCCATTAAGCATATTTTCAATTCGCAATTTCAATTTGCGCAATTTGAAGGGTAATGGAAATGCGGCTGTTGACTGTGAATGCAGATTGTACATTTGTATTATTATATATTTTTTGCATTTGTAAATCTTATGACAAAATGTTTAATTTAACTTTTAAAAGATTAATGACAGAAATAATTATTTATTGCTAGGTTAAGTAAGGTTATATGATAATGTATAGTTGACTAATCAGAAAATAATAGATTGAATGTTAAAAAAATGGCCACATTTTATATTAGGTGTCATTAAATACTATGTGCTTATGTGTTCATTTCGTATTGCAGAATATTTGTGCCGCTATTGAGATGGGATACAGGTAAGGTTAATACATGTTTGGTGGTATGGGTAGGTTTAAGGATGGGTTAAGGGGTAAGGGAAGGTCAACAGTGTATTTATAGGAATTACCTAAAGTTGTAGTTACATGCAGGAACTTTTAACCACATAAGCCCTGAGGACATTTTTAGAGCAGTTTTTTTTTTGAGTGACACACACAACACTAAAGACTCTTAACTCCAAAACTATGGCAAAGAGAGTCAAAAAGTAGGTATCGTTTGATAGAACACTTGTCAAATTTTTAGAAAATATAAATTACATTTGGGCATTTTCATGCCAAAAAAATATTTATAATTTTTATTATAATTTTGCATATCTTTCTTGTTTGAAAATGCAATAACTCGGGAAGGAAATACGGTGGGGGGAACATTCTTTGTTGGTGAAGTGACAATCTGCTGTAAATAATGATGTGCCATTTTCACTGATCTGTGCATGCTTCAAGCAGTTATAATCTAAAACACAACACGAGTGCTTCATCAGTATATCAGTATACTTGGCTTCGTATGTCTGTGGGATTTTTTGTGTAAGAACTCCATGAGGAATATCTTTAGATCTGAGTGATGAATTATGTTGAGCTTGGACTTACTTTAATCGTAAGCATCTGCTGTAAATAATGATGTCATTTTGAGTCATTATCACAAGCATTCAGCTGCTAAAGAGGGCAATTACTTTTTCACATATGTGATAGGTGTTAAACTACAAAAAAAAAAAAAAAAAAACTTGCATAACAATAGGTGTAATTGTGATTGTCAAAACATTTGGTAACTAAACAGAATTGTACACAATTTTCACGATTTCAATTCAATTCTTGGGATTTGATTTCAATCTTGATTCAATATTGACTCTTTGGATAAATATTAGGTAGGCTACAGTAGCTAGTAAATAGGTAGTAGGTAGTAAATACAGTAGTAGGCTACAGGCTACAGTAGCTACAGCCCTACATGTTAATTTTTCTCAAGAAAAAATATATCTCACATAATGCTGTACACATACAGAGAGCCCTGTCAGCTGGTATTATTAAAGGTTAAAAATAACAAATTAAATTAAATATAATTTGGTTTTCATTATAATAACAATTATGACACAAGTAAAAATATAATACAAATGTAATATACTGCACATATTTAGCAAAATACTCTATAGCTATTTTTTCTAGTCAAATAACTTATCTAGGTCATTAAATGGCTTTCCTGAGGTAAATGTAACGTTCTGTGACATAATTGTTGTCCTGCAGTTTTATTGACCTCTTTCCGTGCCTGAAAAACACTGATTGATCGATATTATTTATGAGGCATAAATACATTTTGGTAAGTTGTACTGTATCTTTAAATAAAAAGTAACAGATGATCGGTTTACTTGAACTGAGGCGCTACAGCGATCTGTCACGTCACATTTACAAGCGCCAAAACGGTATTTATCGTCTGAATTTCGTAATAAAATGGACAGAACCTGAGAGCTGAGAATTTTTTTCAAATCAAAAGTAACCTGCTCTGTCTAGTCTGTCGGTGTCAGTGTCCTCTTTGCTCCGGGATTTTTCTCTGCGTGAGAAAATGGATGTGTGGCGCGAGAGCGTGTGAAAAGTGTCGATTGCGTGAGTCTCACACTGAATGCGTAGAGTTGGCAGCCCTGCTTTTAGAAGGGGGATAAATCGTCGGCAGCGTGCCTCCTTCCGCCGTGCTTCTTCTCCATGTGAGGATTCATTAGCCTACATTAGACTAGAGTGCGCACTGGGCCGCATGCACACAGTGCTTCTACATGTGGGGATTGTTTACATCAGAGTGCGCACGTGTTTCGCGCAGCATATACGCAGTGTTTGTTTAAACGGTTGATGGAAAATAAGCTAATGCGCATTCTATAAATATAAATTGTGATCTATTATTTTTCACGGTATTTTGAAGTGTCCACGATAACAATATCGTGCACATTCATTACCGCGATTTATTGCATTACCAAATACCGGCATATGTCTATCGCTGTGTTAAACTGTATTCTGTGTTTTATGTTGTATTTTGTTTGAAGATCTACAACTATTCAGTATGAGACAAAATCAGAAATCAGGATGGTGCCAAATACTTTAACAGTACAGTATGCCATATGAAGTTGAGTAAATATTGAGTGCATGAATGTAATATCTGTGTTTGACTAATTATTGATCTTTACATGTGAAACGAGACATCTGTCTTACCTTATATGATGAAACCGCTTCACCAATGGGTCTGAATTTATGATTGTTGTGTACTTTTGAATCTCTGCACACTAAACACACAGGCTGTTTGTCCTCCAGACAGAAGAGTTTGAGTTTCTCAATGTGTAAAGTGCAGATCTCCTCAGATCCTGTTGAATGCCTCTTGTTTCTCTCCTTCAGCGATGACTTTTTTAATGGCAGATTACCTGGAGGAATATCTTTTGAAGGTTTCCTACAGAAAGAACACTCCTGAGTTATCTTGGTTCTCCAGAACGGTGTAAGACACTCATTACAGACACTGTGACTACAGGATAAAAAAACAGGATCCTTTGAAGATTTCACAGCATACGGAACAAATTTAATAATCTTCACCTGCTGAAGCCATTTTCACTGTATAATATGCTTTCACTTTCTGAATGATTGTTACAAAAATGTATATCACAAAGTTCAGCTTGGAGTTGTCAAAAGTACCGACTTCGGTACAGAAATAAGAAAAATGTGACGATACCAGCATTTCCCTCTAGCATTTTGAGCACTGTCGAACAGATTCTTAAACACCTCTGACTGGCCCACTCAACATGCATGTCTGTGATTGGCCATTGTGTTGACACGCTCAACATATACAGTGGGGAGAACAAGTATTTGATACACTGCTGATTTTGCAGGTTTTCCTACTTACAAAGCATGTAGAGGTCTGTAATTTTTATCACAAGTACACTTCAACTGTGAGAGATGGAATCTAAAACAAAAATCCAGAAAATCACATTATTTTTAAATAATTAATTTGCATTATATTGCATGACATAAGTATTTGATCACCAACTAACCAGTAAGAATTCCGGCTCTCACAGACCTGTTCGTTTTTCTTTAAGAAGCCCTCCTGTCCTCCACTCATTACCTGTATTAACTGCACCTGTTTGAACTTGTTACCTGTATAAAAGACACCTGTCCACACACTCAATCAAACAGACTCCAACCTCTCCACAATGGCCAAGACCAGAGAGCTGTGTAAGGACATCAGGGATAAAATTGTAGACCTGCTCAAGGCTGGGATGGGCTACACGACAATAGGCAAGCAGCTTGGTGAGAAGGCAACAACTGTTGGCACAATTATTAGAAAATGGAAGAAGTTCAAGATGATGGTCAATCTCCCTCGGTCTGGGGCACCATGCAAGATCTCACCTCGTGGGGCATCAATGATCATGAGGAAGGTGAGGGATCAGCCCAGAACTACATGGCAGGACCTGGTCAATGACCTGAAGAGAACTGGGACCACAGTCTCAAAGAAAACCATTAGTAACACACTACACCGTCATGGATTAAAATCCTGCAGCGCATGCAAGGTCCCCCTGCTCAAGCCAGTGCATGTCCAGGCCCGTCTGAAGTTTGCCAATGACCATCTGGATGATCCAGAGGAGGAATGGGAGAAGGTCATGTGGTCTGATGAGACAAAAATAGAGCTTTTTGGTCTAAACTCCACTCGCCGTGTTTGGAGGAAGAAGAAGGATGAGTACAACCCCAAAAACACCATCCCAACCGTGAAGCATGGAGGTGGAAACATCATTCTTTGGGGATGCTTTTCTGCAAAGGGGACAGGATGACTGCACCGTATTGAGGGGAGGATGGATGGGGCCATCTATTGCGAGATCTTGGCCAACAACCTCCTTCCCTCAGTAAGAGCATGAAAGATGGGTCGTGGCTGGGTCTTCCAGCATGACAACGACCCGAAACATACAGCCAGGGCAACTAAGGAGTGGCTCCGTAAGAAGCATCTCAAGGTCCTGGAGTGGCCTAGCCAGTCTCCAGATCTGAACCCAATATAAAATCTTTGGAGGGAGCTGAAAGTCCGTATTGCCCAGCGACAGCCCCGAAACCTGAAGGATCTGGAGAAGGTCTGTATGGAGGAGTGGGCCAAAATCCCTGCTGCAGCGTGTGCAAACCTGGTCAAGAACTACAGGAAACGTATGATCTCTGTAATTGCAAACAAAGGTTTCTGTATCAAATATTAAGTTCTGCTTTTCTGATGTATCAAATACTTATGTCATTCAATATAATGCAAATTAATTACTTAATCATACAATGTGATTTTCTGGAGATTCCGTCTCTCACAGTTGAAGAGTACCTATGATAAAAATTACAGACTTCTACATGAGCTGTAAGTGGGAAAACCTGCAAAATCGTATGTCTATGATTGGCTACAATGATCAACGCTTCAAAAACACGTCTTTGACGCTCTTCACCGAGCATTTACACAGATACACATGGGAGCATTTGAAAGCGGTGTCTATAAGCAAATCGCTAATATATCCGCTGCTAGTCGGTTTCGCTGATAGACACCTGCTTTTAAATCAATCCCGTGTGTATCTTTGAAAACCATCCCGTGTGTATCTTTGTAAGTGCTCAGTGAGGAGTGTCAAAGATGTCATTGTTAATCACTGTAGCCAATCACAGACATACATGTTGAGTGCGTCAACACAATGGCCAATCAGAGATGTTTAAGAATCCATTCAACAGCACTCAAAATGCTAGAGGGAAATGCTGGTATCGTCACATTTTTTAAATTTCAGTACTAACTTGGCACCGAAGTTGGTTCTTTTAGACAACTCTAGTTCAGCTGTCTGTTTTGAAACAAACTCAAAAATCCTTCTTGATATCTTATTTTTCATTTGTCCTCCAATGATCGCTGATTTATTTTTGCTTTTGTTGAGACACAAGTGTTAGTTTGAGAGAAAGGAGAACTGTGTTACAGAGCTCCATAGATTACCAATGGAGCATTTCATAGTTTTTGAACTTGGCCCCCTCGCCACAATAACCTTTGAAGTATACTCCATACTCGGATCTAACATAAATTAACACATGAGAGAACACAAATATCGATTTTAAAGACACAAGAAAAAAGGCACTTTTTTCCTACAAACAAATTTTGTTCAAACCTAGCGAACACTAAATGTTCCCCTACCATTAATATTTTGTTCCTGTTTGGTTCTTTTTTTGGAACAAAATAATTAGGCTACATTCTTTGTGTTGTATTTTAAGTGGTGGTTTCCCTAACAGGATTTTAATTAAGAATATAGTCGGTGAATCGAATACAAAACCTTTCAAAGTATACTCCATTTGATAGTGTGTGCGAACTCAGACGGTCAACACATGTGCTCTAAAAACATTTATCTTTGTCCAGTATCTATGCTGTTTTTAACCAGAAGTTAGAATGGAGAACACATAATCCACTATTAACTATGACATTTGCCTCAATAAACTCCTGATTTACAGCTTATTAATTGTTAGTAAGGTAGTTGTTGTAACATTGAAGTTTAGGCATGGGATAGGATTACTTAGTCTTTCAATATTATGTAAAGTACCCATGGGATCTTGAAAGCTATTATTAATCGGAAGAGACTTTGTTTCTCAGCACACAAAGATGAACTACTTACTGTGATTTCAGACTGCGGTGATCTGGATTCTCCACTGCATGGATCTTCATGTGTCGCTTCAGGTGAGTTTTAAAATAGAAACTGGTTCCACACTGATCACACGTGTGTGGGTTCTCTCTGATGTGGATCTTCTCATGTATTTTCAGATGTGTCGACTGACAGAATCTCTTGTCGCAGTGTGAACACTTGTAAGGTTTTTCTCCAGTGTGGATTTTCTGGTGCACTTTTAAAACGCCCACTGAAGTAAAAGTCTTCTCACACTCAAAGCACACATGATCTCTTACACCAGTATGAATTTTCTGATGTGCACGTAAATATAGGGGCAGTGAAAAACTCTTTCCACAATCAGAACATGAATGTGGCTTCTCCTTCGTATGAACTGTCAGGTGTCTCTTCAGGTTTGATGCCACAAGAAATGTTTTCCCACACTGATCACATGAGAACGGCTTCTCTCCGGTGTGGATCCTCATGTGAGCAGTGAGGTGTGCTGATTGTGCAAAACTCCTTTCACAATGATCACATGAGAACGGCTTCTCTCCAGTGTGGATCCTCTTGTGGTTCTTAAGCTGTGATGATTGTGCGAAACTATTCCCGCACTGATCACATGTGAACGGCCTCTCTCCTGTATGAACTCTTACATGAAGCTCAAGATGTTGTTTGTTTGTGAAGCTCTTTCCACACTGACCACACGTGAACATATTGTCTACACTGTGGATTCTCATGTGAACATTAAGACTTTGTTTGTATCTGAATCTCTTTCCACATTTGTCACATGTGAACCGCTTCTCTCCAGTGTGAGCTCTCATGTGTTCTTTAAGGTGTGTTGAGGAATTAAAACTCTTCCCACATTGAGTGCATGTGTACGGCCTCTCTCCGGTGTGGATCCTTATGTGTTGATTAAGATTTGGTTTTTGTGCGAAGCTCTTCCCGCACTGATTACATATGTGCGGCTTCTCTCCAGTGTGAACTCTCATGTGACACTCAAGTTTATGTTTGCTTGGGAAACTCTTTCCACACCGAGTGCAGATTAAAGATTTCTTGGGTGCTCTTTTATTTAAAATCTTATTTTTAGTCTTTAAGTGACTCAAAGGTTTTTCTCCAGGTTTGACTTGATGTTCCTCCTCCACTTCACTCAGTTCTTCACTCTCCTCCTTCACTTCCATCAGGTCTGAAATGAAAGAAAAAGAGTTAATTTAATTTTCAGTAAATCAAAATTCGAGAGAAAAAATGAACGGACATAAAGTGTAAACTATTAAATACATTTGAACAACAATTATCTAACATAATATCAAAAATATACAATACAATACAGCTGTAATTTTGACACCAACGTTTATATTGCCATTTAATTTGTTTTACTAAAAACGTTATTATTAATGGCATCTTTCCAATGACTTCCATTCATACTCAAGTGAATGTTGGACAATAAGCGAATTTCGCCGCATTTTGGTTCAGGTTCTGTTGAAGTTTCACATACTCAAAAATCTAGTGTTAAATGTACCATTTCTTAAGCATTATCTGTGTCCGACAACTTTCACTTAACACCAGATATACAATAAATATAAAATAAAAGAGCTTAAATATTTAGTTTAACCTGATGTTGACAATCAATCTGAAATTCTCAAACCTCCTTTTCCTGAACATTTGCTGAAAGCTAAAATTTTGATTAATTGTGATCTATTATGCCCCTTTTTATAATAGGTGAAATAAGTGTCTGATGTCCTCAGAGTTTGTATGTGAAGTTTCAGCTCAAAATACACAGATCATTATTTATAGCATGTTAAAATTGCCACATTTTGGGGGTGAGCAAAAACACTGTTTTTGTGTGTGTCCCTTTAAATGCAAATGAGCTGGTGCTCCCAGCCCCCTTTCAAGAAGAGGGTAACAAAACCTGACAATCACACGCAATGAAAATGTCAGAAACTGTCAATAGCCAGTTCAGCCTTATATTTTTGAACCGGAGTCGGACAATGATGCCTACAGAGAATATACAGAAAGTATTCACAGCCTTATTCCAAAATGGATTTAATTCATTAGTTTCCACAAAATTCTACAAACAATACCCCATAATGATAACATGAAAGAAATGTGTTTGAAATCTTTGCAAATTTGTTAAAAATATAAAACAAAACAAAAATCACATGTACATGTACCTTTGCTTAACACTTTGATTAATTACACAGATTATAAAATCTAACCAGTCCTCAAACCCTGTTG
The DNA here is from genome assembly GCF_964197995.2 of Scardinius erythrophthalmus. Taxonomy (NCBI): domain Eukaryota; kingdom Metazoa; phylum Chordata; class Actinopteri; order Cypriniformes; family Leuciscidae; genus Scardinius; species Scardinius erythrophthalmus. The sequence continues at coordinate 14,765,587 of NC_138221.1, forward strand.
GGGACAAATGTGGGCAAAATAATTTTGATTATTTTTTTTTTTAAATACTTCCCTTGATCTGAGCGGTACAAGACTTGGCTACTTTTCCAAAGTTTGCCACCTGAACACAAACACACAAAAATGACTTGATTCTACAATGTTAAATAGGTAAAAAAACAACAACAAAAAAACACTCCTTAATCTTGTGTTCATGGACAAAAATGGGCACCCATTGGAATGAATGGGAAAACTATAATTCAGAGCATTCTTATTGTTTTTTTTTTGTTTAAAAAAAAAATCAACAGATCCAATACAATGTATATCTAACATACACACAAATGAAGGGCTGATCCTGTACAACATTCGCAACATGGCAACAACTCACACTCATACACGCAAACACAATGCATTCAATGAGCCTATGCATTCAGAGCTGGGCTTTTTTTTTTTTTTTTTTTTTTTATAAAAACTCACTCACACATACAAAAACAAAGAATTGAATGAGCCAATGTCTGACCATGTTTTTGGTATGATCCAATCATCCACCTGGCTCATCACCCTCACACAGGCACACTTCAGAGTCAGATCAAAGTGCTACTGCAAGGTTTGTTGAAACTTTGAAAACAAAATGTTTCTGCAGCATATGCTACCTAAACCTCAGTGGCAGTTATTTTATCAGTTCACTCAGGAGAAGCACAATGAGTAAGAGGTTCAGTGCAGCAGAGACCCTGGATATTCTCCTGGAATCAAGTGGGGAGGAAGGAGGCCTGCCAGACTGTGGTTTGGAGTCATCAAATGATGAAGGTCTGAAACAGATAGTCAGACAGAGTATGACCAGGATTGTGAGGACACCAATGGGGAAGACTCTGAGGAACAGGATCCTGGTGAAGTAACTTATGCATCTAAAAAGGGGGAAATCGTCTGGACTGCTACTGCACCTACCCAGACACCAGGGAGAGCACCTGCAGAGCAAGTGATGAAGATGACCCCTGGGCCAACACGATTTGCCTGTTCGTGTGTGGACAACATAAGGTCAGCTTTTGACCTTTTTTTCCCTCTGGAAACTCAAAGAGACACAGGTTGACATGACAAATTTAGAGGGCAAAAGAGTGTATGGGGAGTCATGGAAAGAGGTGGACTTTGGTCTGCTATTGCTGGCCGGTGTCTATCATTCCCACAACGAGGCCTCAATGAGCTTGTGGAATGCAGACACAAGGAGAGCCATTTTTCGTGCTACAATGTCTCTGCAAGCCTTTAAAATCATGACGAGGGTCATCAGGTTTGACATGCGATACGAAAAATCTGGGACAAATGGGTCGAACGTCTGCCTCTAATGTACAACCCAGGCCGAGAAGTCACAGTAGATGAATGCCTGGTACCTTTCAGAGGACGCTGTAGCTTCAAGCAGTACATGCCAAGCAAACCAGCCAGATATGGCATCAAAATCTGGGCAGCTTGTGATGCTAAGACCAGTTATGCCTACAATATGCAAATCTATACTGGCAAGCCGGCTGATGGGCAGCGAGAAAAAAACCTGGCAAAGCGCGTTGTCCTCGACATGTCAGCAGGTCTCCAAGGGCACACCATCACGTGTGATAATTACTTCACGTCGTATGCCCTTGGCCAGGAGCTCCTGAAGAGGACACTAGGCATGCTGGGAATGGTGAGGAAGAACAAGCCTGAGCTCCCATCAGCACTGGTGACGACAAGGGGCAGAGAGAAATTCTCTTCAGTGTTTGCATTTACCAGTACACACACACTTGTGTCTTATGGCGCTTTTCCATTACCAGTACCAGCTCAGCTCGACTCGACTCGCCTCGCTCCGTTTTCCATTGCAGATAGTACCTCCACAAAAGTACCTGGTCGTCATAGCGACGCTGCAGGAAAATGCCATGACTTAATCTTCTACGCGAGGCACCCGCTACCCAAACACACAGGACAATGGAGGAACTCGAGTGTATGCTGTTTTTGGATGTTTTTGTTTTTGCTGTTTTTTATTCAGGATACTCCATCTGGCGCGTGCAATGATGACGCAGTGAATAGTGACGATTCTCTCTGACCAATCAGCAGTCTGCCGTGTTTTCACGTCACATTTTAGTATCGCCTCAGCTCGCTTAGAACCTCGCCGGAGGTGGTACGAAAAAAAGTACCTGGAAGCAGATACAGGTACAACTTTTACACAGTGGAAAACCAAACAAAGCTGAGTCGAGCCGAGCCGAGCCGAGTCGAGCTGGTACTGTGTAGTGGAAAAGCGCCATTAATGTCCCCCCCCCCCCCCCCAAAAAAAAGTGCTCTTGATGAGCACAGTTCACAAGGAAGCCACAGTCAGCACAGGTGAAGAGAGGAAGCCAGATGTAATCCTGGATTACAACAAGACAAAAGGTGGAGTGGACTGCCTTGACCAGGTATTTTACTACTACTATCTTTTTTTTTTTCATTGTTTACTAATTTTCCTATGACAAATTGCTTGTGGTTTATAATTTGTAACAAATGTATGAATTGCTAAGTGAATAAATGCAAATGTACTTTTGTCAGTATAGTGTTTTTATTCTTTTTCTGTGTGTATTATTCAAGATGGTAGCTGCTTACACTTGTAAGCGAAAACCCAACCGTTGGCCCATGGTTGTGTTTTCCAATATGCTGGATGTGTCTGCCCTGAACGCCTTTGTCCTGTGGTCTGAAATCAATCCTGCCTGGAATTCAGGAAAGAACTTCCGAAGGCGGATCTTTCTGGAAGAGCTCGGGAAGGCTCTGGTGTCTCCACAGATTCAGAGAAGGAAGAGAGTTCCCCGTGGAGCGGCCACTCTGAGGATGCTGAATCAGATCAGACAACCCTCCTCAGAAAACATCCCTGGCACATCCACAGCAACTCCCCCAACCAAGAGAAAAAGGTGCCATGTCTGTACTTCCAACAGGAAAAAAAAAACAGCACTGTATGTGGAAAATGCAGAGAATATATCTGCAAAGAACATTCGGTTACAATTACCTGCTGCCACAAGTGCATGTAAATAACTATTATTGTTTGTTCTTACCTGTTTATTCTTAGCTAACACTTATTTAGTTATTGTTATGTATATTCTTACCTGTTTGGTACCAATTAGTTATTGAAATTTGATGTTTTTTGTTTGAAATAAATGATCTACTACTTTGTCTTTTCCTTATAGCATGGTCATATTTATCTAAGCATATTCTGGCATCTTTGTACAGTCTCACCTAACACAGATATATATATATTTTAAATTAGAATTTTAACTTGGGATAGTCAAAAACTTATGAGGTCAAATTCATTTATACAGTGGCTCATTTAGTTCAGCCTATATGCAGCCATTAAGTACTACAGTCATCTAGTGGCTATTGATATTATTGTTTTTTTGTTAATTTAATACCAATATAAGACACCAGATGCCACCAAAGTCACTTCATCTTTAGGTTTTAGCTCTCTGAACTTAGTGGAATGATATTTTTAATGTAGTTAAAGAAATATTAAATATAACAAAAATAAGCATAATTTACATAGAAAATATGGTGCTTTTAGAGGTAAATAAATTCAAAAATACCCCAAAAATAAAAACACCATAAATTGATAGATTATATTTTATCGAAGACAGTGATATAACATTTATAATAAACAAAAAATTGGATCACACCTGAGACCTCTGTGTCCACATTTGTCTATGAACACAGAATTAAGGGCTGTAATGTGAACACGGTATGTGGGTTAAAAACATTCTCCGAGGCGCAATTTCACAAACAGCGTAAGTGAATAGCGGTGCCGCGTCTTCTCTCTCTCATCGCTCAACATAGGTTGCACAAGGCAAGCGTCAGGCGCGCTAGAGGCCGGTGATACTACTCTCTCATGTTTAGGAGTCGGGACATTACGAAATCGTCACTTGCACAATTGCGCAGCATTGCATCATAACTAAAGTTGATAACTTTCACGTCTTTTTTAGTCTTACCAGTGATCTTGATCGCTCTCTGAGAGCCACCTCCGAAACAGATCGCGAGTAACAAAAGTTATTTTTCGCGGATTATATCGCTTTAACGGTCAAAAACACAAAATTATGTCAAAATTCATGTCTTAGTGAGTATCTTCGTGAACACAGTCGATTTTGTCTTAAATAAGCATAAAACACGTGTCAGAACAGTAATGGATCCGTGCACTAGCTCTTAAAGTGACAGCAGCCATACGTGTCTGTCATTAATGTTGTTGTCAAAACAATAAAAGATATCTTTCATTGTAATGAATCAGGATTAATAGCCTATGTATTTAATTTAGTCACATTTGACTACTTTATTCAATTTCTGAATACTAGTGTTAGACCTAAAAAACTTATTTTTTCTCTCTTTTTATTCTATTAAATTTGTGCTTCTTTTTTTCCAATTTAATTCAAAGATTGAAATCAAGCTTTCATGTGTTGTGTAAACTCGACACAACAAAATTACCCTATTGTAAGAACACAATGGGTGAGCAAAAAATAATTAAATTAAAATAAAAAATATAAAATAAAAATAATCATATTTTTCAAAACTACTACCTTGATCAACTCAAAACAAGTGTCATTTGAAAGCGAGTTTAATCAATTTCATAAACTCTTAGGTAGTGCTGAGATATTTGCTGAAAAATAGAAAAACAAATTCACAATGTATGAAATACTTTTTTTTGTGCTTCATACTGCAATACATCAAACACATCATACAGCTCAGATTGTTGTGTGTCATATGTTATTTGAAAGATATCAATGAGTAGAACACAACAAGCATACTTGTTTTGTGCTTTTGACTAACTTGAGTGAGGTTTTGTACATTAAGCCCTTCAAGTCTCATATGTAAATCATACACAGATGCTGAATTGCACACATTCCACAATTGTGGAAAATGGCACATCATTATTTACAGCAGATTGTTACGATTAAGAGCCCAGACTCACCATAATCCATCACTCAGATCTAAAGATATTCCTCATGGACTTCTAACACATGAAGCTGCACAGGCGCACATCCAATTTAGTATATATAGATGGTGCATTGATGTGACGTTTAACATAATCCATCACTCAGATCTAAAGATATTCCCCATGGAGGTCTAACACAAAATAAATCCCACAGGCGAATGTAGCCATTCTGATGAAGAACTCGTGTTGCATTTTAGATTATAACTGCATGAAGCATGCACATATCGTAGAATATGGCACAACACTATTTACAGCAGACTCTCACGATTAAAAAGAGCCCAAACTCAGCATAATCCATCTCTCAGATCAGAAGATATTCCTAATGGAGTTGTCACACACAAAGGCGCACACAGAGCCTTGTATACTGATGACGTGGTTTTGCTCATGACTCCCTGAAGCATGCATAGATTGTGGAAAATGGCACATCATTATTTAAAGCAGATTGTTAAGATTAAAAAGAGCCCAGACTCACCATAATCCATCACTCAGATCTAAAGATATTCCTCAAGGACTTCTAGCACATGAACCTCAACAGGCGCACATCCAATGAAGTATATATATGCATTGATGTGACGTTCCAGCTCATAACTCCACGAAACATGCATGAATTGTGGAAAATCAAACATCTTTATTGACAGCAGATTCTCGTGATTACAAAGAGCCCAAATACAAGATATTCCTAACGAAGTGATGCATACTTGGCTAAAAAACATGTCTCAACTCAAGGAAGGCAAAGTGGAGAATGGAATAACGTGGTGCTATTATTATGCTATTTTAAAGGCTCATAATGTCGTTTTGGAGTCTCCTATAACATGTTTACGTGCTTCAAAAGTAAAAAAACAGTTTAATTTTCTCAGAATATACATTGCACATCACCACATTTTTCATTTTTCAAACATGTGTCTTATCTTTCCGGGATGCAATGTGTTTTCCAATGTTCCCGGAACCGTCCGTGCTCGTTTTCAAACATGGAATAACACAAAATATGTATCATCTTAAATAATCTCAGCTTTTTAATGCATCTAACCACTTTGATCAACTCTTAACAAGTGCTGACTAGTCGCTCAAAACTGCAAATATATTCATTATCATATTTTTCAAAACTACTGCCTTAATCAACACAAAATGTGTCATTTGAAAGCTTAGAGTCTGAACCTTCCAATGAATGTAGCCAATCTGAAATATTTGCTGATAAATAGAATTTCTTCTTCTCATAATCTACAAAAATACTTGCAATGTGTCAAAAACATCATACAGCTCATTAAACATTCACAGATGGTTGACAAAACGCACATACATTTTTTACAGCATATTATTACAATTAAAATGAGCCCAAAATGAACAATCTATTGCAGTGGTCACAAGATATTCCTCATGGATGAACAATTTTAAAATTGGGGGTGTCAAGGACTGAGCAAAAAGGCTATCTTGGTTCCAAATGCTGTAACTTTTGATTACTTTATGCAATCGCCACACAATTTTATCCATATGCAGCTCACATGTAGAGAGACTTGTCTAGAAATGTCCTCGTACCTTATTTCCTTCCTGAGTTATTCCATGTAAAAAAAAAAAAAAAGTATAATCCATATTATATATACATGAGAATGTCCAAATGTAATGTAACGTATATTTTCTAAAAATGTAACAAGTGTTCAATCAAACAATCTCTACCTTTTGACTCTCCTTGCTATAGTTTTGGAGTCTTTAGTGTTGTGTGTGTCACTCAGAAAATACAACTCTAAAATGCCCTCAGGGTTTAAGGGGTTAATAAACTGCAGTCTGGTGTAAAATGATTCGCTCAAACAAAAAAATGTGGTCTTCACTCTTACATCCAACAACAAAACACCTGAATTTTGCATAATAGGTGCCCTTTAAACATTTTATCACACGGCTGTTAAGATTTTTTCTGCTACAGCCATCTAAATGTGAGGAAGTGCTTGAATGTTTCTAACATGAATGTTCTTCAGCATCATGAATGAATGAAGAATAAACACCAACCTCTTTGTTCTTCAGGATCTTCAGTGTGTTTCATTCTGCAGGGTTCTGGATCACTCATGTTCTCACTGTCCTCTTTAATAAACTCAGTCTTTGCAGATTTCAGCTCTTCCTGATGCTCTGATGCTCGTCTTCACTTGTAGCTGATGGGAATTTACAGCATTTATTGGGGAATTACTGTGGGAGGGGCTTCACTGATGATGTAAATGCAATGGGAGGGGCTTATCTGATGATGGACTGATGTGGGAGGAGCTTCACTGATGATGTGACTGCATTGGGAGGAGCTGATCTGCCAAAATCAAAAATATATCAGTTACAGAATTTGTTTTAAGCATTTATGTCTAGAGGTGTAATGGATCACAAAACTCACGTTTCGGATCATTTAAGGTTTTCGAGTCACGGAGAGGATAAGCAAAAAAATATAAAAAATAATAATAATTTTGCTTTTCATTTATTACTTGAAGATTAAAGTACTTTGATATCACAGCAAAAACAACTGGCATAACTGATACAGTTCAAACTTTATTTAAGACAAGTGAACATACAATATTAAAATAAGAACAAATACACAAATTTCAAGCATAGGTGAATACTATATAACAAAGTTATAAAGCCTAACAGTAGTATTCAGGTACAGCCAATGTTACGATCTGTTGCACCCCTATTTATGTCTATCATAACTGATGCTAATTCACAACTTCTATTATTGCTAACCAGAACATTGTAAAATTGTTAAAATATAGACAGATATAGTAGACATAAAAAATATATATATAAGTTGTCTTCCAAATATAAATGATGGCCATAAAAACAGTTAAAAAGATGAACACTGAAATAAACTTCCATATTTGTAGGGGTCATGACATGGGTTTTTCTATATTATTATTATGGTCCCCTAGGTGCAATTATAGTATTACTATAGTTTTTTTAACAAAAAACTTTCAAAATGTAGTGATTTATGACCTTTTCCCGTCCTGTTTCTTATCCTCTGATTCAAACAGTCTGTTTTGGGGGTGTTTCCCCTTTAAGAGTTCAATGTTAACGCCCACTGTTATGATTGGCTAACGTCAGTGCCTATGCATCAATTATTAACGCCCCCAGCCAGAACATTTGTGGATTCAGCGTAACTGTTTAGTAGCGGGTGATGCATGCGAAGCGATGTCTCTTGCAATGATAAAACCTTATATGTTTGAGCCGGAATCAGATGAGGAATCAAAGGAAAATGAACCATCAGCACAACAACGAAGACTGGATCAGCCCGTGTCCACATGGAAAGTGAAACTATTTTGAATTAATAAAAAAATTGTTACCCGAGACACCTGAAAACGGATTATTGTTGCATAATTATCCTATAGCTTAATTTGCTAACAGTTTAACATTATTTAACACATCTTTTGATATAGGGCCTGAACATGGCGGTCTCTGAAAACAATATGCAAGTAAACTAAGTAAAAACACTGTGATTATTCATAATGAATGAAATTGCGTTTTAAAAAGTAGTTTAAAGTTTTAAATATATTACTTACAGTTTGCGTCGTCGTTGTTGAGCCCAGAATAGTCGGCACGGCCTTATCTTTGAGCAACAGTTTTCTGGCAAAGCCAGCATCATATTGGGATTTGTTCTCAAAACAGTCATCCTTAAAATGTTTAGAACAAACGCTTAAATTAACACTACAGTGACTGGGACGTCCGCAAAAAATAAAGTGCATCCATTTTTCCCTGACGTCTGGATCTTTCGGCAGCGTATTCAAAGATGTTGTTTGTCCACAGCCAGGAACAGCGCATCTGCGTGGCATCGTAATTTTCCTGTACACAGACCCACTCGCTGTCCGTCGACTGAACACTTGTGAGGCGCGCGGCGCGACAACGATACGAAATGAATGTAGTTATCTTGCACTTGAAGCGTAGTTGTCTTGTGCTGGAGGCGGTCATATGCAAACGGCCGGTACGTCACTTCGCACCGTGACGTCACTTCTTACCATGGATCCAGAACGAGCTGTATTTAGAGCTTGATTAAATAAATGGTTTGTGGGGAGGACGTCTTAAGCTATGAAACTTGCAGGACGTTTTAATGGTACAAAGACCTCTTATATACCAAAAGATCAAGGCAAATTTGGTTTCTCATGTCATGACCCCTTTAAGTGTCAATTCACAGGAGATCTGAAGACATCAGCATAATAAATGAGGTGAAAACAGGAACTATTGTCATGAAATAAAGAGTGTTTTCAGCAGATCTGTTAATATTGATGAGCCTCAGACTATCAACACTCATTCAACAAGCCATTCAGGATCATCAGCAGATCATCTCACTTTATTCTGAGTGTTTGCTGTTAGAAACACATTATTTGAGTCAGGATGATAAAAGCCTGTAAAACTGCTCTAGTGAAAGATAGAACTGTTAGCTATTTCTCACAAATGTTTTCAACATGTCCAGTTTCAAACTTCATTAATATTTAGGCTCTCTCTTATTCTATCAATTTTATTATATTTATCATTTATGTATAGATTTGAACTTTCCCCACGTTCATTACTCATTACAAAGACGATATAAAGTGTTTGTCTGTTCTATATATATTTCAATTTTAACAATAATCTGCTAAATGTCAACAAAGAAATCTAAAGGCAACATTGAAAATGGCAACAGCAAAACTTGAGATCGTTTCCCATCAATTCCCCTCACAGATCTCAAACTTTAACTCTTGACTTGACATTCAGTAACAGTTCTCACACAAACATCGAGACAATCACACAAACGAACACAAAATCGCTCAGGGGTGCGTTTCCCGAAAGCATCGTTGGCCGAATGGTCGCAAGTTCATCGCAATGTCCATTGAACTCTATTGGTAACGACGGAACTTGCGACCATAGTTGGCTAACGATGCTTTCGGGAAACGCACCCCTGGGTAGGGTTGCACCAGCCGTTCGTAAGTTCTTTCTTAAATTGGAACGTAAAGTCCACACTAGAGGCTTAGTAACTACTAGCTAGTTTGTAACTAACTCTGAACTTTATTCCGTTGCACCATTTGTTCGTAAGGCAGAACGTAGCTAGTAGGTCGTAAGCTCTCCGTAAAGTAATGCGTAGTCGCATAATATGACGTTTAGCCTCGGTTATCCAATAGCAGCCTTCAAATACGTGAGCAGATGTTGTGTTGAAATGCTGTGAATTTCAGTTTATCCTTCATTCTTTTGCCTCACGTTACTAACGGTAAAAATAAGTTTCCATTAAATACGATACTTGATCATGAATAGCATAAGTGTTTTTATATGTAACATTCAGAAACTGTATTTGAAATTAAATGAATAAGGATAAATAAATAAATATTGATACAAAAAGCATAAGAAATTACGTTTATTGATTATGACTGATATTTGATATGCACACCATGGACCGATGCACACAGCGACGTGCTGTTTAGGATGGGTTTGTGTTAAAGATAGCCTCTAACAAAGTAATCTTTTCACATAATGTTCTCTCTCTTAAAATGTAAGCAAGTGTAAATGTCTGCATAATCATATATGTATTAAGAATTGAAGTCTGTCAGGTAAAATAATAGCTTATTGATGAAGTTCAGTGTGTTTGATATTTTATTCCATCCGTTACTCCTGATCGGAGGCTGCCGTAAATATTTAGTTTAAACGTAGAGTTACGCTTCAACTAAGTTTAATGGTGCAACGCAAAAATATTTAGAAGTGCGCAAGTCGTAACTTGGTGTCCATTTACGTCAAAACTAGGCTAAGTTATAACTTACGCCCAGCTGGTGCAACCGGTCCCTGGTCTGAATGAACTCCACATATTCTCCTCATGCTCGCTGCTGCTGCACTAAATGTTTATTTCAGAAGGAAGACGCCAGAAAAGACGCACAAGTATCGCTGTGATCGATGAAAACAATACAGAAAAGAGTCTGTCGCTTAAACTGTATAAAGTGTGTGTGATGGTTGTGTAAATATGAGAAATACCGTGAACTGCTCTCTCCTCACCTTCTTCTCCTTCTTCTTCTTCTGATATTTGCGGCAGACTATAGTCGCTAGAATGGCGTATTGCTGCCCTCCTCAGTTCATTTGAAGAATTAATAGATTTAACACATTATATCCTTATAGTCCAGTCCGGTACAAAAAAAGTCGAGAACAAGTTTTGTTGTCTCATAGACAGTCCTTAGTACAAAGTAATGATTTTAGTAAATAACTTGAAATTATATACAGCTCTGAGTTCATGAGATTTCTTTCTGTACGATGACATAAACAGTCCATTAGTGCATGGCTCACAGTTTCTACTTCTCCATATGCTTGTTTTCCAACCATCCTTCCTAAACCTATATTAATATATTTATATGGCTTTGAGGTTTTCTGTGCACTGAAATTATGCATGTCAGGTGATTACATGAGCTGATTTAATGTATGTATTTAACACCCTTTGAAACACGTGCTGAATATTATCATGTTCGTTGATGTCTTCTTCTTTAATCTAACTTATTGCTGATTATCATTCTTTTAAATTACATCAAATACAATTGTACCTGTCATGATTGCATTAACTTGCTGTTTTACTATGATGGTACAAAAGTAAAATTGTTACATTTGCATCTGACTAATTTTGGGTACGTGAGTGTTTCCTTGGTTATTGAGCCCACATAAAATCTTTGGTCCAGTCGAGAACCTGTAAATCACCCTTAATAATTATTATTTATTTTTCGGCACATCATTTCATTTCAGTTTGTAGCGAAGCTTAGTGACGAACTAAGATGTTGAGTTGGTTATTCAGACCATTACATTAGCTTTATTGCCCTTACTGACAGTGAGTTACTGTTAAAATAAACTGTAGATCTGTGTGAAACTGCTCCTGGGTTATTTGTTGAAGGAACCTCCTGCTATTGCTATTAAAGCGGAGCAACAGCATGCTTGTCTGCACATTTATTAAACGTATTCAAATGCATAACATCAAATGCATAAATGATAATTCATTGCATTTAAAATCTACATTTCAAACTTTTTGTAATGTATATATGGAGCTGGATATCAAGGGTTAAACGGTAAATAATTCAGCCATAAAAACAGACAATAGCAATAAGTTGTTGATAAAATGAGTAATGAGTTTATTCAATAATTGCATGAAGCAAATACAAACATTAAGTAAAAGTGAAAGCGAATGAGACAGATCTCTCTCTTTACTGACTCATAAAAGATTACATATCTGTAATCATGCACATCGACACAAGCTGATTGGAGCCACTGAGATGCTTGATCAATATTTGAGTGGTTTCATTAATTTTAGAATTAAAGCATTGCTTTATCAGTAAGGGGATATTCGAGCACAGTGTCATCAGAATCCACTGTTTCTATTTCAAATCTATGCACCATACACTTGCCTTTCCTGTGTCAAATGTATTTAAATGACAAAATGATAATAAAAACAAACCTAGAAAAAAAATCAATTCACTTGGGTTTTTCATTTGCTTTAATTTGTCATGTTTTTATTCTCGACCTGAAGCAATGTAAACCTGGTGAGCATCAGCATGTTCTTCATCAGGATGAATGAATGAGGAATCAAGAATAAACACAAACCTCTAAACCTCTTCAGTATCATGATGTTTCATTCTGCAGGTTCTGGATCACTGGCATTCTCTCCGTCCTCTCCTTCAATCCAGATGCTTTCTGGCAGTTCTGCTAAAAACAAACAAGTGTCACTTCTAATAGGCATGATGTGAGATTTCAGTTTATCACAGCTTTTCAGATGCCTGTGTTGTTTACTCTGGCTTGAGATGTGTTTTTCACATTGCATAACTTACATTTAAAGGCTATATTCTTATCTGTAAAGAAAGTCATATGATGTTAGTTTTTCCATTTTGCTTAAATGCTTGAATGTCCTGAGAGTGAAACTTATCAACACTTGTATAACTTCCTTTAATGACTGGCTATTAACACGAGCAGCTTCAAACATTCTCCATCCAGCTAAAAATAAAACCGATAACATCAAAAGCTTATTTAACAAACACTCTGTCACACAAAAACACACAAAACACACAAAAACACACAAAACTCATGGAGTTCATGAGCTCCAGTCCCTAAGAGATGTATGCAGTGTGTAGTAGTCAGTGACACTCGTGACAAACTTGTGTACTTTACAAACAGAGTAAGATTTCCTGAATGTACACATATGCACCGAAACATTATGAAAGCCATTCTTCTTAACTTTATTATACTTCTTTTCAGGAGTTCTCACTGTGTATGAGTTCTCACGAGAATGAGAGTTGTGAAGCTTTGGGGGTGTTGATGGACTCGATCTACTCCATCTGTGTTTCGATCATCGTTCTGAATCCAGGAACATAGTAGTAAAAGTGCAATATATATATATATATATATGTATGTGTAGTGTGTAGTGCACATGGCACCAGGACACCCTAGGCCGGAGGTCGATGATCGACTTTGTGGTCGTTTCATCCGACCTCTGGCCGTATGTCTTGGACACTCGGGCGAAGAGAGGGGCGGAGCTGTCAACTGATCACCACCTGGTGGTGAGTTGGATCCGATGGCGGGGGAGGAAGCTGGACAGACTCGGCAGACCCAAACGTACTGTGAGGGTCTGTTGGGAACGTTTGGCCGAATCTCCTGTCAGAGAGATCTTCAACTCCCACCTCCGGCAGAGCTTCGACCAGATCCCGAGGGAGTCTGGAGATATTGAGTCCGAGTGGACCATGTTCTCCACCTCCATTGTCAACGCGGCCACTCGGAGCTGTGGCCGTAAGGTCTCCGGTGCCTGTCGAGGCGGCAATCCCCGAACCCGGTGGTGGACACCGGAAGTAAGGGATGCCGTCAAGCTGAAGAAGGAGTCCTATCGGGCCTGGCTGGCTTGTGGGACTCCTGAGGCAGCTGATGGGTACCGACGGGCCAAGCGGACTGCAGCCCGGGTGGTTGTGGAGGCAAAAACTCGGGCCTGGGAGGAGTTCGGTGAGGCCATGGAGAAGGACTATCGGTAGGCCTCGAAGAGATTCTGGCAAACCGTCCGGCGCCTCAGGAGGGGGAAGCAGTGCCCTACCAACGCTGTTTACAGTGGAGGTGGGCAGCTGTTGACCTCGACTGGGGATATCACCGGACGGTGGAAGGAATACTTCGAGGATCTCCTCAATCCCGCCGTCACGTCTTCCATTGAGGAAGCAGAGGCTGAGGGCTCGGAGGCGGACTCATCCATCACCCAAGCTGAAGTCACCGAGGTAGTCAAGAAACTCCTCGGTGGCAAGGCACCGGGGGTGGATGAGATCCGCCCTGAGTACCTCAAGTCTCTGGATGTTGTGGGGCTGTCTTGGCTGGTCACTCGGGAGGAGCTCAGATTAGAGCCGCTGCTCCTCCACATCGAGAGGGGTCAGTTGAGGTGGCTCGGGCATCTTTTCCGGATGCCTCCTGGACGCCTTCCCGGGAAGGTGTTCCGGGCATGTCCCACCGGGAGGAGACCCCGGGGAAGACCTAGGACACGCTGGAGAGACTATGTCTCCCGGCTGGCCTGGGAACGCCTCGGTGTCCCCCCGGAAGAGCTGGAGGAAGTGTCTAGGGAGAGGGAAGTCTGGGCATCCCTGCTTAGACTGCTGCCCCCGCGACCCGGCCCCGGATAAGCGGTAGAAGATGGATGGATGGATGGATGGATATATATGTATATATATATATATATATATATAGTAAACTAAGTATGATGTTATGTTCACTTAAAGAAAACTTCCAGTATTTTTGCAGGATAAAACTTCTAAACTAGTTTATTTAGAGTATACTTCAAAGTGTACTTTCATAAACTATAAAAAGGCATTAGTATTAAAGGTGCTGCAACTTCTTCACTCTACTAAAGCATAGAAATATCATAATATGTTTGCAGATATTTAATTTGGACTATTCCCACCACTAGATTCTTACAGACTGCACCTTTCAAATAGTAAACTACTAGTATACAGATGTTCACTTGTAGTACAGATGCAGTACAAATGAACAAGTTGTGCACTTAAAGTTTACAACTTGCAACAGTACAGTTCTACACTTATTAAATATATACTTTTTACATTATAGTAAAAATAGGCCAATTTAGTCCCAAGCAGTAATTAAATAGTACACTTACAAGTTTACAACTAGTAGATTGACATTAGTACACTTAAAATATATACTTGAACATTACTTCATAAAATGAACTATAGTCCTTATAAGAAGTATATTTCTTTTTCGTTAGTGAAGTCAGAGATGCTGTCGGAGCAGTCCAGTGCGCTTCACTAAACGGCAGACTCGCACGCAGTGAACGCATGCAAAAACACAGAGCAAACAAACATGAATCGCGTGCAGAGAAAGATAAGAAATGTCACAGATGCAGGTTTGCCACACACCATTCCAGGTTCAGCAAACTGGTCAAAGAGTCACTGCTCAAAACACAGCAACAAGTGTCAGGATAGTTTCACAGAGTCACTGTCGATGAGAAAATATCAGCTGTGGCACAAGGACTAAGATGAGTCCCATATCACATGATTGAAGCTGTCAATCAAGAGCTCGATAAGAGGACTGAAGAAGGAATTATTGAGGAGGTCAATGAAGGTGTATAATGGACCTCCAACCTCTTACTGATAGCAAAGAAAGACACGACAGAGGTGAGACTGTGTGTTGATTTAAGAGAGGTCAATAAAGCAGTCATTCGTGAAAGACATCCAGTCCCTACAGTTAATAGCATCCTTCAAGCGATGCAAGATGCAAAAGGATTTTGACAGGTTGATTCAGCAGAGTAGTCAACAAACTTCATCACACACAGATGGTGCTACCGTTTCCAAAAATTTCATTTTGGCCTTTCTAGTGCACCGGGGCTTATCAAAGAGCAACTGACTCCATACTTTGTGGATCACCAGGGGTAGATTGGTACATGGATGATGTTTTTAGTGTGTGCTGACACTGACAGAAAGCTGGAGGAAAGATTGAGAGCAGTGTTTGAAAGATTCAAAGAAAGAGGACTTGAACTGAACAAAGATAAGTGTTCCTTCACACTAGCTCATACTCAACACTCCTCTTCCATCACGTTGTTGCTGATTCTCCATCCAGACTTCCCTTGCCAAAGACTGAAACGACTGAAGATGTGGAGGATTATTGAAGAAAGTATTGTTGGTGCAGACACATGCCTTACAGGCACAAACAAGTGATGTGATTAAACTACTTCTTCAGCATCTGATTCAAGCAGTTGAGTTCACACAAACCAGTGGCCAAGTCCAGTTCCAGAAGTGTCAGTTCTGTATCAGCGTTGTGCGAATGAATTGTTGCTATCTGATGGACTTGTAGAAGGTAGAACTATGCGTCCCTCTTCTTTAGTAAATGCATGTTGTAGCATGCATGTATACATCACAGCATGTATAGTCAAGTCACCTTCATTTATAGAGCGCTTTTAACAATATAAATTGTTTCAAAGCAACTTTACAGTGATACTTGGAAATCAAAGTAACAGAGGTTGTTTTGGCTTTATAGCAGCTCCAGAATAAAGTCATTGTCCAGCTAAATCAAGGACATATCAAAGACATCTGCACTTCGCTGTATTATCCTAAGAGTAACGGGAAGATTGAACGGTTCCATCGATATCTGAAAAAGACGTTTTAAACATGCAATGCAAGTGTAACATTAACATATAAGGAGAAAATGGGTTTTAAAAGTGCAAGGTTTGTTTATTTGTTTATTTTTAAGGATCCCATTAGCTGAAAGTCTATGCAATCAGCTAGTCTTCCTGGGGTCCGTTCTAAAAAAAAATTACATTACAACAACAACAACATTTCGATAATCACATTTAACACATACACATTTCATATACATAAAATTCGTTTTTGGATAGGGGTCATTATATGACCATTATTTGCCTTTCTGGTGTTATGATTGTGCACAGAATTACAATACACTATTTGATTAACCAGAGAAATAGGCATTTTCATTGTCAATGTGTTATATATCATAGTGCTTAAAGTAACTGTCTTTGGTTTAAAGTGAGCCATGAAAGAGTATACATCTGATCTCTACTTGTTTTAATTGAGCAACCCAGAACAAGTCTTGCTGCTTTATTTTGCGCAACCTGAATTTTTGCCAAGTCCTTTTTAGATGCAGAGGACCACACCTCAGTGCAGTATGACAAGTGACATAATATTAATGACTCTGTTACTATTTTTAAAGTTTCCTGATTCATACAATGACAACATTTTTTAGTTAATGCAATACCGCATCCCATTCTGTTAACAATACTATTTATATGTGAGCTATCCTTTTGAGCTCATTTGAACTTGTGAATACAGAAGATGGATCTTTGATCAAAAGTAATGTCAAACACATGAGACATGCATCATTGTCTGTGGATTCAGCTGTTCCTGAGCTTGAGAAGGAGAGCATGAGCTCACATCTGCAAAGAGACCAAGTGCAACGAGAGCAAGAAAGACATGTCTACAAATGAAGAGAAGTTGCCAGAGACTTTATTTAGTTTAATTTAGTAAAGAAGCTGTTTAATACGTTTAAACATTAACAAGGGAAGACTTTTAGTATAGTGTATGAGTTCCCACGAGAACGTACAAGAGTTGGATGAGAGTTGTGAGAGGTAAGAAAAGAGATCAGGAGTGATAAACATGCAGTGATAGACGTTTTTATTTTGTGAAGTGGCTGAAAAGTGTTCACGTTTAGGGTTTATAGGGGGGAGTTAGGGTCTCAAAGATATCTATATAACAGTAAAATATATTTACATAAAGAAACTATTTATAATTTAAAAAGGATAATATTGTATAGACATTGTATTGTTATGTCCTGTAACTGAAAGGTATAATGGAAGCTTTGGCAAATAAATGATACATTTTAAAAAAATCTGTTTTTACATAATTTATGAATACGATCTGTAAATGAAAGAAAAGGGGAAGAAAAATCAAACGTTAGATCTCTTTAACATCTCAGATGTCTTTCCTAAACAAAAATGAGGTTGCTTTAACAACAAATGGAGACTCTAACACTCTCATATTTGTCTCCTCTAAAGTTTAGAAGATATGTTGGACTCTTTTCTCTCAGAACTGTCTCAGTTGTGTCTACTTTTATTTATCCTAAGGAATCTGAGATTATATGAGACACTGTTTCTAAAATGTTATTTATTTGGATTTATAGATTATTCGAGAATCACAACTAAGTCTCCTGAGCTTGAAAAGAGCAACCTCCGAGCAATAAAATATGAATATGAATGAGGACTTGAAAGAGATTACAGCAAGACAAAATGTTCTATGTTCCTTCCACCACATTCTCAGCTTTGACTCGTTTTCTGATTTATGAGAATCACAACTAAGTCTCTTGAGCTTAGGAAAAATAAATAAAATAAATATATGTTTCCTCTGAATCCTCCATGTGACTCTCATATTCAAGGTAATGTTGATTACCCTGCTCACATGCTGTTTACACAATGCTATCACATTTGTAAAAATGCTTATACAACAAGGTTAGTGTTACAGAAATTACAGTTCCAGCTTTAAACATAACAGTTGTTGATTTTATTAAAAAAATAATAATAATAAAAAATATATATATATATATATATATATATATATATATATATATATATATACATATATATGTGTGTGTGTATTCTTTCAAATTTAATACAACATTTTTATTGCAAAATGATATTATCCACATAAAACTGCCTGAAAATAAAATAGAAAATTGTATAAAACTGATGATCATGTTCTCCAGCATGATTTGAGATGACCCGAAGACCATCTTATGAAGAGTGTGAGAAATATATGAATCATGCACATAAAACATGTACACTGACGCAATTACAAAATTACACTACTGAATAGATTAAAAATATCTTTACACACAAGAACACACATAAAGCAGGATTAATTCACATGTGAGATGTGAGAACATGAGCAGGTGCTGATAAACAAACTCCCCTCCAGTATATAAAGATAAACCAGAGATCCACAGCGCAATATCCAGACATTCACATTGATCTACTGAACTGGTTCGTGTTACAAAAATACATAACTGAACCATGTGAACCTTGTAATAATTATTTATGTATAATTCTTTTTTTTTATTCTATGCAGAGTTTCAGTGTTCATTGAGAAACAATGGCGGTCTGGACTGTCTACCTGTCTCTCTGTCTTCTCATAGCTTTGAGTGCTTCAGGTAAGATTATTCTTACATTATTCCATGTTTCACATTATTGTTATATTAACATGAATTGTAGCACACCTGGGACTCTGTAATGACTAATCAGAAGAATGATCTAATACAGTATGTGCACTAAAATAAACCTAAGTTTGCTTCTTAATTATTATAGTAAATTAAGACGATAAAACGTGTGTATTTATATTATTATTTTTGATAATAAAATACATCAACAAATGTGTGTTAATCTGTAGTATATTTTTATTATCATTATTATTATTATTATTATTATTATTAGTAGTAGTAGTAGTAGTAGTAGTAGTAGTAGTAGTAGTAGTAGTGGTACCACTATTACTATACTGCTACTAGTTTTTGTTTTGTTTTTTTGTTTTATAGTATTTCTTTCTTTTTAAGAGGAAACGCATCCTGTTGGAAATAAACGTTGTGGTGATAAGGCTTTTCTTGTCTTCTACTAATGTTGTTGTTCAACTAATCTAAAGCGGTAATGTCAAACGAAACAATAAATCATTAAATCTCAGTTAATTCTCATCAAGAACTTCTGTAGACATTGGCAGAAATGAAGTCAAACTAGTTAGTAGTAAGTGAAGCTGGTAATGTTGTTTGTGGAGTTGTTTAATTAGATTTGGAGATATTTTATGTATTTTATCTTCAGTTCATCTAAGGCTGTGGCTGGAATTTAGTTGTAGTTCTCGTGTTTCTCTTTTTTTCTCTTATTTCTCTGTTTTTCAGCTATTCTGCTTGTTAGCAGCAGGTGTTCATCAGTGTCTGAATTCACTCATTTGTTTTCATTCACTGTCAAGTGGACTATATTAGTGAACTAATATATATTAGTGATTGAGGGTATAGGGTGTGTTTGCAACACAGCCTCTGAGTGTCGAATTCACAGTAAATTTCTGTAGGCTACTTTCAAGAAAAAATTACCCAGAATGCATTGGTTTCCTCTGGTCAATAAGAAAACAGTATGCTACTGTCAAAATGTGGCTGTTGTTTACAGCAATTTTAGAATAGAATAGAAAGTATTTCTTTGCAAACAAGTCTTCTTTAGAAGTTCAAAATTTTAAAAAAGTTCTAAAATAGAATATTTATTCAAAGAGAGAAAAAAAGACTTAATATCTTAAGTCATTTTGCTTTTTAAGTAAATTTATCTTGATTTAAAAATGTTTAGATATTTGTACTGGAAAACAAGACAAAAATATGAAGAAAATATTTTTTGAACTTTTATTTTATCTGACCTGACCCCACTGAAAAACAACAACAACAAAAACAAAAAACGATTTTGTACATTTTTCAGAAACAAGAATTAGGGAATTATTTTAACGATCTGAAACGCAAGTATCAAGCGCGAAACACAAGTAACTTTGTGGGCGGGTCTTGGGCACTGTTGCTATTATACCGGCGGGATGAATGACTCTTGCGCCCGACGCAAATCTAAAATGTGTTGGTCTGAAGTAGCTTCATTATTCATAGGTGTGGTTTGGGCGTAACGTGAAATAAACCAATCAGAGCGACATCTCATATTCCCTTTAAGAGCCGGCGCGTTTGTTCCACGGCGGATTGCTATTATAACAGCGGATTTGCCAGGCACGTGCCAGCAGCGGTTTACAGCTGAGGAGACCGACGTTCTCGTCAGGGCCGTAAAACACAGAGAATATCTATCTATCTATCTATCTATCTATCTATCTATCTATCTATTGTAATAATGTATGATTTGCAAAAATGAAAACTGATGCTTCTGTGTAGATGAGATAAGCAAAGTGTATGCGCGTTGTGCACATGCTACATTGATTATGGCCAAGCATGCGCCCTTAAAATAGCATATGAATAACATGCGCAACGCGCCACTGACTTTAGACTAGGTTTTTCCTGGTCAGTGGAGGAATTGTTGTATAAACCTGCAAAATAGCATCAGGGAACGTTTGAACGTTTCTCTTTGAATAAGGTTTATTTTGTCTGCCCCCACTGGAGAAAAAAAAAAAAAAGATTTTATACATTTTTCATAAACAAGACTTAGTATCTTGAGTCATCTTGCTTCTCATCAGTGGCAGTTTCAGGATGTTTTTTTGTTTTTTTCTTAAAGGGGTTCTTAACAGATTATTATTATTTTTCAGGTTTGGAACCTGACTACACAGTCAACTGGGAGGCCAAATCCCTAAAATCTCGGGACTTTGACTGTTACCCTGATGGGGGTTCCGATCAGGCCAAATGTGAAGCCCGTGGCTGCATCTGGGAGGTCAGAGAGCGAAGACATTCAATATTCAAAGACATTGTTTGAGCTGAAGTGTGTCTGTACTGTTACTGTTAGAACGTGATTCAACATCTGCTCCAAATGTTTGTATCATCTTTTATAGCCTTCAAGTATTCCCAACGCGCCCTGGTGTTATTACGCCGAGACCCACGGCTACGTCACCAGCAACATTGTTGAAACAGCAAGCGGCATCATTGTAGATATAGAGCGCAATACCGATTTCCCAATTCAGCGCTCTCAATCTCGAGACATCAACAAGCTCCGTGTGGAAATCACATTCCTGAGTGGAAAAAGCCTGCGCTGGAAGGTATGCTTTTCTACATGTAGGATTTAGACCAATACAATGACTAAATGTACCATTTATATTCATGCATTTTACAGATGCTTCTAGAGTTTCAGAGCGGTTACTTCCTTTGGCAATAATGTGGGGTAACACTTTATTTTGCTGGTACCTTTTGAACATTCTGTTACTTTGCAACTACATGTCAGGTAACACTCATTAGAGTATTAGCAGTGTAGGGGGTAATGCATTATAAGTAACTTGAGTAGTGTAATCAGATTACTTTTTAAAGTAACTAGTAAAGTAACGCATTACTTTTAAAATAAAATATCTTTGTTACTTTTTCAAATAAGTAACACAAGTTACTTATTAAAGTTCTAGAATAAATGTGAACATGCATTTATTTATCTCGCTTGCAGAAAACAGATTCAGTATTCCTCAAAATGAACAAAAACAGTGAAATGCAAACTCTGAATATAACGCAAACCAGCAATAATTAAATATTAAATTACACAATTAAACTTTATATATTTAATATTACTTTATTAAAGGGATAGTTCTCCCAAAAATTTATATTCTGTCATCATTTACTTTCCCCTCAAGTTATTCCAAACATGTATGGGTTCCTTTCTTCTGTTGAACACAAAAGAAGATATTTTAAAGATTGTTGGTAATAAGACAGTAAACATTAGCCATTGACTTAGTAGGAAAAAAATACCATGGAAGTCAATGGCTACCATCAACTGTCTGGTTACCAGCTATCTTTAAAATATCTTTGTTTGTGTTCAGCAGAAGAAAGAAACTCATACAGGTTTGTAACAACTTGAGGGTAAGTAAAAGATTAAAGAATTTTTATTTTTGGGTGAACAAATGATGTCCCTTTAACCAATGTCTTTGCTGCTGACCTTCAATAATCCAATTCAACCATACTAGAAAATGACTTTAGATAAACATCACTTTTAAAAAAAATTAAAAAATTAAAATCCCATTCTTCTTCAATCCAGAATGGCAGCACAGATGTTTGTTTGAGCTGCGGCCCCTACTGTATAGACGTAAATTTACCTGTTTATTTAACTTTTTTGCCCCTATTTTAACGATCTAACCACATGGTCTAAAGCGTGCGGTGCAAGTTTCGTTTTGTTTTGTTTATTTTATTTATTAAGCACTTTTACACAACTGACCATTGAACAAAGTACTGTACAATATCTAAAACACATAAAGACAACCATAAAAACACAACACTAAAACCCCACTTAAAATAACAGCTAAATAAACCTTCTATACCCCATTAAATACTAATGCAAGGAGGTATTCCTTAAGCTTGTGTTTAAAAACACTTAATGTTAGTGCCGATCTGAGAGAAAGAGGTAAATCATTCTAATGTTTTGGCGCTATCGCTACAAAATTTCCCATATCCATTTATACATTTTAAATGGGTTTCTTTTTAACTAACACCAAAATTTTAGATTAAAATTTATATGAATATGTCAGAGAAAGTGTCTATTTTTATTTGCTGTCACTATTCTCGGATGTCACCATTTATAATCACAGTATAAAAAATATTTACATTCATGTATTTGGCAGATGCTTTTATCCAAAGCGACTTACATTGCATTTAAGGTATACTTTGTTAATGCGTTCTCTTGGGAACCCATAATCTTGGTGTTACTAGGACCATTCTCTTAATCCAAATTAAGTAAATAGATGAATATATTTAGGACTGAATTTCAGACTACGACTGATTTTGGTCTTATTGATCTAGATCTTTGACCCAGCCAACGCTCGCTTCGAGGTCCCCGTTCCCCTCGAGCTGCCGGCCGCCCCAGAGACTGAGGAAAACAACAGACTGTACAGGGTTCAGATCCAGAACAAGCCATTCGGGATCCAAGTCATCAGAAAGAGCTCACAAGAAATCATGTGAGTAATTCACCTCAATTAACATGGTAACATGGAGTCCAGAGAGCTTCTCTTGCCAAAAATCTGGTAGTTTTCCTGTAGTTTCAAAAACTTGAGCATGTCCTTTTACATATATATATATATATATATATATATATATATATATATATATATGTGTGTGTGTGTGTGTGTGTGTGTGTGTGTGTGTGTGTGTGTGTGTTACAGCCCTTGCCATAACACAAAGAGGGTTAACACGGAAGGCTCAGTCCAATGGTTTTTTTATTAATAAACAATAATCATAACATAAACTTCGGGGAGAAAAGAAATAGGGAAAACAAGCGCCACTCGACCACCGCACCAATCCAACCTCCCAGATGTAACAACAGGGTTCTTTATATCCACACTCCTCTTACATGGTCCACAGGTGTAGAGAATAAGCTCCTAATAAGACACAAAATACACTTCCATCCACTAGAGGGCAGACAGACATTAGGAAAGGAAATAGTAAACAGTCAAACTACATGCACATGTAACAATATAAAAAAGTTTTTTTTTATCAATCAAGATTTTAAAAAATACAACTTAACATTGACGTGACCAGACAAACTAATCTGAAAAGACTGTGGGCCCTATTTTAAGGATCTAAGCGCATGGTCTAAAGCGCACAGCCCAAGTGCACTTAGGGCGTCTGAATCCACTTTTGCTTGTTTAACGATGGGAAAAATGCCCAGCGCATGATCTAAAAGGGTTGTCCACCGGATTCCACCATATCTTTATGTACACAATAATAATATTTTACACTGTTGTACTTTTATTTTTAATATTTGGCATGTTTGTGTGCTGCATTGCGTGGGGTGTATGGCAGGGCCCTGTAACTTAAATATGAGGCAAATGAGGGTAATTAACGACTATGTGATGCATTATTGAATCTCCATGACAACTCATAAGTGGCGTTAAACTAAACAAAGCAAACCAGGAACTAATACAACATAAAAGTCCATGAAAGTGAAAAATATAGACAAAGACAAAGATAAGTGAATGTCTGTGACATACATATGTCATTTACATTCATGTATTTGGCAGACGCATTACATTCAAAGTATTCTTTTTATGAACTGAATCTAATGTTTGAGTTGAAATTAAATAATGTTTTTATATGTTAAATAAAATGCATTAAATAAAAATAAATGTATAGGACTATAAAGCACAGTTTGCCTTCTTAATATAAGGAACTTATTTATCAGTGTTCTCAAAGTTCTGTTAAATCTCTTCTCCTCTAGATGGGACTCTGCTGTGCCAGGGTTTACATTCTCTGATCAGTTCCTTCAGATCTCCACACGCCTCCCCTCAAACTATGTCTATGGTGTTGGTGAAACCGAGCACCCCAGCTACAGTCATGACCTCAACTTTCACACATACGGCCTGTTTGCCAAAGACCAGCCTCCAGGGGTGAGTGTCCGAACCAGTGCTGATGTTTTACAAGCCTGATATATAATGTCGATTCCGATCTCACGGGAAAACGTACAAATTCTACGAGGTGGCTTATTCGTACGAATTCATACGACATGACTCGTACGAATTAGTACGTTTTTTGCAAAATCGTACATATTTTACGAATTGGCCAATTCGTATGAATTCATACGAATGACCTACCCCTGACCCCGAGTGAGGTCGTACGAATTAGTACGAATTAACCAACTTTTTATCATTCGTACGAATTCGTACGAATTGGTCGTGAGATAGCGTTGATAATGTCATCTGCACTTCACAAACGGCTGATTCATTCAGGAATGAAGTAAATGATATTGCGTCTGATATTGCGCTTATTGCTTGTTATACCATGGGCTGTTTAAATACTCGATTCTGATTGGCTGGAAGGTGTGCAGTAAAACCGTTTAATGCACAGGTAGTTCCAGTCAGTTTGATTACAGTTCGAAATTAATCCGCTACATTGGTAACCATAGTAACACAGATACACTTGCAAGTAGAGTGAGAGACGCATATGAAAACGTTTAGGTAGGCTAAATGGATGATTTTTGCATATCGTTTAATTTGTATGGTGAATATGGCAACTCTGAGAAATGGGCCCAGGCACAAGACGAAATAGAAGACTTGGAGAAGACGTTGAATGACAAAAAGCGGCACAAAGAATTAACAATAAATAAATGACATGATTAGTTCAAATAAAGATTGCCTTGTCACTGTCAGTGTTGCCTGTCATTCATAAATAATTGTAATAAATCCATTAAAGAATCATTAAGTTAGCTATATGCTTAAGCCACGAGGGGACTGTAGCTGCTAGACTTTAAAGAAGAGATCGACACACACAGGTAACGTTAACGCGCGCACGCATCTCTCTCTCTCTCTCTCTCTCTCTCTCTCTCTCTCTCTCTCTCTCTGTTCCTTCTCCTTCAGTTCTCTGTCTCTCTCTTTTAATAATGAATTTAAATAAATGTGAATTCATTCAAATAAAAGCAATCCGATGGCTCTACTTTATTTAAAGCGGACGGAGTGCAAGAACTGACGAGCCTAAACTTAAGAAATAACCGTCATTTCTACACGTCTGTTAAAAAATTACACTGTAAACATCAGTTACAGCTTTAACTTATTTTTAACTTGGCAAATAACCAAGGTATAAGCGGGATAATCCACGGCTAGCCATGCATTAAAGAATTTTAATGCACTTCGTAGAGGCGATTATCCGCTTCGCGTCGGGTGGTTCTTCGCCTCTACGTCGTGCATTAAAATCCTTTAATGCATGGCTAGCCGTGGATTATCCCTTACTTATTTTATTGCTCATACAGGGGTATTTTCACCCTGATATCTTCAATTTTCGGGTCATTCTGCTTTCTGTAGGCTTCAGAGAAATGGGATTTGCATTGTTCTTAAGCCAAATAAAAATCTCTCATTGACACTACATTGTCTGGAGCAGAACTGAAATCACAAACTCAAACTCTGATCTCTTTCTGCCCATCTGTAGTATAAACTGAACAGTTATGGAGTCCATCCCTTCTACATGGGTCTGGAGAAATCAAAAAACGCTCACGGCGTCCTCCTGCTCAACAGCAATGCCATGGGTGAGTACAAACACACACTGAACATGTGTGACCCACCGGACACAACCTGTGCTGAATGCTGTAAGAGTAACCAAAAACGTAAAACTTTTGATATGTTTTGGCTGTTCGTTTACACGACAACTGCGCTTTGGGTGTCTGAAAACACGAAGTTCTTAAAACAGGTTTCAAATTGTACGTTTTTGAAACTGGCATCGGTGTAGACAACAATAGCTCAAATGTCTGAATGCTTAGACACACTGTCTCATGGACTTTATTTTCTTATTAAATGTATTTGTTTTGGAATCTCTTGACTTATCTTAATCTTTGGACTTTTAGTATCGTGACAGAATAAACGACCTCAAAATGGAAATGGCAGATCAGTTGGCTGCCATTGCCCAAAAGGGACTTACATTTTTGGATTTTACTGGGGATTTCTGCCGCCACTAATTACGATGATTGGATACTAAAATCCCTGTTTTTGGGGAGAATTACCACTAGCCTGTAGACCTCCCAGATATCAAAGGACCTAGCTGGAGGGAGGCCGTTATCAGATGTCTAGAGAGAGTCTACCCTCGATCCATCCTACCACGCGACCCAGTGCCTAGCTCGCAACGACCCTCTGAGCACCACTAGTCTGACCTGGGGGGTTCCCTGTCCACACCCGCACTGGAGTGAGTGAGTGCACTCTGAACTCTGTGGATAAAATTCTGGAAATTGGAGAGGACTTTTCTCTGCCTCTGTTAATCCCTTCCTCTTCAGAAGTACCTGGTGGATCAGAAGAGTACCTCTTCAGCAGGTCCCAGCCTCCCTCTCCCACCTCCTCTTCCAGATCCTGCCCAGTCTCCGTCATTTCCAGTCAGTTTCCAGTCTGCTATCTGCGGCATGGATTCACCAACTGGACTGGAGGATCCCCTGGCTCTGCTGATCCTGTATCTCAACCTCGGCCCATCGCCCCATTGTCCTGACTCCTCTGCCTTCACTCCTTCCTCCCAGGGCATCACTGGGGACCATCGGGCTCACGACTCCACGGGGCCCTTTTGGCCTACCGGCTCTACATAGGTCAGACATCGCCAGCTCATCACTTTGGACATGTGAACTGTCCGCTGCGCTCCGATCCTCCACCTCTTCGGCTCAGTCTGGCTCCGCCTTCCCTCAGGCTCAGCATCATTCCTCAGTCGCACCAGTTCCATTGCAGCCCTGGTACCCCAGTTCCACCTCAGGGGTTGTGGTTGCAGCTCAGTCACACAAAAGCAGTTTAACTCCAAAGCCTGAGATGTCGCCCGGTTCCAGCAACACACCGTCTGCACCCAGGTCTCCAGCTCCATCGGCTCCGCAAGCGTCCCCGGTCACTCCCGTTTGCCTGCCTGCCTGCTCCCATCCCTTCACCAACTCCACTTGTTTGTTACTATGGTTACTGATTAATTTTGAGCACACCTGTTATTGTTCTGTTCATTATCTGTGTAGATTTAAGTTCCTCTGAGATCTCAGGTCACTGTCAGTTATTGTTACTTGGATGGACTTGGATTATCTGAGTTTATTTTCTTATTCATTTGTTTTCTTTTAGTATCATGACTTTTAGTATCGTGACAGAGTTACATGGATGATGTCATCCTTTTCTCTTTTTTTTTGTTGCTTGTTTTGCTCTTAGATGTGACCATCCTGCCGACTCCAGCTCTGACCTACCGCACCATCGGAGGAATCTTGGACTTCTACATGGTGATGGGACCCACTCCAGAAGCTGTGGTTCAACAGTACACTGAGGTGTGTGTGTGTAAGAGTGAGAGTGTGTGTGCATGTGCAGTACAATTCAGGAATGTGGTTGGGAACCACCATCTTAAGCCACTTGAATATATAATGTTCTAAAATGTATGTGCATCAAATGTAAAATATTTATCTCTTGGTTTTGTTTGACAGATGATCGGCCGTCCGGTTCTTCCAGCCTATTGGTCGCTTGGATTCCAGCTTTGCCGCTACGGCTATGCCAATGATGCGGAGATCGCAGATCTTTACAACGATATGAAAGCAGCTAAAATTCCTTATGTAAGCAACCTCATCTTTTACACTTCTGATGTCTTTGGTCATTAAATGTAATGATCATAATATTTGACCTTTGATCCCTCATAGGATGTTCAATATGCAGACATTGAGTACATGGAGAGGCAGATGGACTTTACGCTGGACAAAAAGAACTTCAAGGGACTGCCTGCTCTGGTGGACCGCATGAGGGCCGAGGGGATGCGCTATATCTTCATTTTGGTACCAACAATTCTTAATTACTGGACATTAAATGTTGTTTGCATAAAAGGGAACACAGCTTATAAATATAGATGGATGTAGTCTGACATCAGTATGGCCAGAAACAGTGAAATTTATTCTGTAGCAAAACTACATGCTTGCTTTGTTTGTGTGCTTCAGGACCCGGCTATAGCAGCCAATGAGACTAAAGGCTCCTACCCTGCGTTTGATACCGGGATTGAAAAAGATGTTTTCATCAAATGGCCTCCTAAGCTCAGCGATGACATTGTGTGGGGAAAGGTATGACAAACGCAAAGAGAAAGAAGAGCATATATTGATGTATACTGAGTCAATACCTCATAGTTTTGTTGACAGTCTAGTTTTCTCTGCTCTGCAGCACAGGTTTGGGGTTCATTATCCTGAGATGTCATTATTATGTTTTGTTATGCTACATTCTCCAGGTCCTAAAATGGAATTTTCCCAACTCCTACTTGGGAATAACCACTGAACGGCAAATTACAGTTTTTTTCGATTGCTAAACGACAGTGAGCACAACTGGAGCTACATGTGCAAAACTCTAACTACAGTCTGCACTACCAACAGTCACCTGAGCTAAACAGTTCACATCACCTGCAAAACTCACTCCAAGCAACACAACTCTTAACACATGGCTCAAAACAGGCTCAGTGCAGCCAAACACTATGCACAACCCTCACTGAGATAACACACACTGTCACTCAGAACACACTGAGAGGAAAAACACTAGCATCAAACACCAATACAGAAAATACAAACTTTTCATCTTTACAGTTTGAACAATTTCAGTGACTTCATACAAAGTAATATTTTCTTCAAAGAAAAGAGTGACATTTTTTCACAGGATTTATTTAATTTTTTAGAACATAACAATTCTTTAAGGTAAATGAAAATGAGCAGTTTGCTTCAATAGTCTGTAGTAATTTACGGAATTACAGTAATGAGAAAAAAAAAGGTAGAAACTAAAAGTACATACGAACATGTAAGGTAATGTAATATAATGTAATGTAATTCGAACAAATAATTGAGGGGCTAATCCTGCCTCTCTCTAGCATCAGGCCACAGGTTTTCATCAACATCACATCTAATATTCTCTCTTGCCATGCACCTGGGGAAGAACCTTCTGGAGTGCCTTATCCATCCCTGGCAGTCGTGTCCTCACATCCGGCACGCATGGCTTCCAAAAGAGACCTTTGGTCATGTGGGTGGTGACCAAACACTTTCCACCTCCACCCATACAGAAAAACAATATATTGAAATATATATATGTGGCATATATTCCAAATACATTGAAATATATTTGCATTGTTGGTCACTTATATTTATCATTTTGAAATATATTCTGAAATATAACAAAAATATATGATGTTACAGTAAGTGTGAAATATATTTACATATATTTAACTAAAATATATTTATTGGGCCAATTTCGAATATTTGCATATATTCCAAAAATATATTTCAAATATATTTATTTTGTGTATGGGAGCCTTTCAGCTGAGATTGCAATCAGCAGTGTTTGAAAGGCACAAGGCTGAAATCTATTCTGTTTTGAATGTGTGGTTCACAGTTTTGACAGCAGTGTGTTAGCATTTGAACAAAGTGCTGTAAATCCACAGTGTTGTGCAGGTTGTGGTTAAAGTCATGGGATAAGTGTGTAGAGTTTTGAAAACTGTGTTCAAGCAATGAAAAACGAACTAGAGTTTGGTCCACATGAACTGCTGCTGTGCAGACTGTAGTTAGAGTTTTGCACATGTGACTCCAGTTGTGCCCACTGTCGTTTAGCAATCGAAAAAACCTGTAATCAACCCATACTTCAGTCAGAAGTTTCATTTGATGATGAATGAAGCAAAATTCTGTTGATTATTTTCTAATGTGGCGGAAGAATTCAGATTCAGAGTTTCGGGTTAAATGAGGTTAAAGTGGGAAACTTCATCTGGAGCGCAACATTAGTTGAAGAAATTTTTTTTTTATTTGTTTGGAGTATTTTGATTAGAGAACCTGTTCATCTGATGTTTTCAGTCATATACAGTATGACATGGACATGAACTGAAAGCAGGAATGATCCTGAACCCCTGATTTTAGCAGTTGATTCGCTCTCATAGGTGTGGCCTGATTATCCCAATGTGGATGTGGACAATTCTTTGGACTGGGATACTCAAGTAAAGGTAACTGCCTCTTTCTCCCTTGTTCCATTTTTATTATTTTTCTATATATATATCGCTTTCTTTCTATTTCTATCACTCTTTAATCAGAGAACCGGACACCTTTTCTTTTGCTCCCCCATATTCAAGTCTATTCATACTGAAATCATCAGTACAATGGGGAGTCAAGCGATATGAGTGTGATATCATAGATACTATCAACCAGTCAGCATGTAGAAGACACAACATCAGCCAATGAGCACATACTAGTGCTATGCTGTGGTAAACAAACTCAAACTCAGAATCAGAACAGATAAGAAGTACATTACTGCTTAAACAAATGAGCAAACATCCAATCTGCATGTAGAAATGGTTAAAGCATCTTGTCCAACCTAATGCTTCTTTCATTTAAACTTTCAGCTGTTCCGAGCGTTCGTGGCGTTCCCTGATTTCTTCAAGAAAAGTACAGCAGAGTGGTGGGGACAGCAGATTAAAGACTATTACAACAACGTCATGAAGTTTGATGGACTTTGGATCGTGAGTGCTTTTTTTTTTGTCATTTTTCATGTTGGAATGAAAAGTAAACCAATTTCATGAATTCAAATTGTACAAGATGTTCGAGGACATCAGTGCTATTACGCGCCTTTGTTTCTCTTAAAAGAACACGTCCTTAATAATTAAATACCTCCAAAATCGAGGAAAATGATAATAATGTTGTTGAAATCTTAACAAGGATGTTGATTCATGAATACATCTTACTAGTCAGAGTAATGTTGAGCTGTGCAAGAACAAGTGAAGGTTTAGCATAGCCACGCCCCATTTCTACACTCTTTGAGTGTATTTGCATATCATCACAGTTATCCTCTTTGGATTGATTGGATGATAATACTGTTATTGTGTTTTGCTTTCTGAAGGACATGAATGAGCCGGCCAGTTTTGTTCATGGCACCGTCGGAGAGAAGTGTTTAGGGGATCAAGCTTTGGAAAATCCTCCATACATGCCCCGTAAGTTCTTATGAGCGCATCCTGGCATGAATACTTGGCTCCAGAGATTTTACAACACCATAGTCAACATTTACGAGGCCTGCTCCTGACTGAAGTTTTTATAGTCGACCGGTAGTTGTTCATTTAAAACATTAGTTGACTACGCGCATGCTTATAATAATTTAATTACACCCTGAGAGTGAACTAAACCACAATGAGACTTTAATATTTTCAGCACTCTAGCACACGCATAAAGCTTGAAGCAAAGCACTGGCAAAAATCATGACTATGAGTGTGTCAGAAAAAATAGCAAGAATATATATAATCGTTAACTTTAGAGCAAGTGGACAAGTAAAGTTGCTTCTTAAATTTTTCAAATGATAAGCCATATTTGAGGTCGATGGATGATAGGCGAACATTTGGATTTCCTGACCGACACATTGTAATTACCACAAGAAGCGCTGTTAACGAACTCTGTGTGACTTCACCACTTTCTGTAGAGTTTTTTTTTCACACATAACATAACATTTTGTTTGACTAAGCCTCTTCTGGCCGATTAATGTTTAGTCGACTATTCCCAACATTTACACTAGTATTTAGCACTTTCTGTCCAAAATGTATGTGTGTGATCTTTTCCCAGGACTGGAGTCCATGCATAGAGGTCTGAACCATAAGACTATGTGCATGAACAGCGAGCAGATCCTCGATGATGGCACACGCGTCAAGCATTATGATGTCCACAACTTGTACGGATGGTCTCACACCAAACCCACCTATGAGTGAGTTTTCTGTTTCTCCATATTCACTACTATATTTATTTCTTGGTTGTTCTGATACAAGCTTTGTTTGCTTTGTGTGTTTATCATCATCATTATCATCATCATTATCAAAACTTTATTAAAGACTCACATGGTTCAAAACACAAACAGTAACTGACACAAACAATAACAGACAAATGCAAACAAACAAAAAATCACACAATATCACATATTTACATTTAGGCTAAAACGCCAATGGTTCCACACACTGGAGGAGAACCTGACTGAACTTAGGGCCGGGTTCATCAGTGTTGAAATTATGCTATGTGTATTTCACAGTGCTTTGCTTAGTACCACTGGAAAGAGAGGAGTGGTTGTTACCCGCTCAACATACCCGTCTAGTGGGCGCTGGGCAGGACATTGGCTGGGAGACAACTACTCCAGGTGGGACCAGCTTCTGAAGTCCATCATAGGTATGATGATGATGCTTATTATTTGTTGCTTCTTGGTCTCTACTGTACAGTTCAGTGTATAAACTAATATCTGTATGCATGAAAACCAAAACCTCCCTCCCTCTGTTTCTATCTTTCAGGCATGATGGAGTTCAGCATATTTGGCATCCCTTACGTAAGTACCTCTCTCGTCCTATTAATCTATCATTTGTGCTTAATTTCCTGTCAAATAATATTTTTAGTAAATTTGGGTTACACTAGCATGCAGCCACTACACTGACTCTAGAGTTTATTTATGAATGCTCTGTTTTTTACAGAGAACTATATTTGTGTTTCTCTCTATCACTCTCGTTCCAGACCGGCGCTGATATCTGTGGCTTCTTTAACCATGCCGAATACGAGATGTGCCTGCGCTGGATGCAGCTCGGAGCTTTCTACCCATTCTCCAGAAACCACAACACCATTGACATGCCAGTAAGAACACACACTCACATCACCTGTTTATGGTCAGATTGAGGATTTCTGGACCAAAAACTTGATTATCTTATTCTAAGCCTATAGGTATGACAATAGTATGAATGGATTGTGTCAGGTCTTTTCCCTTTTAAAAGCTCTCATGGTTTTTGCACATTATAATATTTTTTGGATCTAAAAATGTTTTTTTTTTAGATCCTTCATCACTGTGCTAAGCTTGTGTGAGAATCCATTCATGTTTTCTTCAGAAGTACTGAACGATGATGATCTGATCTTTGACAGAGGCAGGACCCCGTGGCCTGGGGATCGGAGTTTGCTGCTATGTCTCGTGACGTGCTGAATATTCGCTACACCCTCCTGCCATACCTATACACACTGATGTATGAAGCTCACGCTCATGGAAACACTGTGGTCAGACCCCTTTTGCACGAGTGAGTGTTTCTCAAGAGTTCACTCAAACACACATGAAAATCACCCAAAACCAGCTCATGTTGACAGAACATCAACTGTCCCTTTAAGACCTTCGTTCATCTTGTGCTCCTCTCTTTCCCTCAAAATATACACAACACTATATTACCAAAAGCATTGGGACACCCCTCCAAATCGTTGAATTCAGGTGTTCCAATCACTTCCATGGCCACAGTTGTATAAAATCAAGCATTAGGCATGCAGACGCTTCTACAAACATTATTGAAAGAATGGGTCGCTCTCAGGAGCTCAGTGAATTCAAGCGTGGTTCCGTGATAGGTTTCCATCTAGCTCAAGAACAGTGCATAGAGCTTCATGGAATGGGTTTCCATGGCCGAGCAGCTGCATCCAAGCCTTACATCACCAAGTGCAATGCAAAGCGTGGGATGCAGTGGTGCAAAAGCATGGGATGCAGTGGTGTAAAGCGTTGGATGCACGGGGGTGTAAAGCGTGGGATGCAGTGGTGTAAAGCGTGGGATGCAGGGGTGTAAAGCGTGGGTTAGGGTTAGGGTTAGAGGGATGCAGTGGTGTAAAGCGTGGGATGCAGGGGTGTAAAGCGTGGGATTCAGGGGTGTAAAGCGTGGGATGCAGGGGTGTAAAGCGTGGGATGCAGGGGTGTAAAGCATGGGATGCAGTGGTGTAAAGCGTGGGATGCTGGGGTGTAAAGCATGGGATGCAGTGGTGTAAAACGTGGGATGCAGTGGTGTAAAGCATGGGATGCTGGGGTGTAAAGCATGGGATGTAGTGGTGTAAAGCGTGGGATGCAGTGGTGTAAAACGTGGGATGCAGTGGTGTAAAGCATGGGATGCTGGGGTGTAAAGTGTGAGATGCAGTGGTGTAAAGCTTGGGATGTAAAGCAGCTGCCACTGGACTCTACAGCAGTGGAGACGTGTTCTCTGGAGTGACGGATCACGCTTCTCTGACTGGCAATCTGATGGACGTCAAGTCTGGGTTTGGCGGTTGCCAGGAGAACCGGTACTTGCCTGACTGCATTGTGCCAAGTGTAAAGTTTGGTGGAGAGGGGATTATGGGTTGTTTTTCAGGGGTTGGCCCCTTAGTCCCAGTGAAAGGAACTCTTAATGCTGCAGCACACCAAGACATTTCGGACACTTTCATGCTCCCAACATTGTGGGAACAGTTTGGCGATGTTCCTGTTCCAACATGACTGCACACCAGTGCACAAAGCAAGGTCCATAAAGACATGGATGAGTGAGTTTGGTGTGGAGGAACTGGACGAGGAACTGGACTGCCCTGCACAGAGTCCTGACCTCAACCTGATAGAGCACCTTTAGGATGAATTAGAGCAGAGACTGAGAGACAGGCCTTCTCGTCCACCATCAGTGCCTTACCTCACTAATGCACTTCCAGAAGAATGGTCAAAAATTCCCATAAACACACTCCTAAACTTTGTGGAAAGTGTTCCCAGTAGAGTTGAAACTGTTATAGCTGCAAAGAGTTGGCCAAATCCATATTAAACCCTACGGATTAAGAATGGGATGTCATTAATATGACCAGCTGTCATATCACCCTGTAGCCCAAGACTGGTTGCCCACTGAAGCTAAGCAGGGCTGAGCCTGGTTGGTACCTAGATGGGAGACCTCCTGAGAAAACCAGGTTGCTGCTGAAAGAGGTGTTAGTGAGGCCAGTAGGGGGTGCTCAGCCTGTGGTCTGTGTGGGTCCTAACACCACAGTGCAGTGATGGGGACACTATACTGTCAAAGAGCACTGTCCTTCGGATGAGACGTTAAACCGAGATCCTGACTCTCTGTGGTCATTAAAAATCCCAGGATGTCCTTCGAAAAAGAGTAGGGGTGTAACCCCGGCATCCTGGCCAAATTTGCCCCTTGGCCTCTGTCCATCATGGCCTCCTAATCATCCCCAAATACTGATTGGCTTCATCACTGTCTCCTCTCCACTAGTAAGCTGGTGTGTGGTGGGCGTTCTGGAGCAATATGGATGCTGCACATTGTGGTGATTGAGGAGATTCCCCCCTTCCATGTAAATCGCTTTGAGTTCCTAGAAAAGCGCTATATAAATGTAACAAATTATTATTATTATTATTATTAAAGTTCATGTGCATGTAAAGGCAGTCGTCCCAAAACTTTTGCCAATATTGTGTATCTTCATCACATTATCTTCAGTCCACCCTCTTGTTTCAATTACTGTACATCTCCCCCAAAGCATCATGGGAATGACTAATCAGAACTTGGGCCAGATTCTCTGTCTGTGTATTGCTCTCAAGCTTAAAAATGATGAGATCATGTTCATATGCAAAAATCATTTTCTTAAAGTGTTGTTTTAAACCCAGTTTCAAACTAATTTAAATGTCCTTAAAGCAAGATAAATGTACTTTGTTCTGCAACTCATGTTTTCATTTCATGCTCTAAACTCGCTTTCTGTGTTTTCCACTCATGAGCTGCATCATGTCCAGTGTTGATGAGATCATGTGAGATCATGTCCAGTGTTGAAGAGATCATGTGCAGTGTTGAAGAGATCATGCCCAGTGTTGATGAGATCATGTTCTGTAATGCAGGTTTGTCACAGATGAAAACACATGGAAGATCGACAGACAGTTCCTCTGGGGTCCCGCTCTTCTGATCACTCCTGCACTGGACCCGGTACTGAACACACACACACACACACACACACACACACACACACACACACACACACACACACACACACACACACACACACACACACACACACACACACACACACACACACACACACACACACACACTGTGTTCATGCTACACAAACACAAACTCCACTGTGTTAATGCTACAAGTCAGAGTCTCCATTAGTCATTTATGAGTTTTGAGGGTTGCTCACATAAACTTAAATGATGCCCCTGTACTGACACACATGTTTGTGTAGTTGTTAATTGCTGTCCCATTGGTTTTGTTTTGTGAAGGGTGTTACTGTGGTCAGGGGCTACGTGCCAAACGCTCGCTGGTACGATTACCACACGGTAAGCATTTCATCAGCAAGCTTGCCAGATTTCTGTTGCAGGTCAATGAAAGATCAGTCATAAGGCACTCTCTTTTCTGCTGGTGTGTGATTGATCCACCAGGGTGAAGTTGTTGGAGTGCGAGGACAGTTTGTGGATATGGAAACACCATTATGGAAAATTAACCTGCACGTGAGAGGAGGACACATCCTGCCCTGGCAGAAAGCAGAGAGCAACACACACTACAGGTCAAGAAGCTGCCCGCCATCTTTATTAAGACTTCTGACATTTCTCTAGAGTTGCATAGGATTTTATTTTCCACTTTCAAAAGGTTTCTTGCTAGACAAACAGTCCATTTTCTTTTACATATCCATATTCCACTCTTTCTGTGTGTCTTTAAGAGGTCATATTGTTGTTCATCAAGATGACCAAGTTTCTGATCACTGAATAAGTATTAAAGAACCCATATTATGCTTTTTCAGATATTCCCTCTCATGCAATGTGTAATAGAGCTGTTTGTGAATGTTAAATGTCTGCATTTTACAAGTTTTTGTCTCCTGAAAGAAAGAAGCGATTCTGAACTGCATGAAACAAGTCTTCAGTAATTCCAGTCTTACTTCCAAATCATTTGCATAATGCCGTCTGTGATCTTCATTGGCTGAACAGCATCTCTTTGCCCCGCCCTCAAACACTGTAGTTGTATCTAAAGCCCAATTTATACTTCTGCGTCAAACTCATGCCGTAGCTACGTCGTAGGCTGTGTGTAGCGCACGTACCCTTCGGCGTACCCTGACGTGCGCCTCTACAAAAAGGTAACAACGCGTCAACTCTACGAGGATGCTGTGATTGGGACCGCTCCCTTAGGTTTCGCATGCTCCCTCTGTGTAATTACGCGGAAAACGACGCAGAAGTATAGAGGCGTAGAGGCTCCGGCGTAGGTCCGACGCAGAGGTATAAATCAGCCTTAAGACTGGAATAGTTTGGTTCATGTTGTTCATGTCGAGAAGAAGCTGT
This sequence comes from Scardinius erythrophthalmus, assembly GCF_964197995.2. NCBI lineage: Eukaryota > Metazoa > Chordata > Actinopteri > Cypriniformes > Leuciscidae > Scardinius > Scardinius erythrophthalmus. Next base: position 14,803,657 of record NC_138221.1, read on the forward strand.
TTTCTGCTGAGAAAGCAAATCCACTTTGATGAGATTGATACGGTAAAACCCACGCCATAATTTTTGTTCATATACTGTATCTGTGTATCAAGAGCTGAGATTCAGATATGATAATGAGCATTTGGTTTCTGGCCAATCACAGCAGACTGGGCCATCTGACCAATCAGAGCAGAGCAGCTGTCAGAGAGGCGGGGTTTCGAGAGAATGAATCCTTGACTAAAGCGTTTCAGACACTGAGATGTTGCATGTGAACCTGAACACTAGGAACCTTTCAAATATCATAATAGGGACAGTTTAATATGTAAATGTAGGTGTTAATATGTTTATTCTTGTGATGTCACAACACTAATGTAATGTTCACTGTTTTGTTTTGTGTTTTTTTTTTTTCTTGTAGTCGTCTGAATCCTCTGGGTCTTCTTGTTGCTCTTGATGATGGAGGTTCAGCACATGGATCCTTGTTCTGGGATGACGGAGAGGGAATTGGTGAGTTATATGTGTGAGTGTGTGTGTGAGAGAGAGAGAGAGAGTGTGTGTGTGTGTGTGTGTGTGTGTGGGTGGGGGGGGGGTGTTCTGAATATGTATCTTTATTTTAGTTTGTACATCACCATAAAACCCTTTTTTTCCTTCTTTCTCCTTACAGATACTGTTCAGAACAAGCGTTTCCTCTTGACAACTTTCACTGCGTCTTCGGTACGTTCATAAGTTTTGAAGAAAGTTATGTGTGCAGTTCTTTCAGATTTATTTGGATTGTGTTCATTAAATCCAATAGGGAATCCAAGTGTGTAACATGTGTGTGTAACAGTTGTCCTGTGTGTTTATGTGTGTAACAGATGTGTGTTTATATGTGTGTGTAACATCTATATGTTTATATGTGTAACAACTGTTGTGTTTATATGTGTAACAGCTGTGTGTTTATATATGTGTAACAGCTGTGTGTTTATATATGTGTGTAACATCTGTGTGTTGATCTGTATAGGGTGTTCTGACCAGCATGGTTCCCACAGACGGTCTGGCCCAGGCCGACAGGTTGACTCTGGGTCTGGTGAAGGTGTGGGGTGTAACAGCGCCCGTCACTCGTGTTACCATGAGCGTGACTGGACAGCCTGACGTCGACCTGCCATTCACATATAATGCTCAGGTCAGACTCTTCATGCAAACATATACTTCAGTTTCACACTGTCAGAAACACTCCTACAAATGACATGTAGCATTACATCACTCGCTCAGCAATGAATCCTGTGCAGTGAATCTGCTGATTAAACACATCACAATAATCCACACGTGATCCACACCACTCCAGTCCATTAGTGTCTTGTGGAGAAAAAAGATTAAACAAATCCATCATTCAGACTTTTTAACTTTAAACCATTACTTCTGGTTAAAATACGAGTCCATAAAACACTTCTTCCAATGAAAAAGTCGTCTGGTCTGAATCAGGAGAGGAATACTCAATAATTGGATAACTCAATAACAGGAGAGGAATAATCAAGTACCATTTACAAGCCAGAACAACATGTGAGAGGACAACATGTGATGGACTTTTTCCCTGGAGGAAGCATTATTATGAATTATGGACTCATATTTTAACCAGACTCAGTGGTTTGAGGTTAAAATGCCTTGATGGATTTGTTTCATCTTTTCTCTTCACACAAGTTTAACTGATGGACTCGTGTGGTGTGGATCACTCGTGGATTATTGTGATGTGTTTTATCAGCAGTTTGGAGTCTCTTCACTGCACAGGATTCATTGCTGAGCAATTAATGTAATGCTACATTATTCCAAATCTGTTCCCATGAAGAAAACAAACTCATCTACATCTTAGAGGACCTGTACATTTCCAGCACATTTTCATTTTGTGGTGAAATATTCCTTTAAAGCAGATTTGTGTAGTAACTGACCATGAGTGTGTAGATTAGCTTTCATTCTGTTTGATAAACTTCATCATAAACTCTTTCTCTTCCTCTCCCTCAGGTTCAGGAGTTGCAGATTGATGCAACATCACAATCTCACACCATTGAAAAGCCTTTCACAATCACCTGGAACTAGGCTAAGACTCGGGCACCAGTCTACGGAAAGAGCAATCGCATGATTATTTACCTTTATTTACCAATGTAGTAATAAAGCGGTAAATCTAAAGTCAAGAGGATGTGGTTTGTCTTTATCTACCTTTTGCTACCTTGGAATTTCTGGTTTAGAATGCAATAGTTGAGCTAACTAAAAAAAAAAACAAGGCAACCTATCGCATTCAACTTTTTAAGTTAACTCAACTAATCCACTCCAGTTAATATCAACTTAAATACTTTAGTTCATTTAATGAGTACCAGGTAATCTTTTGAACTTAAAACTTCTTGTCAAGACAAATATATATATATATAAAAAAAGTTGAGCCAACTTGAAAAAATAAGACAACATATCTATTGATTTTTAATGAGAATGAAAGCAATGCTGTGAAGGATAGACATGCATCTCTACAGTGGCTTGTACTGTTATTATTTTAAAATTCAATATTCCATTTCAATTAAAAAAGAGGTTTATATGTATAGTTATGATTGTGATAGTTGGCTAACAGAAAAATACGGTTTATAAAAATAAATATAATTTTTCTTTTCACATTCATGAAAGTCAAAATAAAGTTTCTGTCCTGAAATGGTCTGCTTGCACACTATACTTTAGTAGGCTTCCCCATCCTAAAAACATTGAAACCCTCACATTATAAATTGACACTAAAAGTTACTCTTGATCAATTAATTTGGATGTAATGTCTAAGTAACAACATTGTGCAAGTTCTTGTACAGATGTGCTGTATTTTTTTAAGAGTGTTTGGACTATCCTGAGCTGTGATAGAGGTTTACCTCATATTGAGATATACCTAAAATGTGTTGTGTGTCATGACTCAAAGTCAGCTACTGTGGTTAAACCAAGTAGAACACTGGTGGTTCTGCAACACCAAATAAATAAAGGTAATTGTGCAACACACTTTACAATTTTGGACCTCTTGAGTTAGAATGACCCATATACAAGTATGTGCCAATGAAATAGCCTCAACCTCACCACACCTGTAATACCCCTAGTCATTCTTTCAAAACTTGACATCAGGCTTTCATTAATTAATTTTTTTACACATACTCCTTGTTTCTGTTCAGACCACTGCATAATGATTATTTTCTCTGGTTTTACTTTTTATAGGTATGTGTTTGGGTAAAATTAAAATTTTTGTTTTATTCTAAAAACTACTGAAAACATTTCTCCCAAATTCCAAATAAAGATATTCTCATTTAGAGCATTTGCAATGCAGAAAACAACTGGTCAAAATAACATAAAATATGCAGTGTTGTCAGACCTTGAATAATGGAAAGAAAATAAGCTCAAATTCATTTTTAAACAACACAATATGTTGTTTAATGTTTTACTTAGGAAGAGTTCAGAAATCCCTTCTCCATCCACAGCTTGATTGACTTGATTGCTGTGTGGCATGGACCATTGTCCTGCTGAAAAAAACAATCCTCAGAGTTGGGGAACATTGTCAGAGCAGAAGGAAGCAAGTGTTCTTCCATGACAACCTTGTACCAGGCTTAATTCATGCGTCCTTTACAAAGACAAATTTGCCTGATTGCAATCTTACTGAAGCACCCCCAGTTTTCAGCTTTGTCCAACACCTGGCCATCTCATGGTTAGACGGAGACCTGGAGAGGCTTACAAGCCACAGTGTCTCGCACCCACTGTGAAATTTGGTGAAGGATCGGTGATGATCTTCAACAAGGCTGAAATCGGGCAGTGACAGAAACAGATTTGGCTTTGTGAAGGACGCACGAATCAAGCCACATAAAAGGTTGTCCTGGAAGAAAACGTCTCGGGTTATGACTTTAACCCTTGTTCCCTGAGAAAGGGAATGAAAACTGCGTCAAATGACACTTTGGGGGAACGAGTACCCACTATGCCACAACGAGCCCTGCCTGTCCCCGTGTGAAGCTGCGTAGAGGCACACTTAGGACAAGAGCGCAAGTGTAGATGGAATGTCAAGGCTATAAAATCTAATGAAAGTGTGAGGGGTTGCCCATCCTGCTGCATCACAGACTTCCTGGATCGGGGCACCCGAAAGGAGGGCTCTAGAGGACGCCATGCCTCTGGTCGAATGAGCCCTCATTGAGCGCCATCCAGGAGAAATTATGTCTGAGAACCATACTCGGGCCGGCCACAATAGGGCTACCAACAGTAGACTGATCCCGTTGCGACGGACCCTCTCTAGAACTCGCAGCCTTGGCCACGTCTGTACCATGGCATCCAACCCCAGCGGGGCTGGATGTGTGAAGGAAAACCACAGCGGACAGTGGGTAGTCTTTTGAGACGCAAATAGATCCATTTCCACTGGGCCAAACCTCTGACATATTGACTCCACCACGTCGGGGTGGAGTCTCCATTCCCTGGGCCTCAGCAGATGTCTGAGCAGATGAGCAGATGTCTGCTCCCTGATTCTGATTCCCCGGGACGTATGTTGCTCTGAGAGACAACAGTTTCCCTTGGGACCACAAGAGGATCTGATGCACCAGTCTGTATAAAGGACGAGACCTCAGACCTCCCTGAAGGTTTATATAGGCCACCACTACTGTCTGATCTCACAAGGACATGAGGACCTTTAAGGTCCGGCAGGAAGCTCCTCAGAGCTCGGGACACCGCCAACATTTCCAGGCAATTTATGTGCCAGGAGGAATGATGGTCCTGCCCTAGGCCTCTCATAACGCGGCCGTCCATTACTGCACCCCAGCCCGTGAGGGAGGCGTCTGTCGAAATGGCTTTCCGGCGTGACGCTCCCAGCACGGGGCCTTGGGACAGAAACCACATAGAGAACGAAGGCATCTCTGCGTAACCCTGATCATGCGGAATGGGTTTCCCTTCGGGGAGAACCCCTTGGTTTTCAACCACCACTGCAGGGCCCTCATGTGCTGCAGGCCGAATGGAATAAAATTGGACGCTGCTGCCATGAGACCTAACACTCTCTGGAAGTGTTTGACAGTGATGGCTTGGCCTAGCTTTATCCTGGACACCGTGGCGAGGATGGATTCGATCCATGCAGGAGATAATTGTGACCGAGTCCCACACCACTCCCGGTAACGTGGTTCTCTGGGCTTGTGCCAACACGCTTTTCTTCGTGCTGAGTCTCAACCCCAAGCTCTGGATGTGGGCGAGAACGACATCTCGATGCCGAAATGACAGCTCTTGTGACTGGGCCAAAATCAGCCAGTTGTCGATATAGTTGAGCACCCTGATGCCCTGGAGCCTCAGCGGTGCTAGAGCTGCATCCATGCATTTGGTAAATGTGCAAGGGTAGAGAGCTAGGCTGAACGGAAGAACCCGATATTGGTATGCTTCACCCCCGAAAGCAAACCTCAGGAACTTCCTGTGAGATGGAAGGATGGAAATGTGTTAGTATGTGTCCTTTAGATCTATCGTGACAAACCAATCCTCTGATTGAATTTGGTTCACGATGATAGGAATGGTGAGCATCTTGAACCTGAGCCTCCTCAGAGACCAGTTCAAGTGCCTGAGATCTATTATTGGACGCAACCCCCCATCCTTCTTGGGAACTCTCAAGGCTGGCTTCAGGTATCAATCGGGATTCGCTCTCGACCCCCTGAAGCGGATCTCCGGCAGGGTTCGACCGAAAGCAATTGCTGCCTGGCCGCAGGCCTGTGGGGTGGACAGGGCTCCGCGGAGGAGATGACCTGGATCGCTCCGCCATGGGTGGGGCCGCCTGCAGAGAACCTAGGCTGGCTAGGATCTCTATGACAAAGCCTTTTTAGCCTGCAGGACAGCCCTCAGGTTGGGGCTCCTCGAGGGGGGGGCTCTAGACACGACACTCTCTTTTTGAGCCTGTCTGTAGGCGGGGGAGCTGGTGGATGGCTACGGTTGCCTACTGGGGGCAGACTTCTTAGATTTGGTGCGGCGAGGGAGGTATTGTTTGAAGGCTGCAGAATGCTTCTTCGCCTCCTGAAACCTGTCGACGACGGTATTTACGGCATCGCCGAACAGGCCAGAAGGCGAAATCGGGGCATCAAGGAGGAAAGCCCTTTCTTTCTCATTGATGCCCGATAAATTAAAGGGATAGTTCACTTTAAAATGAAAATTCTGTCATCATTTACTCACCCTCAAGTTGTTTCAAACCTGTATGAATTTATTTCTTCTGCTGAACACAAAGGAAGATATTTTGAAGAATGTCAGTAACCAAACAGTTAACTGGAAACATTGATTTCCATAGTAGGGAAAAAAATACTATGGAAGTCAATGGTTCCAGTTAACTGTATTCTTCAAAATATCTACCTTTGTGTTCAGCAGAAGAAAGAAATACATACAGGTTTGAAACAACTTGAGGGTGAGTAAATGATGACAGAATTTTGATTTTAAAGTGAACTATCCCTTAAGCCATAGATGTCAGAACTGGCAGAGGAATCCTGAGAATGTGCCTCAGCAGTCTCGAGATCCTCTGTCAGATCCATCTGTGAGCCCCATGAAGAGCGTTTCCACACCGTCTCGGCGAAGATTGAGTGAGAAACAGGTGAGATTGAGTGTGTGTGTTTAAAGGCTTTGTGTGCACAGTTTGAGCACCTTTTTTCAAGAGTATAGCATTTTTTACTCTTCATTTTAAATCTATACATAAATAATATTCTATCTATTACACTTGGAATAATGTTGCTTGTGGTGCTCTTTATTTGTAAAAGTTTTATGATCGTGTTCAGTTTCTGCACAATTTAATGATCTAATTACTTTATTGTGATGAATGTAGTTATCATAAAATCAAACTTTATCAAGTTTTCCAATAGAGCAGTTTCACAGGCTTTTATCATCTATCCTGACTCAAATAATGTGTTTCTAACAGCAAACACTCAGAATAAAGTGAGATGATCTGCTGATGATCCTGAATGGCTTGTTGAATGAGTGTTGATAGTCTGAGGCTCATCAATATTAACAGATCTGCTGAAAACACTCTATTTCATGACAATAGTTCCTGTTTTCACCTCATTTATTATGCTGATGTCTTAAGATCTCCTGTGAATTGACACTTAAAGTTCATTTCATTGGTGTCAGACTGAGAGTAATTGTTGGTTACTATGTAGGCTACATTTATTCTTTAGTCTTTCTGCGTTGAACTGTTTTTCTTACCATTATTTATATTTGGAATAATTTCTTTACATTATTTATATTATTTTAAAAATAAGTATAAAACAAACTCAGTAACTAATATATCTTTTTTATTTTGGGCAGATCAGCTCCTCCCACTAAAATGTACCATAATTGAAGCCCCTGCCATGTCAAATACATCACCAGTGAAGCTCCGCCCACACCAATTCACATCATCAGTGAAGCCCCTCCCACAGTAATTCCCTAATAAATGCTGTAAATTCCCATCAGCTACAAGTGAAGACGAGCATCAGAGCATCAGGAAGAGCTGAAATCTGCAAAGACTGAGTTTATTAAAGAGGACAGTGAGAACATGAGTGATCCAGAACCCTGCAGAATGAAACACACTGAAGATCCTGAAGAACAAAGAGGTTGGTGTTTATTCTTCATTCATTCATGATGCTGAAGAACATTCATGTTAGAAACATTCAAGCACTTCATCACATTTAGATATGCAGTTAAACTATCGAAATGGGTACAAAAGTTTAATTTTTGGTTTCCAAACAATGGTCAGTAAAATGAGGTTTGAAAAATGTTCATATTTATTTATTGTCAACATCAGGTCAAACTAAATATAATTTTAGCTATATTTAATTTAATTTATATCTGGTTCACAAGTTTTTTTTTTAATCAACTAAGTAACAGGGTTGAGTGACACATGTAGGACACAGATAATTCTCAAAAATCTCAAATTTAATTTAAAACTAGTTAAAGCCGAGGTCAGTCTAGACTTTCAGTATATGACATTTCTACAGACACTGTCGTGATATGTCACACTCTGCTGTGCAAAGGTTGTGATTTAATGTCACACTTTTTTTTTTAGATAAATTCAACATACAAATAATAATACATCTAAATGTAAAAATACCAATCTTCTCCACTTGACTGCAATGAGTTGGTGTTCTTTTAATTTAACTGATGCGTCAATCTTGGCCACAAGTGTCCACCTGATACAAATGCAGGTGTCCTACATTCACATGCGTATAAATGGAAGTCAGTGGAAGAAAAAGTCTAGTTTGACCAGCCTTTAATAAATTAAGAATTTTAGTCAAATAAATCAAATGGCAATCTAAAAGTTGGTGCCATAATTATGGCAGTATTCTCTATTATTTAATGTTAATATTACATTAGGTAATTGTGTCGTTGTTCAAATAAAATTTTAGTTCTCACTACAGAAACATGGGATATGTGCCTATAATGTTCTGGAATAACTGGAAGATTTACCGAAAATGACCCCCCCCCCCCTTTTCATTTCAGACCTGATGGAAGTGAAGGAGGAGAATGAAGAACTGAGTGAAGTGAAGGAGGAGAGTGAAGAACTGAGAGAAGTGAAGGAGGAGAGTGAAGAACTGAGTGAAGTGAAGGAGGAGAGAGAAGAACTGAGTGAAGTGAAGGAGGAGAGTGAAGAACTGAGTGAAGTGAAGGAGGAGAGTGAAGAACTGAGTGAAGTGAAGGAGGAGAGTGAAGAACTAAGTGAAGTGAAGGAGGAGAGAGAAGAACTGAGTGAAGTGAAGGAGGAGAGAGAAGAACTGAGTGAAGTGAAGGAGGAGAGTGAAGAACTGATGAAAGTGAAGGAGGAGAGTGAAGAACTGATGAAAGTGAAGGAGGAGAGTGAAGAACTGATGAAAGTGAAGGAGGAGAGTAAAGAACTGAGTGAAGTGAAGGAGGAGAGTGAAGAACTGAGAGAAGTGAAGGAGGAACATCATGTCAAACCTGGAGAAAAACCTTTGAGTCGCTCAATGAGTAAAAATACATTTTTAAAGAAAACAAGAGCCAAGAAATCTTTCACCTGCACTCAGTGTGGAAAGAGTTACACAACCAAACAAAGTCTAGAGATTCACATGAGAATCCACACTGGAGAGAAGCCGTTCTCATGTGTTCAGTGTGGAAAGAGTTTCGCACGCAAACAAAATCTTGAGATTCACATGAGAGTTCACACCGGAGAGAAGCCGTTCTCATGTGATCAATGTGGGAAGAGCTTTGCATACAAACAAAGTCTTCAGCTTCACATGAGTGATCACACTGGAGAGAAGCCACATCATGCATGCCATCATTGTGAGAAGAGTTTCTTGCGATCATCTGTACTTAAGAAACACATGAGAGTTCATACTGGAGAGAAACTGTTCACATGTGATCAGTGTGGGAAGAGGTTTCAAAACAGAGAAGGTCTTAATGTTCACATGAGGAGACACACTGGAGAGAAGCCGTTCACTTGTAATTGCTGTGAAAAGAGTTTCTCAAGCAAACAACAACTAGAGGTTCACATAAGAGTTCGTACTGGAGAGAAACCGTTCACATGCACTCAGTGTGGGAAGAGTTTCACACACAGAAAAAATCTTCAAGTTCACATGAGGGTCCACACTGGAGAAAGACCGTTCACATGTGATCAGTGCGGGAAGAGTTTCACACAATCATCCCATCTTAATGTTCACATGAGGATCCACACCGGAGAGAAGCCGTTCACATGTGATCAGTGTGTGAAAACATTTCTCTGTGCATCAGCCCTGAAGTCACACCTGACAGTTCATATGAAGGAGAAGCCGCATTCATGTTCTGTGTGTGGAAAGAGTTTTTCAGTGCGGCAAACTTTACATAGACATGAGAAAATCCACACTGGTGTGAGAGATCATGTGTGCTTTGAGTGTGGGAAGTCTTTTATTTCAGTGGGCTTTTTAAAACAGCACCAGAGAATTCACACTGGAGAAAAACCTTTCAAGTGTTCACAATGTGACAAGAGATTCAATCAGTCAACACATCTGAAAATACATGAGAGGATCCACACTGGAGAGAAGCCGCACACGTGTGATCAGTGTGGAAAGAGTTTCTCTGTTAAAGTTAACCTGAAGCGACACATGAAGATCCATACAGTGGAGAAACCACATCACCACAGTCTGAGATCACAGAAAGTAGTTCATCTTTATAAACTTTGAGCAAATTCACATTTAAGAGCATTTGGTGGCACTAGTGAAACCAGCATTAAAGATTATAATTACTTTAAATGAAACATTAGCATTTCTGCTACTTCTATTTCTGCATTTCTGGACACTTTGAACTGAATCGATTAATGTTCGAAAGTTTTTTCTTACATTTACAAGACATTTACATTTAGTGCTTTGGCAGAAATTTTTACAACAGCTTTTCCTTCAGTCCAACACATATTTGTTTGATGCTGGTTGTGAAAGAGCCGTCTGCCAACAAGTTGTTTCACATTGTTTAGAGGCCAATCAGCTTGTGTCGTGTAGGAAACGATGTGATTTCTTACAGATCACGTCAAGCCTGCGTCATCTAGAGTTTCATGACCAAACTAGTGATTAATAACACAAATCATCTTCATGACATTAAAATAGATCATAATCGTGCACAGCAGTTGTTGACCAGATTTGATGAGATTAAAATGACAGTTATCTTTGAGCTTCACTTTTCATTTCACATTTGTCTCGCATTTGAAATCTCACTTGATTTTATGTTTCTTTTTCTTTTAGATCTGATGGACGTGAATAAGAAAGGAAAAACAGAAGCTAAAAATGTCTGTAAACCTAAATCTGTAAATCATCTCTTAAGCTTCACATGAGAGTTCACACTGGGAAGAAGCGGTTCAGGAGCTGAAGAAGAAGTCATAACACTTTTAGAGAGACATGAATCTGATATTAATTTTTCTTCTTTGTTTTTCATCAGAACATCTAGTTTCTCTTCCACTTCTACTCTTCCATGGAAATGCAAGATATATTTTTATGTATCTTTGAAACTGGACTCTTTTCTTCTCTTCTCTTGAGATGCTTTGGCTCTTATAAGTCAGTAAAGAGAGAGATCTGTCTCATTCTATTTCACTTTTACTTAATGTTTGTATTGGCTTCATATGATGATTGATTAAACTCTTTACGCTTTTTAATTAACATCTCATTGTTATTGTCCTTTATTTTCTGCTGATTCTGCTTGAATTAGTAAATAAAATGAAAATGATTTCCATATCAACACAACCTAACACAACCAGCAGAAAGAGAGCAGCTGGAATAAAGAGAAAGTGGCGTGTAATCCTTGTTGTTATTTGTATAGGCGTTTTGACATGTTTGGGTGACGTCATCACTAGCAATGTTTTATCAGAGGTGTTCAATCACTTAGGGGGCCTTGGAGTGAAAAAGGTTGGGAACCACTGATCCATGTTAATTTGTGAGAAAAAAAACTGGTTTTGTCTTTCACTAGAGCAGTTTTACAAGCTTTTATCGTCTATCTTGACTCAAATAATGTGTTTCTAACAGCAAACACTCAGAATAAAGTGAGATGATCTGCTGATGATCCTGAATGGCTTGTTGAATGAGTGTTGATAGTCTGAGGCTCATCAATATTAACAGATCTGCTGAAAACACTCTTTATTTCATGATAATAGTTCCCGTTTTCACCTCATTTATTGTAAATATTGATGAATAAGTAATTATTTACATAAATGTGATGCTTTCCTAGTTTCTCTCTACCTACGTGCAAAATAGTTAATTTTACAATTATTTTAAATAACATGAATTTAAACCTAAATGTGATGGATTTATTGCGTGTACACAGAACATTTTAAAATAAAGCCATTTTATTTTATTCAGGTCATATTTGCTGTTGAGTGAAAGCAAAAATGAGTCAGGTAATTGTCTCTGTAATTAAATACGGTCTGTAAACAACTTAAAATACCAGTACATATTCAAGGGAAAATGCAAAAATAATAACAGCATCAAGAAACTAAATCTTGCCAGAAAAGAAAGTGTTTAATGATATGTTGCCTGGTACGAGTTCCTTCTTTAATGGCTATACAAATTTTTCCACAGTGATCTGTACATAAGGTTCCTCTTGCCACCCGTCCCTTAAAATACGGAATCGTCCCGTATTTACAAGTAAAATGATGCGTCCCGAATCAAATCAATAAGGGACAGGATTTGTCCCGTATTTTTCATTAGGCACACACATATACAAACATAAGGATGTTGCAGTATGGATAAGGCTAATAGTAAATATAAAAAATATCAATTTCACAATAAGTAGTAGAGAAGCTCATTGCATGATTGCATTTTAGCGTTTCTATAGCGACAGAGTTTTATACTTACATCATGCCATGATGTACATAGGCTAAAAAATAAAAATAAAAAACCCTGAATTTAACATTAATATACAAACTAATCACAGCAGTCAGATCACGCAGTTGTCTCTCGAGTGATCATTGATATTTAACTTAAATTCATTTTAATTTTATAATTTTTTATTTGTACAGACCAAAACACACCACCGCGCATGCGCGTCCAGTACGTGTCGGATCTGATCCAGCTGCGTCATCGTGCTACACAGGCTGCATGCTACGATTTGGGATGTACTAATTCTATTTTCGAAAACTATTTAGGACGGATAGTATGCGAATTGGGACGCATCGTTCCTCTCCTGTGTTACAGGTGGGTAAATGTACAAAAAAGACCTTTAGCCATGCAGAAATGTGTTTGGGATATGAGTGGACTGTTTTAGTGAAGTATTTTGTTTGTAACGAGTTTGAAACGAGAGGGCAAAGTCCGGCAGAGTAACTGTCTAATTTACTGAAAACGCACACGTTAGAGAGCAAGTCAGCTCAACACACACACTTTCCCACGTGCATGCACGCGAAGATATTTTATGAGCTTGCAATGTTAACGAGTATTGTTTAGCTCACTGTATGTTAACTCCCCACCATCGGTTAAAATTTTTTTTTTTTTTTGCTCAATGATTTTAGACAAGAATGGTTACAGTTTAAAATGAGATTTTAAGTTACACTTGGAGCACTTTATTAGTTCTGAGCATGATTTGCAGTACTGTATTGACGTCATAGGCTACTGATAAAATACTGTGAATGAAAGTTTCTAAGTATCCTAAAAATATCTGGTGAATATTACCATTGTCTTTACATTTCATTTTGATAGTGTAAAATACAAGCACGGAGAGTGAACATGCATCTAAGTGAACATGCATTTGGTACTTAGAGGTTCATTTTATTATGGATTTTGTATTGACATGGACACTGAAATGTATTGTAATGTTAAAAAGACACTGAATAATTAATGTGTGAAACATAAAATGACTCTTAACAATAGAGATGTATTTGCTGAAGAAAATTCTTAAATAAATTACTGCAGAGAGCTCGAACCTGACACACTGTCTCCTCATTCCTCTCCTGTGTTACGGGAGTCAATCTGTTCACCACCAATATAAAACAAACTCAGTAACTGATATATTTTTATTTTCTATTTTGGGCAAATATTATATAAATATTTGGCAGATAAGCTCCTCCCACTAAAATTTACCATAATTGAAGCCCCTCCCACTGTAATTACATCACCAATGAAGCTCCTCCCACAGCAATTCAGCAATAAATGCTGTAAATTCCCATCAGCTACAAGTGAAGACGAGCATCAGAGCATCAGGAAGAGCTGAAATCTGCAAAGACTGAGTTTATTAAAGACGACAGTGAGAACATGAGTGATCCAGAACCCTGCAGAATGAAACACACTGAAGATCCTGAAGAACAAAGAGGTTGGTGTTTATTCTTCATTCATTCATGATGCTGAAGAACATTCATGTTAGAAACATTCAAGCACTTCATCACATTTAGATAAACAGTTAAACTATGAAATGGGTACAAAAGTTAAATTTTTGGTTTACAAAAAATGGTCAGTAAAGCGAGGTTTGAGAAATGTTCATATTTATAAATATAACTAAATATAATTTTAGCTTTTATTTAATTTAACTTATATCTGGTTCACAAGTTTTTTTTTTTAAATCAACTAAGTAACAGGGTTGAGTGACACATGTAGGACACAGATAATTCTCAAAAATCTAAAATTTCATTTAAAACTAGTTAAAGCCGCAGGCAGTCTAGACTTTCAGAATATGACATTTCTACAGACACTGTTGTGATATGTCACACTCTGCTGTGTATTTTTTACAAAGATAAATTTAATGTATAAAAAATAATAATAAATAAAAATATGATAAAAATAGACAATCTGCTCCACTAGACTTTAAAAAGCTTCTGTTCTTGTAATTAAACTTAAGAGGCCACACACATTGTGGCGTTTCTGTGGCAAGCAGAGCGGGAATTGAGTTCGCCAAACTCGAACTGGAACACAGGGGAACTCGCTTTATTTAACTGTATTTAATTAATAAAAATAAAAAAAAAACAGCAAAATGGTAATATTTTATAGCAGTTGTCTACTTGATTGTTCTTTCACCTCATTTTTTTTCTCTTGTATTAATTTGAAGAATAATAATATTTTTCTTTCACTTCAGACCTGATGGACGTGGAGGAGGATAGAGAAGAACTGAGTGAAGTGAAGGAGGAGAGAGAAGAACTGAGTGAAGTGAAGGAGGAGAGTGAAGAACTGAGTGAAGTGAAGGAAGAGAGTGAAGAACTGAGTGAAGAGAAGGAGGATAGAGAAGAACTGAGTGAAGTGAAAGAAGAGAGTGAAGAACTGAGTGAAGTGAAAGAAGAGAGTGAAGAACTGAGTGAAGTGAAGGAAGAGAGTGAAGAACTGAGTGAAGTGAAGGAGGAGAGTGAAGAACTGAGTGAAGTGAAGGAAGAGAGTGAAGAACTGAGTGAAGAGAAGGAGGATAGAGAAGAACTGAGTGAAGTGAAAGAAGAGAGTGAAGAACTGAGTGAAGTGAAGGAGGAGAGTGAAGAACTGAGTGAAGTGAAAGAAGAGAGTGAAGAACTGAGTGAAGAGAAGGAGGATAGAGAAGAACTGAGTGAAGTGAAAGAAGAGAGTGAAGAACTGAGTGAAGTGAAGGAAGAGAGTGAAGAACTGAGTGAAGTGAAAGAAGAGAGAGAAGAACTGAGTGAAGTGAAGGAGGAGAGTGAAGAACTGAGTGAAGTGGAGGAGGAACATCATATCAAACCTGGAGAAAAACCTTTGAGTCGCTCAAAGACTAAAAATAATTTTTTAAAGAAAAGAAGAGCCAATAAATCTTTCACCTGCACTCAGTGTGGAAAGAGTCTCACAAGCAAAGATGGTCTTAAACGCCACATGAGGATCCACACCGGAGAGAAGCCGTTTACATGTGATCAATGTGGAAAGAGATTCCCAAGCAAACAAAGTCTTGAGATTCACATGAGGATCCACACTGGAGAAAAGCCGTTCCCATGTGATCAGTGCGGGATGAGCTTTACACAAAAAGAACATCTTAATCTTCACATGAGGATCCACACTGGAGAAAAGCCTTACGCATGTGATCAGTGCAGCAAAACATTTCTTAGGGCATCAGACCTGAAGTCACATCTGAGAGTTCATACGAAGGAGAAGCCATATTCATGTTCTGTGTGTGGAAAGAGTTTTTCAGTGCTGTGCAATTTAAAAGCACACCAGAAAATACACACTGGTGTGAGAGAGTACATGTGCTTTGAGTGTGAGAAGACTTTTACTACAGCGGACAGTTTAAAACGGCACCAGAGAATTCACACTGGAGAAAAACCTTACAAGTGTTCACACTGTGACAAGAGATTCAATCATTTAATAAGTCTGAAATCACATGAGAGGATCCACACTGGAGAACAACCTTACAAGTGTTCACACTGCGACAAGATATTCAGTCGATCATCAAATCTGAAAACCCATGAGATGATCCACACTGGAGAGAAGCCGCACACGTGTGATCAGGGCCGGTTCTAGACATTAGGAGGCCCTAGGCAAAATTCATGTTCACTTGAAACAAATATGATTCCTAACCTTTTTATTTATACAACATTTAATTTTAAATTTAGTATGTTTTTACTTACACAGTACATAAGTTTGGACAAATTACTATTTTTAATGTTTTTGAAAGAAGTATCTTATGCTCATCAAGCCTGGATTTATTTGATCAAAAATACAGAAAAATAATATAGTGAAATATTATTACAATTTAAAATAATGGTTTTCTATTTTACTATACTATAAAATATATTTCTGTGATGCAAAGCTGAATTTAGTGTCACATGATCCTTCAGAAAACTTTATAATATTCTGATTTATTATCAAATGTTAGAAATGGTGCTTAATATTTATTTTATAACGTGATACTTTTTTTCGGGATTTTTTGATTATTAAAAAGTTGTTTTAAAAAAGTCTTCACTATCACTTTTATATATTTAACACATCCTCGCTGAATATTCCTGTTTTTTTCTTCACAAATCAAGTGGAAGAGAAAGATACGATCGCTACTGAGCAGGAAAAAGATTCTAAACTAATATTCGTATAGGCTATGATGTCAGGGTATTATCTAATCATCAGCATCAGAATATAGAAGATAGACCCATAGATATGAGATCCTTTATTTGAAACATTTAAAAATGTTGCAGTGTGTTGGTTTTTTAACTTTGAATACAAACGTCTTGTATTTTACTTTTGTAGCTTTTTTACTAGTCAGCTCCCAACGCGATGTTATTCATTGTACGCGCAAATTCAAAGCGTCGCGTCTGGGCACGTTAATGACGCTCGCGCTCTTTTAAACTCGTAGACTAACAAAGCGGTGAATGATTTTTCCAGAAATGACGCTGATCTACAGTAGCCCACAAGTTTATATTTAAAATACATTGCAATCACTCCAAAATCGATGACCTGCATTACGAGCTGTGTTTCTTTGCGTGCCTATTTAGGCTTTTGCTTCGCACTCGCTGCACCTGATGGATGCGTTCGTTGACCGCCTCTGACCGCCGCTGACGTCCCCTCGGACTTAACTGGCTGGCGCCTCTATATACAGTCATGGGCTGGCGTTAATGTGACGTAATGTAACAGTCTATGGTTAAGATAAACATCGTCACTATTTTAGTTAATTAATGCATTTTGAAATAAATTGTAGATAGGACATTTGCATTTTTTTTTTCCCTCTGTCTGGGCCCCATCCCGCCAATCGGGCCCTAGGCACGTGCCTAGTTTGCCTTTGCGTTAATCCGGCTCTGCGTGTGATCAGTGTGGAACAAGTTTCTATTTGAAAAGTGAACTTAAGCGACACATGAAGATCCACACAGTGGAGAAACCGGATAACCATGATCCATGTGGAGAGAGGTTCCTTCAGTTATCTTCAGTGACTCACTCAAATGGAAAACAATCACAGTTTGAGATCACAGTAAGTAGTTTATCTTTATGTGCTGAGCAATAAAGTCTCTCCTGTGTAAGTTAGTTTCCTAACAGCTAGAGGTCGACCGATAGTGGATTTTACCGATAACGATAGCTAGGTTGGGCCATACTTGCCGATAACCGATTAATGAACCGATAGTTTCATAACAAATTGCACCTTGATCATTCATGTTAGTTTGATGGTTAACAAATGGTAAACAAATAAAAACCTTAATTTAAAAATGTATTAGTACATGTTAATTAACAAACAAACAATGAACAATCCTTATACAGCAGTTATTAACCATAGTTAATGTTACATATGTAATTTTATTGTAAGTGTTATAATTTCAAATGAATCCAAACAGTCATGCTTAAAGATGGCCAACTTTAAATATCTACAACGCCAGAGCATTGAAATGACATAAATATTACATGTATAGTCTCACACTTTTGCTTCTATTTTATAAACACTTGATGATTATCTAATCAAAATAACAAAATACATATTAAAGTGATGATGAAAAAATAACCGAAATCGAATGCTTTTCTGATTTATGTTTCTGTCGGCTGTATGAACATATCAGTTTGCTATCTTACGTCTCTAGCTTTAAATATGCATTCGGTTCGGACTTAGTTTATTTTTGTCAGTGTTTTAACCACTTGAGGTACTGGTACTAATGTTAGCGTCCTCTCAGCCTCGAAGGCAAACAAACAAACTGTTGTGCTGTTCTTTCTCTACTAATGCAGCATTTAGTCAACAAATTAATCGCTTTATAATGATATGAAAAAATACCTTTTAGCTGTTGGTGGTTTAAACGCGCATCTGAGCGCTCTCCACGCAGCGTGTGCTCTCAGTGCAGCACGCAGAATCACGTGTGGAAATAAACAACACGAGGCATCAGCGATAGTTTGTATTACACCTCTAGAGGCCGCTCTTGTACTGCATGATGCCAGCAGAGCCTTCTCAGCTCTCTCTTACTGTGTAATGAATGACAGCGCGCGCTTCTCAGCCGCTCCAGCAACGGACGCAACCAGGAAAAACTATCGGTAAGTATTTTTGCCGATAACGATAGTTCCACCAATCAACTATCGGTGCCGATTAATCGGCAAAACCGATGAATCGGTCGACCTCTACTAACAGCCATGATGAGCAACAGGACATCTTGGTGGTTGCTTGCTCTCTGCTTCACATTTTTTTTACATTATTATGAGATATTGAGTTGTAATTATAAGTATCTCATTATTACGTAAAATTTTCTCATTATTATGACATGCTGATGCTCACCAGATTTACATTGTTTCATGACCAAACTAGTGATTTATAACACATCATCTTCATGACATTAAAACGCAGACTGTCGCGAATCCGCTTCAAACTCCTTCCATTCAGACTGCAGGCGAGATAGCGTGTGTATTCCCCTAATGCTTGTTTTTGCACATTCGATACATACCTAGGAAACTTTTGCACGCAGCCACGCACTGGTTTCTCGTAGGACCGTTTGAAATTTTGCCCAAAATGAGGTAAGTTGTGCTAAGATAAAAATATGTACCAGCTTATTGATTGCTTCTATAGCTATGTTATTCATATAGACTTCATGTGACGAATGTTTTATACGTACTTTGTAGATTTATGTTTGTAGCGAATTCGCGACATTCGTCCACAAAAAATAGCATGTTAGGATATAAAAGCAATTCCTGTCGTTTGTTTTAACACAGAACATAATGAATGCAACAACGTTCTATGGTAAGCAACCAGGCGGACTTAAAATCAGGATTCCATCATTTGAAAGTGACGACAGCTGTCTCAGTGACAGTGGGGATAGTGATGAAGACCACACTCCTACACCAGGTGATGAAAGCAGCGATGGTGAGAGTACTGACAACAGCAACAATGATGAAGACTCCGATGGAAATTGTGATGTACATCCTAGCACCAGTGCTACTGCTGCAAGAGGGAAATCAGCTACCACTACAAAAAGAAAAAGACAAAAGGTAGTATGGAAGACAGTGAAGCAAAATAAGTCTGCAAAAGACATTCCAATTTGGCAAGGTGCTCTTCCAGATGCTGATGCAATCAGATTGCCCATTCAATACTTCAGAGACTTTTTTGATTCTGATCTTTTGGATACTATTGTGGAACAAAGCAATCTTTATTGCACACAACAAAATCCAAATGGTGCCCTCAAATTGGATCAGAATGAACTGGAGCAGTTTATTGGCACTGTAGTGTACATGAGTGTTTTCAATTTACCGAGGTCAAGAATGTACTGGTCCAGTGCATGTCGAATACCGCATGTTGCTGATGTGATGTCCCGAGACAGATGGGAAGAAATAAAACATTTCATTCATTTCAATGACAACATGGCACCCAACAACAGTGATAGACTTTTCAAAGTCAGGTCACTTATTGATTCACTCCTCCCCAAATTTCAGGCTCTCCCTCAAGAACAAATGTTGTCTATTGATGAACAAATTGTGCCATTCAAAGGAAAATCAAGTCTCAAGCAATATGTCCCCCATAAGCCATACAAATGGGGATACAAGATCTTTGTACTTTGTGACACAAAAGGCCTGGTGCATTCATTTGACATATTTGCAGGGAAAATTGAGCCTGTACCAGGACTACCAGACATTGGGGCAAGTGGAAACATTGTGCTAAAGCTTACACAAGTTATCCATGGGGCTGTCAATCATCTGGTGTACTTTGACAAATGGTTTTCCTCTTTGGATTTGTTTGTTGCTCTCGCAAACAACGGGATACCAGCTCTTGGGACTGTACGGCAGTGTCGCCTACGAGGGTGCAGTTTCAGTGCAGACACAGAAATGAAGAAGAAGGGAAGAGGCACACTTGAAGAGCAACAGGTTGTTGTTGACAATGTGGAAATAAGAGCAGTCAAATGGTTTGACAAGAGAGGGGTGATCGTTGCAAGCACTTTTGCCAGTGCACAGCCTGTTTCCAACATTGAAAGATGGGATAAAAATCTGAAACAGAAAGTGACTGTGGAATGCCCAAGCATCATCAGCCTGTACAAGAAGTTCATGGGCGGCGTTGATGCTCTTGATGCACTGATTGCATATCACCGCATCCACGTAAGGTCAAAAAAGTACTACCATAGACTCTTTTTTCACTTTGTGGACATGGTCATTGTCAACAGCTGGTTGTTGTATCGGCGGGATTGTGAGTCACTGACAGTCCCAAGAAAGAAGCAGAAGGATTTGCTTGCTTTCAGAACATCTATTGCACAGGCACTCTGCATGCAAGGCAAGGATCTGTCAAAGAAGAAGAGGGGGCGGCCTTCAATGGATGTTGAAAGGGAGCTTGAGAAGAAGAAACATCGAGGTCCAGCTACGGTTATGCCGACACAGGAAGTCCGTTCGGATGCTGTGGGTCACTGGCCAACGGTTGAAAGTGAGCGACAACGCTGCAAACTCCCACATTGCAAGGGCCAGACTGTAATCAAATGTGCAAAGTGCACCGTTCACCTGTGCCTCAACAAAAACAAGGACTGTTTTCGTGAATTCCACAAGTAAGACTGTCTCATGCAAAGACACTTCAAGTGACATGGTCACTTGGTCCACATGACCCAGTTTCACATGACAGTTGAAAAGTTCAGTAATTGTTTGTATCCTGATAAGTTTGAAATCTAAAAGCAGGCCAGTAAAGTTTGTCAAACACACCACACACACCACACCAGTGGTGGAAAGTAACTAATTACAAATACTTTCGTTACAGTACTTGAGTAGATTTTTAGATTTTTCTACTTTCTTGAGTATAATTAAAATGTGGTACTTTTACTTTTACTTGAGTAGAATTAAAATAAAGTATTCAACTTTGCTACATTTATTTTTCACCAAAAGTACAGAGTACAGAGTACCGACGGAGCAACTGAGCGAGCTTACATTTCACAAACACTTTTCAAACGACTGCGTGCGGTGGAGGCTGAGCCCTCAGCCCTGCGCTTCAGCCAATAACAGACAGTTCTGACTCGGGTGCAAAACCAATCAAAACTTCCAGTTCAGCTGGGGGGCGGGGCGTTCAAACCGCGCTTTGACATTCAATCACTGGCGCTCGTGTTAAGAAATCTGAAACCATGTCTACTCATTAAGCCTTTAATTAAGGCCCTGTTTACACGAGAACGCTCCCGGGTGAAAATGTAAAAATATTTTATCAGATGTGCCTTTCGTTTAGACGGCAACGGCGTTTTTGGGGCTTAAAAACGCAAAAAAGTGAAACCACCCTCCAGAGTGGAAATCTTAAAAACGCTCCACCGTCGCGTTTCCGTCTAAACGGTAAAAACGCAAAAGTCTGCTAGACAGTGAAGGCACCGATCAGTGCTTCACATTGCCACCTAGCCACCTGGAGTGCATACTACATTGAATTTCACACACTTTTGTGTCACCGTATGCACGCAGATTTCCCCCTCATAACGCTCGTCTAAACGCAGAATAAAAAGTGATCACTTTTGCGTTTTCTCTTCAGATCGTGAGCGAGCTTACATTTCACAAACACTTTTCAAACGACTGCGTGCGGTGGAGGCTGAGCCCTCAGCCCTGCGCTTCAGCCAATAACAGACAGTTCTGACTCGGGTGCAAAACCAATCAAAACTTCCAGTTCAGCTGGGGGGCGGGGCGTTCAAACCGCACTTTGACATTCAATCACTGGCGCTCGTGTTTAGAAATCTGAAACCATGTCTACTCATTAAGCCTTTAATTAAGGCCCTGTTTACACGAGAACGGTCCCGGGTGAAAACGTAAAAATATTTTATCAGATGTGCCTTTCGTTTAGACGGCGACGGCGTTTTTGGGGCTTAAAAACGCAAAAAAGTGAAACCACCCTCCAGAGTGGAAATCTTAAAAACGCTCCACCGTCGCGTTTCCGTCTAAACGGTAAAAACGCAAAAGTCTGCTAGACAGTGAAGGCACCGATCAGTGCTTCACATTGCCACCTAGCCGCCTGGAGTGCATACTACATTGAATTTCACACACTTTTGCGTCACCGTATGCACGCAGATTTCCCCCCCATAACGCTCGTCTAAACGCAGAATAAAAAGTGATCACTTTTGCGTTTTCTCTTCAGATCGTTTCCGTGTAAACGTAGCCTAATTGAATCAGGTGTGCCATTTCAGGGTTAAAACAGAAACATGGCCTGTCAGGGGGTCCCTGCAGGAGAGCTTGTGAACCACTGCTTTAGAGCATCAGTTAAAGCTTCTCGTGAACCGATCATCTCTTCCTTCTAGTTAATTTATAGCCTCAAATAAACATAAACAAACATAAGAAGGAATGTTGTTTTAACCATGGAAAGGCGTCAGTACACTCCGTTTTTCAAGTTCAAATTCTCCCATGTTAATCTACTAACTCTCCTGACTGCTTTGTCGGACAAAATGGCGGATGGCGAAGAATGATTGGTCAGATCACCTGTCAATCAAGCTCCCTGCGAAGGGTCAATTGCGACATTATTTCACACAATTCTGACTTTATAACACACAATTGCGACTTTAGGCTATATCACGCAATTCTGACTTTATAACACGCAATTGCGACTTTATTTCAGGCCATTCTGACTTTATATCTCGCAATTCTGACTTTATAACACGCAATTCCGACTTTATTTCACGCAGAATTGCGAGATGTAAATTCGCAATTTTGTGAGAGAAAAAGTCGCAATTATCTTTTAAAATGTTTTATTCTGTGGCGGAAACAAAGCTTCCATAGCCTACCTCCTGGCCTCTTCCTCCCATCCATCCTCCCTGACGCGTACCGTTACGGCCGGCCCAGCTATCAGTATGCGCCGGCGGTGCCGGGGTAGCCTACCTGAGAAAACTTTTTGGAAAAGACGGGCTATGGACCCAACCAACTCTATAGGAGGGGAGGGGAGAACTCCCTCACATGGTACAACCCATGCAGAGGCTGCGCGCTGCGGTGTCAGAATGCGGAACGTGTGTAGCCTAATGTAACTAATGTGACATTGAAATGTGAAAAAATAAATAAATAATAATTTCCTTGACCGGGAAATCTCCCGATTCTCCCGATTACCCACTCCGGGCCTACATACCGCACACACACACACACACACACACACACACACCACACATACCACACACACCAAACACACCACACACACCACACATACCACACATAACACACACACCACACATACCACACACACCAAACACACCACACACACCACACACCAAACACACCACACACACAGCCTATAGCCTACAGCCTACTTCCCCAATAAGGAGCAAGATTGGTCTTTTATATCACTGTATTAGTCCATTAAGCTACATTAAGCGCTTTGTCCTGAGACGGAAGGGGAATCCTTGAGTATGAGGTATTGAGGGAAACTGATTATAATCCTGTTCATGGTAGAGAAAGCTGATGACATGTAGGTGTGGCATTTAAAACAAGAACAGACAAAACACCGACTACGCCACCCTGGGAATTTAACCCAGGGAATGATTTTACTCCCTTATTGCAATGATATTAATACAATTAAGGACACACAGGTACACGTACAATACAGCCAAAGACGATGTTCAATTTTGAATAAACACCTTTATTTCAATAATTTAACAATCATCTCTCGGGGAAGAGAAAAATAAAGAAAAACAAAAAAAAACACAAGAATTAATTTATAATTGCTGAGACTTACCGATGGAGGAGAAAGGAGTCAAAGGCAGTTAGAAATCCCAGGGAAAATCCCCCAGTAAACACACAGCCACACCACAGTGAACACAAAAGAATACAAGAAAATCAACAGCACTACCACCCAGACACCAACACCACCATCGGCTCTCAGTCACTAAAATAAAAAGAGAACAAGACACGCAGACACACACTCCATTAAAGGAGTCATAACCTGTAATTTTCACTTTTCCACGAGAATCAATGTATGTTATGATTGCCTAACTATTGTACACTGGCTGGGAAGCCGATATTTAAAAGTGAAGCGTTTGTTTACCCCTGGGTTTGTAAACCAGCCCACGTGCACGTGCACTCAAATATGAGATTTTAATTTCTGCCCCGACTTGACATCAAGACGGGGCAGGATATACCATATATGGACACCGCTGCAGGAAGCCCGCCCTGCCCCTCTCCCCCTCATATTCAGTCGAGAAAGATGCAGAAACGTAGTGCACACTTGAGTTGCTCTGTGGTTGACTGCCAGAATCAACATGTAAATGTGTTTTCTCTACCGAGAACGGACCAAACTATCAGGGACCAGTGGATTAAATTCATTTTTAATGACGCTGTTCTTACAACCCTTTCAACGGGCTTAACGTTAACGTTAGGTGTCTGCGCTAAACATTTTACACAGGGATCATTCACAAATTTGGGCCAATATCAGGCGAAGTTGGCATCGAAGCTCCGTTTGGAAAAAGGTGCAATTCCAACAATCACTGAAATTGAAACGGTAAGACTGTGTTTTTATTGCTCTACTGTGTGTAACAAACAGAAGCTAACTGCTAATGCGGCTATTCTATGCTAGCGGGAGTATTAGCTTCGAGGTAAACATGGGGAATGGCTGTTCATTTGTAGTTGAATGGCTGCTACTTTGCAAACAACAAATGAAGATTTCAGTTACATTTAAAGTTACGCTAACTGAGTATTTTATCTATGTCTTTGTACCACTTGAAGTAGTGCCACCAATCAACGCGCCTTTCATTTGCATTATTAAAATGACCGTCCACGACAGCCAAAATATCGCATCAGATCTCGCGAGACAATAATGCCTTAAGAAATAAGGGTCAGAGGAGCTCTGTGTTTATTTTTTTTCCACTTTAATTTTTTTAGAAGGGCCTGAAAGACTATAATAGAGCGTGGGTATCCAAGGTAATACTAGGTTATGACTCCTTTAACAAAGATTCTCCAAAAGGAATAGAAAAATACAGCAAATCAATATCTTTAACTGAAAAGAACTAACAACTCATCACAAAATATAAACAATAACTGCCAGAACCAGCAAAGGTTCTAAAGAGGCAGTAGAAAAACAACAAAAATAAAAATAAATTAATATATATATATAAATTCAGTAATCAGGAAAATCAACCAAGAAATAAACTTATCACAAAATACAGACAATAACTGCCAAAATCAGCAATGGTTATAAAAAGACAGTATAAAGACAACTTGATATTTCTATAAATATATAAATACAGTAATCAAAAAAGAAATCAAACAAGGAATAAATACAATTTAATCTAAATTGGAATAAAAAAAAAGAAAAAAAAAAAAGAAAAAACAAACAAACTTCAAAATCAGCAAAATTATAATATAAAGCCCCAACCCCTTGAGCTATATTCAAACATCATAAAAATAACCCACATAAAACAAATGACACATACTGTTGGCCATGCAGCCGTAAATGCCCCGCAGTTATAATGGCAAGACGAGCACACAGCAATCTGCGCCCATTGCTGTTACAAGGTTCAATACATACACATAAAGCAAACAGTAGTTCAGGAAAACCCAACGGTCCAGGAAGACAGCCACAGGGCAAAACGGCGTAGGTAACACAGCCGTACAGGCAAAACAGCAGGTAGATACTGTAACCAATACTGTGTTGCTGGCGACGATCTCCAGCTAAACCGGCCTCATTCCTGTTATTTACACACAAATATTACCATTAACCCCAATTAATACAAATAAAATGAATCCCACGCCATGGCATACATACCGATCAAGCAGAATCCATGTACACCCGAGGTAGATGGCTCGACGCGTACCAACGGCACTAATAATGCAGTAAATCCGTTTATTGGATGCGCTGAACGACACAACACAACACAACTTCCGTCACTGACGAGCAAGAGAGGGCGTTAGAAGGACTACTCGCTATATTTATAGGACAGAACCTCACACGGGGATTGGCCAAAAGTACGCCAGCTCATTACACATTAAAGGGGACATATCATGCTAAATCCACTTTTTTAGCCCTTAAATGCATTTTGTTGTATATTTGGAGTGTTTAAGAGTACAGAAAAGTTGAAATTATTCTCTTCAGGTGCTTCATTGATATCTTTATATTCTGTTTTGACCTTATTTTTCAACCTGTTTAGATTTTTCTGTTATCTATGACGTTTTGTGAACTATTACGTCACAGTATTTGCAGCGGAACTGCCAAATAAGGACATTGACTTCCAGCCCAACACTTCGAGCAATCCGCCATTTTTATTTCTCGCTGCAATTTTGTAGTCCAAGCTCAAAGATGCAGAACTTACGAGAGGGTAAGTCAAAATGTTCGGTTGTTGGATGTAGTAACCCACACGCTTCATTACACCGTCTAATGTAGATGAACTGCCACGCTTGTGACAGGGCCATAGACTGTGGACAGGGCGCATGTTTAACTGAAAGAACGAGCAGAGAGAGAGAGACCTGGTCGCGCGCACGCTCTCTCTCTTCGGAGCCAGGCGAAAGTGTAAACGACACCGTCTCCAAACTAGACGCTGTCTTGCTCTCTCTCCCTCGCACAAATTAATCAAAATAAATCGACACGGTGGTAAAAGGTCGGAAGACCAAAGTTTCATGTGTAAATACAGTAACACACCATTGCGATACATCCATATGAAGACGTTGTTCTGCAGGTTCGTCGTCTTCATTTTCATCTCGCTCCGGCTCCGACTCTGGCTCGAACATGTAAGGCTGGCTGGACAAGTCTTCTGTTGTTGACATTTTGTTAATAATGTGTGAATAAAAAGTTTCTGTGCCGCTATAATCGTATCTCTGCTATCAAACTACAAAAATGGCCGAACGGGGTGGAGTTGAACCTCTGCAAACTGGACAGGGGGCGGGGTATGACGTGTCTCAATTGTATTTAAAGAGACCGCACCAAAACGAGTTGCTCTCAGACGCACATCAGAAAAGGGGTAAAAAAAGGGGCCTGTGGAGCTATAATAATGAGGAATTCAGACCCAAGCATTGCAGTTCTGCTTTATATAGACTACAAATGTATGATTTATATGTTAAAAGGAACGCTTTAAAAGCATGATATGTCTCCTTTAACTCATACTGCTACATAGGCTACACAGGGAAAGTAACAATGAAGTTATTGAATGAAACATAAACACAGCTTTTGTGTGATTATCGTCTTTTCCGCATATATATACTGACACAGCTAATCATTTTCATTTTATGAATGAATGTCTTCGTCAACAACAACTGCTTTTGCACCATCTGATGGTGAGGTCGACTAACAGCAGATGGAGAGTATGCTCGGCAATCTTCTGCTTTTCCTGCAGTTCCTGGACGTCAATGTTGAATTTACTGTCGAAATTGAACCACTGAATTTGTGGAAGCGAATTTGCAAAGCGAAATAAAATGGACAGAAAATTGCCTGTTAAATATTATTGGTTGTATTTTTAATCAGTTTGAATATTTTGGAAGTGAAATATGAATGGTGAATATGGATTATTGAATTTTTAATAATGAAAATGTGTTTGAAATGTTTTTAATTGAAATATTCACAGCTTAAATATTCAACCATGTTGAATTTCAGCCCATTAAAAATGCAAGCCCTAAAAATGCAATGCATTAAATTGCAAGCATGGTTAATGCAATGCCTATAATCAGAATAAAGTGAGATGATCTGCTGATGATCCTGAATGGCTTGTTGAATGAGTGTTGATAGTCTGAGGCTCATCAATATTAACAGATCTGCTGAAAACACTCTTTATTTCATGATAATAGTTACTGTTTTCACCTCATTTATTATGCTGATGTCTTCAGATCTCCTGTAAATTGACACTTAAAGTTCATTTCATTGGTGTCAGCAGACTGAGGGGATTTGTTGGTAACTATGTAGGTGTGGCGACCACAAAAGTGTCGTATTTGTGTTATAAGAATATTCTGAATTATTGTATTTTATTTGAACACAAGTTATTGTATTTTATTTTGGAAAAAAGGTATCCGAAGGGTTTTTATTTTAATGTGTTTTTCCTTCTTCAAAGTAAATTGTGTAGTGTTTGCTCCGGGCCAGCAGGGGCAGGGTCCGGTGAGCTTTGGGACATACTACTTCGTCATCTTAACGGACAGATCTGTCGCATGCATCCTGTCACCGCAAACTGCCCTGTCAATCATTTGGTCACAGTTAAAATCCTCCATTCACTCTAATTTAATTTCCTACTGTTTCAAAGAGAAATGTATTTGCACGTTGATCTGCCAGCCGTGGGTCTTTCAGACTCTCCTCATGTGTTTGCAATTTGAATATAATGATGCATTTAAAAGTTAATGGCTAAATGTATTTTTTACAAAAGTTCACAATGCTGCTGCAGATATATAATGTAGACAAGATTAAATAAATACATTTTCGCCAGGTTAGATAATGATAATAATCACTCAACCCCCTTTAAACCATAGACAGTAAAAGATCTAAACCTCTCTACATAACCGCCGGACTCGCGCGTCCTCCATGTCTGTAGTTTTTTAACACTCGTCCAATTGGATTGCGTCAATGGGTTGTGGGCAATATTAGCCGTTAGAGTGCGCATTGATCGAGACACCCCTCGCTGCAGCCTGTAGCACGATGACGTAGCTGGTTGATCCAATACATACTGGATGGGGAAGTTCGACAGTGTTGCCAGATTGGGACGGTGATTTCCAGCCCAAAAGCTCACCAAAACCCGCACACTACAAGAAAAAAACGCCCAAAATTTTACTGCCAAAATAATATGATATAATTTCATTACCATGTCATTCAAGGTTGATAAGCACAATTTGTATCTCCTTAAAACAAAATAACAATGATAAAATAAAATAAAAAAAATAAAATAAAATTCCAAGAAAACAGATCAAAACAGGGCAATAATTAAGGAGAATTAGCCAATAAAATGTCCAGATGGACACTGTCAAAACGGCAATCAAGAAATGAACCGATGACTTTAACCCTCGGAAGTACACATTGCAGAACATAACGCAGAATAGCAGTCAAACTCATTCATCGTTGAAACCTTTTTCAGCAGCTGTCAGGGTCGAGTATTGTGCAGTCTGGACGGTGTAAAAGTTGCCGATGTCTGGTAAGGTTAGGCTAGTGTGCACATGACCATGGACATATTTCACGTCCCATATTTGATTTCATTTCAAGTACTTCAACTGTGCTCTCCTCAAAGTTATATTCACCATCGATATCTCCCACCAGGTTTACGTTTTTGCTCACTATCTCACTCTTTACTGTGTAGATACTACTTACTGTTTAGTAGGCTATATCACTTTGGCATTAGCGATCACTTGAATATACAGCTACAACTTATGGCTAAAAGTGCGTGCTCGTCTGTGATGTCAACACTAACGCCAGCTGACTCTGCATGGGCGTGTGTGTACAGTAATGTCATGATGACTGATTTTATGGACTACATGCACACTTTAGTTTATTTTTTTAACCAATTAGACTTTTAAATGTAGATGTTTGAAAACCGCCGAACTGACCCCAAACCAGCCCAAATTTTGTCCTCCCGCCCAAACCCTTTTTTACCGGCACAATCAAATTTAAAACTGCCCAATTGGGCCGAAACCCGCCCAATCTGGCAACACTGAAGTTCGGATCAATATACTGACTCTCTTGTTCGATCTCGTCCATCAAAATGAATGAATCTTTTTTCGAGTCATTTTGTTCATTTAAGGGGTTTTAAATGTTATTATAGCCTACTTTTAACTGGTAAATTCCCTGAACACATCCACCTACGCAATCTTGATAATATTCTGAATTAAGAAATCATTATAATGCAGTCAAAAATAATTTACAGGGAACATAAATAATTACTTTACCTTGCGAGTCTTTCATTCATTTGTCACGTGTCACAATATTGTATTGAGATGATGTTCTAACCTGTGTAGTAGTAGTTGCCTACTAATAAATAGCCTAGTAATAAGTAATTATTGATGAATAAGTAATTATTTACATAAATGTGATGCTCTTAGTTTCTCTCTACCTACATGCAAAATAGTTAATTTTACAATATTTTAAATAACATGATTTTAAACCTAAATGTGATGGATCTAATGTGTGTACACAGAACATTTTAAAATAAAGCCATTTTATTTTATTCAAGTCATATTTGCTTTTGAGTGAAAAAATTATGATTAAAAATCAAAAATTAGTCATGTAATTTGTACAATACGGTCTGTAAACAACTTAAAATTCCAGTACACATTCAAGGGAAAATGCAAAAATAATAACAGCATCAAGAAACTAAATCTTGCCAGAAAAGAAAGTGCTTAATGATATTTTGCCTGCAAGAGTTCCTTCTTTAATGGCTATACTAAGTTTTCCACAGTTTTCTGTACATTAGGTTCCTCTTGCCACCCGTCCCTTAAAATACGGAATCGTCCCGTATTTACAAGTAAGATGATGCGTCCCGAATCAAATCAATAAGGGACAGGATTTGTCACGTATTTTTCATTAGGCACACACATATACAAACATAAGGATGTTGCAGTATGGATAAGGCTAATAGTAAATATAAAAAATATCAATTTCACAATTAGTAGAGAAGCTCATTGCATGATTGCATTTTAGCGTCTTTGTTGCCATGATAAACAAAAACAAAACAAATAAAAAACAAACCCTAAATTTAAGTTTAATGTACAAACTAATCACAGCAGTCAGATCACGCAGTTGTCACTGGAGTGATTATTTATATTTAACTTAAAATCTTTTTTTTTTTTTTTTTTTTTTTTTTTTTTTTACAGACCAAAACACACCACCGCGCATGCGCGTCCAGTACGTGTCGGATCTGATCCAGCTACGTCATCGTGCTACAGGCTGCATGCCACGATTTGGGATAAACTACTAATTCTATTTTCGAAAACTATTTAGGACGGATAGAATGCGAATTGGGACGCATCGTTCCTCTCCTGTGTTACAGGTGGGTAAATGTACAAAAAAGACCTCAGAGCTAGAATTTAGCCATGCAGAAATGTGTTTGGGATATGAGTGGACTGTTTTAGTTAAGTAATTTTCGTTAGGGTCTGTTTCTGATTTTGTTTGTAACGAGTTTGAAACGAGAGGGCAAAGTCCAGCAGAGTAACTGTCGTTACGTTAGAGAGAGCAAGTCAGCTCAACACACTTTCCCACGTGCATGCACACGAAGATATTTTATGAGCTTGCAATGTTAACGAGTATTGTTTAGCTCACTGTATGTTAACTCCCCACCATCGGTTAAAAATGTTTTTTGCTCAATGATTTTAGACAAGAATGGTTACAGTTTAAAATGTGATTTGAAGTTACACTTGGAACACTTTATTAGTTCTGAGCATTATTTGTAGTACTGTATTGACGTGATACTGATAAAATACTGTGAATGAAAGTTTCTAAGTATCCTAAAAATATCTGGTGAATATTACCATTGGCTTAAGTTTACATTTCATTTTGATAAATAGTGTAAAATACAAGCACGAAGAGTGAACATGCATCTAAGTGAACATGCATTTGGTACTTAGAGATTTATTTTATTATGGATTTTGTATTGACACAGACACTGGAATTCGTTGTAATGTTAAAAAAGACACTGAATAATTAATGTGTGAAACATAAAATGACTCTTAACAAATAGAGATGTATTTGCTGAAGAAAATTCTTAAATAAATTACTGCAGAGAGCTTGAACCTGACACACTGTCTGTCACCACCAGTATAAAACAAACTCAGATTTATTTTTATTTTTTATTTTGGGCAAATAGTATATATATTTGGCAGAGAAGCTCCTCCCATTAAAATTTACCATAATTTACCCCCCCCCCCACAGTAATTACATCACCAATGAAGCTCCTCCCACTGTAATTCTCCAATAAATGCTGTAAATTCCCATCAGCTACAAGTGAAGACGAGCATCAGAGCATCAGGAAGAGCTGAAATCTGCAAAGACTGAGTTTATTAAAGAGGACAGTGAGAACACGAGTGATCCAGAACCCTGCAGAATGAAACACACTGAAGATCCTGAAGAACAAAGAGGTTGGTGTTTATTCTTCATTCATTCATGATGCTGAAGAACATTCATGTTAGAAACATTCAAGCACTTCATCACTTTTAGATAAACAGTTAAACTATGAAATGAGTACAAAAGTTTAATTTTTGGTTTCCAAACAATGGTCAGTAAAGCGAGGTTTGAGAACTGTTCATATTTATTGTCAACATCAGGTCAAACTAAATATAATTTTAGCTTTTATTTAATTTAACTTATATCTGGTTCACAAGTTTTTTAAAATCAACTAAGTAACAGGGTTGAGTGACACATGTAGGACACAGACAATTCTCAAAAATAGTTCATTTAAAACTAGTTAAAGCCGAGGTCAGTCTAGACTTTCAGAATATGACATTTCTACAGACATTGTCGTGATATGTCGCACTCAGTGTTGGGTAAGTTACTTAAAAAAAGTAATTAGTTATAGTTACTAGTTACTTCTCACAAAAAGTAACTGCATTAGTAACTGAATTACATCATTACAAAAGTAACTAATTACCAGGAAAAGTAACTATTGCGTTACTTTAAAAAAAAAGTTTAAATATAAGAAATTTCTTGGATACCTCCAATGTGAAATGTTAAATGAATGAAATGGACACTAAATATAACATCTTATTATAACAAAACATTGTACACTAATCTACACTATTTTAATGTTGCTGTGGTACAGTGTGAGAGACACCTATTAACTTAAATAATAAAATATTATCATTACTATAGTGGAACAACAAAACACAATAGATGGTTTAGATCTTTTAATATTTATTGCACAGACCACAACTGGCCAACCAATAAGTCTAAAAATAAATTATACCTCTTAAGAATTATACCAAAAAATAAATAAATAGTAATACAAAATATACATACACATACACTAGTGCATATAATTAAAATGATCAAACTCACACACCTTTACAACTGGTAGACATTCTGTATAGCCTACTTGAAGTATTTTCTCCCTCACAGTAGTAAGTTTAACAAAAAGTTCTCTAATACTGAACAATGTACATAAAGAATAATAATAAAATATAATCTTTTGGGGGTTTATTTTTATATCCTACAGAGAACGTCATCATCAGTGGTTATTTTAGCCAAATTCTAGTCGTGTTCTCAACTGGTCAAACAAAGATGTTTTCTTTGAACGTTCCCTGCAGGTTATTTTGGTGGAGTTTGTTATATAAACTAATTACAACATTGATACCAATATGCTGCAGAGATTATTCTAATGCTGAAATGTGTAAATTATTTTTATAATAAAGTATTTATACTGCTCGGACACATTCGGTCTCTCTCGCGCACTGTCGAGCGTTTTCTCGGACACACTCGACTCGGTCTCACTCGCGCACTGTCAGCGCGCTCGCGGCGTTCGCCTCGCTTTTGACCGGTTGCCTCAAACACATAGCCTGGCAAGCCAGACCTACATCAAGATGTTAGGTCTGGAAACTCACCATAGACGCGGATAATCCGAGGGGCGGGATAAACGGCTGTCTTTCAAATTCCCTCTGCACGCAATAGGACAGCGCTTCAACCAACCAGCGGCAGCGCGCAGTGATATGACGGGGAAGAAAATAGTGCCAAGCCATTACGAGGTCTGACCTCTCCATAGACAGCGGTTTTGTGCTGCAAATATATCACTCTTTTGAACACATATTGATTTGAGAAGAAAAAAGCTTTATTGCCGTGACCCCAGCAAACTTGCCGGACTAATTTCATCTTGACCAAAACTGGACCGGAGCTCGGCTCACAGGACGCTGTCGGGGGTAAGTCATGGTCAATGCACCACACTGCTTATGGGGAAGCTATAGAGATTCATGTCTAAAATCCTGAACTATCCCTTTAAGCCCGCCCCCGCCTACTCTATACACGACGTGATTGGCCTGACCCAATTCAGGTTTTTGCAGCTAGTAGGTCTATTGAGAGTTGCTAGACCAGGGTTCACCAATCTCGGTCCTGGAGGGCCGCTGTCCCTGCAGAGTTTAGCTCCAACCAGCTCCAACACCTGTTTGAAAGTTTCTAGTATGCCTAGTGAGACCTTGATTAGCTGGTTCAGGTGTGTTTAATTGGGGTTGGAGCTAAACTCTGCAGGACAGAGATTGGTGAACCCTGGTCTAGACCCACCTGGCTGCGAAATACATTTTGCTGCCGCTAGGGTGCGTCTAGATTTCTAGGCTACCAAACACACACACCAGAGAAAAAACTTTGCAGCTCCTATGGCTGAGAGAAAGCCTACTCGGATGAAAACCGCTTCAGTGAGCTTGTAGTAACGCCACATTTTATTGACAATAACGGTAACGGCGTTGTAATGGCGGAAACAGTAATTCGTTTGATTGCTCGTTACTGAAAAAAATAACGCCATTTGTAACGCCGTTTATTTATAACGCCGTTATTCCCATCACTGGTCGCACTCTGCTGTGTATTTTTTACAAAGATAAATTTAATGTATAAAAAATAATAATAAATACAAAATATGATAATAATAGACAGTCTGCTCCACTGGACTGCAAAAAGCTTGTGTTAATTCAGCTAAGAGGCCACAGTGTGACGTTTCTGTGGCAAAAAGAGCGGGAATTGAGTTCGCCAAACTGGAACTGGAACACAGGGGATCTCGCTTTATTTAACTGTAATTAATAATAAAAAAAATAAAAAAACAGCAAAACGGTAAGATTTTATAGCAGTTGTCTACTTTAATGTTTTTTCACTTCATTGTTTTTCTCTTGTATTATTTTGATGAATAATAATATTTTTCTTTCACTTCAGACCTGATGGACGTGAAGGAGGAGAGAGAAGAACTGAGTGAAGTGAAGGAGGAGAGTGAAGAACTGAGTGAAGTGGAGGAGGAGAGTGAAGAACTGAGTGAAGTGAAGGAGGAGAGTGAAGAACTGAGTGAAGTGAAGGAGGAGAGTGAAGAACTGAGTGAAGAGAAGGAGGAGAGTGAAGAACTGAGTGAAGTGAAGGAGGAGAGTGAAGAACTGAGTGAAGTGGAGGAGGAGAGTGAAGAACTGAGTGAAGTGAAGGAGGAGAGTGAAGAACTGAGTGAAGAGAAGGAGGAGAGTGAAGAACTGAGTGAAGTGAAGGAGGAGAGTGAAGAACTGAGTGAAGTGGAGGAGGAGAGTGAAGAACTGAGTGAAGTGGAGGAGGAGAGTGAAGAACTGAGTGAAGTGAAGGAGGAGAGTGAAGAACTGAGTGAAGTGGAGGAGGAACATCATGTCAAACCTGGAGAAAAACCTTTGAGTCGCTCAAAGACTAAACAGACATTTTTAAAGAAAAGAAGAGCCAAAAAATCTTTCACCTGCACTCAGTGTGGAAAGAGTTACACAACCAAACAAGGTCTTGAGTGCCACATGATGATCCACACTGGAGAGAAGCCGTTCACATGTGATCAGTGTGGAAATAGTTTCACTCGATCATCATCCCTTAATGTTCACATGATGATCCACACCGGAGAGAAGCCGTTCACATGTGATCAGTGTGGGAAAACATTTATCTGTGCATCACACCTGAAGTCACACCTGAGAGTTCATACGAAGGAGAAGCCGCATTCATGTTCTGTGTGTGGAAAGAGTTTTTCATCGCTTTCATATTTAAAAGTACATCAGAAAATTCACACAGATGTGAGAGAGTACATGTGCTTTGAGTGTGAGAAGACTTTTACTACAGCGGGCAGTTTAAACCTGCACCAAAGAATTCACACTGGAGAAAAACCTTACAAGTGTTCACACTGTGACAAGAGATTCAGTCAATCAGGACATCTGAAAACACATGAGAGGAACCACACTGGAGAAAAGCCTTACAAGTGTTCACACTGTGACAAGAGATTCACTCAGTCAGCAGATTTGAAAAAACATGAGAGGAACCACACTGGAGAAAAACCTTACATGTGTTCACACTGTGACAAGAGATTCAGTCAGTCAGGACATCTGAAAACACATGAGAGGAACCACACTGGAGAGAAGCCGCACACGTGTGATCAGTGTGGAGAGAGATTCCCAAGCAAACAAAGTCTTAATGTTCACATGATGATCCACACTGGAGAAAAGTCACATATGTGTGTTCAGTGTGGAAACAGTTTCACAACCAAACATAGTCTTTTGCGTCACATGAGGATCCATACCGGACTGAAGATGTTCACATGTGATCAATGCAGCAAAACATTTCTTAGAGCATCAGACCTGAAGAGACACCAGAGAGTTCATATGAAGGAGAAGCCGCATTCATGTTCTGTGTGTGGAAAGAGTTTTTCACAGCAGTGTTATTTACATACACATCAGAAAATACATACTGGTGTGAGAGAGTACATGTGCTTTGAGTGTGAGAAGACTTTCACTACAGCTGCACATTTAAAACAGCACCAGAGAATTCACACTGGAGAAAAACCTTACAAGTGTTCACACTGTGACAAGAGATTCAGTCATTTAATAAGTCTGAAAACCCATGAGAGGATCCACAGCGGAGAAAAGCCGCACACATGTGATCAGTGTGGAAAGAGTTTCACAACCAAACAAGGTCTTGAGTTTCACATGAGAGTTCACACTGGAGAGAAGCCGTTTAAGTGTGATCAGTGTGGAAATAGTTTCACTCGATCATCATCCCTTAATGTTCACATGATGATCCACACCGGAGAGAAGCCGTTCACATGTGATCTGTGTGGGAAAACATTTATCTGTGCATCAAACCTGAAGTCACATCTGAGAGTTCATACGAAGGAGAAGCCGCATTCATGTTCTGTATGTGGAAAGAGTTTTTCACAGCTGTCCAATTTAAAAATACATCAGAAAACCCACACTGGTGTGAGAGAGTACATGTGCTTTGAGTGTGAGAAGACTTTTACTACAGCGGACAGTTTAAACCTGCACCAGAGAATTCACACTGGAGAAAAACCTTACAAGTGTTCACACTGTGACAAGAGATTCAGTCGATCAGGACATCTGAAAAGACATGAGAGGATCCACACTGGAGAGAAGCCTTACAAGTGTTCACACTGTGACAAGAGATTCACTCAGTCAGCAGATTTGAAAACCCATGAGAGGATCCACACTGGAGAAAAAACGTACAAGTGTTCACACTGTGACAAGAGATTCAGTCAATCAGGACATCTGAAAACCCATGAGAAGATCCACACTGGAGAAAAGCCTTTCAAGTGTTCACTCTGTGACAAGAGATTCAGTCAGTCATCATCTCTGAAATCACATGAGAGGATCCACACTGGAGAAAAAACGTACAAGTGTTCACACTGTGACAAGAGATTCAGTCAATCAGGACATCTGAAAACCCATGAGAAGATCCACACTGGAGAAAATCCTTTCAAGTGTTCACTCTGTGACAAGAGATTCAGTCAGTCATCATCTCTGAAATCACATGAGAGGATCCACACTGGAGAAAAAACGTACAAGTGTTCGCACTGTGACAAGAGATTCAATCATTTAATAAGTCTGAAAACACATGAGAGGATCCACAGCAGAGAGAAGCCGCACACGTGTGATCAGTGTGGAGAGATTTTCTCTTTTAAAAGTCACCTGAAGCAACACTTGAAGATCCATGCAGTGGATAAACCGGATCACCATGATCCATGTGGAGAGAGGTTCCTTCAGTTATCTTCCAACATGACATCATGACTTTGCGTAAACATACACGCCACTTTCAAGTCAAAAGTGGCGTGTTATCTATATGCATTTTGAGCTATCCGCGTGTATGTTCACGCCGAAACGAACCGTCATCTTCCGCGTGTATGTCTACGCCGTTAAATGTCTGAGCGAAACGGAGCAAAATGTACGTGAAATAATTATGTTGGTCCCCTTTGGAAAACGTGTAGATGTCGCAGTTTAACAGCCTCAGACGTGAATCTTACTCGTACCATTATCACCGGACTTTTGCTAATCCTACCATCTAATCATAACCATTTCTTAAAACTACGTAGGCTACAATTAAAAAGAAAAACAACAGACAGACAAATATAATCACAATAATTTATTTAATGAGAAAATGTCAAAATCGGTACCAAAAGTTGTTCACGTGACGATGTGTCGCAGTCTTCTCTGGCCGTGGTTTTGTATGAGGTAACAGAGCAGAATTTAAATTATTAATTCAAATCCATGAAAATGTTAATCCGTCTTTGGTTCGGTTCGCTCTGAGGGCTGCGCGGCACGGCAGTGCGCGCTTCATTTCAAATGTGAATGTGCATGACGCAATCTGTGACGAAGCAGGCGAGGCGAGAGCCAATGAGCGTTTGATATTACTGCCGTAACCATAGTAACCTGTCGTAACGCTTCTTGAGGGCGCAATTTTTGAATTTGAATTCATAACAAGAGCGGGGTGTGACGTTTACGGTCAAGATGACGATTACTGGATAAAGGGCTGAGTTTGGATCATTTTCTTGCAAATAATATATGGATTCTGAAGGTTTGGATTGCATCAAGCTAATAAAATTGGTGTATTTTGTGAATCGATGTTGTGTTGTAAGGTTAGTATATTATGGTTCTATAGTAACCATAAATAAATTATTGTGATTATACTCGTCTGTCTGTTGTTTTTCTTTATAATTGTTGCCTAGGTAGTTTTAAGAAATGGTTATGGTTAGGTTTAGGGGTAGGATTCGTGGCTCAAACTATCTTTTAATGCCATATCTGTCCATTACGTTTTATCATTTTAATATTGTCCATAAAATGGGTATGTTTAGGTGTGGGAGTAAGGGATCTTACATTTATAATCTAAACAATGGTATAGGAAATTGTACAGATATCTTCAAGATATGGCAAACATGTATGATTCACGTTTGAGGGCGTTAAACTGTGACATCTAACTGTTACACGTTTTCCAAAGGGGACCAACAACGTGATTATTTCACGTCTTGTCGTGATACCGGGGAATCGATTTTTTTTCCTAGGATGGTAGGAGAAGACTCATGGTATTAACCCCAGTGACTGGTAGGTTTAGGGACGGAGTTGGGGTAACGTTAGGTCATATTTATACAGTAATGTAACGTTAAGTCAACGGCGTTGATAAACAAGCTGAAAAGCGATTATGCATGTTGATAGCACGCCAAAAATGGAAATCGAATTGGCGTGTCATACATACGCCATTTCATGACATCAGTCTGTATCTTCAGTGACTCACTCAAATGGAGAACAATCACAGTCTGAGATAACAGTAAGTAGTTCATCTTTATGTGCTGAGCAATAAAGTCTCTCCTGTGTAAGTTAGTTTCCTAACAGCCATGATGAGCAACAGGACATCTTGGTGGTTGCTTGCTATCTGATTCACATTTTTTACATTATTATAAGATTTTGAGTTATAATTATAAGAAAATATCTCATTATTACATAAAATTATCTCATTATTATGACATGCTGATGCTCACCAGATTTACATTGTTTCATGACCAAACTAGTGACTTATAACACAAATAATCTTCTTGACATTAAAATAGATCATAATCGTGCACAGCCGTTGTTGACCAGATTTGATGAGATTAAAATTAGTGTTTAACTCATCAGTGATCTTGAGCTTCACTTTTCATTTCACGTTTGTCTCTCATTTGAAATCTCATTTGATTTAATGTTTCTTTTAGACCTGATGGACGTGAACAAGAAAGGAAAAACATAAGCTAAAAATCAGTCACCGCTTCAGGTCTCCTGTCCTCAGTGTAAAAAACGCATTATAATATCATTTCACATATAAATCAAGTCTGAAGGTTCACATGAGAGTTCACACTGGGAAGAAGCGGCTCAGGCTTTCTCTCTGAAATCACTTCTTCTCATTCTGAAGAAACACCATTTAACTGTGATCAGTGCGGTAAACCGTTTCATTCTCAGTCCTGAAGAAACACCTGAAGATTCACACAAAGAAGAAGATTCATTCGTAATATTACAGCAGAAAATAATTTTAACTCCTTCTTCATTGTTTTTCATCAGAACATCTAGTTTCTCTTCCACTTCTACTCTTCCACGCAAACTCAAGATATACTTTCATGTATCTTTGAAACTGGACACTTCTCTTCTTCTCTTGAGATGCTTTGGCTCTTATAAGTCAGTAAAGAGAGAGATCTCTCATTTGCTTTCACTTTTACTTAATGTTTGTATTTGCTTCATGTAATGATTGATTAAACTTTAAACATTAAACATTGTTATTGACTGTTTTTTATTTTCTGCTGATTCTGCTTGAATCAGGAATAATTTTAGATCTGAAAGTTATGAAGTATCCTGATATGATTGCTTTTTGAGCTTTCCATGTTTTAATTTTCTCAAAATAGCTTATAAATGGCTAATAAATTATATTTCACCCAGACATGACTGACACTGAATGAGATTGCTGTCTGTCTACATTATTAACAGTTTCACCCTTGATATCCTGTATCATATACACATTACAAAGAGTTTGTTCTAGTCAGTTTGATGTTTCATTCACACCATGAGGCTTCATGAAGCCAGAACAATTACTATGAACTTAAAGGTAAAAAAGGTTGGGAACCACTGATCCATGTTAATTTGTGATAAATAACAGTTTTGTCTTTCATTAGAGCAGTTTTACAGGCTTTTATCATGTATCCTGACTCAAATAATGTGTTTTCAAACACTCAGAATAACAGCAAACACTCAGAATAAAGTGAGATGATCTGCTGATGATCCTGAATGGCTTGTTGAATGAGTGTTGAAAGTCTGAAGCTCATCAATATTAACAGATCTGCTGAAAACACACTTTATTTCATGACAATAGTTCCTGTTTTCACCTCATTTATTATGCTGATGTCTTCAGATCTCCTGTAAATTGACACTTCATTTCATTGGTGTGAACAGACTGAGGATAAGTTTAGATACTTCTTCCTCGGTTAGCGAAGAGGAGGAGGAGAGAGGGTTATTGGCTGTTGAAGGGGTCAGTCTGGGTTCCTGTGTCTGTGGAGCTGAGAACCGACTGCTGATAGTTGTAGTTTTGTTGGTGAAGAAGTTAGCAAAATCATCAGCAGTTAAAGAGAAGGTGGGTGGTGGTGGAGATGGAGAGAGGAGAGAGTTGAATGTCTTGAAGAGTGATCGTGTGTTGGAGGAGCTGTTGATCTTGTTGTGGAAATATTTTGTGGCATGAACATCAACAGAAAAGGAAGAAAGCAGAGATTGATACATTCTTAGGTCAGATGTGTAAGGCTGGTGCCAATATGTCTGATCGATTTGTACGCTTCACCCCTGAAAACGAACCTCAGGAACTTCTTGTGAGATGGAAGGATGGAAATGTGTTAGTGTCCTTTATATCTATCGTGACAAACCAATCCTCGGATTGAATTTGGTTCACGATGATAGGAATGGTGAGCATCTTGAACTTGAACCTCCTTAGAGACCGGTTCAAGTGCCTGAAATGTATTATTGGACGCAACCCCCCATCCTTCTTGGGAACTATGAAGTACTGGCTGTAAAACCCGGAGTCCCTGTCTGGTGGAGGAATACGTTCTATAGCTTACTTTACCAACAGGGAGTTTACTTCTTGTTCCAATACCTGACCCTGCTCTGGGTCGACAACAGTCCAGACCACCCCGTTAAACTTCGGTTGATCGCTCCGCCATGTGTGGGCCTAGGATCTCTATGACAAAGCCTTTTTAGCCTGCAGGATGGCCCTCAGGTCGCCCTGCTTCTGCTGAGGCTTCGCTTGAGAGCGCCGTCTGTGACCCCAAGCTCTAGACGTGATGCTCTCTTTTTGCGCCTGTATGTAGGCAAGGTAGCTGGTGGATGGCTGCGGCTGCCTACTGGGGGCAGACTTCTTAGATTTGGTGCAGTGAAGGATGTATTGTTTGAAGGCTGCAGAATGCTTCTTTGCCTCCTGAAACCTGTCGACGACGGTATTTACAGCGTCGCCAAACAGGCCAGAAGGCAAAATTGGGGCATCAAGGAGGAAAGCCCTGTCTTTCTCCTTGATGCCCGATAAATGTAGCCATAGATGTCTCTCCGAGACCACCATCGCCGCCATGGATCGGCCGATAGCACAGGTCGTCTCCTTGGTGACTCAGAGAGACAGGTCTGCAGCCTTCCTCAACTCCGCAATATCTTCCGGAGTTGGGCCCTCGCCCTCATCAATATCTTTAAGAAGGTCGGTCTGGTAAGCTTGGAGTACTGCCATTGTGTGCAGACAAGCGCCATCCCGACCCGCAGCCATATAAGCTCTAACAACTAAGGATGATGTATCCCTGCATGGTTTAGTGGGCAGAAGCCACGGGGGGAGAACATCAGAACTGGCAGAGGATTTCCGAAAATGTGCCTCAGCAGTCTCGAGATCCTCTGTCAGATCCATCTGCAAGCCTCATGAAGAGCGTTTCCGCACCGTCTTGGCGAAGATTGAGTGAGAAACAGGTGAGATTGAGTGTGTGTGTTTAAAGGGCTTTGTGTGCACAGTTTGAGTACCTTTTTTCAAGAGTAAAGCATATGGATGGAACAATTGAGCGTTTTTCCTCTTTGTTTTGTACTTTATAGATGATCCCTATCTGCTGTTTTACATAGCAAAATGTATAGATATACAGTTAAACCAATTCAAACACAAACTACACTGTGTGTTCTCATCTACAATTTAAAACAGTTTGAACACAACCTTTTTTTTGTTCTTAATGCCAAATCGTTATTGATGTATGTATTCGGAGCTGAATCATTGACAAATGTCAAACGTCCAACGTCAAACCAACTTTATATCGGTGAACTGTTACTGGTTTGAGATCTGTGAGGGGAATTGATTCGATCTAAAGTGTTGCTGCTGCCATTTTATTTCTACTCTTTTGACACATTTGGATTAAAGTTTTGGATTTGTTAGTTACTTTAAATTGTTCAAATAAACTGCAACAGATACTGCTAAATACTTTACATTGAGTCTAAAATGACTCACATGAGACATTTTAAATCTATACATAAATAATATTCTATCCATTACACTTGGAATAATGTTTCTTGTGGTGCTCTCTATTTGTAAAAGTTTTATGATTGTTTTCAGTTTCTGCACACTTTAATGAACTAATTACTTTATTCTGATGAATGTAGTTATCATAAAATCAAACTTTATCAAGTTTTCCAATAGAGCAGTTTTACAGGCTTTTATCATGTATCCTGACTCAAATAATGTGTTTCTAACAGCAAACACTCAGAATAAAGTGGTGTTGGTTGAGGAGAGATCCCCTGATATGATTGTAAAGCGCTTCAGTAGTGCATATGAAAGGGCTATATAAATGCCTCATTCATTCATTCATTCAAAGTGAGATGATCTGCTGATGATCCTGAATGGCTTGTTGAATGAGTGTTGATAGTCTGAGGCTCATCAATATTAACAGATCTGAAAACACTCTTTATTTCATGACAATAGTTCCTGTTTTCACCTCATTTATTATGCTGATGTCTTCAGATCTCCTGTGAATTGCCACATAAAGCTCATTTCATTGGTGTCAGACTGAGGGGATTTGATGATTACTATATGAATGTTTATTTCTGTATTTTATGATTTTATAACATTTTCTTACAGGTCTTTACTACTTTTCTATATATCTGCTATTTTTTCCACAAAGAAATAGAATAATGTTAGAATTAGAAATACAAATTGCTTTATGATAGACAGACAGATATAAATGCTTAACTGTGCAAATTAGTATATGGTTAAATACAAAAAGGGGTTTATATAGCAAAAACAACAAATACAATCTCTCTCTATATTTTTTTCAGTCATATTTAGAACAAGAATAATTTGATGACATATTCAAACACTGTATATTAGGATCATAGTGCAGCCCCAAAATACTAAAATAAATTTTCATTTTAAGTCTTTACACTTATCCTTCTCCCACTGTCCTTCAAACTACTTTTTTTGTCAGCAAGAAGCTTTTAATCATTTAAAAAATAATGAAATTTAGTATGATCTCTTATTCTTGAACTCTTGGTCTCTTCAGAAAAAAAGTCAGAATAATTATGTTGTTTCATTTTTACATAAAGATGTTACGCTGAATGATGATTCAACATTATTTCACCTATATTCTGACATTTTGTCTCCACAAAAGTTATTTGAAACATTACACTTGCATTTATTGGGTTTTCTGTGTATACACAATCACTTTTGTACATGTAATATCAATCTGACACTGAAAATAAACATCTGGTCTTTGACCCTATTAAAACAAACTCAGTAACTGATATATATATTTTTGATTTTGGCAGATAAGCCCCTCCCACAGCAATTGCATCATCAGTGAAGCTCCTCCCACAGCAGTCACATCATCAGTGAAGCTCCTCCCACTGTAATTCTCCAATAAATGCTGTAAATTCCCATCAGCTACAAGTGAAGACGAGCATCAAAGCATCAGGAAGAGCTGAAAACTGCAAAGACTGAGTTTATTAAAGAGGACAGTGAGAACATGAGTGATCCAGAACCCTGCAGAATGAAACACACTGAAGATCCTGAAGAACAAAGAGGTTGGTGTTTATTCTTCATTCATTCATGATGCTGAAGAACATTCATGTTAGAAACATTCAAGCACATCATCACATTTAGATAAACAGTTAAACTATGAAATGGTACAGATTTTCAGCAAATGTTCAGTTAAAGGGAGTTTCAGTTCAGTTCTTTTATCTATATGCTAATTGAGGCTAAATAATTTATCTGTCAGTC
The DNA here is from genome assembly GCF_964197995.2 of Scardinius erythrophthalmus. Lineage (NCBI taxonomy): Eukaryota > Metazoa > Chordata > Actinopteri > Cypriniformes > Leuciscidae > Scardinius > Scardinius erythrophthalmus. Next base: position 14,848,489 of record NC_138221.1, read on the forward strand.
TATCATAAAACAATTTATGCTATTTCACACATTTGTATTTATATTTCTAACATTATTCTATTTCCTTATTTAGATAAGGGCAAATATTTTTAAAGTAGTAAAGAACTGTAAGAAAAGCATTTGAACAAAAGAATAAAAATAAAAGCAATATTTGTAACCTCAGTCTGCTGACACCAATGAAATGAGCTTTAAGTGTCAATTCACAGGAGATCTGAAGACATCAGCATAATAAATGAGGTGAAAACAGGAACTATTGTCATGAAATAAAGAGTGTTTTCAGCTGATCTGTTAATATTGATGAGCCTCAGACTATCAACACTCATTCAACAAGCCATTCAGGATCATCAGCAGATCATCTCACTTTATTCTGAGTGTTTGCTGTTAGAAACACATTATTTGAGTCAGGATACAAGCCTTTAAAGAAAAACTGTTATTTCTCTAAATGATTTATTCATCCCACAATTCTGTGACGTTCCGTTTTATACAGTAAGTTCCATTAGTGACTGGATTCTGTGATTCTGCATCTCAGGAATCAAATGCTCTACATGATATTTGCAGTATTAAAGAGAGTTAGTTTTTGTGTTATTTATTGTTGTGTTATAAAGTTGTTAATAATCAAGCATAGCGTTAGTTCTGGCAGGTCACGTTAGTCAAGCTCGCATCAGCTGACCCTCAGCTGATCCACATCTACCTATAGGAATACGACGCCTATCACCATATACATATATAAGCTCCTTCAGTATTATCAGCAGCGATCGCGTTTCTCAGGAGCTAATTACCCTCCTCCATCCCCAGCTCCTCCTCTCGCCCAGTCAGGATTTGATATTCTGATTCCCCTTGAATCAGAATAATTATCGAATAATGTTGTACTTTAAAATCTTGAATTAAATATATTTGCATATATTACATTTTTTTTCTTGAATTAAATATATTTGCATATATTAAATATATTAAATTTTCATGTTGGTTCTGTTCTGTTTACCCCAAGGGGGGTTATTGCTGCTCTCCCTGCTCTTATCCATGCTAGGCTGCATGGATGCGCAGGGAGTTCTCGCCCACAACGGAGCCGCCAATCCAAACTGACTCTGGAATCCAAATGAACCAGTAAATTATAATGTAAAGAGTTAAATAGAATAATCAAATGTCTGTTTTAAATTATAATATAAATGACTAATAATTAATTGGCGTTCCAACTTGAACTGGAACGCAGCGAAGCTTGAGTTTCTGGTTTCCCACATTCACATGCGAATGAATGGGAGTCATTGGAATTAAAAGTCTAGTGTGACTGGACTGTAATAATTAAAAAAGCTTTAAGTAAAATAAATTAAATATCAATCTAAACATTGGTATCAACATTATGAAACTATTGTATAATTTGTAGTGCTAATATTACATTAGATAATTGTGTCATTGATCAAATATATTTAATAGTTGTTTGCCACAGAAACGTTATTTGTGTCTATAATGTTTTAAAAAATATTATTAGAAGATTAATGTACCTTATTTATGGAAAGTAGTTTTTGCTATTACATCAGAGCTCTTTTTATGTCCTTTCACTTCATATTCCTCTCTTTGAATTATTTTTGTTGTAATGAAAATGAAATAAATTTTTCTCTTTGATTTCAGACCTGATGGAAGTGAAGGAGGAGAGTGAAGAACTGAGTGAAGTGAAGGAGGAGAGTGAAGAACTGAGTGAAGTGAAGGAGGAGAGTGAAGAACTGAGTGAAGTGAAGGAGAAGAGAGAAGAACTGAGTGAAGTGAAGGAGGAGAGAGAAGAACTGAGTGAAGTGAAGGAGAAGAGAGAAGAACTGAGTGAAGTGAAGGAGGAGAGAGAAGAACTGAGTGAAGTGAAGGAGGAGAGTGAAGAACTGAGTGAAGTGAAGGAGGAGAGAGAAGAACTGAGTGAAGTGAAGGAGGAGAGTGAAGAACTGAGTGAAGTGGAGGAGGAGAGTGAAGAACTGAGTGAAGTGAAGGAGGAGAGTGAAGAACTGAGTGAAGTGAAGGAGGAGAGAGAAGAACTGAGTGAAGTGAAGGAGGAGAGTGAAGAACTGAGTGAAGTGGAGGAGGAGAGTGAAGAACTGAGTGAAGTGAAGGAGGAGAGTGAAGAACTGAGTGAAGTGAAGGAGGAGAGTGAAGAACTGAGTGAAGTGAAGGAGGAGAGAGAAGAACTGAGTGAAGTGAAGGAGGAGAGAGAAGAACTGAGTGAAGTGAAGGAGGAGAGAGAAGAACTGAGTGAAGTGAAGGAGGAGAGAGAAGAACTGAGTGAAGTGAAGGAGGAGAGAGAAGAACTGAGTGAAGTGAAGGAGGAACATGTCAAACCTGAAGAAAAACCTTTGAGAATCCACTCTAGAGAGAAGCCGTTCACAGTTGCGAGTTTCACACGCAAACAAAGTCTTAATGTTCACATGAGGATCCACACTGTAGAAAAGCCGTTCGCTTGTGATCAGTGTGGGAATAGATTCACAAACAAACCAAGTCTTCAGATCCACATGAGTGTTCATACAGGCGAGAAGCCGCACACCTGTGATCAGTGTGGAAAGAGCTTCACACAAAAACAACACCTTCAAGGTCACATGATGATCCACACCGGAGAGAGGCCGTTCACATGTGATCAATGCAGCAAAACATTTCTCTGTGCGTCAAACCTGAAGAGACACCTGAGAGTTCATACGAAGAAGAAGCCGCATTCATGTTCTGTGTGTGGAAAGAGTTTTTCACGGCTGCAAACTTTACAAATACATCAGAAAATTCACACTGATGTGAGAGAGTACGTGTGCTTTGAGTGTGAGAAGACTTTTAATTTAGCGAACAATTTAAAACGGCACCAGATTATTCACACTGGAGAAAAACCTCACAAGTGTTCACAGTGTGACAAGAGATTCAGTCATACAGAAAATCTGAAAAGACATCAGAAAACACACACTGGTGTGAGAGAGTACATGTGCTTTGAGTGTGAGAAGACTTTTACTACAGCGAACAGTTTAAAACGGCACCTAAGAATTCACACTGGAGAAAAACCTTACAAGTGTTCACTCTGTGACAAGAGATTCATTCAGTCATCAAATCTGAAAAGACATGAGAGAATCCACAACAGAACTAGTCAATAGTTTGGAAACATTTCTATTTTTAATGTTTTGAAAGAAGCCTTTTATGCTCATTAATGCTCCATTTATTTGTTCAAAAACACAGAAAAAAACGTAATATTGTGAAATATTACTACAATTTAAAATAATAGTTTTCTATTGTAATATAATAAAGACAAATTTCTATTTTAATTAAATGCTGTTCTTTTTAACCATTTATTCATCAATGAATTCTGAATAAAGTATCACAGGTTCCAAAAAATCATTGAGTAGCAACTGTTTCCAACATTGATAACCATTTTGCGTGTTGTTGTCAGCCTGCACTTCACATAATAGGCCAACCAGATGTTCTCGACACAAGCTTCGAAGCCTTGCTATCAGACGTAATCACAGGTTCTCTTACGAGAGGTTCTCTCGTATTGCGTAAGTAGCTTACGCATCGGGAAAGTCTTCTTTCTTCGAGATCTGAAGCCAAAAAATTATCCTTAATTTTGTATTCATTGTCAACGCAGTGCAGCAGCCGACAGACCTAGGCAGGCTAAATAAGCGTGCTCATTGGCTGCTCGGCTGCAACTGCTTAAGCCTATCGGTGAGCGCTCTGAACGCGGCAACCAATGAGGGCGCTTCGCGCCCTCCACACCCTTCTAACCGTCAGAATGGGCGTGGCCAGCGTGTATATATTCAGCGCTCACAGGCTAAAATTCTGATTTTCTTGTCTTCAGCGACGCTCTTCGCATCGCTGGATCTTGAGAGCCGCCGCCGTTGAAACCAGCGACCAGCAAGCTTAGGACAGCGCCTGAGGAAGCCGGCCGTCTTCGCCGCCTTCAGCCATCCGTGCCTGCTACGCTATCCGGCGACATATCCTTTACATTATTACTGTTTCTGTGTGTACTCTAAAAGAGCACGTGGCTCGTTTTGCGGCTCGTGCCGCGCCCCGCTCAGCAACGGAGACCGCCACCTCTCTGCGCTCTCCGACTGGGCCGCGGGCACGCCGCCACCGCACTCTCCGAGTGCGAAGAGCTTTCAATGTCGACCCTGCGGGCTCGACTTGAAGCTTTCGACCAAGCTGTCGCTCCGCCTGTCCCTGCCGGGCCGCGCAATAAGAAGCGCCGCTCGCAGCGACCACCGGAGACTGTTGTGACTGAGGAGCTCGCCGGAACCTCTCCCTCGAGCTCTCTCTCGCCCTCTCCCTCCCGGCCGCTCAACCGCCGGCTCTGCCTGCGCCGCCGCCGCGTCAGGAGATGAGGTGAATGTGATAGATACCCGTACTCTCCCTCTGTTCGAGCCGTGCAATACGCCGCTCACAAGGGATGGCAGAAGCGGACGGTCTCGGAGCGAGTTTCCTCTCCCTCTGTTCGAGCCGCGCAAACTGAGCCGCTCACGAGGGATGGCAGAAGCGGACGGTCTCGGAGCGAGTTTCCTCTCCCTCTGTTCGAGCCGTGCAATACGCCGCTCACGAGGGATGGCAGGAGCGGACGGTCTCGGAGCGAGTTTCCTCTCCCTCTGTTCGAGCCGCGCAAACTGCGCCGTTCACAAGGGATGGCAGGAGCGGACGGTCTGAGCTCTCTTTACGTTACAAGAAAGCTACTCCGTCTTCGCGCGTCACTGGTGAAAGGGGAACAGAGTGTTTTCGTCCCGCCGTGGCCTGGACTATAACCTCCATTCTCACACATTTCTCAGTCCCCTCTTAAGTTCAGGCGACTGGAATTGTTACTATTGCAGTATACGAGCCTGTTATAAATACACGCTCGCCTGCAAGCAAACGCTGTCACAAGACATGATGACGCTAACCGCGTACTAATGTATTCTCCCCTGTGGCTCAGTGGCGGAATCCTAGACTGTCAAGCTAGAGACCCGGGTTCGGTCCCCGCTCTCGCGGCAGTTAAAGTTTATGCTGTTCGCTTCTCCGAGCTCGCGGCCAGTTTTTCTTACATACAGAAAACAAGCCCGCTCTCTCCCTCGTTGGGCCGTGCAAATTGCGCCGTTCAAGGGATGACAAAGCGGACGGTCACGAGCAGCGTTCAGCGTGCGCGCCTCACTCACCGGCGAAAAGAGAAGAGAGTGTGTTAGTCTCGCTACGGCTGGACAACCGCCAATCCTCACACATTTCTCAGTCCCCTCTTAAGTTCAGGCGACTGGAAATATTACTATTGCAGTAAACGAGCCTGTTTTAAACACACGCTCGCCTGCAAACGAACGCCGACGCGACACATGGTCGCTTTTTATATGCTCGCGCTAACTGAAAGCCTATGTGATTCCCCTGTGGCTCAGTGGCAGAATCATACGCTTTCATGCGAGAGACCCGCGTTCGATCCCAGCTCTCGGGGAAAATAAAATTTATGCTGCTTGCTTCTCCGAGCTCGCGGCCAGTCTTTCTTACTTACAGAAAGCGAACCCGCCCCTCGCACCACACCTTCTCAGGGTGCTCGAGTATTTTTTGAGCGTCTAAACACGAGAGAAGAAAAGACGGTTAAATCCCGCAGCCCTGCGGCTGGACCACCATCGAAGCTTAACGCTCTGTCAGTCCCCGTTGCCACGGCTACTGCAGCTGTTTACCCCGCAGTCAACGAGCCGGTATCTACTCGCTCGCCTGCGCGCATCCGCCGTTCTCACGGCAACCCAGAAAATGTCAAAAGAGCATAATGTCTGGTTGCACGGCTGACGCCGTATGTGTTTCTAGTACAGTGAATGTGCCCACGTTCTGTGCTCACCCCTGTACACAAGCACTATACATCCCGTGTCTCTCACAGAGCCCACTCTCATGAAGCAGGCAAAAGCCGCTTTAGTGTTAAAAGTAGGTCACGTGTCCACTTCTCCGTGCCCACACCTACTCACTGCCCGCTCTGTCACACGGCCTTGCACGACCGGTCATGTTTTAAATGTGAGTCCTGTGCCCGCCCTCGAGCGCTCACACATAACGTTACATTTTCGCGCCTCACACTATATGTTCCCCGTCCAAAGCCACCGGGACACTGTGTGTAAAACGGCCAGCTATCGCTACGTGCGATCCGCCGTATCTAACCACCAAGAGCGCGCGCGCCGCGCCCGCCCCTGAATGTAACTCCTGTGCCCGCCCTCGAGCGCTCACACATACTAACGAACATTTTCGCCCCGACGCCGCCATCGCGCGTCGCGCCTCACACTTTATGTTCCCCGTCTAAAGCCACCGGGACACTGTGTGTAAAACGGCCAGCTATCGCTGCGTGCGATCTGCCGTATCTAAGCACCAAGAGCGCGCGCGCCGCGCCCGCCCCTCTGTTTCGAGCTCTCGAGCCCGCGATGCGCGGCGATCGGAGCCCGGAGGCCATTCTGCCCCTGGCTGCACACGCAAAAGCGTGGGAAACTATTCCAGGCGCATCAGAACGGGTGCTAAGCACAGTAAAACAGGGCTATACTCTGCAGTTCGCTCGCCGCCCTCCGCGCTTTCAAGCGCGTATCGAGACCAGAGTGAATGGGGAAGTAGCACATCTACTTCGAGCAGAAATACACTTCTGTGCAAAAGGGCTATGGAACCGGTTTCCCCTTCCATGAGCGAGTCGGGCTTTTACAGCCGTTATTTCCTCGTTCCCAAGAAGGACGGAGCACTCAGACCAATTTTGGATCTGAGACGTTTGAACGAGGCTCTTATGAGAAGACCGTTCAAAATGCTCACAACCAGACAAATTCTCGCGCAAATTCGCCCGAGGGACTGGTTTATATCTCTCGATCTAAAAGACGCGTGCTTTTCAGATCCTGATAATACCCCGTCACAGGCCATTCTTGAGATTCGCCTTCGACGGTCAGGTATATCAGTACACGGCCCGCCTGTCGACACAGCGCGCGCGCTGCATTCGACGCCTGGCCGCGTCTCTCCGGCCGGGCAGCACCGTACCTCTCAAAACATTTCAGAGGCTACTGGGTTGTATGGCCTCAGCCGCAGCAGTGCTTCGGCTGGGTCTTTTACGAATGCGCCCGCTACAATGCTGGCTGAATGCCCGAGTGCCTCACAGAGCATGGGCTTCCGGCGGTATTCGCATCAGAGTGACTCAGAGCTGCGTTTCAGCTCTGAAGCCCTGGTTAGCGGCCGACTGGTACCAGCGGGGAGTGACAATGGGAGCTATCTCACACCGCAAAATTATCTCGACGGACGCTTCCACCTCAGGCTGGGGCGCTCTGTTCGAGGGCAAACCGGCTTTTGGCCTATGGTCAGACCGGGAAAAATGCCTCCACATAAACTGTTTGGAGATGATAGCGGTCGAGAACGCGCTCAGGCGCTTCCTCCCATTCATACGGGATCACCATGTGCTAGTCCGCTCGGATAACATGTCCGTGGTATCCTATGTGAACCGACAGGGCGGTGTCAGATCCAGGAATCTGTGCAGGCTGACAGAACGCCTTCTCGTGTGGGCTTACCGCTCGCTGCGCTCGCTGAAAGCCGCGCACGTACCGGGCCACCTGAATGTCGGTCCAGACAGACTGTCCAGGGACAACATTCCCCCGGGAGAATGGTCTCTGCACCTCCAGACAGTCCAGTTTCTCTGGCGCCTATTCGGCAGAGCGGAAATCGACCTCTTTGCGTCGAAAGACAATGCTCAATGCCTGAAGTTTTATTTGAAGAGCGAAGACGCGCTGTCCCAGACATGGCCCAGCCTCCCGCTGTATGCTTTTCCTCCGATCTCCCTGTTGCCACAGGTCATTTAGAGGATCAGAGAAACGCACCACTCAGTGCTGCTTATAGCCCCGCGATGGGAAAACCAAACTTGGTACCCAGAGCTAGTGAGGCTGTCGCACTCACCCCCGTGGCCGATCCCGGTGAGAAAGGATCCTCTCCCAAGCCGCTGGATCGATCTGGCATCCCCATCCAGAGCGCTGGTTGCTGCATGCATGGGTGATCAACGGATACCCGTTGACCTGTCAGAAGGGGTCGTGAACACGATCACACAGTCGAGAGCCCCCTCCACGAGACGGCTCTATGCGTCTAAATGGTCGGTGTTTTCTAAATGGTGCGCTACTCAAAACCTGGATCCGCGCGCATGCGGGGTCCCGCGGGTGCTCTCCTTCTTACAAGAGCTGTTGGAAAAGGGCAGATCCCCTTCCACGCTCAAAGTATATATGGCCGCTATTACAGCGTTCGCTGAGACGACGCGCGGCCGGGCAATGGGAAGGAATGAGCTCATTATCCGCTTCCTCAGAGGAGCTAGACGGATGAATCCCCCGCGGCCCCCCTCGGTTCCCTCGTGGGATCTGTCCTTGGTCCTGGCGGCCCTAAAGGCTTTTCCCTTTGAACCGCTTGAATCCGCGGATCTAAAGTATCTGTCGCTTAAAACCGTTTTTCTGATAGCTCTGTCTTCAGTCAAACGAGTGGGTGATTTGCACGCGCTATCTGTTAGCCCTGCATGTCTCGAGTTCGGGCCGAATGACTCGAAAGTCATTCTCAGACCGAGGCACGGTTACATCCCCAAAGCGATTGGAACCCTGTTTAGGGCACAAGTTATTTCCCTCTCGGCTCTGCCAGCATCCGATAGTGGGGACAGTGATAACCTCCTATGCCCTGTCCGGGCGCTGAGAGTTTACATCACGCGCTCCGCCGCTTTCAGGCGTTCAAAGCAGCTCTTTGTTTCCTTCGGCGGACGCACCAAAGGTCTTGCCGCCTCGAAGCAGAGCTTGTCCAGGTGGATAGTGGACGCGATAGCAGCAGCTTATGCCTCCAAACACCTGCAGTGCCCTCTGGGCATCAGAGCCCATTCCACTAGAGGCATGGCCTCGTCGTGGGCCTGGTCCAGCGGAATTTCTATCCACGACATTTGTATGGCGGCGAGCTGGGCCTCCCCGTCAACATTCGTGAGGTTTTATAACCTGGAAGTTCCTGCCCTACAGGCAAAAATATTGTCAGTATAAGTGACATGTATGCTCTGCCCAGCTCCCGTGTGCAGACTACGTTCATATGCTGGCGCTATTCTGGTAACTACTCAGGGTGAAGTGTTTGACTCAGACCGGCTGATCCGTTCTGTTTCCTATTTCCCGTTACGCGCTGTTATCGGTGCTGGCCCGCGCTGCTGGCCGCCCGCATTATTCTCTGCCGCGTGGGAATTTTTCTCTTCATGTGAGACCGACTATGTCGTTTTCTCCTACCCTTATGAGTGCTTATGTGCTGTATGGGCTCGCTCCGCCGGCCCTACTGTTTGTACTGTTATGTTTATAGACCGGCCGCGCCGCTCTATTTCATATGCTGCATGAAGTGCATGTACTGCGCTGGCCCGTCTCTCCGACCGGCCACATTTCCCAGCAGAGTGTTTTCCCCGGTTCCCCTGGGATTCATGGGCTGGATGCTCGGCGCACACGGCGTTGACAAAGGGTTCCCGATGCGTAAGCTACTTACGCAATACGAGAGAACCTCTCGTAAGAGAACGTACTCGGTTACTAATGTAACCTCGGTTCTCTCTAGAAGAGGGAACGAGTATTGCGTAACCTGCCGTGTCGCGCCACGAGCTTTTGCGCTTCAGACTGCGAAAACCAGAATTTTAGCCTGTGAGCGCTGAATATATACACGCTGGCCACGCCCATTCTGACGGTTAGAAGGGTGTGGAGGGCGCGAAGCGCCCTCATTGGTTGCCGCGTTCAGAGCGCTCACCGATAGGCTTAAGCAGTTGCAGCCGAGCAGCCAATGAGCACGCTTATTTAGCCTGCCTAGGTCTGTCGGCTGCTGCACTGCGTTGACAATGAATACAAAATTAAGGATAATTTTTTGGCTTCAGATCTCGAAGAAAGAAGACTTTCCCGATGCGTAAGCTACTTACGCAATACTCGTTCCCTCTTCTAGAGAGAACCGAGGTTACATTAGTAACCGAGTACGTTTTTAATGTTTATTTTTTATGATGGACACACACATCTTACTACAAATTGAGATAGACAATTTAATAGAAAGAGAGTTATATAATAATTTTGCTAATGAAGTTGCTAAACAACATGACAAGGACACAGACACTACAGTTGTATTAATACAATAACATTAATACACTAGGAAAGCTTCTAAAAAACCTATTTATTATAACTTAAACTTATTTAAAGACAAATATTTGTCTTTAAATATTTCTTCAGAATTTTTAAGGAATCTTAGTTTGATTTCATTATTTAGCCTATATAATAAAGAGATTTAAGAATTGGGTTTAATTCAATTTTAAAGTGGGGATAGGATGGAATAGCATTTGCAAATCTTTTATTATGATTTAAAAAGTTCCCAAATATAAAATAATAACAATGTACTTGTTAGATTTAAGGTTCCATTAGGCTACATCATATAGAAAAATAGATTGTATAACAAGTCCATATATGGTCAGTTCCCTTTCAGTCGAGAACCTCAGACGTAGTCGATGTCGACTGAATGGGGATCAAGCTTAGGGAGCCTGTCTTCTTCGTACTAAGATTTTATCAAGCCAATTCCAAAAAGAAAAATATGTCATTCCACCAGTGCATTTCTCGATGCATTTGTTCCCTGTCTTTCTGTAACGGTCACAATTGTTGCATCACGTGTTTGGGCTTACAGCACGTTGAAGCAGCTTCAGTGGACAGTTCATGTTCTCATTGCGGGAATATGACTGTCGCAGTGTTGAGGTTTAGACTCGCTTTCGTCCGCGAAGCGTGAGTCCCCATTACCACGTCCCGTCTTCGGGTGCCGCGTGGGTGACAGGACGATAGTGTTGGATGTCTAACCATTCCCTCACTCATCCCTTCCGCCGCAGCCGGTGGTGTCCCCCGTGGAGCGTGCTGGTCCATCCGTAATATTTGGACCGGCCGTTTCACCCGGGGCTCCCCCAGCGGACAGGACGCAGATCGCAGCATCGGAGGGTGAGCTGGCCTCTGGAGATGGACTCCAAAAATTAAAGTTTAAAGTTTATGTTATTTAGCTAAATAATATTATCAGAGGTTTTATACAGTAAGCCTTTTATTACTCTATTCTTATTGTTTTCATGTTATTATTTTTGGTAACACTTTACTTGAAGGGATGTGCATAAGACTGACATGACACCTTCATAATCATGACATGTCAGATGTCATAAATATGAAGGAGGTCTTATGCATGTTTATGACAACTGTCATTAAGTGTCATTCGCTCAATTATGACATTTTTAATGCAAATATGACATTACCAAGACAACATAAATTGTCATAAATATGTCATAAACATGACATAGCAGATTAACTATCAAACTTAAGAAACCACTTAGCTTTATGGGTTAACATTTCATTAAACTGTCAGGTGGTTGGTTTTGACATTGGCTGTCATGAAGCCATTATAACTGTCATGAATGTTTTTCTTGACCTCAATTACAGTGGTACAAATTTAATTTGTCATTAAAATGTTATAATGGCTTCATGACAGTCAATGTCAAAACCAACCACCTGACAGTTTAATGAAATGTTAACCCATAAAGCTAAGTGGTTTCTTAAGTTTGATAATTAATCTGCTATGTCATGTTTATGACATATATGACAGGTTGTGTTGTCTTAGTAATGTCAAGTTGCCATAACAAAGACATCTCAAACAATGTCATATTTGCATTAAACATGACAAAATTGAACGAATGACACTTAATGACAGTTGTCATAAACTTGCATAAGACCTCCGTCATATTCATGACATGTGTCATGTCATGATTATGACGGTGTCATGTCAGTCTTATGCACACCCCTTCAAGTAAAGTGTTACCTTATTTTTTTGGTCATTTGGGTATTAACGTTGTATAGTCAATAAAGAAAAATATAACGCTAGAAAGAGTGAGTAAAGCCGATGAAACTGAACTGGGTGTTCAGATAGGAGGATCGCAGACTCAGGGTGTTGCTGTTGCTGAGCGAGCGACTGAGTGAGAAACGAAGCCCGAGACCCGTCTGACGGAGCGGGAGAGAAGGAGCGGAAGCGTGTGATCGGAGGTAGCCAAGATAGCTAGCCATGTGGGCTTATGTTGGCGGACATGTTGGTGAATCGCGCTGCACGTTAGCATCCGGACTGAATTTCCACGCTCTCAATGTGTTGCAAGTGTTTGTTCAGCGCACTCAATGTTTTGCACGACCAACACAGGCCTGCAACGTTTTTTTTTTCTTTGTTCAAATCGTTACCGTGAGTAAACTGGAACGTGTGTGAATGTGTGTGTGAGTGGGCCCACCACTGCATTTGCTAAGACTTGTTTCAGGACACTTGGCGGGGGTTTTTTGTGTTGATTGTAAAGTTCTCTGTGAATTCTCGATTGTTAGGAAAGAGCTAACGTTAAGGGAGGGAACTTTTAGATCATTTATTCTGGTGTAACAAGTGTGATTGAAGCTATTAAGGTCTCTAGCTAAATTTAACGAGGCTATCATTTAAGTGTTTGGGGAATTTTTTGGTTATTTATTTTGTATATTCGTTAATATTTTGTTTTTGGGGAAAGCTTTTATATTCTATTTGTCAAATTCTTTTATTTAAAATAAACCAAGTTTTTATTTTGCTAAACTAAAAACTATCTCTGGGTCTTATTATTTTTAAATATTTTATTGTCAAAAGGTTTTACAACTTATTAGAAACTTATAAGGTGCACCTTCGTGGTATCCAGCTGACCTACACCGAACCCAAGCACCCCCCATTCTCACGTAAGTAGCTCACAGAGTGGTTGTACGGGTGCTACATAATTATGAAGCATGGCTAAAACTATGCACTATGCACTATGATTGATAGACTGAAAACAACTGTTGGCATTACTGGATCAGCTCTGGATTGGTTTTCCTCCTATCTTTCAGACAGGAGTTTCTCTGTGTCCGTAGGAACATACAGTATATGTCAGACTCTGCTCCTTTGTCATGTGGTGTGCCCCAAGGTTCTGTGCTTGGCCCTCTGCTGTTCAGCCTGTATATGCTTCCTCTTGGGAAGATTATTGGTAGCTTTGGAGAAATATCATACCATTGTTATGCTGATGATATTCAATTATATCTATCTTTTAGCCCTGATAGGCTGGACAAACTGTCCTTGTTGCACAATTGCTTAGCCTCCATTAAAAATTGGATGGCAGACAACTTTCTGCAACTAAACCCAGACAAAACTGAGGTGCTGATTTTTGCACCGGACAATATTATTCCTAGGATTAGGCAGGCAATTGGGGCTCTGTCATCCTCGGACCGTAATCTTGTGCGAAATTTGGGTGTCATTTTTGATAAATCTATGTGTTTTAGCAGTCATGTTAAATCTGTGGTTCGTTCCTGTTTTTTCCATCTCAGGAACATCGCTAAGATTAGATCTGTGGTTTCTAAAAAAGAGATGGAGATGCTTATTCACGCTTTTATTTCTTCTCGTCTTGGCTTTTGCAATGTACTGTACACTTGTTTAAACAAATCCTCCATGGACAAATTGCAAGTGGTACAGAATGCAGCTGCAAGACTTTTGAATAAGACCAACAGGAGATCACATATTACACCTATACTTAAGGCTCTACATTGGCTTCCAATTAGTTTTAGAGTACAGTTTAAAATTTTAACCATTACTTACAGAGCCTTGCATGATCAAACTCCCTCTTATATCCAGGATACTGCATGTATCCACTTCTGGTCGCTCTTTGAGGTCTTCAGGCCAAGACCTTTTAACTGTTCCTAGAACACGTTTTAAAACAAGAGGTGACCGAGCCTTTTGTGTGGTGGCTCCAAGGCTCTGGAACTCTCTTCCATTAGCCTTGAGAGCGTTGGACTCTGTGGAAGCTTTTAAAAACGCCTTAAGACGCATCTTTTTAGACAAGCATTTAATTAGCAATATGGTTTTGTATGTTTTTGTATATGTGTATATTTGTATGTAATGTGTATGTGTATATATGTTATGTGTATATTTTAATTTTGTGAAGCACTTTGTGACCTTTTTGTCTGTGAAAAGTGCTATAGAAATAAAGCTTACTTACTAAAACCATGGAAATGCGCTGCACTCCTTTTGAAACCTGCTGCTTTAATTTTTACCTTTGAGTTTTTTAATACTTGTACATTTTATTAAAATATTAGGCTTGTTTGAGATGCGCCGATGTAGTCGAGAGTAGGCGCTGAGGAGAGGAGTGAAAACAGTTCAGGCAAGCCGGACAGATCTATCTTCTCATAGCTGATCTGACACCTACTGGAACAGATACTGATAAATACTTTACATTGAGCCTATAATGAGACATTTTAAATACATGATACATAATATTGAATAAGTACATAAGTTGTATAAGTACATAATTGTACATAAGTTGTATGATCGTTTTCAGTTTCTGAACATTTTAATGATCTAATTACTTTATTTTATACCATGGTCTGGGTGAATACTCGATTCTGATTGGCTGCAGGGTGTCCGTTAAAAAGTGATAATGGACACCTAGGAAAGGCGTCCCGTCAATTTGCCTGATGACAGTTCTAAATGATTGCGCTGGCTCAAACTCACTGATCAACTGCTGCGGTCGGGTCGCTGTGGCCACGTTGCTTGGCAACGCCTGTATACGGGAGATATTAAATAGTGCGCTCGACTTAATAAGTAAAAACCCTCACGATTTTTACTCTAATACACATTAAAGTATTATTAATTGATTAAATATTTCTTTCTTTCGTAAGTAACCATGGTATAAGCGGGTTAAAGGAGAACTCTCTCTCATTTTTTTGTACATTTGGAGTGCTGTCAATACAGAGAACGACGACAAAAATCGGTGTTGCCTACACCGAGTTATTCTATTTTTAAAATTTGCACCCTGTTGACTTCAATGGGGCAAGTACTAAACCTGCTTTTAGCCTCTTAACATTCTTGATGTGTCATTACAAGTGCACAGAAAATGTGAGTGATTCCTTCTGAGTGAACACGAGTGAGTCTGACTGCAGTAGATGTGAAAGATATGTATAAAAATGATGTTATTTAAGCCAGCGCAAATACCTTTGTTTACATCCTGTTTTTCGGTTGAAGCCCAAAGTAGTCGATTGCCGAGTTCACGCGCGTGATCATAGGTATTAAACCTATGCGTGTGGTACCACCTCCGGCCTGGGGTGTCCTGGTGCCACGTGCACTGATGGACACCCTTATGCTTGAACATGGAGTCTAATAACAGAACACCGCTCGGGTTCCTCCCAATCACGCCCTTCCAGGTGTCATTGTTGCAGCCAAAAAGGGGTGTTGAAGTCCCCCAGTAGAATGACAGTCCCCAGTCGGAGCACTTTCCAGCACCCTTCCCAGAGACCCCAAGAGGGCTAGGTACTCTACACTGCCGTTCGGCCCGTAGGCGCACACGACAGTGAGAGACCCTGTCCTCGACCCAAAGGCAAACCAGGGTAAACTCCAACACATGGCGGCTGAGCTGGGGGTTACAAGCAAACCCACACCAGCCCGCCGCCTCACACCATAGGCAACTCTCGAGGAGTGTGGTTCCAGAGCCCAAGCTGTGCGTGGAGGTTAAGCCCCACTATCTCTAGTCGGTACCTCTCAACCTCACTTTCAATTCTCTTACTCTCAATGAAAGGTTAGATTTTTACTAGTTTAAAAAAAAAATTTGATAAAATATCAAAAGGATAAACAATGCAGATTTATTTTTTTACAGCCATCTTTCATCATATTTACAGACTGAGGGGATTTGATGATTACTATATGAATGTTTATTTCTGTATTTTATGCTTTTATAACTTTTGCTTACAGGTCTTTACTACTTCAACGAAGAAACAGAATAGTGTTAGAATTAGAAATACAAATTGCTTTATTTGCATATTTACCAAGGGGGCAAATAATTCTGACCAGCACTGTATATGAATGAATGAATAATTTTTATTATTGTGTCTTGCATACTACTGTATGCCCAGCCCTAATGGGCTTGTAAGACACCAATACCACCAACAAAAGACCAGTTGTCAGACAGTAGGCACAAAATACATGAACTTATTTGAATAAACAAGTCTGCCGCCTCATCCAGGCTTTACAAACAAAAGTAGGCAATTTAAACACATTAAAATTAAACAATCATCTTGTCGTCATCACTAATCCAGAACATTTCAGGCTTTTTAACAAACAATTCACCAATAATACATTTCTAAAATCATCGTACCGTGGGCAATATAACACAAAATGAGTTTCATTTTCAACCTCTCCTAACTCACACAGTCTAAAGAGTCTGTCCTCTTCAGGGGTTTGAGTGAACCTACCAGTTTCTAAGGCCAGGGGAAGGATGCCAGTTCGCAGCTGAGCCACCAAAGATCGTTGGTTCCTTGTCAAATTTGCCTTTACATACAACTCTGTTTCATATACATTTTTAATTTGTAAGTAAGTCCTTAGCTTTGGCTTAGCCATAATCCCAATCAGCCATTTATGTTTAAAATTTGACATCAAATTGGATCTGATGTTATTGATGCTACAAGGCAAATAATTACAGAATATGTACTGAGTTGTACATCAGCAAAAACAGTCTGGAGCTCTGCAGCCCAAGGGGACTTATTCTTACTCCACAGAAAAACTTTTTTTGTTACTCTATTTTCAGGCAGATTAATAAATCGTGCAATGTACGACTGTCAGTTTAAGTCTGTAACTCAGTTATACTCATTTATATAGCACGTTTAACAATGTAGATTGTTTCAAAGCAGCTACAAGTACATAAGTTGTATAAATACATAATTGTACATAAGTTGTATGGTCGTTTTCAGTTTCTGCACATTTTAATGATCTAATTACTTTATTGTAATGAATGTAGTAATCATAAAATCTTTAAATAGAGCAGTTTTATAGGCTTTTATCATGTATCCTGACTAACAGCACAGAATAAAGTGAGATGATCTGCTGATGATCCTGAATGGCTTGTTGAATGAGTGTTGATAGTCTGAGGCTCATCAATATTAACAGATCTGCTGAAAACACTCTTTATTTCATGACAATAGTTCCTGTTTTCACCTCATTTATTATGTTGATGTCTTCAGATCTCCTGTAAATTGACACTTAAAGCTCATTTCATTGGTGTCAGCAGACTGAGGGGATTTGACGATTACTATATGAATGTTTATTTCTGTATTTTATGATTTTATAACATTTGCTTACAGGTCTTTACTACTTTTCTATATATCTGCTATTTTTTCCACAAAGAAATAGAATAATGTTAGAATTAGAAATACAAATTGCTTTATGATAGACAGACAGATATAAATGCTTAACTGTGCAAATTAGTATATGGTTAAATACAAAAAGGGGTTTATATAGCAAAAACAACAAATACAATCTCTCTCTATATTTTTTTCAGTCATATTTAGAACAAGAATAATTTGATGACATATTCAAACACTGTATATTAGGATCATGCAGCCCCAAAATACTCATTAATTTTCATTTTAAGTCTTTACACTTATCCTTATCCCACTGTCCTTCAAACTACTTTTTTTGTCAGCAAGAAGCTTTTAATCATTTTAAAAAATAATGCAATTAAGTATGATCTCTTATTCTTGAACTCTTGGTCTCTTCAGAAAAAAAGTCAGAATAATTATGTTGTTTCATTTTTACATAAAGATGTTACGCTGAATGATGATTCAACATTATTTCACCTATATTCTGACATTTTGTCTCCACAAAAGTTATTTGAAACATTACACTTGCATTTATTGGGTTTTCTGTGTATACACAATCACTTTTGTACATGTAATATCAATCTGACACTAAAAATAAACATCTGGTCTTTGACCCTATTAAAACAAACTCAGTAACTGATATATATATTTTTTTGATTTTGGCAGATAAGCTCCTCCCACAGCAATTGCATCATCAGTGAAGCTCCTCCCACAGCAATTACATCATCAGTGAAGCTCCTCCCACTGTAATTCTCCAATAAATGCTGGAATATTCCCATCATCCTACAAGTGAAGACGAGCATCAGAGCATCAGGAAGAGCTGAAATCTGCAAAGACTGAGTTTATTAAAGAGGACAGTGAGAACATGGGTGATCCAGAACCCTGCAGAATGAAACACACTGAAGATCCTGAAGAACAAAGAGGTTGGTGTTTATTCTTCATTCATTCATGATGCTGAAGAACATTCATGTTAGAAACATTCAAGCACTTCATCACTTTTAGATAAACAGTTAAACTATGAAATGGTACAGATTTTCAGCAAATGTTCAGTTAAAGGGAGTTTCAGTTCAGTTCTTTTATCTATATGCTAATTGAGGCTAAATAATTTATCTGTCAGTCTATCATAAAACAATTTATGCTATTTCACACATTTGTATTTATATTTCTAACATTATTCTATTTCTTTATTTAGATAAGGGCAAATATTTTAAAAGTAGTAAAGAACTGTAAGAAAAGCATTTGAACAAAAGAATAATAATAAAAGCAATATTTGTAACCTCAGTCTGCTGACACCAATGAAATGAGCTTTAAGTGTCAATTCACAGGAGATCTGAAGACATCAGCATAATAAATGAGGTGAAAACAGGAACTATTGTCATGAAATAAAGAGTGTTTTCAGCAGATCTGTTAATATTGATGAGCCTCAGACTATCAACACTCATTCAGCAAGCCATTCAAGATCATCAGCAGATCATCTCACTTTATTCTGAGTGTTTGCTGTTAGAAACACATTATTTGAGTCAGGATACAAGCCTTTAAAGAAAAACTTTTATTTCTCTAAATGATTTATTCATCCCACAATTCTGTGACGTTCCGTTTTATACAGTAAGTTCCATTAGTGACTGGATTCTGTGATTCTGCATCTCAGGAATCAAATGCTCTACATGATATTTGCAGTATTAAAGAGAGTTAGTTTTTGTGTTATTTATTGTTGTGTTATAAAGTTGTTAATAATCAAGCATAGCGTTAGTTCTGGCAGGTCACGTTAGTCAAGCTCGCATCAGCTGACCCTCAGCTGATCCACATCTACCTATAGGAATACGACGCCTATCACCATATACATATATAAGCTCCTTCAGTATTATCAGGAGCTATCACGTTTCTCAGGAGCTAATTACCCTCCTCCATCCCCAGCTCCTCCTCTCGCCCAATCAGGATTTGATATTCTGATTCCCCTTGAATCAGAATAATTATCGAATAATGTTGTACTTTAAAATCTTGAATTAAATATATTTGCAAATTTTCATGTTGGTTCTGTTCTGTTTACCCCAAGGGGGGTTATTGCTGCTCTCCCTGCTCTTATCCATGCTAGGCTGCATGGATGCGCAGGGAGTTCTCGCCCACAACGGAGCCGCCAATCCAAACTGACTCTGGAATCCAAATGAACCAGTAAATTATAATGTAAAGAGTTTAATTGAATAATCAAATGTCTATTTAAACTATGATATAAATGACTAATAATTCATTGGTGTTCCAACTTGAACTGGAACGCAGCGAAGCTTGAGTTTCCGGTGTCCCACGTTCACATGCGAATGAATGGGAGTCATTGGAATTAAAAGTCTAGTGTGACTGGACTGTAATAATTAAATAGTTTTAAGTAAAATAAATTACATTTTACATTAGATAATTGTGTCATTGATCAAATATATGTAATAGTTTTTCTACAGAAACATGGGATTTGTGTCTTTAATGTTTTAAAAATAATTATTAGAAGATCAATGTAGGCCTACCTCATTTATGGAAAGTAGTTTTTGTTATACTACAGGGCCGTTGAATGCTTGAATCTGATTGGTTGACGAACGTTCTAAGGTGTGCATTATTTTCAGGGAAACGCACAGCTAAAGTAGTTCCAGGCAGGTCTTGACCGCATTACAGTTCCATATCACTTCGCGTAGTTAACGGTAATAACGGAAAATAGGATACAATTCATAACAAGAAAAAAACATTTAGCCGCATGAGCTTGATCTGGAATTTTCAATGTCTAGCTTCACAATCAATGGAAACATGCAGTTTAATTTGAACAAATAAAGTATATTCCTATCTATAATCAATAGAAAATTAAACTGAATATAGGCTAAATAAATGGATAATCCTGCAGCACGGATTATTATTGCAGATAATATAACAAATAAATAATTATTGATAGGCCTACTTGTTAAAAGGGCTTTGTGTTTCATTTATTTGGCTAGTCTGTCATCTGTCAATAATAGGAAAAAAAAAAAGAATGAATTCGAATTAATTAAAAGGAATTGAATTAATAAATAAAT
Organism: Scardinius erythrophthalmus; assembly: GCF_964197995.2. NCBI lineage: Eukaryota > Metazoa > Chordata > Actinopteri > Cypriniformes > Leuciscidae > Scardinius > Scardinius erythrophthalmus. Next base: position 14,868,656 of record NC_138221.1, read on the forward strand.
AATAATATTGACGCACATGCTTTTCTGTCTCATTATTGCAACATCTCTCTCTCTAATAACTGCATTAATAACTGGGGACACACTTTAAGGCCGGTTATGAATGTAATTTGATACGTATGACTGATCATGCCCAAACGCGTGTTCAGCGCGTTCAGTCTGTGTTCAGAGTCGGTGTTTAAAATCTGCTGCAGTCGATGAAAACAGTCAGAGAATGTGTCAGCTAGTCGTGTGTCCCCAGCATTAGTCTGCTATCAGTGGCTCAAACCTCCGTTACTAACTCTAAAATGACGTTTTGCAATTAGCAACGGAGGCATTGGTTTAGATGCGTAAGAAATTAGTCCTACATACAAGAGCGTTTTAATGACAAAAACTTTACAAACGTCTTGAAATACATAATCTGAACAATGTTTCGAGGTGTGGTAACTGTAGTATAAGCGGAATAATTGACTTCAGGCCGTTGAATTATTAGAAAAATAATTATTAATATAACCGGCCATTATTTTTCTAATAATTCAACGGCCTGTCGTCAATTATTCCTTACTTATTACATCAGAGCTCTTTTATGTCCTTTCACTTCATATTCCTCTCTTTGAATTATTTTTGTTGTACTGAAAATTAAATAACTTTTTCTCTTTGATTTCAGACCTGATGGAAGTGAAGGAGGAGAGTGAAGAACTGAGTGAAGAACTGAGTGAAGTGAAGGAGGAGAGAGAAGAACTGATTGAAGTGAAGGAGGAGAGAGAAGAACTGAGTGAAGTGAAGGAGGAACATCATGTCAAACCTGGAGAAAAACCTTTGAGTCGCTCAAAGACTAAAAATACATTTTTAAAGGAAAGAAGAGCCAAGGAATCTTTCACCTGCACTCAGTGTGGAAAGAGATTCACAAGCAAACAAAATCTTCAGAATCACATGAGAGTTCACACAGGAGAGAAGCCGTTCTCATGTGATCAGTGCGGAAAGAGCTTTAAACAAAAAATACATGTTGATGTTCACATGAGGATCCACACTGGAGAAAAGTCATATGCATGCAATCAGTGTGGAAAGAGTTTTACAACCAAACAAAATCTTACGATTCACATGAGAGTTCACACTGGAGTGAAGCCGTTCGCATGTGATCAATGCGGCAAAACATTTCTTTTGCCATCACACCTGAAGACACACCTGAGAGTTCATATGAAGGAGAAGCCGCATTCATGTTCTGTGTGTGGAAAGAGTTTTTCACTGCGGCAAAATTTAAAAGTACATCAAAAAATCCACACTGGTGAGAGAGAGTACATGTGCTTTGAGTGTAAGAAGACTTTTATTACAGCGAACTGTTTAAAACTGCACCAGAGAATTCACACTGGAGAAAAACCTTACAAGTGTTCACACTGTGACAAAAAATTCAGTCACTCATCATCTCTGAAAACCCATGAGAAGATCCACAGTGGAGAAAATCCTTACAAGTGTTCACACTGTGACAAGAGATTCAGTCAGCCATCATATCTGAAAAGACATGAGATGATCCACAGCAGAGAGAAGCCGCACACGTGTGATCAGTGTGGAACAAGTTTCTGTTTTAAAACTCACCTGAAGCGACACATGAAGATCCATACAGTGGAGAAACCGGATCACCATGATCCATGTGGAGAGAGGTTCCTTCAGTTATCTTCAGTGACTCACTCAAATGGAGAACAATCACAGTCTGAGATCACAGTAAGTAGTTCATCTTTATGTGCTGAGCATTAAAGTCTCTCCTGTGTAAGTTAGTTTCCTAACAGCCATGATGAGCAACAGGACATCTTGGTGGTTGCTTGCATTCTGCTTCACATTTTTCACATTATTATAAGATATTAAGTTGTAATTATAAGAAAATATCTCATTATTTCGTAAAATTCTCATTACAAGAAAGTGTCTCATTAGAACATTTCTCTTTATTAGATGTTAAGTCCTTATCATGAGAAAGCATTTCATTATTATGCAATGTTAAGTTATTACAACTACAAGAAAGTTTCTAATTATTATGAGATATTAAGTCATAATTTTGAGAAGCTACATTGTTACACAAATTAATTATGAGATATTAAGTCATTACTAGAAAGTTTCTCATTACGAGAAAGTATCTCGTAAGGAGTATGTGAGTCATTATGAGAAAGTATCAAGAAAGTATTTTATTATTAGGAGAAATTATCTTTTACTATGAGATGTAAGTCATTATTATGATGTAGCTGATTATTATGGTATTTGCTGTATGTTTTTATTATGAAAAACTATCTTATTACAAGAAAGTGTCCCATTATTATGTGAAAGTTTCTTGTTTCTTAATAGGATTTATTTTCTGAAAATTACAACATAAGTCAAGAGAGTTTCTCATTATTATAATATACTAAGTCATTTATGAGAACATTTACAGTCGCATTATGTCAGTGGGACAAATGTGGCGTAGGGGAATATGGTGCCGCCTTGTGGGGGAAATGTTCAAAAATTTACTAAGGAAGGCTGAGTGAGCAACATGATCCTAGTCCCCCCACCCAATGCTTTTAGTCTTTGTACAACTGTCAGGCTAGTTGTATGTGGTGTCTATCGTGTTGCAACTTGTAGATGCTTAAGAGGTGGCAAGGTGGTCTTCAGGATTGACTCAATACACGGCAGCCACCTGAAGTGTGTGTGTGTGTGTGTGTGTGTGTAGAAAATAGGGGTGTCAACAATAATCGATTCGGCGATGCATCGCGATGCGGGGCATGAACGATTCAGCATCGATGCGGCAAAGTGCCATAATCGATTATGTCACTGTTTATTTTCTGGCGGACAATAAAGTTGTGAAGTTTCAAATACTTCCGGTTCCGGGGGAATAACAACAACAACAAGCAAGATGGCTGAGGCGGAGGGAGATGATCGCGATAGACGGGTTATTAAAAACGCGCCTAAAGCTTGGAAAGCGGACATCTGGGCACATTTCGGATTTTATGAAGTGAATGGGAAACTAGACAAGTCTTACGCGGTGTGTAAAATCTGCCACACTAAAATTAAGCACGTTGGCAATACAACTAACTTCACGAACCATGTTGATCGTTGGCATCCTGAGTTAGCTTCAACAACAACAACACAAAAAGTCGACACATCCCAGCCAAGAATTGACGAGTCGCTAGTGTCAACATTGCCACACAACTCCCAGAGAGCAAAGAGGATCACACGATCGGTGGCATGTTTTATAGCGAAGGATCTACGACCCTATTCTGTGGTAGAAAATGCGGGGTTTCGCCACATGCTTAAAACAATTGAGCCCCGGTATAAGCTACCGACAAGAGCTACCTTCACTGATTCCGCGCTTCCCGCATTGTACAAAGAAACCAAAGCAAAGGTAATGGAATCAATGTGTAAAGCCAGACGTGTAGCCATTACAAGTGACGCCTGGACTTCAGTCGCAACAGAGTCCTATGTAACCATAACAGCACATTATATTAGCGAGGATTGGAAGATTGTATCACATGTGCTGCAGACGAGAGCAGTTTATGAGAGCCACACTGGTGCTCATATGGCAAGGCTACTCTTGGATGTTGTGGAGGAATGGCAGCTAACAGATAAAAGTGTTGTGCTGGTGACGGACAACGCCGCTAATATGATTAGTGCTGCTGAGATTGGGAAGTTCCCTCATGTAAAATGCTTTGCGCATACGTTGAACCTCGCTGCGCAGCGGGCGCTTAAGCTACCGGCGGTCTCCAGGCTTCTGGGCAGAGTCCGACGTATCTCAGCATACTTCCACCGCAGCACAAAGGCAAAGCACCTGTTTGAAGAAAACCAGAGAGTTGTTCTTAAACTGACAAGTCCACTTAAACTGATAACAGATGTCGCCACAAGGTGGAATAGTGCTCATGATATGATGGAGAGGTTTTTGCAACTGCAAGCTGCAGTGCATGCCACCCTGCTGTCGCCTGCCCTAAATGTAGATGAAAGTGACATTGTCACTCTCAGCAGAGCCGATCTGGCTAATGTGGAGGAAGTAGTGAAGACATTAAAACCAGTGAAGGATGCCACTGTGTTTATGTCAGAGGAGAGCAGTCCTACAGTCAGCCTAATTGCACCAGTATATGCCCAACTCCTCCAGAGCATGTCCGACACTATTGGAGACCAACCACTGATCCGTGATGTGAAGAATGCCATCAAAACAGATCTCCTTAAGAGGTACAATAGTGAGGCAGAGAAAAAGATCCTTCATACATCCTCTGCCCTGGATCCTCGCTTTAAGGGGTTACCTTTCCTGACAGAGGAGGAGAGATTGGATGTCTCCGCAGCAGTGACTTCAGAGGCTGCATCCCTGGAGGAGGTAATTCATTTTTACTTGTAAAATAATTTAAATTTAATTAATAATTTAAAAATTGTAAATTCATAATTTAATAATTGTCAATTATTACAAAATTTAATTATAATAACAATGTAATGTTAATTAATTATTAAGCAGCTACATAGTCAGTAAAATGTTAGACTGAGAAAAATAGTTATGTGTAAATAAATAAATATTGTCATATGAGCTGCAGCATTGGCTGAGAAAGTGATGCTAACTGCTGGTTTTTGCTCTTATTTATTTATTTTTTTCAAACAGTATGAGAGAAGACAGAGAACAGAAGCAGATGAAGCGCCTGGCAGAACAGGAAGTTCAGGAACCAAGGAAGAGTTGCTGTCCGTGGATGACAATGTGTCAGACTCAGCAAGCCCCTCCGCTCCCAAAAGAAGGGCCTCATCGCTGCTTTTAAGTTTGCTGGGACCTGCTTTCATCAATAACACCAGTGAACCTGCAGTACAAAGCAAGACCGCCGATGCCAGTGCTGAGGAGGAAATGGACTTGTACTGTAGATCCACAGCTGTGCCTCTCTCTGAGGATCCCTTGGACTGGTGGCATCGCCATAAGGGCACATTTCCTCTCCTCTCTAGGTTAGCAAAGAGATACTTGTGCATCCCCGGGACAAGTGTGTCAGCAGAGAGAGTCTTCTCCACTGCAGGAGATGTTATCACTGCAAAAAGAAGCGCTCTCAAACCGGACCATGTCGATCAGCTTGTGTTTTTGCACAAGAACCTTGAAATTCCCAAATGCTAAACAGTGAGAAGTTATGATGTAGGCTTAGGTTAAACTATACATTTCCTCACTCTGAAACTGATTGTTGATGATGGTGATGTTGAACTCAGAAGTTGTTTGTTTGCACAAATTTGGTAGTAGGCTAAGCCTACACACTTTATTTTTGGTTTACATTACTGTATTTCACATCTTGATATTTTGTTGTATGCAGCTGATGTGATGGTAGGATCAGGGCAGGCATATAATTGCCATTGTCTTAAAGCTGCTAAGCTGCTGTTTTGTTGAGAATAGTTTGCACTTTACTTTACTACTTGAAAAAAGTTTCACAGTAATAAGTGGTTACTGTGTTGTTGCACTGAATATTTTTATTCCTGGGTGGTTGTTGTTAAAAATAGTGTTACTTATTATTTTAATATTTGCACAGGACTTCAGAAAGTGCCCTGTCTTAGAGCTGCTATTTTTACTGTGTGTAAAAAAACAAAACAAAAAAAAGCACTGAAAGCAGTGATTTTGATTGTTTTCTTTTTTAGGTTTGAAAATGCCATATCCGATACCCTGTACCATTTAATTTGATTTAATTACATTTTATTTAATTACATTTTATTTTATTTAATAACTTTTATGTCAAAGATACAGGAGACACATATCATCCAATAAAATCTGTTGTTTAATATCTGCTTGTATTGCCTCATGACTGATGAAAAATTTGCCTTGTGTGCAGTAAAATTTTGATGCATCGCAATGCATCGTAGAATCGAATTGAATCGAATCGTTACCTGGTGAATCGTAATCGAATCGAATCGTGAGGGCAGTGCCAATGCACACCCCTAGTAAAAAACTCAGGAGTTAAACCTAGTTGACTGCAAAACCCGCCATCCTCCAATCTAACAGGATAGCAAGACTCATTACTTATACTACTTATACTACTCCTTAGTATAAGTGACTCAAAATTAGCATAAACAATTTTAGCTTAACTAAAAAAAAATAATAATACAAGTATACTGTATTATTTTAAATTATTCTGTTTTCTTTTTCACATGAAGCGTAAAACCAATTTCAAGTGCAGTCAAATCAAAGTGAAATAAAAACGCAGAAAACAATAAAGAGATAAAATCAACAAATTTGTGTCGGTTTCAGTTCAATCTCACCACAATAACAATCAGTTTTTAAGTATACTGAAATGTTTCACAGATACATTCAGTTAACTCAACCTTTCAAATAAAATTTACTTGGAAGTTGAATGATGATCAACGGATGGCAGGGTAATGTCTCTTCACTCAATAACCCTCAGCGATTGTCCTCGCGATCCTGACGACAGCAGCTTGATTCAACAAGGCCACAATCCCAGCTGATGGAGGCGCAATGAGAAGACGAACAACACACAACCCTATCCGACGACTCAGCAAACCTATCAGTAGCAGCATTCACACAGCATTCACAAGTTCGTTTGAACAAATAAAACAAAAACTGTATATAAACACAAAGAAACCATGAGAGTATTTAAAGACTGTGTAAAAGCAATTCTAAAACAAATCTAAACACATTATAAATGTTAGAAATGTATTGCTAAAACACAATACAAAGACTGTGAACTGTGAAGTACTGAACTGTGGAGTTAGACCATTAAAACAGTTTGAACACAACCTGTTTTTTGTTGTTATGCCAAATCATTATTGATGTATTTAAGTGTCAGTAAGCTGAATCTTTGACAAATGTCAAACTTCCAACGTCAAACCAACTTTATATCGGTGAACTGTTACTGGTTTTAGATCTGTGAGGGGAATTGATTCGATCTAAAGTGTTGCTGCTGCTGTTTTATTTCTACTCTTTTGACACATTTGGATTAAATTTGTTAGTTACTTTAAATTGTTCAAATAAACGGCAACAGATACTGCTAAATACTTTACATTGAGTCTATAATGACTCACGTGAGACATTTTAAATCTATACATAAATAATATTCTATCCATTACACTTGGAATAATGTTGCTTGTGGTGCTCTCTATTTGTAAAAGTTTTATGATCGTTTTCAGTTTCTGCACACTTTAATGAACTAATTACTTTATTCTGATGAATGTAGTTATCAAAAAATCAAGCTTTATCAAGTTTTCCAATAGAGCAGTTTTACAGGCTTTTATCATGTATCCTGACTCAAATAATGTGTTTCTAACAGCAAACACTCATAATAAAGTGGTGTTGGTTGAGGAGAGATCCCCTGATATGATTGTAAAGCGCTTCAGTAGTGCATATGAAAGGGCTATATAAATGCCTCATTCATTCATTCATTCAAAGTGAGATGATCTGCTGATGATCCTGAATGGCTTGTTGAATGAGTGTTGATAGTCTGAGGCTCATCAATATTAACAGATCTGCTGAAAACACTCTTTATTTCATGACAATAGTTCCTGTTTTCACCTCATTTATTATGCTGATGTCTTCAGATCTCCTGTAAATTGACACTTAAAGCTCATTTCATTGGTGTCAAACTGAGGGTATTTGTTGATTACTATGTAGGCTACATTTAATCTTTAGCCTTTCTGCGTTGAACTGTTTTTCTTATTATAATTTAGATTTGGAATAATTTCATTACATTATTTATATTCTTTTACCAATAAGTATAAAACAAACTCATTAACTTTTTTATTTTTATTTTGGGCAGATCAGCTCCTCCCACTAAAATTTACCACAATTTAAGCCCCTCCCATATCAATTACATTGCCAGTGAAGCTCCACCCACACCAATTCACATCATCAGTGAAGCTCCTCCCACAACAATTACATCATCAGTGAAGCTACCCCCATTGTAATTCTCCAATAAATGCTGTAAATTCCCATCAGCTACAAGTGAAGACGAGCATCAGAGCATCAGGAAGAGCTGAAATCTGCAAAGACTGAGTTTATTAAAGAGGACAGTGAGAACATGAGTGATCCAGAACCCTGCAGAATGAAACACACTGAAGATCCTGAAGAACAAAGAGGTTGGTGTTTATTCTTCATTCATTCATGATGCTGAAGATCATTCACGTTAGAAACATTCAAGCACTTCATCACATTTAGATAAACAGTTCAACTATGAAATGAGTGTATGTTCAGTAGAGGGAGGTTGGATTGTCATATTGATTGTCAACATCAAACAAAGTATAAGTTTATATTTGGTTCGCAAGTTTATGCAACCATGTCACAGAAATGTTGGACATTTCTCAATATAGTTTACACTTTTTTGTATTATATTTAAGCAATAAACAGTAAACTGTATCCACTAAATGACATTTCCAGAGTGACTGACAGGGTTGTAAGTGTAACTTAAGCAATATCTGACTTAAGTTGTGTTTATCATAAATTATATAATTTCTACAGTTATAGAGATCATTCTTCTAACATAACTTTGGTAACGGGGTTGATGAATACAGTCAATGCTACAGTTTGTGTAAAAACTGAGATTATTTTCTTGTCCTCCCATCATGCAGTAGAAAGAGTGCAGATGATGTCACTTACTGGGTGTTTCACAATTTTAGCAATGCTCTGTTTTTAAAAGAGGAAAATCATGTCAGAAGTAACAGTTTAAAGATGGACTGAATTGAAAGAATCAACGTTGATAACGTTGTTTATGACAATTAAAAGTAAATTACAATAAAACTTTGAATTAAAAATATCAATATAGCTCTTTTTTTTAAGCAACACAAAAATTGCGTTTGTTGGTATAAGAACGCTGGCAATTCCGATGATGTCACTGGCATGGTAGGACCTGCGAAGGTATATAGGCAGCTACTGCAAAATTTTTCGTTGTGAATTTACAATAAATAATTGGATAAATTTTGCATGACTTTCACAGTAAGGATTACAGCAATATACTGTGAAATATACTCACAGCAATTTACTGTAATTTTATATCTGTGATATTACAATGCATTGTTGTAAAAGCACAACTGTATACTGTAACTTCACAGCTTCAATGACAAAGCAATTACTGTATTACAGTACATTACTGGGGAATTACAATCTTTTGTAAAATTTCGTTTGGTCCCCAGGGGCCACTCCCCCCCCCGGCGCTGGGGCCCCCTTAAATTTTTCGTCAACGATACCAGGGACACCGAAACACCGGGGAACATGAAATTTGGTGGGCATGTAGCCCCACTAGACTTCAAAGGAAAAATTTCGTTTGGTCCCCGGGGGCCACTCCCCCCCCCACGCTGGGCCCCCCCAAACCCAACAAAATGCAGTTTTTCCTAAATAACTACCTGAACCGTGGCACCGAGGATGAAGAAATTTTTATGGTATGTTGGTCTACTAGACTTTTATGGAAAAATTTCGTTTGGTCCCCAGGGGCCACTCCCCCCCCCCCCCCCCGCGCGCTGGGGCCCCCGTAAATTTTTCGTCAACGATACCAGGGGCACCGAAACACCGGGGAACATGAAATTTGGTGGGCATGTAGCCCCACTAGACTTCTACGGAAAAATTTTGTTTGGTCCCCGGGGGCCACTCCCCCCCCCCCCCCCGTGCTGGGCCCCCCCAAACCCAAAAAAAATCAGTTTTTCCTAAATAACTACCTGAACCGTGGCACCGAGGATGAAGACATTTTTATGGTATGTTGCTCTTAAGGGCCCACATCAACCTAGCCCATAATCACTCATTTGTGATTTGCGCCGCCCCTCCCATAAAAAATGAAAATGCAATATTATTCTGCTTTAATTGCCCCTGTCTTCAGTGGAGATGTTCAGAACTGCACCATATTTCATGTGTATGATTAACTTGACATCCTCTGGGGGTGTCCTCTGCTAAGTTTTGTAGAATTTCATCCATGGGGGGGTATAAAATAAATTCATTTATGTGCACATTTACTGACTGTAATTGGGCCCCCTTAAATTTTTCGGCAACGATACCAGGGACACCGAAACACCGGGGAACATGAAATTTGGTGGGCATGTAGCCCCACTAGACTTCTAAGGAAAAATTTCGTTTGGTCCCCGGGGGCCACTCCCCCCCCGCGCAAACCCCAAAAAATGCAGTTTTTCCTAAATAACTACCTGAACCGTGGCACCGAGGATGAAGAAATTTTTATGGTATGTTGGTCTACTAGACTTTTACGGAAAAATTTTTTTTGGTCCCCGGGGGCCACTTCCCCCCCCCCGTGCTGGGGCCCCCCCATATTTCATGTGTATGATTAACTTGACATCCTCTGGGGGTGTCCTCTGCTAAGTTTTGTAGAATTTCATCCATGGGGGGGTATAAAATAAATTCATTTATGTGCACATTTACTGACTGTACACTCATCGGCCTGTAGATGGTGCTGTTGAGCGAAGGGTTGCTGGTTTAGGATGATACTGTCACACACACACATGCAGGAATACAAACAAATGCAAGCATGCACACACACTGACATCCACACGCACAGACACACACCCATACACACACATACAAATCCACATGCACAGACACACACACACAAACACACACGCGCACACATGTACGCACACATACATACACGCACAAACACACACACACACACACAGACACACACATACACAAACACACACACATACACACACACACACACACACACACACACACACACACACACACACACAGACATGCACATACTATTACTTTTTTTAGGTATATACATAAACACGCAATACAGTCAAATTACTCCACGTCATTTATTTTTGTAGAAAGCCAGTGCAGGCCTGAGCGGCGGTCATATTTTGTACCGCGATGCGGTACATCTAGTTTACTGTGAATTTACAATCATTGTACAATTAACCCCCTCCCCCCCAACAAACAACTCTGAGGTAAAGTCAATGTTAGCCCAATGGCATATTTATTAACAAATACATATTTTTCAATGTACAGCAGATGCCAAGAACTTCAAGAGTTCAAGAAATTCAACTTTCTAGTCATAAAAGTCATCTTAAAATGCAGAAAATGCAGAGAAATTGTGCAAACTCGCAATTCAACTACCTGTCTCACAATTCAACTATTCATCTAGCTGTGTCACAATAACAGTAATGGACAGGATGGGAATGAGGCCTTCATGGCAAGATAAGAGAGCGATGAAGGAATGTCGTAAAGGGGTCAGGCGCTCCTCTCAGTCTCAAACATTATAATGAGTCCACACGTAAAAATCTTGTAGTGCAAAGGTGTCTTGAAAAATTACAAAAAGAACAAGGCTACTCAAAACTGAGCCTGACAACTACCGCTGCAAAAAAAACTATGATGCCCACTCAAAGTCAATAAGTTTCCTCAAAAGGGTGCTCACATGAGGGTTCATTGTTATCCGCTTCTTGGTCTTTGAGCCTCTTTCAGGATTGATGCCCAGGAAGCACCTGTTAATAAGCAAAGATAGTTTCAGTTTTAAACAGACTTACAGTATGTATTGCAGACAGCATTTATCAAGGTGTGCTTTTTGCTGTGCTTTTTCGCCACATCAAACCCTAATAGATTTATAATCCAAACTTGTTAGATCTTACTCTCACCATTTTTTTTTTAGCCATTTTTAGTCAAGGTGCCTCAGGTTAGGTTTGCCTGAGGCAAATAGGGTTGATTTTCTACTATGAGAGGCCATATCAACGTGTGCCGCCACTGAAATGCATCTTCACAAAATTGGCCAGTTGGTAAATTAAAACCAAACCCTGTTGAAAGTATGACAAACATATCCTTTTCAATAAAGGGCCTGAGAGCATTTAGTTCTGCTTTGAAAGAAAATTTAATCTACTTCATTCAATGCATTCACATTTCGCAATAGACGTTTCAAAATCATCATCACATAGCCTGCCCCAAAACAAAATAAATAGCTGTGATTGGACCGGCAGGTATTTGTCAGCATAACATGTGTAGAAACCCAGACTGATCTGCAGAGCGAAATTGAATGAGTTCGCGAGATCAGGATGGTCTCACCAGAGAGAGAGAAGAACTGAGTGAAGTGAAGGAGGAGAGTGAAGAACTGAGAGAAGTGAAGGAGGAGAGAGAAGAACTGAGTGAAGTGAAGGAGGAGAGAGAAGAACTGATTGAAGTGAAGGAGGAGAGTGAAGAACTGAGTGAAGTGAAGGAGGAGAGTGAAGAACTGAGTGAAGTGAAGGAGGAGAGAGAAGAACTGAGTGAAGTGATGGAGGAGAAGTGAAGAACTGAGTGAAGTGAAGGAGGAGAGAGAAGAACTGAGTGAAGTGAAGGAGGAGAGAGAAGAACTGAGTGAAGTGATGGAGGAGAAGTGAAGAACTGAGTGAAGTGAAGGAGGAGAGAGAAGAACTGAGTGAAGTGATCATGTCAAACCTGAAGAAAAACCTTTGAGAATCCACACTGTAGAAAAGCCGTTCGCTTGTGATCGGTGTGGGAAGAGATTCACAACCAAACCAAGTCTTCAGATCCACATGAGTGTTCATACAGGCGAGAAGCCGCACACCTGTGATTGGTGTGGAAAGAGCTTCACACAAAAACAACACCTTCAAGGTCACATGAGGATCCACACTGGAGAAAAGCCGTACGCATGTGATCAGTGTGGAAAAAGTTTTGCACGATCATCATCTCTTAATCTTCACATGATGATCCACACTGGAGAGAGGCCGTTCACATGTGATCAATGCAGCAAAACATTTCTCTGTGCGTCAAACCTGAAGAGACACTGGTGTGAGAGAGTACATGTGCTTTGAGTGTGAGAAGACTTTTACTACAGCGAACAGTTTTAAACGGCACCAGAGGATTCACACTGGAGAAAAACTTTACAAGTGTTCACACTGTGACAAGAGATTCATTCAGTCATCAAATCTGAAAAGACATGAGAGAATCCACAACAGAACTAGTCAATAGTTTGGAAACATTTCTATTTTTAATGTTTTGAAAGAAGCCTCTTATGCTCATCAATGCTCCATTTATTTGATCAAAAACACAGAAAAAAACTTAATATTGTGAAATATTACTACAATTTAAAATAATAGTTTTCTATTGTAATATAATAAAGATAAATTTCTATTTTAATTAAATGCTGTTCTTTTTAACCATTTATTCATCAATGCATTCTGAATAAAGTATCACAGGTTCCAAAAAATCATTAAGTAGCAACTGTTTCCAACATTGATAACCATTTTGCGTGTTGTTGTCAGCCTGCACTTCACATAATAGGCCTATAGGTGGGGCCTGGGCTGCATTGAACCAACTATGATAGTTTTCAAATGGTGAACAGTGTATCAAAATACATTGGCTTAACACAAGTAACTTGAATACTACTTATGGTCACCGTGATTTTGCCAAGTAAGACATGTTCCTGGATCAACATATTTTGTTCACCCTGGAATAACATTCCTGCCCCAAAATATATCCCTACCCCTAAACCTAACCCTACCCAAACTTTTCCCTAAAATCTGAGGGAAATGATAGGTGAATGACACTGATGTTGAAGCACATCACCCTGGTTTTAAGCCTAAACTTGATATAAACTGTAAACTTGTTCCTCAAATCTGATTGGTTGATTGGAAAGTTGTTCCAGGATCAACAAAGATGTTGATCCAGGAACATGTGGTACTTGGTGAAATCACGTTCACCTACTACTTACCATTAATGTGAATTTTGGTGCTGGTTTTGTGCAGTGCTTTGTAGTCAATTAACATCCATTGTTTCAACGACGCAGATTTAGATCCTTCATATTCACTGTAAAAAAGAAAAAGTTAGTTCAACTCAAATTTTCAAGGCAACCGACTGCACAGAATTTTTGAGTTGAAGATATCAACTTAATTTTTTACGTTTTGAAGAACTACAATTATTAAGTTGCGTCAGCTAAGTTTTTCAAGTTCTGACAACTAAGTTTTTTTAATTCAAGTTACTGGAACTTTCAAGTCTGTAAAAGCTTACTATTTTGAGTTCAGATTACCATCCCCTGTAATAACTTACAATTTTGAGTTTAAATTACCCCCCTCCCTCCCTCCCTCCCTCCCTTTAAATCATCCACTGACAGTAAACCAGTTCATTTATGCATGTTTATTTGAACGACTTTGGCACAAACAGCTTTACAATTCCACAATGTAAACAAGTAATCTTATGCACAAAGCAAATACATCAGGTTTCGGTACCATAATATGGGCAATGTAAACAAGTAATCTTATACCCAAAGCAAATACATCAGGTTTCAGAACCGTAATATGGGCAGGTTTTTTTTTTTACTTTCCGACTCTTGTTGAGACCTTACAAATAATGCAATATTGCCAAAGATGACCGATAAACAGTTGTATAGTGCCTGCCTAAGTATTAATTCAGAAATGTGTAAATCCCCACCTGAAAAAGCCAAATTATCTGAACTTTGAAATTAGCCAAAAATGCAAACATGCAGGCTATAACAGTAATGGTGAAACACAGCTTGCTTCTACTGAACAATCAATACCGTAGTCTCTTGACAGTAATATGACAGCTACACATACAGTGCTATGCATAAGTTTAGACACCCATGCTAAAGTTGACTAAAAAGAGGAATAAAAAATCATCTTTTGGAAATTGAACTTAATGCCTTAAAGGAGAACTCCGGTCAATTTTAACATTGAGCTAATTTTTTTGTACATTTGGAGTGCTGTCAATACAGAGAACAACGTCAAAAATCGGTGTTGCCTACACCGAGTTATTCTATTTTTAAAATTTGCACCCTGTTGACTTCAATGGGGCAAGTTATAAACCTGCTTTTAGCCTCTTAACATCCTTGATGTGTCATTACAAGTGCACAGAAAGTGAGTGAGTGATTCCTTCTGAGTGAACACGAGTGAATCTGACTGCAGTAGATGTGAAAGATATGAATAAAAATGATGTTATTTAAGCCAGCGCAAATACCTGTGTTTACATCCTGTTTTCGGGCTAAGTCCAAAGTAGTCGATTGCCGAGTTCACACGCATAGGTTTAGTTACCTATGATCACGCGCGTGAACTCGGCAATCGATTACTTTGGACTTCACCCGAAAACAGGATGTAAACAGGTATTTGCGCTGGCTTAAATAACATCATTTTTATACATATCTTTCACATCTACTGCAGTCAGATTCACTCGTGTTCACTCTGAAGGAATCACTCACTCATTTTCTGTGCACTTGTAATGACACATCAAGGATGTTAAGAGGCTAAAAGCAGGTTTAATACTTGCCCCATTGAAGTCAACAGGGTGCAAATTTTAAAAATAGAATAACTCGGTGTAGGCAACACCAATTTTTGTCGTTGTTCTCTTTATTGACAGCACTCCAAATGTACAAAAAAATGAGCTCAATGTTAAAATTGACCGGAGTTCTCCTTTAATTAAATTTTTTTGGAAAAATCCAACCTTTAAGGACACCAATTTTCTTTGTTAATGAATAATGTATCGTAAATAAATAAGATTGTTATTCTTTTATGTTATTCTGTTATGCAGATTTTTATTTTTAAAGGCCAGTTACTTCATGGATCCAGGATACTATGCATCCTCATAAAGTTCCCTTGGCCTTTGGAATTAAAATAGCCCCACATCATCACATAGCCTTCACCATACCTAGAGATTGGCATGGTTTTATTTCAGTTAGCCTAATAGCTAGTTTGATTTGCATTGAGAGATGATCTTATGGAAAGTACTCCATGCCAATCTCTAGGTATGGTGAAGGCTATGAGATGATGTGGGGCTATTTTAATTCCAGAGGCCAAGGGAACGTTATCAGGATGTATAGTATCCTGGATCCATGAAGTAACTGGCCATTAAAAATAAAAATCTGCCTGCCTCTATGGGAATTTAACATAGGGGTGTCCAGACTTATGCACCCTGTATTTTGAGGAAGAACATTTATTTATTACGATACATTATTCATTCACAAAGAAAATTGGTGTCCTTAAAGGTTGGATTTTCCTAATTTTTTTAATTAAGGCATTAAGTTCAATTTTCGAAAAATGATTTTTTTTTTTATTCCTCTTTTTAGTCAACTTTAGTATGGGTGTCTAAACTTATGCATAGCACTGTAAAAGATTCGTTTTTAGTTTAAAGGGTTAGTTCACCCAAAAATGAAAGTTCTGTCAGTAATTACTCACCCTCACGTTGTTCCAACCCCGTAAGACCTTCGTTCATCTTCGGAACACAAATTAAGATAATTAAATCTGAGAGCTGGATCACTCCTCCATAGTCTTCTATAGACGTTATAACTTGCTGGCCCAGAAAATGTATTAAAGACATCGTTAATATAGTCCAAGTGACTAAAGTGGCTCAATCTTAAGTATATAAAGCGACGAGAATACTTTTTGTGCGAAAACGACTTTATTCCACTATTCATTTCCTTCTCTCTGGGCCTCGAGTCTTTTCACGTAGTGTGATAGCACAGCACGTCTGTGTTGTACATCACACGCATCTCACACATGACCAGCGTCGGCCAATAGTGAGGCTACGTGTGACGTACAACACAGACACGCTGCGCTACGTGAAAAGACTCGAGGCCCAGAGAGAAGGAAATTAATAGTGGAATAAAGTCGTTATTTTTGTTGTTGTTTTTTGCGCACAAAAAGTATTCTCGTCGCTTTATAAACTTAAGATTGAGCCACTGTAGTCACTTGGACTATATTAACGATGTCTTTAATACATTTTCTGGGCCAGCAAGTTATAACGTCTATAGAAGTTTATGGTGGAGTGATCAGCTCTCAGATTTAATCAAAAATATCTTAAATTGTGTTCCGAAGATGAACGAAGGTCTTACGGGGTTGGAACAACATGAGGGTGAGTAAAAGCTCCGGACACGTTGTGAATTTATCTTGTATTTTGGCTGTCCTACAGTGCGATTGGTCAAATGTGACTTTAAAGCGCCAGGTGTTTTAAAAGAACATACACAGTCACTGTAAACACACGGCCAGTAAGCTCCTCTTCCGTGCCTGAGCCGATGGTGCCTAACGGTACGTTCACACGGGGCGTCAGCGTCAACGCTTGACGGAAGGCGTGGCTGAAGTTTGGCACTGACGCCATGGTCATAGCAGCGTCAGCCAATGAAATTTAAAATGTATCCTCAGTTTGCTGCTCTTGAACAGGATGAACGTGATTGGCTGCCGCCTGGCTACTGTATTTGCATAGAGCGATCCTATTGGCTGACGCTTCCGTCTGCGGCGCTTCACTGGCGTTGCTCGCGGCAGAAGTTGAAAAATTCTCAACTTCTGCCGCGAGCAACGGCAGTGAAGCACCGCCGACGGATCCACAATTCCTTTCGGCAACGCTTGACGTCACCCATTCAAAGTCAATGGGAAGCGTTGACGCTGACGCCCCGTGTGAACGTACCGTAAGCAGACGCTCTTGACTGGCGCTGGCAAAGCTGCAGAAGCGACACTTCATAGACAAACCTAGCACAAAAATAAGAGGAGAAAATTAACACAGTGACATACTTCGCAACCGTTCACGTTAATGCTGTTGAGCTTCAGGGCTAAAACACACACAAAGGTAGGGCTGGGTATTGTTCAAAATCTTTCGATCTGGTGCCAATTTCGATACCTCAGTTTCGATACCGGTTCCTAACGATACTTTTTTCGATACCAATTTTATGAAATCCATTTTAACAAGATTACATAACACATTACCTCAGAAAAACGTTGGTTTTATTTTTTCAGTTTGACTCATGCTCCTTAGCCAGTGCACAAAGGAACAAAAAAGCACAAAGGAACAAATAATGTTTTATAAAGAGCTCATGCTCACCAAAGCTGAATTTTTTTTAAAATAAAAAATACAGTAAAACTTGTAATATTGTGAAATAGTATTAAAATTTAAAATCTTATTTGAATATATTTCAAAATGTAATTTATTCTTGTGATGTCAAAGCTGAATTTTCAAAATCATTAGCCTACTTCAGTGTCACATGACCCTTCAGAAATATGAAAACAGTTTTCTGCTTAATATTTAGGAAACTATTATACATTTTTTAATGATTCTTTGATGAATAAAAAAATCAAAAGAATAGCATTTATTTAAAAACGAAATATTTTGTAACATTACACGTTTTAATGCCACCTTTGATAACTTTAATGCATCCTTACTGAAAAAAAAAATCTGACCAACCAACACATTTTTGAAAGGCAGTGTACATTCAGTAGGTTATTATTTATTGCAATATAAACACTGTCAGAGTGATCAACAAGGTATCTCTTCATTTACCAGTCGAAGACGGAGCAACTTTCTGCTCTAATGTTTACTCTGTGCACTGTCAAGGTCTTCATCATATTTGTGCGTGCGCGCGCGCCTCTCATATGAGTATGTGCGCGGAGAGTTCCGCGCGTCTCGTGTGTGTACTGTATAGTTTGCATGTAGGTATCGAAATCTGGAATGAACATGTCATTTTTCGATACTCGATATATCGAGGCAATTCGGTCGGTCCCTCAAAAGTATCGAACTCGGTACCCAGCCCTACACAAAGGTCGCATGCTAGAAGCTATATCTATCTAGTTAACTACCGTATCAAACCGAAGTTTTGCATCACAGTTTTAGCACGTTAGTTCTAACGTTACCTTGGTTGCAGCGCATGGTCGCGAGCAGAACATGAGCAAAGCAGACGTGCATAAAACAATGCCATCATTCATCGAGAATAACAAACATACCGGCAACACAAATCTTTCAATTAATATGTGGACAATAATTATATTGAGCTTAACTGTTCAAAATAAGCTAGCTTCTAACCGATTAGCTAGTGGGGGATTTTGTATTGCCATAAACACCTCGCCTGGTTATGATTTATCGATTTTGTTTCCCGCAATGAAATGTAATACAAATATCAAATGCATATACATATTCATATGATTAGCTTA
This sequence comes from Scardinius erythrophthalmus, assembly GCF_964197995.2. NCBI lineage: Eukaryota > Metazoa > Chordata > Actinopteri > Cypriniformes > Leuciscidae > Scardinius > Scardinius erythrophthalmus. Next base: position 14,887,457 of record NC_138221.1, read on the forward strand.
CCCGTTAGAAGGAATCTCTCTCTTCAACAAAGACGTCAGGGAAAGTTACCGCTGGCATTGTGACAAGATGGCGGATGCAAACTTTCAAATTTTCGAAGTGAGCTCCTGGGAAAATCCTTGGAAACCCCGTAGCAGCCGGTTGCCATGACGAATTTCAAATGAGCATGCGCAGATAAGTTGACCACACTCTAACTGGGTGTCAACTACAACTTCAAAATAAAATCAACTCAATTTATTAAATAAGATGAACTTTTCCTCAGAAACGTCTGAAAGTGAGTTCAAGTGGCTTAAAACACATAGTTCAAGTTCCAACTAGCAATTTTATTGTCAGTGAATGCAAAAATCTTATAAGGTGAACAATTTTGAGTTGTCGTTTTTACAGTGTTGTAAATTTGTCTGTAATTTTCAAAATAATTTATGAATGACTGGAAAATTACTGCTTTAATTCACATTGTCCAATGAAATTTGAACGTATTGTGCCGATGATGATTGGTTGGTGTATTATACTTTTTACTATTTTTTATTGATTCGACACACTACCTTTGATTATTAAAAAAAAAAAAAATGGATTGGTTTATTTTTTCCTTCCGTCGAGCCATAGGTAGGCTACTCACTGAAAGAGCCACATTTGCTTGAGAGCATCAGTTCCCGAGCAGACTGTGAAATACCTACGTTTACACTAGTGCATTTTCATTTTAAAACGCATAACTTTAGCTACTATGGTTATGACTGTCGTCCACACTAGGCTTCTCCGGAGTTTAGACCCTTGAAAACTGAGACTGACCCCTTCAGTCAAGTCCGAAGCAGGACACGCAAGTGTTGCAACCCATAGCAACGAGTCATGGCAACGGCACCTCAGACTATAGACTGTAAAACAAGATGGACGACGCCCCTTCACTCTCTTCCATTGATGAAAACTGAAGGTGCCAAAGCCCTAATATGGCGCTAACATCTTGCAAAGATTTGGGACCTGCTTCTGCGCAGTAGTAACGCGGGACCTGTGATTTTTTAAAATTCAATATTCTGTTTTTTACTTAAACAAAGAGGTTTGTATTTAGCAATTTTATAGAAATGATTGTGATGTTTGGATAACAGAAAAATATGGTTTATAAAAATAAATATTATTTTTCTTTTCACATTCATGAAAGTCAAAAATTACATTTCTATATGTAAATTAAACATGATAGGATTCACATAACATTTGATAAAATAAATCGCAAATGTCACACCAAAATGTCACTGTGTGAGATGTTCTCGACAAATATTTGTCTTTAAATATTTTGTGACGATCCAGTATGAAACGCCCCGTTGATTTCCTGAGGGGTTCCACCTGGATGCTCTAATCAGTCTGTCCTTTAAAAGAAGCCCGTGCTTGTTCATCGGAGCTCCATGTTTATTTTTGCTTTGCTTTTATGGGTTTTGTTGTTGTGACTTCTGGAGACATACATCACATTAGCTTACATTGCATTACGTCCCATGCCATTTCATGCATACATTGTACTTTACACTACTGATCTGACTGATGCCATTTTACACTTGTTTGGTTTAGTTTCGGTTCTTTTGGTTGTTAATAAATTTTGTGTTAAAAGTAACCGCTCTGTGTGTCCCTTTCCTTTGTTACGGCCTTTTGGAGCCACAGGTCGTAACAATTTCTTCAGAATTTTTAAGGAATCTTAGTTTTATTCCATTATTTATATAAAAAAGAGATTTAAGAATTGGGTTTAATTCAATTTTAAAGTGAGGAAAGGATGGAGCAGCATTTGCAAATCTTTTATTATGATTTAAAAAGTTTCCAAATATAAAAAATAACAATGTACTTGTTAGATTTAAAGGGGGGGGGGGGGGTGAAACACTCAGTTTCAGTCAATCTCATGTTAATCTTGAGTACCTATAGAGTAGTATTGCATCCTTCATATCTCCGAAAAGTCTTTAGTTTTATTATATTTATAAAAGAAAGATAGGCTGTGCCGAGTCTTTCCGGAAAAAAACGAGCGGCTGGAGGCGTGCCGTGTGGGCGGAGCGCCGATAGCTAAAAACACACAGTTTTGAAGCAGTTTTACTCACGCACGACGCACGACCGTGAACCTTTATCGTTGGGACTGCTCCATCCTTAGGCATTAGACGATCTGCAAATCCGGCGTCGAACTGGGTCTTGTTTATAAAACCTATGCAGGGCTGCCGATGATTTCCCGTTGAAGCGCGTTGATGTGCGCGGTCTCGCTCTCCTCTGGTCGACGTGTGCGCGGGCGAGCTTTTCCGAGAGAAATGCTCATATAAGGAGTTTCACTCTGGTCTACGTCATTAGATCCACAATCGAAAAAAAACAGCCGAAACTTGTACCAACCCGGAAGTAAGATTTTCGGCACAGAAATTCTCCGTTATTCGTTCAAAATATTTTTTTAAAACTTTCGCCATGTTTAGCATGAGAATCCATCTCTTTAACACTGTAAACAACTCTGAATACACGAAACACCATTGTACCCCCCCTTTAAGGTTCCATTACATCATTTAGAAAAATAGATTGTATAACAAGTCCATATATGGTCAGTTCCCTTTCAGTCGAGAATGTCAGACGTAGTCGACGTCGACTGAATGGGGATCAAGCTTAGGGAGCCTGTCTTCTTCGTACTACTATTTAATCTAGACAATTCCAAAAAGAAAAAGATGTCATCCCGCCAGTGCGTTTCTCGATGCATTTGTTCCCTGTCTCTCTGTAACGGTCACAATTGTTGCATCACATGTTTGGGCTTACAGCACTTTGAAGCAGCTTTATGGGCCTTTCACACAGGACGCGGTATGCGCGGCGCTTGCCGCTGGGTTCAGCGTTGCCCTTCAGATACAACGTGAAAAAACTGTTTACACACATTGCCTACCTACAAGTTACCTGACTGTTAAAACACAACTAATTTTAATGTAAATCTGTCTGTCTATGAGACGATCGTTCATACCATACGATGTCTTAATGTAATTTACTTTCATCCATTTTGATTTCCGTGCTTATTTGGATCCCCCGATTCTATTGGTAATGTCACAGAGCGCAGCGGCAAAAGTTGAACTATTTTGAACTTTGACCGCGGCGATAAACATTCCCTCACTCCCCCCTTCCACCGTAGGTGGTGGAGTCCCCCGTGGAGCGTGCTGGTCCATCCGTAATAGTTGGACCGGCCGTTTCACCCGGGGCTCCCCCAGTGGACAGGACGCAGATTGCAGCATCAGAGAGTGAGCTGGCCTCTGGAGATGGACTCCACTGAATTGTCTCCTTCTGGGAGTGTAACGTTGCTTGAGCCGGATTCAGAAATGTCAGCTTTGCTGATTTGGGCTGTCGGGCTCGAGTGGAACCATCCACCGTGTCCCGCTCTGTCTCGGTTGGATGATTAGTATCATGGGGCAGGCCGTGCTGGTTCGCAAACACTGAACACTGTATAGATGAAGTGTGATCTTGACGCATCTGTCAGTGCAACACTTCTGGAGGATGTGAATTTGTGATTTCACAAGCACAAACTTAGTAGCCTAAAAGCTTCATGGTGCGCGCACACACACACACATAGCAAGCAGTCTTGGCCCGGATGTGGCCTCACGCTGGCACTGCTGGCCTCCTGTGCAATGGTATGTATCCTGGCATGAATGGCATGAAATTCACAACCCCAGAAGTGTTTCATTGACAGATGCATCGTGATCACACTTCATCTAGAACGACTCTTATTTGACAAACGAACTAAATGAATGCCCTGCTAGTTAACTGGAGATGTTTTATTTATTTGTAGTATTAGGTACATATTCATCACCCAAACAAAAACTCGTATTGCTCCGTGACGTGACTTGCTTTGGTCAGGTGGTATTTATAGCAGAGGGGGCGGAGCTTTAGATTCTAGAGAGCATTTGATTGGGCAGAAGATGTGAAGAGAAGCTGAAGTGTGCAATCCATCATACATTTTAGCGAAAGTGAGGGACTTTTGAATACTTATATCTCTTGAATGCAAATTTTGTCATTGGTTTGGAACACACCAGCTTATTCATAACCTTAAGCCTAACATATTAAAAACTAAAAAACTTATTTTGATTACAGGACTAACACAATACGATTATGGTTATAGTTAAACATCTAAATTTACAATATTTCTCACAAAAATATAGAGACCTTCAGTCCCCAAAAAATGTGAAAAGTATCATAAATGTTACATTTATTAAATTGTTATGAGGGACACATGAGCAGTAGGTAGATGTTTGTTTAATAGCAAGTTTTGTGTAAAATCATTTTTAAACCAAGTTCATTTTGTCCATTACAGAGTTTAGAATAAAATGTGTTTAAATCTGAAAAACACTGAAATTAATAAAAGGTCTTAAATGCCTGAAGTGGGAAAATATGATTTTTTGGAGGTTTAATATGTCTAATGATGTGGGCTATTTAGCAAATGATTTATGTGTAGTTTAAAAAAAAAATCCAAGTTGAAATATTATCGAATCCTAGTGTTTACAGAATGACTGTAAACATCTAAAGATGTTGAAAAGTTTCTCCTAGTATTTTCCCTCAGACTCTCGACGCTTCACTCTCTCCAGTCCAGCGGGTGGCGGTGAGTCATGCGTCTGTTTTCAAGATGAGTTTACAGCTTGATCTCTGGTGTTATCGTGCTACTGACTTCATACAAACTCTTATTAATGTACTTTTAGTCCAGAAAGATTTTGAATCGGGTCAATACATGCCTGTAATATTCCCATCTGAGCAGGAATATGTGGAGTTGCTGCAAATGAACTGAGAAGATCGTGTTTGTTAAAAGGAGATTGAGGAGGACTCGAGTGAACCAGAACCCTGGAGAATAAAACACGAGGAACGAGCAGGTTGGTGTCTATTCTAGATTAATCTTTAATGACTGGTCTGGTACATTAATACGCTAACAAAGATTTAGACACCCCTTGCAAACATTTCCTGTGGTATTCCATGTGATAAACCATCAAAAGTACCACACGAAACGAAACTGGTCTGTTGATTGTGTAGTATTGTGTTGTTTTTTGGGACGCTTTACCACAGTATTTTGTTGTATTGTATGTAATATTGCTGTGATATTATTTTGCTACTGTCATATTCCTGCAGTAATACTTGGAATGTTCCTGTAATGAACTTGTGGTCCTTAATAGTGTAATTGTTTTGCACTGTTTCTGTAACCTTTTATTTATTTTATGGTAACATTCTATAGTAATCCTGCTAGAAAAGTTGTTTGTCCATGATAAACCTGATATTACTTGCATACTAGTCATAATCTGAAAATATAGTACACAAGCAAGACAAGGCTTTAGTGACATGTTGATATACAAGGTAAATTGCTACAGTCAGTCATGTTATGTGACAACAAATACACTTGTGTTAACATTTATTCACAACACATTTGAGAGTTTGTTGCAAGTCCACTTTGTACAATACTGGTTCCTGACAATTCCTACCCCTCCCTGATACAATTAGTTAAAACAATTGTATATGGGAGAAGTGAAATCAGAAAGTGTTGTTTTGTGTGTGTGTGTGTGTGTGTGTGTGTGTGTGTGTGTGTGTGTGTGTGATAAAAGTCATGTATTTAGCATAACTATGTATGTAAAAAAAAAAAAAAAAACCTTGCATCACAATAAGTGTATTGTGATTGTCAAAACATTTTAGTAACTAAACTGAATTTTATTAGGTTTAGTGACAACATGTTACAATGTTTATATAATGGTACAATTTCTGGTAAGCTACGTTTTTTTTAAATTATTGCTTGAAACAAATTTCACGATTTCAATTCAATTGTGATTTGATTTATTATTGACTCATTTGGATAAATATTAGGTACACAAGATAGGCGTTAATTTTTCTCAAGAAAAAAAAAACTCACCTAATGCTGTAAACATACAGAGATCCCTATCAGCTGGTAGCATTAAGGTTAAAAATAACCCAAATTAAATATATTGCATTTTTTATTATAATAACAACTTTATTAAATGATATAAGTAAAAATATAGGCTAATAAATATGTAATATAGTACACATATTTAGCAAAATACTCTCTAAGTGTCAATTGCGTGAGTCTCACAGTGAATGTGTGAGAGTTGGCAGCCCTGCATTTAGAGAGCATGCTAAACATTATGTGTAGTATCAAAATGTTTATTTTAACAAAGTCAAATTTTCTACCATATACAATTGAATAACACCCAGCGGTAATTCAGGAAAATAAATTCTCTGAATGCGTCACGTGTAACATGGATTCGGTTGTACGGCCTTTTATCATTGTGTCGGTTAACTTATCTCGTTCTCTCCCTCAGGTAACATGCGCCCTATCACATCTACATCACTTATAAATCACAATAACCCATCAAATAAGGCTCTGGCGGGACAAAAATGTATTATTTATTATTGACTCATTTGGATAAATATTAGGTACACAAGATAGGCATTTCATTTTTCTCAAGAAAAAAAAAATCTCACCTAATGCTGTAAACATACAGAGATCCCTATCAGCTGGTAGCCTCCTAAAAAATTAAAATGGGGGGTTATGGTTCAAAATAATTCCTTCATTAATAATTTGTTATATATAACTTTATTATATAAAATAGGAATAAAAAATGCTTCACACCTTTAACAAAATCCACACACCCAACCCAAAATCCACACATTTAACAGCCTAAAAATGACATAACAGCTTATATAGTGTTTTGACCTCGACAACCCAACTACCGCAAACTTGCGACTAACGTTAGTTAACTTACTAAAGAAGGCGTAATCGCTTGTTTGCTAAAGGTCGTGTTGGGACTCCAACATTAACACACTGACAACATTTTATTCAAAATCTAAAATATTTTTTGATCTCGTTGATCTCTGATGATCTCGTATTCCTGATGATCTCGTTTTCATGGAGACAGACACGGTGTGCACAGAGGGGAGGAGCTGTGTGTGTGTGTGTGTGTGTGTGTGAGTGAGAGAGACGCGTGAGTGACAGAGAGACGGAGGGTGAGCAGGGAAAGGAAATTCAGCTGAATGAATACGCTGCGTGTTTTAAGTAGTGTAAAAAAAAAGAACTGTACGTCTGAAATATTGCAATATTTTGGCTTCAATAGACCCTTTTACAGTTGGTAAACACGGTGACGTATTTGTGTGGGCGGAGCTTAGCTGGAGGCAGAAAGATCCCTCTGGCCGCTTCACTAACGTTAGTTTGCAAGTTTTGTTAGCTTGTTTTTTAACAATGACTGGAGAAAATCCGATTTTGTCTTAATGTGCAAGGTCACTCACTGTACAGGATGCCGATTGTTATTTGCAAAAGTTAATTTTAACGGACGGAACCAGATGACCGTACACGCTCAGTCAATGGACGAACTGACAGGATTAATGTTAACGCTACCTCCGGTTGAGTGGCCTGACTTCTACACCTAACTTACCCGATAGAGAAACTGAGGGTAAAGAGAAACTGAGGACATATAAATATATTTAGATGCCTATAATAATATAACTATGTGCTGAATGGTCATGTAAAGACTTGTGTGGTTCAATCCGCAGTTCTGCCTAGCCAGCGCCAAGACGACAATGTAAAGAGTGACACTACGGTGCAATTTTAATGATATGAATATTTTCTAGAAATAAAAATTCCAGATACAGCATACTCATTTTTCATTGATTCTTGCACCCAAGAACACAACAAGATGACTTTTAATAATAAAAATAATAATTTAAGCTCCTTATTATGTAGCCGAATCTGTGCTGGTTTGTATTAACCGCCTCCAGTTTTCCGTTTGTTTTGCCTCCAGCTAGCGCCGTGACGTAGGCGCAAAAGGGGTCTATAAGAGAATATGTGTCACAAATGCAGGTACTGTGTAATGCCTGGCTCACACTACAGGAGTTTTAAAATCCTAACCGATTTTGAAATCTGGTTGCAGCACACACTTAAGGAGAATCTTTGCAGATTTTCTTACCTCAAATCTTAAACATGCTCATACTACAAGATTTGAAAATCGCGGCGCATCACACACTACAAAATGTTACTAAGATTATCGTGCCAGAGGAAGCGCCTCACGTGATCTACGCAGCAGATCGGAAGCGGGAAAGCGGATGTAAACAAAATGGATACTGTAACTAGGGCTGTAATCTCCCAGTCGATTATTTGGTCGATACGTTCTTGCTCGACCAAAATTCTGATTGGTCGATTTTTTGCCGCGTTCATTTCATTAGTTTTGCCGCGTTCATTTCATTAGTTTTGCCGCGTTCATTTCATCAGGTGGAAAGCACTAATTGCTAATGGGGGTGTTTTCAGAGCACCCCTTTTTCACAGGTAACAGTTTGTCTTCAGAACACCCCTATTGTTTTCACTTCTTTTGGATTAGCCCAACCCACTGGAGAAGAGAGACAGACAGATTGAAGAAAGTAGGCTACTAGAAGGTTTGCTGAATATTATTACTTGATCTGGTTTGTTTAATAAACATTCTTTTTTTTTATTATAGTGGACGTGCCTTTTGTGTTTAAGAGTAAAAGCTTTAAGTTAATAGTCTATTCGTGCCTCAGCCGTGAAGCTGAGCTCCTATGTTCAGCCTCGCTCTGTGCGAGCTGCAATGAAATGATAGTGTCTGTCAGTTATTATAATACATATGACAAAAACAATTGTCTAAATTATGTTGCATATTCCTCAAAAGTTCTTGTGATGATGATATCACTAGTTGACAACATAGTACTATTTTCGGAAATCATAGGCTCTGATATTGCGCGCAGATGCACGTGATGCAACGCTGCAGAGCCGATAGACTCGTGTGTCAGACTCATTTCAGTGCAAAATAATTAGGTCAAAAACGATTTAATATACTGCAAATAGCCTACTAGTTTTTTATGTTTATTTAAAATTCATTTAGGCGGACAACAAGGCTACCACAGTGCGCAGCTAATTAATTTAACGTTTTTTTTTCCTAACGTCATTTTTAGTCGATTTTTAGTCAAAAATTTCAGGACTTTAGTCGACCAAGATTTTCTTTGGTTGATTACAGCCCTAACTGTAACACGAAAACTTGCTGTATCAAAAATCTGATACCCGGTATCCTAAAAGTTTGGACGGGTGGTGGATTTTGTTCCCTTCCTGAAACCTAAAATCCAAGGGGAGAAATGCCGGACGTCATCTTCATTTATATAGCGCTTTTAACAATGTAGATTGTTCCAAAGCAGCTTTACATTGATAATAGGAAATTAAAAGTAAAGTGTTTTGGCTTTATAGCAGCTCTACAGTAAAGTTATTGTCCAGCTCCTGGATCAAGCAGTGTGATTAAAGGCAAGACGGAGGCTCACTGACATAACTTAACGTTACTATATTACTAACGTAAATATATTTCAGCATTTTGTAAATCGACGGCCAAACTAGTACCCCATTCCGATCGCGACTCTCCCTGTGTTAGTTCTAGTAAATGTAAAAGGTAGTTAGTAAAAGGAGGGAACATAAGGGGGCTTGCCGGAGATCTCCAAGGAAAAGGTTGGTATGCAAACTTAAATTAACAAAAATAGCAAACTTAATCAGTTCATAACAGTAGTCCCTTATGTGACCCACGACGTGTCAAGTCAAGTCAAGTCAAGTTTATTTATATAGCGCTTTTCACAATGCAGATTGTATCAAAGCAGCTTCACAGTATTAAATAAAAATAGTACATCAGTGTTTGTTTCTAGTGTAAAACGTCCACGTTTGGTAATGCTGATCAATAGTATTGTTGAATGATTGATTAAATTAAGTATCCCCAATTAAGACGTGTGAGCAGTAGCCTGGCACACAAAAAATATAAGCGGGAGAATGTTACAATTGCAAAGTGGTCAGGCTAATGTCTTGTGTTTATTCCACAATACTTATGGATAAGCTGTTTGATTTATACATATTAGAATATTTTCAAATTTCACTCACCCTGCTGTGCATTTGAATGGTTAGCATATGAGGCTGCTGCTGCTTGCGCTGGGACCTAACGTCATAGGCTTTAGCTTCAATTTTGATGAAATTATTCTCTAATCGGTTGCATATTATGTCGTGGATATATCCATCGAATGCATACTGCAGTCCCTTTTGACTTGCTCTCTCTCAGATTTTCACCTGTTCGCCAAAAATGACCAATAATCTCCTTGGGAATGTCTGAAACCGGTGCATACAGACGTGCCAGGCGCAAAAGCTTGACAGGCGTAGCAACAGTAACTAAGGAGGGGCGGGGCTTAGCGAAGGGTCAATTTGCAATCCGAGTGCTCTATGTAAAAAACAAAAATGCCATCTGTGGCAAAGGGGGCCTGGTTCAGTGGAGTCTGCAATGGGAGATTGAGTCAGGAGATGACTGGTGAGTAAGTGGGTGATGTACGAAATGAGTAACACCTGTTTCTGATTGCAGTAATTGGCGTGGAGAGGCAGTATAAAAGCACACTGGTCATCAGAGATGGGAGAGAGATCATAGTGAACTCACATGTGTGTGTCTGTCTATCAGCTGGAGCTGGAAAAGACACAGAGACTGTCATTTTCTGGCTCCAGCTGATAGACAGACACACACGTGAGTTCGCCATGATGTCTCTTCTCTCTTCGATAACCAGTGTGCTTTTATACCACAGACCATTTTATACCTTGCCAAGGATGTCTTTATTCACAAAAAATAAATGCGTGTTGACGTGAGAGCAGACGTTCTCATCCGGAAACACTGCACTGTTTAAAACCAGGAGAAGAGGAATGCTGTATGCAAGCTTTGTTTATTAAATTATACATTTATGTTGCTTTAGGTCTTGGTTTGTTTTCTAAAATTGGTGCTTCCAGAATGGGTGAGAATTTAGGGCCCTATTTTAACGATCTAAAACGCAAGTGTCAACGCGCAAAGCGCAAGTAACTTTGTGGGCGGGTCTTGGCGCTGTTGCTATTTTCCCGGCGGGATAAATGACTCTTGCGCCAGGCGCAAATCTAAAATGGGTTGGTCTGAAGAGCTTCATTATTCATAGGTGTGGTTTGGCAGACTGATCTCATGAAATGGCGTATGTATGACACGCCAATTTGTATTTCCATTTTTGGCGTGTTATCAACACGCATAATCGCTTTTCAGCGTGTTTATCAACGCCGTTGACTTACGTTACATATATAATTAAAGCTGCAAGCAGCGATGAAAGGGCCCTCGCACCCGTGCCATCAACACTCAATGGCTTTAGGAAGACAGAGCATGGTTGGGAAATGTACATTTAAGGAGGTATATATAGTAAGAGTATGTCAAAGTAAGTTACAAAATGTTTTGTATAATGGTGATAATAGCATGCTTCATGACTCAGCTAAGTGTTGCTAGCATGTTTAGTCTGTTTCTAGCATGCTTAGTACACAATAATTATGTGGTTAGTACTGCATTACTGTGTTAACCATGTCAGTTTCTGTTGCCAGTAGGTGGCGTTATGACTATAACTGAATATGAGCATGGATGTGTGTTCAGGACAGAACTCTTATCAAACGTGTGAAGTTTGGTGCAAATTGGACATTGCCTTCTTGAGTAACAACAAAGTCATGTTTCATTGAATTAGCATTCTTTAGCACTTAGCTAAGCATTGTTAGCATGTTTTAACATGTTTCTAGCATGTTTAGAACTCAATGGCATTTTTAACATGTTGCTAGAACGGCATCAATGTGTTAAACATGTCACTTCCTGTTGCCAGTAGGTGGCGCTATTACTATAACTGAACATTCTCATGTAGATGTGTTCAGGCCATGACTCTTATTAAAAGTGTGAAGTTTGGGGCAGATTGGACATTCCATGCCTGAGTTACAGCAAATTCCTATTTAATTGCAATAATAGCATGCTTTAGCACTTAGCTAAGAGTTTGCTAGCATGTTTTAGCATGTTTCTAGTATGTTGTTAGCATGTTTAACACTTGCTGGCACTTTTTTATATGTTATTAGGAGTCCATAACAGTGTTAAACATGTCACTTCCTGTTGCCAGCAGGTGACACTATGACTGTAACTGAATATAAGCATGGTCATGTGTTCAGGACAGAACGCTTATCAAAAGTGTGAAGTTTGGGGCAGATTGGACATTCCATGCCTGAGTTACAGCAAATTCATATTTAATTGCAGTAATATCATTCTTTAGCACTTAGTTAAGTGTTTGCTAGTATGTTTTAGCATTTCTCTAGTATGTTGGTAGGATGTTTAGCACCTACTGGCATTTTTTTATATGTTATTAGGAGTCATGAACAGTGTTAAACGTCACTTCCTGTTGCCAGCAGGTGGCGCTATGACTATAACTAAATATGAGCATGGACATGTGTTCAAGAGATAACTCTTATCAAACGTGTTAAGTTTGGGGTAGATTGTACATTGCCTTCTTGAGTAACAACAAAGTCCTGTTTCATTGAATTAGCATGCTTTAGCACTTAGGTAAGTATTGCTAGCATGTTTTAATATGTTTCTAGCATGTTTAGAACTCAATGGCATTTTTAACATGTTGCTAGAACGGCATCAACGTGTTAAACATGTCACTTCCTGTTGCCAGTAGGTGGCGCTATTACTATAACTGAATTTGAGCATAGACATGTGTTCAGGCCATGATTCTTATCAAACGTGTGAAGTTTGGGGTAGATTGGACATTCCATGCCTGAGTTACAGCAAATTCCTATTTAATTGCAGTAATAGCATGCTTTAGCACTTAGCTAAGTGTTTGCTAGCATGTTTCTAGTATGTTGCTAACCTGTTTAACACTTGCTGGCTCTTTTTTTATATGTTATTAGGAGACCACAACAGTGTTAAACATGTCACTTCCTGTTGACAGCAGGTGGCGCTATTACTATAACTGAATATTCTCATGTAGATGTGTTCAGGCCATGACTCTTATCAAACGTGTGAAGTTTGGGGCAGATTGGACATTCCATGCCTGAGTTACAGCAAGTTCCTATTTAATTGCAATAATAGCATGCTTTAGCACTTAGCTAAGAGTTTGCTAGCATGTTTTAGCATGCTTCTAGTATGTTGTTAGCATGTTTAGCACTTGCTGGCACTTTTTTATATGTTATTAGGAGTCCATAACAGTGTTAAACATGTCACTTCCTGTTGCCAGCAGGTGGTGCTATGACTATAACTGAATATGAGCATGGTCATGTGTTCAGGACAGAACGCTTATCAAACGTGTGAAGTTTGGGGCAGATTGGACATTCCATGCCTGAGTTACAGCAACTTCCTGTTTCATGGCGAAACATCGAAATTTGTCAGGCCGCCGAGGACCCGCCCTTCGACGAAAACTCAAGATCTTCGCAATTTAACGTCACAAAGGCCTTAAGATTACACTCACCAAATTTGAAGATGATCAGATTAAAACTATAGGAGGAGTTCGTTAAAGTACGAGGCCTGAAAATGGCAAAAACTGCACAAAAATCTGAGAGGAAGTTCAAAATGGCTGACTTCCTGTTGTGTTTAGGGCTATGCTCCAAGAGACTTTTTTGTAGGTATTAGGTCATTACATGTATGTACCGAATTTTGTGCACGTACGTGGAACGTTGCGGGAGGCGCACTCCGTTGAACTTTTATAGGTGGCGCTATCGAGCCATTTTGCCCCGTCCAATTCTGAAACCTATATCAGATGTAAATTTTCGCCAGTTCTGACGCGTGTGCAAAGTTTTGTGAGTTTTCGAGCATGTTTAGGCCCTCAAAAATGCAATTAAATGCGGAGAAGAATAATAATAATAATAAATATAGCTGCGAGCAGCGATTACGGGCCCAAGCCGGTGGCACCGCAATCCTGGTGCCAGGGTGGCGGTACCGCCGGCTTTGGCCCTCCATTGCTGCTCGCAGCTACATTTATATTTAAATATATACACACACACACACACACACACACACACACATATATATATATATATATATATATATATATATATATTATACACACACACACACACATATACATATATATATACATATATATATATATATATATATATATATATATATATATATATATACACACACACATATATATATACCTGTATACACACACACACACATACATATATATAGTTTTTATATATTTTATAACATATGATAGAGTTAAGCAACCTCACTTGACGAGTAGGCTACTATTTCCTGAATGCAATCACGATTGAAACTGTGACATTGATTTCATACAACAGGTTAATAAACAGTTACAATTAAGTCACTTAGGGTAAACGTACCTATTAAGCTCACTAAAATCTACATTGAGACATTTTTAGTGCACAAGATATTGGTTTTAGTACAAGAAGTTATTTTAAAATAAAATATTAATCTCTCACACTATAATATTTCATTTTATTTTAAATGACAAAAGTATTTCAATTAAGATGTACATCATTAAATATAAAAAGTCTGGCTGTGCTTAATGGGTACGTTTTGTACCCTTTAAGCACACCCCTGTTCCCAATAAGCTCACAACAAGTTTTATTAAAAATTCTTGTTTATTTTAAACAACCTTTTTAAGGAATAATTGAAAAAAGTTTTATTTGAAGGCACAGAGTCAATCACAAAAAAACAGAACACTAAAATCAAGCAACAAGGCATTCAATTTGATCAGGTAGCCTATCCTATTCATAGTGACGTGCCATTCAAACTCATTGCAACATCTAGACTAGTCCACGTTCTGGTAACACATATTGAAAAATCAAATAACAAAACAAACCAATGTGCTCCTTAAAGGGATACTCCACTTTTTTTTTGGAAATAGGCTCATTTTACAACTCCCCCAGAGTTAAACAGTTGAGTTTTACCGTTTTCGAATCCATTCAGCCGATCTCCGGGTCTGGCAGTATACTTTTAGCATAATTAATTAAACCGGACAGGACCATTAGCATCTCTCTCAAAAAAATGACCAGAGAGTTTCGATATTTATCCTATTTAAAACTTAACTCTTCTGTAGTTACATCGTGTACTAAGACCGACGGAAAATGTAAAGTTGTGATTTTCTAGGCTGATATGGCTAGGAACTATACTCTCAAAATCGCAACTTTTAATTTTCCGTCGGTCTTAGTACACGATGTAACTACAGAAGAGTCAAGTTTTAAATAGGAAAAATATCGAAACTCTTTGGTCATTTTTTTTGAGAGAGATGCTAATGGTCTTGTCCGATTTAATGATCTATCTATGCTAAGCTATGCTAAAAGTGGTACCGCCAGACCCGGAGATCGGCTGAATGGATTCGAAAATGGTAAAACTCAACTGTTTAACTCTGGGGGAGTTGTAAAATGAGCTTATTTCCAAAAAAAAGTGGAGTATCCCTTTAACTCTCTGGGTCAGAGCTTTCCTGTCTACTCCAAACTTCTTGGACAGATACGACAGGTTTCTGATGGCTCTTTCTTTGTATAGATGACATGCCTCTTTCATTTTTGGGCATACACTATAGTTTCGTCTAGCTTTTGTCATCTTACGACTGTGAAAGTAATTTATTAATAATTTTTTTGAAGATTAACATAGTGACAACCATCAGTTAATATTTAAATTCTGATTATGAAGTATTTACATGGACGTTCAATGTGGATGAGCTTAAAGGGAGCACACACTGTGCTTAATTGGAGCAAAAACAATTTTTAATTAATAAATATTAAATTAAATTTAAAGGAAAATATTTAGCTAAATTAATAATCTAGGTAATGTATTAAGTTTATACCAATTTTAATATGAACAACTATAATTGACAATATCTATGAAATTATGCTTTTTCTAATAGATGTCACACTGAAGCTGTGTGATTGTCATAGTAGTGCACCCTTTAAGCTCACCTAACAATAATATGAATTCTTTAAAAATTACAGCAGTTTAAAACCACAGACTATCAATAAAATGTAAAATTATAATATTATGGATTTAAAAGTACAAGCCATTAATGCCTGTGAAGTAATATATTAGTGTAGCACACAATCTTATACAGCTAGTAAGCTAGCTATGTTCGTAGCATCTGGGCTATGTTGCTAAAACTATCCTTTAGATCTAACTGTAAATATTTCCCACATCCAGGTTCCAGGTTATAATATGCAAAAGTCTAAACATTAATCTCTTAATTTTGCAATAAGAAGACGTACTTCTTCAAAATAAATGTTTAAACATATAAAAAATGCACATTTGAGGGGCTCCTCTTCTGGTGAAAGTTTTCAGACAGCTTTCAAAATAGCCGCCAGACAGTGTGAACACATGGATACACATATCTCAGTGTGCAATGGTATGATTGGTTTAAAATTACAGGAGGTATATAGTAACAAACACATCAATTGGTTAATACATCAAATAGGATAATACATTGCTCATTCTTTTTATAATCTGAGCTCCAAGATGGGATTGTGCTTAATGGGTACTTGAGCTTAATAGGTACGTTTACCCTACATTTTAGATGCAATATTGACTGTTTTTGTTCTGTTTCAGCAGCAAAAATAGTTAAACAAAGATCACAGCAGAACCATCGAGCATCTCACAGCAACTTGTTTTCTCATTACTGAATGATTCAGCATTTTGAAACGAATCGGTTGACTCAAAGATTCAATGGTCAATCCATAAACATCTGTCTCAATCATAAATGACTCAGTCATTGGAACGAATCGTTTGAACGAATGAATCAATGACTCGCTCATTAAGATGGTCGCCTGGCGACACCTAATGGCGGTTTAGTGTTATGTTTAGAAGTATCATTCTTTCCAATGTGCACCATTATCAATGTCCGTGCGGACGTCTGTTTTTTACTTTCACTTTTATATTAGCGATTTAAAAGGACCCGCTCGTGTCACACGTCGATTAACCAATGGAAAAATACCCTCACAGTCATATACCTAATAAATTTATATTTAAATACAATAGGCCTACCTAGTAAAACGTTTTATATACTATTTTGATATCCTTTTGGACACAAGAGGGCAGTATAGCCCTATGTTTGCTTTTTGTTGAACCAAATAGCACTAAAGAGCCTGTTTTTAACTTTTTCATACTTCTTGAATTGCAAAAACGGAATAAAATAGGTTTAGTTCTAATATTTGTATAATTTTGTATAAAAATAAATGGTGTATAATTAAATTTTTAGAAGTTATGAGATGTTTCCTGCTTCCTTTTTGACATTAATTTAATCCCTCGCCATAGCAAAACCGTTTGAGATATTCAATATCAGTTTACAATTTAGCATCATTAATATATTTTTATCATGTTGAAAAAGTTTGGTGGGAATACAATAAATAGTTTAAGAGGAGTGGCTAAAAATTCAGAGGCTGATTTAGCAAAAAATCCATATTCAGACCAAAATATCTGACTTCCTGATGGCCGGAGCTGATGAATGTAAATTAGAAAGTTGTCCGGCTTCATGAGAACAATATAAAAACTATTTTTTTTCACTGTATTTAAAACTAACCCCCCCACTTTTGTCAAAAGCATGTTGAAAGTGACACACTTCCTGCTGCCAGTTGGTGGCGCTATAACTTTGACTCACAATAGTTACATCCATCTGATCGGCCTCTTACCACGAACACACTGCTGAAGTTTCATCAAGATCAGTTAATGTATGCAGAAGTTATTCCACTTCGTGTTTCTCTTTTCTCGCCATAAATTCGATTCCTCGCCACGGCCTTACCGTTCGAGATATCAAAAATCCGTCCGCAATTTAGCATCCTCAATGTCTTGACTACATGCACACCGAGTTTGGAGGGGACACGGTGAATTTTCTAGGAGGAGTACTTCACATTCCACAGCAAGCGTTTTCCAAACAACCCATAATAGCCGACTTCCTGTTGGGCTGGCGTGAAACTTGACAGAGGGAAAGTTGTTCGGCCCGATGAGATCTATATGTGTACCGAGTTTCATATTATTTCATGCAAGCGTGTTTGATATATGGACCAAGTTTTCAAACCCCGTTCAAGGGGGCGCTGTTGATCCCCCCTGCCACGCCCCTTTCTGAAACTTTTCACATGTCTACTGGCTAATAAGTGTTATGTTTCTATCGAGTTTCATCCAATTTCAAGCATGCTAAGAGTCTCAAAAGCATCAAAAAAGAATATTAAATTTTGAAGCGTTGCCACGGCAACAGTATCTAAGATATCAATCATCCTTTCGCAGGTCTACATCTGCAGTGTGTCTACATTATACACATAAAGTTTGAAGCAAATCGGGTAAAAATAAGAGGGTGATTTCAAATTATTTTGAAAGTGACACACTTCCTGCTGCCAGTTGGTGGCGCTATAACTTAGACTCACAATAGTCACATCAGTGTGATCGGCCTCTTACAACGAACACACTGCTGAAGTTTCATCAAGATCAGTTAATGTATGCAGAAGTTATAACACACTTCCTGTGTCCCATTATTCGCCATAAATTCGTTTCCTCGCCACGGCCAAACCGTTCGAGATATCAAAAATCCTTTCGCAATTTAGCATCCTCAATGTCTTGACTTCATGCACACCGAGTTTCGAGGGGATTGGATGAATTCTGTAGGAGGAGTATTTCAAATTCCAGAGCGTACGTTTTTCAAACAACCCATAATAGCTAACTTCCTGTTGGGCGGAGCTAATAACATAGAGTGCGGAAGTTGTTCGGCCTGATGAGATCTATATGTGTACCGAGTTTCATACTAATACGTTCTTGTATGTGTCCAAGATTTCAGATTGCATTCTAGGTGGCGCTGTTGAGCACCCCTGCCACGCCCGGGTACCAGCTTCACCTCGGCCCTAATGGCCGCGGGTTCTGACCAGTGTGCAAAGTTTCATGAGTTTTCGAGCATGTTAAAGGCCCCAAAAGCCCCCGAACCCTTGAAGAACAATAATAATAATAATAAATATAGCTGCGAGCAGCGATTACGGGCCCAAGCCGATGGCACCGCAACCCCGGTGCCTTTACCTAAAGGCACCGGGGTGGCGGTACCGCCGGCTTTGGCCCTTCATCGCTGCTCGCAGCTATATTTATATATATATATATATATATATATATATATATATATATATATATATATATATATATATACATACACATGGCTATAATGAACAGGCTGCGATGTCAAGATTGCAATGCTGGAATGTGTGTGTGTGTGTGTGTGTGTGTGTGTGTGTGTGTGTGTGTGTGTGTGTGTGTGTGTGTGTGTGTGTGTGTGTGTGTGTGTGTGTGTGTGTGTGTGTGTGTGTGTTTGCATGTGTGTTCATGTTTTTCTATCCCGGTGGGGACTTCAACCTGAATGCACACAGACTCATGGGGACTCGTGTCACAGTGGGGACCTAAATAGAGGTCCCCATGGGTAAACAAGCTTAGAAATCATACACAATGAGTCTTTTTGGAAATGTAAAAATGCAGAAAGTTTTCTGTAATGGGTAGGTTTAGGGGTAGGGTTAGTGTGAGGAGATAGAATATACAGTTTGTAAAGTATAAAAACCATTAAGTCTATGGAGAGTCCCCACAAAGATAGTAAACCGTGTGTGTGTGTGTGTGTGTGTGTGTGTGTGTGTGTGTGTGTGTGTGTGTGTGTGTGTGTGTGTGTGTGTGTGTGTGTGTGTGTGTGTGTGTGTGTGGCGTGGGCGCGATGGAACAGTGGACACATAAAAACATACGTCATTATACAGGACGACATTTAAACTGCAAAGTGTTAACTTATATTTGTGTACTGTCGCAATAAGACACAACATTGTGCTTTTGTAAAATAATTTCAAGCAATCCACCCCCCTGAAAGGCGCTAATTTTAAAATTAAACTAAAATGCTCATGGCTGCACGGGCATTCATGGTGCGCATCCACGACAAGGAACGAGCAGAACAAAGTGGACGTTTTTCAGTTAATTCCTACTTCCAAAGGAATTCATTTGAAACGCCCGCTCAACCGCTCACCCTGTGGTCTGTGTGAGTCCTAATGCCCCAGTGTAGTGACGGGGACACTATACTGCCAAAAGAGCACCGTCCTTCGGATTAGACGTTAAACCGAGGTCCTGACTCTCTGTGGTCATTAAAAATTCCAGGATGTCCTTCGAAAAAGAGTAGGGGTGTAACCCCGGCATCCTGGCCAAATTTGCCCCTTGGCCTCTATCCATCATGGCCTCCTAATCATCCCCATGTACTGATATACTGATTGGCTTCATCACTGTCTCCTCTCCACCAGTAAGCTGGTGTGTGGTGGGCGTTCTGGCGCAATATGGCTGCCGTCGCATCATCCAAGTGGATGCTGCACATTGGTGATGGTTGAGGAGATTCCCCCCATCTATGTAAAGCGCTTTGAGGTCTCAGAAAAAGCGCTATATAAATGTAACAAATTATTATTATTATTATCAACCACTATCAATGTCAGTGCGGACGAAAATATTTACTTTCGTTTTTAAGTTTGCGATTCAAAAGCCCCCAGCGGTGTCACACGTCGATTAACCGGTGGTAAAATATTCTCACCGTCACATACCTAGTATATTTTTATGTAAATACAATAGTCCTACCTGATTTTGAACACAAGAAGGCAGTATAGCTCTATGAATGACTTGACTTTTATGAGACTAAATAGTACAATTTCTATTTTTAAACTTATAAATAATTATTAAATTTAAAAAAAAAAAGAATAAAATGAGTTTGGTTGTGATATTTGTATACTTTTATAGAAATAAATGGTGTATAATTACATTTTTAGAAGATGAGGCTTTTAGTGTTTAATTTTTGTACATTACTTCAGTCCCTCACTATAGCAAAACCATTTGAGATGTTTAATATCCGTTCACAATTTAGCATCTTTAATGTATTTTCATCATTTTGAAAAAGTTTGGTGTGAAAAAATAAGCCAGTTTGGAAGAGTAGCTAAAAACTCAGAGTCTGAAATATCCCAAAAATCCACATTCAAACCAAAATATCTGACTTTCTTTTGCTCTGAGCTAATGACTGTTAATTAGAAAGTTGTCCGGCTCGGTGAGACCAATCTATATACTCATGTTTGTAACTGTTGGTAAAACTAACCCCCCCACTTTTGTCAAAAGCATGTTGAAAGTGACACACTTCCTGCTGCCAGTTGGTGGCGCTATAACTTTGACTCACAATAGTTACATCCATCTGATCGGCCTCTTATCACAAACACACTGCTGAAGTTTCATCAAGATCAGTTAATGTATGCAGAAGTTATAACACTTCGTGTCTCTCTTTTCTCGCCATAAATTCATTTCCTCGCCACGGCCAAACCGTTCAAGATATCAAAGATCCGTCCGCAATTTAGCATCCTCAATGCCTTGACTTCACGCTGACCGAGTTTGGAGGCGAATCGATGTATTTCCTAGGAGGAGTACATTAAATTCCACAGCAAGCGTTTCCAAACAACCCTAAATAGCCGACTTCCTGTTGGGCTGGCGTAAAACTTAGAGCACGAAAGTTGTTCGGCCCGATGAGATCTATATGTGTACCGAGTTTCAAATTAATTCATGCAAGTGTGTTTGATATATGGACCAAGTTTTAGAACCCCGTTCAAGGGGGCGCTGTCGAGCCCCCCTGCCACGCCCGGCTACCAGATTCAGCCCCGCCCTGATGGCCGCGGGTTCTGACCTGTGTGCAAAGTTTCAAGAGTTTTCGAGCACGTTTAGGGACCCAAAAGCCCCAGAAACCTTGAAAAACAAATGAAAAAGTAAATCTCACTCAACTGACAAATCACCCCCACCCCTCACACACTCAGAGACAGAGAGAGAGAGAGAAAATTCTCCAAAAAATCACATTCAAACCAAAATATCTGACTTTCTGTTGCTTTGTGCTATTAAGTGTAAATTAGAAAGTTGTCCGGCTCGATGAGAACAATATACATACCAATTTTTGTGATTCTAGGAAAAACTAAGGCCCCATTTTTGACTAAAGGTGGCGCTACTGAGCCATTCCACCACGCCCGTTTTTGAAACTTTGCACATGTCTACTGGCTAATAAGTGTGATGTGTCTGTTGAGTTTCATGCAATTTCAAGTATGTTAAGAGTCTCAAAAGCATCAAAAAAGAATAATAAAGTTTGATGCGTTGCCATGGCAACAGTATCTAAGATATCAATAATCCTTTCACAGGTCTACATCTGCCGTGTGTCTACATTATACACATAAAGTTTGAAGCAAATCGGGTAAAAATAAGAGAGTGATTTCAAAGCATTTTGAAAGTGACACACTTCCTGCTGCCAGTTGGTGGCGCTATAACTTTGACTCACAATAGTCACATCCTTGTGTTCGGCCTCTTACAACGAACACACTGCTGAAGTTTCATCAAGATCAGTTAATGTATGCAGAAGTTATAACACACTTCCTGTTTAATTTTTTCGCCATAAATTCGTTTCCTCGCCACGGCCAAACCGTTCGAGATATCAAAAATCCGTCCGCAATTTAGCATCCTCAATGTCTTGACTTCATGCACACCGAGTTTGGAGGCGAATCGATGAATTCCCTAGGAGGAGTACATTAAATTCCACAGCATGCGTTTCCAAACAACCCATAATAGCCGACTTCCTGTTGGGCTGGCGTAAAAAGTAAAAGTACGGAAGTTGTTTGGCCCGATGAGATCTATATGTGTATTGAGTTTCATATTATTATATGCAAGCGTGTCTGATTTATGGACCAAGTTTTCGGACCGCATTCAAGGGGGCGCTGTTGAGCCCCCCTGCCACGCCCGGGTACCAGCTTCAGCCCGGCCCTGATGGCCGCGGGTTCTGACCCGTGTGCAAAATTTCAAGAGTTTTCGAGCATGTTAAAGGCCCCAAAAGTGCCCGAAAGGTTGACAGAAAAATAAGAATAATAATAATAATAATAAATAATCCTACCGGAAACAATAGGGCCTTCGCCCTTTCAGGGCTTGGGCCCTAATAATAATAATAATCCTAACGAAAACAATAGGGCCTTCGCCCTTTCAGGGCTTGGGCCCTAATAAACAGAGCAATTCCAAGAGGGTCCTCACACCATCGGTGCTCGGGCCCTAATTAATATGACCTACCCCAACCGCTTCCCTAAACCTACCAATCACTGGGGTTAATACCATTTATGAGTGTTCCCTACCATCCTAGGAAAAAAAATATTGCTCCCCAGATGTAGATATACATTTTGCTCCGTTTCGCTCGGACATTTAACGGCGTACACGCAGAATCACTCTGACGTTTAACGGCGTACACATACACGCGGAAGATGACGGTTCGTTTCGGCGTGGACATACACGCGGATAGCTCAAAATGCGTATAATTAACACGCCACTTGAATTGAAAGTGGCGTGTATGTTTACGCAAAGTAATGATGTCATGTTGGGTTTGGGCGTAACGTGAAATAAACCAATCAGAGCGTCATCTCACATTCCCTTTAAGAGCAGGCGCGCTTGTTCTAAAGCGGATTCCTATTATAACGGCGGGTTTGCCAGACGCACGCGAGGAGCGGTTCACAGCCAAGGAGAGCAACGCTCTCGTCAGGGACGTTGGGGATGGAGAAACCCACCCAAATTAACTTCGGTTAAAAAGGCGTATGATAATTTGGGTAAATGTGTAAGCTAGATGTATGCTTTTATAATATATTATCTATCTATCTATCTATCTATCTATCTATCTATATATCTATATATCTATCTATCGTAATAATGTATGATTTGCAAAAATGAAAACTGCTGCTTCTGTGTAGATGAGAGAATCAAAGTGTATGCGCGTTGTGCACACGCTACATTGATTATGGCCAAGCATGCGCCCTTAAAATAGCATATGAATAACATGCGCAACGCGCCACTGACTTTAAACAATTTTTTCCTGGTTAGTGGCGCAACTGTTTTCTAAACCTGCAAAATAGCATGAAGGAACGTTTGCGCTGGAACACGCCTCCTTTTTTGCGCTGAACCGCCCAGGGAGCGCAAGTTCATTCCCTAGTTTAGCGAAATGCTTCTGTGGAGGAAAAAACGTGCTTTGCGCGGGTGCAAAATAGGAATAATACATGCGTCGGTGTACAAAGTCAATTGCGCTGGGTGCAAGATAGGGCCCATGGTCTCAAAACGCATGCGTATGCATCATGGTGCTCTCTCGAATGGGCGTTGGGAGACTTATTTTTTTGTGAATAAATACGTCTTTTTTTTCACAAAGCATTTGCGTCACTTCACAAAATTGAGGTTAAACCACTGGAGTCACATGGACTACTTAAATGGTTTAACTTCCTTTCTGGGCCTTGAAAGTGATAGTTGTGTAGCTGTCAATAGAGGGACTGAAATCTCTCAGATTTTATTACAAATATCTTCATTTGTGTTTGCAAAAAAAAAAAAAAAAAAAAAGATACTACCTGTTCTCTTGATAAAAGAGTGCAGGCCACCTCTCCTAAACCTCAACAATCATTGGTTGCTCTTGGACCACTTTTTTTCTCCTGAGGGAAAATGTTAGTTTAATTTTTTCACTTATGGCTACTATGGTCCTTCTTGCCTTATTTGTTCTTTCCAACAACAAAGTCTTTGGTGATGCATCTGATAGTGCTTAAAGACATCTCCTCTTGAACTGCTGAATTTGCAGTTATTACACTGCATTAAGTCCTTGGATCATCCTGGAAAATAGAAAATTGTCAGTTACCTGTTAACCTTCACCAGTGTGCGGGCACACTGAAGTGTTTTTTTTTTTTTTTTTTTAGTTCAAAGTTACTATCAGATTTAATGTTATACCTGACAAACTATACATCATTAAAAAGATATAAGACTCAAGTTTCAGTATTTGACCACTATTGTATTCTGAGAAACTTATAGTGACAATTATGTCTTAAATGCATGTAAGCTGCTGCTGCACGGCACAGGGGGCGGAGCTTCATGAGCTCATCTCAGGGAATGATAATAATATCAGAAACTCTCAGTAACGGTGTTAATTTCGACCTGGAGTCGGACAATAATGCCTACAGAATCATAGTGCTGTATAAAGATGGAACAGGTATAGTTTAGTTTAATTACGGTTATAACATATTTGTCATCTGCTTGTATGTATCCACTATTAATAGCCTACAAGTCTGCTGTTTCGGACCTTGTCCGAATGATGATCAAAAATATACTGATGAGTTTAATAAAGTTTATTGTACATCACACAAAAGATGAAGTGTCAGTTTTACTCCAGAAAATCTCCATAAGAGCTGAGTAAACACAGTATAAGAAGTGCTTTAGTACACAAACGAATTTAGTTTCGAGTTGAGGGAAAATTTTCTTTGAAAACAAAATAATTCCACCTCGTCTTCAGCGGCTGCCTCAGATTTCGGGAGTAAATAGAGAGAGCTAACGTTATGTGGATTAATACATCCAGCCACACAACACCTACAATGCTTGGGAGACATTTTCGTCAAACATAAACGTATTTAGGAAGTTTAAGTGGCATAAATAAAATCCATCCACTGCGTTTTCAGTGGCTCTGATGTCGGAAGTAAGTGAAGACTACTATGTCCATTCTTACATCCCACAACATAACACCTACATTTCTTACCAGACATTACCGGCTGTCGTTGAAACAATGGCGGATGGTGTACAGATCACAGAGGGTGGGGTCTATGCAAAAACCACAGTGTCAATCAAACCATGTCGGTGGGGCTTGTGCAATTCTACGTCACATTGCATAGAATCTGAGAACAGCTCGATCTGAGACAGTGCTTATGATTTATTGAGATTGTTAAAAAAAAACACTGGGTGGATTTTTATCATTCTAGGGTGGTTTTCCTCACACACTGCCAACACACATTTATGTTCAAACACCATGTAAAAGTGAATTTTGCATAATAGGTGCCCTTTAATCTCATAAATGGTCGTGTATTGGTGGTGTGCTAAGCTAACATGCTAGCTCGCCCCAGGTGCACCTGTCACCTAGCAGTTATTCTTTTATGATTTTTTTCTAAATAGGAATGCCTACTGAAATGATTCTTTATTCAAGAAGGGCATTTGATACAGTTTCAAATGTAAGTGAGAACTTTGATAAAATAAATTAGGGATCGAAACCCTATGAATAGCCTGTGAATAGCCAGTGGTTAGTAATTATAATGCAGACAAAAGAAATGCATATTTAGAGCCATAACCAGGCTGGAGAGGTGTGAATGTGTGCATGGGGAGACTGAGACTGAATGGGCATCGTTTGCACCACAAAACAATAGAGACAAAATACTGAATAGATGCTTAGATGATGACTAAACATCAGTAGCATTTTAGAGTCTAATCAAAATAAAGTAATATGACATGATCTTGAAAAACATTTAACTAAATGCAGAGTTTAAGACTTATCATCTTCAGATTTTAAATATAACATGGTCACACATATTGCTTTAGATTGCTACAGTGCCAACTTCAATTTTATTTTCATGAAGATGTTTCATAAAAATACATTTCTAATAACTTTACAAAACTTTGAAGCTATTATAAAAAAAATGCATTATGACAATAAGTAATTCTACATTTACAATAAACTGCCAAGTGTCAGCTTTCAAATGAGATCATACTTGTGTTTTTAGTGCAAAGGGTTCATGAACTGTATCTGTTTCAGTTTGGGTATGTTATTTCTGGGTTTTTTTCAAAAGTGGGGATGCAGCTTAACAGGTTAAATTGTAAGAATCACAACCTTATATTAATGTATATATATATATATATATATATATATATATATATATATATATATCACTTTTAGAACAAATGTTATCTTGATGTCCCCATATTTAAAAGCATATGATGTACAAAGAAATCGCTGTATGAATATTTATTTTTAAGAATGATCTGTTCTATACACACAATATAGCCTATACACACATACATATTCGTGTGAGAAATTTTAACGTTGAAACTGCACATAGAAACGGCAATCATACATTTACATAATAGGTGGTTTATTCATACATTGTGTATGTGAGGCTTTTACACATTTAAACATTTACACATTACTAGGGCTGGTCCGAATACCATTTTTTTAGCTTCGAAGCTTCGATAGGAATTAACATCGAATATTCGAAGCTTCGGAGGGAGGGGGCTGAACTAGGCATGTGCCGGTATTCGGTAATGCGATAAATCGCGGTAATGAAAATGCACGATATTGTTATCGTGGGCACTTCAAAATACCGTGAAAAACAATAGATCAGAATTTATATTTATAGAACGCGTATTAGCTTATTTTCCATCAACCGCTTAAACAAACACTGCGTATGCTGCGCGAAACACGTGCGCGCTCTGATGTAAACAATCCCCACATGTATTAGCACTGTGTGCATGCGGCGCAGTGCGCACTCTAGTCTAATGTAAACAACCCTCACATGGAGAAGAAGCATGGCGGAAGGAGGCACGCTGCCGACGATTTATCCCCCTTCTAAAAGCAGAGCTGTCAATACGCATTCAGCGTGAGACTCACGCAATTTACACTTTTCAAACGCTCTCGCGCCACATGCAGTTTCTCACGCAGAGAAAAATCGCGGAGCAAAGAGGACACGGAGACCGACAGACTAGACAGAGCAGGTTATTATGGTATGAAAACAATTCTCAGCTCTCATGTTCTGTCCATTTTATTACGAAATTCAGACAATAAATACTGTTTTGGTGCTTGTAAATGTGACTTGACAGATCACTGTAGCGCCTCAGTTCAAGCGATCATCTGTTACTTTTTATTTAAAGTTACAGTAGGCTACAACTTACCGAAAGGTATGCCTCATACATAATATCGATCATTCAGTGTTTTTCAACCACGGAAAGAGGTTAATAAAACTGCAGGTGAACAATTATGTCACAGAACGTTACATTTACCTCAGGAAAGCCATTTAATGACCAACACGTTAGTTGACTAGAAAAAAATAGCTATAGAGAGGAGTATTTTGCACAATATGTGCACTATATTACATTTGTATTATATTTTTACTTGTGTCATAATTGTTATTACAATGAAAACCAAATTATATTTAATTTAATTAGTTAATTTTTAACCTTTAATAATACCAGCTGACAGGGCTCTCTGTATGTTTAAAGCATTATGTGAGATATATTTTTTCTTGAGAAAAATTAACGTCTATCTACTGTAGCCTACCTAATATTTATCCAAAAAGTCAATACTGAATCAAGATTGAAATCAAATCCCAAGAATTGAAAGCGTGAAAATTGTGTAAAATTCTATTTAGTTACCAAATGTTTTGACAATCACTATTGTAATGTTTTTATTAAAAAACTATTAGTAGTTTTTTTTCTACATCCCCCCCCCACCAATCCATTCATTTCTCTTGAGCAATTAAAATATCGTGATAATACCGTATACCGTGGTAAAAACTCAATCAATTAATCGCAGCATGAAAAGTTGATACCGGCACATGCCTAGGCTGAACATATTCTTCTCTCTAATAAAGGCAGGAATCTCTATGCGTCTGTCTGTTTGCATTTAGATTATTTATCTTGCATTTAGAACCGTTCATCCAATCGACTTCACGAGTGCAGTGTCACATTTGGTGCAATAGACACGCGAGACGTGACACGTTCAGAATTAATAAACTTTTAATACAGAACAGCGCGAGCGGGAAGCGCGCACGCGCCTCACGCGCAGGGCTCCGAGAACGGACACTGCACTAGTGATACAAAACACAGCCTAATATTTTTCTGAGTAACAAATAACTCTCAAATCAGAAATCAGCAGCACAGTAATTACTGACACAGTAAAGGGTAGGCTAATATATTGTTTCTAATCTATTTCCACAATGTCAAAGCAACGCAGCTTATAGCCTACAAGCTCAGGCATGCACTTCTGCCCATACAAACTCCGCTGTTCTGCGCTCTAAAATAAGAGTATTGTATTTCGCCCAAAAATGCTAAAAAAATAACCGTGTGAGAGCGTGTTTTAGGCTATATCATGTTATAGCCAGATATGACGACGCTTACAGCACGCGTCACCGCAGATCAGCATCTATTCATCAAGCCAACGTGCAAACTATCGCAAATCAAAGTGAAAGTGGGTCGCAGATTCTTTAACACACAATCAACTTCATTAAAAGTAAAGAACCGAAATGATCTTACCAGGGCTGTTGCCGCTCTCTTATTGCGGTCTTTGATTTAGAAATTTTAGCTGACGATCAGTAAAATGCAGCTTATCTGTTGCTAGTGACGTGCACTCCATTACATCTGCCTATAGCGCGGGATTTGAAGTTCGGATTCATATCCGTTTTGCAAAAACACATTTATGTGTTCATTGTTCATATTGATAAATCAGAGAGAACTATCCGATCTGAGAAAACGCATGACAGCCCCATTCAAGCGCGAATGGGAACCGTTTCTAGGGGGATGCCAGGTGTGAAAAAAAAAAATATATATATTTTAAACGAATATTCGAATGCCAACCCACCGAACGAATATTCGAATACTCGAATATTCTGGTACAGCCCTACACATTACACATTCTACCTCACCGTTAAAATGTTTCTCGTATCTCTCCACGGTCTTCTTTCTCTCTCACAAACGCGCGGAACAGATAAGTAGGCTAACGCAATCTAACAGCGCCACCTTGAAACAAAAAGCAGGATAATATAATGAATTTGCGCTGGGATCCTAAACACATAATTGAAAAGATTGAAATAAATGATCTAATTTACGATGATATGTGTTTAGAGAACTTTAAGGAGCTAACATTAATCTTTTTCTGACCAGTGACACAAACATAAACAAATATTAGGCCACAAGCCGTTTTTTGTGGATTTGCTCAAACTTTTTTGTTGATGGTAACAGTGCTTCAATGATGTCTTTTAATGATTATAATTACACGAACATATGACTTAACATAGCAAAAACTATACATATCCTCTGTTTAACAATTTTTGTTTTTAACCTTACACAATAATTATGTCTAACGCCTCATTCGCGCCACAGGAATTTTTTACATGCGTAACAGGTCTTTGCATTGACTTAACATTGAAATCACTCGTGCCTGACATGCTATTCGCGTCCGGTGTGAATGCACCATAATAACACACCGCCATCTCAGGAATATGCATGCATGATATTAAAAGTAATATTAATACTCGCCTACAGCCATATGGCAATATTTAGATCCTCGAAGAATCAGGATGTGCGAACTCCAACATGGCAGAGATAAGGAGCTAAAGCAATGAGGAGATGAGGAGCTAAAGCAAGCACAAAATGGAGAAGGAAACCCTGTGCATTCGGCGCGATGTTCTTGCTCGCATGTACAAACTATTTAGATCGTATATGTTAGTTCAACATAAAAAAGTTTGTCCAGAAAACTTTGTTTAACATGTAGCTGTGACATTTTGGTGACGTGTATTTGTATGTAGATTCACAGTTATTCACAATTCCTAATCTATGTTTTCAAAAAGCATAGTATGCTGGACAAATTGTAATTTCATTTTTTACAGTGTAGTTATCATAAAATCAAACTTTATCAAGTTTTCCTATTGAGTTTTACAGGCTTTTATCATGTATCCTGACTCAAATAATGTGTTTCTAACAGCAAACACTCAGAATAAAGTGAGATGATCTGCTGATGATCCTGAATGGCTTGTTGAATGAGTGTTGATAGTCTGAGGCTCATCAATATTAGGGTGGTTGACGTGACGCTACATTTTTGTGTTCATGGTGACAAATATAAATAAAAATTTATAATATTTCATTAAAATATCTGTTGTTATATACAGTATAATCTTCCAGAACTAATACGTAATTAATGAGTATTAAAATTCATTACTGAGAGGGGCCCTTCTTCATCCAGGAAGTACAGTAGACCTGACTGGAGTACATGAACTGCCCACAAGGTGAGTTCTGTTTTAAATATTTTCATAATATTGCTATTTCCGTGCACTGTTGGAAATGGGATCAATTATGCAGTCCTTTGGTGTGACATAATCTAAGTATTGATCTGAAAATTTTCATCAATTTATATTGATTGACTATTGAAAAATAATGTAAACCTTAACATTGTTAGTCAGGATTGAAGACTGTCTCTCATATAGCTAGGCTGCAAACTGGCCTTGATCTTGAAAATGTCCACTGGTGTGACAGCACTGTCCTATAGTGTGACATGAAATCAGCGTCACACTGGTGGAAATGGCTGTCACACCAGTGGACGTAAACATTCTTTGTTCCTATAAAATAACCAAAATCGGACAGAAATCACACACACAAACCAGATATATTTGAATCCTGCATTATTAGCTGCTTCAATCAGATGAAGAGATGTGTATAGTTGTGTTTGTAGCTCAGAATGAGGAACTATACACAGACAGCATCATTGCATTAGAACAGCCTTATGGTCTGGTTGGGTCACGTGAGATGATTGACAGCTTTAGGAAGGTTAGGAAAAAGGCAAAACTTGAAAAAAAGAAAATGCAAACATCACTACTACAATTAGCTACTAAAGGTTGGGAGGGAAGTTATGAAGGGGATAGGAAGCAGGGAGGTTGGGAGGTGGGAGGAAGTTAGGAGTAAGGGAGGTAAGAAAGGAGGAAAGTTTGAATGATAGGGAGGAAGGTGGGGGGGTGAGATGGAGGGAGGTTGGGGAAGGTTAGGAGGGAGAGAGTGATGATTTTGTACCCCTTGATAGAGGTGTGACGGTTAGTATATAACCGTTAGACTGACGGTTATAGTTGAACACCGTCATTAGAACTCTATAACCGCCAAAACAGTGTTTTATCAGTGTTAATAAACATTTTTTATCATAGAGAATGTTTAAATAGCCTACTAATTAAAAACAATTGTTAACAGTCTGCACACAGCTAGGCGATACTGCATTACGTACAGCAAGGGCCAACTTGTCCATTACCCTTCAAATTGCGCAAATTGAAATTGCGAATTGGAAATACGCTCACTGGAAACACATCAATTTCGCAAAAACTCCCATTTATCGAAAAAAAAGTTTTTCCGCTAGCATGAGGAGGTTTTTCAAGCAATTTTAAAAAGGAATATTTTGCAAAACTGCAATGGAAACAGTTTTTGCGCATTTACAGTCAACTGACTTAGAAGACGCGGTGTGTTTGGACAGAATACGAGACAGAGTTCTTTATTAAATTCATAAAAGACAAAAGAATTACAGGAATACTGGATTCTAAACCTCAAATAAATGTCACAATCAAGACCTCGAAGCAGATATGAGGGAGAAACACCCAGAAACTCCTCATATGTGCTGTAAGTAGCCTAAAGGTTTTTCCTTGCCATAAATGCTTGGATAACAAGCCTAATGTGATATACACTCACCTAAAGGATTATTAGGAACACCATACTAATACTGTGTTTGACCCCCTTTTGCCTTCAGAACTGCCTTAATTTTACGTGGCATTGATTCAACAAGGTGCTGAAAGCATTCTTTAGAAATGTTGGCCCATATTGATAGGATAGCATCTTGCAGTTGATGGAGATTTGTGGGCTGCACATCCAGGGCACGAAGCTCCGGTTCCACCACATCCCAAAGATGCTCTATTGGGTTCAGATCTGGTGACTGTGGGGGCCATTTTAGTACAGTGAACTAATTGTCATGTTCAAGAAACCAATTTGAAATGAATCGAGCTTTGTGACATGGTGCATTATCCTGCTGGAAGTAGTCATCAGAGAATGGGTACATGGTGGTCATAAAGGGATGGACATGGTCAGAAACAATGCTCAGGTAGGCCGTGGCATTTAAACGATGCCCATTTGGCACTAAGGGGCCTAAAGTGTGCCAAGAAAACATCCCCCACACCATTACACCACCACCACCAGCCTGCACAGTGGTAACAAGGCATGATGGATCCATGTTCTCATTCTGTTAACGCCAAATTCTGACTCTACCATCTGAATGTCTCAACAGAAATTGAGACTCATCAGACCAGGCAACATTTTTCCTTCTACTGTTGTAGCCCATCCGCCTCAAGGTTGTGCGTGTTGTGGCTTCACAAATGCTTTGCTGCATACCTCGGTTGTAACGAGTGGTTATTTCAGTCAAAGTTGCTCTTCTATCAGCTTGAATCAGTCGGCCCATTCTCCTCTGACCTCTAGCATCAACAAGGCATTTTCGCCCACAGGCCTGCTGCATACTGGATGTTTTTCCCTTTTCACACCATTCCTTTTAAACCCTAGAAATGGTTTTGCGTGAAAACTGAGCAGTAACTGAGCAGATTGTGAAATACTCAGACCGGCCCGTCTGGCACCAACAACCATGCCACGCTCAAAATTGCTTAAATCACCTTTCTTTCCTATTCTGACATTCAGTTTGGAGTTCAGGAGATTGTCTTGACCAGGACCACACCCCTAAATGCATTGAAGCAACTGACATGTGATTGGTTGATTAGATAATTGCATTAATGAGAAATTGAACAGGTGTTCCTAATAATCCTTTAGGTGAGTGTATGTAAACCTACCAACGTCCGTTGCCATGATTTTTGGAATGACTTATCGTGAGAGGACGCTGAAAATGACGCTGTAGTCGCATAACATCGGTTAATGGAAACGCCGTCATTTCGCAATAGTTTTTTATAGATTTTTTTTTTTTTTTTTTAAAAACGCAAAAGTTTTGCGCAAATCTGTAATGGAAACGCACCTATTGTCATCTCTGAGCCAGAGCCCCACCAGTGTGCAGCCCAGCTCACCAAATATGACTGGCTGCTGTTCAATGAGGTGTGAAAGGTGGATGAGTCCTTAAACTCAAACACTACTGTTTTTTTTATTTTTTATTTTTTTTTATTTCATGGTGTACTCTGTTGTACAGCACAGTTCCTAAAGAAAATAATCAATTTACTATTATAAACTTTTACAAATTTACAAACTACTGTTTTATTTAGGTCAATTCCATTTATGATTATGAAATATGACAAGGTGGCCCTATGGCTGTTCAAAAAATGATTTTACTTGAGTTGTACTAAAAATATGACTGAATTAAATACAGAGAACAGTAGTTTTAACTTTTTATCCCGTATAACTTTTAACTTAAAACTTACCTTTTTATTTTAGTGAATTTTAAAATAAATTTGAGCAAGAAAAGTAATAAGCCAGGTCAATTTTGTTTACATGTTCATGTTATGTTGCTAAATGTTGGTGGCTCCCAGGTCTTTTTTATGGGAATGTTGGTTTCTTCTTCTTTCTTCTGACTTTATTGTACAACACACATTTGAACTTGAAGTTGTAACTTTATTTTAATGATTTTTTTTAAAATTATTTGAACAAGAAATAATAAATGTGACTTTGTACAAAAAGGGGCATACAGGTACTTTTTGTAGTCCAATGGTGTGACGAAATGTCCTGTGGTGTGACAAACTGAATTATAAGTGTAAAAGGCATTTAAATGCACACATTTATGTAAAAGGTGTTGAATAGTATAATAATGATATCATCACTATGCACATATAAGGATGGAATTAAGCTTCATTTAGTTTTATACTAATTATAATGAAAATAATCCAGACATTTGGGTAAAGTCCCTATGTGTACATCTTATAGTGGGATAATAACATGATTGTGAATTTTTATTGGTTACTTTTGATGTGGGAATGTAATTAGGACAAATTGATAAGGATTGTGCATATTTGTCTTATCTGTCACACAATCTCTGAATTAAATATTAACATAAAAAATGTTGTCACACCGGTGGACAATATTTGGGACTACCACACAAAAAAGTTAATAAAATGCAAAATAAAAAAGGAATTAGAAAGGGACACATTCAGTTTTGAGTTATTCACATATTAAGCAATATAATTATAAGACATTTGACATACATTTTAGAAATATTTTTTTTCCACTTTGGATTTGAGTTCACGTCAACCACCCATTAATAGATCTGCTGAAAACACTCAAATTGACACTTAAAACTCATTTCATTGGTGTCAGAATGAGGGTATTTGTATGTTACTATGTAGGCTACATGTATTCTTTAGTCTTTATGCGTTGAACTGTTTTTCTTACCATTATTTATATTTGGAATAATTTAATTACATTATTTATATTCTGTTACCAGTACGTATAAAACAAACTCAGTAACTGATTTTTTTTTTATTATTTTGGGCAGATCAGCTCCTCCCACTAAAATTGACCATAATTGAAGCCCCTCCCATGTCAATCACATCATCAGTGAAGCTCCTCCCACAGTAATTCTCCAATAAATGCTGTAAATTCCCATCAGCTACAAGTCAAGTCAAGTCAAGTCAAGTTTATTTATATAGCGCTTTTCACAACATAGGTTGTATCAAAGCAGCTTCACAGTAATAAATCAAAACAATATATCAATGTTTGTTTCTAGTGGAACGTCCACGTTTGGTAATGCTGATCAATAGTATCGTTGATTGATTAATTCAATTAAATATCCCCAAATATCCCCAACTGAGCAAGCCAAAGGCAACAGTGGCCAGGAACCGAAAAACTCCATCAGGTGACCTAATGGAGAAAAAAAAAACCTTGGGAGAACCCGGGCTCAGTCGGGGGCCAGTTCTCCTCTGGCGTTTATGAACTAGAGACCGGATTTAACTGTAAGATTAAAAGTATTATATAAATGCCTGGCTGAAGAGATGCGTCTTTAATCTAGTTTTAAACTGGGAGAGCGAGTCTGAGCAACGAACAGTATCCGGAAGACTATTCCAGAGTTTTGGAGATAAATGTGAAAATGCTCTCCCTCCTTTGGTGGATCTGGATATCCTAGGTATGACCAAAAGCCTCGAATTTAGTGATCTTAAAGAGCGCGATGGATTATAGGGCGATAGAAGATCGGTTAAATAGACTGGAGCTAAGCCGTTTAGGGCTTTATAAGTCAGTAGCAATACCTTGTAATTAATACGTGACTTTATAGGTAACCAATGTAGTGATGATAAAATTGGTGTTATATGATCATATTTTCTTGATCTAGTTAGAACTCTAGCGGCGGCATTTTGAACTAACTGTAGCTTGTTTATTGAGGATGCAGGACAACCAGCTAATAAAGCATTACAGTAATCTAGTCTCGAGGTCATGAATGCATGAACTAACTTTTCTGCATCAGAAACAGATAGCATATTACGTAGCTTAGCAATGTTTCTAAGGTGGAAAAAGGCTGTTTTTGTAACATATGAAATATGATTTTCAAAAGACAGGTTGCAGTCTAGTATAACACCCAGGTCTTTTACTGTAGAGGATGAAGTAACAGGACATCCTACTATGTTAAAGTTGTATTGTGAGAGGTTTTGTGGGTGGTTTTTTGAACCGATAAGTATTACCTCTGTCTTGTCTGGATTCAATAAAAGGAAATTGCGCGTCATCCAATCTTTTATATCTTTAACACACTCTGTCAATTTGGATAATTTAGCGTTTTCATCCGGCCGTGATGAAATATATATTTGAGTGTCATCAGCATAACAATGGAAACTAATTCCATGTTTCCTTATAATATTTCCAAGTGGCAGCATATATATTGAGAATAATAGAGGGCCTAACACAGATCCCTGCGGCACTCCATAGTTTACTGTAGTTATGATCGATTTTTCTCCATTTAAATAAACAAAATGGTAGCGGTCAGATAAATACGATCTAAACCAGCTTAATGCTTGTCCTTGAACACCAGTATAATTTTGTAGTCGATCTAAGAGTATTGTATGATCTATAGTATCGAACGCAGCACTAAGATCAAGTAAAACTAGTATTGAGATACAGCCTTGGTCAGAAGCTAAAAGTAAATCATTTGTGATTTTAACGAGCGCAGTTTCAGTGCTATGGTGCGGCCTGCATCCAGACTGAAACTTTTCATAGATGTCATTTTCTTGCAAGAAAGAGCCCAGTTGAGAGGACACAACTTTTTCTAGTATTTTAGACATAAAAGGTAGATTTGAAATGGGTCTATAATTTGCTAGATTATGTGGATCTAATTGTGGTTTCTTAATGAGAGGTTTTATAACTGCCAGTTTAAATGTTCTTGGAACATGACCTAAAGATAAAGACGAGTTAATAATATTGAGGAGAGGCTCTTCCACTACAGGTAACACTTCTTTCAATAGTTTAGTTGGTATAGGATCTAATAAACATGTTGTTGTTTTAGATGAAATGATAAGTTTATTTAACTCTTTTTGTTCTATAGTTGTAAAGCACTGTAATTGTTCTTGCGGGGTGATAATTGAGGCCGAATTATAAGGCGCGATTGAGGATTGAACGTTTACAATTGTGGTTCTGATGTTTTCTATTTTCTCAGTGAAGAACTTCATGAAATCATTACTACTAAACTGTAACAGAATATTTTGTTCAGGAGACATCTGTTTATTTGTTAGTCTAGCCACGGTGTTAAATAAGAACCTAGGATTGTTATGGTTGTTTTCTATTAGATTGCGGAGATGCTCAACCCTGGCCTCTTTTAGGGCCTTTTTATAACGTGACATACTGTCTTTCCATGCGATTCTAAAGACCTCTAAGTTAGTTTTTTTCCATTTACGCTCTAAATTACGGGTTTCTCTCTTTAGAACATGCGTAGTATTGTTGTACCATGGTGCTTTACTTTTCTCTCTGACCTTTTTTAGTCTAATGGGTGCAACAATATCCAATGTACCAGAGAGAATGGTGCTCATAGTGCTAATTAATTCCTCAAGTTCATCTGTTTGTTTGGGTTCACTGAGCAGCTGAGACAAATCAGATAAGCTATTTGAAAAATGATCTATGGTGGATGGAAGGATTGTTCTGCCTAATCGATAACGCGGCGCAGCATGATATATTACAGGGGTACGTAATATGCAAGTTACCATGTAATGGTCAGTGACATCTTCACTTTGTGGAATGATATCTATATCGGTTGGATCGGTTCCATGTGATATAATTAAATCGAGTGTATGATTAAAACGATGAGTTGGTCCGGTAACGTTTTGCTTAATCCCAAAGGAATTTAATAAATCTGTAAACGCAGCCCCTAGCGCATCATTTGAATTATCTACGTGGATATTAAAGGAGAACTCCGGTCAATTTTAACATTGAGCTCATTTTTTTGTACATTTGGAGTGCTGTCAATACAGAGAACAACGACAAAAATCGGTGTTGCCTACACCGAGTTATTCTATTTTTAAAATTTGCACCCTGTTGACTTCAATAGGGCAAGTAGTAAGCCTGCTTTTTAGCCTCTTAACATCCTTTAAGTGTCATTACAAGTGCACAGAAAATGTGAGTGATTCCTTCCGAGTAAACACGGGTGGATCTGACTGCAGTAGATGTTAGAGATATTAATAAAAACGAAGTTAATTCAGCCAGCGCTCATACCTTTGTTTACATCCTGTTTTCGGTGGAAGGCCATAGTAATCGATTGTCGAGTTCACGCGCATAGGTTTAGTTATCAATGATCACGCGCGTGAACTCGACAATCGATTACTATGGCGTTCCACCGAAAACAGGATGTAAACAAAGGTATGAGCGCTGGCTGAATTAACTTCATTTTTATTAATATCTCTAACATCTACTGCAGTCAGATCCACCCGTGTTCACTCGGAAGGAATCACTCACATTTTCTGTGCACTTGTAATGACACTTAAAGGATGTTAAGAGGCTAAAAAGCAGGCTTACTACTTGCCCTATTGAAGTCAACAGGGTGCAAATTTTAAAAATAGAATAACTCGGTGTAGGCAACACCGATTTTTGTCGTTGTTCTCTGTATTGACAGCACTCCAAATGTACAAAAAAATGAGCTCAATGTTAAAATTGACCGGAGTTCTCCTTTAAAGTCTCCAACAATTAATGCTTTATCGAAATTAACTAATAGGTCTGAGAGAAAATCTGCAAACTCTTTTAGGAAATCAGCGTAAGGCCCAGGCGGTCTATATACGGTAGCCAAGGCTAGAGATAATAGGGATGTTTTTTTTAAGAGCGTAACATTTAGTACAAGTACTTCAAACGAAATAAACTTAAAGCCCGTTTATTGAGTAACATTGAGAATATCTCTATAGATTGTTGCAACACCGCCGCCACGACCAATCAGACGGGGCTCGTGCTTATAGGAGTATCCTGATGGAGTAGACTCATTTAGACCGAAATAATCATTTGGTTTAAGCCAGGTTTCAGTAAGGCAAAGTACATCGAAGCTATTATCTGTGACTATTTCATTTACAATAACTGCCTTAGGTGTGAGTGATCTAATGTTTAGAAGACCTAGCTTTAGAAATTGTTTTTGATTACTAATAGCAACATTTTCTGTTTTAATAACAATTAGATTTTTTCTAGATCCTGCAGTAGATTTATTATTTGATCTCACTAAACGAGGAATAGACACAGATTTTATGCAATGTTCAACACTCTTTATATCAGTTAAATTGGTGCAGCAGAGACTATGATTTGGACTTTTGGTTACAAGTGAAGACGAGCATCAGAGCATCAGGAAGAGCTGAAATCTGCAAAGACTGAGTTTATTAAAGAGGACAGTGAGAACATGAGTGATCCAGAACCCTGCAGAATGAAACACACTGAAGATCCTGAAGAACAAAGAGGTTGGTGTTTATTCTTCATTCATTCATGATGCTGAAGAACATTTATGTTAGAAACATTTAAGCACTTCATCACATTTAGTTAAACAGTTCAACTATGAAATGGGTACAAAAGTTTCATTTTTGGTTTTCAAAAAATGGTCAGTAAAGCGAGGTTTGAGAAATGGTAATATTTATTGTCAACATCAGGTCAAACTAAATATAATTTTAGCTTTTATTTAATTTAATTTATATCTGGTTTACAAGTTTTTCAAAATCAACTAAGTAACAGGGTTGAGTGACACATGTAGGACACAGATAATTCTATTTTATAGTAGTTGTCTACTTTAATGTGTCTGCAGTGTCTTTTTTACAAAGATAAATTCAATGTAGAAAAAATAACAATAAATCCAAAATATAATAATAATAGACAATCTGCTCCACTGGACTGTAAAAAGCTTGTGTTCTTGTAATTAAACTAAGAGGCCACAGTGTGACGTTTCTGTGGCAAGCAGAGCGAGAATTGAGTTTGCCAAACTCAAACTGGAATACAGGGGAACTCGCTTTATTTAACTGTATTTAATTAATATATTTTTAAAAAACAGCAAAATGGTAATATTTTATAGCAGTTGTCTACTTTAACCTGTTAAGCTGCAACGCCACTTTTGAAAAAATCCCCAGAAATGACATACCCAAACTTAAACAGATACAGTTCATGAACCCTTTGTAATAAAAGCACAAGTATGATCTCATTTGAAAGCTGACACCTGGCAGTTTATTGTAAATGTAGAATTAATTATTGTCATAATGAAAAAAAAAAATTATAAATAGCTTCAAAGTTTTGTAAAGTTATTAGAAATTAATTTTTATGAAACATCCTCATGAAAATAAAATTGAAGTTGGCACTGGAGCAATCTAGAAATGCACTACAGCTAAAGCCACATGTCTAAACATTTTAAGTTTAAAATCTGAAGATAATAAGTCCAAAACTCTGTATTTAGTTAAATGTTTTCCAAGACCATGTCAAATGACTTTATTTTGATTTGACGCTAAAATGCTGATGTTTAGTCATCTTCTAAGTCATCCATTCAGTCTTATTGTCTCTATTGTTTTGTGGTGCAAACGAACCCAATTCAGTCTCAGTCTCCCCCTGCACACATTCACACCTCTCCAGCCTGGTTATGGCTCGAAATATGCATTTCTATTGTCTGCATTATAGTTACTAACGACTGACTATTCACAGGCTATTCATAGGGTTTCAGTCCCTAATTTCTTTTATCAAAGTTCTTACTTAACATTTAAAAACTGGATCAAATGCCCTGCTTGAATAATGAAACATTTCAGTAAGCATATTTAGAAAAAAATCATAAAAGGATAACTGTTATATGTGGCAGGTGCACCTTGAGCTAGCTAGCATGTTAGCTTAGCACACCATCAATACACGACAATTTATGAGATTAAAACCATGTTTGTGCTTCAAACTTAATTTATAACGCAAGTTGAGTGTTTTAAATAATCTTCTGTGATATAATTTCGCTTCAGATAAAAAAATCAGACAGAAAATATATATATATTTTTTTATTCTGCACAATGATAAAGTCTATATCGAATAGCATTACATTATAAATATAATCTATTATTATGGAAATACCTGACATTACTCGAAGAACACAGGTAAACCAAATATCATTTTCAATCATGTTTATCATGTTTATTGTCTTCAAACATGTTACAGCGATCTCTGATAGTTTTGAATGTGTTCGAGACTTCCTGGAATGTCACATGATCATGGCTCTTCTCTAATACAAAAACAAATAAATTACCTCATCCGTGATCATGATTCATTAATTCCATGTAGATATATCGCTAGATGGTGAAAACGCATTAAAAACGACATCTCCCATCGTCACCTCCTTCATAGCGTCATCAAGCTTCGCCTTTGTTATTGTTGGAAACTGCGCCCTCTTGTGGTCAAATACCAAAGTCGCATACTGGAGCTTTAAATCTGATAGTAATTTTTAACTAAATAAAAAAAAAAAAAACGCTTCAGTGCGCCGACGCACTGGTGAGGCTTAACAGGTTAATGTTCTTTCACTTCATTTTTTTTCTCTTGTATTATTTTGATGAATAACAATATTCTTGTTTCACTTCAGACCTGATGGAAGTGAAGGAGGAGAGTGAAGAACTGAGTGAAGTGAAAGAGGAGAGAGAAGAACTGAGTGAAGTGAAAGAGGAGAGTGAAGACCTGATTGAAGTGAAGGAGGAGAGTGAAGAACTGAGTGAAGTGAAGGAGGAGAGAGAAGAACTGAGTGAAGTGAAGGAGGAGAGTGAAGAACTGAGTGAAGTGAAGGAGGAGAGAGAAGAACTGAGTGAAGTGAAGGAGGAGAGTGAAGAACTGAGTGAAGTGAAGGAGGAGAGTGAAGAACTGAGTGAAGTGAAGGAGGAGAGTGAAGAACTGAGAGAAGTGAAGGAGGAGAGTGAAGAACTGAGTAAAGTGAAGGAGGAGAGAGAAGAACTGAGTGAAGTGAAGAAGGAGAGTGAAGAACTGAGTGAAGTGAAGGAGGAGAGTGAAGAACTGAGTAAAGTGAAGGAGGAGAGAGAAGAACTGAGTGAAGTGAAGGAGGAGAGAGGAGAACTGAGTGAAGTGAAGGAGGAACATCATGTCAAACCCGGAGAAAAACCTTTGAGTCGCTCAAAGACTAAAGAGACATTTTTAAAGAAAAGAAGAGCCAAGAAATTTTTCACCTGCACTCAGTGTGGAAAGAGTTTCCCAAGTAAACAAAGTCTTGAGATTCACATGAGAATCCACACTGGAGAAAAGCCTTACGCATGTGATCAGTGCGGAAAGAGCTTCACACAATCAGCATACCTTAAGATTCATTTGATGATCCACACCGGAGAGAAGCCGTTCTCATGTGATCAATGCAGCAAAACAT
Organism: Scardinius erythrophthalmus; assembly: GCF_964197995.2. NCBI lineage: Eukaryota > Metazoa > Chordata > Actinopteri > Cypriniformes > Leuciscidae > Scardinius > Scardinius erythrophthalmus. Next base: position 14,929,632 of record NC_138221.1, read on the forward strand.
TTCTCTGTGCATCACACCTGAAGTCACACCTGAGAGTTCATACGAAGGAGAAGCCATATTCATGTTCTGTGTGTGGAAAGAGTTTTTCACTGCTGTGCAATTTAAAAGTACATCAGAAAATACACACTGGTGTGAGAGAGTACATGTGCTTCGAGTGTGTGACAAGAGATTCAGTCGATCATCATCTCTGAAAACACATGAGAGAATCCACACTGGAGAGAAGCCGCACACATGTGATCAATGTGGAAAGAGATTCCCAAGCAAACAAAGTCTTGAGATTCACATGAGGATCCACACTGGAGAAAAGCCTTTTACATGCGATCAGTGCGGGAAGAGTTTCACACAATCATCATACCTTAAGATTCACATGAGGATCCACACTGGAGTGAAGCTGTTCACATGTGATCAATGCAGCAAAACATTTCTCTATACATCACACCTGAAGACACACCTTAGCCGCATTCATGTTCTGTGTGTGGAAAGAGTTTTTCACAGCGGTGTAATTTATATACACATCAGAAAATCCACACTGGTGTGAGAGAGTACATGTGCTTTGAGTGTGAGAAGACTTTTATTACAGCGAACTGTTTAAAACTGCACCAGAGAATTCACACTGGAGAAAAACCTTACAAGTGTTCACACTGTGACAAGAGATTCAGACTGTCATCAAATCTGAAAAAACATGAGAGGATCCACAGCAGAGAGAAGCCGCACACGTGTGATCAGTGTGGAACAAGTTTCTGTTTTAAAACTCACCTGAAGCGACACATGAAGATCCATACAGTGGAGAAACCGAATCACCATGATCCATGTGGAGAGAGGTTCCTTCAGTTATCTTCAGTGACTCACTCAAATGGAGAACAATCACAGTTTGAGATAACAGTAAGTAGTTCATCTTTATGTGCTGAGCAATAAAGTCTCTCCTGTGTAAGTTAGTTTCCTAACAGCCATGATGAGCAACAGGACATCTTGGTGGTTGCTTGCTATCTGATTCCCCTTTTTTTACATTATAATGAGATAATGAGTTATAATTATAAGAAAGTATCTCATTATTACGTAAAATTATCTCATTATTATGACATGCTGATGCTCACCAGATTTACATTGTTTCATGACCAAACTAGTGACTTATAACACAAATCATCTTCATGACATTAAAATAGATCATAATCGTGACAGCAGTTGTTGACCAGATTTGATGAGATTAAAATGACTGTTGAACTCATCAGTGATCTTGAGCTTCACTTTTCATTTCATGTTTGTTTCTCATTTGAAATCTCATTTGATTTAATGTTTCTTTTAGACCTGATGGACGTGAACAAGAAAGGAAAAACAGAAGCTAAAAATCAGTCACCGCTTCAGGTCTCCTGCCCTCAGTGTAAAAAACGCATTATAATATAATTTCACATATAAATCAAGTCTGAAGGTTCACATGAGAGTTCACACTGGGAAGAAGCGGCTCAGGCTTTCTCTCTGAAATCACTTCTTCTCACTCTGAAGAAACACCATTTAACTGTGATCAGTGCGGTAAACAGTTTCATTCTCAGTCCTGAAGAAACACCTGAAGATTCACACAAAGAAGAAGATTCATTCGTAATATTACAGCAGAAAATTATTTTAACTCGTTCTTCATTGTTTTTCATCAGAACATCTAGTTTCTCTTCCACTTCTACTCTTCCACGCAAACTCAAGATATACTTTTATGTATCTTTGAAACTGGACACTTCTCTTCTTCTCTTGAGATGCTTTGGCTCTTATAAGTCAGTAAAGAGAGAGATCTGCCTCATTTGCTTTCACTTTTACTTAATGTTTGTATTTGCTTCATGTAATGATTGATTAAACTTTGTAATTTTTATCAACATCTCATTGTTATTGTCTGTTTTTTTCTTCTGCTGATTCTGCTTGAATCAGGATTAATTTTAGATCTGAAAGTTAATTATCCTGATATGATTGCTTTTTGAGCTTTCCATGTTTTCATTTTCTCAAAAATAGCTTTTAAATGCCTAATAAATTACATTTCACCCACACATGACTGACACTGAATTAGATTGCTGTCTGTCTACATTATTAACAGTTTCACCCTTGATATCCAGTATCATATACACATTTCAAAGAGTTTGTTCTAGTCAGTTTGATGTTTCATTCACACCATGATGCTTCATGAAGCCAGAACAATTACTATGAACTTAAAGGTAAAAAAGGTTGGGAACCACTGATCCTGATTCTGTTAATTTGTGATAAATAACGTTTTTGTATTTCACTAGAGCAGTTTTACAGGTTTTTTATATTCTATCCTGACTCAAATAATGTGTTTCTAACAGCAAACACTCAAAATAAAGTGAGATGATCTGCTGATGATCCTGAATGGCTTGTTGAATGAGTGTTGAAAGTCTGAAGCTCATCAATATTAGCAGATCTGCTGAAAACACACTTTATTTCATGACAATAGTTCCTGTTTTCACCTCATTTATTATGTTGATGTCTTCAGATCTCCTGTAAATTGACACTTCATTTCATTGGTGTGAACAGACTGAGGATAAGTTTAGATACTTCGTCCTCGGTTAGCGAAGAGGAGGAGGAGAGAGGGTTATTGGCTGTCGAAGGGGTCAGTCTGGGTTCCTGTGTCTGTGGAGCTGAGAACTGACTGCTGATAGTTGTAGTTTTGTTGGTGAAGAAGTTAGCAAAATCATCAGCAGTTAAAGAGACGGTGGTGATTGTGGAGGTGGACAGAGGAGGGAGTTTAATAAAAAGAGTGAAGAGTGATCGTGTGTTGGAGGAGCTGTTGATCTTGTTGTGGAAATATGAAGATTTTGTGGCATGAACATCAACAGAGAAGTAAGAAAGCAGAGATTGATACATTCTTAGGTCAGATGTGTAAGGCTGGTGCCAATATGTCTGATCGATTTGTACGCTTCACCCCTGAAAACGAACCTCAGGAACTTCTTGTGAGATGGATGGATGGAAATGTTTTAGTATGTGTCCTTTAGATCTATCGTGACAAACCAATCCTCGGATTGAATTTGGTTCACGATGATAGGAATGGTGAGCATCTTGAACCTGAACCTCCTTAGAGACCGGTTCAAGTGCCTCAAATGTATTATTGGACGCAACCCCCCATCCTTCTTGGGAACTATGAAGTACTGGCTGTAAAACCCGGAGTCCCTGTCTGGTGGAGGAATACGTTCTATAGCTTCCTGAAGCGGATATCCAGCAGGGTTCGACCAAAAGCGATTGCTGACTGGCCGCAGGCATATGGGGCGGACAGTGCAGCGTGTGTTTGCTGGAAACCATTGCGTCCCGAAGCGTACTTGTCAGCGGGAAGTCAACATCAAATTCCTGTGAGCTCCATGGAGGAGGCGACCCTGATTGCTCTGCCATGCATGGGGCCACCTGCAGAGAACCTAGGCTGGCTAGGATCTCTATGACAAAGCCTCTAGACGCGACGCTCTCTTTTTGCGCCTGTATGTAGGCGAGGGAGCTGGTGGATGGCTGCGGCTGCCTACTGGGGGCAGACTTCTTAGATTTGGTGCGGCGAGGGAGGTATTGTTTGAAGGCAAAATTGGGGCACACTGCAAAAAATGCTGTTCTTACTTAGTATTTTTGTGTTGTTTCCAGTCCAAAAATCTAAAAATTCTTAAATCAAGAAGCATTTACTAGAGAAGTAAAACTACATAAGAAATTCTTTTTTGTTTTCAGATAAACAGTAAGTAACTTAAGTAATTTTTGCTTAAAACAAGCTAAATTATCTGCCAGTGCAGTAAGAAAAAAAAACTTAATTCAAAAAAACTTAATAAAAACATAATCTTAAAACAAGATTATTTTCCTTACTGCACTGGCAGATAATTTAGCTTGTTTTAAGCAAAAATCACTTAAGATACTTTCTGTTTATCTGAAAACAAAATAGAATTTCTTATGTAGTTTTACTTCTCTAGTAAATGCTTCTTGATTTAAGAATTTTTAGATTTTTGGACTGGAAACAACACAAAAATACTAAGTAAGAAAAGCATTTTTTGCAGTGCATCAGGGAGGAAAGCCCTGTCTTTCTCCTTGATGCCCGATAAATTTAGCCATAGATGTCTCTCCGATACCACCATCGCCGCCATGGATCGGCCGATAGCACAGGCCGTCTCCTTCGTGACTCGGAGAGACAGGTCTGCAGCCTTCCTCAACTCCGCAATATCTTCCGGAGTTGGGCCCTCGCCCTCATCAATATCTTTAAGAAGGTCGGTCTGGTAAGCTTGGAGTACTGTCATTGTGTGCAGACAAGCGCCATCCCGACCCGCAGCCATATAAGCTCTAACCACTAAGGTTTTCATGGATGATGCAGATTTGGGGGATAAATATGTGGCAAGAGGCTGTTCCACCCAAGGCATCATCCCATAACCGTTTTCTCGCGCCCCCTTAATGTTACTATAATTCAGGACAGGAGGGTTGGACACGCGAGAAGAATGCGGTTTATTCCATGGAAAAACTGCAAACCCCGGTGGTGAGGTTGCTCTCTGTGCTGCAGGAAGCGCTCGTCCAACTTGCTTTTCACAAGCTCTTCCTGCCTTTCATGTGGCCAATTGATGTTAAGATGGGCGACTGCATGAGAGACAACCTCTACCAGCTCCTCATATGCGGGGACATGGGGAGGCGAGTCATCCCTAAAATCCCTCCCTTCGATGCTGAGCACATCTACTTCCTCGAAAGCAGAGAGCTCGAGCATCGGATTCTCCACTTGTGCCGAGAGAAGAAGAAACCGCGGAGCGGGAGAACATCAGAACTGGCAGAGAAATCCCGAAAATGTGCCTCAGCAGTCTCGAGATCCTCTGTCAGATCCATCTGCAAGCCTCATGAAGAGCGTTTCCGCACCGTCTTGGCGAAGATTGAGTGAGAAACAGGTGAGATTGAGTGTGTGTGTTTAAAGGCTTTGTGTGCACAGTTTGAGCACCTTTTTTCAGGGGTAAAGCATGGATGGAACAATTGAGCGTTTTTCCTCTTCCTTTTGTACTTTGTAGACGATCCCTATCTGCTGTTTTACATTACAAAATGTATAGATATACAGTTAAACCAATTAAAACACAAACTACACTGTGTGTTCTCGTCTACAATTTAAAACAGTTTGAACACATCCTGTTTTTTTGTTCTTATGCCAAATCGTTATTGATGTATTTAAGTGTTTCGGAGCTGAATCTTTGACAAATGTCAAACTTCCAACGTCAAACCAACTTTATATCGGTGAACTGTTACTGGTTTCAGATCTGTGAGGAGAATTGATTCGATCTAAAGTGTTGCTGCTGCCATTTTATTTATTCTCTTTTGACACAATTTGGATTAAATTTGTTAGTTACTTTAAATTGTTAAAATAAACTGCAACATATACTGCTAAATACTTTACATTGAGTCTATAATGACTCACGTGAGACATTTTAAATCTATACATAAATAATATTCTATCTATTACACTTGGAATAATGTTGCTTGTGGTGCTCTTTATTTATAAAAGTTGTATGATCGTTCTCAGTTTCTGCACACTTTAATGAACTAATTACTTTTGAATGTAGTTATCATAAAATCAAACTTTATCAAGTTTTCCAATAGAGCAGTTTTACAGGCTTTTATCATCTATCCTGGCTCAAATAATGTGTTTCTAACAGCAAACACTCAGAATAAAGTGAGATGATCTGCTGATGGTCCTGAATGGCTTGTTGAATGAGTGTTGATAGTCTGAGGCTCATCAATATTAACAGATCTGCTGAAAACACTCTTTATTTCATGACAATAGTTCCTGTTTTCACCTCATTTATTATGCTGATGTCTTCAGATCTCCTGTATATTGACACTTAAAGTTCATTTCATTGGTGTCAAACTGAGGGTATTTGTTGGTTACATTTATTCTTTAGTCTTTCTGCGTTGAACTGTTTTACTTACTATTATTTATATTTGGAATAATTTCATTACATGATTTATATTCTTTTACCAATAAGTATAAAACAAACTTATTTTGGGCAGATCAGCTCCCCCCACTAAAATTTACCACAATTTAAGCCCCTCCCATATCAATTACATCACCAGTGAAGCTCCACCCACACCAATTCACATCATCAGTGAAGCCCCTCCCACATCCATCACATGGTCAGTGAAGCTCCTCCCACATTAATTCAGCAATAAATGCTGTAAATTCCCATCAGCTACAAGTGAAGACGAGCATCAGAGCATCAGGAAGAGCTGAAATCTGCAAAGACTGAGTTTATTAAAGAGGACAGTGAGAACATGAGTGATCCAGAACCCTGCAGAATGAAACACACTGAAGATCCTGAAGAACAAAGAGGTTGGTGTTTATTCTTCATTCATTCATGATGCTGAAGAACATTCATGTTAGAAACATTCAAGCACTTCTTCACTTTTTAGATAAACTCTTGTATTATTTTGATGAATAACAATATTTTTGTTTCACTTCAGACCTGATGGAAGTGAAGGAGGAGAGTGAAGAACTGAGTGAAGTGAAGGAGGAGAGAGAAGAACTGAGTGAAGAGAAGGAGAGTGAAGAACCGAGTGAAGTGAAGGAGGAGGAACATCATGTCAAACTTGGAGAAAAACCTTTGAGTCACTCAAAGACTAAACAGACATTTTTCAAGAAAAGAAGAGCCCAGAAATCTTTCACCTGCACTCAGTGTGGAAAGAGTTTCACAACCAAACGAAGTCTTGAGATTCACATTAGAATCCACACTGGAGAGAAGCCGTTCACATGTGATCATTGCGGGACGAGCTTCACACAAAAACAACATCTTAATGCTCACATGAGGATCCACACTGGAGAGAAGCCTTGCGCATGCGATCAATGCGGGAAGAGTTTCGCACGAAAACAACATCTGACCAAACACAAGAGGATCCACTCTGGAGGAATGTCACATATGTGTGTTCAGTGTGGAAACAGTTTCACAACCAAACAAAGTCTTGAGATTCACATGAGAGTTCACACTGGAGAGAAGCCGTTCACATGTGATCAGTGTGGGAAGAGTTTCACACAATCATCAAACCTTAATCTTCACATGATGATCCACACCGGAGAGAAGCCATTCACATGTGATCAGTGTGGAAAATCATTTCATTGTGGATCAGACCTGAAGACACACCTGAGAGTTCATACGAAGGAGAAGCCGCATTCATGTTCTGTGTGTGGAAAAAGTTTTTTAATGCTGTGCAATTTAAAAGCACATGAGAAAATTCACACTGGTGTGAGAGAGTACATGTGCTTTGAGTGTGAGTCGACTTTTATCACAGCGGGCAGTTTAAAACTGCACCAGATTATCCACACTGGAGAACAACCTTACAAGTGTTCACACTGTGACAAGAGATTCAGTCGATCAGGACATCTGAAAGCACATGAGACGATCCACACCAGAGAGAAGCCGCACAAGTGTGATCAGTGTGGAAAGAGTTTCTCTTTTAAAAGTTACCTGAAGCGACACATGAAGAGCCATGCAGTGGAGAAACCATGAGCCATGATCCATGTGGAGAGAGGTTCCTTCAGTTATCTTCTTTACTCACTCAGTGATTTATAACACAAATCATCTTTGTGACATTAAAATAGATCATAATCGTGCACAGCAGTTGTTGACCAGATTTGATGAGATTAAAATGACTGTTGAACTCATCAGTGATCTTGACTTTGAGCTTCACTTTTCATTTCACGTTTGTCTCTCATTTGAAATCTCACTTGATTTAATGTTTCTTTTAGACCTGATGGACGTGAACAAGAAAGGAAAAGCAGAAGCCAAAAAAACTGTCTCCTATACATATAAATCAAGTCTGAAGATTCACATGAGAGTTCACACTGGGAAGAAGAGGCTCAAGCTTTCGCTCTGAAATCACTTCTTCTAATTCTGAAGAAACACCATTTATCTGTGATCAGTGCGGTAAACAGTTTCATTGGGCATCAGTCCTGAAGAAACACTTGAAGATTCACACAAAGGAGAAGATTCATTAGTAATATTACAGCAGAAAAGACACAGCGGTGTGTGTTTCAGTGCTGAAGTCCTTTACTACAGAAGATGAACTGAAAGAGTGCCAGGAAATTCACACTGGAAAATAAAAACACTTGAAGGCAAAGTTCAGGAGCTGAAGAAGAAGCCATAACACTTTTAAGAGACACATGAATCTGATATTAATTTTTAACTCATTCTTCATTGTTTTTCATCAGAACAAACATTGTTTATCTTCCACTTCTACTCTTCCATGCAAACACAAGATATACTTTCATGTATCTTTGAAACTGGACACTTCTCTTCTCTTTTTCTCTTGAGATGCTTTGGCTCTTATAAGTCAGTAAACAGAGAGATCTGTCTCATTCTCCTTCACTTTTACTTAATGTTTGTATTTGTTTAAAGTAATGATTTTACCAACACCACATTGTTATTGTATGTTTTTATTTTCCGATGATTCTGCTTGAATCAGGAATAATTTTATTAATAATTTTATTAAGTCATGAAGTAGCCTGATATGATTTTCTTTTTGAGCTTTCCATGTTTTAATTTTCTCAAAATAGCTTTTAAATGCTTAAAGGTGCTGTAAGCGATCCCGGGAGACGTTACTTCTTGTTGACATTCGAATTGTTGTCAAACAAAACGGAGGCTAGCTAGACCCTCCCTCCTCCTCATCCCGTCTCCTCCCTCCTCCCCTACCTTCCGACATAAAGGAAAGTCAAAATAGTCACTACAAACAAAGTTAAGTTTTACTGATACTTCATTCAATGTGTAATGTCGCCAAGTTAGATAAATGATTTTATATATTGCAGAACAGAATGCAGAAAAAGAGAAACATTATCTTAAAATCGCCACCTGAGGTTATAACTATAGTTCCCATACAAGGACGCAATAATAGCAAGATAACGTTAGCTTCGCGTTTCCCAGTGAGCATAAACAACGCCGGCGACGTAAACAAATTTAGTCAAAGTCAACAGCCTATAAATGAACATTTAAATTCATAACAAACAGTGGATGAAAACAATCATTCACACAAATTGTCGCCCTACTGTGAATTTGCTTGATCATTTACAATAGAGATTAATCGCTGCTAGAAACATACATGTTGTATTCACCAAAGTTAACACTGACTGCATAGTTCTAGCTAATTACATCCTTGTGTTGGTTTGGCGAACATGAACGTCAGTTTAGAAAGAAAAATGGATTTACCTGTTCTGCAAAAACAGAGCAACTATGTCGGATTGGAAGCCCTTCTGCGTTCGGAGTTCTCGCCACCTTTCGAAGGTTTTTCCGATGTAAATTCGGGACTTCGCGCGATCCTTATCCTTATCCTTGTCCCTCTTCTTTGCAATTTGTTCATCGGAACGTCGTCTCTTTGGTCGTGTGTTGGCCCTAATTCAAACTTCCCTCTTCATGCTTCTCTGTTCTCTCTCCTCCACACCCCCTTCACGTGCACGCGCACTAACCCCCCAAACCCCACCCTCCAATACTTCTTTGGCTGGAACTCTGTTTATTATGTTTCTTGGTGCGGGTGAGCCCAGTTTGTTTTTGTTGCTGTTTGTGGAGCCTGTGGTGTCTAGAGAGACCGCGTTTTTTTACAATGTGTTCAGGGGACAGGCATCTAGCGGTTAGTGAGGAGATGTTTGCTGTATGTGACAAAAAAATGTTTTGGCCTAAAAAACGCATCGCATCACTTAGAGCACCTTTAAATTATATTTCACCCACACATGACTGACATTGAATGAGATTGCTGTGTGTCTACATTATTATCCGTTTCACCCTTTTCTAGTTTGTTCTAGTCCAGTGGTTCTCAAAGTGTGGTACTCCATCTAGTGGTACGCAGAGGAATCACTGAATTTTGCACGTAAGATCAAACCGGTGTGATCTTTTACTGTCTATTGTGTGATCAGTCTTGCCTGGTCCCTGGAGTGTACGATACGATTACACCGGTGTGAGTAGAACGGTCAGTGCATCACATGATCAACTGCTAAATTCAAATGTGCTTTCGCAGTAGGCTAGCGCTGAGCCAGAGACGGACGTGCGCCACTCAGGCGCTGTCAAATATCACAATTATTCAGTGTTTAACCACATGTTTATTTTAGGTTTAAGACATTTAAATTCACATGAGTACTAAAAAAATACAATACATTTAGAATTTGTAAAATACACACTGATGTCTATGGAAGTGGAAATGATAATAATTTCCATTATAATTAGACGACACGTTGTATTCATATCAGATTGTGTTACACATTGTGTAAGTAACTTTAAAGTTAACTCTATTCTTCTCCCAGTTCACCGGCCACTTGCTTTCATGTATTTCGGGAGAAGTGGATGAATTCACGTGCTGTAAATCCTAACAAGCAATGACGCGTTACCATGGAAACAATAAAGTGATCAGTTCTAAATAATTATCACCTTAAAAAACTCACAGGGGTCAGCCAGAATATTTTAAATGTACGTTTAAAAGGGTTAAATATGAATACACAGCCTGATTTTTTTTTTAATTAAGAACAGTACTTTTTTTTACTTAATATTTTAAGTACAGTAGGCTACAGTTTTTATTTCACTTTTACAGCACACTGCCGTATTAATGTTCAAACTGTGTTTTTACAATGTTTAAAGTGGTTGAAAATAATAAATATTCTTATTAGAAATTAAGCTGCCTCATTTTTGAGCTGTATCTGAATAGTTAGGCCTACTACGCTACTGTATTTTCATATTGGTCATTATGGTGGTACTTGGAGAGCCAAATATTTTCTGAGGTGGTACTTTCCAGTAAAAAGTTTGACAACCACTGTTCTAGCCAGTTTGATGTTTCATTCACACCATGAGGCTTCATGAAGTCGGAAAAATCACACTGTAAAACAAAAAGTTGAGTAAACAAAAAAATAAAGCAACCAGCTTCAAAGCATTTTTGAGTTTACTCAACTTCAGTGGTCGAAGTTGTCCATCCATTCATCACCTTCCGCTTATACGGGCCGGGTCGCGGGGGCAGCAGTCTAAGCAGAGACGCCCAGACTTCCCTCTCCCTAGACACTTCCTCCAGCTCTTCCGGGGGAATACCGAGGTGTTCCCAGGCGCCAGCCGGGAGGCATAATCCCTGCAGCGTGTGGGATGTGCCCGGAACACCTTCCCGGGAAGGTGTCCAGGAGGCATCCGGAACAGATGCCCGAGGCTGACCCCTCTTGATGTGGAGGAGCAGTGGCTCTACTCTGAGCTCCTCCCGAGTGGCCAAGCTCCTCACCCTATCTCTAAGGGAGAGCCCAGCCACCCTGTGGAGAAAGCTTATTTTTGCCGCTTGTATCCGGGATCACAGCTCATGACCATAGGTGAGAGTAGGAACGTAGAACGACGGGTAAATCGAGAGCTTCTCCTTGCAGCTCAGCTCCTTCTTCAACACGACAGACTGGTACAGCGACTGCATTACTGCAGAAGCTGCACCGATCCGTCTGTTCCTTGGTTCTCAAAGTGTGGTACTCCATCTAGTGTATTCATATCAGATTTTCCTGCTCCAGTTGTACAGGGACCGGACAGCCATTAGCAAAGGGCCCCGGACCCAATACTCCCAGAGCACCCTTCACAGGATGCCACAAGGGACACAGTCGAATGCCTTCTCCAAATCCACAAAGCACATGTGGATTGGTTGGGCAAACTCCCATGAACCCTCCAGCACCCTGGAGAGGGTATAAAGTTGGTCCAGTGTTCCACCACGGGGACAAAAAAACGTTTCTTCTGAATCCGAGGTTCGACTATTGGCCAAATGCTCCTTTCCAGTACCCTGGCATAGACTTTCCCAGGGAGGCTGAGGAGTGTGATCCCCCTGTAGTGGGAACACACCCTCCAGTCCCCCTTCTTGAACACTGGAGGGTGTGTTCCTCACAGTTCCCCCCTTCCTCACAGTACGTTTGGGTCTGCCGAGTCTGTCCAGCTTCCTCCCCCTCCATCGGATCCAACTCACCACCAGGTGGTGATCAGTTGACAGCTCAGCCCTCTCTTCACCAAAGTGTCCAAGACATACGGCCGAAGGTCGGATTAAACGACCACAAAGTTGATAATCGACCTCTGGCCTAGGGTGTCCTGGTGCCACGTGCACTAATGGACACCCGTATGCTTGAACATGGTGTTCGTTATGGACAAGTTGTCACTAGCACAGAAGTCCAATAACTGAACCATTGAAGAGTAGAAGTGGAAGAGAAACAATGTTTGTTTACGGTCCCGTTCCATCCTTCCCTCACGCGTGAACAAGACCCCAAGATACTTGAACTCCTCCACTTGAGGCAGGAACTCTCCACCAACCTGAAGTGGGCAAGCCACCCTTTTCCGACTTAGAACCATGGCCTCGGATTTGGAGGTTCTGATTCTCATCCCAGCCGCTTCACACTCGGCTGCAAATCGTCCTGGTGCATGCTGAAGGTCCTGGTCTGAAGGGGCCAGCACGACAACATCATCCACAAAGAGCAGAGATGAAATCATGTGGTCCCCAAACCGGACCCTTTCATGGGATGTTCTGTCCATAAAAATTATGAACAGAACCGGTGACAAAGGGCAGCCCTGCCAGAGTCCAACGTACACTGGGAATAAGTCTGACTTACTGCCGGCAATGCAAACCAAGCTCCTGCTCCAGTTGTACAGGGACCGGACAGCCCCTTAGCAAAGGGCCCCGGACCCAATACTCCCAGAGCACCCTTCACAGGATGCCACAAGGGACACAGTCGAATGCCTTCTCCAAATCCACAAAGCACATGTGGATTGGTTGGGCAAACTCCCATGAACCCTCCAGCACCCTGGAGAGGGTATAAAGTTGGTCCAGTGTTCCACCACGGGGACAAAAAACGCACTGTTCCTTCTGAATCCGAGGTTCGACTATCGGCCGAATTCTCCTTTCCAGTACCCTGGCATAGACTTTCCCAGGGAGGCTGAGGCTGGTGATCAGTTGACAGCTCAGCCCTCTCTTCACCAAAGTGTCCAAGACATACGGCCGAAGGTCGGATTAAATGACCACAAAGTTGATAATCGACCTCCAGCCTAGGGTGTCCTGGTGCCACGTGCACTAATGGACACCCTTATGCTTGAACATGGTGTTCGTTATGGACAAGTTGTCATTAGCACAGAAGTCCAATAACAGAACACCACTTGGGTTCAGATCAGGGGGCCTGTTCCTCCCAATCACGCCCCTCCAGGTGTCAGTGTCACTGCCCAAATTTGCGTTGAAGTCCCCCAGTAGAACGACAGTGTAGTCAGAGCACTTTCCAGCACCCTTCCCAGAGACCCCAAGAGGGCCGGGTACTCTGCACTGCCGTTCGGCCCGTAGGCACACACGACAGTTAGAGACCCGTCCCCGACCCAAAGGCGCAGGGAAGCGACACTCTCATTTACCAGGGTAAACTTCAACACATGGTGGCTGAGCTGGGGGTTACAAGCAAACCCACACCAGCTCGCCGCCTCTCACCATGGGCAACTCCAGAGTGGTAGAAAGTCCAGCCTCTCTCCAGGAGTGTGGTTCCAGAGCCCAAGCTGTGTGTTGCCCAACCCTGGCAAAGTCGAAGTTGTGCCAAATATTTTTTTTAATTTGTTTAAAGTTCACTAAACTTATTTGATTACCTAAACTATACCTGATTAAGTAAACTATACTAAACTCAGTTTATCTAACTACCAGTCCAACTCAAAGAAACAAGTAAGCACAACTACAGAGGTTCTGAAGTTCAGTAAACACAAAAAAGCTTTGTAGCTGGTTGCTTTATTTTTTTAAGTTGATTTTCAACTACTTCAAATATCTCACCCAGATACATGTATAGCCTTCACATTAACCATACTGTAAATACAACACAATACAAAATACATTTCCATCATTATAGAAATTATTTATTGACAATTCTGCAAAACAGCACATTTTCTGTCTGCGTGAGGTACAAGAAGGTGATGAAGTTCTATTCCACTCTTCATGATTTATATATAAATTATATATAAAAAGTATACTAAGTATACTTAAAGTTGTTCCACTTTAGCAGCAAACAATCAGAATAAAGTGAGATGATCTGCTGATGACCCTGAATGGCTTGTTGAATGAGTGTTGATAGTCTGAGGCTCATCAGTATTAACAGATCTGCTGAAAACACTCTTTATTTCATGACAATAGTTCCTGTTTTCACCTCATTTATTATGCTGATGTCTTCAGATCTCCTGTAAATTGACACTTAAAGCTCATTTCATTGGTGTCAGCAGACTGAGGGGATTTTATGATTACTATATGAATGTTTGTTTCTGTATTTTATGCTTTTATAAAATTTTCTTACAGGTCTTTACTTTTCTAGATATCTGCCATTATTTAATCAAAGAAACAGAATAATGTTAGAATTAGAAATGCAAATTGATTTATGATAGACAGATATAAATGTTTAAATGTGCAAATTAGTATATGGTTAAATACAAAAGGGGTTTATATAGCAAAAACAACAAATACAATCTCTCTCTCTTTATTTTCAGTCATATTTAGAACAAGAATCATTTCATGACATATTCAAACACTGTATATTAGGATCATAGTGCAGCCCCACAATACTCATTAATTTTCATTTTAAGACTTTATACTTATTCTTCTCCCTCTATCCTTCAAAGCACTTTTTTGTCAGCAAGAAGCTTTTAATAATTTAAAAAATAATGAAATTATGTATTATCTCTTATTCTTGAACTCTTGGTCTCTTCAGAAAAAAAGCCTAAAAAATAATTATGTTGTTTCATTGTTACACTGAATGATGATTCAACATTATTTCACCTATATCAGGGGTCACCAAACTTTTTTCTCTGGGGGCCACATTATCGTTCCTGACTGTGATGGGGGGCCGGGGCCGGGTCAGCTATATAACATAAAATTGTATGACCCAGACCAAAATGACCACCAGCAGGCCTCATTGTGTAGTAGAGATTACTAGCCTGCATGGCACAGCCATCCCCACTACTATATCCACACTACTATATCAATACTTGATTCCTGGCACATATTTGTTTATCTTTACTAGTGGTTTGCAAAAGTTGTAATTGAGACTTGAGTCTTCACACTTTGTTTTATTTAAAGTTATTCTTCACAAATAATCGTTGGTCCACTGTTCTTTGAAAACTCTGCACTCTCTTTTAGGGGTGGAACGGTACACAGAAGTCACGGTTTGGTTCATACCTCGGTTCAGACATCACGGTTGGGTACAATGAAGGGAAAAGCAAAACAAAAATGCAGAAGGCTTGTGCATGTCTCAGGCTGGACCACCAAAAGAAAAATAAATGTCTTAAGCCTTGTATTTTTTTTTAAATAAGTTTTATTAATAAAGTAAAGGCATAGAACCAGTTTATTTGTAGTGCATGACAATAGTTTTATATAATTAGTTCATTAATTCAATTAATAAAAATACCTTGATATGTTTGGTAATTGTACCTGAATTAATTGAAAATTAATGTGCTACATTTCAGATTAATATATTTGTTTTCCTTAAAAATGTAATTAACAGTAGCCTAACTTAATCACTTTGCAGTTTGAATGATGTCCTGCATAAACTAAATGACGGAGTATGTTTTTATGTTTCCACTGTTCGATCGCAGCCGCGCCACACACACACACACACACACACACACACACACAAATATAAGTAAACACTTTACGACTTTTCGATCGCGCCCACACCTCTCTCTCAACATATTCCAGCATTGCAATCTTTACACTGCAGCCTGCTTCAGAGCTAAGGCGGAGCTACAGATTAGGTGTCCCTAAGAATCCGCGTATCTAACAGTAGTTCCGCATTACATTAATTAAATTGCACGCAAGTTTTATTTATTTTTATACCTTGTATTCTCCGTGTAGATGTATGCACCAAACTGTGACGCCCGTACCATGACATACCGTCCATGACGACTTTTGGGGATTGCCTCATAGGGCCGGTTCAAGTAGTGGGGGGCAGAGGGGCTGGGGGGCCAGTCAAAGGGGGGTGGCGGGCCTGAGTCGGCCCGCGGGCCTTAGTTTGGTGACCCCTGACCTATATTCTGACATTTTGTCTTCACAAAAGTTATTTGAAACATTACACTTGCATTTACTGGGTTTTCTATGTATACACAATCACTTTTGTAAATTTAATATCAGTCTGACACTAAAATTAAACATCTGTTCTTTGACCCTATTAAAACAAACTCAGTAACTGACATTTTTATTTTTATTTTGGCAGATAAGCTCCTCCCACAACAATTGCATCACCAGTGAAGCCCCTCCTACACTAGTCACATGGTCAGTGAAGCTCCTCCCACAGTAATTCAGCAATAAATGCTGTAAATTCCCATCAGCTGCAAGTGAAGACGAGCATCAGAGCATCAGGAAGAGCTGAAATCTGCAAAGACTGAGTTTATTAAAGACGACAGTGAGAACATGAGTGATCCAGAACCCTGCAGAATGAAACACACTGAAGATCCTGAAGAACAAAGAGGTTGGTGTTTATTCTTCATTCATTCATGATGCTGAAGAACATTCATGTTAGAAACATTCAAGCACTTCATCAGATTTAGATATGCAGTTAAACTATGAAATGGTACAGATTTTCAACAAATGTTCAGTAGAGGGAGGTTTGAGAAACTTTTATATTGATTGTCAACATCAAATCAAGTATAATTTTAGCTGTGGTTTATATTTGGTTTGCAAGTTTTTGCAACCATGTTACATAAATGTTGTACATATTTCAATATAGTTTACACTTTTTTAATTATATTTTTCAAGCAGTAAACAGTAAAATGTATCAAGTAAATTACATTTCCAGAGTGACTGACAGGGTTGTAAGTGTAACTTAAGCAATATCTTAAGTTGTATTTATCATAAATGATATAAGTTCTACAGTTATAGAGATAATTCTTCTTAAAGTAACTTTGGTAACAGGGTTGATGAATACAGTCAATGCTACAGTTTGTGTAAAAACTGAGACAATGGACTGAGATTTTTTTCTTGTCCTCCCATCATGCATTAGAAAGAGTCCAGATGATGTCACTTCCTGAGTGTTTCACAATTTTAGAAATGCTCTGTTTTTAAAAGAGGAAAATCATGTCAGAAGTAACAGTTTAAGGCTGAAATATCATCAGATACTTTGATCTTCTTAAATACGGACAACACAAACACACACAGCTTCTGTTTCACAGCCTGCAGCCAAAGATGCAGGAAAGCTTTTTCCCTCTGGTCCTTCCTTCTCATTTGTTCCTTCTCCCCCTTCAGTTCTTTTACCCATTCTCCCCTTCACTCAGTTCACTCAGAGTGATCATAGCCGAGTATAATGTTTGCTGTCAATGCTAGTGAATCATGTTTGATATCATTTGAAATGTCTCAGTGCGACCGGGTCCGTGTAACGCTTTGCAGTTCTTTGTTCAATTTGCACCATTAAAATTAACCAAATGAAAAATTGGCTTCAAACTTTCATTTTCCATTTCTTTGGAATAATTCACAAACGTATAATTGTTTCTCAGTTTCATTTTCAATTCTACAAGCTGGGTTGTTGCGTCCGAGTCTGATTTTTGAACAAACATAAAAAATTACTCATTGCTCTGATTTTCCATTTCTCTGTGTTTTGCTCGCGGTTGGACCGTACCAGTTCCACTGGGGGGTGGAGCGGGGGGGTTGTGGATGCATTAACCATAGGCATTAGAGCGCTGTAGCGTTTGAAGATGGTGAGTGCGCGCGCGGCCCGGGGCTTTCTCTCTGCTCGTTCTTGTTTATACTTTCGCCTGGCTCCGCAGCGTGAGTCTCAGCAGACTGCGCGCGCACCTCCCCAAACGGACGAGGCAATGCAAACTGGGTCGTGGTGTGGTAAGAAGTTCGAGCTCGGCCAGATTCGGCTCGAAGTCGTTCATCTTCGGATGCGTAGCCGCGCGCGCTGTTACAAAATCTGCCGTTCACACCGCCAGGCGAAATGGGCTCTTGCGCACCCAACGCGCGCGACCGCCCACACCGCGACATTTTTGCCGCGCGCACATTTGCGCTCGTGCGAACGCGTCGAGTAGGGCTTTTATGCGTGGAAAAAAAGGGATCCCGGCCATGCAGTCTTGGAGCCCAAAACAGGAAAAGTGTAACATCTTAAAACAAAATTTTATAACCTATTTGGTCAGAAACTTCATCCAACGTCATTCATTTGTCCAAGTCAAGTCACGAGTCCAGAGAATAGAATCTCGAGTCCAGAGAATAGGGACTCCATCACTGACCTAAAACAATATATAGGCTAGTCTACTAATGATGACTTATAATAGTAGCTATTAATAAATCCTTATGTTATTTAATCGGTGATGGCTAATTCTGTTTGTCGACAACTTATAAACACATTAAATAAAAGAGGTTAGATAATTATATAAAAAGTATGGAGATTGAGTTAGTGTTGCACGGTGTACCGATACCTGAAAAGTATCGCGATACTCAGAAATTAAAAACGTCACGATACCTAAATTTAAATTTACCTAAAAAAAACGCCTCCCTATGGACGTCTGTGTTTTTTTCCAGATGCACGCAGCAAAGAACCTGCCGCTGTCAGTGTCATGTGACAAAACACTACAGCGAGATGGCTGCATGTGCGAGCACAAGTGGTCCACGTCTCCACGACTCGTTGAAAAAGATGATGCGAGGAGTGACATACGGAAGTACGTTGCCTAACTTGCTCTGTTGCACGGTGCACCGATACTTCAAAAGTAAATCGGAAATTAAAAACGTCACGATTCCTTAATTTATTAGTATCGATACTTCTAAGAATGACCACGTTCCAGATTTGTAAGGCCGGTGACACACTGGCTGCGTGTCGTGTCCGTTTTTATTTCGGCTCCCATGTTAACTGCCTGCGTGACACACGCGCCTGGGCGCAGCTCGAGACGCGCGGAAAACGCGTGCATGTTAAAAATAGAACCGACGCCTATTTTTCACGACACGCACGCGTGTTGGAAGCGTTTCCAGGCAAAATAGAATAGGAAAAGATGTTTTTATGTCATTTTGACACGAATACATATTAATAAATGACATTTTGATGTTTGGTTCAAACAAGAACGAATTGTTCTGTAGCCTATTTTGCCGTGAACACTGCCGACGTTGTCTTTGCTGCTATATATTTATGTTTAACATGAAGTATAGGCCTTCCACAACTCTCTCCCCACATGTCAAATATATCACCAATGAGGCTAATCATATGTTACCAATATTAAACATTGTTTAATATAATCGCTGTTCATATTTTTATTCAAAGTTCAGAATCAAGATAAAGCTCTTATGTTTCTTATGATAAATGAGATAATGCTGCTAAATTTATAAAAAAAAATTACCTTGAATGGCATTGCTCTAATTTATTTTTTATATTTTGATATTTCATATTTTGTTCAAATGTTTAATATATCTGCTGTTCATATGTTCATTTATTAGTGTGTTATATGATTAGAATGTTGTCCCGGTTTTAAAATAAAGCACAGCAATGATATTTGAGAGTGTTTCTCCCTTTTCAGGAAAAGTATCGAAAAAGTATCGAAATCGCAATACTTGACTTGGTATCGGTATCGAAACAATAATTTTGGTATCGTGACAACACTAGATTGAGTCAAAAGGACCAAGATTGAGCGTGACTCTCAGCGAGTCAGCGAATGCAGAGCGAATTTTGAAAGCGCGACCCGACATTCGTGTGAGAGAGAAGGAAATTCGCCTGCGAAGAGATTCGCTCTTGTGCATTAACAACCACTCAAGTGTTACAATAATACACTCTTGACAGTCGTTATTAAAATTAAAGGTAGAAAGAAACTGCCTCAAAAGAACTATAGCTAAAGAAGAGAAGAATGTCGTGTCTGAAAGCTGGTGCGTTGCCACTGTTTGACATGTCGATAAATCAGTGCAGTGGTGTAGTCTAGTTTTTTGCAGTGAGTATACTGTAATATACTATAATATATTAATAGTTTTTAATAAACTATTATTATTATTATTATTATTAGGACTACTTGAAGTATACTCTACTGTGCAATAGTAATATTCTGTTATAATTTTTTCAAGTTATACCGAACTTTTATTTTGACAGGTTGTCATAAAGACATTACAGTTTCTGTGTGTATATGAAATGAATGAATGATGATAGTTTTATCAAATGAAATGGTGAAATTCGCAGGAAGTGACTCTCATAGCAGCTCTGCGATGAAAGTGCACATGCGTATCCTATCCTACATCATGTCTCAATACAGTGAAACGCTGAAAACACCACGAGCGTGAGTCACGCGTGCTTCAGTGTGTGTGTGTGTGTGTGTGTGTGTGTGTGTGTGTGTGTGTGTGTGTGTGTGTGTGTGTGTGTGAGTGTGTGTGTGTGTGTGATATTCATATAGTCCATATCGAGATTTGATTCATTGTACAGCCCTACTTTTGATTTATTCATTAAAAAATAGCCAAATTCTGTGAAGTTCTGCTTAGCAAGCTCTAGCAATTCTTAGCAAGAATTTATGAATGAAAGTGTGAAAGTTCTGACACAAAACGAAGTTGTTACGTATCCTCACGCTTTTTTAAGTACATAAATCATTGGCTTTTTCTAGTGGGTATACGCCCGGCGTATAGGCTACCTGTGTATCACGTAGACTACACCACTGCGATAAATCATGGACAGACTCAGATGCCATACACATAACGCTACAGCGCTCTAATGCCTATGGTTAATGCATCCACATCCCCCCACCCCCCGCTCCACCCCCCAGTGGAACTGGTACGGTCCAACCGCGAGCAAAACACAGAGAAGTGGAAAATCAGAGCAATGAGTAATTTTTTATGTTTGTTCAAAAATCAGACTCTCATTTCCAGAGAAACAGAACAAAATTAAATAGAAGAGAGTTTAGAGATGCTTTTTCCCTTTTCCATCCAAATGACCTCCTGTTCCTCAACAAGGTGTGATCTCCCCCAGTCTGTGATCCCAATCTATTCAAACTGTGCTTTATGTGTCTTTCAGATGTCAGGTATTTACGGCTTGCACTATTTGGGGAGAATAATATAATTTAGATTTTTAGAAGAAACTGCAGCGCTTTTTCACACACACACACACACACGGCAGAACATACACACTTCATATTTTATTAGCAGTCTTTTTGAGCTTTAATATTCACAGTCACTAGTCCGTATCTATATCTGATTATTTGTACAGACCTACTTTTGATTTATTCATCCCACAATTCTGTGACGTTCTGTTTTATACAGTAAGTTCCATTAGTGACTGGATTCTGTGATTCTGCATCTCGGGAATCAAATGCTCTACATGGTATTTGCAGTATTAAAGAGAGTTAGTTTTGTGAGTTATTTATTGTTGTGTTATAAAGTTGTTAATATTAGTGTAAGAAGGGTATGTATTTAATAGCGGCCCGCTCTCTACACACTCTACATATCGCTCTTCATGGCCATTGAATAGAGACAGCAGCTGTTTCAGCAACGCACCGGTATGAGTTTATGAAAAATACATATCGTCTCGAAACTGAAACCGGTTTACCGCCCAGTATTCGTCATAACCTCCGACTAATAATCAGACTTATGAGTTTGTGACCGTGAGATCAGTATTATTGGCCGGGGTGAAACTCTAAGTGACACTGGAATTCAAATGAACCAGTAAAATATAATGTAAAGAGTTAAATAGAATAATCAAATGTCTATTTAAACTATGATATAAATGACCAATAATGAATTGCCGTTTCAACTTGAACTGGAACGCAGCGAAACTTGTGTTTCTGGTGTCCCACGTTCACATGCGAATGAATGGGAGTCATTGGAATTAAAAGTCTAGTGTGACTGGACTGTAATAATGAAATAGTTTTAAGTAAAATAAATTACATTTTACATTAGATAATTGAGGGCTTGAGACGAAGAACCATATAAGTCCATATTTGCAAGTTTTGAATAATACTTTTTTTTTTATTTGGACTCTGAATATTATATATATATATTTTTTTTTACTTGAAGATAGACAACAAAAGGAACAATAAACAAAACCCAAACCATGACAATAATGGTTTAAAAATAATTATACCATGGTCTGGGTAAATACTCGATTCTGATTGGCTGCAGGGTGTCCATTAAAAAGTGCTAGAGGACACCTAGTAAATACACTGTCAGGCGTAACCAGGGAAACCAAGTTATTGTTTGTAAAAACTTTAGATTTCGATTGTAAAACTAATTAAAATATCAACGAATGTTTTAAAAATGTGTTATTAGGCAAGTGACCATGGTATAAGCGGGTTAATGCTCTTCGAGGTGTCCATTGGCAGGTATTAATGGAGTTCGGCGTGATCAGTGCCTCTGCTGCGCGTCGGATGGTTCACGCCTCGCTGTCGTCCATTAAAACCTGCCAATGGACACCTCGTCGGGCATTAAACCTTACTTATTATCAGTGTACCTCATTAATGGAAAGTCATTTTTGTTATTACATCAGAGCTCTTTTTATGTGCTTTCACTTCATATTCCTCTCTTTGAATTATTTCTGTTGTACTGAAAATGAAATAACTTTTTCTCTTTGATTTCAGACCTGATGGAAGTGAAGGAGGAGAGTGAAGAACTGAGTGAAGTGAAGGAGGAGAGTGAAGAACTGAGTGAAGTGAAGGAGGAGCGTGAAGAACTGAGTGAAGTGAAGGAGGAGAGTGAAGAACTGAGTGAAGTGAAGGAGGAGAGTGAAGAACTGAGTGAAGTGAAGGAGGAGAGAGAAGAACTGAGTAAAGTGAAGGAGGAGAGTGAAGAACTGAGTGAAGTGAAGGAGGAGAGAGAAGAACTGAGTAAAGTGAAGGAGGAGAGTGAAGAACTGAGTGAAGTGAAGGTGGAGAGTGAAGAACCGAGTGAAGTGAAGGAGGAGAGAGAAGAACTGAGTAAAGTGAAGGAGGAGAGTGAAGAACTGAGTGAAGTGAAGGAGGAGAGAGAAGAACTGAGTGAAGTGAAGGAGGAGAGTGAAGAACTGAGTGAAGTGAAGGAGGAGAGTGAAGAACTGAGAGAAGTGAAGGAGGAGAGTGAAGAACTGAGTGAAGTGAAGGAGGAACATCATGTCAAAACTGAAGAAAAACCCTTGAGTCGCTCAAAGACTAAAAATATTTTTTTAAAGAAAAGAAGAGCCAAGAAATCTACAACCTGCACTCAGTGTGGAAAGAGTTTCACATGCAAACAAAGTCTTAAGCATCACATGAGAATCCACACTGGAGAGAAGCCGTTTAAGTGTGATCAGTGTGGAAAGAGTTTCACAACCAAACAAAGCCTTGAGCTTCACATGAGAGTTCACACTGGAGAGAAGCCGTTTAATTGTGATCAGTGTGGAAAAAGATTCAGATGCAAACAAAATCTTCATATTCACATGAGAGTTCATACGGGCGAGAGACCACACACGTGTGATCAGTGTGGAAAGAGCTTTAAACAAAAAAGCAATCTTTATGTCCATATGAAGATCCACACTGGAGAAAATTCATATGCATGCACTCAGTGTGGAAAGAGTTTCACAACCAAAAAAAGTCTTGAGTGTCACATGAGGATCCACACTGGAGAAAAGTCGTATGCATGTTATCACTGCAAAAAGAGTTACTCAGAAAAACAGACTCTTGATCTTCACATGAGAATTCACACTGGAGAGAAACCATTCATGTGTGATCAGTGTGAAAAGGGATTCTCAAAGAAAAAATATCTTAAGCTTCACATGAGAGTTCACACCGGAGAGAGACCGGACACGTGTGATCAGTGTGGAAAAAGCTTCACACATAAAAATAGCCTTAAGAGACACATGAAGATCCACACTGGAGAAAAGCCGTACACATGTGATCATTGTGGAAAAAGTTTCGCACACTCATCATCCCTTAATCTTCACATGAGGATCCACACTGGAGAGAAGTTGTTCACATGTGATCAATGTGGAAAAACATTTCTTAGGGCATCACACCTGAAGAAACACCTGATAGTTCATATGAAGGAGAAGCCACACTCATGTTCTGTGTGTGGAAAGAGTTTTTCATTGCTGTCATATTTACATGCACATCAGAAAATACACACTGGTGTGAGAGAGTATGTG
The DNA here is from genome assembly GCF_964197995.2 of Scardinius erythrophthalmus. Classification (NCBI taxonomy): domain Eukaryota; kingdom Metazoa; phylum Chordata; class Actinopteri; order Cypriniformes; family Leuciscidae; genus Scardinius; species Scardinius erythrophthalmus. The sequence continues at coordinate 14,953,633 of NC_138221.1, forward strand.
TGCTTTGAGTGTGAGAAGACTTTTATTACAGCGGACAGTTTAAAACTGCACCAGAGAATTCACACTGGAGAAAAACCTTACAAGTGTTCACACTGTGACACGAGATTCAGTCGGTCATCACATCTGAAAACACATGAGAGGATCCACACTGGAGAAAAACCTTACAAGTGTTCACACTGTGACAAGAGATTCAGTCGGTCAGCAACTCTGAAAAGACATGAGAGGATCCACATCAGAGAGAAGCCGCACACGTGTGATCAGTGTGGAACAACTTTCTCTTTTAAAAGTCACCTGAAGCGACACATGAAGATCCATACAGTGGAGAAACCATGAGCCATGTTCTTTACTCACTCAAATGGAAAACAATCACAGTCTGAGATAACAGTGAGTAGTTCATCTTTATGTGCTGAGCATTAAAGTCTCTCCTGTGTAAGTTAGTTTCCTAACAGCCATGATGAGCAACAGGACATCTTGGTGGTTGTTTGCTATCTGCTTCCCTTTTTTTATATTATTCTGAGATATTGAGTTATAATTATGAGAAAGTATCTCATTATTACGAAAAATTCTCATTACAAGAAAGTATATCATTATTATTAGAACATTTCTTATGAGATGTTTAGTCCTTATTATGAGAAAGCATCTCGTTATTATGCAATGTTAAGTTATTACGAGGAAGTTTCTAATTATTATGAGATATTAACTCATAATTTTGAGAAGCTATCTCATTATTACAAAAAAAATCATTATGAAATATCAAGTCGTTACTAGAAAGTTTCTCATTCCGAGATGTACATCATTATTGTCACCATTATGTTCTGTTATTAGACTTTTGTTTAAAACAGTTTGTTTTCATTTCTCACTTGTGTTTCCCTGTCTGTTTCCCGCCACTAATCGGTTACCATGGACACTGATCACCTTCCTCACAGCCGCTTGCCGTTTGCGTTAATCATCACCATGTATCTAAGTTCTGCCTGTCTTCAGTTCAGTGTCCGGCATTGTTCATGTTTCACACGCTGTCTCACCCGTTCCTGTATATCCTTAGTTTATATTATTAAAGAAAGTGTTTGTTACTACCTCAATCTTCGTCATCCTTCCTTCAAGCCGTGACAATTATGAGAAAGTATCTAGAAAGTATTTGATTATGAGAAATTATCTTTTATTATGAGTTGTAAGTCATTAATATGATGTAGCTGATTATTATGGGATTTACTGTATGTTTTTTATAATGAGAAGGGATCTTATTGCAAGAAAGTGTCCCATTATTATGTGAAAGTTTATTATAAGATAAAAAGTCATAATTCTGACAGCATTTATCATTTTTGTGACTTATATACTTTTATTATATACTGTAACTGTGAACAGTCTTCCATACTTTGTCCCACGGACATCATGTGACTGAAAGTTTTTAAACACAGGACAAGATGTAAATCTCCTTTATGTGAGAGCACGTACCAATTAAATCTTTGAATCCTTGATCTTGACATTTGCAGATATTTTGATGTTGCAGAATAGGAATTATGGGAGGCAGTTTGTCATCAAATATGGGAGGGTAGGCACGTCATCGGAGTCATCCGGTGGGCTCCCTCTTTTACTGATGTTTCATTGATGAACCCACCACATCACAGGAGGGCTCAATGGTGACCCAGTGATGTTGGCCTGTTCTTGGTTACTTTTACATATCCAACATTATTAATTAACAGGGGCGTAGCACAAGATCCCAGGCCCTATGCAGGCAGTCCTAATGGGCCCCCATGTTCAACAAGATAAATGGTAAATGGTTTTCCTTCCATATCTTTAGGTGGCTTTTTGTTTGTTTTCTCTGTGCCTTTACTTGCCGGCCTGTATACTATGGTGTCTCTCTGATCATTCGTTAATTTATCTGGCCATATGGATCTTCTGGCAAAAACTGGTCTGAATTGCTCTGCCTCCTTTCCCGTTTCTCATCTCTCATTTCCACACTGTGCTCAGAGCAACACTCATGCTCCCTGCTCTCTTCACTTCCACCATCATCCTCAGTCACATCTTCTCCATCATCTTTCTGTACATGAAGGATGATATTAACCTCTTCTCCTAATTATAACCTAATATAATAAAACACACTATGATGTCAGTGTTACTTAACACCTGCTTCTACTAAATCTGACAGAGGACAAATATAATGTTGACATGTTATCTAGCAACCGATGAGCTACCAAGCTACCTATGACACTGATTAGCCTAGTATGGATAATTTTATGTATTAAAGCCAATTAATTTAAAATTAAACACGTTTCAAATTAGGCTATTATAATGGTGTGTTGTATGCAAACAGCATTGATAGTGTACAGTTTATTTGTTTAGCCTTTACCTCAGATTACATGTATAACCAAATGATCATCTGAAAGTGTATATTTAGTTTAGCACTATAGATTACCAATTGTTTCCCTTTATTTTGTTTTCTTTCTTTCTCCTGTCTTTCCATTCTTTTTGGTGGCCTGATTTAGCTTTCTTTAAAGGAATACTCCACCGTCTTTTCATATTAAACTATGTTATTCCCTTAACTAAGACGAGTTGATACATACCTCTCTCATCTCAGTGCGTGCACTCAATCGCTCTGGCGCGCGGCGAAACTTTGTTCACTCAGTTCATTTAATACGGGCCAAGCAGAGAAGCTACTAAACACCTCCACGTTTTCCCTATTTAAACACAGTTACTCGCGTAGTGTAACTCGACCTAGGACGGTGACACAAAACAAAACGTTGCGCTTTTCTAAGCGTGTAAAATGGATAACTATATTGTATGGCGGAATACCATAGCAAGTGCTTATGAGCACTTCGACTTGGCGGAGTAATATCTTCACTCGTGAAAAATCCTCTCACCGGCCCCCGCTCCCTCTGGTGAAGATATTACTCCGCCAAGACGAAGTGCTTACAAGCACTTGCTATGGTATTCCGCCATACAATATAGTTATCCATTTTACACGCTTAGAAAAGCGCAACGTTTTGTTTTGTGTCACCGTCCTAGGTCGAGTTACACTACGCGAGTAACTGTGTTTAAATGGGGAAAACGTGGAGGTGTTTAGTAGCTTCTCTGCTTGGCCCGTATTGAATGAACTGAGTGAACAAAGTTTCGCCGCGTGCCAGAGCGATTGAGTGCACGCACTGAGATGAGAGAGGTATGTATCAACTCGTCTTAGTTTAGGGAATAACATAGTTTAATATGAAAAGACGGTGGAGTATTCCTTTAAGAAAGACATTTCTACCGCAGAAGTTTGCGCTCCACCAGATGCTCAACTAACTAGCATACACAAAATGCGTGCAGATGGACTAAACCTTTTGGCGCATTAGCAAGGGGTGTAGTCAATCAATCAACCAAGTTATTCAGCCAATACACTAACTTTACATTTCATCTGACATTCATTAAGAAATTTAATTGGGAAAAAAAAAATCCAGTATTCCCAGACTTTTCAAGGGCCCTCTCTCCCCTTGGGGTTAATTATTATTATATATTAACGATTATAGCAGTTTTTATAGAAATGACCATGAATTGCAAAGTGTCCTCAGTCAAACTTTGAAAAGCTTTTGGTCCCAAGGAGAAAAAAATTATGTGTAAATGTGTAATGTGTATGTAATAAACAAACTACAGCTGGTTCAAAACGCAGCAGCTCGAGGTCTTACCAGAACCAGGAAGTATGACCATATTAGCCTAGTTCTGTCAACACTGCACTGGCTGCCTATTAAACATCGTATCAATTTTAAAATATTGCTGATTACTTACAAAGCACTAAATGGTTTAGCTCCGCAGTACTTGAGCGAGCTCTTAACGCATTATAGTCCGTCACGTCTATTGCGATCTCAAAATTCCGGCCAGTTGATAATACCTAGAATATCAAAATCGACTGCTGGCGGTAGATCCTTCTCCTATTTAGCACCAAAACTTTGCAACAGTCTTCCTAACATTGTCCGGGAAGCAGACACACTCTGTCAGTTCAAAGCTAGACTAAAAACACATCTCTTTGGCCTAGCATACACATAACACATTATAGACTTCTATAATTCAATGTTAGGCTGCATAGATTAGGTCAGCCGGAACTGGGAACACTTCCCATAAATCCTGATGTACTCGTTACATCATAAGAAGAATGGCATCTACGCTAATTTTAGTCTCTCTGTTTATCATGAGGTTTACTGCAGTCTGCCGGATCCAGGCTATATCCAGATCTGATGAAGGACCTGCGCCTGACGCGGTCGATAGCGCAGTCCTGAAGTGTTCACTAGTCTCTGGACTATGGGACTTGGTAAATGGTACAGAGACTGCTCCACAATCTGATCCAAGTAAGTTAGCAATTTATATGGCTAAAAGTGATCGTGCGCTGGCTACCGTTGTACTGTCAATAGAACCGTCTTTGCTCTATTTGATTGGAGAGCCGGAAGATCCTACTGTCGTGTGGAAAAAAATGTTGAATCAGTTTCAGAAGAAAACTTGGGCGAATAAACTAGCACTGAAGCGTAAACTGTACTCGTTAAAATTGAAAGATGGAGACTCAGTTCAAGAGCACATTAAGGTGTTGACTGAAACGTTTGATGCACTGTCAATTGTGGGAGATCATATCGACGAGGAAGATTGCATGGTGCACCTGCTAGCCAGTTTACCCGACTCGTTCAAAGTGTTAGTCACGGCACTTGAAGCAAGTGTGGATGTACCTAGAATGGAGGTTGTCACGGAACGATTGTTGCATGAAGAACGTAAACTGAGAGAACGTGATGTTGAAAACACCAGTGATAACAGTTTGTGAGAGGGAAAGGCCCATAGTGTCATTACTGCGGAAGGTATGGACATATCAAGCGTGACTGCAGAGAGCTCAACAAATATTTTGCAAGCACATACTTCCAGAAAGAGAGTAAGGTGGGTTATAAACCCAAAGCAAACAAGGCACAAGTGAAAAAACAGGACAGTGATTCAGATAGCGAGAGTGTTGGACTAATGGTGAGTCACATGTGCAATGACAAGAAACAGTTTGTTGAGTTTGAAAGCCTGGAATCCTCACAAGAAGTAACACGTGGAGATGGTTACTCTGTTGAAGCAACAGGACGTGGAGTTGTGCGGCTGAAGATGACATTGTCTGATGGTAAGACAAAAGAATGCAAGCTGAATGATGTTTTGTATGTACCACAATTGTCATACAACTTACTGAGTGTGTCCAAGGTAACTCAGTCTGGAAAAAAAGTCAAGTTCACAGAGAACAGATGCTGCATCACGGATGTTAATCAAAAACTGATTGCTACTGCAACAAAAAATGGCAGTCTCTATTATATGAACTGTAGAGAAAGTGATCACTTGCATGTAACAGAAAATGTGAATTTGCATAAAGATACTAAGGAACAAACCTGGCATTGACGTTATGGTCATCTTGGTGTACAAAATCTGAATAAGCTGTGTAATGAGTGTCTAGTTGATGGCTTTGACTTTGATGTATCAAAAAACATAGACTTTTGTGATTCATGTGCTGAAGGAAAGCATCATCGCAGCATGTTCAAAAGTAGTGATCGCAAAAGAGCTGTTGAACCACTTGGCTTAGTGCACAGTGATGTATGTGGGAAAATGAATGCAAAATCCTTGAGTGGAGCTGAATATTTTCTGACATTCATTGATGAGAATACTCACTATGTATGGGTGTATGTTCTGAAGCGGAAAAATGAAGTTTTTCAGAAGTTCCTAGAATGGAAGGCTATGACAGAAAAATCTACTGGAAGACAACTGAAAGTCTTACGCACAGATAATGGAGGAGAATATACCTCGTCTGAGTTTCAAAACTTCCTGAAAAAAGAAGGAGTTCGACATGAGCTCACAGTACCGAAGACTCCTGAGCAAAATGGAGAAGCTGAACAAATGAACAAAACACTGACGGAGGCAGTGAGATCAATGTTAGCGGATGCAAAGCTACCTCAGAAGTTCTGGGCGGAAGCACTGTCAACAGCTGTGTATCTGAGAAACAGAAGCCCAACAAAATCAGTGAAAGGGATGACTCCTTTTGAAGCCTGGACAGGTGAGAAACCAAAGGTTGATCATTTACGTGTATTCGGATGTACTGATGCTCACATACCCAAAGATGAACGGAAGAAACTAGATCCCAAAGCAAAGAAATGTATCCTTCTGGGCTATGGAACAGAAACGAAAGGATATCGGCTCTATGATACAAAACTCGCAAAGGTGTTCTACAGTCGAGACGTGCTATTCAATGAGTCTGATCATGAAATTGAGAAGGAACCTGCTGAAAATGAGGAAGACACTGTGAAACGTTATGTGGAATTTGACTGCCAAGAATCTTACAGTGAGGGCTCAGCAGAAGAAGAGATTCAAAGATCAACAAGAGTGAGAAAACCACCTGACTATTACGGAGAGTGGGCAACACTTACTAATTATCAAACAGCGAACCCAAAACTCTAAAAGATGTTTTTAGTAGTCCAGACAAGTAGAAATGGAAGGAAGCTATGAAGAAAGAAATGGAATCTCTGTATGCAAATAATGTGTGGGAACTGGTAGAACTACCAAAAGATCGAAAAGCAGAGGGCAGTAAGTGGGTGTTCAAAGTCAAGGTTGATGCTGATGGAACATTTGAGAGACACAAAGCACGTCTAGTAGCACAAGGTTTTTCTCAAAAGTTTGGGTCAGACTATGATGAAACATTTAGTCCAGTAGTCAGATTTGAGTCAATTAGAACAATACTTGCTCTAGCTGTACAGCGTGGACTAAAACTACATCAGATGGATGTCAAGACAGCTTTCCTGAATGGAGAACTAAAGTAGGAAGTGTACATGCAACAACCTGAAGGTTTTGTTGTCAAAGAAAAGGAACATCTAATGTGCAAACTAAATCGCAGCATCTATGGACTGAAACAATCACCAAGATGTTGGAACATCGTTCTAGATGAAAGGCTGAAAAAGATGGGGTTTGTCCAAACTACAGCTGATCCCTGCATTTACACTGCAGCAACTGGTGAGATGTTCATTATTGTTGTGTATGTTGATGACATTCTTCTGGCTGGATGCAATGATAAACGGATGATGGAGGTGAAGAAAATGCTTTCAAAACAATTTGTGATATAGGACATGGGTGAGCTAACTCATTTTCTTGGTGTGAAAATTGTCCAAAAACTAGAAGCTGGAGAAATCTGGATTGGTCAGACAACATATATCAAAAATGTGTTGGAGAAATTCGTAATGGAAAATTCAAAGCCAGTAAGCACACCAGTAGACATGAACTCGAAGCTCGTCAAACTCTCTGATAAAAAAAGAAAAACTGGATCCGACACAATTTCAGTCTGCTGTTGGTAGTCTGCTTTATTTGTCAACAAGAACAAGACCAGACATTGCTTATGCTGTAAACAATGTTGCAAGATTCTGTGCTAAACCCACAAAGCATCATTGGATGGCTGTCAAACGAATCATGAGATAGCTGAATGGCTCTCTGAATCTAGGTCTGCTGTATAGCAAGGACAAGCCAAAGGAATGCATTGGATTTTCAGATGCAGATTGGGCTGGAGACCAAGATGATCGCAAATCTGTTTCAGGATACATGTTTCAAATCAGCGGAGCAGCTGTGAGTTGGAGAAGCAAAAAGCAGACATGCGTAGCTCTTTCCACTGCTGAAGCTGAGTACATGGCGCTGGCAAGCGCAGCTCAAGAAGCGGTTTGGATGCAACAACTGATGACAGGTCTAAAGGTAAATCAAACAGGACTGATGTTGATGTTTGAAGATAATCAGTCCACTATATGCATGGCAAAGAACCCTCAATTTCATGGACATGCCAAACACATTGACATCAAGTACCACTTCATTCGAGAGCAAATTGCAAGTGGAGTCATAGACTTGAAATACTGCAACACTGAAGATATAGTTGCTGACATATTCACTAAATATGAAAAGGGACAGGACTGAGTGAAGAAAAGTTCACAAAGCTGAGACAGATGGCTGGAGTTAAAAAAGTTAATTAATCATTCTGTTTGCGAGTGAGAAGGAGTGTTGGAAAAATTCACTCTTACCAGAATGGTTATTGACTTTTGTGTATTTCAGTTAAAGCTGTTAAAGTTACTAAGCTGTCTCTAATGTGAATTTCTTTTTTGGGTTTTGATGGTGTGACCACTGGGGGGAGCTCTGGGCATATTTTTGTATTCCGTTAGCTAGCATTGAAGAAGAGCTGTATATGTTTTGTCTGAACACGCAGTAAAGGAGGACGCACTTTTTGTTCTGTGCGTTTGACTGATAAATGAGTACTCTGAGTCTTTATTAAAAACCAACACTGGGGACTCCGTTGTTCTACTGGGCGACTTCAACGCTCACGTGGGCAGCGACAGTGACACCTGAAGGGGCGTGATTGGGAGGAACGGCAGTACTTTCAGTCGGGGACAGTACCTCTGGACTGTCAGACCGGGGTGGTGGTCCCTCTTTTCAAGAAGGGGGACCGAAGGGTGTGTTCCCATTACAGGGGGATCACACTCCTCAGCCTCCCCGGGAAAGTCTATGCCAGGGTACTGGAAAGGAGAATTTGGCCGATAGTCGAACTTCGGATTCAGAAGGAACAGTGTGGTTTTTGTCTGCTAGAAATCTTATAATGTTTGGATCAGAGCTGTTGATGAAAAGGAGGTTGCAAAATGTATTTAATAAAAGGGGGCCAATATTTTGGAGAAAAACATTTATTTCATAATGTGACCCCTCCCCCCCCCACACACACACACTTCAATGAAAGGTTAGATTTTTACTAGTTTTTTTTTACAATAAAATATCAAAAGGATAAACAATGCAGATTTATTTTTTACAGCCATCTTTCATCATATTTACCATGGGCGCAACTAATTCTGACCAGCACTGTATATATATATATATATATATATATATATATATATATATATATATATATTTATATATATTGTCACGGGTGAGAAATCACACAACAAGGTAGCTCAGTGCAATGGCCCCGGAGGGTGGATTTTATTTACAATTGAAGTGAAGGTGATGGGGGAAAAGGTGCTCGGCGTTATCGTGTCTGGTGTTCTTAAAGTGTCCTCGTGTCCGTGAAGGGGTGTCCAGGCGTGCGTGCTGAGGCCGTCGGTCACTCGCTGCCTTCTACGTACAAAGAGAGAGAACGTTAGTACCAGAGCGATCTGCATGAGACGTGAGTCTGCCTGAGTGAGAGCGGCGGTGGCTTCTTAAGCTCTGTGTTGACGAGCGGCAGCTGGGACCGATCGGCCAGTGATGAAGACGTGCAGGTGCAGCGTGTTGGTTGCCAGGGCGACGCTGATGAGCCCAGAGACACTCGTCACATTCCCCCCCCCTAAGCGTCGTTCTGGCCCTGGGAACGAAAGGAGATAGTAGGGGTGAAACAAGGGGTGGGTGGGGAATGACCTCTGACAGACCTCTCACCTTCCTGGATTTGCGATAGAACGGCTCCGAGTCCGGTGTCGGAGGCATCCGTCTGCAGCAGGAAGGGGCAGCTAAAGTCGGGGGCGCGGAGTACTGGTGACGAGGTAAGGGCTGTCTTGAGCCGGGCGAAGGCCTCCTCGGCGGCTGTTGTCCTCTGTATTTTCTCCGGCTGCCCCTTCCTGGTCAGGTCTGTCAGAGGAGGAGAAGTTGTGGATAAAACAGCGATAGTACCCCGCCAACCCCAAGAAAGCTCGTACCTGGGTCTTCGTCTGGGGCTGGGAAGCGGTAAGTATGGCCTCTACCTTCTTTTCCTGTGGTCGGATGAGGCCACGGCCTACCTGGAAGCCCAGGTACTTCGCTTCAGAGAGCGCTAGGTGGCATTTTCGGGGTTTGGCGGTTAGCCCAGCCCGCCGGAGCTCCGAGAGCACCCTCCGCAGACGTTCCAGGTGTTCCTCCCATGCCTCGGAGTGCACGACGACATCATCCAGGTAGGCGGCTGCATAGGCCTGGTGGGGTCTTAGGAGGATATCCATCATACGCTGGAAGGTGGCGGGCGCCCCGTGCAGGCCGAAGGGAAGGGTCCGGTACTGCCAGTGCCCAGTGGAAGTGGAAAACGCTGTCTTCTGTTTGGCAGACGGGGTGAGTGGGACTTGCCAGTATCCTTTTGTCAGGTCGAGAGTGGAAATGTACCGGGCCCTCCCCAGCCGATCCAACAGCTCATCCACCCGAGGCATGGGATAGCCGTCAAACTCGGAGACTTCATTGAGACGGCGGAAGTCGTTGCAGAAGCGGAGGGTGCCATCCGGCTTGGGTACCATCACAATGGGGCTGGACCATGGGCTGCGTGATGGTTCGATTACCCCCAACTTCAGCATTTGTTGTATTTCCTCCTCAATAGCCTGCCGACGGGCTTCTGGGACTCGGTAGGGCCGTTGCCTGACGATCACTCCAGGGGGCGTCCTGATGTCATGCTGGATGACGTTGGTCTGCCCTGGTTGGAAGGAGAACACATCCCTGAACTGACTGACCAGGTGTTGCAGCTCGGTCTTTTGGGCAGCCGACAGATGGGGATTCATGTCGACAACCACGGGATCGGTGAGACTGAGGGCGGCTACCTGCTCGTTGGTCCCTTGCCATCTCTTCAGCAGGTTAATGTGATACAGTTGCTCCGCTCGTCATCATCCAGGCTGTCGTAGTCGGTAAGTTACCGGTCCAACCTTCTCCACTGCCGTATAGGGACCCTGCCAGGACGCCAGGAACTTTCAAGCGGAGGTGGGGACCAAGACCATCACCCTGTCTCCCGGCTGGAACTCCCGTGGTTGGGCTGCCCGATTGTAGTGGCGTTGTTGTGCCTGCTGTGCCTTGCTGAGGTGCTCCCGGACTAATGGCATGACCCGGTCGATCCTCTCTCTCATCTGCTTCACATGCTCGACGACCGTGCGGTGGGGTGCCGGCTGCTGTTCCCAAGCCTCCCGAGCGACATCCAGCAGCCCCCGTGGCTGGCAGCCGAACAGGAGCTCGAAGGGGGTGAAACCAGTTGAGGCCTGGGGTATTTCCCGGATTCCAAAGAGGACGTAGGGGATCATGAGGTCCCAGTCACGTCTGTCTTCGGCCGCTACTCTACGGAGCATCCGCTTGAGGGTCTGATTAAATCGTTCTACCAGTCCGTCGGTTTGCGGGTGATAGACAGTCGTCCTCAATTGTTTCACCCGCAGCAGTCTGCAGAGGTCTGCCATTAGCCGGGACATGAACGGTGTACCCTGGTCAGTCAGTATCTCGGACGGGATGCCGACCCGGCTGGCCAACAGAAATAGTTCCTGGGCGATGGCCTTTGCTGTTGCTTTCCGCAGGGGGACTGCTTCCGGATACCGGGTGGCGTAGTCGACGATGACAAGGATGTGTTCATGACCTCGGGCAGACTTAGGCAACGGCCCTACAAGATCCAATCCGATTCGCTCGAAGGGCACCTCAATGATGGGTAAAGGAATGAGCGGACTGGGGGGAGGAGATCCGGGCGCGGTGCGCTGACAGGTAGGGCATGCCTGGCAGAACCTCTTCACTTCCGCATCCAAACCTGGCCAGTGGAATCTGTCCCGGATGCGCTGAGCGGTATTTGTGGCTCCCAGGTGACCCGCCATAGGATGGGAGTGTGCAAGTTCCAGAATAGTCTCCGTCTTGGTCCGTGGGACGACTAACAACTCCTTCTCCTTCCCCCTTCGCTGGGCGACGCAGTACAGCAGGCCTCTTCGGACGATGAAGTGCGGGAGAGGATGGGGCCGTGGGAGGACGTCCTTATCATCCACAGCGCGGACTTGCCCCCAGCAATGCTTCAGCCGATCGTCCTCCCGTTGTTCTTTGGCAAAAGAGCCCCCCTCACTGGCCTGACGAAAAACATCATAAAAAAGGTTAGTAGTTTGAGAGGGGGACTCACCATCTCTCCCGCTGTCCGAAGCAAGCAGGACCGGCCGGGGGCGGGGTCTTCGTGGCCGCCTGCGGCGACGACGGTTCCCTTCCTGGCTGGCGGGCTGGGCGGCGGCAGCGAGCAGGCGGTCGAACCCGGGCCAATCCCGGCCGAGGAGTAAAGAGACCGGAAGGTTTTCCATTATTCCAGCCTCCACAGGCCAACTGCCATGAGCTGCAGCGACGTTGATACGACGAGCTGGAACCTGTTGGGTATCACCGTGCACACAAGTAATGGGTAGTAGACTCTTTTGGTTGTGACATGGAGGGCACAGTCGAGCTTGGATGAGGGTGACCGCACTGCCCGAATCCAGAAGCGCCCATACTGGTTTGCCATTCACGGTGACGTCCGCTTCTGGGGCCGCAGGTGGGACGCGCTGATGTACGATGCAACCCGCCAGCCAGGTCCGCGGAGACGTGTTGGGATCGGCGGTGGGCATTGGCTCGTCCATTGGTGAGGGAACCGTCGGCCTGCCAACTGCGCGTGGGGTGCCCTCCGGCGTGCATCGCTCCTGGACCACCCTCTGGGGAAACGGCGGCGCTCTCTCCCCAGCCTCCCGGTGTTGGACAGCGTCCGCCAGCTCGATCGCCTCTACTAGGTCCCGGACAGTGGTGGGATTCCTCATTCCGACGGCTTGGCGGAGGGCTCTGGGCAGGGCTCGTTGGAGGCGATCGACCACCACACGTTCCACTACCTGGGCTGCGGTGGGCTCTCCTTCCAGCAGCCAGTGTTGGGCTAAACGGGCGAGTTCAGCAGCCTGGGCTCGCGCTGGCACCCGGGCTTTATATTCCCACTCGAAGAACTGTTGCGCAGCGCAAATGGAGGAAAGCCCCAGCCGGGCAAGGATTTCCCGTTTTACCTCTTCATAATCATCAGCCCTCGCTGGGGGTAGCGAGAAGAACGCCCGTTGAGCCTCACCCGTGAGAAGGGGTGCCAGCGCTGAAGCCCAGTCGTCCGGTTCCCATCCCTCGCGGTGAGCTGTGGACTCGAACATTTGAAGGTAGGCTTCCACATCGTCATGCACTGTCATCTTCGGCAAGAGCCGGACCGCTTGCATCCGGGGGTCAGGTAGTGGAACGCGTGGGGCTGCTTGGGCGCGGAGGGCGGCGAGTTCTGCTTCGGCCCCGCCCTGCCGAGTGGCCAGATGTTCCATAATCTGTTGCTGGCGGACGCTGACTTCAGTAAGGCATTGCAACAGTTCATCCATTTCCATGGGGAGAGAGGACGCCGACCGGTGCTGGGGAAAGTGAACAGAAAAAGAAACAGGTTTTTTTTTGTTTTTTTGTTTTTAGTGCAGGTGAACGCCAACACTTGTGTGTGATTTCTCATGCACTTGCCCGCATTCTTCACCAGATGTCACGGGTGAGAAATCACACAACAAGGTAGCTCAGTGCAATGGCCCCGGAGGGTGGATTTTATTTACAATTGAAGTGAAGGTGATGGGGGAAAAGGTGCTCGGCGTGATCGTGTCTGGTGTTCTTAAAGTGTCCTCGTGTCCGTGAAGGGGTGTCCAGGCGTGCGTGCTGAGGCCGTCGGTCACTCGCTGCCTTCTACGTACAAAGAGAGAGAACGTTAGTACCAGAGCGATCTGCATGAGACGTGAGTCTGCCTGAGTGAGAGCGGCGGTGGCTTCTTAAGCTCTGTGTTGACGAGCGGCAGCTGGGACCGATCGGCCAGTGATGAAGACGTGCAGGTGCAGCGTGTTGGTTGCCAGGGCGACGCTGATGAGCCCAGAGACACTCGTCACAATATATATACTGTATACATATATATTTATAATGTGATAATCTGTATGTACATATCTCTTTTATAATTATAATTACACAATTGCTTTGTTTTGAAATAAAAGTTACTGCAATGTACTGTCAGTTTAACTTCAAACTCATTTACTGGCATAAATGTTTCATAATAGATAATACACAAAAAATAAACAAGAACTATCAGAGAGGAATGATTAAAATAAGTCATATGTAAGGTGCCATTAATGTTTACAGTAATTTTGCAATATACAGTGAAGTGCAACAGAATGTGAAAATAAAATACCACATCACGGATATTACACTGTAATACATAAAATACCACATCGTAAAATACATTGTACACATAAAATACCACATCGTAAAATACCACATCACGGATATTACACAGTATAATCTGTAATTACTTATAATTATATAATTTCAAGATGAAGCATGGCTAAAACCATGGATATGCGCTGTACTCCTTTTGAAACCTGCTTCTTTCATTATTGCCTTTGAGTTTTTACTCAATACTTGTGCATTTTATTAAAATATTAGGATTGTTTGAGATGCGCCGATGTAGTCGAGAGTAGGCGCTGAGGAGAGGAGTGAAAACAGTTTAGGCAAGCCGGACAGATCTATTTTCTCATAGTGGATCTGACACCTACTGGAACAGATACTGATAAATACTTTACATTGAGCCTATATGAGTCACGTGAGACATTTTAAATATATACATACATAATATTGTATAAGTACATAAGTTGTAAAAGTACATAATTGTACATAAGTTGTATGGTCGTTTTCAGTTTCTGCACATTTTAATGATCTAATTACTTTATTGTAATGAATGTAGTTATCATAAAATCTGCAGTTTAACAGGCTTTTATCATGTATCCTGACTCAAATAATGTGTTTCTAACAGCAAACACTCAGAATAAAGTGAGATGATCTGCTGATGATCCTGAATGGCTTGTTGAATGAGTGTTGATAGTCTGAGGCTCATCAATATTAACAGATCTGCTGAAAACACTCTTTATTTCATGACAATAGTTCCTGTTTTCACCTCATTTATTATGCTGATGTCTTCAGATCTCCTGTAAATTGACACTTAAAGCTCATTTCATTGGTGTTAACAGACTGAGGGTAATTGTTGCTTACTATATGAATGTGTATTTCTGTATTTTATGCTTTTATAACATTTTCTTACAGGTCTTTACTACTTTTCTAGATATCTGCCATTATTTAATCGAAGAAACAGAATAATGTTAGAATTAGAAATACAAATTGCTTTATGATAGACAGACAGATATAAATGTTTAAATGTGCAAATTAGTATATGGTTAAATACAAAAGGGGTTTATATAGCAAAAACAACAAATACAATCTCTCTCTCTTTATTTTCAGTCATATTTAGAACAAGAATCATTTCATGACATATTCAAACACTGTATATTAGGATCATAGTGCAGCCCCACAATACTAATTAATTTTCATTGTAAGTCTTTACACTTATCCTTCTCCCACTATATTATCCCACTATCCTTCAACCCACTTTTTTTTTTGTCAGCAAGAAGCTTTTAATCATTGAAAAAATAAAGAAATTTAGTATGATCTCTTATTCTTGAACTCTTGGTCTCTTCAGAAAAAAAGTCAGAATAATTATGTTGTTTCATTTTTACATACAGATGTTACGCTGAATGATGATCCAACATTCTTTCACCTAAATTCTGGCATTTTGTCTCCACAAAAGTTATTAGAAACATTACACTTGCATTTACTGGGTTTTCTATATATACACAATCACTTTTGTAAATGTAATATCAATCTGACACTAAAATTAAACATCTGGTCTTTGACCCTTTTAAAACAAACTCAGTAACTGATATTTTCTTTTGTTTTGATTTTGTCAGATAAGCTCCTCCCACAGTGATTACATCAGCAGTGAAGCCACTCCCACAGCAGTCACATCATCAGTGAAGCTCCTCCCACTGCAATTCTCCAATAAATGCTGTAAATTCCCATCGTCTACAAGTGAAGACGAGCATCAGAGCATCAGGAAGAGCTGAAATCTGCAAAGACTGAGTTTATTAAAGAGGACAGTGAGAACAAGAGTGATCCAGAAACCTGCAGAATGAAACACACTGAAGATCCTGAAGAACAAAGAGGTTGGTGTTTATTCTTCATTCATTCATGATGCTGAAGAACATTCATGTTAGAAACATTCAAGCACTTCCTCACTTTTAGATAAACAGTTCAACTATGAAATGGTACCGATTTTCAACAAATGTTCAGTTAAAGGGAGTTTCAGTTCAGTTCTTTTATCTATATGCTAATTGAGGCTAAATAATTTATCTGTCAGTCTATCATAAAACAATTTATGCTATTTCACACATTTTTATTTATATTTCTAACATTATTCTATTTCTTTATTTAGATAAGGGCAAATATTTTGAAAGTAGGAAAGAACTGTAAGAAAAGCATTTGAACAAAAAATAATAATAAAAGCAATATTTGTAACCTCAGTCTGCTGACACCACTGAAATGAGCTTTAAGTGTCAATTCACAGAAGATCTGAAGACATCAGCATAATAAATGAGGTGAAAACAGGAACTATTGTCATGAAATAAAGAGTGTTTTCAGCAGATCTGTTAATATTGATGAGCCTCAGACTATCAACACTCATTCAACAAGCCATTCAGGATATCAGCAGATCATCTCACTTTATTCTGAGTGTTTGCTGTTAGAAACACATTATTTGAGTCAGGATACATGATAAAAGCCTTTAAAGACAAAACTGTTATTTCTCTAAATTATTTATTCATCCCACAATTCTGTGACGTTCTGTTTTATAGAGTAAGTTCCATACATAGCGCTCTTCATGGCCATTGAATAGAGACAGCAGCTGTTTAAGCAACGCACCGTTATGAGTTTATGAAAAATACATATTGTCTCGAAATTGAAACCGGTTTACCGCCCAGTATTCGTCATAACCTCCGACTAATAATCAGACTTATGAGTTTGTGACCGTCAGATCAGCATTATTGGCCGGGGTGAAACTCTTAAGTGACACTGGAATCCAAATGAACCAGTAAAATATAATGTAAATAGTTTAATAGAATAATCAAATGTCTATTTAAACTATGATATAAATGACTAATAATTAATTGGCGTTCCAACTTCAACTGGAACGCAGCGAAGCTTGTGTTTCTGGTCTCCCACGTTCACATGCGAATGAATGGGAATCATTGGAATTAAAAGTCTAGTGTGACTGGACTGTAATAATTAAATAGTTTTAAGTAAAATAAATTACATTTTACATTAGATAATTGTGTCATTGATCAAATATATGTAATAGTTCTTTCTACAGAAAAATGGGATTTGTGTCTTTAATGTTTTAAAAATAATTATTAGAAGATCAATGTACCTCATTTATGGAAAGTAGTTTTTGTTATTACATCAGAGCTCTTTTTATGTCCTTTCACTTCATATTCCTCTCTTTGAATTATTTTTGTTGTACTGAAAATTAAATAACTTTTTCTCTTTAATTTCAGAACTAAGTGAAGTGAAGGTGGAGAGTGAAGAACCGAGTGAAGTGAAGGTGGAGAGTGAAGAACCGAGTGAAGTGAAGGAGGAGAGTGAAGAACTGAGTGAAGTGAAGGAGGAGATTGAAGAACCGAGTGAAGTGAAGGTGGAGAGTGAAGAACCGAGTGATGTGAAGGAGGAGAGTGAAGAACTGAGTGAAGTGAAGGAGGAGATTGAAGAACCGAGTGAAGTGAAGGTGGAGAGTGAAGAACCGATTGAAGTGAAGGAGGAGAGTGAAGAACCGAGTGAAGTGAAGGTGGAGAGTGAAGAACCGAGTGAAGTGGAGGAGGAGAGTGAAGAACTGAGTGAAGTGAAGGAGGAGAGTGAAGAACTGAGTGAAGTGAAGGAGGAGAGAGAAGAACTGATTGAAGTGAAGGAGGAGAGTGTAGAACTGAGTGAAGTGAAGGAGGAACATCATGTCAAACCTGGAGAAAAACCTTTGAGTCGCTCAAAGACTAAAAATACATTTTTAAAGGAAAGAAGAGCCAAGGAATCTTTCACCTGCACTCAGTGTGGAAAGAGTTTCACATGCAAACAAAATCTTCAGAATCACTTGAGAGTTCACACAGGAGAGAAGCCGTTCTCATGTGATCAGTGCGGCAAGAGCTTTAAACAAAAAATACATGTTGATGTTCACATGAGAATCCACACTGGAGAAAAGTCATCTGCATGTAATCAGTGTGGAAAGAGTTTCACAACCAAACAAAATCTTAAGAATCACATGAGGATCCACACTGGGGTGAAGCTGTTTGCATGTGATCAATGTGGCAAAACATTTCTTTTGCCATCACACCTGAAGACACACCTGAGAGTTCATACGAAGGAGAAGCCGCATTCATGTTCTGTGTGTGGAAAGAGTTTTTCACTGCTGCAAAATTTAAAAGTACATCAAAAAATTCACACTGGTGTGAGAGAGTACATGTGCTTTGAGTGTGGGAAGGCTTTTATTACAGCGAACTGTTTAAAACTGCACCGGGTTATTCACACTGGAGAAAAACCTTACAAGTGTTCACACTGTGACAAGAGATTCAGTCACTCATCATCTCTGAAAACACATGAGAGGATCCACACTGGAGAAAAACATTACAAGTGTTCACACTGTGACAAGAGATTCAATCAGCCATCATATCTGAGAACACATGAGAAGATCCACAGCAGAGAGAAGCCGCCCACGTGTGATCAGTGTGGAAAGAGTTTCTCTTTTAAAACTCACCTGAAGCGACACATGAAGATCCACACAGTGGAGAAACCGGATCACCATGATCCATGTGGAGAGAGCTTCCTTCAGTTATCTTCAGTGACTCACTCAAATGGAGAACAATCACAGTCTGAGATCACAGTAAGTAGTTCATCTTTATGTGCTGAGCATTAAAGTCTCTCCTGTGTAAGTTAGTTTCCTAACAGCCATGATGAGCAACAGGACATCTTGGTGGTTGCTTGCTATTTGCTTCACATTTTTTACATTATTATAAGATATTGAGTTGTAATTATAAGAAAATATCTCATTATTTCGTAAAATTCTCATTACAAGAAAGTGTCTCATTAGAACATTTCTCTTTATTAGATGTTAAGTCCTTATCATGAGAAAGCATCTCATTATGAGATGTATGTCATTATGAGAAAGTATCAAGAAAGTATTTTATTATTAGGAGAAATTATCTTTTATTATGAGATGCAAGTCATCATGATGTAGCTGATTATTGTGGGATTTGCTGTATGTTTTTATTATGAAAAACTATCTTATTACAAGAAAGTGTCCCATTATTATGTGAAAGT
Organism: Scardinius erythrophthalmus; assembly: GCF_964197995.2. Classification (NCBI taxonomy): domain Eukaryota; kingdom Metazoa; phylum Chordata; class Actinopteri; order Cypriniformes; family Leuciscidae; genus Scardinius; species Scardinius erythrophthalmus. Next base: position 14,972,593 of record NC_138221.1, read on the forward strand.
TTATTGTTTCTTAATAGGATTTATTTTCTGAAAATTACAACATAACTCAAGAGAGTTTCTCATTATTATAATATACCAAGTCACTTATGAGAACATTTACAGTCGCATTATGTCAGTGGGACAAAGGTTGCGGAGGGAAATATGCCAACAATTATGGGAAATGTTCAACAATTTACTAAGGAAGGCTGAGTGAGATAGAGGATCCTAGTCCCCCCACCCAATGCTTTTAGTCTTTGTACAACTGTCAGGCTAGTTGTATGTGGTGTCTATCGTGTTGCAACGTGTAGATGCTTAAGAGGCGGCAAGGTGGTCTTCAGGATTGACTCAATACACGGCAGCCACCTGAAGTGTGTGTGTGTGTGTGTGTGTGTGGAAAACTCAGGGAGTTAAACCTAGTTGACTGCAAAACCCGCCCTCCCCCAATCTAACAGGATAGTAAGATACCCCCACTCCTTAGTAGCCTATAAGTGACTCAAAATTAGCATAAACAATTTTAGCTTAACTAAAAAAAATAAAATAAAAAAGTATTCATACTGCATTATTTGAAATTATTCTGTTTTCTTTGTTTTCACAGGAAGCGTAAAACCAATTTCAAGTGCAGTCAAATCAAAATGAAATAAAAATGTAGAAAACAATAAAGAGATAAAATCAACAAATTTGTGTCGTTTCAGTTCAATCTCACCACAATAACAATCAGTTTTTAAGTATACTTAAATGTTTCACAGATACATTCATTTAACTCAACCTTTCAAATAAAATTCACTTGGAAGTTCACTTCAACTCTGATATTCACTCCAATTCGGGTCAAAATACAGCAAAAGAAAGGAAAAGGTTATACTCTGTCCACTTATGAGTTCACGGGTCAAAAAAGTTCATGTATGCACACAAAAGAAAGTCTATGAACCCTTTGCAGGAAAATTCAATAATCACAGTTCCTTGAAAGATAACTGCACGATTGAACAGTTCAGTTCTGATCACTCACTGACAGAAAATGGTAGTTTGCTTACCAGTGTTCAGTAGAAAAAGAAGAAAATAGTGTACATCACCACTCTTAGTTCGTGTATGAGGCGCTGAATGATGTCCAACGGATGGCAGGGTAATGTCTCTTCACTCAATAACGCTCAGCGATTGTCCTCGCGATCCTTACGACAGCAGCTTGATTCAACAAGGCCATAATCCCAGCTGATGGAGGCGCAATGACAAGATGGACAACACACAACCCTATCCGACGACTCAGCAAACCTGTCAGTAGCAGCATTCACACAGCATTCACAAGTTCATTTGAACAAATAAAACAAAAACTGTATATAAACACAAAGAAAACATGAGAATATTTGAAGTATGTGTAAAGGCAATTCTAAAACAAATCTAAACACATTATAAATGTTAGAAATGTATGCTAAAACACAATACAAAGACTGAACTGTGAAGTACTGCATTGTGGAGTTAAACAGTTTTTCACCATTGCTGTGTTCAGGATTTTTGCCCCTACTGTAGATGACGCACTGGAGCCGCTGAGCTCCTGGCCCCGCCCCTACTGTCGATGACGCGCTGAAGCTGCTGAGCTCCTGGCCCCACCCCTACTGTAGATGACGCGCTGGAGCCGCTGAGCTCCTGGCCCCGCCCCTACTGTCGATGACGCGCTGGAGCTGCTGAGCTCCTGGCCCCACCCCTACTGTTGATGACGCACTGGAGCCGCTGAGCTCCTGGCCCCGCCCCTACTGTCGATGACGCGCTGGAGCTGCTGAGCTCCTGGCCCCACCCCTACTGTTGATGACGCACTGGAGCCGCTGAGCTCCTGGCCCCGCCCCTACTGTCGATGACGCTCTGGAGCCGCTGAGCTCCTGACCCCACCCCTACTGTCGATGACGCACTGGAGCCGCTGAGCTCCTGACCCCACCCCTACTGTCGATGACGCGCTGGAGCCGCTGAGCTCCTGGCCCCGCCCCTACTGTCGATGACGCGCTGGAGCCGCTGAGCTCCTGGCCCCGCCACTACTGTCGACGCGCTGGAGCCGCTGAGCTCCTGGCCCCGCCCCTACTGTCGATGACGCGCTGGAGCCACTGAGCTCCTGGCCCCGCCCCTACTGTCGATGACGCGCTGGAGCCGCTGAGCTCCTGGCCCCACCCCTACTGTCGATGACGCACTGGAGCTGCTGAGCTCCTGTCCCCACCCCTACTGTCGATGACGCGCTGGAGCCGCTGTGCTCCTGGCCCCGCCCCTACTGTCGATGACGCACTGGAGCTGCTGAGCTCCTGACCCCACCCCTACTGTCGATGACGCGCTGGAGCCGCTGAGCTCCTGGCCCCGCCCCTACTGTCGATGACGCGCTGGAGCCGCTGAGCTCCTGGCCCCGCCCCTACTGTCGATGACGCGCTGGAGCCGCTGACCTCCTGGCCCCGCCCCTACTGTCGATGACGCGCCGGAGCCGCTGAGCTCCTGGCCCCGCCCCTACTGTCGATGACGCGCTGGAGCCACTGAGCTCCTGGCCCCGCCCCTACTGTCGATGACGCGCTGAAGCTGCTGAGCTCCTGGCCCCACCCCTACTGTCGATGACGCGCTGGAGCCGCTGAGCTCCTGGCCCCGCCCCTACTGTCGATGACGCGCTGGAGCTGCTGAGCTCCTGGCCCCACCCCTACTGTTGATGACGCACTGGAGCCGCTGAGCTCCTGGCCCCACCCCTACTGTCGATGACGCTCTGGAGCTGCTGAGCTCCTGACCCCACCCCTACTGTCGATGACGCACTGGAGCCGCTGAGCTCCTGACCCCACCCCTACTGTCGATGACGCGCTGGAGCCGCTGAGCTCCTGGCCCCGCCCCTACTGTCGATGACGCGCTGGAGCCGCTGAGCTCCTGGCCCCGCCACTACTGTCGACGCGCTGGAGCCGCTGAGCTCCTGGCCCCGCCCCTACTGTCGATGACGCGCTGGAGCCACTGAGCTCCTGGCCCCGCCCCTACTGTCGATGACGCGCTGGAGCCGCTGAGCTCCTGGCCCCACCCCTACTGTCGATGACGCACTGGAGCTGCTGAGCTCCTGTCCCCACCCCTACTGTCGATGACGCGCTGGAGCCGCTGTGCTCCTGGCCCCGCCCCTACTGTCGATGACGCGCTGGAGCCGCTGAGCTCCTGGCCCCGCCCCTACTGTCGATGACGCGCTGGAGCCGCTGAGCTCCTGGCCCCGCCCCTACTGTCGATGACGCGCTGGAGCCACTGAGCTCCTGGCCCCACCCCTACTGTCGATGACGCACTGGAGCCGCTGAGCTCCTGGCCCCGCCCCTACTGTCGATGACGCGCTGGAGCCACTGAGCTCCTGGCCCCACCCCTACTGTCGATGACGCACTGGAGCCGCTGAGCTCCTGGCCCCGCCCCTACTGTCGATGACGCACTGGAGCTGCTGAGCTCCTGTCCCCACCCCTACTGTCGATGACGCGCTGGAGCCGCTGTGCTCCTGGCCCCGCCCCTACTGTCGATGATGCTCTGGAGCTGCTGAGCTCTTGGCCCCGCCCCTACTGTCGATGACGCACTGGAGCTGCTGAGCTCCTGGCCCCGCCCCTACTGTCGATGACGCACTGGAGCCACCGATGCTGCCCCCAGTTCGCCACTCAATTGTGAGTTAATGTCAGTACTATTTACTACAGCCTACAGTTTGCTAGCTAGCTATGCCTTCGTCACGGAAATGCGTATTACCTGGATGCGATCACTTACAAAATAGATCTGTGTCCTTACTTATATTTCCGAACAATCATATCAACAAGATGTGAATTCCTTTTGTGAAGAGCCACCTTGATGGAGAGCTGAGGATCACCACCAACATCCGCCTCTGTAGTGATCATTTTACACAGGATAGTTTTATAAACTTTCGTCGGAGACAACTGGGATTCACTGATAATCGGCTGTTACCGGTGAATGGGGCCGAATCGACTATCTCCACCTCAGCCTTCATCCTCCTGTCGCTCCGACAACTGGTGCCATCATCTGCAGTGAGTGCCTGTGGGTCAACCTTCCCGCAAGTGGGTCTGGTTTCAGCGCAGCCAGCAGACACGCCCCCAGTGGTTGAGAGCAGAGACGACATTGTTTCAAGATTTTGATACGTTATTTTATTTAGTTTTCTGATTTTTTTATCGTTCAATTTTATCATTACTTGGCTGGGTGGCTAACAAGACATTTTTCTTTGGTGTGACATGGCTCTCAATGTCTGCATGTTTGATTGCATACACTCCCAAGGACATACTCTGGACTTAATCTGCTGCTCTGGTGTCACTCCTTCTGACTTTACAGCTGTTTAACTCCCCATAACTGACCATTTCCTCATCTCATTTACAGTGAAACTCACTCTCTCCATCTCTAAATTACCACGCCTTATTTCATTTCGGAATATTAAGAATATCAATCTTGCCTATATAACATGTATAATCCAGTATAATCAGTGCCAATAAAGGAAACTCCAAGTCACTGTTTTCCCTACTTAACAATATCACCCAACCCCAGGACTTTCTCCCCCCTCACTTGTATACAACCTCCTTCTGCAAGTCCATTATAATGTATTTCATTGAAAAAATCAAAAAAATCCACCAGCACCTTGGATCTATCCCTCACCTCAGTATCTCAGCCGACTTTCACCCACAATCATTCTCTTCCTTCCAGTTCGCCACTATTTCAGAAATTACAGTACTCATTAGGAAGACTTCCACTTGTCGACTTGACCCCTTTCCCACACAATTTATTAAAGCCTGCCTTCCCTCCCTGGTTCCCCTCATTTCTGCAATCATCCACTCCTTCCTCACCACTGAAACTGTCCCTACATCATTCAAAACTGCTGCCATTACCCCAATTTTGAAAAAATAAAATAAAAATGGTGCCAATCCCAACATCAACAACTTCTGTCCTAAATCCAATTTACCATTAATTTCCAAAATCCTTGAAAAAACAGTTGCCTCTCAACTCCATTTTCATCTTTCCCACAATAACCTGTATGAACAGTTCCAGTCCGGTTTCCGTCCACTTCATAGCACTGAAACAGCAGTTATCAAAATCACCAATGACCTCCTTATGGCAGCTGATTCTAGACTCCTTACCATTCTCATCCTCCTCGACCTGAGTACAGCCTTTGATACCATCTGTCACACCGTCCTCCTCAACAGGTTATCTTCCATCGGCATCACCCACACTCTTAGTCTGCCATTAGACTGGTTCACATCCTATCTCTCTGGCCGCACTTAGTTCATTCAAGTCTTTTAAATCCAGTCCCTCCACCGTCACTTCAGGTGTGTCCCAGGTCTTTGTCCTGGGGCTCCTACTTTTCATCATTTATCACTTTCCCCTGGGCAATATTTTCCACAAATTTATCATTGAACTCCACTGTTATGCTGATGACACCCAGCTCTTTCGACCAAACTTTTGTCCACTCTCCCGTCCACCTCCCTTACTGACTGCATCTCAGAAATAAAGACTTGGATTACCCAAAATTTCCTCAAATTAAACAGTAATAAAACTGAGGTTCTCCACATTAGCACTAAATCCACTTTATCCAAAACCGACAGTTTTTCTCTCACTATTGATAGCTCCTCCGTTTCACCCTCCCACCAGTTTAAGAGTCTGGGTGTCATCCTTGACAGAACATTATCTTTTCAATCACACATCAATAACATTACCCCGGTCTGCCTACTTGCATCTACGAAACATTAATCGCCTCCGCCCCTCCCTACACTGCCGCCATCCTTGCCCCCAGTCTTGTCACTTCCCGTTTGGACTACTGCAACTCTCTCCTTTTCGGCCTCCCTCACAAATCCCTTCATATACTTCAACTATTCACCACATCACTCCTGTTCTCCAACAGCTTCACTGGCTCCCGGTCCATTTCCGTATCCAATTCAATGTCCTTCTGTTAACATTCAAGGTCATCCACAACCTAGCCCCCCATATTTGTCTGATCTCCTCCAGGTTCCAACTTCCACCCGCTCTCTTAGATCCTCTTCCTCCATACTTGTCTCTGACAACACGCGAGTGAACTGTATGTTTATGCGTTTGAGTGGAAGAGAGCACACGAGAATAAGATGTTTTTTTCCATAATAACTAATACATGCATAATACATAAAAAAAACGCAATTTTGTGTGCCAGAGTCATTGTGGGTCTCTGATTTGTAGTCTGTTAAGACAATTTGAAAAAACTGAAATCATTTGGCAAAGTGACATGGAACTGATGCGGTCAAAACCTGCCTGGAACTACTTTAGCCATCAACTAATCAGAATCAAGCATTTGTAGTATAACTCTAAATTAATTATCCCTATTAAAATTGTAACTTGAAATATCTCTAATTAGGATTATGACTAGTACAAAATCAATTATAGATATATTCAGGGCTTGACATTAACTTTTTTCCTCACTAGCCAATGTGGCTAGTGGTTTTCCAAAGTTACTAGACACACAGCATTTTTATTAGCCACATTTTTGTTGTTGTGAAATTACCTGATAAAAGCTGACTATGGCGTGCTAAAATTTACTTGAACTAGATTTACAACCCTTTTAAATGTAAAACCACTGTACACAGATCAAGACTACATAAATATATAACAATACAGGTCATTATCATTAGCTCTGATAAGGTTGTGTGTAAAGCTCCTTTTTTTTAATAAAACCATGTATTATGTATTGTATGTCGCCACATTGCTCCACCGGCATACAACATAACTCCAGCAGGGCAGCTATAGCTGTCTCTTCGATTCTTTGTTGTCGGTCACTATAGCGACAATATAGGGCTGTAAAAATTGCACAAAAATGACCTTCGAATATTCCCTCTTAAAAAAAAAAACACATATTATATTCGAACTATTCGAACATCTGGTTGCACATTTTGTCAATGACGCGCATTACGTTAATAATAGGACAAATTAATAAAAAGATACTTGTATAGGTAGTTTATTTAAGTTTAAACATATATGACAACGTACCAACACGAAAACAAGTAAATCAACTAATGGCCAAGACCGCAGACCTCACTCATAATAGAGCGTCTGGTGTGAGTGTAAAGACGCATTTACGCGCGTCTGGAGGTCTTGCGGCGCGAATGAGGCGTCACGCGCTCTGTGCATAACAGTTTAAATGAACAACAACAATAAGCAAATGTTGAGTGCTGATCAAGAGTTTTGTGCAAGCAATTTAAGGTTGCGACTCTTATATAGCAGGCTTCATTCAGTGATTGAAACAAATATTATTAACATTAATTAAAGTTTTACAGTGTAGGCTATAGTAGGCCTGTCGCGATAATTAAATAACCGTCTGATCGCGATTATTTGATCTAACCGCGATTGTTTCAGACAACCGCGATTATTGCGCTCTTTTATAGACCTACGGCACAAGGGGGAGTCATGAACCAAAATAAATAGACAAGCACTAATTACGTTTTCTAGCAATATATTCAAGTCATCTGAAGCCATTCCATAGCTTAATGTGAGGGACAGTAGTATATTTACATTGTTAAATTAAAGTTCACAAACTCATCTGCAGCTGATCATTCCGTTCAGCATTCAAACTCTGCAGATGTCAATCATTCCGTTCAGCATTCAAACAGCGCGCGTCGTCCGGTTACGACAGGATACACGGTAAAACATTGACGTTATAATGCTTGATCTGTAGATAAAGGGCTGTGGATTTGCATAAAATGACTTTATTTTGCTGGAGTTTTTTGCTGTTTCTAAATGACTCGCTCGCTACCGTGTGCCTACACAGCACAAGGACTATGAATTGGTATCAGACGCACAATAACTGGAGTTTAAAACTGTGAAGAAACAAATGATCAATAAACTGTTGGACTGATATACACTAGGATTTGTGCCCTCGACATTTCTTCGCTTTGTGCCGTGAACTTTAAAATGCGCACTTGTGCAGCGGCGCGCTGCGCACTGTGACTCCATGTTGCATTAAGCACATCATTCTGCACCCGCGATGCGCATACGCGCTTTGTTCCGCTCTGTTTTGAAGCGTATCATATCATCATGGTTTGTGCACATTTGTTTTTATTAACATGTTTAGATTTTATTAAATTACTGTGCAAATGTTTTCAAAAATTACTTTTTGCTGCTGATTTATACTCTCGATAAGTTTAATAAACAAATTGTCATAGCTATTGAATATATTTATTTAATATTTAAAGGTGTTAACTGTAATCTTACAGTAAGATTAATCTTACTTAATCTTGCAAAATGATAACTTACAAAGGATTAAATTCATCACAATTATTTAATGAATTAAGCACAAAGCCATAAAACAGACAATTAATCAGCATAATCGCCAAAGCCCTAACACAGACAATTAATCGTCAAAGCCCTAAAACTGACAATTAATTGGCATAACCGCAATTATTTTTTAGACAATTAATCGTCAGCCAAATTTCATAATCGTGACAGGCCTAGGCTATAGAACCGACATTGAACGCTCCGAGCGAGCTGTGCTGTGGTAAACATGGAACTTTTCCTTGACATGAAACTGCTGTATCTTACCTACCTTATTCATGCAATGTCTATTCAGTCAGTACAGTAGCCTACACTTCAGTAATGTTTCTGTTTAACGTTAAATAAAATGACCTGACCCTGACCCCTCAGGCAGCACGCCCACTCGCAAAGCAGACAGCCGCACCTCTGCTACCGCGGGCGTTTTTCCACATTCGAATATTAATTTTCACCTTAGAAATTCTGTTTTTTAAAACTGTTCGAATATATATTCGAATTTAGAATATTCGTTGACAGCCCTATGGGATTTGTAGTGTCAACCCGCAATTGTGTCAACCCGCAACCCACAATTATTCAACCCGCCAAAGTGGCTAGTTGGAGTGACTGTGTTACCCGCCACGAGCAAAATCCACCCGCATTTGGCGGGTGTTAATGTCAAGCCCTGGATATCTTTAATTACAATTTCTACTAGTCAAAACTCATTTTAAGATAGAATAGAATAGATATCTAGAATTTTGACTAGCCAAGGGCATTTAATGCTAAAACGGCTTGCCATAGGAAGGGAAGACTCAATCGAGTGGTCACATCATCGGGATAGTGACGACACAGTTGGCTGATGACACTATGTTGTTCTTAAAAGATGAAAAGCACGTGTTAAAGGCTTTATAATCAATAAACTGACTTCTATTTTTATAACAAAGTCTGCCTCCCGGGCATTGATTTTAAGTCGTTCAGTCAGACCAGGCCACAGAGAAATCTTCTGTCCAATTGTATGTACAGTGCTTATATATATAATTTATATTAAAGTGCTTATAATTTAGGTCAGATTTGACTTACCTAACCTGAGAATAATACAAATAAGGCAAGGGTGTCAAATGTACCACTGTAAAACAAGACATTATCACACGAATCGCATGAGCTCAAGCTGAACACATCTACTGCAAAACACCTAGAGAAGCTTAGAGAAACATAAGAAAGTTTGTTCACTTTATTCACTTTGATATTTATGTCAGAAAAAAAAAGATGAATCAATAGTCATAAAAAGAATGAATGAAGTGTGTGTTTGTGCTGGTGTTTTCCACTAGAGGACAGTAAAACTCTCTGAAATACTGATGATACATGAAAAACTGTGTATTAACAAACAATGAACAAAACAATGAACAAAACTGTATTTGTATTAACTAACTTTACCAAAGATACAATTATGTAAGAAATGTATTGTTCATTGTGTGTTAATATTTCAGCTAATGTTAACAAATGAAACCTTATTGCAAATTTTGTGAATTACAAATTTAGTGAATGTAAAAAAGTAAAAAAAAAAAAAGATATGGTCAAAACATCTGATCTGTGCATTAAGATTTGCAGTGTAAACGCAGCCTAACTGGTTTCTCCACTGCATGGATCTTCATGTGTTTCTCCAGGTAGTGTTTGAAAGCAAAACTCTTTCCACACTGATCACACATGCGGCTTCTCTCCAGTGTGGATCCTCTCATGTCTTTTCAGATGTCCTGACTGACTGAATCTCTTGTCACAGTGTGAACACTTGTAAGGTTTTTCTCCAGTGTGAATTATCTGGTGCTGTTTTAAACTGTCTGCTGTAGTAAAAGTCTTCTCACACTCAAAGCACATGTACTCTCTCACACCAGTGTGGATTTTTTCATGTACTTTTAAATTTCGCCGCAGTGAAAAACTCTTTCCACACACAGAACATGAATGCGGCTTCTCCTTCGTATGAACTCTCAGGTGTCTCTTCAGGTCTGATGCTCTAAGAAATGTTTTGCCACACTGATCACATGTGAACGGCTTCTCTCCAGTGTGGATCCTCATGTGAATCTTAAGGTATGCTGAATCTCTGAAACTCTTCCCGCACTGATTGCATGCGTACGGCTTTTCTCCAGTGTGGATCATCATGTGAACAGTAAATTGTTGTTTTTTTGTGAAGCCCGTCCCGCATTGATCACATGTGAACGGCTTCTCTCCGGTGTGGATCATCATGTGAAAATTAAGACTTTCTCTGTATGGAAACCTCTTCTCACACTGATCACATGTGAACGGCTTCTCTCCAGTATGAACTCTCATGTGAATCTCAAGTCTTTGTTTGCTTGATAAACTCTTTCCACACTGAGTGCAGGTGAAAGATTTCTTGGCTCTTCTTTTCTTCAAAAATGTCTTTTTAGTCTTTGAGCGACTCAAAGGTTTTTCTCCAGGTTTGACATGATGTTCCTCCTTCACTTCACTCAGTTCTTCACTCTCCTCGCTCTCTTCCATTAGGTCTGAAATGAAAGAAATAAATTTTTATTTTCAGTACATAAAAATAATTCTAAGTCCGGCGACACACTGGCTGTGTGGCGTTTTCTATGTCTTTGCACACCAGAAACATGTCTGACGCGGCGCTGCTGCTTGGTGACATATGATAAGCCTCATTGGTGATATATTCGACATATGGGGAGAGAGTTGTGGAAGGCCTATACTTCATGTTAAACATAAATATATAGCAGCAAAGACAATGTCGGCAGTATTGACGGCAAAATAGGCAACAGAATATTTCGCTCTGCATTGACAGGTGCAATATTTGAAATTCGATAAATATCTTCTTTTTTTTATTACAATTATATCTGCATTTATGTCAAAACCTAGAGACTTTCAAACATCAAAATGTCATGTATTACTATGTATTAGTGTCAAAATGACATATAAACATCTTTTCCTATTCTATTTTGCCTGGAAATGCTTCAAACATGCTTGCGTGTCACGTAAAAAATAAGTGTCGGTTCATATTTCTTCGCGGCTTGAGCAAACATAACAACTTGAGCAAACATTTTAAAACATAAATGAATTCCATGCTTTTATATTTATTTTACAAAAGACTTTTTAATACCTGAGGGCCGTTCACACTAGACTGTTTTTGAATCGAGTGATCTTCCGTGTTGTAGTTCTCTAGTGTTGAAGTAAATTTTTTTATTAGAATTATCGGGAGCGCTTTAGATTCTAAAAAGTTCTAATATACTTACAGTATAAGTAGTAGGCCTATGTCAAATCTCCTGGTTGTTCCCCCTTTATTCTCAAAACTTTACATATTGTTCCCTTATACTTACACGTAAGGACTTTAAAGGTACACTATAATTACAGAAAGTTACTCATAAATACTTATTTGCAGCTGTATCATACAAATAAATAGTTAAAAAATCATACATTGTGATTTCTGGATTTGTTTTTTTTTTGATTATGTCTCTCACAGTGGACATGCACCTATGATGACAATTTCAGACCCCTCCATGATTTCTAAGTGGGAGAACTTGCAAAATAGCAGGGTGTTCAGATACTTATTTTATTCTCACAGGTTTATTTTAATCCATAAACACGCATTTTCTCTCTAAACCATATTCTATGTTCTCTCTCATTAAACGAGTATTTCTGTATTCATTATACATTTTGTAAGTGTTCACTTTTTACAACAGAATAAATCACATTTGCAGTTAAGTTAAATTATATTTACATTATATAAGTACAAACTTCAATAGTAAACCTATCTTCCTCATAATGTTGACACTTAATTCCTATGAACCGAAACTGTGTTAGGCCTATAGTATAATACCGTAAATCTTTATGTTACTCAAGCCCATCGCGTCACAGGCCTTTATTGGAAGGAGGCCAGAATTAGAGGCCAGAATTAGAGACAGGCATCTATTTCTATTTGAGCCAAACGGACTACCAGTAGAATGAATAAAAACGAGATTTTGTGTCTATTTGAACCTCTAAAATACTAGGTTCATTTATTGAAAACGTACAGTTACCATAACATTATGGTATGCATACAGAACATTAACAACAAATACAATTCAGGCTAAATTCCAGTGTAGAAATATGGTAACAAAAGCGTAGCAAACATACCGGTAGTGCATTGTAAACACTTAACCATACACGGTGATAACCCCAGACAGCAAGCCAACATTGAATAAACATTGTTTTTCCATCTGAATCATCATTATGGTTGATATTGAAATTTCAATGTAAAATAAATGTTGAATCACCATTACCATATCGATGAAAACCTGATGTTATTAATGTTGATGGCAACAATATTGGAACAACATTGTTATTATGATTGATTAAGCATTGATATTTGGTTTACCGGGCGATCGCTGAATGTGTTGAAAAGTCATTGATTTATAGTTGACCAGGAAACGACGCTGTTGTTGAAACACTGACTCTCAGCCAGTTCTTTCTTACAGTGCTGGGGCCAGACCTGGGCCATATCAATAAATGAGAGTCATTTTACAGTGCCTGGGCCACATCTGGGCCAGAGGAAGTTGTTTGAGTCCGTTTTCAGTGTATTGCGCCAGTTTTGGGCCGTGGACCCAGCCAGAACTGGGCCAGAATTGAAGCAAGGATGAGGCCCAGAGGTGGGCCAGACAAATTTTGCTATGTGGGATATGTGAACTGCTTTTACTCTGTACATTAGCGTTATTTATTACCCGTAATGCATAGTCTTACAAACACAGTTACTTTACACATACACAGTAATAAACTCAGAAATATCCCCGAGCAGTTAGGAATAAAAGAAAACATTAGTGCGAGCGTCGGCCGCCATTCCCTCAACTTCACAACGTTATCATTAGACTTGACTATTTACACACTTAAAGATGAACTGAACTGAAAATTTGAGTAAAGGTGATATAACAGATGTATTTTATTTAGTCTCATTGGTACAATTATTAAAATGGCAGAATTTGTTAAAAGGGATAAAATGCTATGTTAAAAATGTTGTTGTTGTTACACGGGCGCCGCCATGTTGGATTTCAGCATTCCACTACGTCACTGGCATGGTAAGCTACTCTGTTGCTAACCAACACAAGCAGAGCAGCCATAGCATGTACATAGCCTGAGGCTAGCTGACATGGCTGAGGAAACAGAAACCAGCAGGTCTAGGGGGGTTCATACTGTATTGCACCTGGCTGTAGTAATGAATGGTATAGAGCTAGGCAGCTGGGGTTGCGATACATTTTCACTGGCTACCTTGACAAGAAAACCACCAGGCTTTATAGTGTTCAACAAAACTGAGACTGACACACTCGGCATTCATTGAAATTGAGTCACAAAACCAAGCTAGATATCAAACGATCCAACCTAGGTAAAGGGCTAGCAGCTAAACACGTTGGAAGCACTTTTGTCAAATTCCACAAGCTAGACACCACTCCGACCATATAAACTGTATAAATAAATCATGACTCCGACGATATCACAGATCGATAATAATGCGTTTACTAGCAGCTAACTAAACCGCAGCAGGTCTGTAAACAGAATCCAATGTCCCTCTCTACTCACCCTGAAGCTAGCTGATGTTCATCGTGTCAGGAAACATTGTTGATGCAGGGAGTTCAACTCGCAGAATTAACGTTAGCTGCTAGGTCCATAGTAAGAGGTATCTGTGCAGTAACCGGCCGTGCAGTATATTGATTTTAACATTTTGCGTGCAGCTAACTTAACAAGCGATCCCATTGGATGAATTCGTCCAATCACATTTGCCATTTATCGTCCTCGACTTTCTAAAACGCACAGTACCTCAAACATGTTTTAGTATTTTTCTCTAAATGCACACGACATATATGCAGTCTCTATTTACTAAAATGCATAAAGTGCTTGTAAACAATAAAAGAGAGACAGGCTACAGCCCTCCAACCTCCTACCACATTTACCTCTTATAACACCATGAACCACTATTGCTCCATTAATAATTGACTATGTACATTGCAAATACAATCTGTATCATACCTGCATTACTTTTATTTTGTGTAATTTACAACGTAACGGCGTTGCATGCTCGTAGTTTCTTTTGCACTTGGATCAGTGAGGCGATACAGCGCGCGCCGCTGCATTTGCGCGTGCAATTGAGAGTGCGCTACGAGAACAGTATAACGGCTGACAGGACAAGAAAGTCCGTTTTTCTGAGGTGAAAGACTTTATTTCAACGTACACTTATGTCACTGTCTGGTAGTCCCTATTGTGCTGGGTTTTCTGAAGTAGTCATGATTCGCCTCTCATAACATAACAAGCTCTAAACACGCACGCAGAGTGGAAAAGGAGGAGCGGGGGCGCGGGGAGCAAGGATCACAAATTTGAACTATATCGATATATGCGATATGGTCTAATTCCATATCGCATTTCAAAAATAAATGTTCCAGGTTGTCCTCTCTGCTACAGATTGATTCCGGTGCACTGTCCATGCTCCGGCAGCGCCCGCACCCACACCAGTCACTTCCCCCCAAACGATCCTGTACTGTAGGTGGAGCCTGAAACTGATCGTCCTCCAGATCGTACTACTGGCCTGTCCCTCACAGGCTCAAACGCGTTACCAAAATGACTCATTTTCGTGTGTATAGGACCTGCAGTTGCAGCTGCCTATATACCTTCGCAGGTTCTACCATGCCAGTGATGTCATCAGAATTGCCAGCGTTCTAATACTAACAAACGCAATTTTTGTGTTGCTTAAAAAAAAGCTATATTGATATTTAAAAAACATTTTTTTTTGTGTAATTTACTTTTAATTGTCATAAACAACACGTTATCAATGTTGATTTTTTTCAGTTCAGTTCATCTTTAACATACCTTTATCTTATCAAACACACATCACCGGGGATTCATATTAGCTTATAACCCTTAGTAGTCACATAAAAGATGTACAACTAACCTGGAAATATTACAGAGTTATTGATGACGCGGGACAACAGTTGCTCTTTTTCCATTCAGCCAGATTATGAGCTTGTTTCCCTCCGCGCCTCGGGTGACACGGCTGAAAGGTAATGCCACCTTGTGTCCGTTCTGTGAAACAGCATGTCATAACGTGCTTCTTTGTATTCTCTCACTATTATTTAATTTGTAATAAAAGGAAAGAAAACAAAAGAAAACAGTCTAAACAAAACCTATTTTTGTGAGTGTCACAAATATTTGTAACCAACAATTACCCTCAGTCTGCTGACACCAATGAAATGAGCTTTAAGTGTCAATTTACAGGAGATCTGAAGATGTAATAGTGAGTACAGGCCGTTTGTGTTTGTACATTTCTTTGTAGTCTTTGTAATATAGTGTGATGTTAATTTTCCAATACTTTTAAATATGGTTTAAATGCTTATTTGTGTTTTATGTTTAAAAAGGAGTGTGTGTTATGCGCATTTATTAATATTATCATTTTCGCTTGGCATACCAGCGTGATGACGTCATCGCACGCATCGCATAGTAACGCGAGCGCTAGTGATGCCTCATTCGTAGTAAATGCAGAGATGAGAAGCCATCACAATTGCGTTCTTCTCTTCATTGTCTTCTTGTTACTTACAGGAGTACTACAAATTTGGAGGCACCGCTGGGATGATTGTTGGGTGGTCTGACTCCTTCATCAGCGAGAACCACCCAGTCACATTCATCTCTTACCCAGACGTACAGCAGTGAGGCTGCAGAGTGAAGTGGAGAGACAAGGCTGATTTCGTGGTGCGTGCGCTTGAGACAAAGTGAGTTCAGAAGCGACGGCACCCAGGTCAGTGAGGTAACCACCACTTTCAACGCTGCTAAATACTGTTAAAAAAAGAAAAGAAGAATGGATGCGCTTGAAAGTCTTCAGGAGGAGATAGGAGAAAAATTATGCACACTGTCAAAAAAGAAGTTAATAGAACTCTGCTCCTTTTTACACATCCCGTCAGTGAAAGATGTGACCCGCCTCTCACTCATAAAGTATATCAGCAGTCATTTATTGAGGAGTGAGCTGGAAGAACTAGAGGATAGTGGCATGGCAGAGTTATTGTGTATTCATGAAAAAATAAGTGACCTCACAATGGCCACTGCTGACAATCCGGAAAAATGGGTGGAGCCAGAGCACATTGAAAGAGAAATGAACACAGCCCAGAGATCAGTGAGAGAAACTAGTACTGTAACTGAGTCATTTCAGGCCATGCATATTAATACTGCTGTTGCAAATACCACATCAGGGGCGCAGACAACATCAGATAGGAGGCCGACAGACCATTCGCAACTGCACCAGAGAAACAGCGCGCCAGTCATTTGGCATAAAGAGTTTAAAATTTCAGGCTTGATCGGTGAACCAGGCCAAAAGGACCGATTATCATTCTCTAGTCTCGCTCGTCAAATCGAGAGTGGGCTGGGCAAGGGATATCCTGAACAGGAAATCATAGATGCAGTAATCAGATCCATTACACCTGGGCTTCAGCTGCGTAGCTATCTTGAAGGGAAAGCTGGTTTAACTCTTCCTACTCTGAGACGCATTCTCCGTTCTCATTATCAAGAAAAAAATGCAACTGAATTATACAAACAATTGACCACCGAGGGCCAGCGCAGCAAAGAGACCCCCCAAAACTTTCTGATACGTGCTCTTGACCTGAGACAAAAAATTCTGTTTGCCTCGCAAGAAGATGAATCTGGGCTGAAGTATGACCCTGTTTTAGTGCAGAACATGTTTCTGCATTCAGTTTTAACAGGCTTGCAAAATGACCGTGTTCAGAGCGACTTACAGCCATATCTTTCTGACGCTGCAATCTCCGATGAAGTATTGCTAGAAAAATTAAATGTTGCATGCTCTCATGAGTCAGAGAGGCAGAACAAGCGGAAAACAGAACGCCAAGCTATTGTTCACGCCACCCAGCTTGATGAACCCGTCCCTGAACAAAAATGTCTGCCTAAACAGTCAAAGCTTGACTTGATGTCTCAGTTAAAAAGACTTAGCGATGACATTATGCAGATCAAAGAGCAAATTCAGCTGCCACAAGTTACATCACAGCAGTGCTTTGCAGTTAACCATGAAGAGTTAGCAGTGACAGCGGCACACCGTCATCCGCAGATCATGCCACAGATCAGCCAGCTGCCGCCAGAGTGGAGCCCAGTGCCAGGTCATCAAGCCCAGAGGCCGGATTCAGTCAAACATGAGCAACAACACTATCAACTTCAGTCGCAACATCCGCAATTTAGTGCTGTATCACAGCAACAGTACACAGCACCACAGCCGCTTCATGCCCCGACTCATTTTGCTCAACGACAGCAGCCCCAGCGCCATCACTTTCAAATACCTCCCCAAGCCAGTCAGTCACTATACCCGGTCACACGACACTACCCAAATGAACGGTTGTCACAACCCCAACGCCAGTATCAACAGCCCAGACGTCAGCAAGCTAGACAATGTTTTCACTGCCAACAGAGGGGAACCACGGAGCAGTGCACCCATTGCTATTATTGCAGCAGCAGCGAACATTATGCAGCTGGTTGCAGAGTACGGGGTACGAGAAACCAGAGGGAGGTTCAGTTAAACGGGGAAGGGTTGCTCCAAAGGGACAGGGAGTGACCCAAGAGACGAGCACGTCCCGACGACGCACAACACGACAGTTCAAACACAACCTGCAATACCATGTGCCTCACGAAATAGACAGCATAATAACAGCCGAATGCCGAGTTAATCAGCATTCCCCAATAACTTCCCTAGTTGGCAGGCAATGCCTGGTGGCCTGCTATTTGCAAGGACGTGAGACAGAGGCTTTATGGGACACAGGCTCCCAGGTGTGTATTATTGATGAGCAGTGGAAAGACAGCTACATACCAGAAGTCAGACTGAGAGATATTTCTGAAGCCACAGAAACACCTGAACGTCTACACCTTGTGGCAGCCAATGGTACTGACATGCCGTACGGAGGATGGGTTGAGGTGACGTTCAAGTTGGCCTCCCCTGCTGAAAGAGTGAAAGAATTAGTCATTCCTATGCTTGTTCTAAAGGGTCAGCAACTCCCTAAACCTATCATTGGATTTAATGTAATCGAGCAAGTGATGAAACAAAAAGATACAGACAATTCGGACAAAGTGACTAACAGGCAGCTGTACCAAACCGTTGTAAGCGCATTTCCCAACCTGAAAAGAGACAAAGTCCATACCTTCATCAATCTGGTGACCGCTGATGATCTCGGTGAGTATACAGTGAGTACTGCCCAGGGATCTGTGAACATACCAAAGCACACAATCATGCAAATACAGTGCAAAGTTAAAATGCCACATGTGAGACAAGACAGTGTGTTGCTGTTTGAGCCATGCGTCAACCCTCAACACCCTGAGGGCCTAGAACTGTTTGACACTCTGTTGGAGGTGAAAAAAGGTACCCGCCCTTCAGTCACTCTGAGCGTGCAGAACGAGACCGACCACGATATTATCCTAGGAGGTAGAGTGGAGCTGGGCATTGTGCAACCAGTTAAATCAGTCTTACCTGCGACTATGATCTCTCCAAGGGGAACAGGATCTGTGACTCAGGTTACGGTCGAGGAAACGCCAAGGGGAACAGAGGGAGACAGCCTGTGGGACCCACCGGTCGACTTGAGCCATCTTACTGCACGGCAACAACAACAAGTGAAGCAGATGTTAAGGGAGGAGTGCCAAGCTTTCTCAAAATCTGACGACGACATTGGTTGTGCAAAGGGACTTCAAATGAGTCTTTCCTTGAACGACAATACACCTTTAGCTCGGACATACAATTCAGTTCCAAAGCCCTTGTACCAGGAGATGAAAGACTACCTACAGGACTTAATAGCTCAAGGGTGGGTAGAAAAGTCCAACTCCTCTTATTCTTCGCCAATTGTGTGTGTCCGGAAAAAGGATGGCAGCCTCAGACTGTGTATTGATTACAGGGACCTGAATCGGAAGACAGTACCTGACCGACAGCCGATTCCTCGAGTGCAGGACGTCTTAGATGGCCTGGGGGGCAATTCTTGGTTCTCTCTGCTCGACCAAGGGAAGGCGTATCATCAAGGCTTCATGACCCCAGAGAGCAGGCCACTAACAGCATTCACAACCCCCTGGGGCTTATATGAATGGATTCAAATCCCCTTTGGCCTTATGAATGCTCCGGCAGCGTTCCAGCGGTTCATGGAGAAATGTTTGGAGGGAATGAGAGACGAGATCTGCGTGCCATATCTGGACGACATCTTGGTCTTTACGAAGTCATTTGATGACCAAGTGGAGGCAGTAAGGAGAGTATTGAGGTAGAGGTCTGCATTCCCGCGGCTGTCCCGCGGGATCCGCGGGACCCGACCAGATATTTTGCGCCGCGGGATTAAATTTCCGACTAAAAAACGGTAGCGGTCGGTAACTCTGGTGTAATTTGAACGGGAGCGGTCGGTCATTCAATATCACGTTCCCGACGCCGACGTTCTTTCAGAACAGCATATCTTCGCTTTACCTAATCTTAATCTTATCGACCAACAGGGTCTGCCATGTAGGCTAATCAGGACCGTTATGCACGCGCTGCACGCACGGACCAGTAACGGTTCTTTCTGTCATGCATTGATTGTATTTGCCTAACAGCAAAATGTTACGAATTTTGATAATACGAATAAAAATAATAGCCTACACTTCTTCTTTTTTTTCGCTGCGATATTTTTTCCCCTACTACTGTCTGCAGCAAAATGTTAAATTTTGTATATTGACAAGGCGAATAAAATAATAATAAAAAAATGTTTGTGCAGACTACATTTTTATTTTCTCTGTGAAAATGTAGGCTACATGTGAGATTCTGGGAGATCTATATTAAAGCGGGATGGTCGGGTCGGGAAGAAAATTATTCTAAGCAGACAGCGGGTGAACAAATAGTGTATATATAGCGGGAACGGGTGGGTGCGGGATATAACCCCAGCGGGAGCGGGCGGGAGCGGGACCTAAAAAACAGTCCCGCGCAGACCTCTATATTGAGGCAACTATGTACCCATGGGATTAAACTAAAGCCACGAAAATGCGACATGTTCAAGAACGAAGTGAGATACCTGGGCAGGATTGTGTCTGCAGAGGGTAGTCGCCTGGATCCAGCCGATACGGCTGCTGTAACAGCTTTGAAGGAGAAGCGACCAGGCACTGTAGGCGAGCTACGTAAGATCTTGGGCCTGCTCAGCTACTATCGTCGGTACATAAAGGATTTTTCAAGAATCGCCAGTCCGCTGTATAACCTTTTGAAGGGCAAAGCCAATGGTGGGGAAAGTCCAGCAAGGGCCAAAAAAAGGACAGAAAGGAACAAGAAGGGTTCTGTGATGCCATCAAACCAGCGGATTGAATGGACAGCGGACCACCAAGAAGTCTTGGAGAAATTGATAGAGTGTTTGGTCCGACCACCCGTGTTAGGGTTTCCAGATTTCTCTGAACCATTCATCCTGCATACAGATGCATCAAATCAAGGCCTGGGGGCTGTTCTATATCAACGGCAAGGTGGAAAGTTGAGGGTGATTGCTTATGGGTCCAGAACATTGACAGCGGCTGAGAAGAACTACCACCTCCACAGCGGGAAGCTGGAATTCCTCGCCCTAAAGTGGGCTGTGACTGAAAAATTCAGGGACTATTTGTATTACGCCCCAACTTTCACTGTGTACAGCGATAATAATCCCTTGACCTATGTACTCTCATCTGCAAAACTCAATGCAACTGGGTGTCGATGGGTCGGTGAGTTAGCGGACTTCCACTTCACAATCCGCTACCGGCCAGGAAGAGAGAATGTGGATGCAGACACGTTGTCCAGGATGCCGTTGGATGTAGAGACTGTAATGAAAGAGTACACAGAGGAGTTTCCATCAGATTGCATTGGAGCAATGATACAAGCAGTTGAAATCCAGGATGAGCTGGGTCCCAACATGACTGTCAGATGTGAGGATGTAATGGCATGGAGAGACACAGATGAAGCATCACCAACATCATTGTCAAAAGAGGAGATTCGACAGGCACAGAGTGACAATAAGGACATCAACGTTATCGTCGAGCACTTACAGTCTGGGTCCCGGCCAGGCTCAAAGCAGTGGCGGGCAGTCAACCCAAAGTTCAGAGGTTTAATCCTGGAATGGGACAAGTTACAGTTAGATGAACATGGCATACTGTACCGTAAAACGTCACAGCGGACTCAGCTCGTGTTACCGGCCAAATTCAAGCACATTGTCCTGAGGGAGCTACACGATGAGATGGGCCACCAAGGGCTGGATAGGACAACAAGCCTTATTAGAGACCGTTTTTTCTGGCCACAGATACAGAAGGATATTGAGCATTATGTTCTAAGGGCGTGTCCATGCATTAAGCAGAAAAAACCATGCCGGGAGATACGAGCACCGTTAAAGAGCATCAAGACAACTTACCCGTTTGAGCTGGTCTCGATTGATTTTCTCCATCTAGATAAGTGCAAAAGAGGATATGAGTACATTCTTGTCGTCATCGATCACTTTACACGATTTGTTCAAGCCTATGCTACCACATCAAAATCAGGCAAAACGGTGGCTGACCGACTGTTCAATGACTTTGCCCTCAAGTTCGGATTCCCTTCGAGGATCCACCACGACCAAGGTGGGGAATTTGAGAACCAGTTGTTTGACCAACTAAGGAGTACAGTGGTATTACAGCATCAAGAACAACCCCTTACCATCCACAAGGAAATGGCCAGGTGGAAAGGTTCAACCGGACAATACTACAGATGCTCAAGACTCTGACAGAGAAAGAGAAATCCAATTGGAAGGAGGCACTTAACAAACTAGTCTTCGCATACAACTGCACTAAATGTGAGGTTACTGGCTTCTCGCCATTTTACCTGTTGTTTGGTGGCTCCCCAAGACTCCCCGTTGATGCGTTGTTCGGACTTGACCAGGACCGCGGCACCACTAATCAGCGAGAGTATGTAGAACGCTGGACAAAGGGGATGCAAGAGGCTTATGAGATTGCACGGGACCATGCAAAAAAGTCTGCTGAAAGGAACAAGCGAAACTACGACCACAAAGTAAGATGTGCTGACCTGTACCCTGGAAGCCGAGTCCTTGTGAAAAATCTCACTCCGCGAGGGGGTCCTGGAAAGCTAAGGAACTACTGGGAGGACGAAGTTCATGTTGTAATCCGTCAAGCCATGGAGGATGTCCCTATGTACGAGGTGAAACCTGAGCAGGGGAAAGGAAGGTCAAGAGTCTTACACAGAAATCTACTTCTACCATGCGATTACTTACCGTCAACCATTGCAGAGAAAAAGGACTCCACACCTAACCAACAGAGGAGAAAAAGGGGTCAGTTTGGAAGGAACAGAGAGTATGTGCCAGAGGCCAACAGTGAAAGTGAGGAAGATGAATACAGCTTCAGAGTGGAATGCCAACAAAGAGACCAAAGGACAGATGGACAACATGAGACAAATAGAGATGTGTTATCAAAGGAGTCAGACTTACCTGAAACATCAGTAGGTACCCATGAACTAGCTCATGAACAACATCCACAGTCAACCCAAGCTGAATTGGAAACTGAGCCTGGAGAAGAGAGACAAGTCAACTACACAAGAGACAGGCAGAAAGCTCAGGAGATCGGATCAACTGCTGAGTCTGAGGAAATAGAGTTAGTTGAGAGAGGAGCACCTGCAACACAAGAACAGAGAAACATGCACTCAGGGGAACAAAATAAGTTAACAACGAGAACGCGACGACCTCCAAAAAAGTTCACTTACGACACCTTTGGGACACCAGTATGTCGCAATGTGCAGAGCATGAGTGGTGACTATTATCAGGATTTCAGAGTCCCAAACACTTGGACAACAATACCCTTTTATTATCACCAAGCCCCACCTTTTTGCTACTAACTGTGAACTACCATATCTTTAAGTTAATCTACTGTTTTGGTTATACTACCAAGTGCCTTTGGGGTGCAAATAATATGGACTGTTGATATGGACTGTTGATATGTGGTCATACATACTGGAACATTTGATAAGCTATGAACTGCCCTTTCTAATATGCACACTGAATAGCCTGGAAAACATATATGAACAATGGACAATCAATAGTGAACAGCAAAGCAGATACTGCTGTGCGATTTAGGGAACATGGACTGTTTTTAGGGCTCTGAACACAGCCACGTTAAGCTGTTCTAAGCTTCAAATGGACTGTTCTCGTTTGGCATAAGTGAGATGTTTTTTTTTTTTTGTCCTTTCCTGACGACAATTCCACCAAATGGACTATTGCTGAACTTTGAGACTCTTGTCAATATATGACATTCGCCAATTGACTTATATGGACTAAAAAAAAAGAGAGATGACTTTCAGTCTTGGTGCCATTGCAATTGTTATGATTCCATTGAAGAATGTAAAAAAAAAAAAAATGATGTGAATTATCACTGTGGCATGAGTGTAAAAAAAAAAACAGAAAAAAAAGAAATTGGTTTAACAGGAAGCAATACTGATTAAGATTGATTGAGAAGGGCATTGGTAGATGTCGGGACGACATTTTATCCTGTGGGGGAGAGTGTAATAGTGAGTACAGGCCGTTTGTGTTTGTACATTTCTTTGTAGTCTTTGTAATATAGTGTGATGTTAATTTTCCAATACTTTTAAATATGGTTTAAATGCTTATTTGTGTTTTATGTTTAAAAAGGAGTGTGTGTTATGCGCATTTATTAATATTATCATTTTCGCTTGGCATACCAGCGTGATGACGTCATCGCACGCATCGCATAGTAACGCGAGCGCTAGTGATGCCTCATTCGTAGTAAATGCAGAGATGAGAAGCCATCACAATTGCGTTCTTCTCTTCATTGTCTTCTTGTTACTTACAGGAGTACTACAAAGACATCAGCATAATAAATGAGGTGAAAACAGGAACTATTGTCATGAAATAAAGAGTGTTTTCAGCCGATCTGTTCATATTGATGAGCCTCAGACTATCAACACTCATTCAACAAGCCATTCAGGATCATCAGCAGATCATCTCACTTTATTCTGAGTGTTTGCTGTTAGAACACTGCAAAAAATGCTGTTCTTACTTAGTATTTTTGTGTTGTTTCCAGTCCAAAAATCTAAAAATTCTTAAATCAAGAAGCATTTACTAGAGAAGTAAAACTACATAAGAAATTATTTTTTGTTTTCAGATAAACAGTAAGTAACTTAAGTAATTTTTGCTTAAAACAAGCTAAATTATCTGCCAGTGCAGTAAGAAAAAAAAACTTAATTCAAAAAAACTTAATAAAAACATAATCTTAAAACAAGATTATTTTTCTTACTGCACTGGCAGATAATTTAGCTTGTTTTAAGCAAAAATCACTTAATATACTTTCTGTTTATCTGAAAACAAAATATAATTTCTTATGTAGTTTTACTTCTCTAGTAAATGCTTCTTGATTTAAGAATTTTTAGATTTTTAGACTGGAAACAACACAAAAATACTAAGTAAGAAAAGCATTTTTTGCAGTGAAACACATTATTTGAGTCAGGATACATGATAAAAGACTATTAAACTGCTCTATATACAATACTGTAATTTCTCACAAAATCACAGAGATAAAACGTCAAAAACACACTAATGACACTCATCTTCATCATCCACTACAGCTAAATAACCACAGCAGCATAATGTGATGATTGCTGAGGATTTATCTTTTTGTTTGGCTTTGGTTTCGCCCATCTGAACCTTTCTGCAACATTTTTTCGTTGTATTGACTGAAAGCAGGGATAATTGATCTCACCTGGAGTGGAGGACATTTAGGACATTTACATGTGGCCGGCTATTTTCATAAACGGACATTTCATCCCCTCATTGTTTTAAAAATAACATTGTGCACACCTGTCAGTTTTCAGAAAAGTGTTTCTTCAACTAGGGGCACTTTTAGGCTTATAAAGTTGAATAAAACAACTTGTTCAAAAGTCACTTAACACAGTCTCATAAGTTTAAATAAGTTGTCTAGTTTTAAGGTCTGTAAGAGGACAAACTTAGATTACAAGAGAAATTGTTAATATTTAATTTTTTTCCGACCTGCAATGAACAAATGTCATTTCCACCACATCTCAATATACAGCTGTTATTTAAAAACAGAATAACTTATGCCACTCAAGAATAGTCTAAGATCATTTTTGTAACTAGTTTTAGCAGTTTTTCCACAATGTACAATAATTATACATTTGTCAATGAGATAAATTAACTGCCCTAAGGACCAAATGGTGAACTGTACACCTGTCACACTCTGACATTTAATATTGGTTTGGGCAAGAGCTTATTAGAAAATAAATAACTTGAATTTGTATATTAAGTAGAGCATGATCTCGCAAATTGTGGATACATTTTTAATGTGTGATGATAACTTTTTAAATATTTTTTAAAAATGTGTGTGGTGATGGAAATGACAATGAATTAACGTGAATGTAGAGAAACAGTGATATTTATTACAAAAAAACTCTTAAACTTATCACACTCAGTAAACTCAATTTATTGTAATATTATAATAAAAAAAGTATTACAGAAATCTACTCTTGCAATCCATATCAATTGTACTTTATAATCATAAATGTAATTTCCACCACAGAGGGCAGTGTGGTGGAAATGACATTTCAGTTCTGTGTGAAAATATGGAAGATAGCTTCACTAATTAGCTTTGAATTATTACATAGCATTTAATGTGTGCAAAATACTCTTATTTAACGTAAGATTATTAACTTTTTAAAAACACCCTTGAAGGTACAGCATGTTTGGAAATGACGTAGAATAAATATAGTATCTGATCAAGCAATATTTACCTTGATTTTTCTTCTTTTGTTCTTGATGAAAATTTAAAATTGCCTCCATGTCCAACATGTGCTCTGATGTCTCTGAACATTTCAATAGAAACCACCTAAACGATCTTTCACACAAACTTTTTAAAGGGTGGAAATGACACCAATACTGTGCGACAAGCTATATTTTGTATAAAAAAGTAATATTGATGGTGGTCTCACATTAAATACTATAATGCATTTTAATTATTTTACTAGTGCTTAATTTAGGTATATTAATAGTTACTATCAACCCGATCACACTAAATGCATCTCTAGAGCACGCATTGTGTTTATCGTGCAATTTATACGCCAAAATGAGTTTTTACGTGCATATGATACACATGGGTAGGTTTAGTAGTGGTAGGGTACGTGCATATGATACGCATGGGTAGGTTTAGTAGTGGTAGGGTACGTGCATATGATACGCATGGGTAGGATTAGTCGTGTGTGGGGTGCGTGTGTATAACAAATGCGTATCAAATGCACGTGAAAACTAAGTATCATATGCACGTAAAAACTCATTTTGGCATATAAATTGCCCGATAAACACAATGCGTGCAATAGAGATGCATTTTCATGAGATCAGGCTGTTACTATATGTCATATTTTTAAACTGTATTTTCATTGTTAAAAAGTCTGGGTGTGCGACAAGGAGAAAACAGTGATTTTGACACCTATAAGGAGGTTGAAAAGTATGAAAAAATCATAATAGAAAGGTAGTAAAAAGTTTTTAAGGAGGTTTTATTGTTAGTTTGAAAAAGAAAGAGGAATTTGTCCAAAATTATGTATTTTTAAAAATATGATCAAAGTACATAAAAGTGCCACCCTTACTTCGAACCATATGCCCTAAGAATCACCCTTACACGAACCATATGCCATCAAGAGCAGTGTAACAAGAAGCTTAAGCTCACGTTAGCCAATCAGAATCCCGAACATAGTCACATACTGTGACGTCGGCTTCCTAAAACTCAGTTTTTCTCAGTTCACATGCAAATGTGCAAACTAAGTTTTCCAAAATCTCCACTTTGGCGGGAGTTTTTAGAAAGAATCGTTTTCAGACGCGATTTCTCCATTTGCGTGTAAACGAAGGGCTCAAACGAAGGGAAATGCAGGGTTCTCAAGTCTCACGCATTGGCCGTGAGACACACGCAATTCAACCAGTTCACACGCTCACACGCCACACCATGTATTTCTCACGCTGAAAAGGCAATGCCAACCAAGTTGTCCTGCAAGCTTTATATATAAAATTGTATACAAGGCGCAGGCACACAAAGTGAAGTTTCCTGCCGCCAACACGTGTTTGATTCTATAATTGGAGATACATTTTGCATTTCAATTAAAAAAAAAAAGGTTGTCATACAGAACCATTGTTTAAGAATTACCTTGAAAACACTTTAAAGTTGATATATTCAGTGCTATACAAATACAGATAGTTTATTATTTTCTCTATTTTATCAAAATATCACCTGTTCATAGTTTTTCTTGTCAATTCTGTTACGGACGAACAACCAAATATATAGAAGGAACAGTACATCAAAAAATGATAAATCTTTTTAGTTTCATTTGTCATGTAGTCCTTTTATTCAGGCCTTTAAAACATATATTAAATGTTATATTTATACAACTTCAAAATTAGATTCACCCCCAGGCAATAGTGGATTATCCAAAGGGTGCACTTGTTTTTTTATCAAATTACTTGAACATTACAGGGTAGAGATAAAACTATAACATATATCTTACTCTTGCACAATATAAAAATAACAATATTAAGTAGTTTGATATTTCATTGTATTATCTCATTAATATTCAAGATGAAAGACTAAAAACAGAATTGACATATCTGGCAACAGAATTGACGGGGGTAACAGAATTGACCCAAACCAACCAGAACATGCCTATAACAAGAAAATAACTGCTGAGTTATTGAGAAATACTCGACCAGATATCCCTCTGGATCTCTACATGCCGTGTTGCAACCTTGGTCGGGGGTGGAATTAATCTGAGGATGTCCTCATGTGGGTACCAATGAACATCTTCACGACCAGGCCAAAATAATCTATTTTTTCCTATTTGGTGCATGCACTTGACCCTCACATGAGTCTCATTGACCTCCAGGATGGTACCAGGATAGATATCATGATCATATGTGAGGACACGCCACATCCTGGCTCTCCCAGTTTATGTCTGTCTGTTGGTCTTCATCTCTCTCTTCAACAGCTCTCTCTTCTCCAACGGCTCTCTCTTCTCCAACGGCTCTCTCTTCTCCCACGGCTCTCTCATCTCCAACGGTTCTCTCTTCTCCAAAGGTTCTCTCTTCTCCAACGGTTCTCTCTTCTCCAACAGCTCTCTCTTCTCCAACGGTTCTCTCTTCTCCAACGGTTCTCTCTTCTCCAACAGCTCTCTCTTCTCCAACGGCTCTCTCTTCTCCAACGGTTCTCCAACGGTTCTCTCTTCTCCAACGGCTCTCTCTTCTCCAACGGCTCTCTCTTCTCCAACGGCTCTCTCATCTCCAATGGTTCTCTCTTCTCCAAAGGTTCTCCAACGGTTCTCTCTTCTCCAACAGCTCTCTCTTCTCCAACGGCTCTCTCTTCTCCAACGGTTCTCTCTTCTCCAACGGTTCTCTCTTTTCCAACGGTTCTCTCTTCTCCAACGGCTCTCTCCTCTCCAACGGTTCTCTCTTCTCCAACGGTTCTCTCTTCTCCAACGGCTCTCTCTCTCCAACGGTTCTCTCTTCTCCAACGGCTCTCTCTTCTCCAACGGCTCTCTCTTCTCCAACGGTTCTCTCTTCTCCAACGGTTCTCTCTTCTCCAACGGCTCTCTCTCTCCAACGGTTCTCTCTTCTCCAACAGCTCTCTCTTCTCCAACGGCTCTCTCTTCTCCAACGGTTCTCTCTTCTCCAACGGTTCTCTCTTCTCCAACGGTTCTCTCTTCTCCAACGGCTCTCTCTCTCCAACGGTTCTCTCTTCTCCAACGGTTCTCTCTTCTCAAAAGGTTCTCCAACGGTTCTCTCTTCTCCAACGGTTCTCTCTTCTCCAACGGTTCTCTCTTCTCCAACGGCTCTCTCTTCTCCAACGGTTCTCTCTTCTCCAACGGCTCTCTCTTCTCCAACGGCTCTCTCTTCTCCAACGGTTCTCTCTTCTCCAACGGCTCTCTCTTCTCCAACGGCTCTCTCTTCTCCAACGGTTCTCCAATGGTTCTCTCTTCTCCAACGGCTCTCTCTTCTCCAACGGTTCTCCAACGGTTCTCTCTTCTCCAACGGCTCTCTCTTCTCCAACGGCTCTCTCT
Organism: Scardinius erythrophthalmus; assembly: GCF_964197995.2. Taxonomy (NCBI): domain Eukaryota; kingdom Metazoa; phylum Chordata; class Actinopteri; order Cypriniformes; family Leuciscidae; genus Scardinius; species Scardinius erythrophthalmus. The sequence goes on from NC_138221.1 coordinate 15,001,874, forward strand.
TCTCCAACGGTTCTCCAACGGTTCTCTCTTCTCCAACGGCTCTCTCTTCTCCAACGGTTCTCTCTTCTCCAACGGCTCTCTCATCTCCAACGGTTCTCTCTTCTCCAGCGGTTCTCTTGTAACAATTATAGGTAACAATCGTAATTAGGTCATATATGAAATATTAGCTCGAGCAATATTCAAATTTGGGGAAATATTAAAATCATAACTCATAGTCATAATTCATAAATTTCACATATGCTACTACATTACCTGCTAATTATCAAAAATATTTCGTTCTATAACTGGTCTCTCATCAGTCATTCGACCAGCGAATACTTTGATTATACCAGTTAAGAAGGAATATTTATATTATCAAACCTCAGACAAATTCTCTCCTGGCCGTGGATGCAAATTGCTGGGTTTAGGAATCAAAATAAAGAGCTAGTAGCCAGATCTTATCGCAATTTCATTGACAATTACATTGGTGGGATTGCAACACAGAGTCAGTCAAAGTATAAAAGATTTATTTAATCAAAAATGACACACAAAGGATTATATGCATATAGGAAGTAATATAGGCTAATCTACGTACGTAAAATTACACAAGACACACGAACGTTTAAACAAACAAACATAAACATGACTTGATCAGAATGAAAATAGGAAGAAAGTGAGGGAGGAAGTATGGTAATTCACAAACAGAACCTTTTAAGAGACAACTGTGAAAGCAGCTTCGAGAGAGATCATTTTATACGTTACTTGCGATTCTGTTCCTTTGTCTGTGTGAAGCTGGGCTTCGGGACCACGTGCTTATCTTGGCTGGACCGTGTCTCATCGATTTGTAGGCTTGCGTTTCGCGTGAAGTTCTTAAAAACTCACTGAATGTAACATTACCGAGGTACGGAAGTCTCTTCCCGGTGCGGGAAGGGCGAGAAAACTTGGTTACAAGACGAGAATGGATTTTTACATTCGCTTTGTTTGGATGAAGGCCCTGTCCCCTCTCTCTCGCTCCGCTGCACGTGGAGCAGGGAGGGGTGAGAGTGCAGAGTTCAGAGTTCGGAGTCACGAGGGTGAGAGCGTGTGAGAGCAGAGAGCGTCTGCTTGTGTTGTGGTTTTTAAAGCAGCGCGGGGTAACGCCCCGTTTGATGACGGGACCCAATGAAATCTTTCGGTTCTGAGGCGGGAGCGTTTCATTGTTTGTGAAGGAACGCCTCTTCTGATCGTACACAGAAAAATGCATTAAAACTTTAATACCACCTTATGTCTAGGAATAAACATTTTGTGCGGAATATAGTTTCTATCTCTGTATAAAGAAGCTCAGTACGATCCGTAAGATATCACACCCGACATTAATATCAGTTAATGAAACAGATACATCTCAAATGTATCAACACACGTGTCCATTACATCTGCAGAGGTGCATAAATCTCAATTTATCCCATCACATCCCATAGACAAGAAAACTACATAAAAACATTTTGATAATGATTCATGCGTGTGTGTGTAACTTGTATTTTAGGAGTTTCAGAGCGGTTTGGTGTGTGTGTGTGATTCAGAGTGGGTTTTCTCTTGAGATCGGAATGTCAGTAATGTCTTTGAAGCTCACACTGTGGAAAGGGGGAAGTGGGTCGTAAAAGGGATTCAGTTACAGAGTCTGCCAAGTCTGTGGGACTTAGAAAGTGTTTTCACTTTTAATTAGTATATAAATTAAAAGTCTATTTTTACCCATCGAGCCATAGTCGTTACACTCTCTTCTCCAACGGTTCTCTCTTCTCCCAACGGCTCTCTCTTCTCCAACGGTTCTCTCTTCTCCAACGGTTCTCCAACGGTTCTCTCTTCTCCAACGGTTCTCCAACGGTTCTCTCTTCTCCAACGGCTCTCTCTTCTCCAACGGCTCTCTCTTCTCCAACGGATCTCTCTTCTCCAACGGCTCTCTCTTCTCCAACGGCTCTCTCTTCTCCAATGGTTCTCTCTTCTCCAACGGTTCTCTCTTCTCCAACGGCTCTCTCTTCTCCAACGGATCTCTCTTCTCCAACGGCTCTCTCTTCTCCAACGGCTCTCTCTTCTCCAACGGCTCTCTCTTCTCCAACGGCTCTCTCTTCTCCAACGGCTCTCTCTTCTCCAACGGTTCTCTCTTCTCCAACGGCTCTCTCTTCTCCAACGACTCTCTCTTCTCCAACGGATCTCTCTTCTCCAACGGCTCTCTCTTCTCCAACGGCTCTCTCTTCTCCAACGGTTCTCTCTTCTCCAACGGTTCTCTCTTCTCCAACGGCTCTCTCTTCTCCAACGGCTCTCTCTTCTCCAACGGTTCTCTCTTCTCCAACGGTTCTCTCTTCTCCAACGGTTCTCTCTTCTCCAACGGCTCTCTCTTCTCCAACGGCTCTCTCTTCTCCAACGGTTCTCTCTTCTCCAACGGCTTATGACTTCCCATTTCTTTCTTGTGCCTCCATCTTTCCCTATCCTTTTTTTAAGTTCTCCTCTCTTCTCTCTGGGGTAGCATCACGTCTCGCTCGATATCTACTCTGTTTCTCCGCAGCAGAGAGGGGCATGTCTGAGGCACACATTTTTACATTATATTACATTGTATTACATTATTATTATTATATTATTGTACGGTAGCATGACAAATAACCACACATGCTTGGGTGGATGGTGCATGTGTGTCTGTGTGTGTGTTGAAATCCTCTGATCATGGTAGAATAACCCAATTGATCAGTGTCTCTGTGTGTGTGTGTGTGTGTGTGTGTGTGTGTGGCTATAAACACACATTATGCATTTTTGTGTGTGTTTGCATCATTGTGTGATTGTAACCAAGGCAGGGGCAGTGTGAAAACCAAGGCATGGACATTGGTCAATTCTGTTACTGTACCTTGGTAACAGAATTGACAGTAACAGAGTTGACATTTTTAGCATTTTTTACTAATAACACCACATGCTAGTATAAAGGCTAAGAGCACATGGCCTGATACTAAAGATGATTTTAAAAACTTTTAATACCTCCTTTTGTTAATATCTTTGAACTTTGCTTTCCCTATGAGATTGTTGAAACAGTTTTGACATGTTATATAAGAACTCTTGGTGCAAGTGCCTGTAAGATTACATGGCTTCAGAGAGAACAAAACACATACCTCCTAGTTCTTCAGAGTTTAATACCAAAAGGGAAGTGACATCATCTTGCGTTGCTTAGGATACTGATGCGACAGATAAGCATAATTTAAAGAGACAATAACACGTAGTAATAGAATTGACACAGGATTTATGGATTGGTATTTTTCAACAATAAAAGTTACTTTTAAACAAATTAATTTAGCATAATTTGGAAACTGTCACCAATAATAATTTATAAACAAAATGATTAAAACCCCAACCTGAAATTTGTAATTTAAAACATGTTTAATGCATATTTTACCCTTGTTTGAAAAAAGTACCACCCACTAAGAACAGTATGATATCATGACTTTCAGCATCATGAAATAGCTTTTAAAATAAAATATTTTCTAGTTTTACACATTTTGTGACTCTTAAAAAGAATTAAAAAAAATTCAAATGTGTTTTTGGAGTAAAATTTTGGTAAAGCTGTTAAAAATAAATGGCTTCGGACTTCAAATGTATCTCCAATTAAAGAATCACCCGCCAGATTGCGTTCATAACTAGGCAACATACTGTAGACGCGCAAACACACGGAAGTTGACAGAACATTCTCGGCCACCGTACGTTCGTTACTAGGTAACCAACAACATCGCGCGAACACACGTCGTGATGGAGCATAGATATATACACATATCTATGGTGATGGAGAAGGTAAGTTGGAAGAAAGCTCGTCTAACATTTTTAGGCTAGAACATTTTATATAGCCCATCGTATACATTATTAATGATACAGTCAAAAACTCTACAACTATGCAACCAGGCCAGAAGCTTTGGCTCAGTTTGGCTAGCTTACGTTATCTGAAACTAAGGGAAATGTTAGTGGGTATGGGAAGGAATGAAGATGTATTTTCTTCAACACAAAACACATTTCATAAGCTGGAGTGTGTACTCTTGTGTACACACACACACACAAACACACACACACAGGGCCGGCCCGCGGCATAGGCGGAATAGGCAAATGCTAGGGGCGCCACTCATCCATAGGGGCGCCAGAATGAGTGAATGAGTGAATTTTTTTATTTTTTATTTTATTTTTTTACATTTTTTATATATATATATAATACTATTTTAAAACCATTAATTCGAAATACTACCAAATAAAAAAAAAAAAAAAAAAAAAAGTCCTGCTCATATCATATTTAATCAAAAATACATAAAAATTGAAAAAAAAATTGTGATATATTATTACAATTTAAAATTATTGTTTTTCAATTTATTATACTTTAAATTATCATTTATTTCTGTGATGCAAAGCTGAATTTTCAGCATCATTACTCCAGTCTTCAGTGTCACATGTGACATCCGGTCTATCACATGATCCTTTAGAAATCATTCTAATATTCTGATTTATTATGAGTGTTGGAAACAGTTCTGCTGCCTAATATATTTGATGAATAAAATGTTAAAAAGAACTGCATTTATTTAAAATAAAAGAAAAATATTTTCTAATTATATAAATCATCTTTACGATCACTTTTTATCAATTTAACACATCCTTGCTGAATAAAAGTATTCATTTATTTAAAAAAAAAAAAAAAAACGACTGACCCCAAATTACTGACCAGTTGTGTATATTGTTGTTACAAAAGATTTCTATTTTTAAAACATTTTATTTTATTTTATTTTTTTACTATTTATTTATCAAAGTATCCTAAAAAAGTATCACAGGTTATGAAAAAATATTAAGCAGCAGAACTGTTTCCAACTTTGATAATGAATCATCATATTAGAATGATTTCTAAAGGATCATGTGATAGACCGGATGTCACATGTGACACTGAAGACTGGAGTAATGATCCTGAAAATTCAGCTTTGCATCACAGAAATAAATGATAATTTAAAGTATAATAAATTGAAAACCAATAATTTTAAATTGTAATAATATATCACAATATTACATTTTTTTTTCTGTATTTTTGATCAAATAAATGCAGGCTTGATGAGCAGAAGAAATTTCTTTCAAAAACATTAAAAATAGTAATGTTTCCAAACTTTTGGCCTGTACTGTATATGGCATTTTTAAAATTTATTTGCCAAAATTAGTAATGATATTTATTTACAGGTTTATTCAAAATAACAAAGTTCACATTAAATCTGTATTGTAAAACGTGCTATAAAAGATAATGGGGACTTGACTTGAATGCTATGTAATGCTCTTGGTATTTGTGTTTAGGCTGTAATGTGTGTGTGTGTGTGTGTATGTATGTGTGTGTGTGTGTGTATATATATATATATATATATATATATATATATATATATATATATATATGTGTGTGTGTGTGTGTGTGTGTATATGTATATATATATATATATATATATATATATATATATATATATATATATATATATATATATATATATATATATATATATATATATATATATATATATATGCTAAATCATGAACACAATGATGGGGTGAAATGGGCTGTGATGCATGGGGCACCAGGTAAAATCTTGCCTAGGGCAGCAAATTGGTCAGGGCCGGCCCTGCACACACACACACACACACACACACACACACACACACACACACACACACACCTTAATACTCTAATAATTTGCTCACAATGTCCCACCACACAATAAATCATTAACGTTATACCATTTCGACTAGACACATTCAAAATGCAAAAAGATGTTTTTCCAAACTGTTTGGATTAATTTGTTATATTTTTGTAATTTTTGTATATTTGTAATTTTGAAATATAACATTAAATAGTATATTTGATGGGATGAATTGCTCTGTCATTTATCAGATTTACCAATTGTTATAATTTCAATTTGTGCTGGTTAATTATGAACAATGGGTAAAATTGGGGGGCTGGTTGGTTTTTATACCATTAGCCAACATATCGTCATCTCTCTGCCATAGACAATCAGTTATATGCTGACCAGAAAACTGCATTATCAAAAAAACACATGATGTGAAACTCAATCCTATAATGTGACTAAAACAGTGCATCACTGGAGAAACATGTGGTTCCCTTTAACAATGTATATCCTTATGCTATGCCCGGTGAAAACACTGCACATATATTTCAGTCTAACTTCAACACACTCGAAGTCTCTCCTCCATGATTCACAAAATACAGTGATTACAAATTATTATAAATTTATATAAAAATTATAACACAGATACATAATACTACTGATTATGAATATTAATAAAAAGTAATAATAATACTAAAACAATATTAAATAATGATGAGATTTGAGTTTTCATTCAGCACAATTTTTCTGAACAGGCAAATCGCATGTGAAAATCAGACTGAACTCTCTTGTTGGTGTGAACAGAAGTTAATAGATACCAATCAACTGACAACATCTCCTGTCGCTCAACGTGGCTGTTAGCAAACTAACTTAGAAGAGATTCTGTTGCTCAGCACATAGAGATGGACTAGTTACTGTCATTTCAGACTGTGATGATGTGGTTTCTCCACTGTATGGATCTTCATGTGTCGCTTCAGGTGAGTTTTAAAAGAGAAACTCGTTCCACACTGATCACACGTGTGCGGCTTCTCTCTGATGTGGATCCTCTCATGTTTTTTCAGAGATGATGACAGTCTGAATCTCTTGTCACAGTGTGAACACTTGTAAGGTTTTTCTCCAGTGTGGATGATGCTGTTTGTGGAGTTGTTTAATCAGATCTTGAGAGATGTAATGTATTTTATCTTCAGTTGATTTCATCCAAGGCTGTGGCTGGAAGTAGTTCTTGTGTTTCTCTTTCCTTCAGTGATTCTGCTTGTTAACAGCAGGTGTTCATCATTAATGCACAATCATTATTCAATCACTTAATTATCTCATTACCTCCAACACTGATTAAGTGTTACATTAAACAGCCTGTACTGTGCATACTAAGCAGTGTTCATTTCATCTGGGCAAACCCATGTGGGGCCAACATGGAAACCGAGGACAAAACTGGCTGGGTCCCAGTTAGATACCCCAGGTCAAACCCATTTGGGCCCCACATGGCTGTGCTGGCTGGGATGTGAACGGCTTCTCTCCAGTGTGAACTCTCATGTGAACCTCAAGACTTGCTTTGTCTGTGTAACTCTTTCCACACTGAGTGCAGGTTGTAGATTTCTTGGCTCTTGTTTTCTTTAAAAATGTATTTTTAGTCTTTGAATGACTCAAGGGTTTTTCTCCAGGTTGGACATGAGGTTCCTCCTCCACTTCACTCAGTTCTTCACTCTCCTCCTTCACTTCCATCAGGTCTGACATGAAAGAAAAAAAGGTGTAATTTCATGTTCAGTACATCAACATTATTCAAAGAGAGAAATAAGAAGTGAAAGGACCAAAAAATGAGCCCTGATGTGATAGAAGAAATTAGACAAATTTTTAATGCAAGGTCCACCCAATTGGCCCAACATCTGAATCCAATGGTGTGGTAGAAGGTTTACTGCATGCTTCGACTTTTCGATGTGCAAAGTAATTTAATTCCAATCATTTAAGTAAAAGAATTTGATTATTTTGTTTAACTCTTTATATTTTACTCTTTCGTTCAGAGGTTAATGTCACTTAGTTTCCCATTAACACGGATCTCACGGTCACAAACTCATCAGTCGCATTATTAGTCGGAGGTTAGGGCTGCTCGATTATGGCAAACATCATAATCACGATTATTTTGGTCAATATTGAAATCACGGTTGTTTAACGCAATTATTGGTGGTTGATATGATCAAAGCCTTATTTCATGATATTTGGTCATTTTAAATGTCAGTGAAATTTTTACAATTATTGATACATCAGCAAAAACTAGTGGTCGACCGATATTGTGTTTTTGATGGCCTATGCCAATATCTTAAATATATATATTTATACTACAGGGCCGTTGAATGCTTGAATCTGATTGGTTGACGAACGTTCTAAGGTGTGCATTATTTTCAGGGAAACGCACAGCTAAAGTAGTTCCAGGCAGGTCTTGACCGCATTACAGTTCCATATCACTTTGCGTAGTTAACGGTAATAACGGAAAATAGGATACAATTCATAACAAGAAAAAAACATTTAGCCGCATGAGCTTGATCTGGTATTTTCAATGTCTAGCTTCACAATCAATGGAAACATGCAGTTTAATTTGAATAAATAAAGTATATAGTCCTATCTATAATCAATAGAAAATTAAACTGAATATAGGCTAAATAAATGGATAGTCCTGCAGCACAGATTATTATTGCAGATAATATAACAAATAAATTATTATTGATAGGCCTACTTGTTAAAAGGGCTTTGTGTTTCATTTATTTGGCTAGTCTGTCATCTGTCAATAATAGGAAAAAAAAGAATGAATTCAAATTAATTAAAAGGAATTGAATTAATAAATAAATAATATTGACGCACATGCTTTTCTGTCTCATTATTGCAACATCTCTCTCTCTAATAACTGCATTAATAACTGGGGACACACTTTAAGGCCGGTTATGAATGTAATTTGATACGTATGACTGATCATGCCCAAACGCGTGTTCAGCGCATTCAGTCTGTGTTCAAGTCTGTGTTTAAAATATGCTGCGATGAAAGCAGTCAGAGAATGTGTCAGCTAGTCGTGTGTCCCCAGCATTAGTCCGCTATCAGTGGCTCAAACCTCCGTTACTAACTCTAAAATGACGTTTTTGAATTAGCAACGGAGGCATTGGTTTAGATGCGTAAGAAATTAGTCCTACATACAAGAGTGTTTTAATGACAAAAACTTAACAAACGTCTTGAAATACATAATCTGAACAATGTTTCGAGGTGTGGTAACTGTAGTATAAGCGGAATAATTGACTTCAGGCCGTTGAATTATTAGAAAAATAATGCACACCCATTTTTCAAATAAAGACAAGGTCACACTAATTTTACATACAGCACACAGTGAAAACGACATGAATATGACACGGTGGGCAACTGGATATAGCACAGCATATTTTCAAATGAAGGATTTAAAGTTTTTCGATCGCGTTTCCAGTGAAGCATTCACATTCACTCACTTCGCACGGACCGACCGTCACTCGCAGTAACACGTTTATCAGGCTACAAATGCACACTTCACAAGATATCACAGCTGGATTCCATTAAATCTGCAAGGTTTATGAAATTAAATGTTTATTAGATATTCAGAGATTTGTTTAAATGACGTAGATGCGCATTTGCTGAATGTTGACGGTAAATGATTAAATATTTTAGCCTGATTGTTTGCCTTTTCTGATACAAATAATATAAAAGCAACGTTTAATTTTTTCGCATACCATTTACTTTCTTTGTTTACCAGTTCTGTCAAACAAAGTATTAGATATGACTGACAGAGATCGTAAAACTAATGAAGACGGAGAATGTGAGTGAGCGCTGTGTGATCTGCCGTGTGCGCCGCCCATCAAAATAAAAGTCTGGAGTGCCGTCAAAATAAAAGTCCCGCTTGCAACACATCGGCCAATCAGAAAAACTCGCCCATAGAGATATATCAGTTGACCACTAGCAAAAACTAATACTAGGCTAATTAATGTAAGTAAAAAGTCTTCAAAACAGTAACAGAAGACAAGTAAACATTCAGCAATACAATAAGAACAAAAAAGGCGCATGTTTGTTTTCAGATCATCAGCGCTTCATCAATGCACAGGGTTGCCAGATTGCACAGATTAAGTAAAACACGGGAAGAAAATGTATCCTTTTAAGAGAAAGGCTGTTTGGAAGATTTAAGCTCTAAAGTTATATCTGGCAACCACAAGCATGATCGCTAGTGAAGGTTTGTTAGCAATGCAAGATAAAGCAAATGCCAAATAAAAAACACGTTTTCAGGATATATGACGAGAGGGCCACTGTTACGTTTAATTAAGCGAGAAAGGCAGATATCGTTATCGCGATTAAAATATGATTAATTGTGCAGCCCTAATATCTAGTAATACGGTTACGGTTACACAACCAGAGATCATGACTAGCACCATGAAATATGTCCACCAAATATACAGGCAGTGACTGGGTTAAATGCATTAATTCTCATGAATAATCCAGGCCTAGCTAGCATAGTTATTGCCAAGCTATTTTCATAAATAATCTGTAAGATCGTTTGTACCTTCATTTGTGACTGGAGCCCACTGTCTAACATCATCAACCCAACAAGTCATACTGCCTGGCTGTAGCTGTCATCGAGGGTGCGTTATCACGGAGGCTTGTTTATACTAGTAACAGCTCAGTAATGGCGTCGCCACAAGATGGCAGCCTACACAGACCGCTCGTCGGATTCGTCTATTAATAAACAATTCAAATGTATCCTTGGTATATTTGACACATTCATAATCATTACTTTTGCTGGTTCTTTGTGACAGCTGTTATACACGTTATTGGCAGCGTCACCATCTGGTTACATGAACGCATCACCACCGCAACATGGAGATTTTATTTTTAGAGAATAATCACACAACGCTATTAAATATTCTATAATTAAATCAACTAATCGAATTTTCAAAAATTGTGACTCATCCCTGCATGGAATCTCTTGTTTCTTTTTCCATATCGTCACTCGCGTCTCACCCATTTCTGAAGGGAATTAAAAACGTTTTTTCCTTAGTTCGCTTTTAATTAGGCCTATTATTTTCGTATTATTTACTGTGGTAAAGTAGAAAAAACGCTGTAGGACAGATAGCCTACATTTTTACTTGTACGTCAAATTCCTTTTAACACAGTTTGTGCTTGTTATTAGACATTGGTAAGGCACATCAAGTTTATTTGTAAAGCGCGTTTCACACACGCGGGTGATTTTTAGTTTCGCTTTCTCTGGCAGCGCAATATCAAACATAGCCAAAATGTCTTTCCCTTGTGCAAAATAAAATTTGGTTTTCATACCTTTTACAACAAGCAGAAAACATAAGGATATCAGAAAAGAGATCGATGGTTTATAGATTCAACTTTATTATATTAGTTACCAGTATTTACTAATATTTATTTCAATGCTTTATAGGCTTTAGTGTGTTGTTTCTTTTTTTGTTTTTTTTTATTTCAAAACAACCCCCCAACCACCGCACCACCGCTGGTAGTTGGTCCAAAAACTGCCACCGTCACAGCCCTTCACCGTAGGCTTAAATCAGGAGAATTACGCGTAAGACGATCTTTTAGCCGACTAAATGCCTCAAATGCTACAGGGCTGAAGTGACGGGAACACAGCAGTGGGTCTTTAGGGAGTTGTACTCGTCAACAAGCAACTTCCCACTCTTTTCTTATTTTCTTCTCCTTTGGAAAGCTGTGGAGGCTTACATCACTCCACTTGTTGCCTTTGGACTGGAAATTACAACCAAACGCTGCACAATGTGGCATTATATTCACTTTTAGGATGTAGCTAAAATTAGCGCCATTAGCTCACCTCTCTCTGTTCTGAACACAACCGACACAACCTTTAGGCTACACGTCATCGACTCAGAATGCATTGCGCATGCAAAAATAATGGCTGCCTTCGTAGTTCAAATTCTGCAAAACACTGAGGATTTTTTAAATAACGAAAATATTTGATGTATTTCTAACTATGTATTTTTATAGGAGAGAGCAATTATAGCATATTTAGGCCTACGTGTCTTAATAGTCGGGGTTCCTTTTAATACTGTGAACTTCAATTCAACTGTCTCTTCTTAAAGTGAACCAAAAAAATAAAATAAAACAATTTTAACTCAATTAAGTAGCCAATCACTGCATCAGCAACTACACTTTACTGCTTTTAAAGAAAGCAACATGCAGCAAATCACCAGTGTTTCTTTGTCTTGTGAAGCACAGGCTCTACTCTCAGACAACAGAAACCCTTTAAATTCTGGTATTAAACACAAACACATAAACCCCTATATCATCATGATATAAATCTTAATGGTAATCACAATTGTATAAATGTCAAACATTTTGGTGAAATGGTTGCAAAAAATGTCAAACCAGATATATAATAAACTAAAAGAAAGCAGCTAATCTGACCTGATATTTAGTTTGTTTGACCTTATATTGACAATCTAGATGAAAGTTTCTCAAACCTCCCTTTACTGACCTTTTGTTGAAATTCTGTACTCATTTCATAGTAACTGTTTATCTAAAAGTGATGAAGTGCTTGAATGTGTCTAACATGAATGTTCTTCAGCATCATGAATGAATGAAGAATAAACACCAACCTCTTTGTTCTTCAGGATCTTCAGTGTGTTTCATTCTGCAGGGTTCTGGATCACTCATGTTCTCACTGTCCTCTTTAATAAACTCAGTCTTTGCAGATTTCAGCTCTTCCTGATGCTCTGATGCTCGTCTTCACTTGTAGCTGATGGGAATTTACAGCATTTATTGGAGAATTGCTGTGGGAGGAGCTTCACTGATGATGTAATTGCTGTGGGAGGAGCTTATCTGCCAAAATAAAAAATATCTCAGTTACCGAGTTTGTTTTTATACTAATTGACACTTATAAGCATTTATGTTGATCTATCAGAAATTAACTGATGCTCATTCAACTGGATCTGTCACTTCTTTAAAAATCCCTCTTGAAGTCTTGAAAATAAACTTTAGTATCCAAGTAACAAAGCCAAGCACTTTTGAAAATGTAAATCCAGAGTCCAGTCTCGAACATACAGTATAGCCTACACCTCAAATGTAATCAATACGTGTGTTTTAAGCAGTGAATATGAGACTAAGGGATTCACCATATTTGAGCATTTCCATCCCTGAAATAGGCAGCTGGAAGTGTTGAACTTATAACCAGCAGGATACCAGTGATGTGTGAACTGAATTTGGTGTGTTACAGTAAAGTTATTGAATATTTTTCATAGTATAAAATATGCGCACATTTTATCAAACTAAGTGTTGTAGTATGACCAGACGGAGGCCAATGATGGCTAACCTGAATTTGGTGACTCTACAGTGCTTAACATTGAAGTTAATGACTATTTTGGGGTTTTGCACTTTGCAGACTTTCCCTTAGGACGTCTCTCCGCTGCTCATAGATAATTTGGAAATAGCTGGCATTTGTGTTTGAACAAAGTTTAGCTCAAGAGCTGTTGATCCAGGAAGTTCAGATCTGTGAATATATTGCCAACTTTACTGAAACTCCATGACCGGCGCATTGTTAACGTACGGATCTCTGAAACACTGCCAGCGGGACATTAAACAGGACGTGTTTGTCCGAGATCACAACAGGTGTTGGAAGGAACGTAATAGTTTTTGCAAGGGAACGTAAAAGATTTGACTTTTTTCCCCTCCCATGCCAAATATTTTCCACCATGTCCCTTTAGGTACTCTGTATAAATTAGCTTTAAGTGTCAATTTACAGGAGATCTGTAGACATCAGCATAATAAATGAGGTGAAAACAGGAACTATTGTCATGAAATAAAGAGTGTTTTCAGGAGATCTGTTAAAATTGATGAGCCTCATACTATCAACACTCATTCAACAAGCCATTCAGGATCATCAGCAGATCATCTCACTTTATTCTGAGTGTTTGCTGTTAGAAACACATTATTTGAGTCAGGAAACATGATAAAAGCCTGTAAACTGCTCTATTGAAAGACAATACTGTTATTGCTCACACTATGACATGGATAAAACATCAATAATACAAAAACATGAATGACACTCAGGTACATAACTACATCATTATATGTCCATATGAATCGAAACATTGTCTGATTTTCTCAAAGCTGCATTAATTGCAATACAATTAATAATCATCATTAGATCAGTTCTCATTAAAGGATTAATATTAAGTATTTATAGGTATCTGTTCAATATATTGCAAGTTAACAACGTAATCTGCCAATAAATGTCAAGAGAGATAAGATAGAAAAATGGCAACACATCGATTCCCCTCACAGATCTCAAACTTTAACTCTTGACTTGACATTCAGTAACAGTTCAAAAGTCCAACAGTTCATAACTGAGTCTTCTCTTCCCACAGGACAGCAATAGCAGAGTACAGCGGCGGACAACGGGACCTCTCCGTTCATAGCAGACAATGGGCTTTCTCTTTTCACAGGACAGCATCAGATAACTGAGTGTCACCTTTCTTTCGCAGGTCAGCAGCAGCCGGATTGCAGCAGCGAATAACAGGTAGAACCAATAGACTAGAGACATCCATGGCTGGACTGGCCATTGGGCATACCGGGCATTTTCCCGGTAGGCCGACGTGCTTTTTGGGCCAATACTTCTCATACTCATATATACTTTTTATTATTATTATTATTATTATTATTTTAACAGCCCATAAAATTTGTACAGATCTGCAGCCCATTCGTTTTGTTTTGTTTTGCTTAATTGTTGGCGCTGGGTTTGTGCCGGTGTAGGCTAATGCATTGGTCAAAAAAAGTCAGCGTTAGTTTTTTTTTTTTCTGACAGACCAGCCCATGAAACACGTAGATCAGCGGCCCATTGGCTCTTTTCTTGATTGACACTGGGCTGGCCCAATCACAACTTTAAACGAGTGAGTGAGCGTGCAGCAGTGTCAGTGTGTATCTGTCAAAATAGTCAGCGAGATGGAGAAGAAACGCAAGGAATGTGCAGAGAAACAGCATGAAAAAATAGAACCAGGCCCTTACAGCAGACACTGTAAACTGTGTCAAAATATATGTTTTCTGCCCTTCATCAGCTCCTGTGATGATGAGAATAGTGAGGAGGATCGGGAGAGAGATGAGAGAGTCTACGTCCACGGTAAGCAGAACTACTTTCAAAACACTTAGGCTATGTCATGAGTGTAGGAACCCATAACCCAGTTACAGATTATTTCAACATCTGCATAGTTGACGATTACCGCAATTCACTAGAAGTTTAATGAGAGGCGTTTGTAAACCATGTTTTCCGCCAAAATAAAAGCTTGATGCAGTTTGCGTCAAAATAAAAGAGCATGTGCTTATCTCTTTCAAGTATAGAAATTGGTACAACACTAATTATGAAAGTTTCCTTTATTTTTTAGTGCATTTGTTTTACAAAATATGGCTATTACTGTCATTGGATTAATATTATAACTATCATTATGTAGTAGGTGTAATGTAAATAGACACTGTAACTAAAATAGGTTTGAATTTTTCTTTGTTTAATTTCAACACTGAATATGGGTTGGAGCTTTTAATTTTGAACTCTCAAAGTGCACCAGATTGATGAATTTAACATTAAAATGCACAAAATTTTCTCACGGGGGGACATGCCCCCAAACCCCCCTAGAAGGACCGAGGTCCCACCACCATAGTTTTAACAAAAATCCTGTAAGAAACACTTGTATTGCTATGCCAATGCAGCTTATAGCTTGTTTCAGAATTCATCACTGTGTAGTATAGTTCAACTGTATTAATAAATGTCAAATTTTTACTTATTTCATCTGTTAACTCTAACTCGTTCCTATACTCACTCATTTCATGGCATTAGTGGTTTTAATGAATAGGAGTTGGTATGCATAAGGGCGTGCAAAGATGGGTGGTGTTTATGATCATATAGTGGGCCGGTCTGGGCCAAAATGCCCGGGCCGATTTTTTGTCCCAGTCCAGCCCTAGAGACATCAGAGCCAGCGGCAGAACACCAGAAGGACTAGCCGAGGAAAAGCTGTTCCAGTCGGGGGTTAAGTAAGGGTTAATGCCCGACGAGGTGTCCATTGTCAGGTATTAATGGACGACGGCGAGGCGTGAACTATCCGATGCGCAGCGGAGGATGGTTGCCTCCGCCAAAGTCCATTAATACCTGACAATGGACACCTCGTCGGGCATTAACCCGCTTATACCATGGTCACTTGCCAAATAACACATTTTTAAAACTTTAGTTTATATTTTAATTAGTTTTACAGTCGAAATCTAAAGTTTTTACAAACAATAACTTGGTTCCCTTTCGTAAAGGGAACTCACGCTGCATCGATACTCGATACTTTGGGGAATGCCTTCGGCATGAAGCGTCTGAAGTCTACTATACAACTATTCCAATCTGGATTGGTGCAACGTCATTACGTCACTCGTGACGTCGCATGTGACGGTGATCCGGAAGCTATAAAACGGTCACAGGAACCAGGAAGTGTTAGCTTCTGGTCTTCAGCAAGCGATCTGTGTCAACTGTTTGTTCTATTTGGTGTTGTCTGTCCCTTAGAAATATATATGATGGCGAGTCAGAAACAATTCAGGCCGTGTGCGTCCCCTTGCCCGCGTTATTTGGCTGAGGGTGACACACACTCGCTTTGTGTTGTTTGTCTGGGAGCGGAGCATGCACAGGCAGCGCTCGAGGGTGCTGTCTGTGCTAACTGTGAAAGCATGCCCCTAAGAACGCTCCGCTCCCGGCGATCTATGTTTGATGAGGCTGGTCAGCCCCGCGATCCTCGTGGATCAGGTCCCGCGTCTGTCGAGGCAGCGCGGCGCTTGCATTCATGGGGATCGCAGAGGGAGCTAGCTGATAATGTTGAGACGGCTTCGGCCCTTTCTCAGCATTCTGAGGCTAGTTCCCGTTCCTCTCAGGGCGCGGAAGCCCGCACTGCGGCTTCTTCCGCCCCTGTAGAGGAACCGATGCTCGAATTATCTGGTTCTGAGGAGCTAGATAGTTTGGGCATCGAGGCAGGGGAATGTGAAAAATCGCCACCCCATTCCCCTGCCTTTGAGGAGCTGCTAGAGGTTGTGACTCGAGCAGTGGCCAAATTAAATATCGATTGGCCCCCTGAGGTGCAGGAAGCGACAGCAAAAAGCAAACTCGATGAGCGCTTCCTGCAGACTCGGTCACAGCCTCTACGCCGGAGTCTGCCTTTTTTTCCCGATCTCCACACTGAAATCTCGAGATCGTGGAATAAGCCCTTCTCCTCCAGAATATCTGGCCCCAGTGTACATATATATTCAAGTATTATGGGGGCCAAGGAGGAGGGCTATGGGATGATGCCCAGGGTTGAAGGGTCTTTTGCAACACATCTCTCCCCTGACGCTGCATCATCCCTGCGGGCTCCGGCGCTTCCCACCAAGCCCTGCCGTACAACATCGGCCTTGGTTGGGAAGGCATATATGGCGGCAGGTCGGGCTGGTGGTTGTCTGCATACAATGGGGCTGTTGCAGGCATACCAGGCCGACCTCCTCAAAGAGGTGGACGATAGCGGGGAGGTCAACTACGACGACATCAGGGAGATGCGTCGCGTAGTTGACTTGTCTCTCCGTGCTACTAAGGAGACGGCCCGTGCCATCGGCCGCTCTATGGCAGCACTGGTAGCCACGGAGAGACATTTGTGGCTGAACTTGTCGGGCATCGGGGACAGGGACAGGGCCTGTCTCCTCGATGCCCCAGTTTCGCCTTCTGGCCTCTTCGGCGATGGCGTCAACAACGTCGTTGAGAGGTTTCAGGAGGCGAAACGACAGTCAGCCGCTTTTAAAGAGTTCATCCCCCGCCGTCGCTCCAGGTCTCGTGGGTCTGCTGCCAGGGGGCAGTCCCAGGAGGCCGCCGCCAGCTCCTCACACCTGCTGAGGCAGAAGGAGAGTGTTGCTTCTCGTGCTCCCCCCCAAGGGGCCTGGAGACAGAAGCAGCACCCTCAGCCGAAGCCTTCTAAGCCGAAAACAGATCTGAGGACTGTTATTCAGGCGAAGAAGGCTTCGGCTAAAAAACCATGATGGGACGTCCAGGTCTCTGAGGGCATCCCCCTCCGTGTGGGCTCTTTACAACTTCGCTCCGCGGAGCCCTCAGGAAATCGATGTTGCTTCCCGCCGCCAAGTGCGCCTCGGGACGCATCGTCTTCCAGCGAATGTGTTTCAAAGAAGCTTTCAATAAAATCTATGGTTCTGAAACGCTCGTTACCTCTCAAGAGACCTGGAAAATATGTGATTCGGTTAGCTCCTGCCAAAAGATTGCTTCAGGTCACCGAAAGTAAAACTCAAAGTGAAGATAATAAAGATGTTGTGAATCTTACACCTGAGGTCAGTCCTGAGAGACTGATTCCCTTAGTAGATTATTTAGACACCTGGAAAGGTCTTCAAAATATATCTCAATGGGTCCTTAATACAGTTGAGAAAGGATATAGAATCCAGTTCCAGTATAGGCCACCTAGGTTTAGTGGTGTTATCCATACGCTGGTTTCTCCTGATCAGGCTCAGGTGATGGAAGATGAAGTTCAGACTCTGTTAGCCAAGGAGGCCATAGAATATGTGCCCTTGGAGCAGAGGGATTCCGGGTTCTACAGCCGGTACTTCATTGTTCCTAAGAAAGATGGGGGGCTGCGTCCTATTATAGACCTTAGGGTTTTGAATAAATCTTTGAGAAGATTTAAATTCAAGATGTTGACTATACCCATGATCGTTCAACAGATCAGATCTGAGGACTGGTTTGTGACGATAGATCTAAAGGATGCATATTTCCATATTTCCATCATTCCACAACATAGGAAGTTCCTTAGGTTCGCTTTTGGGGGAAAAGCTTATCAATATAGGGTCCTTCCTTTCGGCCTAGCCCTTTCTCCCCGCACCTTCACTAAATGTATGGATGCTTCCCTTGCTCCTTTGAGACTTCAGGGGATTCGCATTTTGAATTACATAGATGACTGGCTTATTTTAGCTCAGTCACAGGAAATGGCAATTCAGCATCGAGATGTTGTTTTGCATCATTTGAGGTGTTTGGGGTTAAGACTCAATGTGAAGAAGAGTTCCTTAACTCCTCTTCAGAAGACTACATTCCTGGGGGTTGAATGGGACTCTGTTACTATGCAGGCACAATTGTCTCCTGCTCGTATTAATACTATTTTACACACAATGAGGAGTCTTAGGCTAGGTCAGGCTGTCACTGTAAAACATTTTCAAAGAGTGTTAGGCCTTATGGCAGCAGCTTCCACAGTAATTCCCTTTGGTCTGCTCCATATGAGAGCCTGTCAGTGGTGGCTCAGGAACAAGGGTTTTTCACCTTTGGGAAACCCTTTCCGCACTATCAGAGTTACGCACAAATGTCTTCGTTCTCTGGCTATGTGGAAGAAACCATGGTTCCTGTCTCAAGGCCCAGTGTTGGGAGCACTATGTCAGAGGAAGACTCTGACTACAGACGCGTCCCTCACGGGCTGGGGTGCGGTTATGGAGGGCCGTTACACCCGAGGTACTTGGAAGGATCATCATCTCACTTGGCATATTAATCGCTTGGAGATGTTGGCTGTGTTTTTTGCCCTTAGGCACTTCCTTGATGACCTCAGAGGCCATCATGTTCTGGTTAGAACAGACAATATGTCGGTGGTCTCGTATATCAACCGCCAAGGAGGTTTGAGATCACGCCCTCTTTGTAGACTGGCGCATCATATTCTTCTTTGGTCCCAGAATAAATTTCTCTCTGTGAGATCTATTTATATTCCTGGGGTTGAAAATTTGGGAGCAGACATCCTGTCGAGGCAGGGGCTGAGGCCCGGGGAATGGCGGCTCCACCCTGAAGTGGTTGAGCTTATATGGAGAAAGTTTGGCCGGGCGGAGGTTGACCTGTTCGCTTCTCATGAAAACTCTCATTGCCCGCTCTGGTACTCTCTCTCACATCCAGCGCCTTTGGGGTTGGATTCCATGGTACAGATGTGGCCGAGGTCACTTCTGTACGCTTTTCCCCCGATCGCTCTGCTCCCTGGGGTTCTAGAAAGGGTCAGGAGGTACGGAGTGAGACTTCTACTTGTAGCTCCGCACTGGCCGGCCCGAATTTGGTTTTCGGACCTTATTAGTCTCTTGGAGATTCCTCCATGGGAAGTTCCTGTCAGGAGAGATCTTCTGTCTCAGGCGGAGGGTACGTTATTTCATCCCCGACCAGAGTTTTTGAGACTTTGGGTATGGCCCCTGAGGGGGTCCCTCCCATAAAAAGGATTGCCCTTTCCATCGAGGTGGTTAGGTTATCTATTCTAGAACCCCACTCTACTAGGAACTAAACAAATTGAGTTAGGGAGGGCATCGAACCCAGTATATTACTGCCCTCTGGCTTCAGTTCTGGTGTTCCATTCTTCTCTCTAACGGGATCTTCCGTTCATGTTTAGGGCCTCTGTGGCGGCCTGTGTGCCCTCCTCAAGTTTCTAAGGGTGTACACTTAGGAATATTCCCACTGAAACTCCATGTTCCTGTAGATTGGAGGATGGATCCTTTCATCCAGCCTATTGGCTTCAGGCTGATGGGCTATCCCTGGCTCCCATCATGTCCTGTGGGTGATATATATGAATATATATATATATATATGAATATATAAAGGAGTTTACTTTGAGTCTGCTTCCTGCTCGTCTTACTCCCTGGAAGAGTGGTGGTGCCTCCCCCTCTCATTTTTCTAGCATAGGAGCTACTCTATTTTTGCCCCGGTACTGATGTGCCTATAGGCAAGATAATGACTCTTCAGGTATTCCATCCTCCATCGCATGTGTCGGATGATCAAGGTCATAGCCTGGGAGGATCCTATGTAGGCCTCAGGCTTAGAGGAGTCAGTTCATCTAGTAGGTCAAGGGTTAGGAGTTATTTCCCCTTGTTTTAAGACAGCTGGTTATCTTAAGCTTTCATGTTTGAAGTACAAGGTGCGCAATTGCTTTCACCTCTTATTTAATGATTTCTACTGTCTGGGGCTCCCATTGATGAGGTCAGTAGAGCCTCTCGTTCCGGACCTCCTCTTCCTACACCAAATTGTATGACAAACTAGTTTGGATCTGCCCTCTACTTATCCTATCGTCCGTGAGTGTACCAGATGTTTTACACCAGGGCGTTTTTTCTCTCAGTGTGGCGACGTGGGTATTCGTTCCCCAAAGTATCGAGTATCGATGCAGCGTGAGTTCCCTTTACGAAAGGGAACGTCTCGGGTTACGTATGTAACCCTCGTTCCCTGAGTAGGGAACGAGACGCTGCATCCCTCGGCCACACTTTCCACGCCCCTGGGAACGGCTTGCTTTGACCAATTAGAAGCTAACACTTCCTGGTTCCTGTGACCGTTTTATAGCTTCCGGATCACCGTCACATGCGGCGTCACGAGTGACGTAATGACGTTGCACCAATCCAGATTGGAATAGTTGTATAGTAGACTTCAGACGCTTCATGCCAAAGGCATTCCCCAAAGTATCGAGTATCGATGCAGCGTCTCGTTCCCTACTCAGGGAACGAGGGATACATACGTAACCCGAGACGTTTCCATGGTTACGCCTGACGCTTTATTTACTAGGTGTCCTCTATTACTTTTTAATGGACACCCTGCAGCCAATCAGAATCGAGTATTCACCCAGACCATGGTATAATGAGCGTTGAACGCCCGGTGTTCGCCTGGATCTCACAACTTCGAAAACGTCAGATGCATTTTTCAAATAGGCGCTATCTTTATTAATAAACCACAGATTTTAGCTTTAAACAACTACATTCTCGCCTGAAACAGATTTGCTATATGGAACTTGTAATATTCTGTTGTGTTTCAGTGTTTGTTTTGCAAGTTTATCAACCTCCTCATTCCCTTTCACTCCAACATGTGCAGGTACCCAAAGAAACCTGAATATGAAGTCCTTTGCATTTAACTTATACAAAACCATACAAATTTTATGAATTATACCATTTCTTATAGATTTCCCAGATTTCATGCTTTCTAAAGCTGAATAACTATCAGATATAATCACTGAGTTATTTAAATCTACCCATTCCAAGGCCAACAAAATTGCAACCAGCTCTGTTGTGTATACTGATAAATTATCTTGATAAGTTATTCTTTCCTGACATATTACCTCATTCTTTGGAGTATATACTGCTGATGAAACGATCCCAAGAAACCTAATAATCTTCATTTGCTCAAGCGGCTGACTGTACAATTTTAAAGATACAGGTGTGATCTTATGCTTTTTTGAAAAACATATGTGTTTTAGACACTGATAATCTAAATCCCCATTTATTTGCCCATTTTTCCACTTCATTAATTGCATCTGTCTCTCTCACAAACGTGTGGAACAGATAAGTAACGCAATCTAACAGCGCCACCTTGAAACAAAAAGCGGGATAATATACAGAATTTGCGCTGGGATCCTAAACACATAATTGAAAAGATTGAAATAAATGACCTAATTTACGATAATATGTGTTTAGAGAACTTTAAACCCTCTGGGTTAAGGAGCTAACGTTAATCTTTTTCTGACCAGTGACACAAACATAAAAAAAATATTAGGCCACAAGCCGTTTTTTTGTGGATTTGCCCAAAAGTGACCAGTGACCTGGCCTGGTCTCACTTTGGCTGGTTGTTTTTTCCTCCTTTCTTGCTCCAGGATGTCTGCGAGCACTGCCAACACCTTGTCATGGCGCCACCTGTATCTTCCATGTGTCAATGCAATCTTACACCCTGACAGAATGTGTGCCAATGTTCCTTTCCCACCACACAACCCGCACAGTGGGTCCTCCCTCATCCCCCACCTGTGCAAATTGACTGGGGTTGGTAAGGTGTCATACACTGCTCGGAGTAGAAAGGATATACGGAAGGGCTCCAGCCGCCACAGTTCACTCCATGTGATCGTTCTCTTGAGGAGGTTCCACCTCGTCCAGGCACCTTGGGTTGCGAGCCCGATGGATTTTGCTCTACTCCCTTCTTCCTCGAGATTTCGGACTTCATCCTGGATCATGGTTCTCTTCTCCCTAAGGGTGGACTTTGACCACTGCTGGAAATGTGCTGTTCCTAGACCCTGTCTTCCAGTGCAAGGGTTTCCAATGATATCTTTGGTTATGAGAGAACATTCTGCCTGGTTAATTGCCGTGCTGGCGGCCCACTTATGGCCAGATCTTGTTCTGACTCCTGCTTCCCTGGTGAGTTGGTCTTGAGAGTCCCTATATGTCACGGACAGTCTGCATTTGGCGACTTTAAACTCCTCCACCACTGAAGACAGGGGAAGCTGGAGCTGGCCCGAACTTAAGTAGAGCCCAAAGGATGTAAAGCTTGGGGGTATTCCCAACCATCTTCTAAGTTGCCTGTTGAACTTCCATTTCTTCAACAGTTGATTAAAGCACCTCATATACCGTGAGAAGCCACATGAGTTTTGGGAGCAGGCCATGTTGGTAGATCCAGCACTTGTATTTCCCAGGCAGACCAGACTTGTCAATCTTTTTCAGCCATTCTTCAACTTGTTTTCCGGTGCTGGAGATGCTGTTCCTGTCTGACAGGGAATCATCATACCACTTTCCAAGGCATCTAATTGGGTTCCCCTGGATGTTCGGGATCACTTCCCCTTGAACAAGTAGCTTGAACCTTCCAGTTGTTTTGCCCTTTTGGATCACCAAATCATCTTGAGGTGAATCAAGTAAGCATATTTACAACAGAGAATAAACAGCGTCAGGGCCACAATATGAATAGCGTTTTACTTTGGAACAATAGTGCTTTGTGGTGCTCTTATTTTTAAAAGTTTTATGATCATTTTCATTTTCTGCACATATAAATGTTATCTAACTTTATAGTGATTAATGTAGTTATCATAAGACACATTATGCTGCTGTCATTATTTATCTGTTGATGAAGTTAGTGTCATTAGTGATTGTTTTTGTATTATTGATGTTTTATCCATGTCATATTGTGAGCAATAACAGTATTTTCTTTCAATAGGGCAGTTTAACAGGCTTTTATCATGTATCCTGACTCAAATAATGTGTTTCTAACAGCAAACACTCAGAATAAAGTGAGATGATCTGCTGATGATCCTGAATGGCTTGTTGAATGAGTGTTGATAGTCTGAGGCTCATCAATATGAACAGATCTGCTGAAAACACTCTTTATTTCATGACAATAGTTCCTGTTTTCACCTCATTTATTATGCTGATGTCTTCAGATCTCCTGTAAATTGACACTTAAAGCTCATTTCATTGGTGTCAGCAGACTGAGGGCATTTGTTGGCTACTATATGTTTATTTCTGTGTTTATGATTTTAACTGTTTTTCTTACCATTATTTATATTTGGAAGAATTTAAATTATTTATATTCTTTTCTATATTTCTAGATACCTGTATTTTAATGAAGCAGCAGAATAATGTTAGGATTAACGAAAAATAATAATTAAAAATAATCAGTTACTGTATGATGAATAGATGGACAGACATACGTTTAGAAATGTAATTTATTATAAAAACAAACTCAGTAATTGATACTTTGATTTTTGCAGAATTCATCATCAGTGAAGCTCCTCCCACTGCAATCACGTCATCAGTGAAGCTCCTCCCACTGCAATCACATCATCAGTGAAGCTCCTCCCACAGTAATTCGCCAATAAATGCTGTAAATTCCCATCAGCTACAAGTGAAGACGAGCATCAGAGCATCAGGAAGAGCTGAAATCTGCAAAGACTGAGTTTATTAAAGAGGACAGTGAGAACATGAGTGATCCAGAACCCTGCAGAATGAAACACACTGAAGATCCTGAAGAACAAAGAGGTTGTTTTAACTGTTTTATTTTACATTTATTTGATATCTGGTTCCCAATTTGCAACAACGTTACCAGAATTTTCAACATAGTTTACATTTTTTTTTAAGAATAATCAGTAAACACCAAGTTACTGATAAAGTTGTATTTGTCAAATATCAAAGTTATTCATAGTTAAAAAATTTATTCATTTTCATAGTTAATAGTTATAGTTCATAGTTAATCAAAGTTATTCATTTTATTTTACATTTATTTGATATCTGGTTCCCAATTTGCAACAACGTTACCAGAATTTTCAACATAGTTTACATTTTTTTTAAGAATAATCAGTAAACACCAAGTTACTGATAAAGTTGTATTTGTCAAATATCAAAGTTATTCATAGTTTTAGAGATTCTTCTTAAAGTAACTTTAGTAACAGGGTTGATGAATACAGTCAATGCTACAGTTTGTGTAGAAAATGAGACAATGAATTATGATGATACATGAATTACAATGATTATTTTCTTGTCTTCCCATCATGCAGTAGAAAGAGATTGTTAAAAATAAACAATCCACTCCACTTGAATGCTAAACGTTTGTGTTATTTCTCACAGAGCTTGAGTACTTGAGCTTGTGTTTCTGGTGTCCCACTTTCACATGCGTATGAATGGAAGTCAGTGCAAGGAAAAGTCTAGTGTGAACGGCCATTAATAATTAAAATGTGTTTTGTAAAATAAATATCAATCTCAAAGTTGGTGACAAAATATGGCAGTATTGTATATTTAAATTTTAATATGTTAGATAATTGTGTCATTGATCAAATTAATAGTTCTTGCTAAAGAAACATGGGATTTGTGCCTATAATGTTTTAAAAATAATAATTGGAAGATAAATTTACCTCATTCATGGAAAGTTTCAAGGACCCATAATCAATTTATAAAAAGGCATCAGATTATCATAATGTTTTATAACAGTTGTCTACTTTCTACTATTACATCAGAGCTCACTTTCATGTCCTTTCACTTTATATTTCTCTTTGAATTATTTTGATGTTCTGAAAATTAAATGTAATATTTTTTCTTTGATTTCAGACCTGATGGAAGAGAGCGATGAGAGTGAAGTACTGAGTGAAGTGAAGGAGGAGAGTGAAGAACTGAGTGAAGTGAAGGAGGAGAGTGGAGAACTGAGTGAAGTGGAGGAGGAGAGTGAAGAACTGAGTGAAGTGAAGGAGGAGAGTGAAGAACTGAGTGAAGTGGAGGAGGAGAGTGAAGAACTGAGTGAAGTGAAGGAGGAGAGAGAAGAACTGAGTGAAGTGGAGGAGGAGAGTGAAGAACTGAGTGAAGTGAAGGAGGAGAGTGAAGAACTGAGTGAAGTGGAGGAGGAGAGTGAAGAACTGAGTGAAGTGGAGGAGGAGAATGAAGAACTGAGAGAAGTGGAGGAGGAACATCATGTCAAACCTGGAGAAAAACCTTTGAGTCGCTCAAAGACTAAACCGACATTTTTAAAGAAAACAAGAGCTAAGAAATCTACAACCTGCACTCAGTGTGGAAAGAGTTTCACAACCAAACAAAATCTTCAGACTCACATGAGGATCCACACCGGGGAGAAGCCATTCTCATGTGATCAATGCGGGAAGAGTTTTACACAAATAACAAATCGTAATCTTCACATGATGATCCACACTGGAGAGAAGCCGTTCTCATGTGATCAGTGTGGGAAGAGTTTCAGTCATTCTTCATACCTTAATGTTCACATGAGGATCCACACAGGAGAGAAGCCGTTCTCATGTGATCAATGCGGCAAAACATTTCATGGGTCATCAGACCTGAAGAAACACCTGAGAGTTCATACAAAGGAGAAGCCGTATTCATGTTCTGTGTGTGGAAAGAGTTTTTCACAGGGTCAAACTTTACATAGACATGAGAAAATACACACTGGTGTGAGAGAGTACATGTGCTTTGAGTGTGAGAAGACTTTTATTACAGCGGAGAGTTTAAAACGGCACCAGATTATCCACGCTGGAGAAAAACCTTACAAGTGTTCACACTGTGACAAGAGATGCGGTTGGTCAGCGGATCTGAAAACACACGAGAGGATCCACACTGGAGAGAAGCCGCACACATGTGATCAGTGTGGGAAGAGTTTTGCTTTTAAATGTCACCTGAAGCGACACATGAAGATCCACACTGGAGAAACCACTTAATCACAGTCTGAAATCACAGCAAGTAGTCACCACAGAAAAATGTGTTATTAGCAACTACTGTCGCGGGCACACACTGCAGATGATGGCACCAGTTGCTCTCCATCAAGGTGGCTCTTCACAAAATTAATCTACCTCTTATTGATATGATCGTTGTTTGGAAATTTAAATAAGGACACGGATCTGTTTTGTAAGTGATCGCATCCAGGTAATACGCATTTTAAAGTTGTTCTATTCTATATTTTTTGCTGCTTTTAAATGTTTTATGTATCTCTGTACAGTGTCCTTGAGTGCAGACAGGGCCGGCGAGTGCACTTCTGCCGCTCTAGGCGAAAAACAATTGTGCCGCCCCTAGGGCTGGTCCGGTCCGAATACTATTTTTTGAGCTTCGAAGCTTCGGTAGTAATGAACATCGAATATTTGAAGCTTCGGGGAGAGGGGGCTGAACATATTCTTCTCTCTAATAAAGTCAGGAATCTCTATATGTCTGTCTGTCTGTTTGCATTTTGATTATTTCGAGAACCGTTCATCCAATCGACTTCACAAGAGAGTGCAGTGTCGCATTTGGTGTAATATAGATGGACACGCGAGACGCGACACGTTCAGAATTGATAAACTTTTAGTATACAGAAAAGCGCGAGCGGGAAGCGGCGCACCTCACGCGGGCAGGGCTTATTTGCTTATTTATTAAACGCACACACAGGTCTGTTAACTTAAGCAATAGGCTACTTTTAAGGTAGTCTAATATTTTTCTGACTAAAAAATTACTGACACAATAAAGGGTAGATTTAAATAAAGAAAAACGAAATTGAAATAAAGAAAAACTATTTAAATAAATAAAAACGAAATTTAAATAAAGAAAAACTAAATTTAAATAAATAAAAAACGACTCAAAAAACGACACTTTCTGACTAAAAAATTACTGAAACAGTAAAGGGTAGATTTAAATAAAGAAAAACGAAATTGAAATAAAGAAAAACAATTTAAATAAAGAAAAAAACGAAATTTAAATAAAGAAAAAACAAAATTTAAATAAAGAAAAACAAAATTTAAATAAAGAAAAATGAAATTAAGTTAAATTAGAAACGATATTAATTTAGATTGATAATAACGGGTAAAAAGGCTAATACATTTTGTTTCTGTTATTCTATTTTCCACAATGTCAAAGCAACGCAGCTTAACCCAAAACACTGTACACTCCGCTGTTCTGCTCTAGCCAGAGAATACTCCCGTTGTATGAACACTTTAGTAGGCCAAGAGGAAGCAAATATATTAGGTTGGGTTCCTTCAACTGTCCATCATATTCAAATGGCTATAGGCTATATAAGATAATTGTAAAAAGAAAAAGAAAAAAAGAGTAGGCCTATTGTATTTCACCAGATTTTATAGTGTTGAACATGTTCAAGCGCGAAAGAGAACCGTTTCGAGAGGGATGCCAGGTGTGCAACATTTTTTTTTAATACAAATTCCGGTAATGTTAGCTGTGCTATAGCGGTCTCTTGGTTCTGTGGTGGACTTGATGGCGTGTCATCCTTGCAAATACTCCCTGGATCAATATATTTTAACAACAAACCCCTTTTGGTGTGCTTTCTCCTTCAAAAGTCTCGATTCATGAACTGCATAGCCTATGTCAGGTGACAAATGAACGAAAGACTCGGAAGGTAAAGTAATTATTATGTTCCCTGTAAATTATTTTTGACTGCATTATAATGATTTCTTAATTCAGAATATGATCAACATTTCGTTGGTGGATGTGATCGGGGAATTTGGCTGTTAAAAGTATAACATTTAAAGCCACTTAAATTAACGAAATTACTCAAATAAAGATTTGTTCATTTTGATGAACGAGATCTAACAAGAGAGTCAGTAAAATTATCCGAATTTTCCATCTCTCAGTCATGACTCGTGAGAGCAGGGGGCAGGGCAGGGGAGCGGCAGCTCAGCAAATCATATAGCCTATTTTGTGAATTGTTCATTCCTGGTTGGCTCACATTTTGCTGCCCTTATAAAAGTGCCGCTATAGGCAATTGCCTAGTTCGCCTATATGGACACGCTGGCCCTGAGTGCAGAGAAAGGCGCATTTAAATAAAATGTATTATTATTATTACCTGGGACAGTCTGGGCCCTCAATATTTCCTGAATATTTTTCCCTTAATCACTATGTCATTTTGTTTATCTTTCAGTTCATTATAACATTCAATATCAAAGGCTGTTTCTGCATTTAGTTGTCTGTTAGGATGTCTGGTAAATTCCTTGTTCCTCCTGTTTTTGATGCCATTGAAACAGTTCCTGGAACTGATGACCTTATCTCTAACCTGCTTGTTTCTCTTGCTTCAAAATGCACCTCTGTCTTAAGTGTCATGACTTGAGTCTGATCTGCTGTGTTTTTGATTTTCCTCTGTGTCTGTGTGCCTTGTTGTCTTTGAGTACATGTGCTTTGTTGGCCTCAGCCTAATCTTTTCAACTCTGAGTGTCTTTTACAAAGAACTGCTGACTTTTTCCTAACAGAAGCAAGCAGCCACACTGGATTTTCTTCATGTTTGGCAGCAGCGTCAACTAATAGCGAAACAGTTTATCTTCACCTCACTTGTGAGAAACATCATGGCTTTTTAAGCTGCTAAAATAGTTTACTGATAAAATCGTCAGAGCAGCGCTGACAACACGCGGGTGTATCTGAACTGTGTGTTTATGTGTTTGAGTGGAGGAGAGCACACGAGAATAAGATGTTTTTTTTTTTCCATAATAACTAATACATGCATAATACATAAAACGCAATTTTGTGTGCCAGAGTCGTTGTGGGTTTCTGATTTGTAGTCTGTTAAGAAAATTCGAAATAACCAGAGCCGGTCAGTAACGGAGTACATTTACTTGAGTACAGTACTTAAGTACAATTTTGAGGGATCTGTACTTTACTCGAGTATCATTTTTGGGGAGTATTCATGACTTTACTCAAGTACATTTGAGAGGCAAATATTGTACTCTTTACTCCGCTACATTTCTATCCATAACTGTGAGTACCCGTTACTTCTTCTAAAAAAAAAAAAAAAGGAAAAAAGAAAAATCTCGGAAACCCTCAATTTGTTGTTTCCCTCTCAAACGTGATTGGATTGTGCAGGCGCCACTGATTGGGACAGCCTATCAGCAATCACCATCAGCTTTCCGCCAAAGTCAACTCCATAGTCAGATTTAGATAAGAGACGAAACCATGGACGAAACCATGGATGAAGACGCAGCAGGTCCATCCCGGGAATCGATTTTTTTTCTCCAGGATGGTAGGAGAAGACTCATGAATATACATTAGGAAGTCATCCCTGATTGGTCTTAACCCCAGTGACGGGTAGGTTTAGGGGTGGGGTTAGGGGTAGGTCATTGGACCAATCAGGGATGACTTCCCTAATGAATATTCATGAGTCTTTCCCTACCATCCTGGGAAAAAAATTATCGCTCCCGAGAATGTGCCAACCCGTGGCCCCACCTCACCAGACTATTTCAATTTTCTGAACAAGTTAATGATAGTTTTCGCTTAAAGTGTTTGCTGTGTTTACCAATGTAAGCACTGTGGCAGTAGTAATGCAATATTTAGAAAATGTACTCTTGTACTCTTGATACTCAAGTACTTTTAAAAACAAGTACTTTAGTACTTTTACTTAAGTAGACATCTGACTATAGTACTTTTACTTGTACTTGAGTAAAATTTAGCAAGGGGTATCTGTACTTTTACTCAAGTAATGGAGCTGTGTACTCTGGAAATAACTGAAATCATTAGGCAAAGTGACATGGAACTGATGTGGTCAAAACCTGCCTGGAACTACTTTAGCCGTCAACCAATCAGAATCAAGCATTCGTTGTATAAATTAATTATCCCTATTAAAATTGCAATTTGAAATATCTCTAATTAGGATTATTACTAGTGCAAAATCAATTATATATATATATATATATATATATCTTTAATTACAATTTCTACAAGTCAAAACTCATTTTAAGATAGAACAGATATTGTAATTAGAATAGATATCTGGAATAGTCTAAATTCTGACTAGTACAGCCAGGGGTATTTAACAACATCAATAGAGTAGTCACATCATCGGGATAGTGACGACACAGTTGTCTGACGACACTATGTTGTTCTTATTTATAATCAATTTATAATTGGATTTGTAATCAATAAACTGACTTCTATTTTTATAACAAAGTCTGCCTCTTAGGCATTGAATTTAAGTCGTTCAGTCAGAACAGACCACAGAGAAATCTGATGTCCAATTGTATGTACAGTGTGTTAAAGTGCTTATAATTAGGTCAGATTTGACTTACCTAACCTGAGAATAATACAAATAAGGCAAGGGTGTCAAATGTACCACTGTAAACAACACATTATCACATGAATCGCATGAGCTCAAGCTGAAAACATCTACTGCAAAAAACACAGAGAAGCTTAGCGAAACATGGTTACAATCTTAAGAAAGTTTGTTCACTTTATTCACTTTGATATTTATGTCAGAAAAAAAAGATGAATCAAGAGTCATAAAAAGAATGAATGAAGTGTGTGTTTGTGCTGGTGTTTTCCACTAGAGGACAGTAAAACTCTCTGAAAAACTGATGAAACATGAAAAACTGTGTATTAACAAAAAATGAACAAAACTGTATTTGTATCAACTAACTTTGCCAAAGGTACAATTATGTAAGATATATATTGTTCATTGTATGTTAATATTTCAGCTAATGTTAACAAATGAAACCTTATGACAAATTTTGTGAATTAAAAATATAGTAAATGTAAAAAGTGAAAAAAAAAAGAGATATGGTCAAAACATCTGATCTGTGCATTCAAACTTGCAGTGTAAACGCAGCCTAAGTGGTTTCTCCACTGCATGGATCTTCATGCGTTTCTGAGTGTTGCAAAACTCTTTCCACACTGATCACACATGCGGCTTCTCTCCAGTGTGGATCCTCTCATGTCTTTTCAGATTTGCTGACCGACTGAATCTCTTGTCACAGTGTGAACACTTGTAAGGTTTTTCTCCAGTGTGAATTCTCTGGTGCTGTTTTAAATTCTCCGCTCTAGTAAAAGTCTTCTCACACTCCAAGCACATGTACTCTCTCAGACCAGTGTGTATTTTCTGATGTGCATGTAAATTACCCAGCTGTGAAAAACTCTTTCCACACACAGAACATGAATGCGGCTTCTCCTTCATATGAACTCTCTGGTGTGTCTTCAGGTCTGATGCTCTAAGAAATGTTTTGCCACACAGATCACATGTGAACGGCTTCTCTCCAGTGTGGATCCTCATGTGAATCTTAAGGTATGCTGAATCTCTGAAACTCTTCCCGCACTGATCACATGCGTACGGCTTTTCTCCAGTGTGGATCATCATATGAACATTAAGATGATGTTTGTATGTGAAACTCTTCCCGCATTGATCACATGTGAACGGCTTCTCTCCAGTATGGATCATCATGTGAACAGTAAATTGTTTTTTTTTTGTGAAGCTCGTCCCGCATTGATCACATGTGAACGGCTTCTCTCCAGTGTGGATCTTCTCATGTGTTTTCAGACTTGTTAAATTATTAAATCTCGTGTCACAGTGTGAACAATTGTAAGGTTTTTCTCCAGTGTGAATCCTCTCATGTGTTTTCAAACTTTCTGATCGACTGAATCTCTTGTCACAGTGTGAACACTTGTAAGGTTTTTCTCCAGTGTGAATTCTCTGGTGCAGTTTCAAACTGTTCGCTAAAGTAAAAGTTTTCTCACACTCAAAGCACATGTACTCTCTCACACCAGTGTGAATTTTCTGATGTGCATGTAAATGACCCAGCTGTGAAAAACTCTTTCCACACACAGAACATGAATGCGGCTTCTCCTTCGTATGAACTCTCAGGTGTGTCTTCAGGACTGATGCCCTAAGAAATGTTTTGCCGCATTGATCACATGTGAACTGCTTCTCTCCGGTGTGGATCATCATGTGAATCTTAAGGTTTGATGATTGTGTGAAACTCTTCCCGCACTGATCACATGCGTACAGCTTTTCTCCAGTGTGGATCATCATATGAACATTAAGATGATGTTTGTATGTGAAACTCTTCCCACACTGAGTGCAGGTGAAAGATTTCTTGGCTCTTCTTTTCTTTAAAAATGTATTTTTAGTCTTTGAGCGACTCAAAGGTTTTCCTCCAGGTTTGACATGATGTTCCTCCTCCACTTCACTCAGTTCTTCACTCTCCTCCTTCACTTCACTCGGTTCTTCACTCTCTTCCTTCACTTCACTCAGTTCTTCTCTCTCCTCCTTCACTTCACTCAGTTCTTCACTCTCCTCCTTCACTTCACTCAGTTCTTCTCTCTCCTCCTTCACTTCACTCAGTTCTTCTCTCTCCTCCTTCACTTCACTCAGTTCTTCTCTCTCCTCCTTCACTTCACTCAGTTCTTCTCTCTCCTCCTTCACTTCACTCAGTTCTTCACTCTCCTCCTTCACTTCACTCAGTTCTTCTCTCTCCTTCACTTCACTCAGTTCTTCGCTCTCCTCCTTCACTTCACTCAGTTCTTCACTCTCCTCCTTCACTTCACTCAGTTCTTCTCTCTCCTCCTTCACTTCACTCAGTTCTTCTCTCTCCTCCTTCACTTCACTCAGTTCTTCTCTCTCCTCCTTCACTTCACTCAGTTCTTCTCTCTCCTCCTTCACTTCACTCAGTTCTTCTCTCTCCTCCTTCACTTCACTCAGTTCTTCTCTCTCCTCCTTCACTTCACTCAGTTCTTCTCTCTCCTCCTTCACTTCACTCAGTTCTTCACTCTCCTCGCTCTCTTCCATTAGGTCTGAAATGAAAGAAATAAATTTTTATTTTCAGTACATAAAAATAATTCTAAGTCCGGCGACACACTGGCTGTGTGGCGTTTTCTATGTCTTTGCACACCAGAAACATGTCTGACGCGGCGCTGCTGCTTGGTGACATATGATAAGCCTCATTGGTGATATATTCGACATATGGGGAGAGAGTTGTGGAAGGCCTATACTTCAGGTTAAACATAAATATATAGCAGCAAAGACAATGTCGGCAGTATTGACGGCAAAATAGGCGACAGAATATTTCGTTCTGTATTGACAGGTGCAATATTTGAAAATCGATAAATATCTTTTTTTTTTACACATTTATATCTGCATTTATGTCAAAACCTAGAGACTTTCAAACATCAAAATGTCATGTATTAATATGTATTACATGGCTTGCAATTGGTTGAATTCCAATGTAGAATGCGGTCTGTTATTTCTTGTTATACCATGGTCTGGGTGAATACTCGATTTTGATTGGCTGCAGGGTGTCCGTTAAAAAGTGATAATGTACACCTAAATAAACCGCCAGGCGTAACCAAGGAAACCAAGTTATTGTTTGTAACTTGTAACTATAGATTTCGATTGTAAAACTAATTAAAATATAAACTAATGTTTTAAAAATGTGTTATTTGGCAAGTGACCATGGTATAAGCGGGTTATTAATGGACTTCGGCGGAGGCAACCGTTCACGCCTCGCCGTCGTCCATTAAAACCTGATAATGGACACCTCGTCGGGCATTAACCCTTACATAACAGACCGCTGCGAAGTATAACAGACCGTCGCCATGAAAAACAGAGCGTTGCTATGGAAGCGGAACGGCCTATTTTCTTTGGCGGAAGCAATACAATCGTTTTTAAATCAATAAACTCCTTTTTATATCAACAATTCGTGTCAAATTATTTATTTATTTTGTAGGTAGCCTTGTAATAAGCGGGATAATATATAGAGAGGCGGTCGTTATAGCGAATAACAACCCCTACAGGCTGATTCAAGACCCCTCCGCTTTCGCGCCGGGGTCCTGTTCAGCCTGTCGGGGTTGTTATTCGCTATAACGACCGCCTCTCTATACATTATCCCTTACGTATTTGTGTCGAAATGACATATAAACATCTTTTCCTATTCTATTTTGCCTGGAAATGCTTCCAACATGCTTATGCTCTTTTAAAACATAAATTAATTCCAATTATCGGGAGCGCTTTAGATTCTAAAAAGTTCTAAAATACTAACAGTATAAATAATATCTCAAATCTCCTGGTTGCTCCCCCTTTATTCCCAAAACTTTACATATTGTTCCCTTAAACTTACATGTAAAGACTTTAAAGGTACACTATAATTACAGAAAGTTACTCATTTAATTTATTTGTTTTTTGGAATTCATAATTCGTAAAACATTTGGTATATTGCAACATGGTTGCAAAAAAATGTGAACCATAAACCAGAGTTAAAATTATACTTAGTTTGACTTGACTACATCCCTTTACTGACCATTTGTTGAAAATGTAGTTCCTATTCAATAGTTGAACTGCATATCTTAAAGTGATGAAGTGCTTGAATGTTTCTAACATGAATGTTCTTCAGCATCATGAATGAATGAAGAATAAACACCAACCTCTTTGTTCTTCAGGATCTTCAGTGTGTTTCATTCTGCAGGGTTCTGGATCACTCGTGTTCTGCTGATGGGAATTTACAGCATTTATTGGGGAATTGCTGTGGGAGGAGCTTCATTGAAGATGTAATAGCTGTGGGTGGAGCTTCACTGACTGAACTGCAGATTGGTTGGAGGAGATGATCTGCCAAAATAAAATAAAAAATCAGTAACTAAGTTTGTTTTTTATAATGTCAAATGATGTCAGATGTCTGACTGTCCATTTTAATGTTTAAAATATCTTTTGCTAAAAAATGTCAAAACATAAGTTAAATAATGTTAGCTTAACAGATATATTTGTGTAAAAATTAATCAACCTAGTTATTATGACCTGTATTAAATATAATATATAACCTACCTGCATATAAAGTATTTATAAAATATTAAGTGATCATATTAAGATAATTTAAATGATTAAAAACTTCTTGGTGACAAATGTGTAAAACCTAGTAGTTTGAAGGACAGTGACAAAG
The DNA here is from genome assembly GCF_964197995.2 of Scardinius erythrophthalmus. NCBI lineage: Eukaryota > Metazoa > Chordata > Actinopteri > Cypriniformes > Leuciscidae > Scardinius > Scardinius erythrophthalmus. The sequence goes on from NC_138221.1 coordinate 15,037,410, forward strand.
TGTAAAGATTAAAAGGACAATTACATAATGTTTTGGGCTGCACTATGATCCTTTAAAGGGGTGGTACGCACTTTTACAAGTTGATTGTACTGAAATGTGTGTTGGCAGTGCCTGTACACAATCATAATAAAATGATAAAAATCCATCCAGTGTTTTTTTTTTTATCTTCTTATACGTTTCCTCCTGTCTCAAATCAAGCTGTTCGATATTGTGACGTCACAAAATCGACGCCCCTCCCACGATGGCTGATTGACAGCAGCGTTTCAAACAGAGACCCGCCCTTGCGCCCTCGTGAGCGAGCTGTCAATCATAGCACGCGCCGACCGGCGCGTTCAGTGTTGATAGCTGGAGTGCTGAGTAGAATGGCGTCTGTGATTGTGGTGTTCTGTTCTTGGGTGTAATAACGAACACAGCAGTCATACTGATGTTCCTAAATCTGAACCGCTGAAGACGCAGTGGCTGAGTTTGTTTTCGAAGGGAACATTCCCCACGATCAACGTCAATGCTTTCATGTTTGCGCGAATCATTTCACCAGACTGCTTTACAAACGAGGGTCAGTATAAAGCTGGTTATTTGCTAAGAAGCTGCTCCTGAAAAAAGGATCAGTACTAGGGCTGCACGATATGAGGAAAAGCTGCGATGTGCGATAACATTGTTTAATATTGCGATGACGATATGACTTGCGATATTATTCAAATATGAATGTTAGCTATATGTTCCCATTTCTGCTTTAATAGGTTCTTTGCGTGTTAGGTCAAACGTTTATTCGTTTGCGAGTGAGTGAGCGAGGGACAGTGAGTGTGTGTGTGTGTGTGTGTGTGTGCGCGCGAGTGAGCGAGCGTGTGTGTGTGTGCGCGCGCGCGAGTGAATGTTTGCGAGTGAATGTGTGCGTGTGATGGCACGCGTGACGCGATGACTGGTCGGAAAACAACGTGTAGTCTGACATGTTTCTTGTCCATGACAAGATTTTTGGAGTCAAATTCGTGTAATCTGACACCGTGACTATCGTAACAGACACAAAAATCTTGTAATCTGAACCAGGCATTATTCATCGTGTCAGGCTGTCTGTTGCGATGTGTTCATCGCGCGAGTTCATATCGCGATGACGATGAAAATTCGATGTATCGTTCAGCCCTAATCAGTACCAACTATTCATGTTCCTGCTGAACCTCCAGAAGAACTGAAGTGAGTGTAATGTTTTATTTACCTTTATATTAATCTTTATATTAATCTTTGCAAATCGCTTGCTGCACGCTTCACGATGAATGCGGCTATTTTTACACTCAGGGTACATTACGGCATGTTTTCTATGTACGACGTTATCAATATAATTCATAATCCCACGTTTATAATGAACAACGCGTTATGGTTATTGTGTTGTTGTGTTAGAAACGGTGTACACACAGAACAGAGGGGCGGGGTGAGCAAAGCTCATTATCATTTAAAGACACATGCACTTAAACGGAGTGCTGAAAACAGAGCTGTTTTTGACCAGGTAAAATTAGTGTTTTCTTACAATACTAATGAGAATTTTTAATTAAAGTATATTACACACTTTTAAATTAGACCCTAAAGAATCATATTAGCTTGTACAAAAATGACATTATATGACCCCTTTAACACTGTGTTTGTGTTTTTCTTTTTTTGCTGTAAACCCTTTTTGTATTTTATCCATATGCTAATTGACACATTTAATAATGTATCTGTCTGTTCATCGTAAAACAATTGATACAGATTCACACATTTTTATTTCTAATTCTAACATTATTGTGTTTATTTATTAAAAGGAGGGCAAATATCTAGAAACTAGTAAACAACTGTAAGAAAGATAAAAGTAATATAGACGACACACAGCTCTACTTAGCCCTATCACCTAATGATTACAGCCCCATTGACTCCCTGTGCCAATGCATTGATGAAGTCAACAGTTGGATGTGTCAAAACTTTCTTCAGTTAAACAAAGACAAAACTGAAGTCATTGCGTTTGGAAACAAAGATGAAGTTCTCAAGGTGAATGCATACCTTCACTCTAGGGGTCAAACAACTAAACATCAAGTCAGGAATCTTGGTGTGACACTAGAGTCAGACCTTAGTTTCAGTCGTCATGTCAAAGCAATAACTAAATCAGCATACTATCATCTGAAAAATATTGCAAGAATTAGATGCTTTGTTTCCAGACAAGACTTAGAGAAACTTGTGCATGCTTTCATCACCATTAGGGTGGATTATTGTAACGGACTCCTCACTGGCCTTCCCAAAAAGACCATAAGGCAGTTGCAGCTCATACAGAACGCTGCCGCCAGGATTCTGAGCAGAACCAGAACATATGAACATATCACACCAGTCCTCAGGTCTTTACACTGGCTCCCAGTTAAATTTAGGATTGATTTTAAAGTATTATTACTAGTATATAAATCATTCAGTGGCCTAGGACCTCAATACATTGCAGATATGCTCACTGAATATAAACCCAACAGATCACTCAGATCACTAGGATCACATCAGCTAGAAATACCAAGGGTTCACTCTAAGCATGGCGAGTCCGCTTTTAGCTATTATGCCAGCCGCAGCTGGAACCAGCTTCCAGAGGAGATCAGATGTGCTCCTACTGTAGTCACTTTCAAATCCAGACTCAAAACACTTCTGTTTAGCTGTGCATTTACTGAATGAGCACTGTGCCACTGTTCGTCCGACTGTTTGTACTGTACTGTATTTTATTTTATTTTCTAAACTGTTTTAATTATTCTTATTTCTTTTTATTATTTATTTTATTATTTCTATGTAAAGCACTTTGAATTGCCATTGTGTATGAAACGTGCTATATAAATAAACTTGCCTTGTCTTGCCTAATATGTAACGGGTCCCGGTCAGGGGTCCGCTAGCTAGCAGATCTATGTTGATAATCCTGGTCGAAGTGCTTTGGAAATAGTGGAAATATTACACAGTTATTGATGACGCGGGACAACAATTGCTCTTTTTCCATTCAACCGGATTATGTTTATTATCAACGTCATTTCAACTTGATCTGCAATCATGAATTAGCCTATAACGTTACTGTTACCATTAGTTGCTCTGTATTGAGACAGGTTACTGGATAACATGAAGTCACATATTCTTCAAAAGTACATTTCCACATAAATGTATCTTCACATATTTCCTCAACATTAACTTATCACAGGTTTATCTTAAACCATAAACACACATTTTCTCTCTAAACCATATTCACTGTTCTCTCTCATTAAACGAGTAGGCTATTTCTGTATTCATTATACATTTTGTAAGTGTTAACTTTTTACAACTGAATAAATCACATTTGCAGTTAAGTTAAATTATATTTACATTATCTAAGTACAAACTTCAATAGTAAACCTATCTTCCTCATAACTTTTACACTTCATTCCTATGAACCGAAGCTGTGTTACTAGTCTAATATTATGGGTGCGTTTCACCCAAGCTACATCTGTAAACTGCTTTTACTCTGTACATTAGCGTTATTTATTACCCCGTAATGCATAGTCTTACACACAGTTACTTTACACACACCGTAATAAACTCAGAAATATCCCCGAGCCGTTTGGAATATATAAAAGAAAACATTTGTGCGAGCGTCGGCCGCCATTTCCTCAACTTATAACGTTATCATTAGACTTGACTATGTAACGTTACACACTAACATACCTTTAGCTTATCAAACACACATCACGCTTATAACCCTTTGTAGTCGCATAAAAGATGTAAAACTAACCTGGAAATAATACACAGACATGACGCAGTGTTTTGGTCGGGATGTTCCTTTGTCAATTAACGTTACACAGACTCCAGATCAATTTGAAGAGTAGCTTTTTACATTTATTAGTCTCTTTCACAATGGCGTGCCGCCACACACACACACACACACACACACACACACACACACTGTGCTAATCTCAACAACCCTCCACCCTCGGCACATGCGCAAACATAGGCAGGGTTGCCACTACTCCATAAAACCAGCCACTATCGTTACATCTTCCTTTTTTTTTTTGACACTACTAATAATAAATCCATTAAAGATAAACATTTAAACTTCCAAACAAAATACAAACATACAAACATGATTTGAAAATACAAAAATACAATGATTTGAAATATCCTATTAAACCTCTATGACTATTTCAGTCTTTTGCAACAGTCTTCATGTTTCAATAAGCCTTTTAGGGCATTTCCGGTCACAAACAGATCTTCTCAACGTTATCATAGGCCCCGTCCACACTACTGCATTTTCGTTTAAAAACGGAGACCTTTTGCTACATTTTGCACCTCCCGTCCACACTAAAACGGCAAAAACGGAGACCCAAAACGGAGAAGTTTAGAAACGCTGCCGACCCGTTTTTCGTTTTGAATCTCCGGAGGGCGTTTTAGTGTGGACGGGTCAAAACGGAGGACTTTAGAAACGATGACGCAGAGGCTCACGCTCGGCTCTATGATTGGGTGTCATCAGTCATGGAGCATACACAGATAATATTCAGTCTCAGGCGCGGCTCGCGCGGTAAACGCGTGCATGCTAGAAATAGAACCGACGCCTATTTTTCATGCGACACGCAAGTGTGTTGGAAGCGTTTCCAGGCAAAATAGAATAGGAAAAGATGTTTATATGTCATTTTGACACAAATACATATTAATAAATTACATTTTGATGTTTGAAAGCATTTTTTTACAGTCTATGTTTGAAAGTCTCTAGGTTTACACCGGCACGCGCATGCCCAGTGGCCACAGATTAGGTATGAATTTACTCATATAGTTCAACATACCCATGAATCTCTGAACATCTTTTACACATTTCGGTCTTGGCATATGTTCGATAGCAGAAATCTTCATGGGATCTGGTCGCACTCCAGCACTACTAATGATGTCACCCAAGAACGTTAACTCAGTCACCCCCAATTGGCACTTTTCTCTGTTCAACTTCAGATTTGCACGCCTGGTTGCTTCCAGAACCCCTCATAACCTTGCATCATGTTCTTCTTTCGAAGCTCCCCAGACAATTTTGTCATCCATCGATGTATCACCACCTTCCATGTGTTCATAAATCATATGCACTGTTTTATGATACACCTCAGGAGCCGAAGCAATTCCAAAAGGAAGCCTTAAGAAACAATATCTTCCATATGGTGTATTAAACGTGCAAAGTTTTGAGCTGGCAACATCCAATTTTAACTACCAAAATCCTGATGACGCATCTGAAGGGACACGTGAAGGGACATAATCTCTTCACGTGTAGGAAGCTTGAAATGTTCTCTCTTAATTGCTCTGTTCAAATCTCTAGGATCAAGACAAACTCGAAGTTTTCCATTCTTCTTGTCCACAATCACCAATGAACTAACCCATTCTGTGGGCTGATCAATTTTTTGTATAACTCCTAAACTCTCCATTCTATCCAGCTCTTCTTTTAATTGTCTTTGAAGTGCAAACGGTACCTTTCGACATGGATGTATAACTGGAGGTACAGTTTCATCAATTTGGATTGTGTGCTCCTCTGACAGACAGCCTAAGCCTTACACATCCCCATACTCGGTTAGGATTGAGTCATACTCGGGTTCAGACTCTTTTGATTCTTCTACCACCAGCACTCTCTTCACCAGATGCAGCCTCTCACAAGCAGACAAGCCCCAAATCACTTGAAAATCCTTCGGCACCACTACAAATGACAGACTGTGTACTTTATCCTTATATCGCATTTTTGCAACACATTTTCCTTTCACTGGTATGTCCACTCCAGAGTATCCAGTTACTTTCAATTTAGCAGCATGCAACTTTGGTCAAGGCCTTAGTTTGTTGAATTCAGTTTCAGAAATGATATTAACTTGAGCTCCAGTGTCAAGCTTAAATGCTACTATACTATTGTTTATTTGCAGTTGTACGGTCCACTCTTTCTGTTCACCTCCACCTTCTGCTACTACATCCACATAGAATTCTTCCAATTCACACTCGGCATTTACTTGGCTTGATGTTCATTTACTTTTACAACAACGTGCATAATGATTAATTTTACCACAATTGTTGCAATTTTTCCCATAAGCTGGACATTGTCTCGATGGATGTTGCATCCCACAACAATCGCACATTCTTTGAGGCTTATCAATTACCATCCAGCTTCGTTCCTGTTGCGTCGCTTGTCTTGCACTTACACCGGGCGTCTGATACTTCTTTACAACATCCACAGCAGATTAAAAGGAAGTGGGAAAGAAAACCCAACAAAAGAAACAATACAGGAATGTTGGGAGTATTCCAAGTTTCAGGGGCTTGGGTTTGGATGGACAAGGGAAATGGGAGTGAGGGAATATGAAATGGAAGCCTTAGATTTCACCACGGCCAATCCAGTTAGTAATGTTTCACCTTGGCTTTTTCCAGAAGTAAAGGTCGATATTAATATCTTGGAAAAGAAAAGAGAATGGAGAACAGAGGAAGTGGGAGTTAAAACAAGCATTTACATGAGAAACAGTTATTATAATTATTTCAAGATTTACACAGATGGATCCAAGAACAAACAGGAATGTGTGGGAGTTGGAGTTCATATCCCAGAATTTAAAATAAATCTCTCCAAAAGACTATCTGACCGGTTACAGCAGAAATAATTGTATTATTTAGAAAAAATGACCAGAGTCTCAGATCAGTTTAACACATGCGGGTCTTTACTTTTTATTCTTACTCTTGAACCCCCCAAACCCACAGCTTCACATACCACTCCGTTCACCCACTGCCCCCTAGAGCATATATTCAGGAACTCCCTAACATATATGGAATTACAAGTCTTTATTCAAACTTGAATATTACATCCCCTTTTTTGAGAGCTTGGCATACTATGTCAATGAACAAGATGTGGCAACTGTGCAACTCTTTAAGATATAACCTATCAGTGCCACAACCAGCATAAAGAACGAAAAGTAAACAACATAATTATATCAACGATAATGACAAATTATTATCATTATTTTTTTTTATATATAGGGCAGTGATCCGCCTACACCCTTTACAGTTATAGATCAAGGACGACTCTTGGTTTCACTTCATGTCCGGATCTGGTAACGTAACGTGGAACAACTGAGTCAGTGGTCTTTGTGTCTGTCAGCTTAGGTTGATCCATGGGCACTGTGTGCTGAATGCTCGAAGACATTCCAGGCTCGGCAGTGGTAGGCTGTGCTCTATCTGGCAGAAGGTGACGACGATTCCTGCGGAAGACTTGGCCTCCTGCAGTACTCACATGATAAGACCTGAAGGTGTCAGCAGGTTTAATGACTACAACAGGCTTCCATTTACCCGACTCCTGAATTCGGACTTGGTCCCCAGCCCTTAGTGGTGTGAGTGGTTTTGCTGACCTGTTGTAGTACTTTGCTTGATGTTGTTGCTTTTGCTCACGCCTTGCATGAACATCATTTCCACTGACAGTTACAGGCTGCAACTGTTGGCTGGTAGTTGGTAAAATGGAGCGTAGTCTTCTGCTCATCAGTAGTTGGGCAGGTGATCTGAAACCATCCACTGGGGTGTTACTGTACTCCAACAGGCTGATATATGGGTCTTTCTTGTCCACTTTTGCTTTGTCCATTAGTGATTTGGCAATCTGCACTGCCTTCTCACTTAGCCCATTGCTCTGTGGGTAATGCGGACTACTTGTGACATGCACAAAGTCCCATGTCCGAGCAAAGTTCTTAAACTCTTTTGAGCTGAATTGAGGCCCATTGTCTGAGATGACCTTTTCAGGAATCCCATGTGTTGCAAATACTTTTTTCAGTTTCAGGATTACTTCAGCAGCTGTGGTGCTCTTGAGCTTTTCCAAATCAAAGTATCGGCTATAGTAATCTACCACTACGATGTAGTCATCACTATTCCAAGTGAGTAAATCAGTACCGACAATCTGCCATGGCCGGTTTGGTATAGGATGGGAAATGAGAGGCTCTTTTGCATTTGACATACGACGCTCAAGACAAATGGAGCACTGTTCGACCATGCAGGCGATCTGTTTGGACATGCCTGGCCAGAAAAGAATGTCCCTAGCGCATTGTTTGGATTTCTCGATTCCCATGTGGCCTGCATGAATGCGTTTAAGCATCTCTTCTCTCAGCTGCATGGGAAGGAAAAGCGGTGGTTAAGAAGAAAGGACTTGAAATATGGCAGAAATGGTGAGCGGAAGACAGGAAAGGAAGTAGATATTATAAAATACAAAAATTAGTCAGTATAAAGAGTTACATGGAAAGGACCAGGTCAGAAGGAGAGGGAGAGGAGATAAGACATGATGATAAGACATGACATGATGATACACACTCCAGTACAGTAGGTGGTATGCAACTAAAAGTTGTTTGCAATCTGCCATTAAATAAGAGGAAGAAGAAGAAGAAGAAGAAGCCTCGCTGGCAGGATTTACTTGTGTCGTTTTGGAGTGTTTCGTGATTGATTGGATGTTGTTCAGACAGCACAAAGGACTCGGGTACATTTGTTTGGGACTAATGAAGCTTGCAGTAAGAGATATGCGATTCATCTGTAAGTGTAAAGACTATGAGAACTCCTATAAGTTACAACAAGGTGGACTTTGCTCATGTGTTTGATGAATGATATGTATATTCTGGGTGTTTATATAATACACATCTTTGTTGCATCATGAAATGACTGAACCGTTTGAATCTTCATTGATATAACATTGCTAGTATTGAGAGTGTTGCAAAGCATGATGGGAAATGACTTGCTGACGACACAGCGTAATTAATGCTCATTGGCTTAAACAACCATAATGTATTGTTCTCTTTTAAAATGTTTGATTTTAAAACTCTGATATCATGTTTTTATGTGTATAAATTATATGTGAATATTCCCAAACTCTCTTACAGTGCGATCTCTATATGGGTTATTTGATTGTTGTCATAGGCCTATTTAAAAATGTATAAAAAACATGTCTGTAATTAAAGTTAAAATTGTTGATGAACACATCTTTCAAATGAAAAAAATAACAGTACTTTTGGTGTCTTGTTCATTATATTGATTTTCATATAAAAGCAACAGAACTTAAATTACATCCAGTTCATCATCAACACGGTGCATGAACGTGAATCCTGCAATATCCGCTTTTGATGTCGTAGGAGTCAGATCCACTGGGATCTGTTTTCAGTCCTCCTCTCCTCACTGCAGCGCCTACTCTCGACTTAATTTCAGGCGAGGCAAGGCGCATCTCAAACAAGCCTAATATTTCCACTGGCGCATTAACACGAAACAGGGAACTCGTGAATATTAAGCTTCGCCCAGCGTCACTGAAAATCTTCAGACACTGTATACTCATGAACACCGGCTTGCCTGCAAAAGTGGTGGCTCCAGGATTTTTTAAAAATATATTCCCTTTTTCAATAGTACATTGCAAATATACTAACAATTATTTTTTTTTTACTATCTTTAAATATATTCAAAGTATATTAGCATCATGCTTTTACCTATTTTCACAACACAACTTTTAAGACACTTTAAAATAATTGTACTTAAGTATATTTTAGAAAAATATACTTGACGTGAAAATTCTGTTTATTTGCACTTGCAGGTATGTTTAACTGTGTGATGAAAATGATCATTGTAACAATGCATTGAAGTATACTTTCAAAATACATTATATTATACAATAGTTTATTGTACAAAGTATAGCTATGTAATATTGGTTTATTAATGTGCATTTGTTATTGAAGACAAAGTGTAAAAGTTTTAGTATTTGGAATTTAAGCCAAAGGTATTACTGAGCATAGCCTATACTTTTTACTCAAATGTAATACACTTATTGTATATGGCTTGTATGTTTCAAAGACAATCGTAATGAATTTGTAATGTACTTGTAACACTAATAAAGTACACTTTAATATCACTAATCAAGCATGTAATTAGTCCCTACACAGGCGTATACTATAACTTGTCGACTTGCAGTCCCATAGACATAGGCGTAGCAACATATTATGTCGATGTAGCCTATATATTATAACAGATAGTGAGGTCTTTACAACTGCAGTAAGCTAAATGAAGGAATACGCTTATTCTTTTTAAACGCAAACAAAATGGAAAATAGCGTGGATGTCGAGACGTGTTTACAAAAGTTGAACTTTTAACTTGACACGGCATTTTAAAACATGGCTGTCATGGTAGTCAAGGAAAGCGAGGATTCACTTGCAGGAAAGGAATTTATTTAAAAAAATAATAAACAAGAACAGAACAAAAAACTCCCTCGTGGGGGAAAACAAGACAGGCCAAAAACTCAAGAACATAACATGGGGGAAACAGAGACAACGATCCACACAGACTGCAAACAAGAGGGAACTAATAAAGGGAAACTAATCAGGGGGAACAGGTGGGAGAACTCAAACAATAATCAGATAACAAGTAGGGCGGGGCTAACAATAACACAAGCACATGGCTCAACATAACAGACACCCAAGTGCAGAACAAGACAGGACAGACATGTGACATAACCCCCTCCTTAAGGAGTGGCTTCCAGACACTCCACTAGAACGGGGGGGACAGACCAGGGCGGGACGGGAGGGACAGGCCAGGGCGGGACTGGAGGAACAGACCAGGGCGGGACTGGAGGAACAGACCAGGGCGGGACGGGAGGGACAGACCAGGGCGGGACGGAAGAGACAAACCAGGGCGGGACGGGAGAAACAAACTGTCCATCGGGCGACCAGGGTGGAGCAGATTGTCCATCGGGCGGCCAGGGCGGAGACTTTCCCTCGGGCGGCCAGTGCGGAGACTTTCCCTCGGGCGGCCAGTGCGGAGACTTTCCCTCGGGCGGCCAGGGCGGAGACTTTCCCTCGGGCGGCCAGGGCGGAGACTTTCCCTCGGGCGGCCAGGGCGGAGACTTTCCCTCGGGCGGCCAGGGCGGAGACTCTCCTTCGGGCGGCCAGGGCGGAGACTTTCCCTCGGGCGGCCAGGGCGGAGACTCTCCTTCGGGCGGCCAGGGCGGAGACTTTCCCTCGGGCGGCCAGGGCGGAGACTTTCCCTCGGGCGGCCAGGGCGGAGACTTTCCCTCGGGCGGCCAGGGCGGAGAAGACCCCTCGGGCGGCCACGGTGGTGAAGACCCCTCGGGCGGCCAGGGCGGAGAAGACCCCTCGGGCGGCCACGGCGGTGAAGACCCCTCGGCCGGCCAGGGCGGTGAAGACCCCTCGGCCGGCCAGGGCGGAGAAGACCCCTCGGGCGGCCAGGGCGGAGAAGACCCCTCGGGCGGCCACGGCGCAGGAACTGGAACAAACACCACCGGCTCAGGCACTGGGACTGGCCCCACCGGCTCAGGCCCTGGAACTGGCACCACCGGCTCAGGCCCTGGAATTGGCACCACCGGCTCAGGCACTGGAACTAGTCCCACCGGCTCAGACTCAGACACCACCGGCCCAGGAACAGACATAGACACAGGAACAGGCACAAGAACAGGCACAGGAACAGACACAAGAACAGACACTGGAACAGACACTGGAACAGACACTGGAACAGACACTGGAACAGACACTGGAACAGACACTGGGACAGACACTGGGACAGACACGGGCTCCGGCTCAGGGACAGACACGGGCTCCGGCTCAGGGACAGACACGGGCTCCGGCTCAGGGACAGACACGGGCTCCGGCTCAGGGACAGACACGGGCTCCGGCTCAGGGACAGACACGGGCTCCGGCTCAGGGACAGACACGGGCTCCGGCTCAGGGACAGACACGGGCTCCGGCTCAGGGACAGACACGGGCTCGGGCTCAGGGACAGACACGGGCTCCGGCTCAGGGACAGACACGGGCTCCGGCTCAGGGACAGACACGGGCTCCGGCTCAGGGACAGACACGGGCTCCGGCTCAGGGACAGACACGGGCTCCGGCTCAGGGACAGACACGGGCTCCGGCTCAGGGACAGACACGGGCTCAAGCCCTCCGTGCTTACGTAGACAGAACGCAGTGTTTCAGGACCTCAGACCAGTTCTTTGTCTGTCATGGTGGGAAGCTGAAGGGAAAGGCTCTCTCCAAGCAAAGGTTGTCTCACTGGATAGTGGACGCCATTGCTTTGGCATACCAGCAGCAAGGTCGACCATGCCCCCTTGGTGTGACATGCGATATTTCCTTAGGTGAGCCTCCCGCAGGCCCTGAGTTCCTCCATCACTGTTGATGTCAACGCCAGAGTTATGCCACCGGCAGCTTTTGCGCTTGGCTATCTGCATCCATGTGCATGGTTCCCCCTCTGGGCGACCCCCACATGTGTATTCCACTGTAAGCCTCTCTGAGCATGTGTCTTTCCCTTGGCAAGCCACCTTGCCACCCCTGGGGTTGAAATATTCCACCTGCAGCTGGACACCCCAGTGATACTCTATATGCAGCCCCTCCGGGTCATATGTGTATTCCAAGACCCCAAGGGCTGGCATGATTGCATATTTACACTGAGATATGCTTCCCAGTGTACCTTGGTATTCCTGTGTTAAGTAGGAGTCCTTCGTCTGTGCCAGTCTCACGACAGGGAGCTCAGACTTACGCAGGGCACTGGAAGACAGCCGAGGTGGTGTGATTAGACTGGGAATCCCATTCGTCGTCACTGACGTAACTCGTAGTGACCACGAAAGGGAACGTCTCGGTTAGGTATGTAACCCTCATTCCCTGAGTAGGGAATGGAGACGTTACGTCTCCCTGCCACTTCCGCTGTACCGCTGGGAACGCCTGAGTTCAGTCTCAGCTCCACAGCGAAGAAAAATATCTGCATGTTGCCAGCGCACTTCCTTATATACCCACGACGTAGGGCCGACTTGCGCTATGCAAACTCCGCAGACCCATGGCATTTTCTTGCCATTGGCTCGTTTTGTATACTCGAAGGTGAGAGGCTTTCTAAGTGAAACCCCATTCGTCGTCACTGACATAATGTCTCCATCTCCATAAACCATTTGGCGCATTAGCAAGGGGTGGAACCGTGAGACCTTAGATAGTCTTTACTTTTTTGTATACAAAATGTAGTCAGTCAATCAACCAAGTTATTCAGCCAATACACTAACTTTACATTTCATCTGACATTCATTAGGAAATTTAATTAGGCAATTAAAATATCCAGGTATAATAAAATATATTCCAGACTTTTCAAGGGCCCTCTCTCGCTTTGGGACCCTGGTAATCAGTACTGGTTTAACCCAAGCGGCAACCTCCCTGTCTCTCTCTTGAAACCAACACGGAAGTGAATTCAATGGCTAAATGTTAAAATACCCAACTTTACAGCAGAAAAAAACATGTTTATAGCCTGGTACAAAAAGTGGCTTTGGTCTATAAAGCTTATTTTTCCCTTCATGACAACTGTGAGGGGGGTGAATTTTTTTTATAACTCATCCGTTTACATTATATTAAGCCTTAAAGTTCTGTATAATTAAGGGTGTCCACTTTTGAGTGACAGGTGGATTCCCGCTGCAATGGTCATTAGTCATCATTAGCCATTTGTCTGCTGTGTGTTAGCCATCACGTTATCTAATTGTCTGACTGTAAAAATAAATAAATTCGGGAGTGATGCGCTACCAAGATGGCGACGGTCGGCCACGCCCACTTTAGGCTTCAAAAACGGTCTTCAGAAACCTACGGGTGACGTCACAGACACTACGTCCATATTTTTTTTTACAGTCTATGGTTTAACCCCCAGTCCGACGCCTCTGATGAAGAAGACATTTGTACTGAAGTCCACTTCAATTCAAGTGTGTCAGATCAGAGGAAGTTACCAACCACAGGAGGAGCTGATGATGTTTAAATGAAAAGCTGTAACTATATATAATGAAGAGTAAGAGCTGTAACTATATATAATGAAGAGGAAGACTGAAATTTCATAAAGTGTGTAAATAATAGAAACGCCTTTATTTAAATGCAAATGTTCGAGTATTTCATTTGTGAAGGTAAAGCCTGTACTCACTATACTCCCAATTACAAGAAGAAACAAACTGCTCTTAAACTGTGTGTGTGACTGTGTGGCTGTGGAATCTTTAACCTCTGGACACACATACACCCAAAGCAGCAACATAAGCATAAATTAAGAAGACATTTGTACTGAAGTCCACTTGAATTCAAGTGAAGCAACACTTCTCTGTTTCATCACTCAGTGTGTCAGATCAGAGGAAGTTACCAACCAGAGGAGGAGATTATGATGTTTAAAGGAGGAGCTGTAACTATATATAATGAAGAGGAAGAGCTGTAACAATATAAAATGAAGAAAAAAAACTGTAACTATATATAATGAAGAGGAAGACTGACAGAAACACAAAATGGCTGATAAGTGTGATCTGTGTCTGCTGGGACTGATCATTCTCTCTTCACTTCTCACAGGTAAAGAAATCTGTATTTTCTCTAAAGACATTTAGTGGAATTAGTCTGGAAAGAGTTCATTTGAACATGCTCAGTTTATTCTTGCACACATTCACGTTGTGATCTCAGAGTTGTGTATTGATACACACAGATCATACTGTATTATTCCTGATACTGGACATAGTGTCACTCAAACATCTGATGATGAAGAATTATCGGTAACACTTTAGAATACTGTTCATTAATGAATTACTACACAGGAACAAATGAGTAATGCATTAGTAACACTCTAGTAACTACTATTAACTAACAAGAAACTCTGATTAATGAATTAGTAAGTAATAGCGCTCAGTCGGATGTGGTAGTTCACTATTAGCTAATCAATAGCTACTATTTTTCATACCTCACTGAAGACTATAAGAACTACTATATACAGGTTAATAATTAATATTTATAATGCACAATGTTTATTAATATAAGGTAATGGTAGCCCATTAGTAATGAATCAAGTGTTACTACATCCTTCTAAAGAGACTAATAATAATTTGGATCAGTATTCTAAAGTAAAAAACATGATAACAACCTAATATTGACTGAAGTCATTGTAAGCTTTTAAGGCTTTTGTAAGGTTTTGGATAGTAATGAATCAAGTGTTACTACATCTTTCTAAAGGAACTACTAATTATTTGGATCAGTATTCTAAAGTGAAGATAATGGGAACACACTAGTAATGACTAAAGTGTTACCAAATCCATTGGAAGGAATTACTATTCAAAATCTTACAAAAATCTCAAAGCTTACAATGACTTCAGTCAATATTAGGTATTTATCATGTTTTTCACTTTAGAATACTGATCCAAATAATTTGTAGTTCCTTTAGAATGATGTAGTAATACCTGAGTCATTACTGGTGGGTTACCATTACCTTTTATTATAAATTATGCATTATTCATGTTAATTATGAACCTGTAGATAGTAGTTCTCTGGGAGGTATGAAAAAAATTGTAGTTCTTGATTAGCTAATAATGAACTACTACATTAATCTGAGCGATATTACTTACTAATTTGTTAATCAGAGTTTCTTGTTAGTTAATAGTAGTTACTAGAATGTTAATAATACATTACTCGTTTGTTCCTGTGTAATTATTCATTAATGAAGGAACAGTATTCTAAAGTGTTACCGAATTATCTTCATATTAAGAGTGTGTCAGTGATCTGAATAGCTCTCTGATAAAGACTAATAGTTTATTCTGGAGAGTGTGTTGTTTGCTTTAAGTGAGGAAAAAGATTGTATTTGAATCTGCTTTTAACATGTGTTTCAGGTATCAGTGGAGTAGAAGTTACTGATATGTTGATCAGTTCTGGTGAAAATGCTCGTCTGTCCTGTAACAATGCTCTTTCTGACTGCAAATCAACTACATGGACCTACTCTATCAGCTTCAGACATTCAGCAGCAGTTGAACTGATTACTGGAGGGATAAAGCAGAGCAACACAGAAAAACATGAGAGACTGAGTCTGGAGTCTGACTGCTCTCTGAACATCAAGAACGTCACAAAAGAAGATTATGGATATTACAGCTGCCAACAATATGTGAATGGCAGACAACCAGTAACTGGTGCATTTGTTTTTCTGTATGTTATTCATGGTAAGTTTATGATTATGTGGTCAATTTAAAAAAGGGCAGATTCTCTCTTTAAACTCAGATGATGATTGAAGAGTCTGTGATTTGTGTCTTTTGTTCAGTTTCAGTTTCAGTGTCTCCATCATCATCATCATCATCATCATCATCATCATCATCATCATCTTCATCCTCACAGACTGAGATCAGTCCAGGCCGCTCTGTGACTCTCTCCTGTCAGTTGTATTCATATGCTGGATTCTCCTGTGTTGATTGGGTTCGTTCTGAGGGATTTGAGCTGTTGTGGGTGAATCAGGCTGGTGTTGATCTGAAGACAGACTCCAGATATCAGATATCATCATCATCAGATCAATATCACTGTATCATCATCACTCTGACTACAACACTCCTGAATGAAGATAACAACAGAGAGTGGAGATGTCAGCTTACTCACAGAAATCAACTCAAGACCTCAGTCAGATACACTGTCAAGTATTCAGGTGAGAAAACACTCTCATGAATCAGTGTTAGAAGTTGTCCTGTGTTAACTAGTTAAAATATGATGATAATATTGTACAGTATGAATCATCTGAACAAAAATTCATCCTTTACAGCCCAAGCTGATTCAACGACAGCAGTGAATCCTTCTACACGAGGTACATAACGATGCTGATGCTTTTACGCTATTGATTATTTTATTCACAGAATAATCTCTATTCTAGAATAATTCACAGCTCGATCTCTTCTTCAGGCATAGTGATTTCTGTCGCTGCAGTCGCTGTTCTCCTTCTTGCTCTTCTCTGGCTGATCTGCAGAAAAAGAGCTGGTGAGTTTTCAGATTTACTCATTTACAACAATTAAAAACAGTTCAGATGAGCAAACAAACACATCATGTTCAGATTGTAAGATCATAGAAACATGTGGATTATATGAAATTCTCAAACAGAAGTTTAGTCCTGCTGAGAATTCCTGTAAAGTCAATATCACATAGTTATCTAGTGAAACAACAATCGTTCCCTTTCGAAATGTTTACTCGTATTGCACCTTTGCAAGACACTGAGGAACTCCTTTTCTCAGAATTTTGAAGCCTTTAACCTGATAAGCTTCACCAGTGCGCCGTCGCACTGAATCATTCTTTGTTTAAATAGTTCAGTTAGATTTAATGTTATTACCTTGACAAACTATACATCATTAAAAAGATATAAGATTCAAGTTTCAGTATTTGACCACTATTGTATTCTGAGAAACCTATAGTGACAGTTATGTCTTAATTTGTGTCAGGAGTTATGTAATGAAAAAATGAGTCAAAACCTTTAATATGAATTATGAGCGTCAGCTGCTCCCATTCAGAAAAAAAACTCCTGTGCAGTCATCATGACAGTGCTCTCAGGGCTTTTAGCACAAAAATTTGCAGATTTGGAGAAATATTGATAGATTCTCATAGGTTTATGTCAGATTTCTATAGAAATATTGAAATATTATTCCTCTCTATATATAGAGAGGAATAATATTTATTGAATTTGTACCCAAAATGGGCCAATATAATCATCAGTCCTGGATACTCTGATGTACTGTGTTTTCAGTCCACACTGGCAGCCTGAGGACGCCCTATGCACATTTAGTCCATATATGGAACACATGAAGAAGAGCCATGTCATGTGACATTCCAGGAAGTCCCTGACATAAACAGAGATTGCTGTAACATGAAGATAAATATGTTTTTGAGACAATAAACATGATTGCAACGATATATGATTTATCTGTGTTCTTCAAGCCATGTCAGGTATTTTCATAATAATAGATTATATTTATATTGTAATGCTAATCGATATAGACCTTATCATTGTGCAGAATACTATATAATAATATATTTTCAGATTTTTTTTTTTTCCGAAGCCAAATCAGATCACAGAAGGTTATTTAAAGGTTAGGTGTAAGGTTATTTAAATGTGTATTGATGGCGTGCTAAGCTAACATGCTAGCTAGCCCAAGATGCCCCTGCCACCTAGCTGTTATTTTTTTGAAAAAATTTAAATAGGAATGCTTACTGAAATGTTTCTTATATTCAAGAAGGGCATTTGATACAGTTTCAAATGTGAAGTGAGAACTTTGATAAAATAAATTAGGGATTGAAACAGCGTGTCTAGCCAGTCGTTAGTAATTATAATGCAGACAAAAGAAAAGCATATTTAGAGCCATAACCAGGCTGGAGAGGTGTGAATGTGTGCAGGAGAGACTGAGTCTGAATGGGGATCGTTTGCACCACAAAACAATAGAGACAACAGACACTGAATGGATGATTAGAAGATGATGACAAACATCAGTTTGCATTTTAGTGTCTAATCAAAATAAAGTCACATGACACGATATTTAGAAACATTTAATTAAATAGAGTTTTAGACTTGTCATCTTCATATTTTATATATAATATGGTCAGACATGTGGCTTTAGCTGCAGTGCATTTCTAGATTGATACAGTGCCAACTTCAATATTTTCATGAAGATATTTCATAAAAATAAATTTCTAATAACTTTATAAAACTTTGAAGCTATTTATAACAATTTTGTTCATTATGACAATAATTAATCCCAAACTTACAATAAACTTTCAAGTGTCAGCTTTCAAATGAGAACATAATTGTGCTTTTAGTGCAAAGGGTTCATGAACTGTATTTAGTTTGGGTATGCCATTTCTGGGCATTTTTCAAAAGTAGGCTAACAGGTTAATTCAAAAACGCAGTTCCACTGCACACCTATAACAGTGCAGCGATCTGAGCGCGTCTGTTGGTTTTTCAGTGGGAACTGCATGAATCTATGGCGAAGCACCGTGTCTGCGGAAGCCAATCGCAGCTCATCCCGCAGAGAGAGCACAGAGCCTGCCGAAAGTGGTGGGGCATCTGCCTATAAAAGCTGCTCATATTCACCATAGGAATTAGATTTATTTTCCTTCAGTGAAAAACTTACGTCATTGATTCTCGAAGAAGCCTTCTTGCCGTCGAAGAAGCCAGGCAGCTGCTGCAGCTGACTTAACTGTCTCCCCTGCCCTGAAAATTTTCTGCAACGTTATTGCAAATGTCGCGTGGTGGTTGCGGCACGTGCAGAGCCCTTCTGCACCCCACTGACGAGCACAGTGAGTGCATTGCCTGTTTGGGGAAATGCCACGATCACCGAGACGAGCTGCTCTCACTGCGAGAGTGTGTCTCTCCGCTCTCTGAAAAGGCTCCTACCCTCGGGCTCTCCTGTTTCCACAGCGGGGTCGGAGGACTGGACGATCGGACACAAGCAAACTCATGCCGGCCCAGCCCCCGTGTGCCTCACTCTGCCCCTAACTAAGCAGGCTCAGTTCTTCATACCATGGTGGTCCTCCGGGTATTTCAGGCCAAACTCCTCCGGCCTAAGTATGAGCCTGGATCAGACACAGCCACATTTCGTGACCACCACAGCGCTAGACAATGCAGACAGGACTGCCTTCCTTGAATCCCCAATCTCCACCACCGGTTTCTTCGGTTCTGCAGTTGATGGCTTCGCCGAGCGATTCACGATGGCACAGAAGTCTTTGCAAGCAATGCGCCACTCCAGCTATACTACATTGAGTCGCCAGAAAATAGTGCATAGTCAATACTTTGGTAAGGAGCATTGTGGCACAAGTCCTTTGTGCCATAGTAATGAGCTTATTAACAAAGGGAGTCATGGAAACAGTTTCTCCTCCCCACAGCGAGTCAGGCTTCCACAGCTGCTACTTCCTCGTTCCCAAGAAGGATGATGGCCTCAGGTCCGCCCTAGACCTCAGACATCAGACATCCGTGGTTGATCTCATGAAGGAAGGTGGTTAACACGGACTCTTCCAACACAGGTTTGGGAGCTCTGTGCGAGGGCAGACAGACTTTCGGCTTCTGGTCGAGCACGGAAAAATCGCTGCAAATCAACTGCCTGGAAATGATGAAGGTTTTTCTGGCCCTCAAAACCTTCCTACCAGACCTAATAGGACACAATGTCCTAGTCCTGTCGGGCAACATGGCGGTAGTGCCCTAAATAAACCACCAAGGTGGACTCAGGTCATGGCCTCTGTACAGACTAGCCCAACGCCTTCTATTATGGGCACACCGCAACCTGCGCTCTATGCGAGACTGAACCAGGGAGCAGACATGCTGTCCCTGGATGACGTGTTCCGAAGGGAGTGGTCCCTCCATCCCCAGAGCATCAATCTGGAGCATCTTTGGCAAGGCAGAGGTTGAACTCCGAAGGCAACTCTCACTGCTCAATATTCTTTACAAAGAACACAGATAAGCTGGTCCACGAATGGCCCATCCTCCCCCTTTATGCCTTCCTCAAGTCGTGCTGCACCCTCAGGTCATTAAACGGATCAGGGAAGACAGGTGTGCCATCCTTCTGGTGACCTCTCTCTGGCGGACCCAGCATTGGTTCCCCAAGTTGATTCAGTTCTTGCAGCAGCCCCATGGCAAATTCCCCTGAGGAAAGACCTCCTTTCCCAGGCGAACAGGACAATTTGGCACCGCTGACCCAAGATGTGGGCCCTCCACGCATGGTCTGTTTTCTTTGAATGGAGTTCAGTCCAGAACCAGGACCCTTTATCATCCGAAGTACCTCTGATACTCTCTTTCTTAAAGTAAATTGCAGGTTAACCACCACAACCAATTAATGTGTAAATTAAAGTGCTCAATATTTATATATTTAAACATTTCTGTCTTAAAATGCGTTAAAATAACATTTATTGGGGTTTCTTCAAAGGTAGCATGTTTTTACAGTAACTGGGTGATGACGTCATAAGAGGGAGTAGCAACCCATAGCAACCCATACTCTGCTAGCCTGGTGCTAACCCGGATAACATTAGGGAACAAGCTAAAGTCTTTTCAAAATCTTGCCGTCATGTAGAATAACAAGGAGGGACAACGACTGAAGACGTTATTTACTTGCATGGTGTCAGTAGTCCTAATCAGAGCTGTAGAGATGAACACACTGCACAGGCACAATGGCGCTTTACCGGCATCTGCTGACAGAACGCGATATTGTCAGTGTTAAAATGCATCTCCGCAACGACACGGAGCTGTTGCGAGATACGTGCCTTTAACTGGATTAAGCCGAGAAAAGCCGTTTTGGATGGAACAAGCTCAAAGCGGATGAGCGCAGCCCATGGGAGGGCAAGTGTGTTTCTGAGGCGGGGTCCAGTTAGCGAAAGATGAACAAAATCCACCTAGTGCCCCGAGCAACCGAACTCTGAACGCCGTGGAGGTGAATTTTGATGTTTTCGTACATCCCGCATAAACACAATAGTTACCATTTTTGCTAGCTAGGTCTCCAATATAACTGCTAGCCTACTTGCCGTTAGACTAACGGGTCGGTAATTCTAGGCTTGGAGTCCCTCTTATGATGTCACGCCTAGCTTAGTGGAAGGGAGGGGGAGTGCTTAAAACCACTGTAAAAAGTACCAACTTTTCATATTATATTCAGCATTTTGGTATAAAAAAACATACAAAACAATGGTGGGCGGTTCTTATCTTTATGTTTAATAAGCACATTGCATTATCTTTGTGAAAAATGTAACCTGCAATTTACACTTTAAAAGAGCTAATTGACACGGGTCACACCCCCTCCATGCTAAAAGTCTATGTGGAGGCCATAGCAGCACACCACGCTCCCTTGGCCAGCCGGGCTCCTGCCACTTTCGCTTAAGACCGCACTATTGCTAGCATTAGCATTGGTAAAGTAAGTAGGTGACCTGCAAGCTCTCTCCGTCAGCGCTTCCTGCCTCGAGTTTGGGCCTATCGACTCGAAGGCCATCCTCAAGCCAAGGCATGGCTATGTGCCCAAAGTGCTCTATACTCATTACTTTATTTAACACAAAAATAAATGTGTGTGTGTGTAAACATTCTCAGCATGAAATGTGTCTGTTCCTGTGGGTTAACTGCACCATCACATGTGTTATACTTTGCTCTGCCTCAGAACAGCTGTATTCTGCGGTTTTTGTGCTGGCTACCAAATAGTCTGATAAACTCCTCCATGTCCAGGGAGTTGGCTCTCTGTGACTCTACACTGAGCAATCCCAGGTCACTCAGTCGCTCATCAGACATGGTTGTTCGTAGGTGGTTCTTGATTAGTTTCAGGGTGGAAAAACTCTGTTCACAAGAAGCAGTGCTTACAGGTATTGCAATGGCAATTTTGCACAACCGAAAAAGTTCATGGAACACCTCTTTGAAAGGTTCCAGAAACACTGTGAACTCCAATAGGCTGGTGAGGCTTTGCATGCCTTCTTTCCTTTACCTCTCCAAAATCCTTTTGGCTTGGTGCAGCTCATGCTTCAGATCATCCAAATTTGACTCATAGATCTCTGCGAATGAAAAAAGTGGTGACTCTTGTAGAAAGCTGTTGCTGTTAGGATGGAGTGCTTGAACACCGCTCATTATGTTGCAGTTGGGCTTGGAGAAACGTTTCTGTAATTCCCCAATAACAGAGTCAAGGATTGGATAGAAGATGTTCTTTCTAAAACCATCTTTGTCATCTTGGTCACTTGTTTGTGCGCCAACAGTGGATGTCACTACAGATCCTTCTAGTCTAGAGCTGGTCTTACGTTGCCTTTTTTTCACACTTTCAATGCTGATATTACACTTTTGAGCTGTGTTTAAGATTTCTCTCCATAGCTCATCACAAAAGGATTCTTCTCTGTAACTCTTAAATGTGTCCTGAAGTGCTTCAATAAGCTCAACAGCTCTTGCTAGGTCTACTGAAGGTGATTGAAGCATATCAGATAGAAGCTTGGTGTCACCCAGCACTTTGCAGAATGTTGCTTGAAGCCCAATGAAAGGCAAGTCAATTTGGGCAAGAAGACCCCGTGCCTTCACAGACCGGTCCCCACTTCTCTCTTCAGCAATATCTTCAAGGACACACAGCACTGCAGGTAACCTGTCCATCATATTACGGCAGGCAAAGTGCCTGCATGCCCATCTTGTGTCGCTAAGCTTCTGAAGCTCTCTAGGCTGACCTCCATACATTTCTTTCTGAACTTCAAGCCATTTGTGGTGAATGTATGAGCCTGACATGAAGACATATAGTTTTTCCAGTAAAGAAAAGAAACATGATGCCTCAGGTACTGACTTGACAGTATCAACTAAAACTAAGTTCAGGCAATGTGCATTGCAATGCACATATAACGCATGTTTTGCCACAGCCTTTATGCGTGCAGAAACACCTGTATGTTTTCCACTCATTACAGACGCTCCATTATATCCCTGGCCTACAAGATTGCTTCTGTAATCCAGTCCATATCTCTCAAGACAATTGATGATCTTCCCTGTCAAACCTTCAGCATTTATACTATCACCTTTTTGAAAATGTAAAAAACTCTTGTGTACTGCACCCTTATAATAATATTTGGTTCTTTTTTTTTCTTCATGTCCTTAGTTTCATCAACTCGAACACTGAATTCCTCGTTTTCTTTGACTTCTTTGATATTTTGTCGAACCATCTCTGCCAAACACTCCAGGATTTCTTTTTGTGTGGTATTACTTGTGTACTTAGCATTTCCGCTGGACAGTTTTTTCTTCACTATTGGGTCATGGTTTGCTATTTGCACAATATGGCCAGAAAGTTCCCATCATTCTCAGACTCCTCTGACTCACGATGGCCTCTTTGGGGAATATTTTGTGTAGCAGTAAGCAGGAGAACATCTGCCACAGTTTTTATATAGCCCTGATTCTCTTTGACTCTTTTTAGGTAGTCTTTATATTAGTCCTTATATAGTGTTTTTTTTCCAGTTTGCAAAACCAGAGCTTGAAGTGAAGGAAGATTGAGGGGCAGAAGGGTGTGAAAAATGTCTGCATACAAAACAATGGGCCGAGTTCTGGCTTTGTGAATATTCTATCCATGGATATTCTTTATACCATGTAGAATTAAATGCCCTTCTTTTTTTCCTTTGCTGTGTTATAGGAAACATCGCTAAGTTAGGCTGCACAGGACCAACCGCTCTGGATTGTGAAATATCTAAATAAATAGACATATTGATAAAGAAAAGATGAGTCCCTGTCATTTCAACATTAACAATGTTCATAGTAAAATGGCCTAAAACACTTGAAGATGACATTTGTCAACATACCTTGAGGTCCAAGTGGAACAGCAAATTCTGTTCCAGATAGGACTGGTTGGTGCTCTCTGTCACTATCACCTCCAGAATCTGAACCCCTTCTGCTGCGAAGCCTGATAAGGGACTGGTCTTCTTCTCCCTCAGAGGTTTGGGAGTTTTCATCACCTTGTAGATCTAAAACATAAATCAGATAATTCCATGTTAAATATTTATCTATGAAGTGGTATCATGTGAACTGGCTGCAAAGGTAAAAAATAAGAAAATGCATAAAAGGTTCATGTTCTGACTTTCACCTGTTGCTGCAGATAGGTGGCTGCTGATGTAGCCCTCACTGTGTCTGGCAGCTCCATGCTTGCTCATTTGTTAGCCCTGCCTGGTGGAATTTTGGCTCTGACCTGTATTGGACTGCACTGCGTCTGACTGTCCCTGACATGGTTTCTTCTTGAATAAACCTTGGATGTCCTGTTGCTGTGTCTGAATGTGTCTTTTTTTTTTTTTTTTTTTACTAAATTCTACCTTAAAATAAACAAAACCCCATTTAATAATAGGAATAGTTCACTTTAAATAAATTGTCATAATTTACTCATCCTAAAGTTATTTCAAACCTTTGTGAGTTTTCTTCTGCTGAACACAAAAGAAAATATTTTGAAGAATCTTGGTAGCCAGAAAGTTGATGAACCCCATTGACTGCTATGTTATTTTTTTCCTTCTATGGAAGTCAATGGGGTCCATAACTCTATTCTTTTTTTGTGTTCAGCAGAAGAAAGAATCTCATACAGGTTTGAAACAAGTTTAGGGTGAGTAAATGACCATTTCAATTAAGTGAACTAATCCTTTAAGTAGGCTATCTAAATTACACAGTTGCATGTAGCTGGTATTAGTTAACATTCAAACATTTCAGTGTTTATCAGGCCTTTTTAGGAAATTATTATTTTGCCTTTCTTTAGTCTTTAAAACAACAGATAAAGTAATATTTATCTACTTTATATGTATGTGGTGGTGTGTGCATTGCCAACGCATTATCATCCTTAGGCATCATATACTGACACTTTTGACATTTCGTCGACATCAAACGCACATGGCACCCTTTAGCGTCAATATGACACGCACAGAGCTTTGTTTGGATATGGGTAGGTTTAGGTCTAGTGTAGGGTTAGGGTTAGACCGCTAGGAGGCGCCTTCTGGCCCATTTCTATCTGCGTCTCATATTGACGCTAAAGGGTGCCATGTGAGTTCGATGTCGACGAAATGTCAAAAGCGTCAATATATGACGCCCTAGGATGAGAACAGGCTGGCATTGCTGCTGAATAACACTGACAAAGTCAATTCTATTCAGTAGTCTGCCAAAGTTACGTTAGCTAATCTACTAGCTACATACAATAGCTTGGTCAGTCACACATATGAAAGTATCAGACTACATGCATAAGATGCGATATTTCAAAATATATAACTTAATACATAGCTTGGTCAGTCACACGCTAAAGTATCAGACTAAATACTAACATACGATGCGATATTTCAAAATATATAAATTAGTGTGTACATACCGTAAACACTGACGTGTCGTGGTGTCTCTCTCCTCCTGTTTTAAAAACACGCAACTGTGCTTCAGAAAGTGATTGACAGCGCGCTGGTCCAATGGTCCAATGGGCATTTTCAGGTTGACAGTAAATCTAGCACAATGAGATAGGAGGTGGGGCACCAGGGGGGGCAAATCATATTCCGGGGGAGCCGGTCCCACCCCGTGACCCCCCTCTAGACACGCCACTGGCTGGTCCTAGCCTCCATCTTTGCCAGATTTTACAAACTGAAGATCACTGCGCATCAGGCACAAATCATCTCTGTCTATTTGGAGTTCACCTCAGAGGGAGCTCAACCCACTATAACCTCTCCGGAGTCTCTGACCTCGGTCCGAGCCCCTTTTTTGCTCAGCTTAACTTGCCCTTCCCTAGGCTGGGAACATGTCGTTATGCTCACATACTGTAGCACAGCATGATTGGATTGGTTCCCCATAGTGTCTCGCAAAGATGCAATACGATTAAATGTTTCAAAAGAGAACATCTCGTTTCTTGCGCAACCTCGGTTCACTGAGATAATGGGAGTATTGCATAGACGTATGCACTATGTCGTTACAAGACTGGTGTTTGTCGCTTCAGTCGAATTAAACCTGATTCCTATGAGCTGCTTTTATAGGCAGATGCCCCACCTCTTTCGACAGGCTCTGCGCTCTCTTCGCAGGATGTGCCGTGATTGGCTCACACAGACACACTGCTTTGCCATAGGTTAATGCAGTTCCCACTGACCAGCCAATAGACACGCTCAGATCGCTGCACTGTTATAGATGTGCAGTGGCACTGCGTTTTTGAATTTAAGGCTTCAAAATTCAGAGAAAAGGAGTTTTCCCCATATCATGTAGCAAAGACGCAACACTCATTTCCATTATTTCAGGGTACTGAGGTTATGTAAGTAACCGAGACGTTTTTATTACTCACATTAATGGATGAAAAAAAAAAAACGTATTATTAAGATTCTGTTTTGCACGTGTGTTTTATCATAACTCATATTTCATGAGGCACTTGTTTTCAGATAATAAAAGAGGGACTTACGACTCTGTGGTGAGTTCAGTAATGCATTGATTTAGATGTAATTATTATTGATTATTGTCTTTAAAGCTCAATAAAGTGTCATTCATGCAGTTTAACTGTTTGTTCTGAAGGTCAAAGATGAGAATGATCATAAAGGGACAAATGATGCGATCAAGATGTCCATTCCTCCCACAGCAAGAGCCAATGTGAGTCCACTAAATCATCAAACATTACGTTCACTGTCTGTTCAATAATGTGATTCAAAAGCTTTTGTGTTATTCTACATATTATAGTGAGAGATATGTCTGTTCTGTGTTAAACTTGACTCTCTGCACGTTTGCATTGATGTTTAGGAGCAGACAAATGATCATGTGACTTATTGTGTCCACTAAAACCAGTCCTATTCAGAGAAAATCACAGCAGCTTCTCTCATCTATGTGAGTTTGACTGTGTCAGAAGTTTAGGAAATAAATGAAGCTCTAATGCTCTAATGCTCTAATAATAATAATAATAATCGCTGGGGTTCAAACATTGATGGACAGAATCTGTTCTTTCAGGATCATGACGATACAGTGACTTATGCTGCCATCAGAGGAAGAGAAGATCAACCGCAGGATCAACTTTACGCCTCTGTGAACAAGAACAAGACCTTCACAAATAAACATTAATGATACAGATCATGCCCTTACGGAACAAAAATATATGGGATATACTGCCAAATATAATGCGATATATTCCATAATACATTTCCATATATCGGAACCTAGTGCTTATATTTTTTAATATACTGCAATATATGCATTGACCATGTATGTATATTAATAGATATTTACATTTTACATTTAGTCATTTAGCAGATGTCTTTATCCAAAACGACTTACAAATGAGGAACACTCATCAGTAATGTCTGTGCTCTCCTCAGCACAGTGATAGTCTCTTGGCTAAATACTTTTGTACATTTAGGTGTGCTTGTGCTTTTGTTAACTAGCTTGAAAAAATGAAACATTACATTATTTCTCTATGTGTGTTTATGCTCCATGAGTAACTATATCTACAATATATTACACATGCAGTACCATATCTGATCACATATACATATTATGAAGTATATAAAATACATATAAAGAAATGTACATATTGAATATAAAGAAAAATACATACATTATATTGTACTAGTAAATATATTGTTACATATTTTCAGTATTTGAAAAGCAGCAATTCCTTATGTATTATTCAATATATTGTAATATATTAAAGAAGTATTCTTGAAATGTAATATTCAATTTGGTATCTTATTAAACATTGTGTTCCTAGATTGAAGAATTTTATGTTGGCTGTACATTTAGCTAACAAAGGTTAATATAAATAAAATAAATACAGCTAGACTTGAGGGGCAGTGTAGCATATGTGACTAATAAACTGTAAATTAAGTAACACTCCCAGTCTACTAATACATGTTCCTGGTCTTGCTACTAGTCTCAGAGCACACTTGTCCTCTTTTATTTATTTTTTTCTTTAGTGCGACACATGACTGGTTTCAGACTACTGGGCACTGTGGGCAGAATACTTTTTACCATTTGATTAAAACAATGTGGACTTAGTCCATCTGAAATTATATTCCATCTAAATTATTCTCAAAACTGCACTGTTTTACATGCATTCACATTTTCTTTTTGAGGTGGAGATTCTATGTGTAAATTTAAAAGGAATAAATGAGACAAGCAAATAGGTGAGTGTTTTATTTTTAGCAAATCTGCAAGGGCAAACTTCCCACGTTTAAAAGCAAAGAGCATAATTTATTACATTAATAATATATGATTGAGATAAATTCACAAATGGCCTTAATACTGTGGGGGTGGGGGGGGGGAGAGCAGGGATGCACAGATATTCTAGTCATGTCGTTTGATCAAAAAAAAAAAAAAAAAGAATACACAGAATAATTTGGGAATTTTATTATTTTATCGAAAAAAATATATTCTGCAATCAGTTTGTCCCCCTTTAGGCATCTGAGGGTTTGGAAAAAAGTGAAGCTCATTATACATGGAAATTTCTTACTTACAAAATGAGACAAAATAAATGTGTTAAACACAAGATAAAAATATACACCATGTATTTTTTTCAAATATATTTGTATACATTTCAAAATATACAAAAAAAAAAAAGGCAAAAATATATTTACTAAAATGTGTTTCAAAATGTTTATGTAAATGTTTTCTACTAAAAAGATTTCGGCCATTCATACATTTGGTATAGGAATGGCCAAATATATTCATATAGTCATATTTTTGAAAAAACATTTTGCCCTCCATATATATATATATATATATATATATATATATATATATATATATATATATATGTGTGAACAAATCAATGTATACTTAAAAAAATCTATACACGATCCAACAGTTGTACCTAAACCAATATATAGTTCAACAAACCAATATATACCTGAGCAAACCGATGTATCTAAACATATACAGTCGTTGAAGAAATCAATGTATAGTTGAACAAACCCAATAAGTACTTAAAGGGATAGTTCATTTAAAAATGAATATGCTGTCTGTTTACTCACCCGAATGTTGTTCCAAATCTGTAAGTTTCTTTTTCTGAAAACAAAAGAAGTTTTGAAGAATGTTTGTAACCAGACAATTGACAGTAGCCACTGAATTTCATAGTAGGAAAAAATAATTCTATTGAAGTGAATGGGGTCCATCAACTGTTTGGCTACCAAAATTCATCAAAATATCTTCCTTTGTGTTCAGCAGAACAAAGAAATTCATACAGGTTTGGAACAAGTAAATGAAGACAGGATTTTCATTTTTGGGTTAACTGTCCCTTTAATGTCTCTTCATGGCAGACACTAGCCCCGTTTCCATTACCCTTCAAATTGCGCAAATTTAAATTGCGAATTGAAAATACGCCCAATGGAAACATGTCAATTTCGCAAAAACTCCCATTTATCGCAAAAAAGTTTTTACGCTCGCATGAGGTGGTTTTTCAAGCAATTCGAATGCAATGGAAACAGTTTTTTCGCATTTACAGTCACCTGACGTAGATGACGCGATATGTTTGGACAAAAGACAAGACAGAGCTCTTTATTAAATTCATAAAAGACAAGAATTACAGGAATAATGGATTCTAAACCTCAAATAAATGGCACAATCAAGACCTCGAAGCAGAAATGAGGGAGAAACACCAGAAACGCCTCATATGTGCCGCTCACAAGTATAAGGGTCTTTCCTCGCCATTAATGATTGGATAACACACGTACACCCCCCCATATATTGCTATTTGTTTTTACTTGGCCAAAAACTCCTTGTACTAGTGTTAATTATATAAAACAGCACATTGAATGGTTTGAGAGATACTGCTGTGGTAAAACACATCTTTAAAATATATGTGATATTTCTGACAAT
This sequence comes from Scardinius erythrophthalmus, assembly GCF_964197995.2. Taxonomy (NCBI): domain Eukaryota; kingdom Metazoa; phylum Chordata; class Actinopteri; order Cypriniformes; family Leuciscidae; genus Scardinius; species Scardinius erythrophthalmus. The sequence goes on from NC_138221.1 coordinate 15,067,425, forward strand.
CATTGTCAATGATCAAAGCTGTGAGAGTCAACTTAGTATTATGTTAAGAGTAACACTTTAAAGGTGAGGCATGTAGTGAAGAAATAATACAATTATATATGACAGTGTTTCCATCAACACATCTAAACCCAAAGAAGCTTTTCACACAAGACTTTAACAGCTCAAAAGACACTGATTCTTTCTCACTTTCACTGGATGGTTTCTAGAAGCTTATAAAAGAGTGAGCTGAAATGCTGATGTCACGGTGATTGACACTGGTGGGCGTGTCTTATCTCATTAAACTGAACTCTTCTTCTACTGCTTATTCTCTCCATCCTCGTCTGTTTGGCTAATAGGAGGTGTTTCTCTTCCTGAAACAGAGACAATCACAGAAATTAATATAAGAGAGGAATCTGGAAATCAATTCTCAAGTCGTTGATGAGAACTCAAAATGAATGTGCTCACACATGAGTATTACGTTTTCGCGAGGTGTTTTTTTGACAAAGTGACACTGCCAACTACTGGCCAGGCATGCATTTTACAGCCTTTTTTGTCGTTTTCACAGATCCGTGTGAACGGAGATCATTTTGACAATGTTGTCATCTGTTTTCAGATGAACTGTTTTCAGGAAGTACTGTTCAAGCACTTCCTGTTGACGAATGCGCATGCGTCGCGTCTGAACGCGTTGTTGTCTTTGGAGCTCCATCGATTTATAATTCTTGATTTTTCTCTTTAAACTCACTTACAACGAACATTTCCTACTTTTCCTCACCTCATAGTTACAACGCGGACTGTTAAGCAGACGCGTCTCAGGCCTATTAGTGATCCAACATCGGATACTCTTATAGGTTACTCCTGTGGATCACAGCTGAACGCGTCTTCTCCACACTCACTTACAAACAAACATTTTTTCGCCTATCGTGCGTCTTCTCTACACCCGTACCACTAAAAAGACGGATTATATCCAAGACTTCAGTCATAAATTAGTATTAATATTGATAGCATCACTGGTAGCGTCATTGCTAACTTACTGTCCATCTGTTAAAATGGCGAATATATCAGATGTAAGTAGTCTACCTTTTGGTGCAGGTGAGGACACATTTGAGCTGCACGCGCTGCAGTCTGAGATGGAAGCTGTTGAGAAACAGATCCACGACCTTTTAGTGAGACAAGCCGAGCTGAGAGACCGGCATTTAGCTCTTGAAACATCACCCACCGATGCACACAAATCAGTGATTAACGTTACCAACCCGCTGACTCCGACCTCGTCTACTCTGTGCGTTACTCAGCATCGGTCCCAAGCGCCGAGGTCGCGATCAGCCATGGTCTCGTTCACTCCGGCTCCAACACGCCACCATGAAGCCTGGATATTTCCGCAGCGGAAGACGCGAGTCAGGTCTAGACCAAGACTCTCTCCGACCCTCCCGGTTTTCGAGATATCCACCCAAAACCGCTTCTCCCCTCTTCGCGAAACAGAATGCGATGCTGTGATCATCGGCGATTCCATCGTTCGGCACGTACACGCTACGTCAGGTAAAAGTAAGGTGCACAGTCACTGCTTTCCTCGTTCCCGAGATTCTGAACGATAACGAGCGCGTTGGAACTTTGGTATTGCACACGGGAGTGAACGACATCAGGCTGCGCCAGACGGAAGTTCTGAAGAAAGACTTCAGGAATCTGATCGATACGGTACGCAGCACATCGCCTGAAACAACGAACATTGTGTCAGGACCGCTTCCCACGTACCGACTAGGACATGAAAAGTTTAGTAGATTATTTGCGCTAAATGAATGGTTAATGGTGCAATGAGCAGAAACTGCTCTTTGTAAATAATTGGAATCTGTTTTGGGAGCGTCCTAGGCTTTACCGTGCCGATGGCTTACACCCAAGCAGATTCGGAGCGGATCTTCTATCGGATAACATCTCCAAAATGTTAAATACTTTTTGACTAGTAACCATGTAAGGACCACCCATTGGCCCAACGACGGAATCCAACGGCCTGGCGAAGGTTTAAAGTGTGTATGTCTTTTCAGCGATCCAGTGAAGTTCACTTAATTTATTGGAACTTAGTTTTAGTATTACTTTAGCTCTATGCGTAATCTGACTCCAATTTCAAATGATAATCAAATTTAGATCATATTTCTGATTAGAAAATACTCATAAATATTGATTATGAATTAATTTAGATCTTTGATTATTCTGATTATCCCATACTTTCAATTATTCGTTCATTATGGACCTAGTGTCGCTTTGAGACGTCACGTCACGACTGCGCGCTCACGATCACAAACTAGCCAGTCCTGAAATAGTCAAGTCAAGTCAAGTCAAGTTTATTTATATAGCGCTTTTCACAACACAGGTTGTATCAAAGCAGCTTCACAGTAATAAATTAGAACAATACATCAATGTTTGTTTCTAGTGGAACGTCTACGTTCGGTAATGCTGATCAATAGTATCGTTGATTGATTAATTCAATTAAATATCCCCAAATATCCCCAACTGAGCAAGCCAAAGGCAACAGTGGCAAGGAACCGAAAAACTCCATCAGGTGACCTAATGGAGAAAAAAAAACCTTGGGAGAACCCGGGCTCAGTCGGGGGCCAGTTCTCCTCTGGCGTTTATGAACTAGAGGTCGGATTTAACTGTAGGATTAAAAGTATTATATGAATGCCTGGCTGAAGAGATGCGTCTTTAATCTAGTTTTAAACTGGGAGAGCGAGTCTGAGCAACGAACAGTATCCGGAAGACTATTCCAGAGTTTTGGTGCTAAATGTGAAAATGCTCTCCCTCCTTTGGTGGATCTGGATATCCTAGGTATGACCAAAAGCCTCGAATTTAGTGACCTTAAAGAGCGCGATGGATTATAGGGCGATAGAAGATCGGTTAAATAGACTGGAGCTAAGCCGTTTAGGGCTTTATAAGTCAGTAGCAATACCTTGTAATTAATACGGGACTTTATAGGTAACCAATGTAGGGATGATAAAATCGGTGTTATATGATCATATTTTCTTGATCTAGTTAGAACTCTAGCGGCGGCATTTTGGACTAACTGTAGCTTGTTTATTAAGGATGCAGGACAACCGGCTAATAACGCATTACAGTAATCTAGTCTCGAGGTCATGAATGCATGAACTAACTTTTCTGCGTCAGAAACTGATAGCATATTACGTAGCTTAGCAATGTTTCTAAGGTGGAAAAAGGCTGTTCTTGTAACATATGAAATATGATTTTCAAAAGACAGGTTGCAGTCTAATATAACACCCAGGTCTTTTACTGTAGAGGATGAAGTAACAGGACATCCTACTATGTTAAAGTTGTATTGTGAGAGGTTTTGTGGGTGGTTTTTTGAACCGATAAGTAGTACCTCTGTCTTGTCTGGATTTAATAAAAGAAAATTATGCGTCATCCAATCTTTTATATCTTTAACACACTCTGTCAATTTGGATAATTTAGCGTTTTCATCTGGCCGTGATGAAATATAGATTTGAGTGTCATCAGCATAACAATGGAAACTAATTCCATGTTTCCTTATAATATTTCCAAGTGGTAGCATATATATTGAGAATAATAGAGGGCCTAACACAGATCCCTGCGGCACTCCATAGTTTACTGGAGTTATGATAGATTTTTCTCCATTTAAATAAACAAAATGGTAGCGGTCAGATAAATACGATCTAAACCAGCTTAATGCTTGTCCTTGAACACCAGTATAATTTTGTAGTCGATCTAAGAGTATTGTATGATCTATAGTATCGAACGCAGCACTAAGATCAAGTAAAACTAATATTGAGATACAGCCTTGGTCAGAAGCTAAAAGTAAATCATTTGTGATTTTAACGAGCGCAGTTTCAGTGCTATGATGCGGCCTGAATCCAGACTGAAACTTTTCATAGGTGTCATTTTCTTGTAAGAAAGAGCCCAGTTGAGCGGACACAACTTTTTCTAGTATTTTAGACATAAAAAATAGTCAGAGGGTGCAGTGCAAGTATTTTACCCTATGCAGCCGCTCTATTCCCTCGCCTTAAATACCAGACCAGAACAACAGGGGTTATACAAATGTTGTTTAGAGTTGTTTGGGCCAATCCATGTACCCCAGGGGGGTAGCACCTGGTTTCTTGATATATCTCAAAGAGATATCAGCCTGAGAGATACATGATTCTCCTAAGTTCTCAATCTTTTTCATTAAACCAATGACTGCAATGAAATTAAGACCATTTTACCAATCACACTGTGCCCTTTAAAATGACACCAAACATGAAAAGGAAAAACAACATATTCACAAGATGCACCATATGTGTTAAATAGACATTCCTTGAGGAGGGAGAGGGGGGATGAGTTGAAGTCAAACAAGGGGACAATGAGATAAGTTTGGGCAGGACAAGGTTCTGTGCTCTGCCTTTGTTATCTTCTGTCCAGGGTGCATTTTATGGCGTTATTGCAGGGTGAGTTTTGTTTTAACAGGAGAATCAGTTCTTACAACCAAAAGTCCAAATCATAGTCTCTGCTGCACCAATTTAACTGATATAAATACTAGTGTAGAACATTGCATAGAAACTGTGTATTCCTCGTTTAGTGAGATCAAATAATAAATCTACTGCAGGATCTAGGAAAAATCTAATTGTTATTAAAACAGAAAATGTTGCTACTAGTAAACAAAAACAATTTCTAAAGCTAGGTCTTCTAAACATTAGATCACTCACACCTAAGGCGGTTATTGTAAAAGAAATAGTCACAGATAATAGCATCGATGTACTTTGCCTTACTGAAACCTGGCTTAAACCAAATGATTATTTCGGTCTAAATGATTCTAAACCATCAGGATACTCCTATAAGCACGAGCCCCGTCTGATTGGTCGTGGCGGCGGTGTTGCAACAATCTATAGAGATATTCTCAATGTTACTCAGAAAACGGGTTATAAGTTTCATTTGTTTGAAGTACTTGTACTAAATGTTACGCTCTTAGATGTTGGAAAAACATCCCTATTATCTTTAGCCTTGGCAACTGTATATAGACCGCCTGGGCCTTACGCTGATTTCCTAAAAGAATTTGCAGATTTTCTCTCAAACCTATTAGTCAATGTCGACAAAGCATTAATTGTTGGAGATTTTAACATACACGTAGATAATCCAAATGATGCGTTAGGGGCTGCGTTTACAGATTTATTAAACTCCTTTGGGGTCAAGCAAAACGTTATCGGACCAACTCATCGTTTTAATCATACACTTGATTTAATTATATCACATGGAACCGATCCAACCGATATAGATATCATTCCACAAAGTGATGATGTCACTGACCATTATATGGTAACTTGCATATTACGTACTCCTGTAATATATCATGCGGCACCGTGTTATCGATCAGGCAGAACAATCCTTTCATCCACCATAGATAATTTTTCAAATTGCTTATTGGATCTGTCTCAGCTGCTCTGTGAACCCAAACAAACAGATGAACTAGAGGAACTAACTAGCACTATGAGCACCATTCTCTCTTGAAAATTGGATTATGTTGCACCCATTAGATTAAAAAAGATCAGAGAGAAAAGTAAAGCACCATGGTACAACAATACTACGCATGTTCTAAAGAGAGAAACCCGTAATTTAGAGCGTAAATGGAAACAAACTAATTTAGAGGTCTTTAAAATCGCATGGAAAGACAGTATGACACGTTATAAAAAGGCCCTAAAAGCGGCCAGGGCTGAGCACCTCCGCAAACTAATAGAAAACAACCAAAACAATCCTAGGTTTTTATTTAACACCGTGGCTAGACTAACAAATAAACAGACGTCACCTGAACAAAATATTCTGTTACAGTTTAGTAGTAATAATTTCATGAAGTTCTTCACTGAGAAAATAGAAAACATCAGAACCACAATTGTAAACGTTCAATCCTCAATCGCGCCTTATAATTCAGCCTCAATTATCACCCCGCAAGAACAATTACAGTGCTTTACAACTATAGAACAAAAAGAGTTAAATAAACTTATTACCTCATCTAAAACAACAACATGTTTATTAGATCCTATACCAAAAAAACTACTGAAAGAAGTGTTACCTGTAGTGGAAGAGCCTCTCCTCAATATTAACTCATCTTTATCATTAGGTTATGTTCCAAGAACATTTAAACTGGCAGTTATAAAACCTCTCATTAAGAAACCACAATTAGACCCAAATAACCTAGCAAATTATAGACCCATTTCAAATCTAACTTTTATGTCTAAAATACTAGAAAAAGTTGTGTCTGCCCAACTGGGCTCTTTCTTGCAAGAAAATGACATCTATGAAAAGTTTCAGTCTGGGTTCAGGCCGCATCATAGCACTGAAACTGCGCTCGTTAAAATCACAAATTATTTACTCTTAGCTTCTGACCAAGGCTGTATCTCAATTCTAGTTTTACTTGATCTTAGTGCTGCGTTCGATACTATAGATCACACAATACTCTTAGATCGACTACAAAATTATACTGGTGTTCAAGGACAAGCATTAAGTTGGTTCAGATCATACATATCTGACCGCTACCATTTTGTCTATTTAAATGGAGAAAAATCGATAACTCCAGTAAACTATGGAGTGCCGCAGGGATCTGTGTTAGGCCCTCTATTATTCTCAATATATATGCTGCCACTTGGAAATATTATAAGGAAACATGGAATTAGTTTCCATTGTTATGCTGATGACACTCAAATCTATATTTCATCACGGCCGGATGAAAACGCTAAATTATCCAAATTGACAGAGTGTGTTAAAGATATAAAAGATTAGATGACACGCAATTTTCTTTTATTAAATCCAGACAAGACAGAGGTACTAATCATCGGTTCAAAAAAACGCCCACAAAACCTTTCACAATACAACTTTAACATAGTAGGATGTCCTGTTACTTTATCCTCTACAGTAAAAGACCTGGGTGTTATATTAGACTGCAACCTGTCTTTTGAAAATCATATTTCATATGTTACAAGAACAGCCTTTTTCCACCTTAGAAACATTGCTAAGCTACGTAACATGCTATCAGTTCTTCTCAAGCAGGGGTCGTTGAGCACTAGGGGGCATCTACAAACTTTCAGTGGTTTAGTGTTCATACAAATGATCATTTTTTTTATTTTCAGGTCCAGTCAAGCAGGAGTCTGACTCTTTAGTAAAAAAACATATGTCAAACAAGTTGTGGACTGTAGGCAAACAAGGCTTAAAACACACTTTCCACTCAACGGCATGGAGATGTATTTCAGTGTGATCAGGTTATGTGGGCAAACAGACTGTTTTCACCTGGCAGTAACAGTCATAAGTATACCCGAATACTATTGAATGAACAAATCCTTCTTACATAAAAAAAAAAAAAAAAAAAAAAAAAAATCAAAACACTCACCCTGATCTCCAGCACATATAGTACTGGGGTTACGGATTGCAATGCTCTTCCTGCCCTGTCGGTCTATGAATGTCTTGTTAGCACCTATCGCTCGACTTAAGGCAGTCTCTGCAACAATCATGTGCCGTACCCCTTCACCTTTCTCCATCTTTGAGACATCAGCACCTAGAAATAGAGAAATACACAGAAAAAGTAGGCATTAGATCAAGTGTGTTTGCAAGCGAAGCTCAACGATTGAAATTACTACACAGAAGTCACAGAGGATCACCAGGATTTTTAGGACTATAAAACACGGTAAGGCTTAACTCTTTTTTAGCTTGTCCACAAACAAATTTGATGAAAAAGACATTGCTTTATCAAAGTTCTGTTGCTTGGAAAATGGTTCCCATAAACGTCAGAAAGAGTAAAAGGACACAGTGTATATAAAGATATGCTTTCAAATATGTAGATGTATGTTGTAACTTGTATGTTTGGTGTGCTGCTACTGCTAAGATGTATAGTTTGATGATTTGATTGGAATAATTGTATTTTTTTGTCTTGTATTGCTCTGTGGACCCCAAAAAGATTATCAACCACTCAGTGGGAGCTAAAGGGGATCTGAATAAAGAATAAAGAAAACTAAAGGATAGGAGATTCAGAGAGATTTAAAAAGAATATCCCTTCACATGAGGAGCCTGTTCTTCCTCCATATAGTCAGGGGGCCAAAACTGATTTTAAAACTTTGTTGGACACATTTTGGTACAAGTATACAACCTATCCAGTATTAATATTTAACCCCTCAACATGTGTTCTAGCCAGGTTGTCAGCTTAGAAAATGTTTTTTTTGTCCATTTTAACACTATATTCTTAAAAGTGGTAAAAGCGGATTTTTTTCCCAAAGTGCTTCCATTTTCTTCCATGTTACCTATTGTAATTTTGGGCAAATGTGCAATATAATCCAACTTATTTGCAAGCATGATCATTAAAAAATAATAATCAATAAATACCACAAGAGTATGAATAAATACCACAAGAGTATCACACCACAAGGGTCACTGTTGTGTCAGCACAGCTGTGATTTGGCAGCAGATCCAGAGAAGATGATCACAGCAGGTTTCAACAGTAGAGTGTGAACAAAACTTTATAAAGGAGTGAATCACACAATCACACAACAGATTAACTTGATCTATTGAGCATACCTTGGTTGTAACGAGTGGTTATTTCAGTCAAAGTTGCTCTTCTATCAGCTTGAATTAGTCGGCCCATTCTCCTCTGACCTCTAGCATCAACAAAGCATTTTAGCCCACAGGACTGCCGCATACTGGATGTTTTTCCCTTTTCACACCATTCTTTGTAAACCCTAGAAATGGTTGTGCGTGAAAATCCCAGTAACTGAGCAGATTGTGAAATACTCAGACTGGCCCGTCTGGCACCAACAACCATGCCACACTCAAAATTGCTTAAATCACCTTTCTTTCCCATTCTGACATTCAGTTTGGAGTTCAGGAGATTGTCTTGACCAGGACCACACCCCTAAATGCATTGAAGCAACTGCCATGTGATTGGTTGATTAGATAATTGCATTAATGAGAAATTGAACAGGTGTTCCTAATAATCCTTTAGGTGAGTGTATAGCTAGGCTAATTTACTTTCATAATTACTAGCTTACTTACTAATAGGTAAATTAAGTTTTGTGCAGATGTGTAACGGAAATATTATGTTTTTAATTTATTTGCTGCACAGCAGCCTATTTTACAGTCTGCTATAGCTAAAAGTGTTAATAAGTTTGTTAGATAGCAAAGCCCTAAGCTTATGTCAGAGGACATTGTAGTGATCCACTCAGAAACCAATCAGACTAGTGTAGTGAAAAAATTCTTTGCCTTCAGATGAGATAACATGGATCCAGAGGGAGCTGTAAGCCTAGCATCCAAAGAAAAACAAATAGGAAGAGATAATGATTGAGAAAAATGTCGTCAAGTCAAGTCATCTTTATTTATATAGCGCTTTTAACAATGTAGATTGTTTCAAAGCAGCTTTACAGAGATAAACGTATAATTTAAGGTAAGATTGTTTTGGCTTTATAGATGTTCTTTAATAAAGTTATTTTCCAGCTAAAGTTAGTTTTGATTGATTCGCTTCCGTCGCAACGATCATTTGTTATTAAATTATGGGCCGCCAAGACGACACCATTCCCTCTACACAGACTTTAAATGCGATCCTGTGAGAAACGCTGATGGCGTTCACATGCGCATCAAGAATTGGTTCTATATTTATGTGCGTTTGAATATATGTGCGCAGGTTTGTAATTCCCTACAAACCAAGCCTAAACAAATTACTGGTGTTTCCTTATAGTTTTGATTAAGAATTTTATTTTATCAATTCGGGGTAGATACGCAAATTGAGTTTTCCCGACGATGCTTTATCTGTAGGGTGGTAAAGGGATCCTCCATAGGGAGAGACTAGTTGGCACTTCAGCACTGCGTTATCATCAACTGTCAAGTCCAAACTAAATGAATCCTGTCCTTTATCAGGACACACGCGAGAGTTCATATTATAATCCAAGGCCTATGCCAGTAAATTGTCCCATGACGTAGCAAACAAATAATCCACACATAACAGGAAAGAATGCGATCGTTGGTTTACTGTTATACCACGCAAATAGGAGAAAGAACAAAACCAATCGATCTCACCAACTCCGTTGAATAAAGTCCAGCCAGCCTTCTGTGAAGACTATGTTGACGCGTCCTCAGTTTGGTAACGCGCTCGTTTTCCTCACACTACATGCGGCGTTTAACTTATATGCAGTTCGTTTTTTTCAGTAGTGATGCTTTCTTTTTTCTTTCCTACCCCAGAGAAACAGTTTACAAAACAAACTAGTAGCTGCAGCAACTGAGTACTGGCGCGCGCCCCCTGCCCTCACACACCTGCCTCCTATATCCATTTAGGTGCGCGGTGATAGGCCGGGCTCCGGCGTATCAGCCAGCATTTGTCCTTATACAAAACATCCATATCAGTACCATCACACACAGTGGAAGTAAACATGATAAATACATATAAATGAGTACATACACATATCACTCAGATATTATATGAAACCTACAAACATATATGCAATCATCTTCTATACTTAAACTCCTTTGATGATGATTTTTCTTTTAAGTAATGATACCTAAACTAATGTGCCAGTGTCACAAACTGGCAGAGTGTGTCTGCTTCCCAGACAATGTTAGGAAGATTGTTCCAAAGTTTTGGTGCTAAATAGGAAAAGGATCTACCGCCAGCAGTCGATTTATTATCAACTGGCCGGAATTTTGAGATCGCAATAGACGTGAAGGACTATAATGCGCTAAGAGCTCGCTCAAGTACTGCGGAGCTAAACCATTTAGTGCTTTGTAAGTAATCAGCAATGTTTTAAAATGTATGCAATGTTTAATAGGCAGCCAATGCAGTGTTGACAGAACCGGGCTAATATGGTCGTACTTCCTGGTTCTGGTAAGAACTCGAGCTGCTGCGTTTTGGACCAGCTGTAGTTTGTTTATTAAGCGTGCAGGGCAACCACCCAGTAGAGCATTACAATAATCTAGCCTTGATGTCATGAAAGCATGAACTAACTGTTCCGCATTTGTCAATGAGAGCATATGACGTAATTAATATATATTTTTAAGATGGAAAAATGCAGTTTTACAGATACTAGACACGTGACTTTCAAATGAAAGATTGGTATCAAAGAGCACACCCAGGTTCCTAACCGACGACGAAGACTTAACAGAGCAGCCATCAAGTGTTAGACAGTAGGCTATTCTAGATTATTACGTGAGGACGTTTTTTGTCCAATAATTAGAATCTCTGGTTTTTTTTTTCAGAATTTAGAAGAAGGAAGTTATGAGTCATCCAATTTTTTATATCAGCTATGCATTCTGTAATGTTTCATTTGTCAAGACAAATATGGAAAATACAGCCACGATAAAGCCCTTTGATTGAAGTGATTTTTCAGGAAGTGGTGTCTTTGTGCTCTTTCTGGAGATTATTGTAGTATAAAACTGTGTAATATTTTTGCAATATAATAGACACACACCTTTATTTGCATTGTGCTTAGCTTGACCTTGCTTATTCAATCCATTCAGTCTCAAAGGGATGAGACTGACAACCTGAGAGCCAACCTCTGCCAACCTGAGAGCCACTGATTTGATGGGGAAAAACATACCTTTGCCATACGACTATTACATAGTTATTACTACTAACTAGTTACTAACCCCTAACCCTAAAGAAGTGAGAGAGCAGTTTTGTTAGGATGGAATTAATAACTATAGTGATAATTAAATATAATTTGTGTTACAACCTGGTACACTAATTAAGTCAAATAGCACCATAGACCATCATCTACAGTTCTAAATTTCCGCCTTGACATTAAAGTATTATAACTTGTGCAGCATTGCACTGTCTCTCCCTGCAAGCTTTAAACTTGGCTTGACTCATTCCCATAGATATGGGTACTGATTGATAGAGGTTTTGGGATACTAGGTTATGTTTCCAAGCTGATATTCACTTTGAAAACTGGTTCTCTTTAGGCGGAGATAGTTTTTTTCATGTTCTAGTTCTGTTGTCTCTTACACTGTACAATAAATGTTCATTCTGACACTTCAGCAGACATCCCATGGGTGTTGGCTTTCATTTGATACCATTTTTATGAATATGGTCCTTGTGGTTGTGGAGATATTCAACATTTACTGTTGGCATGTCATGTTGAGCAGGAAACCAAACAATTGGCCTGAAATTGCTTGTACAAGTCACAAAAAAAAAAAAATTCAGCTTGACAACCACCCTAATATCTTACCTATGGGTGTCTTCTAACTAAAAAAATAGGGTGACAGCTTGTACCAAAACATGTCCGCAAAAGTCTTAACGGAAGCCCTTTTCAGAATTGGCCCCCTGACTAATATTCCGTGTGAAGACAAAGACTTCATATATAGGAAGACGGCACACTCCGGTTACTTATGAATGGGAGAAAGTGCAACGTCCAATATTGCGAATAAGCCCCGCCTTCTTCTAAATAACAGCCAATCGTTGATTAGTAAAGTCATCGCATCGCAAAACAAGCTTTTTTAACACTATTTGAACATAATAAACAAGCTTTATGAGACTGTTGTTGTTGTTGTTGTTGTTGTTGTTGTCAAGTTTCATTGGTGTTTTCAATTATGAAATGTAATCATAAGCTTCGTGAACAGTTTTGGAGAATTTGATGTTTCCCCATTCAAAGAGATAGGAGCTGCACTTGATGCCCGAGAGGCGTTTCAAAGATTACAATTTAAAAATAAAATAATATATTTAATTCTGTTCTGTGTGACTAAATGCATAATTTTAACCACGACTATACAGTTTTTTATTATAATTATTTTAAGATTTTAAAAAGCAATCATTTAACCATTAATTAACATGCAAAATGTATTTTTGTTTGTGGGCTATAGCAGCTATAGAGAGCAGACTTTAGCAAGCTTATGGGTTTTAGCAAAGCAACAAACTTCTTTTTCATTGAACATTTATTGTCGCACAACATAACACATTTTGCACTTGCTGTTTTAGTTGTAATACTCACATATTTCTTTTTCAGAGTTCTCCAGTTCATTAGTCAAGGCTGATCAGAGAAACAGAGAAATTAGATTATAGTGAATGAATAGATGATGTACAACGACAGTCATATGTAATGATAAACACTTTTAAAAAAAAAGGGGTTAATAGGCTAATACTTTAGCTTTTCATTTATTAGAGTTGAAAGAAATGTCTTCTCACAACATTTTTTAAACAACCATGTAGGAATATGTATCATGACCATATTCCAGGACATCACTACACTGCAAAAAAAAAAAAAAAAAAAAAAAACCTGCTTCTCTTACTTAGTATTTTTGTCTTGTCTACTTTGGCTTTGTATGTCTCTGTGTCTAGATGCTGATGTCACACAAGAAGAGGCATCGAGATCAGAGATGGACAAAGGTGCATTCATGTTGAAGAAGTCAAGTGATAGGTGTTGATAGGATATTCAGAGATAGTCTTTGGGATGTGCTGGAGGAGACTTTACGGAGTGCTCACCTCTTGCATTGTCAATTCAAGATCTAGAACACAAATCGATACACTACTTGATGGAAATAAATATTGTGATGTTATTTCCATCAAAAGATTAATCAGATTTTGGTCAGTATCTTGTACACTGGAAAAAAATGCTTCTTTTTCTTTTTTTTTTTTTACTTAGTATTTTTGTCTTGTTTCCAGTCCAAATATCTAAAAATTCTTAAATCAAGAAGCATTTACTAGATGAGTAAAATGACAAGATATTATGACCTGTTTTCCAGGGGAATCAATAAAAATTAAGTGAGTTGATGCTTAAAAAAATAAGCTTGGCTTATTTAATAATCTTACCCCATTTGCAGATAATTTTGCTTGTTTTAAATAAAAACTCACTTAATTTTTATTTATTTCCCAAGAAAACACGACTTGATATCTTATGTCATTGTACTACTTTAGTAAATGGATCTTGATTTAATAAATGTTTGATATCAAGTGTTTGCATGTGAACATCAGAGATTGAAATCACTACAAAAAGATCACTGAAGTGATTTTATCAGTTTGTACATGATTTGTGTTCTTCATATAATGGTCTCCATTTTGGTTTGTGGCATTAAAAACAAAAACAAAAAACATGTATCTAAATAGCTCAGGAAAGCAGTTACGAATGCAGGTCAGCAACAGAACAGTGTAAAGTTTTAGCTGGGTGATTATCACAAAACCATTAAAACACCACAGCGGTAAAGATTTTAAAAATAAAACGTAATTTACTACTATAAACAAATATTATAATGACAATAACGCTGTTCTCTACCTTGCTCAAAAAGCAATTTTAACAAAGGAATGAATAATGTTTGTATTTTATTGCATTTTCTGTTGAAATTCTCATTTCCGCAACTTATGTGTCATTACCGCAACAGGTGTTCATTTTATGTTAATTTAATAAATGTAGTCATTTGATTTGAAATGCACATGATTTATATACATTATGTTCTTTCAGGTTTGCCACATCATTTTGAAAATATGTCAGGTTTTAATACAATATATTTAAAAAGCTGTAGCTGTAATTTGCAATAGCCATTGCGGTAATGAGAGAAATCAGTCAAAATCAAACAGAAATGTTAATTTTTAAATATGGATTATTTCATAGTTTCAGGTTTAAAACCATGAAGATGATGTGAACTGTATTAGCTTTCTTAATGGTACTGATTTCTTCAGGCTGTAGCGGTAATGAGAATAGCCAAAAACATGTTTAATTCCAGAAATCCTGGCTTCAAACAGATTTCTGAGAGTCTCGTGTGTGGCGATCTTCAATGGTCTGCCATGAATAAAAGTGTTAAAAGTGAATCAAACGTTTGTCTATTTGAAACGACACTAACAATGACCCGCAGCTTTTCTTGCAGGTGTTGTTTGCAGTCACACATGTTATTAAAGGGTCTGGAGAAAAGTATCAGAGTAAAAGTTTCAGTTTTCTCTTTAAAATTGAGTTAAGTCAACAAAACATTTATCCTATAAATGTCGGCTCAACATCGTGATGTCTGTCAGCCTATCGGCCCGACCCTGCAACAAAACACATTTCACACTTGCTGTTTCAGTTGTAATACTTACGTATTTCTTGTTCAGAGGTCTCTTCTGCACCGGTCAAAGCTGCCCATAAAAACAGAGAAATTCAATTATAAGTGAGTGATCAGATGAACATGACAGAATTAAACTCTGAGATGATCCTGTGTGATTCGTCCTGTGCTTCTAATAAACGCTCCATCATCTGCATGACTATATGCTGTGTGTGAACATTAGTTAAATCTATCGTTAATGTGAATGATCAATATCAGCAGCTGGGTTAAATGTTTGAAATTGTTTTATTTAGCTCAACTATTGTTTAAAAAATTATTATATTGCTTGTTTAAAATGAACCCAAAATTTGATGGAAATGAACATTTATTAACAGTGTTGGGTGAAACACATTACAAGTGTTACGACCCGTGAGGTCTGTGGGTGTTGTGTGTGTGTGGGTGGGTGTCGCTCTCTCTCTCCTGCAGGTGTTTGGAGGTTGACACGGATAATCCCGCAGCTGAAGCTGATCAGCGGAAACCAGTGAGGTGTATAAACAGGGCTAGTGAAGTGCTCGGGAGGGAGATCTCTTCCTTTTCCCTTGACGTCGGTGTGGATTACCGATGGAACTGCTGTGTGGACTATGAGATCGGCTGGGTGCAGCTGATCGCTATCTTTGCCCTGCACTGTCTGTGTGGAGCCAGCTGTCGGACCAGTGTTCGTGATCAGCTGGGGAGGTGTGGTGAGCAGCGGGCTATCCTCGTGTGTATTTCATCTGCGCGGTGGGAGCCGTGGAGACTGTGTGTGGTGTTGTTTATATTTTTTTCTAGTTAGCGTTTAAGTTTTTGTTAGTTCATTAATAAATACACAAACTTGACACCTGTTTCGAGTCATCCTTAAGTTTTTCCCTCCTGGGTAGATTTATTTGTATGTCCCAACCCCCTAGACAAGCCGGGGACATAACAACAAGTAACGAGTTATGTAATCGGATTACTTTTTTCAAGTAACGCATTACTTTTAAATTTACAACAAAATATCTGAGTTACTTTTTCATTTATTGTTCATTTATATTTACATATATTATTTACTGACAGCTCTCCTGTTCCATGTTGAGAGAAATCGTGAGTAAGTGCAGAGCGGTGTGTGTGAGTGTGTGTGCGTTTGTGTGTGTGTGTGTGTGTGTGTGTGTGTGTGTGTGTGTGTGCTGTGTAAACATGACGGTTGCTGTAGTTCTAGACTAAATATTAGCATTTACTTATTAAAAGTAAAGCGGTACTGAATGACAAATATATCACCTTCTTTCAGCTCTTTCAGTTCATTTTGACGAGCTTTTCCATCTGATCCTGTTTTAACAAAAATCACAGAGGAATTAGACAATGAAACTTTACATTCATTACACATGATGGTCACTTGAAAACTAGACATACAATGAGGTCTAAAACAATAGTTCTTCTCAAGCAGGGGCCGTTGAGCACTAGGGGGCATCTGCAAACCTTCAGTGGTTTAGTGTTCATACAAATGATCATTTTGTTTTATTTACAGGTCCAGTCAAGCAGGAGTCTGGCTCTTTAGTAAAAAACATTCGTCAAACAAGTTGTGGACTGTAGGCAAACAAGGCTTAAAACACACTTTCCACTCAACGGCATGGATATTTGTATTTCAGTGTGATCAGGTTATGTGGACAAACAGGCAGTTTTCACCTGGCAGTAACAATCATAAGTATACGCGAATACTATTGAATGAACAAACTTACATTAAAAAAAAAAAATCAAAAGACTCACCATGATCTTCAGCATGTGTAGTACTGGGGTTAGGGATTGCAATGCTCCTCCTGCCCTGTCGGTCTATGGATGTCATGTTAGCACCTATCACTCGACTTAAGGCAGTCTCTGCAACAATCATGCGCCGTCCCTCTTCACCTTGCTCCATCTTTGAGACATCAGCACCTAGAAATAGAGAAATACAAAGAAAAAGTAAAATAATAAAAATCTGTAATCATTTAACCATTAATTATCATGCAAAATTTATTTTGTTTGACACACGTGTGTATTTCGGGCAATACACTGCAAAACAATGCTTTTCTTACTTTGTATTTTTGTCTTGTTTCCAGTCCAAATATCAAACATTTATTAAATCAAGATTAATTTACTAAAGTAGTAAAACAAGCAAAATTATCTGCCAGTGGGGTAAGAAAAAATAATCTTGTTGCTGTTTGAATATTAAGATTATTTTTCTTACCCCACTGGCAGATAATTTTGCTTTTTTAAACATCAACTCACTTAATTTTGATTAGTTCCCCCGGAAAACAGGACATACTATCTTATGTAATTTTACTCATCTAGTAAATGCATCTTGATTTAAGAATTTTTAGATATCTGGACTGGAAACGAGACAAAAAATAATAATAATTGCAGCGTGCAAGATACTGACCAAAATCTGATGAATCTCTTGATGGAAATAACATCACAATATTTATTTCCATCAAGAAGTGTATCAATTTTTGTTCAAGATCTTGAATTGACAATGCAAGAGGTGAGCACTCTGTAAAGTCTCCTCCAGCACATCCCAAAGACTATCTCTGAATATCCTATCAACACCTATCACTTGACTTCTTCAACATGAATGCACCTTTCTCCATCTCTGATCTCGATGCCTCTTCTTGTGTGACATCAGCATCTAGACACAGAGACATACAAAGCCAAAGTAGACATTAGATCAAGTGTTTGCATGTGAACATCAGAGATTGAAATCACTACACAAAGATCACTTAAGTGATTTTATCATTTTGTACATGATTTGTGTTCTTCATATTATGGTCTCCATTTTGGTTTGCGGCATTAAAAACAAAATCACAGTGTACAAGTTTTATCTGCGTGATTATCACAAAACCATTAAAACACCACAGCGGTAAAGATTTTTAAAAATAAAACATGTAATTTACTACTATAAACAAATATTATAATGATGTTAATTGTTTGTGACTAATGGCGCTCCCTTGTGTGCGACATAGCGTAGCTTTCTGAGTCAAGTTTTATTAGGGGTTCAAGCATAAAATGCTGAAACCCTATTGTAATTGTAAGGATTCATAAAACGCATCGTGCAGGGCAAACCGTAAGGCTTAGAGACTTGAAACCTGGCCAGATGGTAGGCCTCAATTCGGGGACAACCTATCAAAGTATGACCCCGATTGGCCCATAGGTGGCGACCGAAAGTACAAAATCGCTCATAACTCTTAGACCGTTTGACCCAGACTCAAGTGCCTTACTCCACTGTGATCCCTGGCTCAAGGCGGCTATCTCTATCTTTTCCGCTATGTCGAGTTTTGTCCAAAACCTACTTTTGCGAACTAGTCCCTGGTTTTTCGCCCGATCGGAACCAGACCAGTCTAGGGCAATTATCTGGACTCTCTAGATCAATAATTATATAAAAAAACTTAAACTTTACCCTTTGGGTAGCCATAACAGGATAATTTAGAAAATGGGTATGGCAAAAAACACTCAAAAGCCTGTAAATCCTAAACAAAAACTCAGACAACTCACTAAATTGCCTTATGTACTTAACCCTCTGAGGTCTGGGGTGTTTTTGGGGTCCTTGAGATGTTCTGACATGCCCTGACATTTGTGCTTTTTTCAGTTGCTTATAAACATATCAATGGCAAAAAAAAATACACTCTATTTAGCACAAACAGGACTACCATGATATGTGAGCCACATGTATGTACATGTTTTCGTTTTTGAGAGAATAATGTTTATGCATGGTTATTGAAAAAACTAAAAATGAAAGTTTCTGAAATAAGGCCACAAAACACATACTAAATATATGTCAATAAGACTTTTGACTAATGTTGTCGCCTAGAGTTTTTTCTTCAAAATGATGTGAAAATCATCCTGCCTAATCATTCACATAAAACGATACATTGATTTAAGTTTTGTGAAACACTTTTAGTTTGGAAAGGCAATATGCGGATGGGGCGTAAACGATCATGCATATTTAGTAGTTCACACCTGATGAGACAATGCCCCTGCATACTTAATGAGCCATTCATTCAGGTGTGTCACCTATAGCTAACTTAAATATACAAGCTTCATAAAAATGATCATTCTAGAAGAAAATTTCAGATGGCATTTAGAGGCTTTTGCATCTGAACTCTTCATATACACACACACACACACACATACACACACACACACACACACACACACACACACACACACACACACACACACACACATATATATATATATATATATATATATATATATATATATATATATATATATACTCTCCCCAAATTTGTTACTAATAAAACACAATACAAATTATTAAAAGAAAAAAAATATGTTAACCTTTTAATAGTTTGTTTACATCTATATTGTATATATATTTTTTTATTAAAAAGGTTACAATTACAACAACTCAAGCATAATCTTACAGTATATTCTACAGTAAAAACTGTACCCAAATCTAGTCAACAAAATGTTGTCTTTCATATTTCGCCTGACTGTAACGTTGTTTTTATGAAATATTAGGGCATATAAATGTTAATTTGCAGTTTAATACGGTCTTTTTGCGAGCTGTGATAAACAGTGCGCATCTCTGCCGTTCATTCATTCATAAACAGAAACCCGATTCACGTGAGAAGGAAAAAAACTTAGCCTACTACTGTATTCCTCAGCTCAGTCTGATCCTTGCTCCTCGAAATACCCGCACTTCTGAGGTATTTTCCATTATTATTATTCCTCACAGCGCTGCGAGATGGTGTAAACAAGTAATGATCTGATTAAACTTGTGTTTTCTCGAGCTGATATGGGGGCGTTCACAAGTTTGCGTGGATTGCCTCAGACATTTGCGTTTGAATAGCGCGCGCTCTCCGTGGGCGGAGTCACATTACATTTGAATCAGCTGTAATGAGCTCGACTGGAATCACTCTCTTTTAATACAGATTTCAGAAGATGAGAATATTTATTTTTTATATAAATTACTTTATTTAAAAGAAGAGAATTCAAGCTTCATGCCTGTGTGTCTGTATGTCTGTTTGACTGAGTATTCGCTGAGTTATTGTTCATTTTCGGATGCGTTTCACAATGGACTACACTGACAGAGAGAAGGCAGAACTCGCTTCGTGTTTATTTTTCTTTATTTGGCAAAAAGCACAACACTTTGTTTTTATTGTGAGTATACACAAAAATAATACACATTTAACAGAATCGATTGATGTATGAAACTTGTTTGTAAAATCAAAGTCAAAAGAGTATTTCGGGTCTCAATTCAACTGATAAGGAAAAAAGCGAGCAGATCACGCCGGCGTGATTGTCGACCTCAGAGGGTTAAAGGCCTCAAATGCTTGAACCCCGCTAAATGCTGCTTGCAGCTTTAATTTACATTTTGTATTGGTAGTGTCATTACTGTCCTTTCATGTGAGGTATGCTAGAGCTCATATTAAGTATGATCGAGTGACTCTGTTACAACTAGGAGAACTGAATTACAGAGGTAATTTCGATACAAATGCTCTCAACTCCTTCCTGGAGCTACATCTCCATGCTGGAGTGACGCCAGGCCAGGCCACAACAGGGGGATTTCCTGGCACCGTGAGGCCGACACGGAAGCGCGGTAGGCGAGGAGGAGGGGGGCGAAGACTCCGCCGACTGGTTAGCAAAGGCCGGCTAACTCTTCCGATCATACTTTTCGCCAATGTTCAGTCCTTAGTAAATAAGATGGACGATATTTTTTGTCGGATGGCTACGCAGAGGTACATTAAGGACTGTTCTGTTTTATGTTTCTGTGAAACATGGCTTGGACAGAGGACCTCCGATGAAGCCATAACACCGGCAGGCTACAATGTTTACAGAGCTGACTGCAGCGAAACAGAATGCGGTAAAACTCGCGGGGGTGGAACGGCTATCCTCGTCAAACAATCCTGGAGCACCGACAACACGGTAATATCACAGTCATGTTCTGAAAATGTGGAGTATATTACTGTGAAATGTAGGCCATTTTATTTGCCTAGAGAACTGCAGTGTGTTATATTAAGCACAGTGTATATTCATTCCGCGGCTAACAAGTATAATGCACTTAAAGAACTACACAATATGATTAGTAGGCACGAAAACTCATATCCAGATGCTGCTATGGTGATTTTAATCATTGCGTCCTCCGAAAAACTATTCCCAAATTTTATCAGTTTGTTAACTTTCCCACTAGGGGAAATAGGACTTTGGATAAATGCTACAGTAACATTAAAAATGCCTATACTGCTGTCTCCAAGCCACATTTTGGGAAATGTGATCATCTTGCAATTCTACTACAGCCCATTTACATCAAGAGGCTTAAAGCGGACCCAGACACAGTTAGAACTGTGAATATGTGGACAGATTCGCTTTGGAGGAACTGCAGGGCTGTTTGGAGGCCACAGATATTAACATTTTTAGAGAAGCCTCAGATAACATCCACGAATATACAGATACTGTTAGCAGCTATATTGAATGGTGTACTTCCATCTGCATCCCCTCCAGAACTATTATTCTTCCTAATCAGAAGCCCTGGTTTAATGCGGATGTGCGCATCAAAATTAAAAATCGCAGTATAGCCTTTAAGTCAGGAGACATCATGGAGTATAAGCATGCCAGATATGAGCTCCAAAAATCCATCAGGGCCGCCAAAAGGGCATATACCCAGAGACTCGAGAACTGTTACAGAGAAAATAACAACAGAAGGATGTGGCAAGGAATACAGTCAGTCACCAATTACAGGAAAGCTGCAAACAAAACTGTGATCCAAGACTCCTCTCTACTGGACAATCTTAACACGTTTTATGCGAGATTTGACCAAAACAATAGAGACATACCCTTGAAAGCCCCCCATAACTCAGAGGAGACTGCATTGCAGGTGCACTGTCAGGCTAGTGGCACAGGACATTAAGGAGGGAAAAAAGTATCCTATTCCATGTTTTTAATTATTGTAATGATCAAGTCAAGTCAAGTCAAGTCAACTTTATTTATATAGCGCTTTTCACAATACAGATTGTATCAAAGCAGCTTCACAGTATTAAATAAAATAGTACATCAGTGTTTGTTTCTGGTGTAAAACATCCACGTTTGGTAATGCAGATCAATAGCACTGTTGAATCGATTAATCAAATTAAGTATCCCCAACTGAGCAAGCCAAAGGCAACAGTGGCAAGGAACCGAAAAACTCCATTAGGTGACCTAATGGAGAAAAAAAAAAAAAAAAAAAAAAAAAAAAAAAAGTGCAATAGTAATTTATTCTATTTAGAGTTTTATTTTTGTACGCACAATATTACTATTATTTATTATAATGTGTATTTATCTAAACTAGAAAGGTTATTTATACACCGGTTCTGTATCTCTTTTGTATTCCTTTTAAAATGTCTAGTCGCTCTCTGCTCTACCTCATGATGTGTATGTATATATGTATATATACATGGTGTGCGTGTGTATGTATATATATATATATATATATATATATATATATATATATATATATGTGTACATATATATATATATATGTGAGTATGTGTACGTATATGTATGTATGTAGGCTATGTGAGGGTGTATGCATATTACTTTATATATTTTATTTTTAATTTAGAACCTGACTTTGAGAAATGCATAAGAATTCCAATGTACCTGTACTGAAACGTACCTGTGCAAATGGCAATAAACTTTGATGACAACCCTGTTGTCTACCTTGCACAAATAGCAATTTTAACACAGGAATGAATAATGTTTGTATTTTATTGCATTTTCTGTTGAAATTCTCATCTCCGCAACTTATGTGTCATGACCGCAACAGGTGTTCATTTTATGTTCATTTAGCCATCATTTTGAAAATATGTCAGGTTTCAATAAAATATATTAAAAAATTAAGTTGTAATTTGCAATAGCCATTGCGGTAATGAAATAAATCAGTCAAAATTATTAGAATGATTTCATAGTTTCAAGTTTAAAACCGTGAAGATGATGTGAACTGTATTAGCTTTCTTAATGGTACTAATTTCTTCAGGCTGTAGCGGTAATGAGAATAGCCAAAAACATGTTTAATTCCAGAAATCCTGGCTTCAAACAGATTTCTGAGAGTCTCGTGTGTGGCGATCTTCAATGGTCTGCCATGAATAAAAGTGTTAAAAGTGAATCAAACGTTTGTCTATTTGATACGACACTAACAATGACCCACAGCTTTTCTTGCAGGTGTTGTTTGCAGTCACACATGTTATTAACCCTCAGAGGTCGGAGATCACGCCGGCGTGATCTGCTCGCTTTTTTCCTTATGAGTTGAATTGAGACCCAAAATACTCTTTTGACTTTGATTTTACAAAACAAGTTTCATACATCAATCGATTCTGTTAAATGTGTATTATTTTTGTGTATACTCACAATAAAAACAAAGTGTTGTGCTTTTTGCCAAATAAAGAAAAATAAACGTGATGCGAGTTCTGCCTTCTATCTGCCAGTGTCGTCCATTCTGAAACGCGTCCGAAAATGAACAATAACTCAGCGAATACTCAGTCAAACAGGCAAACAGGCATGAAGCTTGAATTCTCTTCTCTTAAATGAAGTAATTTATATAAAAAACAAATATTCTCATGTTGTGAAATCTGTATTAAAAGAGAGCGATTCCAGTCGACCTCATTAGAGCTAATTCAAATGTAATGTGACTCCGCCTACGGAGAGCGCGCACTATTCAAACGCAAATGAATGAGGCAATCCAAGCAAACCTGTGAACGCCCACATATCAGTTTATTCAGATCATTACTTTAACACCGTCTCAGCAGCGCTGTGAGCAATAACAATAATGAAAAAAGTACCTCAGAAGTGCGGGTATATCGAGGAGCGAGCTGAGGAATACTGTAAGTTTTTTTTCTTCTCACGTGAATCGGGTTTCTGTTTTTGATGAATGAACGGCAGAGATGCGCGCTGTTTACCACAGCTCGCAAAAAGACAGTTTAAATTTAAATCGCGTGTGTGAATGAATGAGGATGTTTTAGCAAACTGTATTACTATGAGTAAAAATCGACTGAAATATGTTGAAATAAAATGTAGGCTATTTGTACGTATTTGTACGTAGCAATACGTATTAAACTGCAATTTTATATAACCTAATATTTCATAAAAACAACGTTACAGTCAGGCGAAATATGAAAGACAACATTTTGTTGACTAGATTTGAGTACAGTTTTTACTGTAGAATATACTGCCACATAAGCTTTTGATGAAAAAAGTAGCCTACCTCAGAAGTGCGGGTATATCGAGGAGCGAGCTGAGGAATACTGTAAGTTTTTTTTTCTTCTCACGTGAATCGGGTTTCTGTTTTTGATGAATGAACGGCAGAGATGCGCGCTGTTTACCACAGCTCGCAAAAAGACAGTTTAAATTTAAATCGCGTGTGTGAATGAATGATGATGTTTTAGCAAACTGTATTACTATAGCCTACTGAGATGAGTAAAAATCGACTGAAATATGTTGAAATAAAATGTAGGCTGTTTGTATAAGCAATACGTATTAAACTGCAAATTAACATTTATATGCCCTAATATTTCATAAAAACAACGTTACAGTCAGGCGAAATATGAAAGACAACATTTTGTTGAATAGATTTGAGTACAGTTTTTACTGTAGAATATACTGAATATATATATCAAATAAGCTTTTGTTTAGCAATTTTTTTATATATATATATATATAAAATAAAGTCATCAACTAAGATGTTAGCTGTTCCAATTTTGGCTATATTCAAACTAATGAATACATAGATAGGCCTAAAATGTAGGCCTATAATCTTTTTTTTTTTTTTACAAAGAAAGAGTACACTTGAAATATTGTTGAAATTTTAATTATTGTTGTAATTTTAACCTTTTTAATAAAATAGCAAAACATATTTACAAGATAGATGTAAGCAAAATCTTAAATGGTCAATATAAGTCTTCTTCTAATTTTTTGTCCTTGCATTGTGGCTCAGTCAGTCAGAGTCACACCTGAATGAATGGCTAATTATGCAGAGTCATTATGCATAATGGGTGGGACATTTTGTATTCCAAGGTGTAAACCACTCCTCGTTCACGCCCACTCGCATAATGGCTTTCCAAGCAAAACCTGTTTTACATCAATTTAAATCAATGTATTGTTTTATCTGAACGATAAAGCAAGACTATTTTCACATAATTTTGAAGCCAGAACTCGAAGGAAGAACATCCATTTCTCAAAAGTCTTATTCATGCATATTTATTATGAGTTTTGAGGTCTTCTTTCAGCAACTTTCATTTTTAATTTTTTCAATAACCACGCATAAGCATTATTCTCTTAAAAATAAAAAAATATACATGCATGGTGATCACATATTTTGGTAGCCCTGTTTGTGCTATATAGAGTGAATTTACACCTTTGCCATTAACATGTTTATAAATAACTGAAAAAAGCACAAATGTCAGAGCATGTCAGAACACCTCCAGTGCCCAGAAAACACCTCAGACTCCAGAGGGTTAAAGGGTCTGGAGAAAAGTATCAGAGTAAAAGTTTCAGTTTTCTCTTTAAAATTGAGTTAAGTCAACAAAACATTTATCCTATAAATGTCGGCTCAACATCGTGATGTCTGTCAGCCTATCGGCCCGACCCTGCAACAAAACACATTTCACACTTGCTGTTTCAGTTGTAATACTTACGTATTTCTTGTTCAGAGGTCTCTTCTTCACCAGTCAAAGCTGCACATAAAAACAGAGAAATTCGGTTATAGGTGAGTGATCAGATGAACATGACAGAATTAAACTCTGAGATGATCCTGTGTGATTCGTCCTGTGCTTCTAATAAACGCTCCATCATCTGCATGACTATATGCTGTGTGTGAACATTAGTTAAATAGTTAAATCTATCGTTAAAGTAACACTAAGTAACTTTTGCTCTCAGGGTCCCCCTACAGTTGGGAAACAGTATTGTCTTCTACTGAGGTCGTAAAATCTGTCATGGTTACACCAGGGGATAGCCGATACCCCCAAACTCTGCAGAAGGAGTTCTCATGTCTTGGGCAGACTGCTTACGTTGCGTGTGAAATGTCTTCATCCCAGGTACAGTGGCATATATTTCAGAATGTCATATGAATATAATTTCATGGGTTTTATTTTTTTCAAACGCCAAAAGATCGCGTAGCTCACGTTTACAAGCCAGCGTCATTATAGTAGCCTATTGACTACTGTTTTACAGAATGCTAATTCAATTCAATGTTTGTGTGGTGGGTAATAGCCATATATCGTCAATATTATAATATCAAGCCACCATAGATGAATCTGCAAAGTTGAAAAATCGATTTGCATTATAGCCTGAGGCAAGACACTTTCACCAGAAAAATAAATAAACAAACATGACTATCAGCCTGCAGTCATTAGGCTACTTAGCCTAAAAGATAATTTTGTCCGTCTAATCATGTATTATTTACTTGCAAGAATGTAGCTCCTACCAAACTTGTAAACGGCGTTTAGACATAGGCATAATTCTGACTTTTTTTTTGTCCATTGCTGCTTTGGCCATGACAAAAACATACGCACGAAAGCCGGAAAACAAACACTGGTTGGCCTCTCACGTCCGAGTGGTGGGGGAAGTGACGTATGCCATAAAGTAGTCGAATTTTGTAGTTCTTTTTGTGCTCGGGTTACTACCCGAACCCCGAAGTTACATAGTGCCAGTAAAAGCGATACAGACCCCATCAGGCTATGGCAGACATGTCATTCAACCTATTGTAAGTCGATGTACCATCACAAGATTCTTGGAAATATATTATGAAGGTTGAAAAGCTACATAGTGTTGCTTTAATGTGAATTTTCAATAAACAGTATCAGCAGCTGGGTTAAATGTTTGAAATTGTTTTATTTAGCTCAACTATTGTTTAAAAAATTATTATATTGTTTACTTAAAATGAACCCAAAATGTTTTAATGGGAATTGACATTTATTAACAGTGTTGGGTGAAACACAGTACAAGTAACTTGAGTTATGTAATCGGATTACTTTTTTCAAGTAACTAGTAAAGTAACTAGGGCTGTCAAACGATTAATCGCGATTAATCGCATCCAAAATAAAAGTTTGTGTTTACATAATATATGTGTGTGTATGGAGTATAATTATTTTCTATATATAAATACACACACATGCATATATATAAGAAAAATGTGTTATTTATATATAAAATATTTATATATAATATAAATATATATATACACACAGTATATACATGCAAATATTTCTTAAATAGATACATGCATGTGTGTGTATTTATATATAGAAAATAATTATACACTGTACACACACATATATTATGTAAAAACAAACTTTTATTTTGGATGCGATTAATCGCGATTAATCGTTTGACAGCCCTAAAAGTAACACATTATTTTTAAATTGTACTGAGATACTTTTTCATTTATAGTTACATATATTGACTGAGAGCTCTCCTGTCCCATGTTGAGAGAAATCGTAAGTAAGTGCAGAGCGGTGTGTGTGTGCGTGTGTGCTGCAGTTCTAGACTAAATGTTAGCATTAAGCATCACTTCATCAAAGTCAATAAAAACCTATAATTAAATATTTTAAATTAAACAAATATAATTAATGTATTTAATCTCACCAGTTCAAGGATCCAATTCAAACATATTAATAAGCAGAAATAACTTTAGACAAACATAACATTTGTGATCAGTCTAAAGCTTATTTCACTTTTGGTGTGAAAGGGTACTTTTTGTAGTTATTAAAAACAATAACAATAATTGGCGATCAGCAAACAGTCTCCTCATTTTACACTTGCTGTCTTAGTTGTAATACTTACGCAGTTGCTCTGAATTGTCAGGTTTCTGGCTTTCAACTGTCACAGCAGAAACAGAGAAATGAGGACATAATAATATATGTGAATTTTATATATATATATATATATATATATATATAATGAATATATTCAATAAGTGGGTTAACAGATAAAGAAACACTGGGAAGATACTGTGTGATTCTTCATGTGCTTCTAATAACTTTTTATTAATGATCAGTAAAATCCGTAAAATCCAATTCAAACATATTAATAAGCAGAAATAACTTTAGACAAACATAACGTTTGTGATCAGCCTGAAGCTTGTCACTTTTTTATAGTTATTAAAAACAATAACAATAATTGACGAGCAGCAAACGACATGTCATGCAGACGTTCATACACTCATTTTACACTTGCTGTCTTAGTTGTAATACTTACGCAGTCGCTCTTGATTTTCAGGTTTCTTGCTTTCAACTGTCACAGCAGAAACAGAGAAATAAGTATAATATAAGTGGGTGAACAGATAAAGAAACACTGGGAAGATACTGTGTGATTCTTCATAATAACTTTTTATTAATGATCAGTAAAATCTGTTAAATCCATCACTAAGATGAATTATCAAATAACAATACTTTTCATAGCAATGCATATATTAGTTCAGGAGAGTTTCACACCTGTGGTGTCTTAATGTTAAACTCTACTGTCAATGAAGCGATTTTTTCTCTCATTGCATCAGCTGTGATACTTACACACTTTCTTTATGTTTTCCGAGATCTCGGCTTCGTGTCACAGCAGCACGTAGAAACAGAAATGAGGAGATTATAAGTGAATGAACATGTCAGAAACACTGAGAAGATACTGTGTGATTCTTCATGAGCTTCTAATAATCATATAATCTGCATGACTTCATCAGTATCAGTATCATTCAGCATCAGTAACAGTTACAGTAATGTTGTAAATCACATGTTGTATGCGATTCAGTCATCAGTATATTAATCTCTCACAAGCAGAACATGTGGTGAAAAATTATACATATTGACAAAGAAAAATAATTTCTGCTGTAGCACAATAAAGCTTATAATCATCATTTTTAATACGTACACAGTCGCTCTGGGATCTTCTCTTCTTCTGTTACAGCAGGACATAGAAACAGAAACTAGATTATAGTGATTGATCAGATGAACAGAAACACTGATCAAATCTCAAAATAACAGATTGAGAGTCAGCAGGACTGTGACTTTAGGCCAACTGGCACTAAATGTCAGCAGTTCTGTGAGATTCAATGGCAGAAACACAGATATTATTATTATTAGGGGTTCAAGCACGAAGTGCTGAAACCCTATTGTAATTGTGCTGATTTTTATTATTAGGGGTTCAAGCATGAAATGCTGAAACCCTATTGTAATTGTGCTGATTTTTATTATTAGGGGTTCAAGCACGAAGTGCTGAAACCCTATTGTAATTGTGCTGATTTTTATTATTATTATTATTATTATTATTCTGCCGTAAAACGCATCGTGCAGCCCAAACCGTAAGGGCTAGAGCTTTGAAACTTTGCCATATGGTAGTACAAAAATCGAGGAGAGGTTATCAAATTATGACCCCGATTGGCCCATAGGTGGCGCTATAGCAACCAAAAGCGCAAAACTGCTCATAACTCCTAGACCGTAAGTCATAGACTCAAGTGTCTTATATCATTGGAAAGCTGGACGCCTGACGAACAAAACGTATATCTCCGATTTTATTTCCGCCATGATAGATTTTCCGCCATTTTGAATTTTGTCGAAAATCTACTTTTGCGAACTAGTCCCTGGTTTTTCGCCCGATCGGAACCAAACCAGTGCAGAATTGTTCTATGGAGTCTGAAGATCAATAATTATCAAAAAAAAGTTGAAATTTCGATTCATGGTCGCTAGGGGGTGCAAAATTAACGTTGTGGGAGGAGCCTATTTTACTAAAATGGCTATAACTCCAGAAGTAAAAGAGTTATTTTAACCAAACTTGGTACACATGTGTAAGAGGTCAATCTGAGGTCACGGTAAAAAAATAGCGGCGATTGGCCTCATGGTGGCGCTATAACATGAAAAAAACATAAAACAGGCTATAACCACCTGACCGTTAGTCCGATTGACTTGAAAATTGGTATGCAGTGTCTTGGCCCAAGGTGCCATGTATGTCTATGAGGACATTGGCGTATCTCAAAAAACATGGCCGCCATCGGCCAATGAAGTTTGAGCACCGATTAGACAAGGTTAACGGAGGCCGATCGGAACGAAACTCGATGGGCATGTTCGTCTTATGGCCCTAGAGGTCTGTAAGAATTTTGAAAGAAATCGGCCACTAGTTGGCGC
Source organism: Scardinius erythrophthalmus (assembly GCF_964197995.2). Lineage (NCBI taxonomy): Eukaryota > Metazoa > Chordata > Actinopteri > Cypriniformes > Leuciscidae > Scardinius > Scardinius erythrophthalmus. Next base: position 15,097,508 of record NC_138221.1, read on the forward strand.
TAACGAGTTTTATGGCTCTGTAATCACGTGGTGTTACACTTATTGTCATAAAATGCATATCATTTGATAGACCTGCTCATGCTGAACAACTTTGCCTCAAGAACCATTTCTGTCAATCAAACCGTTCATTAAATATTCACGAATATGTCTAAAACCTACTTTTGCGAACTAGTCCTAGGTTTTTCGCCCGATCGGAACCAGACCAGTCTAGGACAATTCTCTGGACTCTCTAGATCAATAATTATCAAAAAAAAGTTGAACTTTTGCATGTGGATGGCTGTAATAGGGTCATTTATAAAATGGGCGTGGCAAAATACACTAAAAAGCCTATAAATCATAAATGAAAATGCAGAACTTCACAAAAATTGATCAGCATATGTGACATAACATCATTAACAAGCATGCAAAATTTTATGGAGATCGGACGATAGGTGGCGCTATAACTGTTAAAAAGCCTTAAAACCATATATTTCCTATGGTAAACTGCCTGTATTGGCTGTAAATGGTCTTTTCCATCTCTGATCATATAATTTTCATATCATAATGTTCAAAACTAGTGCAATACAATTATCTGGACTCACTAGATCAATAATTGTCAGAAAAAGTTGAACTACTTCATTTGGATAGCTATAATAGGTTCACTTCAAAATGTAGCCTTTACCAAGTGTCCCCGAAAGCCTATATCTCTTTAATGAATGACTCAGACCTTCTTAAAAACAAGTCAGAACATGTGAAATATCACTCTGAACATGCATGAAAATTTTCAGACAGATCAGACAAAATGTGCCTCTATAACAGTTAAAAAGGTGAAAATGATATGAATATAATGGCATGTTAAGCCAATAAGTGGTATTTTAATGCCCCCTGCTGTTTAAAATAGGAATTTTGTCATATTGTTCTTTAATTTATATTTAGACTTTATAAAATCCCTATTTTAAGATTTACAATTACATTTAGTCAAAATCTATCTGTTAAAGTATTAGTACTGACAGTTTGATCACATCATATAGTTCAAATATCTGTATCTACAACATAATGTGTGTGTAGTCTTAGGTTTCTGAATAAATTCTGAATCGTCTGATTAATAGCTTACAAAGACTTTGTGAAATGTTTATTGACCATTCAAATATATTTTCATAATGACATATCCCAATAGCATTGAAAAAACAACAACAACAACATTTGTCTTTGTGTGTGTGTGTGTGTGTGTGTGTGTGTGTGTGTGTGTGTGTGTAAGCATGCATTAAGTTAAAATGGTAAAACTGGTTTGCTTTTGTCACAGTTGTGTTCTGTCTGAGTATTGTTGTCTCTGATCACATGTCTTCCTTTGTTCTGTTTTCCCGCCACTCCTTGGTTTCCACGGTAACTGTCATTTAGTGCATCTGTCACACCTGTTTCCTCGTTAGTCTTGTCAGCTGTGTCTTGTTTCCCTGATCAGTTCTCCCATGTATTTAAGCCCTGAGTGTTGCCTTGTTCTTTGTCAGTTCTATGCTGTAATTAGAGTGTGTTGCTGCCTGTTCCGATATCCTGAGTTTAATTCCTATTAAACCTGCATCTTGTATGTTCATCCTTGTCTCCGCGTGCCTTCCTGCAACCTTTCCGTGTTTAGCTTTAGTGGAGAAAACTGGTGAAAATAATGAAATTTAAAGTGAAACTGAGCCAATAAGTGGTCTTCTAGTGCCCTCTGCTGGCCATTCTACTTATTAATGAAGTCTTTTCACAGGTGATTTTGCGTCACTCTAGACACTTATAAAATCACTTATATAACAATAACTATTATAACAAAATCATATTTTGTCAGTGTTTATCACTTCATTTGCACTGACACTTCACGTGTTGTAAATCATGGTAAATCACGCTAGAAACATGGTAAATCATAGTAAATAAATCTAAAATGTGGTGTATCAAGGTAAATCATGCTATAATCCTGATAAATCATTCTAGAACGTGGTATATTATGGTAAATCATGCTAGAACAGGGTAAATAATGGTAAACCATGGTAAATCATGGTAAACTATGGTAAATCATGCTAGAATGTGGTATATCATGGTAAATCATGCTAGAACATGGTAAATCAAGGTAAACTAAGATAAATTCATGGTCAACTATGCTAGAACAGGGTAAATCATGGTAAATCATGCTAAAACATGGTATTTTCCATCTATGATGTCAGTGGTTACATGCTTGCTAAATAAAACTTGATGTCTTTTGATGTTTTTGTGCTTAAAGGCCTTAAAGGCCTTAACTGCTTGAACCCCGATAAATGCTGCTTGCAGCTTTAATTATTATTATTATTATTATTCCGCCCTAAAACGCATCGTGCAGCCCAAACCGTAAGAGCTGGAACCTTGAAACTTGGCCAAATGGTAGTCCTCAATTTGGGGAGAACCTATCAAAATATGACCCCGATTGGCCCATAGGTGGCGCTATAATGACCAAACTTACTACATTGCTCATAACTCCTAGACAGTTTGTCCTAGAGTCTCAATTTTAGCATCACTGTGATCCCTGGATCCAGACGGACAAAATGGCTATCTCCAAATTGCTCTACGAGCAAAAAAAAAATTCTATGGGCAATTTAGTGAAAAACCTACTTTTGCGAACTAGTCCTAGGTTTTTGGCCCAATCGGAACCAGACCAGTCTAGCACAGTTCTCTGGAGTCTCTAGATCAATAATTATCGGAAAAAAGTTGAACTTTTGCATTGGCCTGGCTGTAACAGGGTCATTTAGGAAAGGGGTGGGACAAAAAAACACTCAAAAGCCTATACAACCTAAGGGAAAACCCCAAACTTCACAAAAATCGATGAGCAGATGTGTCAGAACATGGTGAAGAAGCATGCCAAGTTTCGTGAAGATCGGACAATAGGTGGCGCTATAACTGTCCAAAACGTCTCTTCTTATTAGGGGTTCAAGCATGAAATGCTGAAACCCTATTGTAATTGTGCTGATTTTTATTAGGGGTTCAAGCACGAAGTGCTGAAACCCTATTGTAATTGTGCTGATTTTTATTATTATTATTAGGGGTTCAAGCACGAAGTGCTGAAACCCTATTGTAATTGTGCTGATTTTTATTATTAGGGGTTCAAGCACGAAGTGCTGAAACCCTATTGTAATTGTACTGATTTTTATTATTATTATTATTATTATTCTCCCCTAAAACGCATCGTGCAGCCCAAACCGTAAGAGCTGGAACCTTGAAACTTGGCCAAATGGTAGTCCTCAATTTGGGGAGAACCTATCAAAGTATGACCCAGATTGGCCCATAGGTGGCGCTATAGCGACCAAAAGCGCGAAACTGCTCATAACTCCTAGACCGTATGTCGTAGACTCAAGTGTCCTATATCATTGGAAAGCTGGACGCCTGAAGGTCAAAACGTATATCTCCGATTTTATTTCAGGTATGCAAATTTTTCCGCCATTTTGAATTTTGTCAAAAACCTACTTTTGCGAACTAGTCCCTGGTTTTTCGCCCGATCGGAACCAAACCAGTGCAGAAATGTTCTTTGGAGTCTGAAGATCAATAATTATCGAAAAAAAGTCGAAATTTCGATTCCTGGTCGCTAGCGGGTGATAAATTAATGTTGTGGGAGGAGCCTATTTTACTAAAATGGCTATAACTCGAAAAGGAAATGAGATATCTTCACCAAACTTGGTACACATGTGTATGAGTTCAATTTGGGGTCATAGTAAAAAAATTTCGACGATTGATCACATGGTGGCGCTATAACATGAAAAAAACATGAAAAGGGCTATGACCACGTGACCGTTTGTCCGATTGACTTGAAAATTGGTATGCAGTGTCTTGGTCCAAGGTGCCATGTATGTCTATGAGGACATTGGCGTACCTCGAAAAACATGACAGCCATCGACCAATGAAATTTGAGCACCTATTAGACAAGGTTAACGGAGGCCGATCGGAACGATACTCGATGGGCATGTTCAACTCATGGCCCTAGAGGTCTGTAAGAATTTTGAAAGAAATCGGCCACTAGTTGGCGCTAACGAGTTTTATGGCTCTGTAATCACGTGGTGTTACACTTATTGTCACAAAATGCATATCATTTGATAGATCTGCTCATGCTGAACAACTTTGCCTCAAGAACCATTGCTGTCAATCAAACCGTTCATTAAATATTCGCAATTATGTTAAAAACCTACTTTTGCGAACTAGTCCTAGGTTTTTTGCCCGATCGGAACAAAACCAGTCTAGGGTAATTCTCTGGACTCTCTAGATCAATAATTATCAAAAAAAAGTTCAACTTTAGCATTTTTCGCATGGGTATATTGGGTCATAATGAAAATGGGCGTGGCAAAATGCATTTAAAAGCCTATAAATCCTAAACGAAAACTCAGAACTTCACAAAAATTGGTGAGCATATGTACCATAACAGTCTAAACAAGCATGTAAAATTTCATGAAGATCGTACGATAGGTGGCGCTATAACTGTTAAAAAGCTTTGAAAACCATATATTTCCTATGGTAAATTGCCTGTTTTGGCTGTAAATGGTCTTTTCCATCTATTATTTCAGTGGTTAAAAGCTTTACAAATAAAACTTAATGTCTTAAATGCTTATGTGCTTAAAGGCCTTAAATGCTTGAACCCCGATAAATGCTGCTTGCAGCTTTAATTATTATTATTATTATTATTCTGCCGTAAAACGCATCGTGCAGCCCAAACCGTAAGGGCTAGAGCTTTGAAACTTTGCCATATGGTAGTACAAAAATCGAGGAGAGGTTATCAAATTATGACCCCGATTGGCCCATAGGTGGCGCTATAGCAACCAAAAGCGCGAAACTGCTCATAACTCCTAGACCGTAAGTCATAGACTCAAGTGTCTTATATCATTGGAAAGCTGGACGCCTGACGAACAAAACGTATATCTCCGATTTTATTTCCGCCATGATAGATTTTCCGCCATTTTGAATTTTGTCGAAAATCTACTTTTGCGAACTAGTCCCTGGTTTTTTGCCCGATCGGAACCAAACCAGTGCAGAATTGTTCTCTGGAGTCTGAATATCAATAATTATCAAAAAAAAGTTGAAATTTCGATTCACGGTCGCTAGGGGGTGCAAAATTAACGTTGTGGGAGGAGCCTATTTTACTAAAATGGCTATAACTCCAGAAGTAAAAGAGGTATTTTAACCAAACCTGGTACACATGTGTAAGACGTCAATATGAGGTCACGGTAAAAAAATCGCGGCGATTGGCCACATGGTGGCGCTATAACATGAAAAAAACATAAAACAGGCTATAACCACCTGACCGTTAGTCCGATTGACTTGAAAATTGGTATGCAGTGTCTTGGTCCAAGGTGCCATGTATGTCTATGAGGACATTGGTGTATCTCAAAAAACATGGCCGCCATCGGCCAATGAAGTTTGAGCACCTATTAGACAAGGTTAACGGAGGCCTATCGGAACGAAACTCGGTGGGCATGTTCGACTCATGGCCCTAGAGGTCTGTAAGAATTTTAAAAGAAATCGGCCACTAGTTGGCGCTAACGAGTTTTATGGCTCTGTAATCACGTGGTGTTACACTTATTGTCACAAAATGCATACCATTTGATAGATCTCCTCTTGTTGAACAACTTTGCCTCAAGAACCATTGCTGTCAATCAAACCGTTCATTAAATATTCGTAATTATGTTAAAAACCTACTTTTGCGAACTAGTCCTAGGTTTTTCGCCCGATCAGAACCAAACGAGTCTAGGACAATTCTATGGACTCTCAAGATCAATAATTATCAAAAAAAAGTTGAACTTTTGCATTTTTCGCATGGGTATATTGGGTCATAAAGAAAATGGGCGTGGCAAAATGCACTCAAAAGCCTATAAATCCTAAACGAAAACTCAGAACTTCACGAAAATTGGTGAGCTTATGTGCCATAACATCATTAACAAGCATGCAAAATTTCATGGAGATCGGACTATAGATGGTGCTATAACTGTTAAAAAGCTTTAAAAAACACATATTTCCTATGGTAAATTGCCTGTATTGGCTGTAAATGGACTTTTCCATCTATTATTTCAGTGGTTAAAAGCTTTCTAAATAAATCTTAATGTCTTAAATGCTTATGTGCTTAAAGGCCTTAAATGCTTGAACCCTGATAAATGCTGCTTGCAGCTTTAATTATTATTATTATTCTGCCGTAAAACGCATCGTGCAGCCCAAACCGTAAGGGCTAGAGCTTTGAAACTTTGCCATATGGTAGTACAAAAATCGAGGAGAGGTTATCAAATTATGACCCCGATTGGCCCATAGGTGGCGCTATAGCAACCAAAAGCGCGAAACTGCTCATAACTCCTAGACCGTAAGTCATAGACTCAAGTGTCTTATATCATTGGAAAGCTGGACGCCTGACGAACAAAACGTATATCTCCGATTTTATTTCCGCCATGATAGATTTTCCGCCATTTTGAATTTTGTTGAAAATCTACTTTTGCGAACTAGTCCCTGGTTTTTTGCCCGATCGGAACCAAACCAGTGCAGAATTGTTCTCTGGAGTCTGAATATCAATAATTATCAAAAAAAAGTTGAAATTTCGATTCACGGTCGCTAGGGGGTGCAAAATTAACGTTGTGGGAGGAGCCTATTTTACTAAAATGGCTATAACTCCAGAAGTAAAAGAGGTATTTTAACCAAACCTGGTACACATGTGTAAGACGTCAATATGAGGTCACGGTAAAAAAATCGCGGCGATTGGCCACATGGTGGCGCTATAACATGAAAAAAACATAAAACAGGCTATAACCACCTGACCATTAGTCCGATTGACTTGAAAATTGGTATGCAGTGTCTTGGTCCAAGGTGCCATGTATGTCTATGAGGACATTGGTGTATCTCAAAAAACATGGCCGCCATCGGCCAATGAAGTTTGAGCACCTATTAGACAAGGTTAACGGAGGCCTATCGGAACGAAACTCGGTGGGCATGTTCGACTCATGGCCCTAGAGGTCTGTAAGAATTTTAAAAGAAATCGGCCACTAGTTGGCGCTAACGAGTTTTATGGCTCTGTAATCACGTGGTGTTACACTTATTGTCACAAAATGCATACCATTTGATAGATCTCCTCTTGTTGAACAACTTTGCCTCAAGAACCATTGCTGTCAATCAAACCGTTCATTAAATATTCGTAATTATGTTAAAAACCTACTTTTGCGAACTAGTCCTAGGTTTTTCGCCCGATCAGAACCAAACGAGTCTAGGACAATTCTATGGACTCTCAAGATCAATAATTATCAAAAAAAAGTTGAACTTTTGCATTTTTCGCATGGGTATATTGGGTCATAAAGAAAATGGGCGTGGCAAAATGCACTCAAAAGCCTATAAATCCTAAACGAAAACTCAGAACTTCACGAAAATTGGTGAGCTTATGTGCCATAACATCATTAACAAGCATGCAAAATTTCATGGAGATCGGACTATAGATGGTGCTATAACTGTTAAAAAGCTTTAAAAAACACATATTTCCTATGGTAAATTGCCTGTATTGGCTGTAAATGGACTTTTCCATCTATTATTTCAGTGGTTAAAAGCTTTCTAAATAAATCTTAATGTCTTAAATGCTTATGTGCTTAAAGGCCTTAAATGCTTGAACCCCGATAAATGCTGCTTGCAGCTTTAATTATTATTATTATTATTATTATTCCGCCCTAAAACGCATCGTGCAGCCCAAACCGTAAGAGCTGGAACCTTGAAACTTGGCCAAATGGTAGTCCTCAATTTGGGGAGAACCTATCAAAATATGACCCCGATTGGCCCATAGGTGGCGCTATAATGACCAAACTTACTACATTGCTCATAACTCCTAGACAGTTTGTCCTAGAGTCTCAATTTTAGCATCACTGTGATCCCTGGATCCAGACGGACAAAATGGCTATCTCCAAATTGCTCTACGAGCAAAAAAAAAATTCTATGGGCAATTTAGTGAAAAACCTACTTTTGCGAACTAGTCCTAGGTTTTTGGCCCAATCGGAACCAGACCAGTCTAGCACAGTTCTCTGGAGTCTCTAGATCAATAATTATCGGAAAAAAGTTGAACTTTTGCATTGGCCTGGCTGTAACAGGGTCATTTAGGAAAGGGGTGGGACAAAAAAACACTCAAAAGCCTATACAACCTAAGGGAAAACCCCAAACTTCACAAAAATCGATGAGCAGATGTGTCAGAACATGGTGAAGAAGCATGCCAAGTTTCGTGAAGATCGGACAATAGGTGGCGCTATAACTGTCCAAAACGTCTCTTCTTATTAGGGGTTCAAGCATGAAATGCTGAAACCCTATTGTAATTGTGCTGATTTTTATTATTATTATTATTATTATTCCGCCCTAAAACGCATCGTGCAGCCCAAACCGTAAGAGCTGGAACCTTGAAACTTGGCCAAATGGTAGTCCTCAATTTGGGGAGAACCTATCAAAATATGACCCCGATTGGCCCATAGGTGGCGCTATAATGACCAAATTTACTACATTGCTCATAACTCCTAGACAGTTTGTCCTAGAGTCTCGATTTTAGCATCACTGTGATCCCTGGATCCAGACGGACAAAATGGCTATCTCCAAATTGCTCTACGAGCAAAAAAAAAAATTCTATGGGCAATTTAGTGAAAAACCTACTTTTGCGAACTAGTCCTAGGTTTTTGGCCCAATCGGAACCAGACCAGTCTAGCACAGTTCTCTGGAGTCTCTAGATCAATAATTATCGGAAAAAAGTTGAACTTTTGCATTGGCCTGGCTGTAACAGGGTCATTTAGGAAAGGGGTGGGACAAAAAAACACTCAAAAGCCTATACAACCTAAGGGAAAACCCCAAACTTCACAAAAATCGATGAGCAGATGTGTCAGAACATGGTGAAGAAGCATGCCAAGTTTCGTGAAGATCGGACAATAGGTGGCGCTATAACTGTCCAAAACGTCTCTTCTTATTAGGGGTTCAAGCATGAAATGCTGAAACCCTATTGTAATTGTGCTGATTTTTAGGGGTTCAAGCACGAAGTGCTGAAACCCTATTGTAATTGTGCTGATTTTTATTATTATTATTAGGGGTTCAAGCACGAAGTGCTGAAACCCTATTGTAATTGTGCTGATTTTTATTATTAGGGGTTCAAGCACGAAGTGCTGAAACCCTATTGTAATTGTGCTGATTTTTAGGGGTTCAAGCATGAAATGCTGAAACCCTATTGTAATTGTGCTGATTTTTATTATTATTATTATTATTATTCCGCCCTAAAACGCATCGTGCAGCCCAAACCGTAAGAGCTGGAACCTTGAAACTTGGCCAAATGGTAGTCCTCAATTTGGGGAGAACCTATCAAAATATGACCCCGATTGGCCCATAGGTGGCGCTATAATGACCAAATTTACTACATTGCTCATAACTCCTAGACAGTTTGTCCTAGAGTCTCGATTTTAGCATCACTGTGATCCCTGGATCCAGACGGACAAAATGGCTATCTCCAAATTGCTCTACGAGCAAAAAAAAAATTCTGAAAAACCTACTTTTGCGAACTAGTCCTAGGTTTTTGGCCCAATCGGAACCAGACCAGTCTAGCACAGTTCTCTGGAGTCTCTAGATCAATAATTATCGGAAAAAAGTTGAACTTTTGCATTGGCCTGGCTGTAACAGGGTCATTTAGGAAAGGGGTGGGACAAAAAAACACTCAAAAGCCTATACAACCTAAGGGAAAACCCCAAACTTCACAAAAATCGATGAGCAGATGTGTCAGAACATGGTGAAGAAGCATGCCAAGTTTCGTGAAGATCGGACAATAGGTGGCGCTATAACTGTCCAAAACGTCTCTTCTTATTAGGGGTTCAAGCATGAAATGCTGAAACCCTATTGTAATTGTGCTGATTTTTATTAGGGGTTCAAGCACGAAGTGCTGAAACCCTATTGTAATTGTACTGATTTTTAGGGGTTCAAGCACGAAGTGCTGAAACCCTATTGTAATTGTGCTGATTTTTATTATTATTATTATTATTATTATTCTGCCGTAAAACGCATCGTGCAGCCCAAACCGTAAGAGCTGGAACTTTGAAACTTTGACAGATGGTAGTACAAAAATCGAGGAAAGGTTCAGAGATTATGACCCCGATTGGCCCATAGGTGGCGCTATAACAACCAAAAGCGCGAAACTGCTCATAACTCCTAGACCGTATGGCGTAGACTCAAGTGTCTTATATCATTGGAAAGCTGGATGCCTGACGAACAAAACGTATATCTCCGATTTTATTTCCGCCATGATAGATTTTCCGCCATTTTGAATTTTGTCAAAAATCTACTTTTGCGAACTAGTCCCTGGTTTTTTGCCCGATTGGAACCAAACTAGTGCAGAAATGTTCTCTGGAGACTGAATATCAATAATTATCGAAAAAAAGTGGAAATTTCGATTCACGGTCGCTAAGGGGCGCCAAAACGTACGTTGTGGGAGGGGCCTATTTTACTAAAATGGCTATAACTCCCGATGTAAATGAGGTATCTTCACCAAACTTGGTACACATGTGTATGAGCTTACTCTGGGGTCACAGTAAAAAAATCGCGACGATTGGCCTCATGGTGGCGCTATAAAATGAAAAAAACATAAAACAGGCTATAACCACCTGACCGTTAGTCCGATTGACTTGAAAATTGGTATGCAGTGTCTTGGTCCAAGGTGCCATGTATGTGTATGAGGACATTGGCGTATCTCAAAAAACATGGCCGCCATCGGCCAACGAAGTTTGAGCACCTATTAGACAAGGTTAACGGAGGCCGATCGGAACGAAACTCAATGGGCATGTTCGGCTCATGGCCCTAAAGGTCTGTAAGAATTTTGAAAGAAATCGGCCACTAGTTGGCGCTAACGAGTTTTACGGCTCTGTAATCACGTGGTGTTACAAATATCCACACAATATGCATATCATTTGATAGATCTCCTCATCCTGAACAACTTTGCCTCAAGAACCATTGCTGTCAATCAAACTGTTCATTAATTATTCATTAATATGTTAAAAACCTACTTTTGCGAACTAGTCCTAGGTTTTTTGCCCGATCGGAACCAGACCAGTGTAGGACAATTCTCTGGACTCTCTAGATCAATAATTATCAAAAAAAAGTTGAACTTTTGCATTTGGATGGCTGTAATAGGGTCATTTATAAAACGGGCGTGTCAAAATACATTAAAAAGCCTATAAATCCTAAATAAAAACTCAGAACTTCACAAAAATTGGTCAGCATATGTGACATAACATCATTAACAAGCATGAAAAATTCTATGGAGATCGGACGATAGTTGGCGCTATAACTGTTAAAACGCTTTAAAACCATATATTTCCTATGGTAAATTGCCTGTATTTGCTGTAAATGATGTCTTCTATCTTTTATCATATAATGTTCATATCATAATGTTCAAAACCAGTGCAGCACAATTCTCTGAACTCTCTAGATCAATAATTATCAGAAAAAAAGTTTAACTTCTTCAAAAGGTGATTTTATATGAATATAATGACATATTAAGCCAATAAGTGGTATTTTACTGCCCCCTGCTGTCATTTCATCATACTACTCCCTAATATTGTTATAAAATTCATATTTAGACTTTTTAAAATCATTATTTTAACATTTACAATCACATTTTGTCAAAACTCATCTATTGAGTATTACTATTGACAATTGTGTTACACTGAGATATGGAAATGGACGAAAGTAAATGAATGAAATGAAACGAAAGTATAACGGCATTTAAGCCACGCCCCCGAATACAAATCCATTCATAACTCGAAAACGGAAAGTCGTTGCGCGCTCAAATTTTGATGGTGAGGACCTCTCCGGGCTCTTGATCGAAACGTGTCGTCGCGGGCCTCGGGAGCGCGCCCCCCGCGCATCGCGAATCCGCGGGACCCCCGATTTTGAACGGCCATTACTCCCGACCCAGACCACCCCGAACATTGTGTGAGAGCTCGTTGGAAAGGGCGCGTCCTTGGCTAGCTTCGATTCAAATGTGGTGTTATTTGCCCTGGGCATTCCAGAGATAATAGCCCGAACAGATATGCCTTATAACAGTCATAACTCCCAGCCCCAATCGCCCAAAAACACATTGATGGTCTCATTCAACAGGGCTCCTCAAGCACTATCTATGCTCTGAGTTTCAGAATTTTTCGCCTTTTGGTTCCTGAGATATAAGTAAAAAAACAAATTCCCATTCATTCAAACACTTCAACTGTAAAATGTAAGCTATAATACCACTGTTGTCCACTAGAGGGAGCAGCAGGATTACGCATGATCTTTTAATTCGCTTCAGTATTGGAAATAAACAAATGCTTTAAGAAGCAATCTTTTTTATTATGATGTTTTTTTTATTATTATGATATTTGTATATATTTTTTTTTTTTTATTATGATTATGAACGGTTTGATTGACATTAGTGATTCTTGAGGCAAAGTTGTTCAAGATGAGGAGATGAAGATATTTTCACAATATCACATCCTAAAAACATTGAAAACATATTTGTCTTTGTGTGTGTGTGTGTGTGTGTGTGTGTGTGTGTGTGTGTGTGTGTGTGTGTGTGTGTGTGTGTGTGTGTGTGTGTGTGTGTGTGGGTTTGTGTGTGTGTCTGTGTGTGTGTAAGCATGCTTAATGGAAAGAACATGAAGAAACTGCTTTGTTTTACTGGTGGATAAAAAAGTATTTCAAATGAAAGTGAGTCAATTAGTGGTCTTCTACTGCCCTCTGCAGGACATTCTACTTAATAAAATATTTTCATCTGTGCTTTTGCATTAGTTTTTGGACTATATCAAATTACTTGCATGAAAATCACCTATTATAACACAGTCATGTTTTGTCAAAGTTTATCACTTCATTTTTACTGAGCTCTCAGTTTGAACAATTCTGCCTCTCAGTGATTAATTTGAAATCTGAAAATGGTGTTATACAGAGGAGATTTGCAATTATCATTTTGTTACCTATCTTTTATTTTAAATATCTCCATCTACAACAAAATGTGTGTGCATGTGTGTGTTCAAGCATGGTTAGTGTATTAAGTATTATTGTTTAAGTATTATTGTTTTCATTTACATTTTAACCACCAGAAGAAGAACACTCATTGGTTCATTCTGCTCACTAAAATATTATTTTTAATTTTTTTTTCCATTTGAAATATTGTTTAAACTTAATAAAATCATTAAAATAACATTTCAAATCATATTTTGTCTGTTTATAAATCCCACAGACTCACATTGGCTGCAATACTAATGTTTTTGTAAAACACAGACCTGATAGTCTAATCTGTGTGTATTGTGCATATATTATTGATATTATTACTATTGCAAATCATGTTATTGTAACTCATATCTTAATAGAATATTATTTGTAATTTTAATTCTTTATTTCTTAAGTGTTTTTTTTTATGATTACTACAGATATTATCACCAAAGATATCAACTACACCTTCACTTTTAGTATTGACACGCTGCACACACAGCACAATCACACACTCACTAATGCATTCAAATAAATGTAATCTTACTGTGCTACTTTATTTGTACATGATTAGAATGAACAGAAATCTAAGACTATTTTTCTTCTTTTGTTAAAGCCATTTCAGACTCCAAGTAAGCATTATATTACTAATCATCTATTTTACAGGTGCCATACAATTGAAAACTGTATTTATCTTGGCATAGTTGAATGATAAGAGTTCTGGACATGGAACTGACATACCGTGAGCCTCAAACACCATTGTTTCCTCCTTCTTGTGTAAATCTCCTGTTTGCAAAAGACCGCTGAAAAATGAGTGAATCCCACCATAACACCGACTGTGACGTTGGAGTCAGGATCATTAATATTTATACCCCCCAAATTTGCATTTTCCAGTCCATGTTCTAGGCCAGGCAGTGTTAATGTGGACCTGCACAGCCGAATCATCAGAAGATCTGCAGGTATTGTGAAGAAGCAAGCAAGGACAATAGTGAAAATGGCAGATCATGGATATAAATGTTATGTCTGAGGCTGTGCTGTGGATTTGAGAACTTTTCATTCCCTTCCCACAAAACTGTCAACAGGCATGGTTGATGTTTACAACAGGATACCTCACCATTTTAATTCAAAGCTGTTAGTTTGCTCTTAACGGAGGCCGATCAGAACGAAACTCGATGGGCATGTTCGACTCGTGGCCCTAGAGGTCTGTAAGAATTTTGAAAAATCAGCCACTAGTTGACGCTAACAGGTTTTACGGCTATGTAATCACGTGATGCATATCATTTGATAGATCTCCTCATACTGAACAACTTTGCCTCAAGAACTACTGCTGTCAATCAATTTGTTCATTAAATACTTGCTATTATGTTAAAAACCTACTTTTGCGAACTAGTCCTAGGTTTTTCGCCCGATCGGAAATATACCAGTGCAGTACAATTCTCTGGAAGCTCTAGATTATTAATTATATAAAAAACTTTAACTTTACCCATTGGGTAGCCATAACAGGATCATTTAGAAAATGGGTATGGCAAAAAACACTCAAAAGCCTGTAAATCCTAAACAAAAACTCAGACAACTCACTAGACTGCCTTATGTGCTTAAAGACCCTAAATGCTTGAACCCCGCTAAATGCTGCTTGCAGCTTTAATTATTATTATTATTATTATTATTCCGCCGTAAAACGCATCGTGCAGCCCAAACCGTAAGAGCTGGAACTTTGAAACTTTGACAGATGGTAGTACAAAAATCGAGGAAAGGTTCAGAGATTATGACCCCGATTGGCCCATAGGTGGCGCTATAGCAACCAAAAGCGCGAAACTGTTCATAACTCCTAGATCGTATGTCGTAGACTCAAGTGTCTTATATCATTGGAAAGCTGGATGCCTGACGAACAAAACGTATATCTCCGATTTCATTTCCGCCATGATAGATTTTCCGCCATTTTGAATTTTGTCAAAAACCTACTTTTGCGAACTAGTCCCTGGTTTTTTGCCCGATTGGAACCAAACCAGTGCAGAAATGTTCTCTGGAGTCTGAATATCAATAATTATCGAAAAAAAGTGGAAATTTCGATTCACGGTCGCTAAGGGGCGCCAAAACGTACGTTGTGGGAGGGGCCTATTTTACTAAAATGGCTATAACTCCCGATGTAAATGAGGTATCTTCACCAAACTTGGTACACATGTGTATGAGTTCAATCTGGGGTCACAGTAAAAAAATCGCGACGATTGGCCTCATGGTGGCGCTATAACATGAAAAAAACATAAAACAGGCTATAACCACCTGACCGTTACTCCGATTGACTTGAAAATTGGTATGCAGTGTCTTGGTCCAAGGTGCCATGTATGTGTATGAGGACATTGGCGTATCTCAAAAAACATGGCCGCCATCGGCCAATGAAGTTTGAGCACCTATTAGACAAGGTTAACGGAGGCCGATCGGAACGAAACTCAATGGGCATGTTCGGCTCATGGCCCTAGAGGTCTGTAAGAATTTTGAAAGAAATCGGCCACTAGTTGGCGCTAATGAGTTTTATGGCTCTGTAATCACGTGGTGTTACACTTATCATCACAAAATGCATATCATTTGATAGATCTGCTTATGCTGAACAACTTTGCCTCTAGAACCATTGCTGTCAATCAAACTGTTCATTAAATATTCGCGAACATGTTAAAAACCTACTTTTGCGAACTAGTCCCTGGTTTTTCGCCCGATCGGAACCAAACCAGTCTAGGACAATTCTTTGGACTCTCTAGATCAATAATTATCGAAAAAAAGTTGAACTTTTGCATTTGAATGGCTGTGATAGGGTCATTTATAAAATGGGCGTGGCAAAATACACTAAAAAGTCTATAAATCCTAAATAAAAACTCAGAACTTCACAAAAATTGGTGAGCATATGTGACATAACATCCTTAAAAAGCATGCAACATTTCATGGAGATCGGACAATAGGTGGCGCTATAACTGTTAAAACGCTTTAAAATCATATATTATATGGTAAATTGCCCGTATTGGCTGTAAATGGTATTTTCCATCTATAATCATATAATGTTCATATAATAATGTTCAAAACCAGTGCAGTGCAATTCTCTGGACTCTCTAGATCAATAATTATCAGAAAAAGTATAACTTCTTCATTTGGATGGCTATAATAGTGTCACTTCAATATGTAGCCTTGACCAAGTGTCTCCAAAAGCCTATATCTCTTTAATAAAAACAAGTCAGAACATGTGACTCTTAAGAAGTATGAAAAATTTCAGACAGATCGGACAAAATTTGCCTCTATAACAGTTAAAAATGTAAAAAAATATATAACATGGCATATTAAGCCAATAAGTGGTATTGTACTGCCCCCTGCTGTCAGTTCATCATACTACTCCCTAATATTGCTATATAATTCATATTTAGACTTTATAAAATCAGTATTTTAACATTTACAATCACATTTTGTCAAAACTCATCTATTGAAGTATTACTATTGACAATTGTGTCACATTAATGAATGGAATCCAGAAACGAAAGTAAAAACGGAGGCCGCCATTTAGGCCACGCCCCCCCAGTACAAATTCACTCATAACTCGAAAACGGAAAGTCGCTGCGCGTTCAAATTTTGATGGTAAGGACGTCTCCGGGCTCTTGATCGAAACGTATGGTCGCGGGTCGCGGGTCGCGGGTCATCGATTCAAATGTGGTGTAATTTGCCCTGGGCATTCCAGAGATAAAAGCCCCAAAATAATATGCCTCATAACTCCCGGGCCCAATCGCCCAAAAACACTGCGATGGTCTCATTCAACAGGACTCCTCAAGCACTATCTATGCTCTGAGTTTCAGAATTTTTCGCCTTCTGGTTCCCGAGATATAAGTGAAAAACCAAATTCCCATTCATTCATTCAAACACTTCAACTGTAAGATGGAGACTGTAATTCCACTGTTGTCCACTAGAGGGAGCAGCAGGATTACGCATGATCTTTTAATTCGCTTTCAGTATTGGGAAATAAACAAATGCTTTAAGAAGCAATCTTTTTTTATTATGATGTTTTTTTTATTTTATTATGATATTTCGTTTCTGGTCAATCTGAGGTCACAGTAAAAAAACCGCGGCGATTGGCCACATGGTGGCGCTATAACATGAAAAAAACATAAAACAGGCTATAACCACCTGACCGTTAGTCCGATTGACTTGAAAATTGGTATGCAGTGTCTTGGTCCAAGGTGCCATGTATGTGTATGAGGACATTGGCGTATCTCAAAAAACATGGCCGCCATCGGCCAATGAAATTTGAGCACCTATTAGACAAGGTTAACGGAGGCCGATCGGAACGAAACTCGATGGGCATGTTCGACTCAAGGCCCTAGAGGTCTGTAAGAATTTTGAAAGAAATCGGCCACTAGTTGGCGCTAACGAGTTTTATGGCTCTGTAATCACGTGGTGTTACAAATATCCACACAATATGCATATCATTTGATAGATCTCCTCATTCTGAACAACTTTGCCTCAAGAACCATTGCTGTCAATCAAACCGTTGATTAAATATTCGCAAACATGTTAAAAACCTACTTTTGCGAACTAGTCCTAGGTTTTTCGCCCGATCGGAACCAGACCAGTCTAGGACAATTCTCTGGCCTCTCTAGATCAAAAACTATCAAAAAAAAGTTGAACTTTTGCATTTGGATGGCTGTAATAGGGTAATTTATAATATGGGCGTGGCAAAATACATTAAAAATCCTATAAATCCTAAATGAAAACTCAGAACTTCACAAAAATCGGTGAGCATATGTGACATAACATCATTAACAAGCCTGCCAAATTTTATGGAGATTGGACGATAGGTGGCGCTATAACTGTTAAAAAGCTTTAAAACCATATATTTCCTATGGTACATTGCCTGTATTGGCTGTAAATGGTCTTTTCCATCTCTGATCATATAATTTTCATATCATAATGTTCAAAACTAGTGCAATACAATTCTCTGGACTCACTAGATCAATAATTGTCAGAAAAAGTTGAACTACTTCATTTGGATAGCTATAATAGGTTCACTTCAAAATCTGGCCTTTACCAAGTGTCCCCGAAAGCGTATATCTCTTTAATCAATGCTCAGACCTTCTTAAAAACAAGTCAGAATGTGTGAAATATCACCCTGAACAAGCATGAAAATTTTCAGACAGATCGGACAAAATTTGCCTCTATAACAGTTAAAAAGGTGAAAATGATATGAATTAATGGCATGTTAAGCCAATAAGTGGTATTTTACTGCCCCCTGCTGTTTAAAATAGTCATTTTCTCATATTGGTATTGGTATCAGCCATGGTAAATCATGATAAATGATGGTGTGTGTGTGTGTGTCTGTGTGTGGTACAAATATAACAAAGGTTTTATTTTCCAACATGAAAACAAACATAACAGAGTGCTAGTGCACAAACAATAACCGACAATGATAATGGATGAGAGGGGAACTTAAATACACAGATCAAGACAAGGACAACAGGTGACGGTTATGATGATGAGGAGCAGGTGATGATGAGGAGGGTGATGAGGAGCAGGTGCAGGTGATGACGACAGATGGTGAATGTGATGAAGACAGAAGGTGAATGTGATGAAGGTGAATGTGACACCAATATCACTGAAACATTTGTGTGTGTGTGTGTGTGTGTGTGTGTGTGTGTGTGTTTGTGTGTGTGTGTGTGTGTGTGTGTGTGTGTGTGTGTGTAGCATTATTGTGTGTAGCATATGTAGCAAGTATGCATTATTGAGTTAACATGGAAACACTGGTTTGCTTTAGTGCAGAAAACTGGTCAAAATCATGAGGTTTAAAGTGAAAGTGAGCCAATAAGTGGTCTTCTACTGCCCTCTGCTGGCCATTCTACTTATTAATTAAAATTTTCCACATGTGCTTGCATTTATACTTGAATACACACTAAAAATCACTTATATAGCAATAACTATTATAACACAATCATATTTTGTCAGTGTTAATCACTTTATTTGCACTGACACTTCAAATAATTGCTAGTAATGTGGTAAATCATGGTAAATCATGGTTAACTATGCTGTGTGTGTGTGTGTGTGTGTGTGTGTGTGTGTGTGTGTGTGTGTGTGTGTGTGTGTGTGTGTGTGTGTGTGTGTGTAAGCATGCATTGAGTTAACATGGATAAACTGGTTTGCTTTAGTGCAGAAAACTGGTTTAAAGTGAAAGTGAGCCAATAAGTGGTCTTCTACTGCCCTCTGCTGGCCATTCTAATTATTAATGAAATATTTCAACATGTGCTTGCATTCATACTTGAATACACACTAAAAAAATCACTTATATAGCAATAACTATTATAACACAATCATATTTTGTCAGTGTTAATCACTTTATTTGCACTGACACTTCAAATAATTGCTAGTAATGTGATAAATCAGGCTAGAAACATGGTAAATCAAAGTAAATAATACTAGATTGTCGTTTATCTCCTGGTAAATAATACTAGAACGTGGTATATCATGGTAAATCATGGTTAACTATGCTGTGTGTGTATGTGTGTGTGTGTGTGTGTGCGTGTGTGTGTGTGTGTGTGTGTAAGCATGCATTGAGTTAACATGGAAAAACTGGTTTGCTTTAGTGCAGAAAACTGGTTTAAAGTGAAAGTGAGCCAATAAGTGGTCTTCTAGTGCCCTCTGCTGGCCATTCTACTTAATAATGAAATATTTTACATGTGCTTTTGCATTCATACTTGGACACACACTAAAAATCACGTATATAACTAACTATTATAACACAATAATATTTTGTCAGTGTTCATCACCTCATTTGCACTGACACTTCACATATTTGCTAGTAATGTGGTTAATCATGCTAGAAACATTGTAAATCATAGTAAATAATACTGAAATGAGGTGTATCAAGGTAAATCATGCTAGAATCCTAATAAATCATTCTGGAACATGGTATATGATAGTAAATCATGCTAGAATCATATTAAATAATTCTAGAATGTGGCAAATCGTTGTGGGAGGAGCCTATTTTACTCAAATGGCTATAACTCAAGAAGGAAATGAGATATCTTCACCAAACTCAGTACACATGTGTATGGGTTCAATTTGAGGTCACAGTAAACAATTTTATGGAGATCGGACCATAGGTGGCGCTATAACTGTTAAAAAGCTTTAAAACCATATATATCCCATGGCAAATTGCCTGTATTGGCTGTAAATGGTCTTTTCCATCTATTATGTCTGTGGTTACATGCTTGCTAAATAAATCTTAATAACTTGCTTTTGTGCTTAAATGCCTTAAAGGCCTTAACTGCTTGAACCCCGATAAATGCTGCTTGCAGCTTTAATTATTATTATTATTATTATTATTCTCCCCTAAAACGCATCGTGCAGCCCAAACCGTAAGAGCTGGAACCTTGAAACTTGGCCAAATGGTAGTCCTCAATTTGGGGAGAACCTATCAAAGTATGACCCAGATTGGCCCATAGGTGGCGCTATAGCGACCAAAAGCGCGAAACTGCTCATAACTCCTAGACCGTATGTCGTAGACTCAAGTGTCCTATATCATTGGAAAGCTGGACGCCTGAAGGTCAAAACGTATATCTCCGATTTTATTTCAGGTATGCAAATTTTTCCGCCATTTTGAATTTTGTCAAAAACCTACTTTTGCGAACTAGTCCCTGGTTTTTCGCCCGATCGGAACCAAACCAGTGCAGAAATGTTCTTTGGAGTCTGAAGATCAATAATTATCGAAAAAAAGTCGAAATTTCGATTCCTGGTCGCTAGCGGGTGATAAATTAATGTTGTGGGAGGAGCCTATTTTACTAAAATGGCTATAACTCGAAAAGGAAATGAGATATCTTCACCAAACTTGGTACACATGTGTATGAGTTCAATTTGGGGTCATAGTAAAAAAATTTCGACGATTGATCACATGGTGGCGCTATAACATGAAAAAAACATGAAAAGGGCTATGACCACGTGACCGTTTGTCCGATTGACTTGAAAATTGGTATGCAGTGTCTTGGTCCAAGGTGCCATGTATGTCTATGAGGACATTGGCGTACCTCGAAAAACATGACAGCCATCGACCAATGAAATTTGAGCACCTATTAGACAAGGTTAACGGAGGCCGATCGGAACGATACTCGATGGGCATGTTCAACTCATGGCCCTAGAGGTCTGTAAGAATTTTGAAAGAAATCGGCCACTAGTTGGCGCTAACGAGTTTTATGGCTCTGTAATCACGTGGTGTTACACTTATTGTCACAAAATGCATATCATTTGATAGATCTGCTCATGCTGAACAACTTTGCCTCAAGAACCATTGCTGTCAATCAAACCGTTCATTAAATATTCGCAATTATGTTAAAAACCTACTTTTGCGAACTAGTCCTAGGTTTTTTGCCCGATCGGAACAAAACCAGTCTAGGGTAATTCTCTGGACTCTCTAGATCAATAATTATCAAAAAAAAGTTCAACTTTAGCATTTTTCGCATGGGTATATTGGGTCATAATGAAAATGGGCGTGGCAAAATGCATTTAAAAGCCTATAAATCCTAAACGAAAACTCAGAACTTCACAAAAATTGGTGAGCATATGTACCATAACAGTCTAAACAAGCATGTAAAATTTCATGAAGATCGTACGATAGGTGGCGCTATAACTGTTAAAAAGCTTTGAAAACCATATATTTCCTATGGTAAATTGCCTGTTTTGGCTGTAAATGGTCTTTTCCATCTATTATTTCAGTGGTTAAAAGCTTTACAAATAAAACTTAATGTCTTAAATGCTTATGTGCTTAAAGGCCTTAAATGCTTGAACCCCGATAAATGCTGCTTGCAGCTTTAATTATTATTATTATTATTATTCCGCCCTAAAACGCATCGTGCAGCCCAAAGCGTAAGAGCTGGAACCTTGAAACTTGGCCAAATGGTAGTCCTCAATTTGGGGAGAACCTATCAAAATATGACCCCGATTGGCCCATAGGTGGCGCTATAATGACCAAACTTACTACATTGCTCATAACTCCTAGACAGTTTGTCCTAGAGTCTCAATTTTAGCATCACTGTGATCCCTGGATCCAGACGGACAAAATGGCTATCTCCAAATTGCTCTACGAGCAAAAAAAAAATTCTATGGGCAATTTAGTGAAAAACCTACTTTTGCGAACTAGTCCTAGGTTTTTGGCCCAATCGGAACCAGACCAGTCTAGCACAGTTCTCTGGAGTCTCTAGATCAATAATTATCGGAAAAAAGTTGAACTTTTGCATTGGCCTGGCTGTAACAGGGTCATTTAGGAAAGGGGTGGGACAAAAAAACACTCAAAAGCCTATACAACCTAAGGGAAAACCCCAAACTTCACAAAAATCGATGAGCAGATGTGTCAGAACATGGTGAAGAAGCATGCCAAGTTTCGTGAAGATCGGACAATAGGTGGCGCTATAACTGTCCAAAACGTCTCTTCTTATTAGGGGTTCAAGCATGAAATGCTGAAACCCTATTGTAATTGTGCTGATTTTTAGGGGTTCAAGCACGAAGTGCTGAAACCCTATTGTAATTGTGCTGATTTTTATTATTATTATTAGGGGTTCAAGCACGAAGTGCTGAAACCCTATTGTAATTGTGCTGATTTTTATTATTAGGGGTTCAAGCACGAAGTGCTGAAACCCTATTGTAATTGTGCTGATTTTTAGGGGTTCAAGCATGAAATGCTGAAACCCTATTGTAATTGTGCTGATTTTTATTATTATTATTATTATTATTCCGCCCTAAAACGCATCGTGCAGCCCAAACCGTAAGAGCTGGAACCTTGAAACTTGGCCAAATGGTAGTCCTCAATTTGGGGAGAACCTATCAAAATATGACCCCGATTGGCCCATAGGTGGCGCTATAATGACCAAATTTACTACATTGCTCATAACTCCTAGACAGTTTGTCCTAGAGTCTCGATTTTAGCATCACTGTGATCCCTGGATCCAGACGGACAAAATGGCTATCTCCAAATTGCTCTACGAGCAAAAAAAAAATTCTGAAAAACCTACTTTTGCGAACTAGTCCTAGGTTTTTGGCCCAATCGGAACCAGACCAGTCTAGCACAGTTCTCTGGAGTCTCTAGATCAATAATTATCGGAAAAAAGTTGAACTTTTGCATTGGCCTGGCTGTAACAGGGTCATTTAGGAAAGGGGTGGGACAAAAAAACACTCAAAAGCCTATACAACCTAAGGGAAAACCCCAAACTTCACAAAAATCGATGAGCAGATGTGTCAGAACATGGTGAAGAAGCATGCCAAGTTTCGTGAAGATCGGACAATAGGTGGCGCTATAACTGTCCAAAACGTCTCTTCTTATTAGGGGTTCAAGCATGAAATGCTGAAACCCTATTGTAATTGTGCTGATTTTTAGGGGTTCAAGCATGAAATGCTGAAACCCTATTGTAATTGTGCTGATTTTTATTAGGGGTTCAAGCACGAAGTGCTGAAACCCTATTGTAATTGTGCTGATTTTTATTATTATTATTAGGGGTTCAAGCACGAAGTGCTGAAACCCTATTGTAATTGTGCTGATTTTTATTATTATTAGGGGTTCAAGCACGAAGTGCTGAAACCCTATTGTAATTGTACTGATTTTTATTATTATTATTATTATTATTCTCCCCTAAAACGCATCGTGCAGCCCAAACCGTAAGAGCTGGAACCTTGAAACTTGGCCAAATGGTAGTCCTCAATTTGGGGAGAACCTATCAAAGTATGACCCAGATTGGCCCATAGGTGGCGCTATAGCGACCAAAAGCGCGAAACTGCTCATAACTCCTAGACCGTATGTCGTAGACTCAAGTGTCCTATATCATTGGAAAGCTGGACGCCTGAAGGTCAAAACGTATATCTCCGATTTTATTTCAGGTATGCAAATTTTTCCGCCATTTTGAATTTTGTCAAAAACCTACTTTTGCGAACTAGTCCCTGGTTTTTCGCCCGATCGGAACCAAACCAGTGCAGAAATGTTCTTTGGAGTCTGAAGATCAATAATTATCGAAAAAAAGTCGAAATTTCGATTCCTGGTCGCTAGCGGGTGATAAATTAATGTTGTGGGAGGAGCCTATTTTACTAAAATGGCTATAACTCGAAAAGGAAATGAGATATCTTCACCAAACTTGGTACACATGTGTATGAGTTCAATTTGGGGTCATAGTAAAAAAATTTCGACGATTGATCACATGGTGGCGCTATAACATGAAAAAAACATGAAAAGGGCTATGACCACGTGACCGTTTGTCCGATTGACTTGAAAATTGGTATGCAGTGTCTTGGTCCAAGGTGCCATGTATGTCTATGAGGACATTGGCGTACCTCGAAAAACATGACAGCCATCGACCAATGAAATTTGAGCACCTATTAGACAAGGTTAACGGAGGCCGATCGGAACGATACTCGATGGGCATGTTCAACTCATGGCCCTAGAGGTCTGTAAGAATTTTGAAAGAAATCGGCCACTAGTTGGCGCTAACGAGTTTTATGGCTCTGTAATCACGTGGTGTTACACTTATTGTCACAAAATGCATATCATTTGATAGATCTGCTCATGCTGAACAACTTTGCCTCAAGAACCATTGCTGTCAATCAAACCGTTCATTAAATATTCGCAATTATGTTAAAAACCTACTTTTGCGAACTAGTCCTAGGTTTTTTGCCCGATCGGAACAAAACCAGTCTAGGGTAATTCTCTGGACTCTCTAGATCAATAATTATCAAAAAAAAGTTCAACTTTAGCATTTTTCGCATGGGTATATTGGGTCATAATGAAAATGGGCGTGGCAAAATGCATTTAAAAGCCTATAAATCCTAAACGAAAACTCAGAACTTCACAAAAATTGGTGAGCATATGTACCATAACAGTCTAAACAAGCATGTAAAATTTCATGAAGATCGTACGATAGGTGGCGCTATAACTGTTAAAAAGCTTTGAAAACCATATATTTCCTATGGTAAATTGCCTGTTTTGGCTGTAAATGGTCTTTTCCATCTATTATTTCAGTGGTTAAAAGCTTTACAAATAAAACTTAATGTCTTAAATGCTTATGTGCTTAAAGGCCTTAAATGCTTGAACCCCGATAAATGCTGCTTGCAGCTTTAATTATTATTATTATTATTCTGCCGTAAAACGCATCGTGCAGCCCAAACCGTAAGGGCTAGAGCTTTGAAACTTTGCCATATGGTAGTACAAAAATCGAGGAGAGGTTATCAAATTATGACCCCGATTGGCCCATAGGTGGCGCTATAGCAACCAAAAGCGCGAAACTGCTCATAACTCCTAGACCGTAAGTCATAGACTCAAGTGTCTTATATCATTGGAAAGCTGGACGCCTGACGAACAAAACGTATATCTCCGATTTTATTTCCGCCATGATAGATTTTCCGCCATTTTGAATTTTGTCGAAAATCTACTTTTGCGAACTAGTCCCTGGTTTTTTGCCCGATCGGAACCAAACCAGTGCAGAATTGTTCTCTGGAGTCTGAATATCAATAATTATCAAAAAAAAGTTGAAATTTCGATTCACGGTCGCTAGGGGGTGCAAAATTAACGTTGTGGGAGGAGCCTATTTTACTAAAATGGCTATAACTCCAGAAGTAAAAGAGGTATTTTAACCAAACCTGGTACACATGTGTAAGACGTCAATATGAGGTCACGGTAAAAAAATCGCGGCGATTGGTCACATGGTGGCGCTATAACATGAAAAAAACATAAAACAGGCTATAACCACCTGACCGTTAGTCCGATTGACTTGAAAATTGGTATGCAGTGTCTTGGTCCAAGGTGCCATGTATGTCTATGAGGACATTGGTGTATCTCAAAAAACATGGCCGCCATCGGCCAATGAAGTTTGAGCACCTATTAGACAAGGTTAACGGAGGCCTATCGGAACGAAACTCGGTGGGCATGTTCGACTCATGGCCCTAGAGGTCTGTAAGAATTTTAAAAGAAATCGGCCACTAGTTGGCGCTAACGAGTTTTATGGCTCTGTAATCACGTGGTGTTACACTTATTGTCACAAAATGCATACCATTTGATAGATCTTCTCTTGTTGAACAACTTTGCCTCAAGAACCATTGCTGTCAATCAAACCGTTCATTAAATATTCGTAATTATGTTAAAAACCTACTTTTGCGAACTAGTCCTAGGTTTTTCGCCCGATCAGAACCAAACGAGTCTAGGACAATTCTATGGACTCTCAAGATCAATAATTATCAAAAAAAAGTTGAACTTTTGCATTTTTCGCATGGGTATATTGGGTCATAAAGAAAATGGGCGTGGCAAAATGCACTCAAAAGCCTATAAATCCTAAACAAAAACTCAGAACTTCACGAAAATTGGTGAGCTTATGTGCCATAACATCATTAACAAGCATGCAAAATTTCATGGAGATCGGACTATAGATGGTGCTATAACTGTTAAAAAGCTTTAAAAAACACATATTTCCTATGGTAAATTGCCTGTATTGGCTGTAAATGGACTTTTCCATCTATTATTTCAGTGGTTAAAAGCTTTCTAAATAAATCTTAATGTCTTAAATGCTTATGTGCCTAAAGGCCTTAAATGCTTGAACCCCGATAAATGCTGCTTGCAGCTTTAATTATTATTATTATTCTGCCGTAAAACGCATCGTGCAGCCCAAACCGTAAGAGCTGGAACTTTGAAACTTTGACAGATGGTAGTACAAAAATCGAGGAAAGGTTCAGAGATTATGACCCCGATTGGCCCATAGGTGGCGCTATAGCAACCAAAAGCGCGAAACTGTTCATAACTCCTAGACCGTATGTCGTAGACTCAAGTGTCTTATATCATTGGAAAGCTGGACGCCTGACGAACAAAACGTATATCTCCGATTTCATTTCCGCCATGATAGATTTTCCGCCATTTTGAATTTTGTCAAAAACCTACTTTTGCGAACTAGTCCCTGGTTTTTCGCCCGATTGGAACCAAACCAGTGCAGAAATGTTCTCTGGAAACTGAACATCAATAATTATCGAAAAAAAGTGGAAATTTCGATTCACGGTCGCTAAGGGGCGCCAAAACGTACATTGTGGGAGGGGCCTATTTTACTAAAATGGCTATAACTCCCGATGTAAATGAGGTATCTTCACCAAACTTGGTACACATGTGTATGAGTTCAATCTGGGGTCACAGTAAAAAAATCGCGACGATTGGCCTCATGGTGGCGCTATAAAATGAAAAAAACATAAAACAGGCTATAACCACCTGACCGTTAGTCCGATTGACTTGAAAATTGGTATGCAGTGTCTTGGTCCAAGGTGCCATGTATGTGTATGAGGACATTGGCGTATCTCAAAAAACATAGCCGCCATCGGCCAATGAAGTTTGAGCACCTATTAGACAAGGTTAACGGAGGCCGATCGGAACGAAACTCAATGGGCATGTTCGGCTCATGGCCCTAGAGGTCTGTAAGAATTTTGAAAGAAGTCGGCCACTAGTTGGCGCTAACGAGTTTTATGGCTCTGTAATCACGTGGTGTTACACTTATCATCACAAAATGCATATCATTTGATAGATCTGCTTATGCTGAACAACTTTGCCTCTAGAACCATTGCTGTCAATCAAACAGTTTATTAATTATTCACGAATATGTTAAAAACCTACTTTTGCGAACTAGTCCCTGGTTTTTTGCCCGATCGGAACCAAACGAGTCTAGGACAATTCTCTGGACTCTCTAGATCAATAATTATCAAAAAAAGTTGAACTTTTGCATTTGGATGGCTGTAATAGGGTCATTTATAAAATGGGCGTGGCAAGATACACTAAAAAGCCTATAAATCCTAAATGAAAACTCAGAACTTCACAAAAATTGGTGAGCATATGTGACATAACATCATTAACAAGCATGCCAAATTTTATGGAGATCGGACCAAAGGTGGCGCTATAACTGTTAAAAAGCTTTAAAACCATATATTTCCTATGGTAAATTGCCTGTATTTGCTGTAAATGGTGTCTTCTATCATATAATGTTCATATCAATGTTCAAAACCAGTGCAGCACAATTCTCTGAACTCTCTAGATCAATAATTATCAGAAAAAAAGTTTAACTTCTTCAAAAGGTGATTTTATATGAATATAATGACATATTAAGCCAATAAGTGGTATTTTACTGCCCCCTGCTGTCATTTCATCATACTACTCCCTAATATTGTTATAAAATTCATATTTAGACTTTATAAAATCATTATTTTAACATTTACAATCACATTTTGTCAAAACTCATCTATTGAGTATTACTATTGACAATTGTGTTACACTGAGATATGGAAATGGACGAAAGTAAATGAATGAAATGAAACGAAAGTATAACGGCATTTAAGCCACGCCCCCGAATACAAATTCATTCATAACTCGAAAACGGAAAGTCGTTGCGCGCTCAAATTTTGATGGTGAGGACCTCTCCGGGCTCTTGATCGAAACGTGTCGTCGCGGGCCTCGGGAGCGCGCCCCCCGGGCATCGCGAATCCGCGGGACCCCCGATTTTGAACGGCCATTACTCCCGACCCAGACCACCCCGAACATTGTGTGAGAGCTCGTTGGAAAGGGCGCGTCCTTGGCTAGCTTCGATTCAAATGTGGTGTTATTTGCCCTGGGCATTCCAGAGATAATAGCCCGAACAGATATGCCTTATAACAGTCATAACTCCCAGCCCCAATCGCCCAAAAACACCTTGATGGTCTCATTCAACAGGGCTCCTCAAGCACTATCTATGCTCTGAGTTTCAGAATTTTTCGCCTTTTGGTTCCTGAGATATAAGTAAAAAAACAAATTCCCATTCATTCATTCAAACACTTCAACTGTAAAATGTAAGCTATAATACCACTGTTGTCCACTAGAGGGAGCAGCAGGATTACGCATGATCTTTTAATTCGCTTCAGTATTGGGAAATAAACAAATGCTTTAAGAAGCAATCTTTTTTATTATGATGTTTTTTTTTTATTATGATATTTGTATATATTTTATTTTTTTATTATGATTATGAACGGTTTGATTGACATTAGTGATTCTTGAGGCAAAGTTGTTCAAGATGAGGAGATTAAGATATTTTCACAATATCACATCCTAAAAACATTGAAAACATATTTGTCTTTGTGTGTGTGTGTGTGTGTGTGTGTGTGTGTGTGTGTGTGTGTGTGTGTGTGTGTGTGTGTGGATGTGTTTGTGTGTGTGTCTGTGTGTGTAAGCATGCTAAATGGAAAGAACATGGAGAAACTGCTTTGTTTTACTGGTGGATAAAAAAAAGTCTTTCAAATGAAAGTGAGTCAATTAGTGGTCTTCTACTGCCCTCTGCAGGACATTCTACTTAATAAAATATTTTCATCTGTGCTTTTGCATTAGTTTTTGGACTATATCAAATTACTTGCATGAAAATCACCTATTATAACACAGTCATGTTTTGTCAAAGTTTATCACTTCATTTGTACTGAGCTCTCAGTTTGAACAATTCTGCCTCTCAGTGATTAATTTGAAATCTGAAAATGGTGTTATACAGAGGAGATTTGCAATTATCATTTTGTTACCTATCTTTTATTTTAAATATCTCCATCTACAACAAAATGTGTGTGCATGTGTGTGTTCAAGCATGGTTAGTGTATTAAGTATTATTGTTTAAGTATTATTGTTTTCATTTACATTTTAACCACCAGAAGAAGAACACTCATTGGTTCATTCTGCTCACTAAAATATTATTTTTCATTTTTTTTTCCATTTGAAATATTGTTTAAACTTAATAAAATCATTAAAATAACATTTCAAATCATATTTTGTCTGTTTATAAATCCCACAGACTCACATTGGCTGCAATACTAATGTTTTTGTAAAACACAGACCTGATAGTCTAATCTGTGTGTATTGTGCATATATTATTGATATTATTACTATTGCAAATCATGTTATTGTAACTCATATCTTAATAGAATATTATTTGTAATTTTAATTCTTTATTTCTTAATTGTTTTTTTATGATTACTACAGATATTATCACCAAAGATATCAACTAAACCTTCACTTTTAGTATTGACACGCTGCACACACAGCACAATCACCCACTCACTAATGCATTCAAATAAATGTAATCTTACTGTGCTACTTTATTTGTACATGATTAGAATGAACAGAAATCTAAGAATATTTTTCTTCTTTTGTTAAAGCCATTTCAGACTCCAAGTAAGCATTATATTACTAATCATCTATTTTACAGGTGCCATACAATTGAAAACTGTATTTATCTTGGCATAGTTGAATGATACGAGTTCTGGACATGGAACTGACATACCGTGAGCCTCAAACACCATTGTTTCCTCCTTCATGTGTAAATCTCCTGTTTGCAAAAGACCGGTGAAAAATGAGTGAATCCCACCATAACACCGACTGTGACGTTGGAGTCAGGATCATTAATATTTATACCCCCCAAATTGGCATTTTCCAGTCCATGTTCTAGGCCAGGCAGTGTTAA
This sequence comes from Scardinius erythrophthalmus, assembly GCF_964197995.2. Classification (NCBI taxonomy): domain Eukaryota; kingdom Metazoa; phylum Chordata; class Actinopteri; order Cypriniformes; family Leuciscidae; genus Scardinius; species Scardinius erythrophthalmus. Next base: position 15,127,948 of record NC_138221.1, read on the forward strand.
TGTGGACCTGCACAGCCGAATCATCAGAAGATCTGCAGGTATTGTGAAGAAGCAAGCAAGGACAATAGTGAAAATGGCAGATCATGGATATAAATGTTATGTCTGAGGCTGTGCTGCGGATTTGAGAACTTTTCATTCCCTTCCCACAAAACTGTCAACAGGCATGGTTGATGTTTACAACAGGATACCTCACCATTTTAATTCAAAGCTGTTAGTTTGCTCTTAACGGAGGCCGATCAGAACGAAACTCGATGGGCATGTTCGACTCGTGGCCCTAGAGGTCTGTAAGAATTTTGAAAAATCAGCCACTAGTTGACGCTAACAGGTTTTACGGCTATGTAATCACGTGATGCATATCATTTGATAGATCTCCTCATACTGAACAACTTTGCCTCAAGAACTACTGCTGTCAATCAATTTGTTCATTAAATACTTGCGATTATGTTAAAAACCTACTTTTGCGAACTAGTCCTAGGTTTTTCGCCCGATCGGAAATATACCAGTGCAGTACAATTCTCTGGAAGCTCTAGATTATTAATTATATAAAAAACTTTAACTTTACCCATTGGGTAGCCATAACAGGATCATTTAGAAAATGGGTATGGCAAAAAACACTCAAAAGCCTGTAAATCCTAAACAAAAACTCAGACAACTCACTAAACTGCCTTATGTGCTTAAAGACCCTAAATGCTTGAACCCCGCTAAATGCTGCTTGCAGCTTTAATTAGGGGTTCAAGCACGAAGTGCTGAAACCCTATTGTAATTGTACTGATTTTTATTATTAGGGGTTCAAGCACGAAGTGCTGAAACCCTATTGTAATTGTACTGATTTTTATTATTATTATTATTATTATTCTCCCCTAAAACGCATCGTGCAGCCCAAACCGTAAGAGCTGGAACCTTGAAACTTGGCCAAATGGTAGTCCTCAATTTGGGGAGAACCTATCAAAGTATGACCCAGATTGGCCCATAGGTGGCGCTATAGCAACCAAAAGCGCGGAACTGCTCATAACTCCTAGACCGTATGTCGTAGACTCAAGTGTCCTATATCATTGGAAAGCTGGACGCCTGAAGGTCAAAACGTATATCTCCGATTTTATTTCAGGTATGCAAATTTTTCCGCCATTTTGAATTTTGTCAAAAACCTACTTTTGCGAACTAGTCCCTGGTTTTTCACCCGATCGGAACCAAAGCAGTGCAGAAATGTTCTTTGGAGTCTGAAGATCAATAATTATCGAAAAAAAGTCGAAATTTCGATTCCTGGTCGCTAGGGGGTGATAAATTAATGTTGTGGGAGGAGCCTATTTTACTAAAATGGCTATAACTCGAAAAGGAAATGAGATATCTTCACCAAACTTGGTACACATGTGTAAGAGTTCAATCTGGGGTCATAGTAAAAAAATGTCGACGATTGATCACTAGGTGGCGCTATAACATGAAAAAAAACATGAAAAGGGCTATGACCACGTGACCGTTTGTCCGATTGACTTGAAAATTGGTATGCAGTGTCTTGGTCCAAGGTGCCATGTATGTCTATGAGGACTTTGGCGTATCTCGAAAAACATGGCCGCCATCGACCAATGAAATTTGAGCACCTATTAGACAAGGTTAACGGAGGCCGATCGGAACGAAACTCGATGGGCATGTTCAACTCATGGCCCTAGAGGTCTGTAAGAATTTTGAAAGAAATCGGCCACTAGTTGGCGCTAACGAGTTTTATGGCTCTGTAATCACGTGGTGTTACACTTATTGTCACAAAATGCATATCATTTGATAGATCTGCTCATGCTGAACAACTTTGCCTCAAGAACCATTGCTGTCAATCAAACCGTTCATTAAATATTCGCAATTATGTTAAAAACCTACTTTTGCGAACTAGTCCTAGGTTTTTTGCCCGATCGGAACAAGACCAGTCTAGGGTAATTCTCTGGACTCTCTAGATCAATAATTATCAAAAAAAGTTCAACTTTAGCATTTTTCGCATGGGTATATTGGGTCATAATGAAAATGGGCGTGGCAAAATGCATTTAAAAGCCTATAAATCCTAAACGAAAACTCAGAACTTCACAAAAATTGGTGAGCATATGTACCATAACAGTCTAAACAAGCATGTAAAATTTCATGAAGATCGTACGATAGGTGGCGCTATAACTGTTAAAAAGCTTTGAAAACCATATATTTCCTATGGTAAATTGCCTGTTTTGGCTGTAAATGGTCTTTTCCATCTATTATTTCAGTGGTTAAAAGCTTTACAAATAAAACTTAATGTCTTAAATGCTTATGTGCTTAAAGGCCTTAAATGCTTGAACCCCGATAAATGCTGCTTGCAGCTTTAATTATTATTATTATTATTCTCCCCTAAAACGCATCGTGCAGCCCAAACCGTAAGAGCTGGAACCTTGAAACTTGGCCAAATGGTAGTCCTCAATTTGGGGAGAACCTATCAAAGTATGACCCAGATTGGCCCATAGGTGGCGCTATAGCGACCAAAAGCGCGAAACTGCTCATAACTCCTAGACCGTATGTCGTAGACTCAAGTGTCCTATATCATTGGAAAGCTGGACGCCTGAAGGTCAAAACGTATATCTCCGATTTTATTTCAGGTATGCAAATTTTTCCGCCATTTTGAATTTTGTCAAAAACCTACTTTTGCGAACTAGTCCCTGGTTTTTCGCCCGATCGGAACCAAACCAGTGCAGAAATGTTCTTTGGAGTCTGAAGATCAATAATTATCGAAAAAAAGTCGAAATTTCGATTCCTGGTCGCTAGCGGGTGATAAATTAATGTTGTGGGAGGAGCCTATTTTACTAAAATGGCTATAACTCGAAAAGGAAATGAGATATCTTCACCAAACTTGGTACACATGTGTATGAGTTCAATTTGGGGTCATAGTAAAAAAATTTCGACGATTGATCACATGGTGGCGCTATAACATGAAAAAAACATGAAAAGGGCTATGACCACGTGACCGTTTGTCCGATTGACTTGAAAATTGGTATGCAGTGTCTTGGTCCAAGGTGCCATGTATGTCTATGAGGACATTGGCGTACCTCGAAAAACATGACAGCCATCGACCAATGAAATTTGAGCACCTATTAGACAAGGTTAACGGAGGCCGATCGGAACGATACTCGATGGGCATGTTCAACTCATGGCCCTAGAGGTCTGTAAGAATTTTGAAAGAAATCGGCCACTAGTTGGCGCTAACGAGTTTTATGGCTCTGTAATCACGTGGTGTTACACTTATTGTCACAAAATGCATATCATTTGATAGATCTGCTCATGCTGAACAACTTTGCCTCAAGAACCATTGCTGTCAATCAAACCGTTCATTAAATATTCGCAATTATGTTAAAAACCTACTTTTGCGAACTAGTCCTAGGTTTTTTGCCCGATCGGAACAAAACCAGTCTAGGGTAATTCTCTGGACTCTCTAGATCAATAATTATCAAAAAAAAGTTCAACTTTAGCATTTTTCGCATGGGTATATTGGGTCATAATGAAAATGGGCGTGGCAAAATGCATTTAAAAGCCTATAAATCCTAAACGAAAACTCAGAACTTCACAAAAATTGGTGAGCATATGTACCATAACAGTCTAAACAAGCATGTAAAATTTCATGAAGATCGTACGATAGGTGGCGCTATAACTGTTAAAAAGCTTTGAAAACCATATATTTCCTATGGTAAATTGCCTGTTTTGGCTGTAAATGGTCTTTTCCATCTATTATTTCAGTGGTTAAAAGCTTTACAAATAAAACTTAATGTCTTAAATGCTTATGTGCTTAAAGGCCTTAAATGCTTGAACCCCGATAAATGCTGCTTGCAGCTTTAATTATTATTATTATTCCGCCGTAAAACGCATCGTGCAGCCCAAACCGTAAGAGCTGGAACTTTGAAACTTTGACAGATGGTAGTACAAAAATCGAGGAAAGGTTCAGAGATTATGACCCCGATTGGCCCATAGGTGGCGCTATAGCAACCAAAAGCGCGAAACTGTTCATAACTCCTAGACCGTATGTCGTAGACTCAAGTGTCTTATATCATTGGAAAGCTGGATGCCTGACGAACAAAACGTATATCTCCGATTTCATTTCCGCCATGATAGATTTTCCGCCATTTTGAATTTTGTCAAAAACCTACTTTTGCGAACTAGTCCCTGGTTTTTTGCCCGATTGGAACCAAACTAGTGCAGAAATGTTCTCTGGAGTCTGAATATCAATAATTATCGAAAAAAAGTGGAAATTTCGATTCACGGTCGCTAAGGGGCGCCAAAACGTACGTTGTGGGAGGGGCCTATTTTACTAAAATGGCTATAACTCCCGATGTAAATGAGGTATCTTCACCAAACTTGGTACACATGTGTAAGAGCTTACTCTGGGGTCACAGTAAAAAAATCGCGACGATTGGCCTCATGGTGGCGCTATAAAATGAAAAAAACATAAAACAGGCTATAACCACCTGACCGTTAGTCCGATTGACTTGAAAATTGGTATGCAGTGTCTTGGTCCAAGGTGCCATGTATGTGTATGAGGACATTGGCGTATCTCAAAAAACATGGCCGCCATCGGCCAACGAAGTTTGAGCACCTATTAGACAAGGTTAACGGAGGTCGATCGGAACGAAACTCAATGGGCATGTTCGGCTCATGGCCCTAAAGGTCTGTAAGAATTTTGAAAGAAATCGGCCACTAGTTGGCGCTAACGAGTTTTACGGCTCTGTAATCACGTGGTGTTACAAATATCCACACAATATGCATATCATTTGATAGATCTCCTCATCCTGAACAACTTTGCCTCAAGAACCATTGCTGTCAATCAAACTGTTCATTAATTATTCATTAATATGTTAAAAACCTACTTTTGCGAACTAGTCCTAGGTTTTTTGCCCGATTGGAACCAGACCAGTCTAGGACAATTCTCTGGACTCTCTAGATCAATAATTATCAAAAAAAAGTTGAACTTTTGCATTTGGATGGCTGTAATAGGGTAATTTATAAAATGGGCGTGTCAAAATACATTAAAAAGCCTATAAATCCTAAATAAAAACTCAGAACTTCACAAAAATTGGTCAGCATATGTGACATAACATCATTAACAAGCATGAAAAATTCTATGGAGATCGGACGATAGGTGGCGCTATAACTGTTAAAAAGCCTTAAAATCATATATTTCCTATGGTAAACTGCCTGTATTGGCTGTAAATGGTCTTTTCCATCTCTGATCATATAATTTTCACATCATAATGTTCAAAACTAGTGCAATACAATTCTCTGGACTCACTAGATCAATAATTGTCAGAAAAAGTTGAACTACTTCATTTGGATAGCTATAATAGGTTCACTTCAAAATCTGGCCTTTACCAAGTGTCCCCGAAAGCCTATATCTCTTTAATCAATGCTCAGACCTTCTTAAAAACAAGTCAGAACGTGTGAAATATCACCCTGAACAAGCATGAAAATTTTCAGACAGATTGGACAAAATTTGCCTCTATAACAGTTAAAAAGGTGAAAATGATATGAATTAATGGCATGTTAAGCCAATAAGTGGTATTTTACTGCCCCCTGCTGTTTAAAATAGTCATTTTCTCATATTGGTATTGGTATCAGCCATGGTAAATCATGATAAATGATGGTGTGTGTGTGTGTGTGTGTGTGTGTGTGTGTGTGTGTGTGTGTGTGTGTGTGTGTGTGTGGTACAAATATAACAAAGGTTTTATTTTCCAACATGAAAACAAACATAACAGAGTGCTAGTGCACAAACAATAACCGACAATGATAATGGATGAGAGGGGAACTTAAATACACAGATCAAGACAAGGACAACAGGTGACGGTTATGATGATGAGGAGCAGGTGATGATGAGGAGGGTGATGAGGAGCAGGTGCAGGTGATGACGACAGATGGTGAATGTGATGAAGACAGAAGGTGAATGTGATGAAGGTGAATGTGACACCAATATCACTGAAACATTTGTGTGTGTGTGTGTGTGTGTGTGTGTGTGTGTGTGTGTGTGTGTGTGTGTGTGTGTGTGTGTAGCATTATTGTGTGTAGCATATGTAGCAAGTATGCATTATTGAGTTAACATGGAAACACTGGTTTGCTTTAGTGCAGAAAACTGGTCAAAATCATGAGGTTTAAAGTGAAAGTGAGCCAATAAGTAGTCTTCTACTGCCCTCTGCTGGCCATTCTACTTATTAATTAAATTTTTCCACATGTGCTTGCATTTATACTTGAATACTAGGGGTGTGCTCAAAATATCGATTCTTAGATACATACCGATATAATAAAAAAAGATACAGTATCGATATTCTAGCCCTTAGTATCGATACTCCGCCCAGCCATTAGGGGGCGCAGCGGCGCCCGCGAGTTTCAAAAAACTCATGGAAAATGTCGAAGATTTTATTACAAGCTTTTGTTACAATCACTTGCCATTACGTTAACGAGGAGTGGGAACTGTCGTCGCACGTTTTACAAACGCGAGCCATGCACGAGAGCCATACGGGGTCAAACATTGCAGAGTTGTTGAAAGCAGCGCTGGAGGAGTGGGACCTCGTATCCAAAGACCCAGATATTGTGACTGACAACGCCGCAAATATGAGCGTCGCAGCGGAGCTTGCCGGTATGTTGCATTTCAGGTGCTTCGCTCACACTTTAAACCTTGCCTCGCAGCGTGCACTGAAGCTTCCTGCTGTCGCTCGTTTATTGGGACGTGTTAGACGGATATCCACCTTTTTTAAGATTTAATAAGAAGTTAAGAATAAGAATAATAATAATAAGAAGATTTTGTGCTTGTGTGAGCTCAGACTGTACCCTTGGAAAGTTAAATGTTGACTTGTGGTAATTTCCAGATTAATACAATTTGTGTACAATTAATCAGAGCACTTAAAGTTGCAAATATTTAAGCAAAATGCACTTTGTTATAATGCACTTTTGTCTTTAGCCCCTTCCCCATCACCCCCAATTTTGGCAAGTGCTGCATACATGAAATGCCCAAAATAAAAAGGTTACTGCTCATAAGTAATTCTGAATAGAAACATAACACACATACATTTAGAAAGCCAACACTTGAGAGTTTATAGTTCAAGACTCAAAATTAACCAGACTGTTATTAATATTGAGATATATAAGCTCAAACATATTTTGAACTAAAATAATCTGGGATCACCAGTGATCCCTGACAGGTTAATAAATTGAAGAAAAATGCAGAGTTCTGTTTGTTGAGTAAATGTGTTCAGCATTAACTAATTGGCTCTGGCCCATGTATTTTTATTGAATCGTATCGAATCGTGTCACATTGTATCAAATCGTATCGAGACAGCTCTGTATCGAGGTACGTATCGAATCGTGACCTGTGTATCGAGGTATGTATCGTATCGCCAGGTTCTCCAAGGTATACAGCCCTATTGAATACACACTAAAAATCACTTATATAGCAATAACTATTATAACACAATCATATTTTGTCAGTGTTAATCACTTTATTTGCACTGACACTTCAAATAATTGCTAGTAATGTGATAAATCAGGCTAGAAACATGGTAAATCAAAGTAAATAATACTAGATTGTCGTTTATCTCCTGGTAAATAATACTAGAACGTGGTATATCATGGTAAATCATGATTAACTATGCTGTGTGTGTGTGTGTGTGTGTGTGTGTGTGTGTGTGTGTGTGTGTGTGTGTAAGCATGCATTGAGTTAACATGGAAAAACTGGTTTGCTTTAGTGCAGAAAACTGGTTTAAAGTGAAAGTGAGCCAATAAGTGGTCTTCTAGTGCCCTCTGCTGGCCATTCTACTTAATAATGAAATATTTTACATGTGCTTTTGCATTCATACTTGGACACACACTAAAAATCACGTATATAACTAACTATTATAACACAATAATATTTTGTCAGTGTTCATCACCTCATTTGCACTGACACTTCACATAATTGCTAGTAATGTGGTTAATCATGCTAGAAACATTGTAAATCATAGTAAATAATACTGAAATGAGGTGTATCAAGGTAAATCATGCTAGAATCCTAATAAATCATTCTGGAACATGGTATATGATAGTAAATCATGCTAGAATCATATTAAATAATTCTTGAATGTGGCAAATCGTTGTGGGAGGAGCCTATTTACTCAAATGGCTATAACTCAAGAAGTAAATGAGATATCTTCACCAAACTCAGTACACATGTGTATCGGTTCAATTTGAGGTCACAGTAAACAATTTTATGGAGATCGGACCATAGGTGGCGCTATAACTGTTAAAAAGCTTTAAAACCATATATATCCCATGGCAAATTGCCTGTATTGGCTGTAAATGGTCTTTTCCATCTATTATGTCAGTGGTTACATGCTTGCTAAATAAATCTTAATAACTTTTGATGCTTTTGTGCTTAAATGCCTTAAAGGCCTTAACTGCTTGAACCCCGATAAATGCTGCTTGCAGCTTTAATTATTATTATTATTCTGCCGTAAAACGCATCGTGCAGCCCAAACCGTAAGGGCTAGAGCTTTGAAACTTTGCCAGATGGTAGTACAAAAATCGAGGAGAGGTTATCAAATTATGACCTCGATTGGCCCATAGGTGGCGCTATAACAACCAAAAGCGCGAAAGTGGTCATAACTCCTGGACCGTATGTCGTAGACACAAGTGTCTTATATCATTGGAAAGCTGGTCGTCTGACGAACAAAACGTATATCTCCGATTTCATTTCCGTCATGATAGATTTTCCGCCATTTTGAATTTTGTCGAAAACCTACTTTTGCGAACTAGTCCCTGGTTTTTTGCTCGATCGGAACCAAACCAGTGCAGAATTGTTCTCTGGAGACTGAAGATCAATAATTATCGAAAAAAAGTTGAAATTTCGATTCAGGGTCGCTAGGGGGCGCAAAATTAACGTTGTGGGCGGAGCCTATTTTACTAAAATGGCTATAACTCCAGAAGTAAATGAGGTATTTTCAACAAACTTGGTACACATATGTAAAAGGTCAATCTGAGGACACGGTAAAAAAATCGCGGCGATTGGCCACATGGTGGCGCTATAACATGAAAAAAACATAAAACAGGCTATAACCACCTGACCGTTAGTCCGATTGACTTGAAAATTGGTATGCAGTGTCTTGGTCCAAGGTGCCATGTATGTCTATGAGGACATTGGTGTATCTCAAAAAACATGGCCGCCATTGGCCAATGAAGTTGAGCACCTATTAGACAAGGTTAACGGAGGCCGATCGGAACGAAACTCGGTGGGCATGTTCGACTCATGGCCCTAGAGGTCTGTAAGAATTTTGAAAGAAATCGGCCACTAGTTGGCGCTAACGAGTTTTATGGCTCTGTAATCACGTGGTGTTAGATATATTGTCACAAAATGCATATCATTTGATAGATCTGCTCATGCTGAACAACTTTGCCTCTAGAACCATTGCTGTCAATCAAACCGTTCATTAAATATTCATGAATATGTTAAAAACCTACTTTTGCGAACTAGTCCCTGGTTTTTTGCCCGATCGGAACCAGACCAGTCTAGGACAATTCTATGGACTCTCTAGATCAATAATTATCAAAAAAAAGTTGAACTTTTGTATTTGTATGGCTGTAATAGGGTCATTTATAAAATGGGTGTGGCAAAATACACTCAAAAGCCTATAAATCCTAAATGAAAACTCAGAACTTCACAAAAATTGGTGAGCATATGTGTCATAACATCACAAACAAGCTTGCAAAATTTTATGGAGATTGGACAATAGTTGGCGCTATAACTGTTAAAAAGCTTTAAAACCATATATTTCCTATGGTAAACTGCCTGTATTGGCTGTAAATGGTCTTTTCCATGTCTGATCATATAATTTTCATATCATAATGTTCAAAACTAGTGCAATACAATTCTCTGGACTCACTAGATCAATAATTGTCAGAAAAAGTTGAACTACTTCATTTGGATAGCTATAATAGGTTCACTTCAAAATCTGGCCTTTACCAAGTGTCCCCGAAAGCCTATATCTCTTTAATCAATGCTCAGACCTTCTTAAAAACAAGTCAGAACGTGTGAAATATCACCCTGAACAAGCATGAAAATTTTCAGACAGATCGGACAAAATTTGCCTCTATAACAGTTAAAAAGGTGAAAATGATATGATTTAATGGCATGTTAAGCCAATAAGTGGTATTTTACTGCCCCCTGCTGTTTAAAATAGTCATTTTCTCATATTGGTATTGGTATCAGCCATGGTAAATCATGATAAATGATGGTGTGTGTGTGTGTGTGTGTGTGTGTGTGTGTGTGTGTGTGTGTGTGTGTGTGTGTGGTACAAATATAACAAAGGTTTTATTTTCCAACATGAAAACAAACATAACAGAGTGCTAGTGCACAAACAATAACCGACAATGATAATGGATGAGAGGGGAACTTAAATACACAGATCAAGACAAGGACAACAGGTGACGGTTATGATGATGAGGAGCAGGTGATGATGAGGAGGGTGATGAGGAGCAGGTGCAGGTGATGACGACAGATGGTGAATGTGATGAAGACAGAAGGTGAATGTGATGAAGGTGAATGTGACACCAATATCACTGAAACATTTGTGTGTGTGTGTGTGTGTGTGTGTGTGTAGCATTATTGTGTGTAGCATATGTAGCAATTATGCATTATTGAGTTAACATGGAAACACTGGTTTGCTTTAGTGCAGAAAACTGGTCAAAATCATGAGGTTTAAAGTGAAAGTGAGCCAATAAGTGGTCTTCTACTGCCCTCTGCTGGCCATTCTACTTATTAATTAAATTTTTCCACATGTGCTTGCATTTATACTTGAATACACACTAAAAATCACTTATATAGCAATAACTATTATAACACAATCATATTTTGTCAGTGTTAATCACTTTATTTGCACTGACACTTCAAATAATTGCTAGTAATGTGGTAAATCATGGTAAATCATGGTTAACTATGCTCTGTGTGTGTGTGTGTGTGTGTGTGTGTGTGTGTGTGTGTGTGTGTGTGTAAGCATGCATTGAGTTAACATAGATAAACTGGTTTGCTTTAGTGCAGAAAACTGGTTTAAAGTGAAAGTGAGCCAATAAGTGGTCTTCTACTGCCCTCTGCTGGCCATTCTACTTATTAATGAAATATTTCAACATGTGCTTGCATTCATACTTGAATACACACAAAAAAAATCACTTATATAGCAATAACTATTATAACACAATCATATTTTGTCAGTGTTAATCACTTTATTTGCACTGACACTTCAAATAATTGCTAGTAATGTGATAAATCAGGCTAGAAACATGGTAAATCAAAGTAAATAATACTAGATTGTCGTTTATCTCCTGGTAAATAATACTAGAACGTGGTATATCATGGTAAATCACGGTTAACTATGCTGTGTGTGTATGTGTGTGTGTGTGTGTGTGTGTTTGTGTGTGTGTGTGTGTGTGTGTGTGTGTGTGTGTTTGTGTGTGTGTGTGTGTGTGTGTGTGTGTGTGTGTGTGTGTGTGTGTAAGCATGCATTGAGTTAACATGGAAAAACTGGTTTGCTTTAGTGCAGAAAACTGGTTTAAAGTGAAAGTGAGCCAATAAGTGGTCTTCTACTGCCCTCTGCTGGCCATTCTACTTAATAATGAAATATTTTACATGTGCTTTTGCATTCATACTTGGACACACACTAAAAATCACGTATATAACTAACTATTATAACACAATAATATTTTGTCAGTGTTCATCACCTCATTTGCACTGACACTTCACATATTTGCTAGTAATGTGGTTAATCATGCTAGAAACATTGTAAATCATAGTAAATAATACTGAAATGAGGTGTATCAAGGTAAATCATGCTAGAATCCTAATAAATCATTCTGGAACATGGTATATGATAGTAAATCATGCTAGAATCATATTAAATAATTCTAGAATGTGGCAAATCGTTGTGGGAGGAGCCTATTTTACTCAAATGGCTATAACTCAAGAAGTAAATGAGATATCTTCACCAAACTCAGTACACATGTGTATGGGTTCAATTTGAGGTCACAGTAAACAATTCTATGGAGATCGGAGCATAGGTGGCGCTATAACTGTTAAAAAGCTTTAAAACCATATATATCCCATGGCAAATTGCCTGTATTGGCTGTAAATGGTCTTTTCCATCTATTATGTCAGTGGTTACATGCTTGCTAAATAAATCTTAATAACTTTTGATGCTTTTGTGCTTAAATGCCTTAAAGGCCTTAACTGCTTGAACCCCGATAAATGCTGCTTGTTAGGGGTTCAAGCATGAAATGCTGAAACCCTATTGTAATTGTGCTGATTTTTATTAGGGGTTCAAGCACGAAGTGCTGAAACCCTATTGTAATTGTACTGATTTTTATTATTAGGGGTTCAAGCACGAAGTGCTGAAACCCTATTGTAATTGTACTGATTTTTATTATTATTATTATTATTATTATTCTGCCGTAAAACGCATCGTGCAGCCCAAACCGTAAGGGCTAGAGCATTGAAACTTTGCCAGATGGTAGTACAAAAATCGAGGAGAGGTTCAGAGATTATGACCCCGATTGGCCCATAGGTGGCGCTATAGCAACCAAAAGCGCGAAACTGCTCATAACTCCTAGACCGTATGTCGCAGACTCAAGTGTCTTATATCATTGGAAAGCTGGACGCCTGACGAACAAAACGTATATCTCCGATTTCATTTCCGTCATGATAGATTTTCCGCCATTTTGAATTTTGTCGAAAATCTACTTTTGCGAACTAGTCCCTGGTTTTTTGCCCGATCGGAGCCAAACCAGTGCAGAAATGTTCTCTGGAGTCTGAAGATCAATAATTATCGAAAAAATGTTGAAATTTCGATTCATGGACGCTAGGGGGCGCAAAATAATCGTTGTGGGAGGAGCCTATTTTACTAAAATGGCTATAACTTAAAAAGTAAATAAGATAGCTTCACCAAACTCGGTACACATGTGTATGGGTTCATTCTGGGGTCACAGTAAAAAAATCGCGACGATTGAACACTAGGTGGCGCTATAACATGAAAAAAACATGAAAAGGGCTATAACCACCTGACCGTTAGTCCGATTGACTGGAAAATTGGTATGCAGTGTCTTGGTCCAAGGTGCCATGTATGTCTATGAGGACATTGGCGTATCTCAAAAAACATGGCCGCCATTGGCCAATGAAGTTGAGCACCTATTAGACAAGGTTAACGGAGGCCGATCGGAACGAAACTCGATGGGCATGTTCGACTCATGGCCCTAGAGGTCTGTAAGAATTTTGAAAGAAATCGGCCACTAGTTGGCGCTAACGAGTTTTTTGGCTCTGTAATCACGTGGTGTTACACTTATCGTCACAAAAAGCATATCATTTGATATATCTGCTCATGCTGAACAACTTTGCCTCAAGAACCATTTCTGTCAATCAAACCGTTCATTAAATATTCATGAATATGTTTAAAACCTACTTTTGCGAACTAGTCCTAGGTTTTTTGCCCGATCGGAACCAGACCAGTCTAGGACAATTCTCTGGACTCTCTAGATCAATAATTATCAAAAAAAAGTTGAACTTTTGCATTTGGATGGCTGTAATAGGATCATTTATAAAATGGGCATGGAAAAATACATTAAAAAGCCTATAAATCCTAAATAAAAACCCAGAACTTCACAAAAATTGGTGAACTTATGTGACATAACATCATTAACAAGCATGCAAAATTTCATGGAGATCGGACGATAGGTGGCGCTATAACTGTTAAAAATCTTTAAAACCATATATTTCCTATGGTAAACTGCCTGTATTGACTGTAAATGGTCTTTTCCATCTCTGAATATATAATTTTCATATCATAATGTTAAAAACTAGTGCAATACAATTCTCTGGACTCACTAGAACAATAATTGTCAGAAAAAGTTGAACTACTTCATTTGGGTAGCTATAATAGGTTCACTTCAAAATGTGGCCTTTACCAAGTGTCCCCGAAAGCCTATATCTCTTTAATGAATGTTCAAACCTTCTTAAAAACAAGTCAGAACATGTGAAATATCACTCTGAACATGCATGAAAATTTTCAGACAGATCTGACAAAATTTGCCTCTATAACAGTTAAAAAGGTGAAAATGATATGAATATAATGACATATTAAGCCAAGAAGTGGTATTTTACTGCCCCCTGCTGTTTAAAATAGTCATGTTGTCATATTGTTCTATAATTTATATTTAGACTTTATAAAATCACTATTTTAACATTTACAATTACATTTAGTCAAAAATCCATCTGTTAAATTATTAGTATTGACAGTTTGATCACATCATATATTTCAAATGTCTGTATCTACAATATAATGTGTGTGTGTAGTCTTAGGTTTCTGAATAAATTCTGAATGATCTGATTAATAGCTTACAAAGACTTTGTGAAATGTTTATAGACCATTCAAATATATTTTCATAATGACATATCCCAATAGCATTGAAAAAACAACATTTGTCTTGTGTGTGTGTGTGTGTGTGTGTGTTAACATGCATTATGGATTTAAAATGGAAAAACTGGTTTGCTTTAGTGCAGAAAAATGGTGAAAATCAAGAAGTTTAAAGTGAAAGTGAGCCAATATGTGGTCTTCTACTGCCCTCTGCTGGCCATTCTACTTATTAATGTCTACCCACATATGCTTTTGCATTCATTAGACACTAAAAATCACTTATATAACAATAAAACACTAAAAAATCACTTATATAACAATTACTATTGTAGCACAATCATATTTTGTCAGAGTTTATCACTTCATTTTTACTGATACTTCACATAATTGCTAGCAATGTGGTAAATCATGGTTAAATCACACTAAAAACATGGTAAATCAATAAATGATACTAGAATGTGGTGTATCAAGGTAAATCATACTACAATCCTGGTACATCATTCTAGAACATAGTATATCATGGTACATCATGCTAGAACATGGTAAATCATGGTAAACTATGCTAGAACAGGGTAAATCATGGTAAGCCATGATAAATCATAATAAACTATGGTAAATCATGTTAGAATGTGGTATATCATGGTAAATCATGCTAGAACATGGTAAATCATGGTAAACTATGCTAGAACAGGGTAAATCATGGTAAACTATGATAAATCATGATAAACTATGGTAATCCATGCTAGAATCACAGTAAACAATGGTAAATCATACTAGAATGTAGTATATCATGGTAAATTATGCTAGAATATGGCAAATCATGCTAGAATCATAGTAAATAATACTAGAATGTGCTAAATTGTTGTGGGAGGAGCCTATTTTACTAAAATGGCTATAACTCAAGAAGTAAATGAGATATCTTCACCAAACTCAGTACACATGTGTATGGGTTCAATTTGAGGTCACAGTAAACAATTCTATGGAGATCGGACCATAGGTGGCGCTATAACTGTTAAAAAGCTTTAAAACCATATATATCCCATGGTAAACTGCCTGTATTGGCTGTAAATGGTCTTTTCCATCTATTATGTCCGTGGTTACATGCTTGCTAAATAAATCTTAACTTTTGATGCTTTTGTGCTTAAATGCTTAAAAGGCTTTAACTGCTTGAACCCCGATAAATGCTGCTTGCAGCTTTAATTATTAGGGGTTCAAGCACGAAGTGCTGAAACCCTATTGTAATTGTACTGATTTTTATTATTATTATTATTATTATTCTCCCCTAAAACGCATCGTGCAGCCCAAACCGTAAGAGCTGGAACCTTGAAACTTGGCCAAATGGTAGTCCTCAATTTGGGGAGAACCTATCAAAGTATGACCCAGATTGGCCCATAGGTGGCGCTATAGCGACCAAAAGCGCGAAACTGCTCATAACTCCTAGACCGTATGTCGTAGACTCAAGTGTCCTATATCATTGGAAAGCTGGACGCCTGAAGGTCAAAACGTATATCTCCGATTTTATTTCAGGTATGCAAATTTTTCCGCCATTTTGAATTTTGTCAAAAACCTACTTTTGCGAACTAGTCCCTGGTTTTTCGCCCGATCGGAACCAAACCAGTGCAGAAATGTTCTTTGGAGTCTGAAGATCAATAATTATCGAAAAAAAGTCGAAATTTCGATTCCTGGTCGCTAGCGGGTGATAAATTAATGTTGTGGGAGGAGCCTATTTTACTAAAATGGCTATAACTCGAAAAGTAAATGAGATATCTTCACCAAACTTGGTACACATGTGTATGAGTTCAATTTGGGGTCATAGTAAAAAAATTTCGACGATTGATCACATGGTGGCGCTATAACATGAAAAAAACATGAAAAGGGCTATGACCACGTGACCGTTTGTCCGATTGACTTGAAAATTGGTATGCAGTGTCTTGGTCCAAGGTGCCATGTATGTCTATGAGGACATTGGCGTACCTCGAAAAACATGACAGCCATCGACCAATGAAATTTGAGCACCTATTAGACAAGGTTAACGGAGGCCGATCGGAACGATACTCGATGGGCATGTTCAACTCATGGCCCTAGAGGTCTGTAAGAATTTTGAAAGAAATCGGCCACTAGTTGGCGCTAACGAGTTTTATGGCTCTGTAATCACGTGGTGTTACACTTATTGTCACAAAATGCATATCATTTGATAGATCTGCTCATGCTGAACAACTTTGCCTCAAGAACCATTGCTGTCAATCAAACCGTTCATTAAATATTCGCAATTATGTTAAAAACCTACTTTTGCGAACTAGTCCTAGGTTTTTTGCCCGATCGGAACAAAACCAGTCTAGGGTAATTCTCTGGACTCTCTAGATCAATAATTATCAAAAAAAAGTTCAACTTTAGCATTTTTCGCATGGGTATATTGGGTCATAATGAAAATGGGCGTGGCAAAATGCATTTAAAAGCCTATAAATCCTAAACGAAAACTCAGAACTTCACAAAAATTGGTGAGCATATGTACCATAACAGTCTAAACAAGCATGTAAAATTTCATGAAGATCGTACGATAGGTGGCGCTATAACTGTTAAAAAGCTTTGAAAACCATATATTTCCTATGGTAAATTGCCTGTTTTGG
This sequence comes from Scardinius erythrophthalmus, assembly GCF_964197995.2. Classification (NCBI taxonomy): domain Eukaryota; kingdom Metazoa; phylum Chordata; class Actinopteri; order Cypriniformes; family Leuciscidae; genus Scardinius; species Scardinius erythrophthalmus. Next base: position 15,144,980 of record NC_138221.1, read on the forward strand.
CTGTAAATGGTCTTTTCCATCTATTATTTCAGTGGTTAAAAGCTTTACAAATAAAACTTAATGTCTTAAATGCTTATGTGCTTAAAGGCCTTAAATGCTTGAACCCCGATAAATGCTGCTTGCAGCTTTAATTATTATTATTATTCTCCCCTAAAACGCATCGTGCAGCCCAAACCGTAAGAGCTGGAACCTTGAAACTTGGCCAAATGGTAGTCCTCAATTTGGGGAGAACCTATCAAAGTATGACCCAGATTGGCCCATAGGTGGCGCTATAGCAACCAAAAGCGCGGAACTGCTCATAACTCCTAGACCGTATGTCGTAGACTCAAGTGTCCTATATCATTGGAAAGCTGGACGCCTGAAGGTCAAAACGTATATCTCCGATTTTATTTCAGGTATGCAAATTTTTCCGCCATTTTGAATTTTGTCAAAAACCTACTTTTGCGAACTAGTCCCTGGTTTTTCACCCGATCGGAACCAAAGCAGTGCAGAAATGTTCTTTGGAGTCTGAAGATCAATAATTATCGAAAAAAAGTCGAAATTTCGATTCCTGGTCGCTAGGGGGTGATAAATTAATGTTGTGGGAGGAGCCTATTTTACTAAAATGGCTATAACTCGAAAAGGAAATGAGATATCTTCACCAAACTTGGTACACATGTGTAAGAGTTCAATCTGGGGTCATAGTAAAAAAATGTCGACGATTGATCACTAGGTGGCGCTATAACATGAAAAAAAACATGAAAAGGGCTATGACCACGTGACCGTTTGTCCGATTGACTTGAAAATTGGTATGCAGTGTCTTGGTCCAAGGTGCCATGTATGTCTATGAGGACTTTGGCGTATCTCGAAAAACATGGCCGCCATCGACCAATGAAATTTGAGCACCTATTAGACAAGGTTAACGGAGGCCGATCGGAACGAAACTCGATGGGCATGTTCAACTCATGGCCCTAGAGGTCTGTAAGAATTTTGAAAGAAATCGGCCACTAGTTGGCGCTAACGAGTTTTATGGCTCTGTAATCACGTGGTGTTACACTTATTGTCACAAAATGCATATCATTTGATAGATCTGCTCATGCTGAACAACTTTGCCTCAAGAACCATTGCTGTCAATCAAACCGTTCATTAAATATTCGCAATTATGTTAAAAACCTACTTTTGCGAACTAGTCCTAGGTTTTTTGCCCGATCGGAACAAGACCAGTCTAGGGTAATTCTCTGGACTCTCTAGATCAATAATTATCAAAAAAAGTTCAACTTTAGCATTTTTCGCATGGGTATATTGGGTCATAATGAAAATGGGCGTGGCAAAATGCATTTAAAAGCCTATAAATCCTAAACGAAAACTCAGAACTTCACAAAAATTGGTGAGCATATGTACCATAACAGTCTAAACAAGCATGTAAAATTTCATGAAGATCGTACGATAGGTGGCGCTATAACTGTTAAAAAGCTTTGAAAACCATATATTTCCTATGGTAAATTGCCTGTTTTGGCTGTAAATGGTCTTTTCCATCTATTATTTCAGTGGTTAAAAGCTTTACAAATAAAACTTAATGTCTTAAATGCTTATGTGCTTAAAGGCCTTAAATGCTTGAACCCCGATAAATGCTGCTTGCAGCTTTAATTATTATTATTATTATTATTCCGCCCTAAAACGCATCGTGCAGCCCAAACCGTAAGAGCTGGAACTTTGAAACTTTGACAGATGGTAGTACAAAAATCGAGGAAAGGTTCAGAGATTATGACCCCGATTGGCCCATAGGTGGCGCTATAGCAACCAAAAGCGCGAAACTGTTCATAACTCCTAGACCGTATGTCGTAGACTCAAGTGTCTTATATCATTGGAAAGCTGGATGCCTGACGAACAAAACGTATATCTCCGATTTCATTTCCGCCATGATAGATTTTCCGCCATTTTGAATTTTGTCAAAAACCTACTTTTGCGAACTAGTCCCTGGTTTTTTGCCCGATTGGAACCAAACCAGTGCAGAAATGTTCTCTGGAGTCTGTTTATCAATAATTATCGAAAAAAGTGGAAATTTCGATTCACGGTCGCTAAGGGGCGCCAAAACGTACGTTGTGGGAGGGGCCTATTTTACTAAAATGGCTATAACTCCCGATGTAAATGAGGTATCTTCACCAAACTTGGTACACATGTGTATGAGTTCAATCTGGGGTCACAGTAAAAAAATCGCGACGATTGGCCTCATGGTGGCGCTATAAAATGAAAAAAACATAAAACAGGCTATAACCACCTGACCGTTAGTCCGATTGACTTGAAAATTGGTATGCAGTGTCTTGGTCCAAGGTGCCATGTATGTGTATGAGGACATTGGCGTATCTCAAAAAACATGGCCGCCATCGGCCAATGAAGTTTGAGCACCTATTAGACAAGGTTAACGGAGGCCGATCGGAACGAAACTCAATGGGCATGTTCGGCTCATGGCCCTAGAGGTCTGTAAGAATTTTGAAAGAAATCGGCCACTAGTTGGCGCTAATGAGTTTTATGGCTCTGTAATCACGTGGTGTTACACTTATCATCACAAAATGCATATCATTTGATAGATCTGCTTATGCTGAACAACTTTGCCTCTAGAACCATTGCTGTCAATCAAACCGTTCATTAAATATTCGCGAACATGTTAAAAACCTACTTTTGCGAACTAGTCCCTGGTTTTTCGCCCGATCGGAACCAAACCAGTCTAGGACAATTCTTTGGACTCTCTAGATCAATAATTATCGAAAAAAAGTTGAACTTTTGCATTTGAATGGCTGTAATAGGGTCATTTATAAAATGGGCGTGGCAAAATACACTAAAAAGTCTATAAATCCTAAATAAAAATTCAGAACTTCACAAAAATTGGTGAGCATATGTGACATAACATCCTTAACAAGCATGCAACATTTCATGGAGATCGGACAATAGGTGGCGCTATAACTGTTAAAACGCTTTAAAATCATATATTATATGGTAAATTGCCCGTATTGGCTGTAAATGGTATTTTCCATCTATAATCATATAATGTTCATATAATAATGTTCAAAACCAGTGCAGTGCAATTCTCTGGACTCTCTAGATCAATAATTATCAGAAAAAGTATAACTTCTTCATTTGGATGGCTATAATAGTGTCACTTCAATATGTAGCCTTGACCAAGTGTCTCCAAAAGCCTATATCTCTTTAATAAAAACAAGTCAGAACATGTGACTCTTAAGAAGTATGAAAAATTTCAGACAGATCGGACAAAATTTGCCTCTATAACAGTTAAAAATGTAAAAAAATATATAACATGGCATATTAAGCCAATAAGTGGTATTGTACTGCCCCCTGCTGTCATTTCATCATACTACTCCCTAATATTGCTATATAATTCATATTTAGACTTTATAAAATCATTATTTTAACATTTACAATCACATTTTGTCAAAACTCATCTATTGAGTATTACTATTGACAATTGTGTTACACTGAGATATGGAAATGGACGAAAGTAAATGAATGAAATGAAACGAAAGTATAACGGCATTTAAGCCACGCCCCCGAATACAAATTCATTCATAACTCGAAAACGGAAAGTCGTTGCGCGCTCAAATTTTGATGGTGAGGACCTCTCCGGGCTCTTGATCGAAACGTGTCGTTGCGGGCCTCGGGAGCGCGCCCCCCGCGCATCGCGAATCCGCGGGACCCCCGATTTTGAACGGCCATTACTCCCGACCCAGACCACCCCGAACATTGTGTGAGAGCTCGTTGGAAAGGGCGCGTCCTTGGCTAGCTTCGATTCAAATGTGGTGTTATTTGCCCTGGGCATTCCAGAGATAATAGCCCGAACAGATATGCCTTATAACAGTCATAACTCCCAGCCCCAATCGCCCAAAAACACTTTGATGGTCTCATTCAACAGGGCTCCTCAAGCACTATCTATGCTCTGAGTTTCAGAATTTTTCGCCTTTTGGTTCCTGAGATATAAGTAAAAAAACAAATTCCCATTCATTCATTCAAACACTTCAACTGTAAAATGTAAGCTATAATACCACTGTTGTCCACTAGAGGGAGCAGCAGGATTACGCATGATCTTTTAATTCGCTTCAGTATTGGGAAATAAACAAATGCTTTAAGAAGCAATCTTTTTTATTATGATGTTTTTTTTTTATTATGATATTTGTATATATTTTATTTTTTTATTATGATTATGAACGGTTTGATTGACATTAGTGATTCTTGAGGCAAAGTTGTTCAAGATGAGGAGATGAAGATATTTTCACAATATCACATCCTAAAAACATTGAAAACATATTTGTCTTTGTGTGTGTGTGTGTGTGTGTGTGTGTGTGTGTGTGTGTGTGTGTGTGTGTGTGTGTGTGTGTGTGTGTCTGTGTGTGTAAGCATGCTTAATGGAAAGAACATGGAGAAACTGCTTTGTTTTACTGGTGGATAAAAAAAGTCTTTCAAATGAAAGTGAGTCAATTAGTGGTCTTCTACTGCCCTCTGCAGGACATTCTACTTAATAAAATATTTTCATCTGTGCTTTTGCATTAGTTTTTGGACTATATAAAATTACTTGCATGAAAATCACCTATTATAACACAGTCATGTTTTGTCAAAGTTTATCACTTCATTTTTACTGAGCTCTCAGTTTGAACAATTCTGCCTTTCAGTGATTAATTTGAAATCTGAAAATGGTGTTAGACAGAGGAGATTTGCAATTATCATTTTGTTACCTATCTTTTATTTTAAATATCTACATCTACAACAAAATGTGTGTGCATGTGTGTGTTCAAGCATGGTTAGTGTATTAAGTATTATTGTTTAAGTATTATTGTTTTCATTTACATTTTAACCACCAGAAGAAGAACACTCATTGGTTCATTCTGCTCACTAAAATTATTATTTTTCATTTATTTTTTCCATTTGAAATATTGTTTAAACTTAATAAAATCATTAAAATAACATTTCAAATCATATTTTGTCTGTTTATAAATCCCACAGACTCACATTGGCTGCAATACTAATGTTTTTGTAAAACACAGACCTGATAGTCTAATCTGTGTGTATTGTGCATATATTATTGATATTATTACTATTGCAAATCATGTTATTGTAACTCATATCTTAATAGAATATTATTTGTAATTTTAATTCTTTATTTCTTAATTGTTTTTTTATGATTACTACAGATATTATCACCAAAGATATCAACTACACCTTCACAATCACACACTCACTAATGCATTCAAATAAATGTAATCTTACTGTGCTACTTTATTTGTACATGATTAGAATGAACAGAAATCTAAGAATATTTTTCTTCTTTTGTTAAAGCCATTTCAGACTCCAAGTAAGCATTATATTACTAATCATCTATTTTAAAGGTGCCATACAATTGAAAACTGTATTTATCTTGGCATAGTTGAATGATAAGAGATCTGGACATGGAACTGACATACCGTGAGCCTCAAACACCATTGTTTCCTCCTTCATGTGTAAATCTCCTGTATGCAAAAGACCGCTGAAAAATGAGTCAATCCCACCATAACACCGACTGTGACGTTGGAGTCAGGATCATTAATATTTATACCCCCCAAATTTGCATTTTCCAGTCCATGTTCTAGGCCAGGCAGTGTTAATGTAGACCTGCACAGCCGAATCATCAGAAGATCTGCAGGTATTGTGAAGAAGCAAGCAAGGACAATAGTGAAAATGGCAGATCATGGATATAAATGTTATGTCTGAGGCTGTGCTGCGGATTTGAGAACTTTTCATTCCCTTCCCACAAAACTGTCAACAGGCATGGTTGATGTTTACAACAGGATACCTCACCATTTTAATTCAAAGCTGTTAGTTTGCTCTTAACGGAGGCCGATCAGAACGAAACTCAGTGGGCATGTTCGACTCGTGGCCCTAGAGGTCTGTAAGAATTTTGAAAAATCAGCCACTAGTTGACGCTAACAGGTTTTACGGCTATGTAATCACGTGATGCATATCATTTGATAGATCTCCTCATACTGAACAACTTTGCCTCAAGAACTACTGCTGTCAATCAATTTGTTCATTAAATACTTGCGATTATGTTAAAAACCTACTTTTGCGAACTAGTCCTAGGTTTTTCGCCCGATCGGAAATATACCAGTGCAGTACAATTCTCTGGAAGCTCTAGATTATTAATTATATAAAAAACTTTAACTTTACCCATTGGGTAGCCATAACAGGATCATTTAGAAAATGGGTATGGCAAAAAACACTCAAAAGCCTGTAAATCCTAAACAAAAACTCAGACAACTCACTAAACTGCCTTATGTGCTTAAAGACCCTAAATGCTTGAACCCCGATAAATGCTGCTTGCAGCTTTAATTATTAGGGGTTCAAGCACGAAGTGCTGAAACCCTATTGTAATTGTGCTGATTTTTATTATTATTATTATTATTATTATTCTGCCGTAAAACGCATCGTGCAGCCCAAACCGTAAGAGCTGGAACTTTGAAACTTTGACAGATGGTAGTACAAAAATCGAGGAAAGGTTCAGAGATTATGACCCCGATTGGCCCATAGGTGGCGCTATAACAACCAAAAGCGCGAACCTGCTCATAACTCCTAGACCGTATGTCGTAGACTCAAGTGTCTTATATCATTGGAAAGCTGGACGCCTGACGAACAAAACGTATATCTCCGATTTCATTTCCGCCATGATAGATTTTCCGCCATTTTGAATTTTGTCAAAAATCTACTTTTGCGAACTAGTCCCTGGTTTTTTGCCCGATTGGAACCAAACTAGTGCAGAAATGTTCTCTGGAGACTGAATATCAATAATTATCGAAAAAAAGTGGAAATTTCGATTCACGGTCGCTAAGGGGCGCCAAAACGTACGTTGTGGGAGGGGCCTATTTTACTAAAATGGCTATAACTCCCGATGTAAATGAGGTATCTTCACCAAACTTGGTACACATGTGTATGAGCTTACTCTGGGGTCACAGTAAAAAAATCGCGACGATTGGCCTCATGGTGGCGCTATAAAATGAAAAAAACATAAAACAGGCTATAACCACCTGACCGTTAGTTCGATTGACTTGAAAATTGGTATGCAGTGTCTTGGTCCAAGGTGCCATGTATGTGTATGAGGACATTGGCGTATCTCAAAAAACATGGCCGCCATTGGCCAACGAAGTTTGAGCACCTATTAGACAAGGTTAACGGAGGCCGATCGGAACGAAACTCAATGGGCATGTTCGGCTCATGGCCCTAAAGGTCTGTAAGAATTTTGAAAGAAATCGGCCACTAGTTGGCGCTAATGAGTTTTATGGCTCTGTAATCACGTGGTGTTACACTTATCATCACAAAATGTCACTCATATAGCAATAACTATTATAACACAATCATATTTTGTCAGTGTTAATCACTTTATTTGCACTGACACTTCAAATAATTGCTAGTAATGTGATAAATCAGGCTAGAAACATGGTAAATCAAAGTAAATAATACTAGATTGTCGTTTATCTCCTGGTAAATAATACTAGAACGTGGTATATCATGGTAAATCATGGTTAACTATGCTGTGTGTGTGTGTGTGTGTGTGTGTGTGTGTGTGTGTGTGTGTGTGTGTGTAAGCATGCATTGAGTTAACATGGAAAAACTGGTTTGCTTAAGTGCAGAAAACTGGTTTAAAGTGAAAGTGAGCCAATAAGTGGTCTTCTAGTGCCCTCTGCTGGCCATTCTACTTAACCCTTAATCGCTGTTAAAAAAGGACAACATTTAAGCTGTTTGGGGTCATTTTGACCCCAAACTTTTAAAGAGCAATTGCATAAGGAAATATACATTTTTTATATGGAAAACTATATATCATTTTTTTTATTTACTTCTCAACTATACATTTATGCTGTGTTTTTGTGGAAATTTTGAAGTTTTTTTACCTATTTACTGCACAATTACATAACTAGGCCATAAATTGGCTCATGAAAAATGATTTTTTAAAGAAAAAATCACTTAAATGATGATCTTAATTAAATCTAAATAGTTTTTGGACATTGCTCTATGTGTTAGAGATAGAATACTGACATCTGCTAGTTTGTGGAAAAACTTTAGAAATTATAATTAAAGAAAGAAAGTGCAATGACCACATATATCCAATAGAGGGCCATAGAGACTCATTCATTTTCACTTTATTGTTTGTGATGCTTCAACTTCTCCTCACAACTTTGATATATATATTTTGTGAATATTTATTTAAACATTTTGAAATACATAAAAAAATCTGTATTTTTGTCAGAGTTAGAATTTGTTGTTGTTTTCTGATATATTTTGAATTATCTGCTTTTGCAAATTATTATACATACATTTGCAGAACCATTACAAGTCACCACTATGACATGACTGTGGTGTGTGTGTGTGTGTGTGTGTGTGTGTGTGTGTGTGTGTGTGTGTGTGTGTGTGTGTGTGTGAACAAGCTTGTTCCATGTTGCATATGTGACATTTTTCAGATTTATGCCAGTTTAGTTGATTTTATTTGCCAATTTCTATAAAAATGCTCTCTGTTGCAGTGACATAGATGTGTGTGTTTGTGTGTGTGTGTGTGTGTATGAGATAGAAAGTTCGTTCCACTTTGGGTTTATGCTCTAGGACCAGACCTTGATTTAAATGTAATTTTTTTTTAGATTTATGCCAGTTTTGTTTATTTTATTTGCCAATTTCTATAAAAATGCACTCTGTTGCAGGGACATACACGTGTGTGTTTGTGTGTGTGTTTGTGTGTGTGTATGAGATAGAAAGTTTGTTCCACTTTGGGTTTATGCTCTAGGACCAGACCTTGATTTAAATGTAATTTTTTTTTTAGATTTATGCCAGTTTTATTTATTTTATTTGCCAATTTCTATAAAAATGCTCTCTGTTGCAGTGACATACATGTGTGTTTGTGTGTGTTTGTGTGTGTTTGTGTGTGTGTGTGTATGAGATAGAAAGTTCGTTCCACTTTGGGTTTATGCGCTAGGACCAGACCTTGATTTAAATGTAAATTTTTTTAGATTTATGCCAGTTTTGTTTATTTTATTTACCAATTTCTGTAAAAATGCTCTCTGTTGCAAACACATACATTTGTGTGTTTGTTTATGTGTTTGTGTGTGTCTGTGTGTGTGTGTGTATGAGATAGAAAGTTCGTTCTACTTTTTATTTATGCTCTAGGACCAGACCTTGGTTTATATGTATAAATTTTCAGATTTATAATGGATTTAATTTTATTTTTTTGACAAACAAAATAAAAAAAAGTCATTTTTTTCATTTTCCCATTCATTTTCAATGTGGGGTCATTTTGACCCCAAACAGCTTAAACGGTAAATTTTTTTTTACACACCTTTAGAACAACCAAATCAAGCCCAGTTTTTTTGTGCATGTTTAGATAGGTTATTTAGGAAAAGTCCCAGAGTTTCATGCCTCTGATATGAAGGTAACATTTTTAAAAAATGAAAGAAAAGTCCAGTGGGGTCATAATGACCCCAAACAGCGATTAAGGGTTAATAATGAAATATTTTACATGTGCTTTTGCATTCATACTTGGACACACACACAAAAATCACGTATATAACTAACTATTATAACACAATAATATTTTGTCAGTGTTCATCACCTCATTTGCACTGACACTTCACATAATTGCTAGTAATGTGGTTAATCATGCTAGAAACATTGTAAATCATAGTAAATAATACTGAAATGAGGTGTATCAAGGTAAATCATGCTAGAATCCTAATAAATCATTCTGGAACATGGTATATGATAGTAAATCATGCTAGAATCATATTAAATAATTCTAGAATGTGGCAAATCGTTGTGGGAGGAGCCTATTTTACTCAAATGGCTATAACTCAAGAAGTAAATGAGATATCTTCACCAAACTCAGTACACATGTGTATGGGTTCAATTTGAGGTCACAGTAAACAATTTTATGGAGATCGGACCATAGGTGGCGCTATAACTGTTAAAAAGCTTTAAAACCATATATATCCCATGGCAAATTGCCTGTATTGGCTGTAAATGGTCTTTTCCATCTATTATGTCAGTGGTTACATGCTTCCTAAATAAATCTTAATAACTTTTGATGCTTTTGTGCTTAAATGCCTTAAAGGCCTTAACTGCTTGAACCCCGATAAATGCTGCTTGCAGCTTTAATTATTAGGGGTTCAAGCACGAAGTGCTGAAACCCTATTGTAATTGTACTGATTTTTATTATTATTATTATTATTATTCTCCCCTAAAACGCATCGTGCAGCCCAAACCGTAAGAGCTGGAACCTTGAAACTTGGCCAAATGGTAGTCCTCAATTTGGGGAGAACCTATCAAAGTATGACCCAGATTGGCCCATAGGTGGCGCTATAGCGACCAAAAGCGCGAAACTGCTCATAACTCCTAGACCGTATGTCGTAGACTCAAGTGTCCTATATCATTGGAAAGCTGGACGCCTGAAGGTCAAAACGTATATCTCCGATTTTATTTCAGGTATGCAAATTTTTCCGCCATTTTGAATTTTGTCAAAAACCTACTTTTGCGAACTAGTCCCTGGTTTTTCGCCCGATCGGAACCAAACCAGTGCAGAAATGTTCTTTGGAGTCTGAAGATCAATAATTATCGAAAAAAAGTCGAAATTTCGATTCCTGGTCGCTAGCGGGTGATAAATTAATGTTGTGGGAGGAGCCTATTTTACTAAAATGGCTATAACTCGAAAAGGAAATGAGATATCTTCACCAAACTTGGTACACATGTGTATGAGTTCAATTTGGGGTCATAGTAAAAAAATTTCGACGATTGATCACATGGTGGCGCTATAACATGAAAAAAACATGAAAAGGGCTATGACCACGTGACCGTTTGTCCGATTGACTTGAAAATTGGTATGCAGTGTCTTGGTCCAAGGTGCCATGTATGTCTATGAGGACATTGGCGTACCTCGAAAAACATGACAGCCATCGACCAATGAAATTTGAGCACCTATTAGACAAGGTTAACGGAGGCCGATCGGAACGATACTCGATGGGCATGTTCAACTCATGGCCCTAGAGGTCTGTAAGAATTTTGAAAGAAATCGGCCACTAGTTGGCGCTAACGAGTTTTATGGCTCTGTAATCACGTGGTGTTACACTTATTGTCACAAAATGCATATCATTTGATAGATCTGCTCATGCTGAACAACTTTGCCTCAAGAACCATTGCTGTCAATCAAACCGTTCATTAAATATTCGCAATTATGTTAAAAACCTACTTTTGCGAACTAGTCCTAGGTTTTTTGCCCGATCGGAACAAAACCAGTCTAGGGTAATTCTCTGGACTCTCTAGATCAATAATTATCAAAAAAAAGTTCAACTTTAGCATTTTTCGCATGGGTATATTGGGTCATAATGAAAATGGGCGTGGCAAAATGCATTTAAAAGCCTATAAATCCTAAACGAAAACTCAGAACTTCACAAAAATTGGTGAGCATATGTACCATAACAGTCTAAACAAGCATGTAAAATTTCATGAAGATCGTACGATAGGTGGCGCTATAACTGTTAAAAAGCTTTGAAAACCATATATTTCCTATGGTAAATTGCCTGTTTTGGCTGTAAATGGTCTTTTCCATCTATTATTTCAGTGGTTAAAAGCTTTACAAATAAAACTTAATGTCTTAAATGCTTATGTGCTTAAAGGCCTTAAATGCTTGAACCCCGATAAATGCTGCTTGCAGCTTTAATTATTATTATTATTATTATTATTCCGCCCTAAAACGCATCGTGCAGCCCAAAGCGTAAGAGCTGGAACCTTGAAACTTGGCCAAATGGTAGTCCTCAATTTGGGGAGAACCTATCAAAATATGACCCCGATTGGCCCATAGGTGGCGCTATAATGACCAAACTTACTACATTGCTCATAACTCCTAGACAGTTTGTCCTAGAGTCTCAATTTTAGCATCACTGTGATCCCTGGATCCAGACGGACAAAATGGCTATCTCCAAATTGCTCTACGAGCAAAAAAAAAATTCTATGGGCAATTTAGTGAAAAACCTACTTTTGCGAACTAGTCCTAGGTTTTTGGCCCAATCGGAACCAGACCAGTCTAGCACAGTTCTCTGGAGTCTCTAGATCAATAATTATCGGAAAAAAGTTGAACTTTTGCATTGGCCTGGCTGTAACAGGGTCATTTAGGAAAGGGGTGGGACAAAAAAACACTCAAAAGCCTATACAACCTAAGGGAAAACCCCAAACTTCACAAAAATCGATGAGCAGATGTGTCAGAACATGGTGAAGAAGCATGCCAAGTTTCGTGAAGATCGGACAATAGGTGGCGCTATAACTGTCCAAAACGTCTCTTCTTATTAGGGGTTCAAGCATGAAATGCTGAAACCCTATTGTAATTGTGCTGATTTTTATTATTATTATTATTATTATTCCGCCCTAAAACGCATCGTGCAGCCCAAACCGTAAGAGCTGGAACCTTGAAACTTGGCCAAATGGTAGTCCTCAATTTGGGGAGAACCTATCAAAATATGACCCCGATTGGCCCATAGGTGGCGCTATAATGACCAAATTTACTACATTGCTCATAACTCCTAGACAGTTTGTCCTAGAGTCTCGATTTTAGCATCACTGTGATCCCTGGATCCAGACGGACAAAATGGCTATCTCCAAATTGCTCTACGAGCAAAAAAAAAATTCTATGGGCAATTTAGTGAAAAACCTACTTTTGCGAACTAGTCCTAGGTTTTTGGCCCAATCGGAACCAGACCAGTCTAGCACAGTTCTCTGGAGTCTCTAGATCAATAATTATCGGAAAAAAGTTGAACTTTTGCATTGGCCTGGCTGTAACAGGGTCATTTAGGAAAGGGGTGGGACAAAAAAACACTCAAAAGCCTATACAACCTAAGGGAAAACCCCAAACTTCACAAAAATCGATGAGCAGATGTGTCAGAACATGGTGAAGAAGCATGCCAAGTTTCGTGAAGATCGGACAATAGGTGGCGCTATAACTGTCCAAAACGTCTCTTCTTATTAGGGGTTCAAGCATGAAATGCTGAAACCCTATTGTAATTGTGCTGATTTTTAGGGGTTCAAGCACGAAGTGCTGAAACCCTATTGTAATTGTGCTGATTTTTATTATTATTATTAGGGGTTCAAGCACGAAGTGCTGAAACCCTATTGTAATTGTGCTGATTTTTATTATTAGGGGTTCAAGCACGAAGTGCTGAAACCCTATTGTAATTGTGCTGATTTTTAGGGGTTCAAGCATGAAATGCTGAAACCCTATTGTAATTGTGCTGATTTTTATTATTATTATTATTATTATTCCGCCCTAAAACGCATCGTGCAGCCCAAACCGTAAGAGCTGGAACCTTGAAACTTGGCCAAATGGTAGTCCTCAATTTGGGGAGAACCTATCAAAATATGACCCCGATTGGCCCATAGGTGGCGCTATAATGACCAAATTTACTACATTGCTCATAACTCCTAGACAGTTTGTCCTAGAGTCTCGATTTTAGCATCACTGTGATCCCTGGATCCAGACGGACAAAATGGCTATCTCCAAATTGCTCTACGAGCAAAAAAAAAATTCTGAAAAACCTACTTTTGCGAACTAGTCCTAGGTTTTTGGCCCAATCGGAACCAGACCAGTCTAGCACAGTTCTCTGGAGTCTCTAGATCAATAATTATCGGAAAAAAGTTGAACTTTTGCATTGGCCTGGCTGTAACAGGGTCATTTAGGAAAGGGGTGGGACAAAAAAACACTCAAAAGCCTATACAACCTAAGGGAAAACCCCAAACTTCACAAAAATCGATGAGCAGATGTGTCAGAACATGGTGAAGAAGCATGCCAAGTTTCGTGAAGATCGGACAATAGGTGGCGCTATAACTGTCCAAAACGTCTCTTCTTATTAGGGGTTCAAGCATGAAATGCTGAAACCCTATTGTAATTGTGCTGATTTTTATTATTATTATTATTATTATTCCGCCCTAAAACGCATCGTGCAGCCCAAAGCGTAAGAGCTGGAACCTTGAAACTTGGCCAAATGGTAGTCCTCAATTTGGGGAGAACCTATCAAAATATGACCCCGATTGGCCCATAGGTGGCGCTATAATGACCAAACTTACTACATTGCTCATAACTCCTAGACAGTTTGTCCTAGAGTCTCGATTTTAGCATCACTGTGATCCCTGGATCCAGACGGACAAAATGGCTATCTCCAAATTGCTCTACGAGCAAAAAAAAAATTCTATGGGCAATTTAGTGAAAAACCTACTTTTGCGAACTAGTCCTAGGTTTTTGGCCCAATCGGAACCAGACCAGTCTAGCACAGTTCTCTGGAGTCTCTAGATCAATAATTATCGGAAAAAAGTTGAACTTTTGCATTGGCCTGGCTGTAACAGGGTCATTTAGGAAAGGGGTGGGACAAAAAAACACTCAAAAGCCTATACAACCTAAGGGAAAACCCCAAACTTCACAAAAATCGATGAGCAGATGTGTCAGAACATGGTGAAGAAGCATGCCAAGTTTCGTGAAGATCGGACAATAGGTGGCGCTATAACTGTCCAAAACGTCTCTTCTTATTAGGGGTTCAAGCATGAAATGCTGAAACCCTATTGTAATTGTGCTGATTTTTAGGGGTTCAAGCACGAAGTGCTGAAACCCTATTGTAATTGTGCTGATTTTTATTATTATTATTAGGGGTTCAAGCACGAAGTGCTGAAACCCTATTGTAATTGTGCTGATTTTTATTATTAGGGGTTCAAGCACGAAGTGCTGAAACCCTATTGTAATTGTGCTGATTTTTAGGGGTTCAAGCATGAAATGCTGAAACCCTATTGTAATTGTGCTGATTTTTATTATTATTATTATTATTATTCCGCCCTAAAACGCATCGTGCAGCCCAAACCGTAAGAGCTGGAACCTTGAAACTTGGCCAAATGGTAGTCCTCAATTTGGGGAGAACCTATCAAAATATGACCCCGATTGGCCCATAGGTGGCGCTATAATGACCAAATTTACTACATTGCTCATAACTCCTAGACAGTTTGTCCTAGAGTCTCGATTTTAGCATCACTGTGATCCCTGGATCCAGACGGACAAAATGGCTATCTCCAAATTGCTCTACGAGCAAAAAAAAAATTCTGAAAAACCTACTTTTGCGAACTAGTCCTAGGTTTTTGGCCCAATCGGAACCAGACCAGTCTAGCACAGTTCTCTGGAGTCTCTAGATCAATAATTATCGGAAAAAAGTTGAACTTTTGCATTGGCCTGGCTGTAACAGGGTCATTTAGGAAAGGGGTGGGACAAAAAAACACTCAAAAGCCTATACAACCTAAGGGAAAACCCCAAACTTCACAAAAATCGATGAGCAGATGTGTCAGAACATGGTGAAGAAGCATGCCAAGTTTCGTGAAGATCGGACAATAGGTGGCGCTATAACTGTCCAAAACGTCTCTTCTTATTAGGGGTTCAAGCATGAAATGCTGAAACCCTATTGTAATTGTGCTGATTTTTATTATTATTATTATTATTATTCCGCCCTAAAACGCATCGTGCAGCCCAAAGCGTAAGAGCTGGAACCTTGAAACTTGGCCAAATGGTAGTCCTCAATTTGGGGAGAACCTATCAAAATATGACCCCGATTGGCCCATAGGTGGCGCTATAATGACCAAATTTACTACATTGCTCATAACTCCTAGACAGTTTGTCCTAGAGTCTCGATTTTAGCATCACTGTGATCCCTGGATCCAGACGGACAAAATGGCTATCTCCAAATTGCTCTACGAGCAAAAAAAAAATTCTATGGGCAATTTAGTGAAAAACCTACTTTTGCGAACTAGTCCTAGGTTTTTGGCCCAATCGGAACCAGACCAGTCTAGCACAGTTCTCTGGAGTCTCTAGATCAATAATTATCGGAAAAAAGTTGAACTTTTGCATTGGCCTGGCTGTAACAGGGTCATTTAGGAAAGGGGTGGGACAAAAAAACACTCAAAAGCCTATACAACCTAAGGGAAAACCCCAAACTTCACAAAAATCGATGAGCAGATGTGTCAGAACATGGTGAAGAAGCATGCCAAGTTTCGTGAAGATCGGACAATAGGTGGCGCTATAACTGTCCAAAACGTCTCTTCTTATTAGGGGTTCAAGCATGAAATGCTGAAACCCTATTGTAATTGTGCTGATTTTTATTATTATTAGGGGTTCAAGCACTTCAGTGCTGAACACCTATTGTAATTGTTAATTTTCCCATGATGCAACATTCAGACATAAAACTGATCGGGCAGACCAAAGCGTAAGTCGTGGAGACTTGAAACTTTGGGGGCTGATAGTACTCACACCGCCTACAGCGTCACCAAGGCCCGCCCCGATCGGCCTGACGGGGGCGCTACAGCGGGCAAAAGTACGAAACGGCTCATAACTCATCAACCGTGAGGCGTAGGCTCAAGTGTCTTATATCGCTGGAATCCTTGGCTCGAGGCGGACCAGATGCATGCCTCGGATTTGCTCGTCACCCTGGGAAAATTTTAGGGTATTTGGGTTTTTTCCAAAAACCTACTTTCGCGAACTAGTCCTAGGTTTTTGGCCCGACCGGAACCAAACCAGTGCGGCAAGATTCTCTGGAGTCTGATTGTCAATAATTATCAAAAAAAAGTGTAAATTTCGCTTCACGGTCCCTAAGGGCCGCCAAAATGTTCGAAGTGGGAGGAGCCCATTTTGCTTAATTGGCTATAACTCGTGAACGGAACGAGATTTTTGCACCAAACTCAGCACACGCATGTACGAGCTCATTCTGTGGTCACGTGAAAAAGGGCGCAGCGACTGGCCACTTGGTGGCGCTATAACTGTTAAAAGGGTGTCAAAATGATGTATTTCTATGGAAAAAACACATGAAATGGCTGAAAGCGGCCATCTTGCTGTCTGATTTGCATACAAGCTCACAAAATCGGGCATGCGCATGCGTCACGTGATCCTGAAGAAGCTTGAAAACTTTCATGGACGTCGGGCCATTGGTGGCGCTTTAACTGTCATAAAGGTGAGAAGGCCTCTGTATTACCCTATGCAAAATGACATTTAAATGACTGAAAAATGGGGGGAAAAGAGCAGAGCTTCACCAAATTAGCTGAGCACATGCGCCATATTATTCTAAAGAAGCGTGCAAACTTTTATGGAGATCGGGCCATCAGTGGGGGTGTCACAGTTTAAAAGGTAAAAAAAAAATGCACCACATTTCCATGATAAATGAGCTAAAAGGGCAACAAACGTTCTTTTTCCTCTCCGAGGCACATGTTAGAAGGCTGGATAAAGTTTTTGGAACGCAGCAGCGCAGACGGCAAGCGCCTAGACCCTATAGTTTTTTTTTTAGAGGCCTTTTTGTGGCCCTTTTTTAGCCACTTATTAGGGGTTCAAGCTAGAGGTCTGCATTCCCGCGGCTGTCCCGCGGGATCCGCGGGACCCGACCAGATATTTTGCGCCGCGGGATTAAATTTCCGACTAAAAAACGGTAGCGGTCGGTAACTCTGGTGTAATTTGAACGGGAGCGGTCGGTCATTCAATATCACGTTCCCGACGCCGACGTTCTTTCAGAACAGCATATCTTCGCTTTACCTAATCTTAATCTTATCGACCAACAGGGTCTGCCATGTAGGCTAATCAGGACCGTTATGCACGCGCTGCACGCACGGACCAGTAACGGTTCTTTCTGTCATGCATTGATTGTATTTGCCTAACAGCAAAATGTTACGAATTTTGATAATACGAATAAAAATAATAGCCTACACTTCTTCTTTTTTTTCGCTGCGATATTTTTTCCCCTACTACTGTCTGCAGCAAAATGTTAAATTTTGTATATTGATAAGGCGAATAAAATAATAATAAAAAAATGTTTGTGCAGACTACATTTTTATTTTCTCTGTGAAAATGTAGGCTACATGTGAAATTCTGGGAGATCTATATTAAAGCGGGATGGTCGGGTCGGGAAGAAAATTATTCTAAGCAGACAGCGGGTGAACAAATAGTGTATATATAGCGGGAACGGGTGGGTGCGGGATATAACCCCAGCGGGAGCGGGCGGGAGCGGGACCTAAAAAACAGTCCCGCGCAGACCTCTAGTTCAAGCACTTCAGTGCTGAACACCTATTGTAATTGTTAATTTTCCCATGATGCAACATTCAGACATAAAACTGATCGGGCAGACCAAAGCGTAAGTCGTGGAGACTTGAAACTTTGGGGGCTGATAGTACTCACACCGCCTACAGCGTCACCAAGGCCCGCCCCGATCGGCCTGACGGGGGCGCTACAGCGGGCAAAAGTACGAAACGGCTCATAACTCATCAACCGTGAGGCGTAGGCTCAAGTGTCTTATATCGCTGGAATCCTTGGCTCGAGGCGGACCAGATGCATGCCTCGGATTTGCTCGTCACCCTGGGAAAATTTTAGGGTATTTGGGTTTTTTCCAAAAACCTACTTTCGCGAACTAGTCCTAGGTTTTTGGCCCGACCGGAACCAAACCAGTGCGGCAAGATTCTCTGGAGTCTGATTGTCAATAATTATCAAAAAAAAGTGTAAATTTCGCTTCACGGTCCCTAAGGGCCGCCAAAATGTTCGAAGTGGGAGGAGCCCATTTTGCTTAATTGGCTATAACTCGTGAACGGAACGAGATTTTTGCACCAAACTCAGCACACGCATGTACGAGCTCATTCTGTGGTCACGTGAAAAAGGGCGCAGCGACTGGCCACTTGGTGGCGCTATAACTGTTAAAAGGGTGTCAAAATGATGTATTTCTATGGAAAAAACACATGAAATGGCTGAAAGCGGCCATCTTGCTGTCTGATTTGCATACAAGCTCACAAAATCGGGCATGCGCATGCGTCACGTGATCCTGAAGAAGCTTGAAAACTTTCATGGACGTCGGGCCATTGGTGGCGCTTTAACTGTCATAAAGGTGAGAAGGCCTCTGTATTACCCTATGCAAAATGACATTTAAATGACTGAAAAATGGGGGGAAAAGAGCAGAGCTTCACCAAATTAGCTGAGCACATGCGCCATATTATTCTAAAGAAGCGTGCAAACTTTTATGGAGATCGGGCCATCAGTGGGGGTGTCACAGTTTAAAAGGTAAAAAAAAAATGCACCACATTTCCATGATAAATGAGCTAAAAGGGCAACAAACGTTCTTTTTCCTCTCCGAGGCACATGTTAGAAGGCTGGATAAAGTTTTTGGAACGCAGCAGCGCAGACGGCAAGCGCCTAGACCCTATAGTTTTTTTTTTAGAGGCCTTTTTGTGGCCCTTTTTTAGCCACTTATTAGGGGTTCAAGCTAGAGGTCTGCATTCCCGCGGCTGTCCCGCGGGATCCGCGGGACCCGACCAGATATTTTGCGCCGCGGGATTAAATTTCCGACTAAAAAACGGTAGCGGTCGGTAACTCTGGTGTAATTTGAACGGGAGCGGTCGGTCATTCAATATCACGTTCCCGACGCCGACGTTCTTTCAGAACAGCATATCTTCGCTTTACCTAATCTTAATCTTATCGACCAACAGGGTCTGCCATGTAGGCTAATCAGGACCGTTATGCACGCGCTGCACGCACGGACCAGTAACGGTTCTTTCTGTCATGCATTGATTGTATTTGCCTAACAGCAAAATGTTACGAATTTTGATAATACGAATAAAAATAATAGCCTACACTTCTTCTTTTTTTTCGCTGCGATATTTTTTCCCCTACTACTGTCTGCAGCAAAATGTTAAATTTTGTATATTGATAAGGCGAATAAAATAATAATAAAAAAATGTTTGTGCAGACTACATTTTTATTTTCTCTGTGAAAATGTAGGCTACATGTGAAATTCTGGGAGATCTATATTAAAGCGGGATGGTCGGGTCGGGAAGAAAATTATTCTAAGCAGACAGCGGGTGAACAAATAGTGTATATATAGCGGGAACGGGTGGGTGCGGGATATAACCCCAGCGGGAGCGGGCGGGAGCGGGACCTAAAAAACAGTCCCGCGCAGACCTCTAGTTCAAGCACTTCAGTGCTGAACACCTATTGTAATTGTTAATTTTCCCATGATGCAACATTCAGACATAAAACTGATCGGGCAGACCAAAGCGTAAGTCGTGGAGACTTGAAACTTTGGGGGCTGATAGTACTCACACCGCCTACAGCGTCACCAAGGCCCGCCCCGATCGGCCTGACGGGGGCGCTACAGCGGGCAAAAGTACGAAACGGCTCATAACTCATCAACCGTGAGGCGTAGGCTCAAGTGTCTTATATCGCTGGAATCCTTGGCTCGAGGCGGACCAGATGCATGCCTCGGATTTGCTCGTCACCCTGGGAAAATTTTAGGGTATTTGGGTTTTTTCCAAAAACCTACTTTCGCGAACTAGTCCTAGGTTTTTGGCCCGACCGGAACCAAACCAGTGCGGCAAGATTCTCTGGAGTCTGATTGTCAATAATTATCAAAAAAAAGTGTAAATTTCGCTTCACGGTCCCTAAGGGCCGCCAAAATGTTCGAAGTGGGAGGAGCCCATTTTGCTTAATTGGCTATAACTCGTGAACGGAACGAGATTTTTGCACCAAACTCAGCACACGCATGTACGAGCTCATTCTGTGGTCACGTGAAAAAGGGCGCAGCGACTGGCCACTTGGTGGCGCTATAACTGTTAAAAGGGTGTCAAAATGATGTATTTCTATGGAAAAAACACATGAAATGGCTGAAAGCGGCCATCTTGCTGTCTGATTTGCATACAAGCTCACAAAATCGGGCATGCGCATGCGTCACGTGATCCTGAAGAAGCTTGAAAACTTTCATGGACGTCGGGCCATTGGTGGCGCTTTAACTGTCATAAAGGTGAGAAGGCCTCTGTATTACCCTATGCAAAATGACATTTAAATGACTGAAAAATGGGGGGAAAAGAGCAGAGCTTCACCAAATTAGCTGAGCACATGCGCCATATTATTCTAAAGAAGCGTGCAAACTTTTATGGAGATCGGGCCATCAGTGGGGGTGTCACAGTTTAAAAGGTAAAAAAAAAAATGCACCACATTTCCATGATAAATGAGCTAAAAGGGCAACAAACGTTCTTTTTCCTCTCCGAGGCACATGTTAGAAGGCTGGATAAAGTTTTTGGAACGCAGCAGCGCAGACGGCAAGCGCCTAGACCCTATAGTTTTTTTTTTAGAGGCCTTTTTGTGGCCCTTTTTTAGCCACTTATTAGGGGTTCAAGCACTTCAGTGCTGAACACCTATTGTAATTGTTAATTTTCCCATGATGCAACATTCAGACATAAAACTGATCGGGCAGACCAAACCGTAAGTCGTGGAGACTTGAAACTTTGGGGGCTGATAGTACTCACACCGCCTACAGCGTCACCAAGGCCCGCCCCGATCGGCCTGACGGGGGCGCTACAGCGGGCAAAAGTACGAAACGGCTCATAACTCATCAACCGTGAGGCGTAGGCTCAAGTGTCTTATATCGCTGGAATCCTTGGCTCGAGGCGGACCAGATGCATGCCTCGGATTTGCTCGTCACCCTGGGAAAATTTTAGGGTATTTGGGTTTTTTCCAAAAACCTACTTTCGCGAACTAGTCCTAGGTTTTTGGCCCGACCGGAACCAAACCAGTGCGGCAAGATTCTCTGGAGTCTGATTGTCAATAATTATCAAAAAAAAGTGTAAATTTCGCTTCACGGTCCCTAAGGGCCGCCAAAATGTTCGAAGTGGGAGGAGCCCATTTTGCTTAATTGGCTATAACTCGTGAACGGAACGAGATTTTTGCACCAAACTCAGCACACGCATGTACGAGCTCATTCTGTGGTCACGTGAAAAAGGGCGCAGCGACTGGCCACTTGGTGGCGCTATAACTGTTAAAAGGGTGTCAAAATGATGTATTTCTATGGAAAAAACACATGAAATGGCTGAAAGCGGCCATCTTGCTGTCTGATTTGCATACAAGCTCACAAAATCGGGCATGCGCATGCGTCACGTGATCCTGAAGAAGCTTGAAAACTTTCATGGACGTCGGGCCATTGGTGGCGCTTTAACTGTCATAAAGGTGAGAAGGCCTCTGTATTACCCTATGCAAAATGACATTTAAATGACTGAAAAATGGGGGGAAAAGAGCAGAGCTTCACCAAATTAGCTGAGCACATGCGCCATATTATTCTAAAGAAGCGTGCAAACTTTTATGGAGATCGGGCCATCAGTGGGGGTGTCACAGTTTAAAAGGTAAAAAAAAAATGCACCACATTTCCATGATAAATGAGCTAAAAGGGCAACAAACGTTCTTTTTCCTCTCCGAGGCACATGTTAGAAGGCTGGATAAAGTTTTTGGAACGCAGCAGCGCAGACGGCAAGCGCCTAGACCCTATAGTTTTTTTTTTTGAGGCCTTTTTGTGGCCCTTTTTTAGCCACTTATTAGGGGTTCAAGCACTTCAGTGCTGAACACCTATTGTAATTGTTAATTTTCCCATGATGCAACATTCAGACATAAAACTGATCGGGCAGACCAAAGCGTAAGTCGTGGAGACTTGAAACTTTGGGGGCTGATAGTACTCACACCGCCTACAGCGTCACCAAGGCCCGCCCCGATCGGCCTGACGGGGGCGCTACAGCGGGCAAAAGTACGAAACGGCTCATAACTCATCAACCGTGAGGCGTAGGCTCAAGTGTCTTATATCGCTGGAATCCTTGGCTCGAGGCGGACCAGATGCATGCCTCGGATTTGCTCGTCACCCTGGGAAAATTTTAGGGTATTTGGGTTTTTTCCAAAAACCTACTTTCGCGAACTAGTCCTAGGTTTTTGGCCCGACCGGAACCAAACCAGTGCGGCAAGATTCTCTGGAGTCTGATTGTCAATAATTATCAAAAAAAAGTGTAAATTTCGCTTCACGGTCCCTAAGGGCCGCCAAAATGTTCGAAGTGGGAGGAGCCCATTTTGCTTAATTGGCTATAACTCGTGAACGGAACGAGATTTTTGCACCAAACTCAGCACACGCATGTACGAGCTCATTCTGTGGTCACGTGAAAAAGGGCGCAGCGACTGGCCACTTGGTGGCGCTATAACTGTTAAAAGGGTGTCAAAATGATGTATTTCTATGGAAAAAACACATGAAATGGCTGAAAGCGGCCATCTTGCTGTCTGATTTGCATACAAGCTCACAAAATCGGGCATGCGCATGCGTCACGTGATCCTGAAGAAGCTTGAAAACTTTCATGGACGTCGGGCCATTGGTGGCGCTTTAACTGTCATAAAGGTGAGAAGGCCTCTGTATTACCCTATGCAAAATGACATTTAAATGACTGAAAAATGGGGGGAAAAGAGCAGAGCTTCACCAAATTAGCTGAGCACATGCGCCATATTATTCTAAAGAAGCGTGCAAACTTTTATGGAGATCGGGCCATCAGTGGGGGTGTCACAGTTTAAAAGGTAAAAAAAAAATGCACCACATTTCCATGATAAATGAGCTAAAAGGGCAACAAACGTTCTTTTTCCTCTCCGAGGCACATGTTAGAAGGCTGGATAAAGTTTTTGGAACGCAGCAGCGCAGACGGCAAGCGCCTAGACCCTATAGTTTTTTTTTTTGAGGCCTTTTTGTGGCCCTTTTTTAGCCACTTATTAGGGGTTCAAGCACTTCAGTGCTGAACACCTATTGTAATTGTTAATTTTCCCATGATGCAACATTCAGACATAAAACTGATCGGGCAGACCAAAGCGTAAGTCGTGGAGACTTGAAACTTTGGGGGCTGATAGTACTCACACCGCCTACAGCGTCACCAAGGCCCGCCCCGATCGGCCTGACGGGGGCGCTACAGCGGGCAAAAGTACGAAACGGCTCATAACTCATCAACCGTGAGGCGTAGGCTCAAGTGTCTTATATCGCTGGAATCCTTGGCTCGAGGCGGACCAGATGCATGCCTCGGATTTGCTCGTCACCCTGGGAAAATTTTAGGGTATTTGGGTTTTTTCCAAAAACCTACTTTCGCGAACTAGTCCTAGGTTTTTGGCCCGACCGGAACCAAACCAGTGCGGCAAGATTCTCTGGAGTCTGATTGTCAATAATTATCAAAAAAAAGTGTAAATTTCGCTTCACGGTCCCTAAGGGCCGCCAAAATGTTCGAAGTGGGAGGAGCCCATTTTGCTTAATTGGCTATAACTCGTGAACGGAACGAGATTTTTGCACCAAACTCAGCACACGCATGTACGAGCTCATTCTGTGGTCACGTGAAAAAGGGCGCAGCGACTGGCCACTTGGTGGCGCTATAACTGTTAAAAGGGTGTCAAAATGATGTATTTCTATGGAAAAAACACATGAAATGGCTGAAAGCGGCCATCTTGCTGTCTGATTTGCATACAAGCTCACAAAATCGGGCATGCGCATGCGTCACGTGATCCTGAAGAAGCTTGAAAACTTTCATGGACGTCGGGCCATTGGTGGCGCTTTAACTGTCATAAAGGTGAGAAGGCCTCTGTATTACCCTATGCAAAATGACATTTAAATGACTGAAAAATGGGGGGAAAAGAGCAGAGCTTCACCAAATTAGCTGAGCACATGCGCCATATTATTCTAAAGAAGCGTGCAAACTTTTATGGAGATCGGGCCATCAGTGGGGGTGTCACAGTTTAAAAGGTAAAAAAAAAATGCACCACATTTCCATGATAAATGAGCTAAAAGGGCAACAAACGTTCTTTTTCCTCTCCGAGGCACATGTTAGAAGGCTGGATAAAGTTTTTGGAACGCAGCAGCGCAGACGGCAAGCGCCTAGACCCTATAGTTTTTTTTTTAGAGGCCTTTTTGTGGCCCTTTTTTAGCCACTTATTAGGGGTTCAAGCTAGAGGTCTGCATTCCCGCGGCTGTCCCGCGGGATCCGCGGGACCCGACCAGATATTTTGCGCCGCGGGATTAAATTTCCGACTAAAAAACGGTAGCGGTCGGTAACTCTGGTGTAATTTGAACGGGAGCGGTCGGTCATTCAATATCACGTTCCCGACGCCGACGTTCTTTCAGAACAGCATATCTTCGCTTTACCTAATCTTAATCTTATCGACCAACAGGGTCTGCCATGTAGGCTAATCAGGACCGTTATGCACGCGCTGCACGCACGGACCAGTAACGGTTCTTTCTGTCATGCATTGATTGTATTTGCCTAACAGCAAAATGTTACGAATTTTGATAATACGAATAAAAATAATAGCCTACACTTCTTCTTTTTTTTCGCTGCGATATTTTTTCCCCTACTACTGTCTGCAGCAAAATGTTAAATTTTGTATATTGATAAGGCGAATAAAATAATAATAAAAAAATGTTTGTGCAGACTACATTTTTATTTTCTCTGTGAAAATGTAGGCTACATGTGAAATTCTGGGAGATCTATATTAAAGCGGGATGGTCGGGTCGGGAAGAAAATTATTCTAAGCAGACAGCGGGTGAACAAATAGTGTATATATAGCGGGAACGGGTGGGTGCGGGATATAACCCCAGCGGGAGCGGGCGGGAGCGGGACCTAAAAAACAGTCCCGCGCAGACCTCTAGTTCAAGCACTTCAGTGCTGAACACCTATTGTAATTGTTAATTTTCCCATGATGCAACATTCAGACATAAAACTGATCGGGCAGACCAAAGCGTAAGTCGTGGAGACTTGAAACTTTGGGGGCTGATAGTACTCACACCGCCTACAGCGTCACCAAGGCCCGCCCCGATCGGCCTGACGGGGGCGCTACAGCGGGCAAAAGTACGAAACGGCTCATAACTCATCAACCGTGAGGCGTAGGCTCAAGTGTCTTATATCGCTGGAATCCTTGGCTCGAGGCGGACCAGATGCATGCCTCGGATTTGCTCGTCACCCTGGGAAAATTTTAGGGTATTTGGGTTTTTTCCAAAAACCTACTTTCGCGAACTAGTCCTAGGTTTTTGGCCCGACCGGAACCAAACCAGTGCGGCAAGATTCTCTGGAGTCTGATTGTCAATAATTATCAAAAAAAAGTGTAAATTTCGCTTCACGGTCCCTAAGGGCCGCCAAAATGTTCGAAGTGGGAGGAGCCCATTTTGCTTAATTGGCTATAACTCGTGAACGGAACGAGATTTTTGCACCAAACTCAGCACACGCATGTACGAGCTCATTCTGTGGTCACGTGAAAAAGGGCGCAGCGACTGGCCACTTGGTGGCGCTATAACTGTTAAAAGGGTGTCAAAATGATGTATTTCTATGGAAAAAACACATGAAATGGCTGAAAGCGGCCATCTTGCTGTCTGATTTGCATACAAGCTCACAAAATCGGGCATGCGCATGCGTCACGTGATCCTGAAGAAGCTTGAAAACTTTCATGGACGTCGGGCCATTGGTGGCGCTTTAACTGTCATAAAGGTGAGAAGGCCTCTGTATTACCCTATGCAAAATGACATTTAAATGACTGAAAAATGGGGGGAAAAGAGCAGAGCTTCACCAAATTAGCTGAGCACATGCGCCATATTATTCTAAAGAAGCGTGCAAACTTTTATGGAGATCGGGCCATCAGTGGGGGTGTCACAGTTTAAAAGGTAAAAAAAAAAATGCACCACATTTCCATGATAAATGAGCTAAAAGGGCAACAAACGTTCTTTTTCCTCTCCGAGGCACATGTTAGAAGGCTGGATAAAGTTTTTGGAACGCAGCAGCGCAGACGGCAAGCGCCTAGACCCTATAGTTTTTTTTTTAGAGGCCTTTTTGTGGCCCTTTTTTAGCCACTTATTAGGGGTTCAAGCACTTCAGTGCTGAACACCTATTGTAATTGTTAATTTTCCCATGATGCAACATTCAGACATAAAACTGATCGGGCAGACCAAACCGTAAGTCGTGGAGACTTGAAACTTTGGGGGCTGATAGTACTCACACCGCCTACAGCGTCACCAAGGCCCGCCCCGATCGGCCTGACGGGGGCGCTACAGCGGGCAAAAGTACGAAACGGCTCATAACTCATCAACCGTGAGGCGTAGGCTCAAGTGTCTTATATCGCTGGAATCCTTGGCTCGAGGCGGACCAGATGCATGCCTCGGATTTGCTCGTCACCCTGGGAAAATTTTAGGGTATTTGGGTTTTTTCCAAAAACCTACTTTCGCGAACTAGTCCTAGGTTTTTGGCCCGACCGGAACCAAACCAGTGCGGCAAGATTCTCTGGAGTCTGATTGTCAATAATTATCAAAAAAAAGTGTAAATTTCGCTTCACGGTCCCTAAGGGCCGCCAAAATGTTCGAAGTGGGAGGAGCCCATTTTGCTTAATTGGCTATAACTCGTGAACGGAACGAGATTTTTGCACCAAACTCAGCACACGCATGTACGAGCTCATTCTGTGGTCACGTGAAAAAGGGCGCAGCGACTGGCCACTTGGTGGCGCTATAACTGTTAAAAGGGTGTCAAAATGATGTATTTCTATGGAAAAAACACATGAAATGGCTGAAAGCGGCCATCTTGCTGTCTGATTTGCATACAAGCTCACAAAATCGGGCATGCGCATGCGTCACGTGATCCTGAAGAAGCTTGAAAACTTTCATGGACGTCGGGCCATTGGTGGCGCTTTAACTGTCATAAAGGTGAGAAGGCCTCTGTATTACCCTATGCAAAATGACATTTAAATGACTGAAAAATGGGGGGAAAAGAGCAGAGCTTCACCAAATTAGCTGAGCACATGCGCCATATTATTCTAAAGAAGCGTGCAAACTTTTATGGAGATCGGGCCATCAGTGGGGGTGTCACAGTTTAAAAGGTAAAAAAAAAATGCACCACATTTCCATGATAAATGAGCTAAAAGGGCAACAAACGTTCTTTTTCCTCTCCGAGGCACATGTTAGAAGGCTGGATAAAGTTTTTGGAACGCAGCAGCGCAGACGGCAAGCGCCTAGACCCTATAGTTTTTTTTTTTGAGGCCTTTTTGTGGCCCTTTTTTAGCCACTTATTAGGGGTTCAAGCACTTCAGTGCTGAACACCTATTGTAATTGTTAATTTTCCCATGATGCAACATTCAGACATAAAACTGATCGGGCAGACCAAAGCGTAAGTCGTGGAGACTTGAAACTTTGGGGGCTGATAGTACTCACACCGCCTACAGCGTCACCAAGGCCCGCCCCGATCGGCCTGACGGGGGCGCTACAGCGGGCAAAAGTACGAAACGGCTCATAACTCATCAACCGTGAGGCGTAGGCTCAAGTGTCTTATATCGCTGGAATCCTTGGCTCGAGGCGGACCAGATGCATGCCTCGGATTTGCTCGTCACCCTGGGAAAATTTTAGGGTATTTGGGTTTTTTCCAAAAACCTACTTTCGCGAACTAGTCCTAGGTTTTTGGCCCGACCGGAACCAAACCAGTGCGGCAAGATTCTCTGGAGTCTGATTGTCAATAATTATCAAAAAAAAGTGTAAATTTCGCTTCACGGTCCCTAAGGGCCGCCAAAATGTTCGAAGTGGGAGGAGCCCATTTTGCTTAATTGGCTATAACTCGTGAACGGAACGAGATTTTTGCACCAAACTCAGCACACGCATGTACGAGCTCATTCTGTGGTCACGTGAAAAAGGGCGCAGCGACTGGCCACTTGGTGGCGCTATAACTGTTAAAAGGGTGTCAAAATGATGTATTTCTATGGAAAAAACACATGAAATGGCTGAAAGCGGCCATCTTGCTGTCTGATTTGCATACAAGCTCACAAAATCGGGCATGCGCATGCGTCACGTGATCCTGAAGAAGCTTGAAAACTTTCATGGACGTCGGGCCATTGGTGGCGCTTTAACTGTCATAAAGGTGAGAAGGCCTCTGTATTACCCTATGCAAAATGACATTTAAATGACTGAAAAATGGGGGGAAAAGAGCAGAGCTTCACCAAATTAGCTGAGCACATGCGCCATATTATTCTAAAGAAGCGTGCAAACTTTTATGGAGATCGGGCCATCAGTGGGGGTGTCACAGTTTAAAAGGTAAAAAAAAAATGCACCACATTTCCATGATAAATGAGCTAAAAGGGCAACAAACGTTCTTTTTCCTCTCCGAGGCACATGTTAGAAGGCTGGATAAAGTTTTTGGAACGCAGCAGCGCAGACGGCAAGCGCCTAGACCCTATAGTTTTTTTTTTAGAGGCCTTTTTGTGGCCCTTTTTTAGCCACTTATTAGGGGTTCAAGCTAGAGGTCTGCATTCCCGCGGCTGTCCCGCGGGATCCGCGGGACCCGACCAGATATTTTGCGCCGCGGGATTAAATTTCCGACTAAAAAACGGTAGCGGTCGGTAACTCTGGTGTAATTTGAACGGGAGCGGTCGGTCATTCAATATCACGTTCCCGACGCCGACGTTCTTTCAGAACAGCATATCTTCGCTTTACCTAATCTTAATCTTATCGACCAACAGGGTCTGCCATGTAGGCTAATCAGGACCGTTATGCACGCGCTGCACGCACGGACCAGTAACGGTTCTTTCTGTCATGCATTGATTGTATTTGCCTAACAGCAAAATGTTACGAATTTTGATAATACGAATAAAAATAATAGCCTACACTTCTTCTTTTTTTTCGCTGCGATATTTTTTCCCCTACTACTGTCTGCAGCAAAATGTTAAATTTTGTATATTGATAAGGCGAATAAAATAATAATAAAAAAATGTTTGTGCAGACTACATTTTTATTTTCTCTGTGAAAATGTAGGCTACATGTGAAATTCTGGGAGATCTATATTAAAGCGGGATGGTCGGGTCGGGAAGAAAATTATTCTAAGCAGACAGCGGGTGAACAAATAGTGTATATATAGCGGGAACGGGTGGGTGCGGGATATAACCCCAGCGGGAGCGGGCGGGAGCGGGACCTAAAAAACAGTCCCGCGCAGACCTCTAGTTCAAGCACTTCAGTGCTGAACACCTATTGTAATTGTTAATTTTCCCATGATGCAACATTCAGACATAAAACTGATCGGGCAGACCAAAGCGTAAGTCGTGGAGACTTGAAACTTTGGGGGCTGATAGTACTCACACCGCCTACAGCGTCACCAAGGCCCGCCCCGATCGGCCTGACGGGGGCGCTACAGCGGGCAAAAGTACGAAACGGCTCATAACTCATCAACCGTGAGGCGTAGGCTCAAGTGTCTTATATCGCTGGAATCCTTGGCTCGAGGCGGACCAGATGCATGCCTCAGATTTGCTTGCCCTTCAGGCGCCAATTTTGAGTAAATTGAGGTTTTTTGAAAAACCTACTTTTGCGAATTACTCCTAGATTTTTTGCCCGATTGAAACCAAACCAATGCAGAAATATTCTCTGGACAGAGACTATCAATAATCATCAAAAAAATTCTTAATTTAAATTCACGGTCGCTAAGGGAAATCAAAATGTTTGATGGCACCAGGGCCACTTTTACTAAAACAATTATAACTCGTGAATGGAAAGAGATATTTTCGCTAATCTTGGGAAACATGTTTATGAGCTCAATCTGAGATTACTTGAAAAAAATCGCGACGATTGGCCACTTGGTGGCGCTACAACATGGAAAAAAATTTATGAAAATGGCTATATACGCACCCAACCGTTAGTCCTTTGAAATCCTCAATCCTTCCCGAGTCCAACAATACCAAATATGCCAGGTTTCTCCTTATAGTTTGTGTATCATTGTCATTAAGCACTTAAAAAACTTGCAATTATCTTCGAAACCGATAGTCCAAATTTCTTGAAATTTGAAAACATAGATCAATAGCTAAACAATAACGCCCAAATGTCACAATTAAGATAGGAACTGACAAAAATAAATAAACAAATTAAATTTTTAAATCATTGTCACCCATGGATCATTTTTATTCTCTCATAAACAGAAGTGTCTAAACTTCAAAACAAAATGAGATATTTACAACAAATTTGACAGACATGCATGGGCACACTTTGAGGACACTTGAAGTGGTGGAGATCAGGCAAGATGTGGTGCTATAACTGTCAAAAAAACTTTCCTCAGTAAATTGCCTGTATTGGCTGTAAATGGTATTTTCCATCAATGTTATAAGTTTATTTGTTTATTTGGATCCCCATTAGCCTCTTTCTAGGCAGTGGCTACTCTTCCTGGGGTCCCAAAAAGTAAATCATACAAAACTACATTTAATCAACAACAATAAAAAGTCAAGTCAATGAAACGCACTAACCCATCATCCATTCCAAATATCAAAATCAACAATTTAATATATTTTGCCATTAAATATTCCTTTAAATATTTTTTTTAAACTAATTTTTCTTGTAAAAATGTGTGATATCAATAGTAAATGATTCCATATTTTCATTCCTCTATACATTACTGTCCGTTGGTTTCCAGTGGTTTTCGAAACAGGAAATAAAAAACATTCCTTTTATTCATGCCTGGTGTAAAAAAATATGACTAGTACTATTATACAAAAGTTGAGAGTACAGCGCATTAGGAACTCTAGACACAGAAATATTTCTTATAAAATAAAGCAGAGAGACAATCCTTCACCAGTTCATTCTCAGTATATTAGCTCTTCTATAACAGTTTAAATTCAGTCCTGTCGCTCTGTTCTGGACAAATTAATTTTTTCAATTACATCCATTTTTTTTTATTTACTTGATGCACTGGTAAAAACCACTGGGCAAAAACACGCGATTCGTCCAATCACTGATTGTGCTGCAGTGACTGCCACCCCTGAGAGCCAACAGTAGCGGCATATTCTTAAGGCCCGCCCACTGTTCGCGCAGGCGCTGCTGCTGTCAGCATGATGAGAGAACAGAATAGATCAGATGAGACAGCAGCACGGAAACTTTCTTCAGAAACTCCTTGTACTAAATGATCATCATAATCTATCGGGAACTGTGATTGTGTGCACTTGGAAACTTTGGATGCATCAACTTGTCGTCAGAGAAAGGTGTAAAAGGTGAAATCGGAGTAAAGATTTATAGTGTGATAATCTTTATTGAACAATCTTCTTTAATTGAATATGTGATGCAGTCTCGTTTTGGTGAGTGACTTTTTTTTGTCATATGTTATCTTATGACAGATATCTATTTCAGAAATGATTTGATATGAGCTGAGTTGACTAGGCCGCAGTCACAGCGCGAGCTGAACTAGTTAGCCGTGTGCTAAAGCTACCGCGTGTAGCTAACATCTTTGTATCATGAGTTGTGACAGTGACTGTTTTATGAGTGTCGAATCGATGTGTTAAATAAATTTGGATTAATGTGTCATTTGAGCTGTGCATGTCATTTGTTACTGAAATGTTGAGTCAGAAATTAATTATGGTACGTTTGCCTTGTGTTTTCCAAGGCTGCGTTTTCTTGTTCTCTATTTTTTTTCCCTATGTGAACGTGATCAGCAAGTGTATCCTGTTTTGTGCCATAAATAATCCTGTGAAGGTGAATCGCCTGCCTAGTGGATGCAATTACATGCACAAATGCTAACCAGTGCCCATGGACCTGTTTCCCATTTGAACTGTAATTTGAAACCATCAACTGGTAGGATAACTACAATTTTCTTTTGTTTGTTTTTGTTTTTTATATATATGTGTTGCTATATAAATAAGTGTTACGATGTGTATAGCATGCACAAAAATCAAGGACATTTTTTGTAACGAATGTAGCGAAAACTAAACAGCGTCTCTGCGCATTGAAAGGCTGTCACTCAGTGCACAATCACATTGTTACAGCAACGGATTGTCTTTGAGTCATTAAACCGTACATGTACAAACATGTTCAAAAACACTGATTCGTTAAAAAGATAGATGTGATGAAACTAGGTGGTAATTATTTTTAACTTTAAGCTCCACTTTCGAACTTCACCTAATTTAATCGAAGCTTTTAGGCTGTTGAATCATTAAAAAGAAACAAGTCGGTGATGTCTGTTTTCATTTACTAACTCTCTATTGTTCTTATTTGTCACTCATCTTTCTGAAACAAACTACAAAGAGAACTTTTTAATTTATCAATATAATTTTCTCTTTGAATCAGAACAAAATTGTCAACTATTTGCTCTCCTGTTGCACCATTTCCTCCCTCCAGTAGATGATCCTTGCTTCTGATTTAATTATGCCCTACCGAATACTATATCTAGGTGTAGCACATCAAGTCAAGTTGCGCACTACATGCTACACAGTGTTGTGTAGGGCTGGGTTTCGATTCAAATTTCAAGAATCGATTCGATTCCGATTCTCAAGATCTTGAATCGATTATCATTATTCGATCCGATCTGATCCGATCTTCGAGATTTAGATAATGTTAATTTCCGCCATGATAAATTTTCCACCATTTTGAATTTTGTCAACAACGTACTTTTACTAACTAGTCCTAGGTTTTTCGCCCGATCGGAACCAAACCAGTGCAGAAATGTATAGAAATCCTATAAATGTTAAACAGCTTTAAAACCATGTATTTCCTATGTTACATTGCCTGTATTGGCTGTAAATGGTCTTTTCCATCTATTATGTCAGTGGTTACATGCTTGCTAAATAAAACTTAATAGATTTTAAAGTTTTTGTGCTTTAAGGCCTTAAAGGCCTTAACTGCTTGAACCCCGATAAATGCTGCTTGCAGCTTTAATTATTATTATTATTCCGCCCTAAAACGCATCGTGCAGCCCAAACCGTAAGAGCTGGAACCTTGAAACTTGGCCAAATGGTAGTCCTCAATTTGGGGAGAACCTATCAAAATATGACCCCGATTGGCCCATAGGTGGCGCTATAATGACCAAATTTACTACATTGCTCATAACTCCTAGACAGTTTGTCCTAGAGTCTCGATTTTAGCATCACTGTGATCCCTGGATCCAGACGGACAAAATGGCTATCTCCAAATTGCTCTACGAGCAAAAAAAAAAATTCTATGGGCAATTTAGTGAAAAACCTACTTTTGCGAACTAGTCCTAGGTTTTTGGCCCAATCGGAACCAGACCAGTCTAGCACAGTTCTCTGGAGTCTCTAGATCAATAATTATCGGAAAAAAGTTGAACTTTTGCATTGGCCTGGCTGTAACAGGGTCATTTAGGAAAGGGGTGGGACAAAAAAACACTCAAAAGCCTATACAACCTAAGGGAAAACCCCAAACTTCACAAAAATCGATGAGCAGATGTGTCAGAACATGGTGAAGAAGCATGCCAAGTTTCGTGAAGATCGGACAATAGGTGGCGCTATAACTGTCCAAAACGTCTCTTCTTATTAGGGGTTCAAGCATGAAATGCTGAAACCCTATTGTAATTGTGCTGATTTTTAGGGGTTCAAGCACGAAGTGCTGAAACCCTATTGTAATTGTGCTGATTTTTATTATTATTATTAGGGGTTCAAGCACGAAGTGCTGAAACCCTATTGTAATTGTGCTGATTTTTATTATTAGGGGTTCAAGCACGAAGTGCTGAAACCCTATTGTAATTGTGCTGATTTTTAGGGGTTCAAGCATGAAATGCTGAAACCCTATTGTAATTGTGCTGATTTTTATTATTATTATTATTATTATTCCGCCCTAAAACGCATCGTGCAGCCCAAACCGTAAGAGCTGGAACCTTGAAACTTGGCCAAATGGTAGTCCTCAATTTGGGGAGAACCTATCAAAATATGACCCCGATTGGCCCATAGGTGGCGCTATAATGACCAAATTTACTACATTGCTCATAACTCCTAGACAGTTTGTCCTAGAGTCTCGATTTTAGCATCACTGTGATCCCTGGATCCAGACGGACAAAATGGCTATCTCCAAATTGCTCTACGAGCAAAAAAAAAATTCTGAAAAACCTACTTTTGCGAACTAGTCCTAGGTTTTTGGCCCAATCGGAACCAGACCAGTCTAGCACAGTTCTCTGGAGTCTCTAGATCAATAATTATCGGAAAAAAGTTGAACTTTTGCATTGGCCTGGCTGTAACAGGGTCATTTAGGAAAGGGGTGGGACAAAAAAACACTCAAAAGCCTATACAACCTAAGGGAAAACCCCAAACTTCACAAAAATCGATGAGCAGATGTGTCAGAACATGGTGAAGAAGCATGCCAAGTTTCGTGAAGATCGGACAATAGGTGGCGCTATAACTGTCCAAAACGTCTCTTCTTATTAGGGGTTCAAGCATGAAATGCTGAAACCCTATTGTAATTGTGCTGATTTTTATTATTATTATTATTATTATTCCGCCCTAAAACGCATCGTGCAGCCCAAAGCGTAAGAGCTGGAACCTTGAAACTTGGCCAAATGGTAGTCCTCAATTTGGGGAGAACCTATCAAAATATGACCCCGATTGGCCCATAGGTGGCGCTATAATGACCAAACTTACTACATTGCTCATAACTCCTAGACAGTTTGTCCTAGAGTCTCAATTTTAGCATCACTGTGATCCCTGGATCCAGACGGACAAAATGGCTATCTCCAAATTGCTCTACGAGCAAAAAAAAAATTCTATGGGCAATTTAGTGAAAAACCTACTTTTGCGAACTAGTCCTAGGTTTTTGGCCCAATCGGAACCAGACCAGTCTAGCACAGTTCTCTGGAGTCTCTAGATCAATAATTATCGGAAAAAAGTTGAACTTTTGCATTGGCCTGGCTGTAACAGGGTCATTTAGGAAAGGGGTGGGACAAAAAAACACTCAAAAGCCTATACAACCTAAGGGAAAACCCCAAACTTCACAAAAATCGATGAGCAGATGTGTCAGAACATGGTGAAGAAGCATGCCAAGTTTCGTGAAGATCGGACAATAGGTGGCGCTATAACTGTCCAAAACGTCTCTTCTTATTAGGGGTTCAAGCATGAAATGCTGAAACCCTATTGTAATTGTGCTGATTTTTAGGGGTTCAAGCACGAAGTGCTGAAACCCTATTGTAATTGTGCTGATTTTTATTATTATTATTAGGGGTTCAAGCACGAAGTGCTGAAACCCTATTGTAATTGTGCTGATTTTTATTATTAGGGGTTCAAGCACGAAGTGCTGAAACCCTATTGTAATTGTGCTGATTTTTAGGGGTTCAAGCATGAAATGCTGAAACCCTATTGTAATTGTGCTGATTTTTATTATTATTATTATTATTATTCCGCCCTAAAACGCATCGTGCAGCCCAAACCGTAAGAGCTGGAACCTTGAAACTTGGCCAAATGGTAGTCCTCAATTTGGGGAGAACCTATCAAAATATGACCCCGATTGGCCCATAGGTGGCGCTATAATGACCAAATTTACTACATTGCTCATAACTCCTAGACAGTTTGTCCTAGAGTCTCGATTTTAGCATCACTGTGATCCCTGGATCCAGACGGACAAAATGGCTATCTCCAAATTGCTCTACGAGCAAAAAAAAAATTCTGAAAAACCTACTTTTGCGAACTAGTCCTAGGTTTTTGGCCCAATCGGAACCAGACCAGTCTAGCACAGTTCTCTGGAGTCTCTAGATCAATAATTATCGGAAAAAAGTTGAACTTTTGCATTGGCCTGGCTGTAACAGGGTCATTTAGGAAAGGGGTGGGACAAAAAAACACTCAAAAGCCTATACAACCTAAGGGAAAACCCCAAACTTCACAAAAATCGATGAGCAGATGTGTCAGAACATGGTGAAGAAGCATGCCAAGTTTCGTGAAGATCGGACAATAGGTGGCGCTATAACTGTCCAAAACGTCTCTTCTTATTAGGGGTTCAAGCATGAAATGCTGAAACCCTATTGTAATTGTGCTGATTTTTATTATTATTATTATTATTATTCCGCCCTAAAACGCATCGTGCAGCCCAAAGCGTAAGAGCTGGAACCTTGAAACTTGGCCAAATGGTAGTCCTCAATTTGGGGAGAACCTATCAAAATATGACCCCGATTGGCCCATAGGTGGCGCTATAATGACCAAATTTACTACATTGCTCATAACTCCTAGACAGTTTGTCCTAGAGTCTCGATTTTAGCATCACTGTGATCCCTGGATCCAGACGGACAAAATGGCTATCTCCAAATTGCTCTACGAGCAAAAAAAAAATTCTATGGGCAATTTAGTGAAAAACCTACTTTTGCGAACTAGTCCTAGGTTTTTGGCCCAATCGGAACCAGACCAGTCTAGCACAGTTCTCTGGAGTCTCTAGATCAATAATTATCGGAAAAAAGTTGAACTTTTGCATTGGCCTGGCTGTAACAGGGTCATTTAGGAAAGGGGTGGGACAAAAAAACACTCAAAAGCCTATACAACCTAAGGGAAAACCCCAAACTTCACAAAAATCGATGAGCAGATGTGTCAGAACATGGTGAAGAAGCATGCCAAGTTTCGTGAAGATCGGACAATAGGTGGCGCTATAACTGTCCAAAACGTCTCTTCTTATTAGGGGTTCAAGCATGAAATGCTGAAACCCTATTGTAATTGTGCTGATTTTTATTATTATTAGGGGTTCAAGCACGAAGTGCTGAAACCCTATTGTAATTGTACTGATTTTTATTATTAGGGGTTCAAGCACGAAGTGCTGAAACCCTATTGTAATTGTGCTGATTTTTATTATTATTATTATTATTATTATTCTGCCGTAAAACGCATCGTGCAGCCCAAACCGTAAGAGCTGGAACTTTGAAACTTTGACAGATGGTAGTACAAAAATCGAGGAAAGGTTCAGAGATTATGACCCCGATTGGCCCATAGGTGGCGCTATAACAACCAAAAGCGCGAACCTGCTCATAACTCCTAGACCGTATGTCGTAGACTCAAGTGTCTTATATCATTGGAAAGCTGGACGCCTGACAAACAAAACGTATATCTCCGATTTCATTTCCGCCATGATAGATTTTCCGCCATTTTGAATTTTGTCAAAAATCTACTTTTGCGAACTAGTCCCTGGTTTTTTGCCCGATTGGAACCAAACTAGTGCAGAAATGTTCTCTGGAGACTGAATATCAATAATTATCGAAAAAAAGTGGAAATTTCGATTCACGGTCGCTAAGGGGCGCCAAAACGTACGTTGTGGGAGGGGCCTATTTTACTAAAATGGCTATAACTCCCGATGTAAATGAGGTATCTTCACCAAACTTGGTACACATGTGTATGAGCTTACTCTGGGGTCACAGTAAAAAAATCGCGACGATTGGCCTCATGGTGGCGCTATAAAATGAAAAAAACATAAAACAGGCTATAACCACCTGACCGTTAGTTCGATTGACTTGAAAATTGGTATGCAGTGTCTTGGTCCAAGGTGCCATGTATGTGTATGAGGACATTGGCGTATCTCAAAAAACATGGCCGCCATTGGCCAACGAAGTTTGAGCACCTATTAGACAAGGTTAACGGAGGCCGATCGGAACGAAACTCAATGGGCATGTTCGGCTCATGGCCCTAAAGGTCTGTAAGAATTTTGAAAGAAATCGGCCACTAGTTGGCGCTAACGAGTTTTACGGCTCTGTAATCACGTGGTGTTACAAATATCCACACAATATGCATATCATTTGATAGATCTCCTCATCCTGAACAACTTTGCCTCAAGAACCATTGCTGTCAATCAAACTGTTCATTAATTATTCATTAATATGTTAAAAACCTACTTTTGCGAACTAGTCCTAGGTTTTTTGCCCGATCGGAACCAGACCAGTCTAGGACAATTCTCTGGACTCTCTAGATCAATAATTATCAAAAAAAAGTTGAACTTTTGCATTTGGATGGCTGTAATAGGGTAATTTATAAAATGGGCGTGTCAAAATACATTAAAAAGCCTATAAATCCTAAATAAAAACTCAGAACTTCACAAAAATTGGTAAGCATATGTGACATAACATCATTAACAAGCATGAAAAATTCTATGGAGATCGGACGATAGGTGGCGCTATAACTGTTAAAAAGCTTTAAAATCATATATTTCCTATGGTAAACTGCCTGTATTGGCTGTAAATGGTCTTTTCCATCTCTGATCATATAATTTTCATATCATAATGTTCAAAACTAGTGCAATACAATTCTCTGGACTCACTAGATCAATAATTGTCAGAAAAAGTTGAACTACTTCATTTGGATAGCTATAATAGGTTCACTTCAAAATCTGGCCTTTACCAAGTGTCCCCGAAAGCCTATATCTCTTTAATCAATGCTCAGACCTTCTTAAAAACAAGTCAGAACGTGTGAAATATCACCCTGAACAAGCATGAAAATTTTCAGACAGATCGGACAAAATTTGCCTCTATAACAGTTAAAAAGGTGAAAATGATATGAATTAATGGCATGTTAAGCCAATAAGTGGTATTTTACTGCCCCCTGCTGTTTAAAATAGTCATTTTCTCATATTGGTATTGGTATCAGCCATGGTAAATCATGATAAATGATGGTGTGTGTGTGTGTGTGTGTGTGTGTGTGTGTGTGTGTGTGTGTGTGTGTGTGTGTGTGTGTGTGTGTGTGTGTGTGTGTGTGTGGTACAAATATAACAAAGGTTTTATTTTCCAACATGAAAACAAACATAACAGAGTGCTAGTGCACAAACAATAACCGACAATGATAATGGATGAGAGGGGAACTTAAATACACAGATCAAGACAAGGACAACAGGTGACGGTTATGATGATGAGGAGCAGGTGATGACGAGGAGGGTGATGAGGAGCAGGTGCAGGTGATGACGACAGATGGTGAATGTGATGAAGACAAAAGGTGAATGTGATGAAGGTGAATGTGACACCAATATCACTGAAACATTTGTGTGTGTGTGTGTGTGTGTGTGTGTGTGTGTGTGTAGCATTATTGTGTGTAGCATATGTAGCAAGTATGCATTATTGAGTTAACATGGAAACACTGGTTTGCTTTAGTGCAGAAAACTGGTCAAAATCATGAGGTTTAAAGTGAAAGTGAGCCAATAAGTGGTCTTCTACTGCCCTCTGCTGGCCATTCTACTTATTAATTAAATTTTTCCACATGTGCTTGCATTTATACTTGAATACACACTAAAAATCACTTATATAGCAATAACTATTATAACAATCATATTTTGTCAGTGTTAATCACTTTATTTGCACTGACACTTCAAATAATTGCTAGTAATGTGGTAAATCATGGTAAATCATGGTTAACTATGCTGTGTGTGTGTGTGTGTGTGTGTGTAAGCATGCATTGAGTTAACATGGATAAACTGGTTTGCTTTAGTGCAGAAAACTGGTTTAAAGTGAAAGTGAGCCAATAAGTGGTCTTCTACTGCCCTCTGCTGGCCATTCTACTTATTAATGAAATATTTCAACATGTGCTTGCATTCATACTTGAATACACACTAAAAAAATCACTTATATAGCAATAACTATTATAACACAATCATATTTTGTCAGTGTTAACCACTTTATTTGCACTGACACTTCAAATAATTGCTAGTAATGTGATAAATCAGGCTAGAAACATGGTAAATCAAAGTAAATAATCCTAGATTGTCGTTTATCTCCTGGTAAATAATACTAGAACGTGGTATATCATGGTAAATCATGGTTAACTATGCTGTGTGTGTATGTGTGTGTGTGTGTGTGTGTGTGTGTGTGTGTGTGTGTTTGTGTGTGTGTGTGTGTGTGTGTGTGTGTGTGTGTGTGTGTGTGTGTGTGTGTGTGTGTGTGTGTGTGTGTAAGCATGCATTGAGTTAACATGGAAAAACTGGTTTGCTTTAGTGCAGAAAACTGGTTTAAAGTGAAAGTGAGCCAATAAGTGGTCTTCTAGTGCCCTCTGCTGGCCATTCTACTTAATAATGAAATATTTTACATGTGCTTTTGCATTCATACTTGGACACACACTAAAAATCACGTATATAACTAACTATTATAACACAATAATATTTTGTCAGTGTTCATCACCTCATTTGCACTGACACTTCACATAATTGCTAGTAATGTGGTTAATCATGCTAGAAACATTGTAAATCATAGTAAATAATACTGAAATGAGGTGTATCAAGGTAAATCATGCTAGAATCCTAAT
Source organism: Scardinius erythrophthalmus (assembly GCF_964197995.2). Taxonomy (NCBI): domain Eukaryota; kingdom Metazoa; phylum Chordata; class Actinopteri; order Cypriniformes; family Leuciscidae; genus Scardinius; species Scardinius erythrophthalmus. The sequence continues at coordinate 15,185,799 of NC_138221.1, forward strand.
AAATCATTCTGGAACATGGTATATGATAGTAAATCATGCTAGAATCATATTAAATAATTCTAGAATGTGGCAAATCGTCGTGGGAGGTGCCTATTTTACTCAAATGGCTATAACTCAAGAAGTAAATGAGATATCTTCACCAAACTCAGTACACATGTGTATGGGTTCAATTTGAGGTCACAGTAAACAATTTTATGGAGATCGGACCATAGGTGGCGCTATAACTGTTAAAAAGCTTTAAAACCATATATATCCCATGGCAAATTGCCTGTATTGGCTGTAAATGGTCTTTTCCATCTATTATGTCAGTGGTTACATGCTTGCTAAATGAATCTTAATAACTTTTGATGCTTTTGTGCTTAAATGCCTTAAAGGCCTTAACTGCTTGAACCCCGATAAATGCTGCTTGCAGCTTTAATTATTATTATTATTCTTCTGCCGTAAAACGCATCGTGCAGCCCAAACCGTAAGGGCTAGAGCATTGAAACTTTGCCAGATGGTAGTACAAAAATCGAGGAGAGGTTCAGAGATTATGACCCCGATTGGCCCATAGGTGGCGCTATAGCAACCAAAAGCGCGAAACTGCTCATAACTCCTAGACCGTATGTCGCAGACTCAAGTGTCTTATATCATTGGAAAGCTGGACGCCTGACGAACAAAACGTATATCTCCGATTTCATTTCCGTCATGATAGATTTTCCGCCATTTTGAATTTTGTCGAAAATCTACTTTTGCGAACTAGTCCCTGGTTTTTTGCCCGATCGGAGCCAAACCAGTGCAGAAATGTTCTCTGGAGTCTGAAGATCAATAATTATCGAAAAAATGTTGAAATTTCGATTCATGGACGCTAGGGGGCGCAAAATAATCGTTGTGGGAGGAGCCTATTTTACTAAAATGGCTATAACTTAAAAAGTAAATAAGATAGCTTCACCAAACTCGGTACACATGTGTATGGGTTCATTCTGGGGTCACAGTAAAAAAATCGCGACGATTGAACACTAGGTGGCGCTATAACATGAAAAAAACATGAAAAGGGCTATAACCACCTGACCGTTAGTCCGATTGACTTGAAAATTGGTATGCAGTGTCTTGGTCCAAGGTGCCATGTATGTCTATGAGGACATTGGCGTATCTCAAAAAACATGGCCGCCATTGGCCAATGAAGTTGAGCACCTATTAGACAAGGTTAACGGAGGCCGATCGGAACGAAACTCGATGGGCATGTTCGACTCATGGCCCTAGAGGTCTGTAAGAATTTTGAAAGAAATCGGCCACTAGTTGGCGCTAACGAGTTTTTTGGCTCTGTAATCACGTGGTGTTACACTTATCGTCACAAAAAGCATATCATTTGATATATCTGCTCATGCTGAACAACTTTGCCTCAAGAACCATTTCTGTCAATCAAACCGTTCATTAAATATTCATGAATATGTCTAAAACCTACTTTTGCGAACTAGTCCTAGGTTTTTTGCCCGATCGGAACCAGACCAGTCTAGGACAATTCTCTGGACTCTCTAGATCAATAATTATCAAAAAAAAGTTGAACTTTTGCATTTGGATGGCTGTAATAGGATCATTTATAAAATGGGCATGGAAAAATACATTAAAAAGCCTATAAATCCTAAATAAAAACCCAGAACTTCACAAAAATTGGTGAACTTATGTGACATAACATCATTAACAAGCATGCAAAATTTCATGGAGATCGGACGATAGGTGGCGCTATAACTGTTAAAAATCTTTAAAACCATATATTTCCTATGGTAAACTGCCTGTATTGACTGTAAATGGTCTTTTCCATCTCTGAATATATAATTTTCATATCATAATGTTAAAAACTAGTGCAATACAATTCTCTGGACTCACTAGAACAATAATTGTCAGAAAAAGTTGAACTACTTCATTTGGATAGCTATAATAGGTTCACTTCAAAATGTGGCCTTTACCAAGTGTCCCCGAAAGCCTATATCTCTTTAATGAATGTTCAAACCTTCTTAAAAACAAGTCAGAACATGTGAAATATCACTCTGAACATGCATGAAAATTTTCAGACAGATCTGACAAAATTTGCCTCTATAACAGTTAAAAAGGTGAAAATGATATGAATATAATGACATATTAAGCCAAGAAGTGGTATTTTACTGCCCCCTGCTGTTTAAAATAGTCATGTTGTCATATTGTTCTATAATTTATATTTAGACTTTATAAAATCACTATTTTAACATTTACAATTACATTTAGTCAAAAATCCATCTGTTAAATTATTAGTATTGACAGTTTGATCACATCATATATTTCAAATGTCTGTATCTACAATATAATGTGTGTGTGTAGTCTTAGGTTTCTGAATAAATTCTGAATGATCTGATTAATAGCTTACAAAGACTTTGTGAAATGTTTATAGACCATTCAAATATATTTTCATAATGACATATCCCAATAGCATTGAAAAAACAACATTTGTCTTGTGTGTGTGTGTGTGTGTGTGTGTGTTAACATGCATTATGGATTTAAAATGGAAAAACTGGTTTGCTTTAGTGCAGAAAAATGGTGAAAATCAAGAAGTTTAAAGTGAAAGTGAGCCAATATGTGGTCTTCTACTGCCCTCTGCTGGCCATTCTACTTATTAATGTCTACCCACATATGCTTTTGCATTCATTAGACACTAAAAATCACTTATATAACAATAAAACACTAAAAAATCACTTATAACAATTACTATTGTAGCACAATCATATTTTGTCAGAGTTTATCACTTCATTTTTACTGATACTTCACATAATTGCTAGCAATGTGGTAAATCATGGTTAAATCACACTAAAAACATGGTAAATCAATAAATGATACTAGAATGTGGTGTATCAAGGTAAATCATACTACAATCCTGGTACATCATTCTAGAACATAGTATATCATGGTACATCATGCTAGAACATGGTAAATCATGGTAAACTATGCTAGAACAGGGTAAATCATGGTAAGCCATGATAAATCATAATAAACTATGGTAAATCATGTTAGAATGTGGTATATCATGGTAAATCATGCTAGAACATGGTAAATCATGGTAAACTATGCTAGAACAGGGTAAATCATGGTAAACTATGATAAATCATGATAAACTATGGTAATCCATGCTAGAATCACAGTAAACAATGGTAAATCATACTAGAATGTAGTATATCATGGTAAATTATGCTAGAATATGGCAAATCATGCTAGAATCATAGTAAATAATACTAGAATGTGCTAAATTGTTGTGGGAGGAGCCTATTTTACTAAAATGGCTATAACTCAAGAAGTAAATGAGATATCTTCACCAAACTCAGTACACATGTGTATGGGTTCAATTTGAGGTCACAGTAAACAATTCTATGGAGATCGGACCATAGGTGGCGCTATAACTGTTAAAAAGCTTTAAAACCATATATATCCCATGGTAAACTGCCTGTATTGGCTGTAAATGGTCTTTTCCATCTATTATGTCCGTGGTTACATGCTTGCTAAATAAATCTTAACTTTTGATGCTTTTGTGCTTAAATGCTTAAAAGGCTTTAACTGCTTGAACCCCGATAAATGCTGCTTGCAGCTTTAATTAGGGGTTCAAGCACGAAGTGCTGAAACCCTATTGTAATTGTGCTGATTTTTATTATTATTATTATTATTATTATTCTGCCGTAAAACGCATCGTGCAGCCCAAACCGTAAGGGCTAGAGCTTTGAAACTTTGCCATATGGTAGTACAAAAATCGAGGAGAGGTTATCAAATTATGACCCCGATTGGCCCATAGGTGGCGCTATAGCAACCAAAAGCGCGAAACTGCTCATAACTCCTAGACCGTAAGTCATAGACTCAAGTGTCTTATATCATTGGAAAGCTGGACGCCTGACGAACAAAACGTATATCTCCGATTTTATTTCCGCCATGATAGATTTTCCGCCATTTTGAATTTTGTCGAAAATCTACTTTTGCGAACTAGTCCCTGGTTTTTTGCCCGATCGGAACCAAACCAGTGCAGAATTGTTCTCTGGAGTCTGAATATCAATAATTATCAAAAAAAAGTTGAAATTTCGATTCACGGTCGCTAGGGGGTGCAAAATTAACGTTGTGGGAGGAGCCTATTTTACTAAAATGGCTATAACTCCAGAAGTAAAAGAGGTATTTTAACCAAACCTGGTACACATGTGTAAGACGTCAATATGAGGTCACGGTAAAAAAATCGCGGCGATTGGTCACATGGTGGCGCTATAACATGAAAAAAACATAAAACAGGCTATAACCACCTGACCGTTAGTCCGATTGACTTGAAAATTGGTATGCAGTGTCTTGGTCCAAGGTGCCATGTATGTCTATGAGGACATTGGTGTATCTCAAAAAACATGGCCGCCATCGGCCAATGAAGTTTGAGCACCTATTAGACAAGGTTAACGGAGGCCTATCGGAACGAAACTCGGTGGGCATGTTCGACTCATGGCCCTAGAGGTCTGTAAGAATTTTAAAAGAAATCGGCCACTAGTTGGCGCTAACGAGTTTTATGGCTCTGTAATCACGTGGTGTTACACTTATTGTCACAAAATGCATACCATTTGATAGATCTCCTCTTGTTGAACAACTTTGCCTCAAGAACCATTGCTGTCAATCAAACCGTTCATTAAATATTCGTAATTATGTTAAAAACCTACTTTTGCGAACTAGTCCTAGGTTTTTCGCCCGATCAGAACCAAACGAGTCTAGGACAATTCTATGGACTCTCAAGATCAATAATTATCAAAAAAAAGTTGAACTTTTGCATTTTTCGCATGGGTATATTGGGTCATAAAGAAAATGGGCGTGGCAAAATGCACTCAAAAGCCTATAAATCCTAAACGAAAACTCAGAACTTCACGAAAATTGGTGAGCTTATGTGCCATAACATCATTAACAAGCATGCAAAATTTCATGGAGATCGGACTATAGATGGTGCTATAACTGTTAAAAAGCTTTAAAAAACACATATTTCCTATGGTAAATTGCCTGTATTGGCTGTAAATGGACTTTTCCATCTATTATTTCAGTGGTTAAAAGCTTTCTAAATAAATCTTAATGTCTTAAATGCTTATGTGCCTAAAGGCCTTAAATGCTTGAACCCCGATAAATGCTGCTTGCAGCTTTAATTATTATTATTATTATTATTCTGCCGTAAAACGCATCGTGCAGCCCAAACCGTAAGGGCTAGAGCTTTGAAACTTTGCCATATGGTAGTACAAAAATCGAGGAGAGGTTATCAAATTATGACCCCGATTGGCCCATAGGTGGCGCTATAGCAACCAAAAGCGCGAAACTGCTCATAACTCCTAGACCGTAAGTCATAGACTCAAGTGTCTTATATCATTGGAAAGCTGGACGCCTGACGAACAAAACGTATATCTCCGATTTTATTTCCGCCATGATAGATTTTCCGCCATTTTGAATTTTGTCGAAAATCTACTTTTGCGAACTAGTCCCTGGGTTTTCGCCCGATCGGAAACAAACCAGTGCAGAATTGTTCTATGGAGTCTGAAGATCAATAATTATCGAAAAAAAGTTGAAATTTCGATTCATGGTTGCTAGGGGGTGCAAAATTAACGTTGTGGGAGGAGCCTATTTTACTAAAATGGCTATAACTCCAGAAGTAAAAGAGGTATTTTAACCAAACTTGGTACACATGTGTAAGAGGTCAATCTGAGGTCACAGTAAAAAAATCGCGGCGATTGGCCACATGGTGGCGCTATAACATGAAAAAAACATAAAACAGGCTATAACCACCTGACCGTTAGTCCGATTGACTTGAAAATTGGTATGCAGTGTCTTGGTCCAAGGTGCCATGTATGTCTATGAGGACATTGGCGTATCTCAAAAAACATGGCCGCCATCGGCCAATGAAGTTTGAGCACCGATTAGACAAGGTTAACGGAGGCCGATCGGAACGAAACTCGATGGGCATGTTCGTCTTATGGCCCTAGAGGTCTGTAAGAATTTTGAAAGAAATCAGCCACTAGTTGGCGCTAACGAGTTTTATGGCTCTGTAATCACGTGGTGTTACACTCATCCACACAATATGCATATCATTTGATAGATCTGCTCATGCTGAACAACTTTGCCTCAAGAACCATTGCTGTCAATCAAACCGTTCATTAAATATTCACGAATATGTCTAAAACCTACTTTTGCGAACTAGTCCTAGGTTTTTCGCCCGATCGGAACCAGACCAGTCTAGGACAATTCTCTGGACTCTCTAGATCAATAATTATCAAAAAAAAGTTGAACTTTTGCATTTGGATGGCTGTAATAGGGTCATTTATAAAATGGGCGTGGCAAAATACAGTCAAAAGCCTATAAATCATAAATGAAAATGCAGAACTTCACAAAAATTGGTCAGCATATGTGACATAACATCATTAACAAGCATGCAAAATTTTATGGAGATCGGACGATAGGTGGCGCTATAACTGTTAAAAAGCTTTAAAACCATATATTTCCTATGGTAAACTGCCTGTATTGGCTGTAAATGGTCTTTTCCATCTCTGATCATATAATTTTCATATCATAATGTTCAAAACTAGTGCAATACAATTCTCTGGACTCACTAGATCAATAATTGTCAGAAAAAGTTGAACTACTTCATTTGGATAGCTATAATAGGTTCACTTCATAATGTAGCCTTTACCAAGTGTCCCCGAAAGCCTATATCTCTTTAATGAATTACTCAGACCTTCTTAAAAACAAGTCAGAACATGTGAAATATCACTCTAAACATGCATGAAAATTTTCAGACAGATCGGACAAAATTTGCCTCTATAACAGTTAAAAAGGTGAAAATGATATGAATATAATGGCATGTTAAGCCAATAAGTGATATTTTACTGCCCCCTGCTGTTTAAAATAGGAATTTTGTCATATTGTTCTATAATTTATATTTAGACTTTATAAAATCCCTATTTTAACATTTACAATTACATTTAGTCAAAATCTATCTGTTAAAGTATTAGTACTGACAGTTTGATCACATCATATAGTTCAACTGTCTGTATCTACAACATAATGTGTGTGTAGTCTTAGGTTTCTGAATAAATTCTGAATCGTCTGATTAATAGCTTACAAAGACTTTGTGAAATGTTAATTGACCATTCAAATATATTTTCATAATGACATATCCCAATAGCATTGAAAAAACAACAACAACAACATTTGTCTTTGTGTGTGTGTGTGTGTGTGTGTGTGTGTGTGTGTGTGTGTGTGTGTGTGTGTAAGCATGCATTAAGTTAAAATGGTAAAACTGGTTTGCTTTTGTCACAGTTGTGTTCTGTCTGAGTATTGTTGTCTCTGATCACATGTCTTCCTTTGTTCTGTTTTCCCGCCACTCCTTGGTTTCCACGGTAACTGTCATTTAGTGCATCTGTCACACCTGTTTCCTCGTTAGTCTTGTCAGCTGTGTCTTGTTTCCCTGATCAGTTCTCCCATGTATTTAAGCCCTGAGTTTTGCCTTGTTCTTTGTCAGTTCTATGCTGTAATTAGAGTGTGTTGCTGCCTGTTCCGATATCCTGAGTTTAATTCCTATTAAACCTGCATCTTGTATGTTCATCCTTGTCTCCGCGTGCCTTCCTGCAACCATTCCGTGTTTAGCTTTAGTGGAGAAAACTGGTGAAAATAATGAAATTTAAAGTGAACCTGAGCCAATAAGTGGTCTTCTAGTGCCCTCTGCTGGCCATTCTACTTATTAATGAAGTCTTTTCACAGGTGATTTTGCGTCACTCTAGACACTTATAAAATCACTTATATAACAATAACTATTATAACAAAATCATATTTTGTCAGTGTTTATCACTTCATTTGCACTGACACTTCACGTGTTGTAAATCATGGTAAATCACGCTAGAAGCATGGTAAATCATAGTAAATAAATCTAAAATGTGGTGTATCAAGGTAAATCATGCTAGAATCCTGATAAATCATTCTAGAACGTGGTATATTATGGTAAATCATGCTAGAACAGGGTAAATAATGGTAAACCATGGTAAATCATGGTAAACTATGCTAGAACAGGGTAAATCATGGTAAACCATGGTAAATCATGGTAAACCATGGTAAATCATGGTAAACCATGGTAAATCATGATAAACTATAGTAAATCATGCTACAATGTGGTATATCATGGTAAATCATGCTAGAACATGGTAAATCAAGGTAAACTAAGATAAATTCATGGTCAACTATGCTAGAACAGGGTAAATCATGGTAAATCATGGTAAATCATGCTAAAACATGGTATTTTCCATCTATGATGTCAGTGGTTACATGCTTGCTAAATAAAACTTGATGTCTTTTGATGTTTTTGTGCTTAAAGGCCTTAAAGGCCTTAACTGCTTGAACCCCGATAAATGCTGCTTGCAGCTTTAATTATTATTATTATTATTATTTAAATCAACATTTTAGCAATCAGTAACGATTACTGTAATGTTGTGTATGATTTAGTCATCAGTATATAAATATCATGCAGCTCAATAAAGGACAATCACACACATCACACACAAGCAGAACTTGAAAATGATAAATACTGACTCTGAAAAATCATTTAAAAACTACAGTAGCACAATAAAGTTAATGTTTTTGTTGTATCAGCTGTAATACTTACGCAGTTGCTCTAGTTGTTTGGAGATCTCCGCTTCATGTCACATCGAAAAACAGAGATGAATGAACAGATGAGACACTGAGTGATTCTTCATGAGCTTCTAATAATCACTTCTACATGACTTTATATTAATGATCAGTAACAATTACAGTAAAGTTGTGTGTGAACATTAAAGCATAATGTAACTTAACTTAATGAAACTTACGTATTTCTTTTTCACAGTCCTCGGCTTCGTGTTACAGCAGAACATAGAAACAGAAATAAGGAGATTATTAGTGAGAATATCCTGTGTGATTCTTCATGAGCTTCATCATTTGCATTACTTTATATTAATGATCAGTAACAATTACAGTAATGTTGTATGTGTGAACATTAGTTAAATCCATCATTAATGTGAAATTTATGTAAACACTACAAATGACTAATGCTTGACCCCTAATAACACAAATAGACATAATCAAACACAGATCTTTATGAAGTTGTTGTAAATTCACACACACACACACACACACACACACACACACACACACACACACACACACACACACACACACACACACACACACACACACACACACACACACACACACACACACACACACACACACTTAGACGGCGTTTTTATTAATGAAAACAAAGCTTTTTGAAAACGCACTCCAAAGTGGATACATTTGAAAACGCCATTTTCACATTGTAGTGTGTGGACTGTGAAACCAGTGGTATTTAAAAGCGATGACGTAAATTTAGTCATGTGATGCATATTGTACCAATAGATATTCATGTTTATACAATATTGTTGTTGAGTATTGCGATAACAATATTATGTGTGATATAACATTTACCTAGAGAAATGCAATAAAAACAAAAAAGTAATCATTTATATATGTAATGATCATATTAAAATAAACAGATAGGCTAATAGATATTCTTCTGATTTTCATAAGAATATCTCAGTTTTTTATGGCTGTATGGACAGACAGTCAACATACTCTATAAAACCAGCCAGAAGGAAGGCTGGAGTAACATGATCAAAATCCCCAGATATTACAATATCAAAATGCCTCTGGATGACGAGTATGAAAGTAATTAGGAAAAAAATAAAACAGATAATATCATGCATCTGAAGCTTTAATTAAATACTGAGCAACAGTGTGTATTAGATTTTATTTTGTATAAATATCGCTTACTCGCAGGACTCAAGTTGAGCGTGCATGCGCAGTTACTTTCCACAAAGGCACACTTCACTTTTTTGTTCAAATAATCCTTAAGTGTGTAAATGTATAACTTTCTTCAATTTAATTGAAATTTGTAATTAAAATAAATAAAAAGTAACTGTATTTTAAAGTTTTCAATTAGACAGCCGTGCGTTAAAATTACCCCAAAGTGTCCAACCTACTCTAATACTGTTAAAACCTGTTTACATGTGAACAAGGGCTCTGCAACATGAAAGAAAGCTATTATTTGTAACATGTACATGAAAAATTGTATTGAGCCAATTCCTGTATTACGCCCAAATCACTAAATCCGTATGTCACATGTTTTATGTCATTCAGTCATGAGTATATTAATATCACGCAGCTCAATACTGGACAGTCACACAGTTCATTAATTACTGTACTAAATCAAATGCAGGCAAAACATATGGTTAAAAAATAAGAAATATAGCCTATGGAAACTATTTTGTACATTTAAATTGTACTGTCGCACAATAAAGCGAACTTTTTCTCTGTATCAGCTGTAATACTTACACATTTTCTTTAGTTTTTCCGAGATCTTTGCTTCGTGTCACAGCAGCACATAGAAACAGAAATGAGGAGATTATAAGTGAATGAACAGATGAAAGATCATTTTTACTTTAAAATACTTACCTATTTCATTTTCACAGCCCTTCGCTTCATGTCACAGCAGCACATAGAAACAGAAATGAGGAACAGATGAAGAAACACTGAGAAGATACTGTGCGATAATCACTTCATCTTAATGGTCTCTCTCAATTACAGTAACGTCGTGTGTTAAAGTCACCATTAAATCACAACTGACAGTTTTTTTAAGCAATGCTTATTTGCATATTTTATATCTTCAGTCAAATGCTCCGAACAAACATAATCCTCTGATGTGATCCGAAATGCCATAAAAAAAGGAACAAGTGAATATTTAATTTTTTTTATGTTTTTATTTTATTTTTTGTTTTATATACTCCAAACTATTGTCTAAATTACCGGATGAATGTGTAATGCACTAGACACACAGACGTATTAAAAAATATATATATGGTTTTCAGTTCATTTATGAACTATTGTTTCAGTTTTAACACTTACCCAGTTCTGTTTCATTGATTTTGGCTTCGCGTCACAGCAGCACATAGAAACAGAAATGAGGAGACTTTATATTAATGATCAGTAACAATTATGCTACAGTAAATTTGTTTGCAATATACATTATTTCCATCATCATGCATCAGTAAAATCCATCATTAATGTGATTTAACAAAATAAACAATGCAGTAAAACTTCACAAAACAGCTCCATTTGTTAACATTATTTCACTAGTGCATACTTATCATTTACTAAAGTGTCACCAACAATACTTATCACTGAATTTATTGGTTAATATTAATTTATATATATTTAAAAATTACTTCAGTGGTGTGTGACACCTGTAATGTTTTATATCAAACAATAAAGCGAAGTTTTCTGTTGCTGTATCAGCTTTAATACTTACACAAGTGTTTGGAGAGATTCGCTTCATGACACAACAACACATTGAAACAGAAAAGAGGAGATTCAAAATGAGTGATCAGGTAAACATGTTAATGTCCGTGATTTTAGTATGATTTTCTTTGATTTTACTGATTTAACAGGTTAATTGAGAAGAATAAGCCCGATCAAGAATCAGACACGGGTATGGAAGCTTGTTTTCGGTGCAAAATATATAAAAACAATTTATTTATATCTTACAATTCTGACCATATATTACGCAATGCGAGTTGGAAAGTCAGAATTGTGAGTTTTTAATCACACATTTCTGACTTTATGATTCACAATTGTGAATTAAACAAAAATGGCAGAATTGTGAGATGCAAACTCACAATTGCGAGGGAAAAAAGGCAGAGTAGTGCGATAAAGAGTGAAAATGACCTTTATTTATTTTATTTTTTATCTAGTGCCGGAAACACTTCCATACACGGGTGAGGATTTACAAATTAGTAATGAAGTAAAAACACTTTGTTAATGTCTACCACTGGTTGTATATGATTCAGTCATCAGTATATTAAATCCATGCCACTCAATACTGGACAATCACAAATAATTTAAACCACGCTTATCAGCTGTAACACTTACACAATTGCTCTAGTTGTTTGGAGATCTTCGCTTCACGTCACAGCCGCACATCGAAACAGAAATGAGATTATAAGTGAGTGTGTTATAAACAGCGATTCATTCATGAGTTTATTAATGTCATGCAGCTCAATACTGGATAATCACACACTTCATTACAGCACTGAATCAAACTAGCAGAACTTGTGGTGAAAATGATAAATATTGAGTCTGAAAAATCATTTATAATCTACAGTAGCACAATAAAGTAAATTGTTTTGTTTTATCAGCTGTAATACTTACGCAGTTGCTCTAGTCGTTTGGAGATCTCCGCTTCATGTCGGCGGCACATCAAAACAGAGATGAATGAACAGATGAGACACTGAGAAGACACTGAGTGATTCTTCATCATCTGGATGACTTACGTATGAGTTTCTTGAGTTCAGAATCGCGGCGTCGACAGTAAATCCCGACACCAGCAGCCGCCGCAGCCACCGCCGCCAGCATCAGAACAACACATATCCCTGCCACCACTCCTGGAGGAAGACCTGGCACTGAAGAGACGAAGAGACACCTGGATCAACTCAAGTACTAACAGACGCTAGTGTTTCAGAGCTGTGCTGAAAGAATACAACTCACCAGAGACAGTAACAGTGAATCTCTTGAATAAGATCCGTCTGTCACTAATGATCTTTAGTCTGAATTCTCCAGCATGTTCAGTTTCAAGGTCAGTGATGGTCAGAGATCCAGTGTTAATGTCCATCTTCAGTCTGTTCCTGAATCTCCCATCGTCACCATCATAGTGTGAGGCATGACTGTCTTCTGTATCGCCTTTCGCAATTAGAGATCCTTCAGCTCCAAATCTCCACAGTATTAGATCGCGTTTCTGCAGTTCAGTGTCAATGTGTAGAGTCTCAGAGTTTCCCTTTGTGGCTAACAATGCCTTTATTTCCTCATTATCTTCAACAGACTTGAGTGGAGATTCTGCAAAAATAATATCTCATAATGTCATAACTGTTGGTTATATATTCTCACAAATAGAGATCGAACGGTGTGAAAATGTAATATCACGATTATCAATATTATCACGGTTTATTCAAATGAGATGAAAATGGTCTAAAAGGGCCGATACACTCACTGAAAAGTTTTCTATTTGAAAATCAACAAACAACAAATAAAATTAGCAGCTCTATGCACTTCTTTAAAGCTGCAGTAAGTGACTTTTTTGTGTTAAAAATTTACAAAATGTATATAATGAGTGAGTATCACTACGATACGCCTATAATAGTGTTTATATGGACTATTTTATATGGGTCGGTGCCGCTGCGGAGGAAGCCACGTCTCCATTACCCTTCAAATTGCGCAAACTGAAATTGTGAATTGAAAATACGACCAATGGAAACACATCAATAGGCGTGTTTCCATTACAGATTTGCGCAAAACTTTTGCGATTTTTTTCTGAATGTCAACAAAAAACTATTGCGAAATGACGGCGTTTCCATTAACCGATATTATGCGACTAAAACTTAATTTTTTCCTCTTGCGATCAGTAAAATCATTCCAAAAACCATGGCGACAGACGCTGGTAGGTTTATTTACTGTATCCCAGCCACTGCACTGGCCATTATTATTAATGGAGACGTATGTGTGTTTTAAAAAGCATTTACCAATCATTAATGGTAAAGGACGACCCTTATACTTGTGAGCGGCACATATGAGGAGTTTCTGGGTGTTTCTCCCTCAGATCTGCTTCAAGGTCTTGATTGTGGCATTTATTTGAGGTTTATAATCCATTATTCCTGTAATTCTTTTGTCTTTTATGAATTTAATAAAGAACTCTTGTCTCCTCTTTTGTCCAAACACACCGTGTCATTGCGTCAGGTAACCTGTAAATGCACAAAAACAGTTTCCATTGCAGTTTTGCGAAATACATCTTTTTCGAATTGCCTGAAAACCACCTCATGCGAGCGCAAAAACTTTTTTGCGATAAATGGGAGTTTTTGCGAATATTACGTGTTTCCATTGGGCGTATTTTCAATTCGCAATTTCAATTTGCACAATTTGAAGGGTAATGGAAACGTGGCTAATTTCACAAAACCTACCATATACTGCAAAAAAGTTTTTACGCTCGCATGAGGCGGTTTTTCAGGCAATTCGAAAAAGAAATGTTTCGCAAAACTGCAAAGTTTTTTACTATTTACAGGTCACCTGACGCAAGTTTATAATGCATTAAGGATGACGCGGTGTGTTTGGACAGAAGACAAGACAGAGCTCTTTATTAAACTCATAAAAGACAAAATAATTACGGGAATACTGGATTCTAAGCGACAAAGAAATGCCACAATTAGTCAAGATCATGAAGCAGAAATAGGGAGAAACACCAGAAACGCCTCATATGTGCCGCTCACAGTATATGGGGATTTACTCTCCATTAATGCTTGGAAAACACGCCTACGTCTCCTTCCATTAATAATAATGGCTAGTGCGGTGACTGAGATTACATAAACCTACCAACATCCATTGCCATAATTGTTGGAATGACTAAAAAATTGCGTTTCAGTCGCATAACATCGGTTAAAGGAAATGGTGTCATTTCGCAATAGTGTTTTTTTTTTTCCGACATTTGGAAAATATCACAAAAGATTTGCGCAATTTTTTAATGGAAACGCGGCTATAGACATTATCCCTTTAGAACGTGAAGCTAAAAATAGTATTTTTTTTTTCACATATTTAGATTTTTTGACTGCAAATTTCTAAAACAATATCCTATCTTTATGTGCAAGGTGTCATCTTTTTCAGAGAAAAATTAGCTTTCAACAAATTACAGTTATTGACCATTACTGTGTGTGGTGAGTTTGTAAATAGAATTTAAATAGACACACACACACACACACAAAAAAAAGAGAAAGAATAAATTTACTGTTTTTTATTTAGAAAAAAAAAAAAATCAGGAACGAAAGAAACTAACACTTTAAAGTTGAATAATGAACTATAATACATATATACAAGTCTTTATTGTAACACTGGGTTGCACAGTTTTCATTCAGGACACTTTTTTCATACACGCACACATACACATGCTAAGATACGTGGAAGAGTAACGGCCATCCGCCGCCCAAGTTTAATTAAAAATCATCCCAATCCCCTCTTCTGCTGTCAACCC
This sequence comes from Scardinius erythrophthalmus, assembly GCF_964197995.2. Lineage (NCBI taxonomy): Eukaryota > Metazoa > Chordata > Actinopteri > Cypriniformes > Leuciscidae > Scardinius > Scardinius erythrophthalmus. The sequence goes on from NC_138221.1 coordinate 15,200,926, forward strand.
AAAACACTCTAACCTGCCGCACTCCGTATCATTCTGTTCAAATCCTTCCTTCTCGCTCTGCCAGAAAGCTATATTTCTTGCTTATCGTCAGCAAATGACAGCTCATTCGCTGACGATAAGCATGAAATATTGCCGTATATTGCCGAAAAGCGCATGTTGTTAACTGTCAGGGCCAATTTGAATGGTTTTGATAGTGCAAACGGTCGAAGAGTTCCGGTAAAATGAATACAGAGGACGCACTCTCTCGTTTCATTCAAATGCAACTTGCCTACACACAAAGAAGTTCAGATTTAATTTACTCACCTTTCACAATAACTTTGAATGTCTTGGATTGGGTCCCTACACTGCTGATACTCTCTACCATATATTCACCAGAGTGTTTGATTCTGATGTTCCAGATGGTGAGAAAGCCAGTTTGATCCAAATTAAGTCTGCCACTAAACATCATCATCAACTTCACATCACTGTATTCAACTTTGCCAGTTGCTTTGTTAATTGTTGCTATCCTAGTCTCGTTAATTTTCCACTCTGCAAGACCATCTCTCTGTGTTTCAGTGAAATCAGCCTGTAGAGTGAGAGAATCTCCCTCGATCGCCGTCTTCACTTCATCTGGATCGACATCAAACACGCCTGCAGAACAAATGGAATCAAAAATGAAAATGGAAACTTCTCTCATCATTTACTAAACTTGTTGGAACTTGTTGTTCCAAACCTGTTTTTCAATTTTCTGTTGAACACAGCAGATATTTGAAAGAATGCTGGTAACCAAACAGTTGGTGGTGGCCATTGACTTCCATAAACTTCATAGAAAAAAAATATAATAGAACAAGTTTCCATAAACTTTTTATTCATCAATGAATCATGAAAAAAGTAACGCGGGTTCCAATCAAATATTAAGCAGCACAACTTTCGAATCTGAAATTGATAATAAATCAGCATATCATAATGATTTCTGACACTGAAGTTCACTATTTATTAAGAATCAGTCTATGGTTAATTTATAGAGTGAAGACTTAATTTCTTTTTTGAATGCTACTGTTAAATAGACCTATTGTAGCTGCAAAAATAAAGCACTGTTTATTTTTTTTTATTATTATTTTATAGTATTTGTTAAATTGTTTTTAATTTGAATTTTTGCTTTTTTTTTAATCACAAAGATAAAATTAAATTAAATATCTGTATTATTAAATTACATTTTTTTTTTTTTAAATGACTCCTATCACGAAATATGATTTTGGTCATCCCAACCTGTTCAGAATTGTAAAAGGTTAGCGAATGTTAACATGATTGATAATAATGTGCTTGTTGCAAACCTCTCTGTTAGCGCGTTCACACTGACATGCAATTCTTCTTATTTATTTATTTTTAAAATAAAGGAGAGGGAATGGTCAAAAAGCAGGGCAGGAACATGCTGGTCAAATGAGTTTTTTTATTTTTATTATTAATTTATAAAACAATGAATTATAAATTATGTTATATTTTTCAATTGCTTTTATTGTTTTAGTTTTTTTTTTCCCTGTGGTATCGATTCAGTATTGAGGTATTTTAATCTGATATCATATCACAGTCATAATTTTGGTATCGTGACAACACTAATCTACAAGATGTATGTTTTGTTTGCTCATCTGCACTACGTCTCTAGGACGTTTCCTGTTAGATGTCATCTAGACATTTAGAAGATGTCTTTAAGATGTTTGAGATTTAGAATGCATGTAAAACTGCTTTTCTAAGACGTTTATTAGATGTTTTTACACAGCAGATGCTTTCGAGATTAACAGATCTTTAACAGACATCTTACGTTTACATCTTACAGACATTTACTCTGAAGGTATTCAATATTTTTCATAATATAAAGTAATAAATTATGCAAAAGCAAAAAAAAAAAAAAAAAAGAAAAAAAAAATCACGCTAAGTCTAATGCAGTGTAATGCCATCAAATCCAGTCCACACAACAATGCTCTCCTGCTGGTTAAACTACAACACTTAGTTTTTTACATTTTGAAATGCAATCAATTACTTCATTGTACCACACGGCACTAGGGTTGTAGTATAACCAGCAGGAGAGCAGTGATGTGTGTGTGTACTGTGTGTGTGAACTGAATTTGGTGACAGTACATTGTGTTACTGTGAAGATATTGAATATTTTCATAATAAAAACTCATTAAATTATGCAAAAGCAAATTATGCAAATTATGCAAACTAAATGATATAGTATAACCAGTAGGAGATTACTGATGTGTAAACTGAATTTAATGGCACTACAGTGTGTAGCATTGAAGTTATTGATCCGGGAAACTCGAATCTATGTTGTCAACTTTAATGAACTAGTTTCCTTTAAAGCAGAACATTTCGTTTATGTTTGGAGGATAGGTTCCTATAAAACTGTAAATTAATGAGTCAAGCACATCATCAATCATTGGTCTAATATGTAGTTTAAAATGCGTACTTCATAAGCAAAGGCATTTAAAGACAACACTTGCCACACCTGCCAGGTAGAAAGAGAAACCGAAAGCATTGCAGAAAACCAGAATTCAAACACTTACCTTCTATGACGAAGCAAAATATACAAACAGAAAACACGATCTTCATTTTGATGAGAAGTTGAGTGAAAGGTGAGTTTGATAAGGACGATTGTGGCTATTAATCTCCTCCGTGTGATTTGAGTGTTTGAGATTCCTGAACCGCGCCCACCGCCGTAATCCCGCACTGCGCATGCGCAATCGCTCCTGTGACTGGGCCGTCTTAAATGTTGTTAGTTTGGGGGAGAGCTGTGAAAACAAGACCCAGGTTAATGAATGGCAATGAATATTATATATGTTCTGTTGTATGATGAATATTTATGTAATGATGCTGAAGATTATATGATTATTATGTATAGCCTACTGTATACAAATATAAAGTAATTTATGTTAATATTCACCTCCGGAAGCACATGGTAGACTCCATGTGGGGGAATGTGAGTATTTCTGTGAGTGTGTTACCTGCACTGAAGCTTTCCTATCAGTTAGTCGGGTGCACTAACAAGGGCCCTAAACAAACAGATACAGTATTCTCAAGCAGTCAACTCTCACTAGCTGGCCTCACACGCAATGTGTATGTCTATTTATCAAAGAAGAAGCGCAACAAATTAAAGCGAAGATGATGAACGAACGACAAGGAAGGACATAAAACGAACACACATACACAAGAATAAATACAAACAAGGATTTGTTGTTAGTTTCCAACAGCACAGCAGCTCCAGACAAACAGTGACACACAAAACTGTCCTGTTACTATAGCTAACATTACAACAACAGCATATCTTGTTTCTGTGAAAACCAGTGTTACTAACATATGAAACGGAATCAAAGCAACATCCGAGTCGGTTATCAGGCCTTCCCGCTTCGCTCTCTCCAGCGCTGGAAAGCTTTGCTAATATTAATGCGGGTCCTAAAGCTCTTTCTGATCATAACCCTTCATTTTCCAGTGATTTCTTCTGAGCTTTTCTCTTTGGTAATGTCTCTCAGCCATCTCTCTTTCTACAGCCTTTCTTCAAATCTCCCTCTTGCTCGCTCTCTCTCCTCCATACACCCCTTAATGCTGATTGGCTACACATTTGTTGTTGTGTCTGGTTGTGTTGGTTCGACCAACTTTCAAACAGCGTTTTTACAATATCGCTTACCCCACCTTTAAAGGGTTCACAACTGGAAGCTTTTCAACACGTTGTACGTTATGGCCATCTAGTGGTCAAACCAAACTGATAACATCTGATGTTTCACAGCTAGTTCTACAGCTGGTTCTCTTATCTGTGATTTTATTAACTATTCTGTAAAGCACTTTGAATTACCCCTGTGTATTAAATGTGCTACATAAATCAACATGCCGTGCCTACAGTTTTACTATAGTAAAACCATGGTTACATTTACATTTATCTGACGCTTTTATCCAAAGCGACTTACAATTGCTATACATGTCAGAGGTCGCACGCCTCTGGAGCAACTAGGGGTTAAGTGTCTTGCTCAGGGACACATTGGTGTCTCACAGTGGATTCGAACCCGGGTCTCTCACACCAAAGGCATGTGTCTTATCCACTGCACTATCACCACCCCTTTTTGGTTAATTTCCATAGGTTAAGGGTACATATCCCACATGAAAAAAATTCTATAATAATTTATAGTAAAATTTCTCTAGTAAATACAATAGTACGGAGCCCCTAAAGGGACGTGGTGGTGGAAAATTGTTTAAGTTGGGATCATTTTTATTTATTTTTTTCAAATCTTTTGCGTTCCCATGCAAAACTTCTCAGACAGACACTCGGACATACACTTCCTGTTTAATGTCCCGCTGGCAGTGTTTCAGAGCTCCGTACGTTAATGGACCGTTTCATAGTGTTTGAACTTGGACTCAAATATAAAGAAATGCGGTCAGTGCTTAACTCAAGGAGTTCAGTGAAGTTGGCAATAGGCTATTCGAACTGGCCCGGCCTAGCCCACCCAATCAAAGGCTTGGCCCACCCTGGCCCCACACCACATAACAGCCAATCACAAAATTGGTGCGATATTCAATTCAGCTCAAGATACGTTATTTTCGAATTTCTGCCCAACCCCCTCTTTTTTTCCCCTCCGAGACGGACAGACTTAGCTCATTCACTTCGCAACCTTTTAGGTAAACAGACGTGCTGAATTATAAAGCAATAAACGACAGTTAACAGCCAATTAACTTTATTAGAACTGTTAGTGAACTTGATTACCACACTATAGTACCTTAATAAAATACAACATGTACAGATTTCTTGTTCCGAAAGGACAAAAGAAAACCACTTTAGCTCTCCAGGACACAGCTACCACCTCCTCATCCATTCGCGGCAATGAGGTCGGAGAAATGGATGAGTCGGGTTCATCTGCAGCTTCCGATGGTGTCAAAAGCACAAATACACCCACTCAAAGATGCAGCAATTCTGTCCCAAAGGTTGGGCAGGCATATCCCCTACATCCACTGCTATAACCACCAGCTTCACCTCACTGTCATACATGCGATTCAAAGTGAACCTTGTGCTAAAAGATTCTTTGACTTGTCAGGCTCCCTGCACTCTTTTTTCAGGCAAATACATTTTATAGTGATAGAAGTAGATCTTTTTCAGGACCTGCCCTGTTTTCCTCAAATCTAAAGACACTAAACTGATTCAAGATTGTGTGGTAAAAAAAAAAAAAAAACCTAAATATAGGCCTACATAAGATTGTAAATAAAGTTTGTAACAAGTTTGTTTTAGTTGATGTAAATAGTTATTTTAAAAGAACTGCCCCTTTTTAAAAAAACATTACAAGAATAAACCCAATTTTTACACTTCATGCTTCACTCAAGTAACAACTTTGTTTTAGTTGATGTAAATAGTTATTCTAAAAGAACTGCCCCTTTTTATCAAATCTAAAGTTACTTAATTTATACAAGATCTGTTAAGGGATCAAAAAAATATTACACAAATGCAAAAAGAGAGAATGTAAAAATAAACATGTTAACCATTTTTATCTATATATAAAGTATAGATAAATATACCGGCCCACCTGGAATATCACTTGGTCCACCTTCCATCTCATATCTGAAGCCGGGCCTGCCGACAACACTTAGTTTGAGAAGTAATTGCACATAAAAAATAAGTATTATGCATTAATTATGCATTTTTTATCAAACTAAGTAATGTAGTATAACCAGCAGGAGAGCAGTGATGTGTGAACTGAATTTGGTGACAGTACAGTGCGTCACAGTGAAGCTATTGGATATGTTTAATAATATAAAATGAGCAGAAGGGTTTGGGGATTTGCACTTTACAAACGGCCCCTTATTTGGACTTGTCTCTCATTCGTCTGGTTAGAGAGACAAAATGCATTATAAAGCTCGTTTTGATGAGAATTGGGTTGTAGCTCGTTGTCTAGGTTACTGTGATTGTAAATAGGTGTCGTTTGTGTTTTAACAACGTTTAGCTCAAGAATATGGAAGTTCGAATAGCCTATGTGAATATTGCCAACTTCACGGAACTCCTTGAGTTAAGCACTGACCGCATTTATTTTTATTTAAGTCCAAGTTCAAACACTATGAAACGCTCCATTAAAGTCCAACTGAAATCAAAATTGATCCTATTTACTTTGTTAGCGCATATTACTAGTCTTGTGGTGAACAATTAATCCGTGCAAGTTAAAACACAGAAAAAAATTGTTTGCCGTCGTAATCTTTAATCAAAGTCTGAAAAGTTACTTCCGGTCTGGAATGGCGTCCCTTCTCTGATGACGTAGGTTTGAGGACTTGGGTTGGGAAACGCTTAACCACTCCCCTCAAATCGTTAGTCTGTAATGAGCAGAGATGGAGAGGAGGAGCGCTAGAGTAAAACCCTGCCCTCTGTTCAATATTCCGTTTCACTGGAAAATACGTCACAGCACTGGAGAAAAGTCGTATGCAACTTCCGGTTCACGCGGACTTTAACGTACGGAGCTCTGAAACACTGCCAGCGGGCTCTCAAGTGTCACGCACTGAGCGTGACAGTCACTCATTTCGGTCTTTTGTCACGCACTCCCGCCACACATTGTATTTCTCACGCGGAAAAACTATTTATAATTTATTTAATATGCCGCAGCTCCCACAATTTTCTCTGGCCGCGCTGTTCTCACTATGGAACCGGCAGGAATCAAGCGCGTCTCCCCTGGAATTCTAGTAGTTGAGCCTGCCACAGTTAGCCTGGCAAGCCAGACCTACATCAAGATGTTAGGTCTGGAAACTCACCATAGTCACGGCTCAATCCGAGGGGCGGGATAAACGGCAGTCTTTCAAATTCCTTCTGCACGCAATCTGGTTTTTTGCAGCGAGAAGGTTTATTGAGAGTTGCTAGACCAACCTGGCTGCGAAATACATTTTGCTGCCGCTAGGGTGCGTCTAGATTTCTAGGCTATGCCACAGTGCCACTTATCAGCCAATCAATAGAATAGCCAATCAGTATTGTGGGGCTACACAATAGCCAATCAGAAAATAGCACTATTGTATCTGGGTAAGATTTAATGCAACAACCAATGAAAAAAAGCATATTCTGGAATTGTTCACGTGATTCTGCACGAAAGTTTCGTTCACCCATAGAAAAAAATCACTCCGAGCATCACTTTGAGCACAGAGTGAGTCATGATGATCTCCTGTTTTAATGTTACAACAAATTCACAACTTGTTTGACACAAATAGTGACAACTTGACTGCTGTTAGAGAATGTTTCCCAGATAATTAGCAGCAGTTTTTCATGAGTGTCTGTAACTTAGCCAACAGTTTTACAGCCTGTTCACTGACAACAGTCATATAGTCATATATTCGTTATCACACGATGACTGACATAGTCACATTATAAACATCTCTCTCTCCAAATAGGCTTAATAATTTTATTAGCACTAAATAAATTAAAGTGTTTTGCATAGTCGATATTATAGGTCACTTTTAAAATCATGTCTTTTACAATTATATCCTGGCCATGGATGCATTAATCTGTCAGGTAAAAAGCAATTAAGCATCCTCTCATTCGCCCTGAGAGGAAAGCCCCCTAAAAAGGCCAGGTTAGAGGATGTTGGCCCAGAGAAGGTGGCGAAAATGGTAGACCCATTAGAGGAGGAGACAGTGCAGGTGGAAGGCAACAAGTCCAAAAAGGCAACAAACACTTACAATAAACAATACCAGTCATAATCTATCTCTATCTCTATTTCTCTCTCTCTGTCTCTCTCTCACACACACGCACGCATGCAGAAATTGAATAAATACTTTGTATTTGGTATATGAGCAATTATTAATAACAACAACAAAAACACTAATAATAATATTGTTAATGAAACACCCCCATTCTTCGGCCCCCTTGACGGGGGTGGGGGGGGTGGATGTCACTCTTGTCTGTCTTCAAAACTTGAGAGCCCTGCCATACTGTAATAAAGTGTAGTAAATACTATAATATTCTACAGTATACTACAATTTACTACATTTTACTAGTAGTAAATAGGCTACTAAATTTACTACAGGTGGATTTTTTCACGTGTACACTCTTCAGTTATTCTCATCTCTTATATAGCATGCATTTCAGAAACTAAAGCAAAAGTATTGTTTTCTCATTTCCTATTACAACTAATAATAAAAGGGAAATGACGTCATGCTTTGTGGTTTTATTGGTGTAACTCGACACGAGAACAGCACAGAAGTTTATTCTGACTGCCGACTTTCACAAACATCACTCCATACAACTTTTGTTCTCATTTAATTCCAAAACTTGCGGGCTTTGAAGAGTTTTCAGGAGATTAATGCCGATTGATAGGCTATTAGCTACTGGAGACGTCTGCAAACTTTTGAGGAAAATGCTTCGTCTGATTGCTTTGCTCTGTTGTTTGATGAATCCCGTTGGTAAGCATAATATGGCTTCAGTAATACAGAAAAAAAACTACTGTGTCCTCTAAGCAACGTACATTTTTTATTAGCTAAAAACACATCTGTTATTTAGATACCTTTGTAAATGTCTTTTGTTTTGTCGTTATTATCTAATAATTATTTTTTTTTATTTTTTTTTTTACCCAGCGAAAACAGAACCTGGCCTTAACGCTAGTTTAAACATGCAAAAAAGGGAAAAAATCATATCCTTATGGGAACAAATTTAATTCTTTATAGGCAACTTTCGTCTTCATTTAATCTATTATATAATTCTGTAGACTTTCATATGTGTGTTTAATCCTCAGGCCTATGTGTGTGTGTTTGTGTGTTCAATTTAAAGTTAAAGTAGTAGTGGTTAGTGCTCTTATTTCTCAGGTATTTTTAATTTGTCTAAAAGTTTGTTTTGTTTTGCAGCTGTGTTTGGTGATATAGATGCGGTGAAGTCCGTGTCAGTGATGGAGGGAGATTCAGTCACTCTAGAGTCTGGTGTTGCTATACTACCGAGAAATAAGATACTGTGGAAGTTTGGAGATCAAGGTGCTCTCGTAGCTCTCATAGATGCCAGACAGATCTCATTATTCGATGGTCCTGATGGGAGATTCAAAGACAGACTGAAGTTGAATCACACTGGATCTCTGACCATCACAAACATCAGAACCACAGACACTGGAGCTTATGAAGTAAACATCAAGGGAGGAGCAGGAGACCAAGTCAGGATATTTAATCTTACCGTCTATTGTGAGTAACTTGTCCATTTCAAATTATTTTATTGCTACAAAACCACAATATTGAAATATGATTAAAAATAATAAAATAGATGGGATGAGATACAGAATCAACAATTTGTTCATTTTTTGTAGCATTGGTTAGTGTTGTTATTGCTACAGTTTCTAGAACTGAGATGTTTCAGTTCAAGAAACTTCATTTTCGAGGGCTCATGCTGAGTCACATGCATTTGGTTTTCAATTTTTGCCTGAATGGACTTTCTTCCTTTTTATTTTTCTGGAAAACCTACTTTTTAAAACCTTTATTTGGATTGCTCTTTCTTACAATACAGAATGTTTCAAAGCAGCTGTCCAGAGATAACAGGAAAATAATGCAACAAAGTTTGTTTCCAGAAGAAAATAGCATTACAGTCCAGCTGAAGTAAGCTTTGTTGTAAAAAAATAAATAATTAATTTAGTTTATATATATATATATATATATATATATATATATATATATATATATATATATATATATATATATATATATAACTATATATATATATAGCCGCTCTGGAGAAAACCGTGATGTCATTGTCCAGCTCAGTTCATTTCTCATATAATGGTGTCAATGCAGGCAGATCAATAATATATAGGGATAATGTAGAGCGAGGCGGTTGTTATAGCGAATACAACCCCGACAATCAGGAATCAGCCTGAAGGGGTTGTGTTCGCTATAACAACCGCCTCGCTCTACATTATCCCGCTTATTACATGGCTACCTACCAAATAAATCAATAATTTGACACAAAATATTGATTTAAAAAAAGGAGTTTATTGATTTAAAAACAATTGTATTGCTTCCGCTAAAGAAAATAGTCTGTTCCGTCTCTACGGTTAGAATCCTGCGTCCATAGCAACGCTCTGTTTTTCATGGCAACGGTGTGCTATACTTAGCAGCGTCTGTTATCAAGAAATAACAGACCGCATTCTACATTAGAATTCAACCAAGCCATGTAATAATGTTAAATATTAAATTAAATGCCCCCAACTAAGCAAGCCAAAAGCCAATAGTGACAAAGGCAAAAAAAGGTAAAAAAGGCGACAGTTGCAAGGAACCAAAACTCCATCAGTGACAGAATGGAGAAAAAAACCTTGGGAGAACCCAGGCTCAGTTGGGGGCCAGTTCTCCTCTGATGTATGATTATGATTCAGGCAGCATTACAGGTCAGAAGTCAGACTGGATTGGAACAATCAGTATATTATCCAGTTCCATCTGGTTGAAGATAGGAGTCATTACGCTGGTATGGAGACGAGTGTGTTGAGGATACTTTATACTTTATACTCGTGTCGAATATAAACAAAATTAAATCGTATCTTGGTAAAATGTCAACATTTGAACCACTTTATACATATATATTTTTTCACTTTTAAATTAAAAGTCCCAGATCCAGCCCACATCTGGTACCAGATGTGGGTCTAAGGTGTAAAAAAAAAATAGTTTTGTCACTGGTGCGCAATGAATTCTGGGATAAGGGAGGCCGCACAGAATCCATCTGTTGTATCATTCATTAGACTACCCGTGAAATGCACTTTGAATTGGAACAGAATTCATTGTGCCACAGTGACACAGTCGGTCTTCAAATGTGGCCTTCGAAAGTCGCAACCTCTGAATTCGGACACAGATACAGTGTCAACTGACACCCAGTGATTACTGCAAATGAGTCGTTTTTTTAAATTAACGCTTTTCTGTATTTTACAAATACATTGGTGTATTAGCCAAAAGTAATTATTTCTGTTTATTCTCCAGCTCGTCTGCCTGTTCCTGCCATCACCAGAGACTCTTTACAATGTTCTTCGTCATCATCGTCATCATCAAATTGTTCATTGCTGTGTTCAGTGCTGAATGTGAATCACGTGACTCTCTCCTGGTACAAAGGAAGCAGTTTATTGTCCAGCATCAGTGTGTCTGATCTCAGAAGCAGCATCTCTTTACATCTGGAGGTGGAAAGTCAAGATAAAAACACCTACAGCTGTGTGCTCAACAATCCCATCAGAAACCACACCAAACATCTGGACATCAGTCAATTATGTCAACCATGTCCAGGTAAGTCAGCGTTTCTTTGGTAACTACAGTAATATAAATTCCAGTAAAAAAAGTTATCAAGAAATAACAGACCGCATTCTACATTAGAATTCAACCAAGCCATGTAATAATGTTAAATATTAAATTAAATGCCCCCAACTAAGCAAGCCAAAAGCCAATAGTGACAAAGGCAAAAAAAGGTAAAAAACAAAAACAAAAAAAAAACTGAAGTTCTAATTTTTTCCTTTAGAAATCTACTGTTGGGGTTTTACTGAACCTGTGACCCGATTGGTCATCGCTGCTCTGGTGGGCGTGGCTGCTGTTGCTTTTGTGGTTTATGACATCAGATCCAAGGATGCAAAGTAGCGACGAGACATCATCACGAGGACCTCGATGATAAATCATACTGTATGTTCTCACATAAAGTAGGAATATTCTCAAACAGCTGGTTGTAAATCCTCTTTCTTAGAATTTTGATGTCACATAAAATAAGGGACCACCAAATAAGGGACACCAAAAATCAATCATCAAACAACTGGATTCAACACCAGTCCACCATCAATGCCCAGTCTTTGGTTTTAAGCCATTTAGAAGTCATTTCTTGCTATAATTGCTCCACCTGAGGGATGGACAGACACACCCCAGAGGCTAATAATTCTAAATTAATTAAATGTGAGTGATTCATCAATGATGGGATCAATGATTGACATTCTGTTTGTCTGTTGACTTATGCCGAGTTCAGACTGCACGATTTTCAAAAGAGTCGGGTCACTGTTCTTTTCACACTGCATGACTATGCAGGGTAAGATTAAGTTGCTGGTGTGTTCACACTGCACGATGCATCGGCGACAGGAGGTTTCACACTGCATGACTTTCAGGAGGAAGAATCGCCGACAACTTCTGTCTGATCCGCAAACTACGTTTCGCAACCAAACACACGCGAGAAGTGATAAGGAAATAGCGCAAAATCCGCGTGCGTAAGACCGCAGCTCTCGCGCGAGACTGAAATTGTTATTAAAAATGATAGCCTGCAAGAAGCTTGCGATCCAAATTGTCTGTGCACTGATTTGCAGCGAAAAGGAGAAAAAGAAAAACATTATGCGTGAGGAAATGGCTGGGAAGACAAGGGGAGCAAGGACTGTGTGTTCTGCAAAGAGAGTTTGGGGTAAATAAATAATGTTGCAATGTGCTGCTGTTGCTGCTGTTCAAGCAAATGTTTGTGCTTTGTTTCTGTTTGATATAATTGTAAATATATCTATTAAAATACTGATATTGTGGTCTATAACTCCTCCCCGAACTCCCCGCTGCTCCGTATATTGCTCTCTCATTGGCTGTCGGTCATCGCCGATGTAGTTTTCAGTCAGAACACTTTCACACAGCAGGATTTTGAATCGCCGACAGGTCCAGATATTTAGCATGCCAAATATCTCACGAGCGTCGGCGACTCGTCGGTGATTCTCTCAGATCGCGTCTTTGCTCATTCACACTGCGTGATTGTCACTCGCGTGAACGAGCACCGATTTGCCTGTGATTTCGGGCATTTGTCGGCGATTTCTCAAAACCTGTCGGCGAGCCAAAATCGGGGCTAAAATCATGCAGTCTGAACTCGGCATTAAGAAGACCACTCTTAAGAATTAAACGAGTGCTTCAGTCCAAGATGTGTTTTGTGTCATGTTTGGCTTGTTTTTTTCGTGTTTTGACAAAAATGTTCACTTAGCCAACTTCAGTTATTTGCTGGTTGTAGTGTATGTGAAGGTGGCTTACGCTGAAAAATAAAGTTTCTATTTCATTTCACGCATACGCTTCATAATCAACATATTTTAGTCACATTATTCAGGCATTTAATAATTTAAAAGCATTTTAGACATGCTTCAGCTTCATTTAACAATTGCTTACATTTTTATTCGAAAAGCACGTATTTAAAAATGCATATTACAAAAGACTTTTGGGGAATCACTGTGCTGGTTAAAGATCCACAGATCCCTTGCAAAGCCTCGGATGCCCAAGGACGGCCAAAGCTTTCCCTTCCTCTGTACTCAGAGGAGGAGCAGCACTGGTACCTCCACCAGTCTTGTTTGCTTCTCTTTTTTATGCTGTAACCTTCCGCTTTGTGACACCCTCCACTTATTTCTTACCTCTTCAGGGCTTCGTTCATATCCAACACCATGAGATTCCATCAGGCTGTAGGGTACGGTTTCAGGCGCTTCATAGGGTGAACACTTTGTCATCCACAAAGTACAGGAGTCCTGCAATTGGAGAGACCACTGAGCCAGCTGGCCAGACATGTTTGGGTGAGATATTAGCCATTTCAGGATGCTTTCACACCTGAGCGTTTGTTTCGGGATCTGGTGCATTGTCTCGCTTGGTTCGGTTCATTTAAGTAAAAGGCAATCACGCTCGGATCTGCACCAAAACAATCGCTCCTAGACCGCCTGAATGAGGTGGTCTTGGCCCGATTGCAAATGAACTCTGGGTCGGTTTGCCTGAGGAGTGAAACCAACCCAACGGACTAATGAACCAAATGGTATTATTATTCATAACAAGAATAAATAAGACATACAACTCTATTTAAAAATAGATATACTGGCATAGAATCCTGCTGTACATAAAGCAAGATTGATTTGAAAATGTTAAGTTTCAACCTTGATTCAATGTTGATTCAGTGTTGGTCTGTTATTAGGGTTGCATGATCCGCAAAGTTAGAACCTGAAATTGAAATAGTGGGAAATGAGTGGGAGATGAAAGCAATCTTAGCTTTCAAGTTTCAATTAAGGTTCATCAATTTCTGGGCTTGAATATGAGGGGCCAGTTGCAAACCAAATTGTATGCTCTGTGGGAATATCTGGAACTGACGTACATTGTCCAGTGACACCCCTGCTGGAGGTTAAACCTCTTGATGGGAGACCCTTTTTCCATAAATGTACCAAAATTCCTGACTCACCTTTTAGGAAGAAATATTAAGCATAAGTTAGGAATGGAATCTCCATTTGATGAAAAAACAGTCTGTTTGTCTCTTCTCTCAAGCTTGCAGCTTTCTGTTGAGCCATTACCAAATTTAGAAGATGCGGTTGAGCTGACTGCTGAACAGGAAACCACAGGTACTGAGCACCATTCACACATACACACAGGGGTCTACAGCTGAGGAAGTGAATTCAAAATTATGGTCAACATTTAAAGATGACACAGTCAATGTTGAACCCTACCAAGCTAAATTAAAAACCACAACAAAAGTGTATGCCAAACAGTAGGGATGCACCGGGCCCGATACTGAGCTCTTGTACTCGTACTTGTAAAAATGTTCCGATACCAACAACCGATACCAGGCAGCGTTTGTATTGTGTCCAGACAAAGAAACACGGACAACAGAGAGTATAATGGGGATAAAAAAGAAGGCTGTCTGTGAAGTAAATGTATCTTCTTACTGTAATTTTAAATGAAATATAGTAACACATAGCTGTGGTGCGCGAGCTGATAAGAGAAAAACACACAGTGGAATAGATGCGTGAGCTGGTCATCACTTTTTTACATACATCAGTGGAAAGTTTGTAGTTTAGTCGGATGTCAATGGCAAAGAAAGTAAAACGAGGCATGATGTAGCTTATTATCTACGTTAACTGAGGAGAGAGAGAGAGAGAGAGAGAGAGAGAGAGAGCACTTTTGTTGAATGTACTTGATTGCTGATCATTCACTCAGCACGTGTTATTTGGATTAAAACTAAATCATATATGTAAGTACCTGATTTATTTATAACGAGTGATTCCCTACATTATTGCAGGATGTGTGTGTGTGACCGGATGCTCTCCTCTCCATGTTGCTCACTTAGGCTATACAAATTAAGTTAGAGTTTCCCGCCGTAAATTTCCCTTTAAGTGCTGGGACACGTCATTTCCGATCGGCCATAAATAGCCTCTTTCAGCCTGTTAGGACACGCTGCTTCCTGTTGACTCGGGGGTTCCCTTTCGCTTCCCACGTGCGGGCGATTCTAGTGTGGCGTTACGCCAGCGGTTGCATGGCGATTGCCTCCGGTAAGCTCGTAATGCAGTGGCTTTTGACAATTGTGGTTGGGTATTAATCTGACGAGTGGGTATGATGCTTAGCTTGTTGCAGGCGTGAACCCATTTATGCCAGTAGCATCTCAATGCAGTACACGAGATCCGGGGGGCGGAGTTGGATCCAGATATAAGGGGTGGAGATTGGTAGGTTTAGGGGTGGGTTTAGGGATTAAGGGGTGGAGATGGGTAGGTATAGGGGTGGGTTTAGGGATTAAGGGGTGGAGATGGGTAGGTATAAGGGTGGGTTTAGGGATTAAGGGGTGGAGATGGGTAGGTATAGGGGTGGGTTTAGGGATTAAGGGGGTGGAGATGGGTAGGTAAAAGGGTGGGTTTAGGGATTAAGGGGTGGAGATGGGTAGGTATAGGGGTGGAGATGGGTAGGTATAGGGGTGGGTTTAGGGATTAAGGGGTGGAGATGGGTAGGTATAAGGGTGGGTTTAGGGATTAAGGGGTGGAGATGGGTAGGTATAGGGGTGGGTTTAGGGATTAAGGGGGTGGAGATGGGTAGGTAAAAGGGTGGGTTTAGGGATTAAGGGGTGGAGATGGGTAGGTATAGGGGTGGGTTTAGGGATTAAGGGGTGGAGATGGGTAGGTATAGGGGTGGGTTTAGGGATTAAGGGGTGGAGATGGGTAGGTATAGGGGTGGGTTTAGGGATTAAGGGGTGGAGATGGGTAGGTTTAGGGGTGGGTTTAGGGATTAAGGGGTGGAGATGGGTAGGTATAGGGGTGGGTTTAGGGATTAAGGGGTGGAGATGGGTAGGTTTAGGGGTGGGTTTAGGGATTAAGGGGTGGAGATGGGTAGGTATAGGGGTGGGTTTAGGGATTAAGGGGTGGAGATGGGTAGGTATAGGGGTGGGTTTAGGGATTAAGGGGTGGAGATGGGTAGGTTTAGGGGTGGGTTTAGGGATTAAGGGGTGGAGATGGGTAGGTTTAGGGGTGGGTTTAGGGATTAAGGGGTGGAGATGGGTAGGTTTAGGGGTGGGTTTAGGGATTAAGGGGTGGAGATGGATAGGTATAGGGGTGGGTTTAGGGATTAAGGGGTGGAGATGGTTAGGTTTAGGGATCAGGGGGTGGAGATGGGTAGGTTTAGGTATATGTAAGGTGGGAGGAGTTGGATCTGGATCCGACTCCTCCCCGTGTTTTTCATGTTCCGCAGTGAGGACCATCTCATTTATGCAGCGCTGCGGAATCAAAGTGAGATCAAATAATCTAGAGGTGGGCGGTTCGGTGCTTGACTGATTTCATCGTCGGATAAGTCTGGGTTGAAGGAAGTTACGGGTGCTGCGTGTGTGGGCATTTATCTTGAAAGGAGGTGCTTACAGCTTGTTTCAGAGATATACAGACCAGTTTGCGTGACGGGATCAAAGTGAAACCAAACCATCTAAAAGTGGTTTGTTCCGAGCGATTGACTGACTTCATCGTCGGGTAAGTTTTTCCTGATTGGGTAGAGACATTGGGTAATTTTGTGGGTATTAACCACTGTGTTTGCCCTTTTAAAGTTTTTGCACAGAGCACGGATTACAGATCAGATATACGCAAACAACTGGAAACAAGATAAGAAATCAACCGGTATGTTCATCTGTTTATACAATTTATTACAATAAACCACAAACCTCAACTGCAATAAGCTCTGGAAAATCTTTGTGTGTCTCACTCAAACACACCCACACACACAAAGAAATAATTCCAGAATAAATCAAGTTAATATAAACACAAGAAAATATTAATAATAAACCAAAACACTCGCCCGGGAACAATAGCTCCCACTAACAAAGAATTAAAAAAAAAAAAAAAAATAGGCCTATATATATAACATCGTCATTCCACTCGTAAGACACAAACCATAACTATTAATCAGGATGAACAGGCAAGGGAGAAATAAACTGTAGGACAACGGTGATTCCTCGCATTAAATAGGCCTTCTGAATAGAGAGCAAAAGATTTGCACAAAAGATCTCTCTGTTGTCTGGTGAGAACTGTGTGCGCTCCCCTTACCTGTGGCTACCATTCCTGTCACCTATGCCAACTTATATACAACCATGTGCATCTAATCACTGTCACCCAGTGTCCCAAATACTAATAAAATATATCCAAACAAAATAACATATGCAAACAATAAACATAAATGGCTCCTAAAGTATTGTTTTATTGTGATGTTGGAGTGACAGTGTTTGTTTGTTTTTATTGTTTGTGTTTTTGCTGTAACTCTTACAGTGTCTGCATGAGTGTCACGAATGAAACGCTAATGGAAACATCAGTTTAATACAGTGGCCTAGAGCAGTGGTTCCCAAACTTCCTGGAGGACCACCAACACTGCACGTTTTCTTTATCTCCCTGATCAAATACACCTGATTCAACTCATCAGCTCATTAACCCATGTGATAATGAGCTGATGAGTTGAATCAGGTGTGTTTGATTAGGAAGACAAAGAAAACATGCAGTGTTGGTGGTCCTCTAGGACAGGTTTGGGAACCACTGGCCTAGAGAGCTCAACACGCAGCAACTGAAGAAAACACATGCAAATAGAAAAAAGCACCTGCAAATTAAGAAAACATCTTCATCAGTTTCACACCAGACGTGTGCTCCAAATAACACAACCAAATATAGAAACGTGCTGCAAAAGTTCACAACACAAGCAAATACAGAAACACGCTGCAAATAACACAGACCACAACGGAAATGTTTCCAGGGGAACCAAATGACATGGCTGCTCTTCATGTGTGGACTTCATGTGTGGCCTATATATGGACTAAATGTGCATAGGGCGCCCTCAGGCTGCCAGTGTGTATTGAAAACACAGTACATCAGAGTATCCAGCACTCATTATGATTACATCGGCACATTTTGGGTATAAATTCAATAAATAGTATTTCTTAGTATTCCAAAAATGAAGACATAAATGTCACTATAAGTTTTCTCAGAATAAAATAGTGGTCAAATACCGAAACTTAGTGCTGGCTTATAGGTCAAGTTTACAGTGTCCATAGAAATTTCACATACTGAAAATTTAGAGTGGCCAAAGCATTAGCTAGTTTTAAATGAACTATTTTTATTAGCATTATCTGCGTCCTACATGTTTCACTCAACCATGTTACTTATGACATGATTTTCCTCATTTGAAAAACAGAGTATTTCCTAAACCTATGACACACAGGAAATTACATCATCTGGACTCTTTCTACTGCATGATGGGAGGACACGATTTTTACACAAACTGTACAGTGTTGATCACATTCATCAACCACATTAAAAAAGTTATTCTAAGAAGATGAATCTCAATAATTATGAATAACTTATATTATTTATAAGAAATACGTTATCAGTAACTATACATCAAGTTTTGCTTAAAGGGATAGTTCACTTTGAAATTAAATTTTGGTATGTTTTAGCTTACCTCAAGGGCATCCAAGATGTAGGTGTCTTTTTTCCGCAGTAGTTTCAATTTTGATATTTTTAGGTCAAACCGTTCTTGTCTGTCAGTCATTTAAAGGAGAACTCCGGTCAATTTTAACATTGAGCCCATTTTTTTTTGTACATTTGGAGTGCTGTCAGTACAGAGAACAATGACAAAAATCGGTGTTGCCTACACCGAGTTATTCTATTTTTAAAATTTGCACCCTGTTGACTTCAATGGGGCAAGTACTAAACCTGCTTTTAGCCTCTTAACATCCTTGATGTGCCATTACAAGTGCACAGAAAATGTGAGTGATTCCTTCAGAGTGAACACGAGTGGATCTGACTGCAGTAGATGTGAAAGAAATGTATAAAAATGATGGTTGGTGTGACGGCGAGTTCCAGCGAGTGCACATTCCCTGCTGATCTGTGCAGTGATCTGCCAGTGTTTGTGTGTTAATTTAACACTCTGCGGAGACTTTCTTCCTCTCACAAAAGAGCTTGCGCGTGGCACGTCTTTTTAAAGATGTCTCACCTGTGCGGGCGGCTGTGGTCGTGCTGTTTCAGAGTCTGATGGGCACAATCGCTGTCTTGCGTGTTTGGGCGTTGATCACGCTAAGGCAGCTTTTGTGGATAAATCATGTTCCCGCAATGGGAACCATCGCAACGCTACGGTCGAGACTCAGACTCATGTAAGAGTCCCCTCATCCACACCCCGATCTACCTCCTCCACGAAAGCTGAAACTTCGGCTGGTGGCCAGGGTGACCTGAGGGTGAGGGTGTGGAACAAAGCACTGACGATTCTTCCTCGGTCCACCCCCCCTTCTCAAGCATTGCAACCCGAGAGCGTCCCGATTGAGCCCGCGACATCGTCTTTCAGCGTGCCGTGGGTCTCTTTAGGCGCTCCAGACGATGATTCAATGTCGATCGCTGCATCACAAGGTGGGCAGGAGTTCTCGGGAGATGGCGATTTGGCTGTGCTGCCGCCTTTGGGTGTACCAGCATTGCCCGAGTCTGATCCCGAGCTGACGGCCATGCTTTCCCAGGCAGCCGTGGCCACTGGGCTCGAGTGGTCTCCTCCACCCGGCCCTGTGCACTCGCGACTGTACGATTGGTTTTTGGTTGCGGCCGCTGATCCCCGTCAGTATCCAACCCCAATACCTTTCTTCCCGGATGTGCATGAGGATGTCACGAGGTCCTGGAAGATCTTTTGTGCACACACCAGGAAGCGCCCGCGCCCTCAGATCACTTGGACGTGGCTGTGTATAAGAGGTAAAAACGATATAAATACTGTTCGTTTTCTCACACAAACCGCTCGTTTCGTGTCTTAGGCCATCAATGAAGACCTACGATCGGGAATTGTTTCATTTGGACGATGGGGAATTGTTTTAATTTGGACTCTGTGCATGCTCTTTGAGACCGTGACCACAGACCTGCATTATACGACTGACAGACAAGAACGTTTTGACCTAAAAATATCAAAATTGAAACTACTGCGGAAAAAAAGACACCTACATCTTGGATGCCCTTGAGGTAAGCTAAAACATACCAAAATTTAATTTCAAAGTGAACTATCCCTTTAAAGGCTTTGAGAATCTTTCCTCTTATTACAGTTTTTTTCAGTTGCTAACAAGCATTTGTCCAGCCAGTGTTCACATTTTCAAAACTCTAAACACAATTAGCACAGCATCGGCCTTTTGTGGCCATACCATTCACACATTTCTTGTCGTTTTCACACAATATGCAGTCAGTGAACACATTTCCATAATGCTTAAATTTTCTTAACAGACAATCTATACCTCCCAACAAAATTATGGATTGTTTTTGTAGTATTTACAAATGTTAACACACAACATCCCACAATAGCAAAAACAATATTCCAAACCTTAGATACAGTATGGACTGCATATATTTACTGTATTTACCATTTACATGAAACTTTTACCATTTTTGTAAATATCATGATTTTAGCAAAATGTGATTTTGATTGCTAGCAAAATGTGTTGCTTTTGAACAATGTCATGAAGAAACAAGCTTTTCGGGTCCATATGCATCTTCCTGGAGTAATGATGCTGAAAATTCAGCTTTTCATTACAGGAATAAATGACATTTTACACAATTCATTACATGGCATACATATTTTTAAACAGAAATCAGTTATTTCAAATTGTACTAATATTTTACAATATGAAAGTTTATAAAAACCTCTGCTTCTGCAATGATATCAGTTCAAAAACAATATATCAGTGAGAAAGTCAAGGAGCTACAACGACAATATGTCCAGGTATAGTGTAGTATATTCAATTCAATGTCCAGTTCTATAAGCTTTGCACTTTGCAAGTAGGTAACCTACACAGTACAGTATAGTATACAGTAATGACATGATTTACATAATCTTTGTTTTGAAAGTTATGGAATTGGAGGCCAACAGGCCCCTCATGAATTCATATACATATAGATGAGGCAGGATTCAATCTGGCCAAAAGGCGTCGACCTGGACGAAATGTAATGTGGAGGTGGAAGGTTTACTGTATGACCATCAGCCACATGAGCAGATGTCCTTCCTTGAAGCCATGGATGCTGGCTCCAAGGGTGGATCCGACATACCAAGCAGTTTTATCCCAGGTGCATCGCCTTGGATGATATCAGATGTGATCTTGATGAAAACATGTGGCCTAACCCTGAAGATCGCATAGATAAGATACAGTAATTTTATGTTTTTTTTGTCCCCTTTTTTTTTTTTGCTGTTGTTTTTTTGTTCACAATGCTCTTGTGAGTTTAATGGATATTTTGTTCACTGTAAGCAATACTCTAAAACTTTTTCTGTTCTATCAAACCGTTTTTCTACTGTACCTCCTGTAGTAAACAGTAAAGGAATAAAAACTGATTTGCTTTTTACTGGAATGATTATGAATGTGACTGTACTGTACATGTGGACATACAGTTCCCAACCAAGAAATTTAGTGTAAAACGGTGAATTGCATGATTTGCATGCAAATACCTGTAAAACTGAAACATAAAAGTCTATGCAGTTTTAGAAATGTCAACAATAGCCAGTATTTTGAAACCTGGTGTACTTTGATTGACTGCATGTACCTTGTGAAGTGAAAACAAGTGTTATTCTTTGACAGAATTATTTCATTTTGAGTCAGATTTCCAGTGTTTTGGTAAAGTTAGTGTGTGCGCAGAGAAACGTGTTCTGTTTTGAAATGAAGAGTTAGTATATATTTAACAAAATGTGTTTTTGAGAAGACAATTAACCATTTGGCCAATTGTGTTTTGTAGGTGTGAGTCTGTGTTAAGAGTTTAGAAAAAGTATCTGAAGTATGGGTAAGCGCTTGTTAGCGATTGAAAAAAACTGTAATGATAATGTTAAAAGCTAAAGTTATTATTACCTATATTATTCTGTTTAAATCCTACTTTTCAGTTTCAAGAAAGACTTTTACCTTTAAAGAATAAGAGGTTAAAGATTCATCAGCAGATCATCTAACTTTATTCTAAGTTTCTGCTAGAAACGCATTATTTGAATTATATGATAAAAGACTATAAAACTGCTCTACTGAAAAAAGACAGTAAGTCTTGGAGGTTTACAGAGCTATCAGAAAAAAAGTGGAAGGAGAATGAGCAGAATTTAGTTAGATATATGTTTTAATTTTTAATATTGATTATTACTCTGTTTTTATTTATTCAATTGTTATAGTTCTTATAGCCTAAATTGATACATTATTTTAACATACATGTGATGTCTACAGGAGATTTTGAAATTATGTTTTCATGTCTGTGTTCTAAACATATTTTGTCTGCCATAATAAATGTACCAAAAATATAAAACATCTATAAACATCAACATGATCACACAAAAAAAGTATTTTTAATTTTTTTGAACTTGGTTGTTTAGAGTTCACAGTAAGTTTATAATTCAACTGTTAAAGGATGAAATAAGGTACCACGAATTAGTGAATTTGAGCTTAATGTGGGTATATTATCAGTAAAACATTTTTAATCATTAAAAAGAATCAGCCATATATATCAATGTGATTTATAACCCACTAATGTTGTGCACTAGAGGGAGCCACAGGACTGCAAATTCTTCAAGATCTGAGTGTAAAGGTGCTGTATGTTACTTTTTTACTCTACTAAAGCATAAAAATAGCATAATATGTTTATAAAGCTTGGAAGAGCCAGGACATTTTTTTTAATATAACTCCAATTGTATTCATCTGAAAGAAGAATGTCATACACCTAGGATGAGTTGAGGGTGAGTAAATCATGGGCTAATTTTCACTGTTGGGAGAACTAACCCTTTAATACACTTAAAACAGTGGAAATGACTCCCACTCACCATCATGAACAGCATGAGTCTTTCAGCACCATCTCTCAGGACCTGAAGTAGGAGTTCCACATAGACTCCATTACAAAAAGCAATGTACTTCCTTCGCCAGCTGATGAAGTTTAATCTGTCACAGGAGCAGCTGAAATCCCTGAATCCTCTGCACTTCTAGAACTGTCTGGTTCAGCTCAGCTATCAGATCTCAGATAGTCTGCTGAGAGAATCACTGGTACACCCTTCCCCACTCTCCAAGAACTGGACTCATCCAGAGTGAGTAAAAGAGCTGGCAAAATCATTGCGGGCTTTCACACCAGAGGAACCTTTTCATAGTTCCTAGAATTATTGGTGGAAGTTCACGGATTGTGACAAGTTTGCACTGCAAGAACTAGGAACCATTTTTAGGAACTCCTTTTGGAGGCACTCATTTATGGGGCGCCGTTTGTAAAGCGGCTCACGCTGAAAATAACAGCAACATTTTGTAACATTTAACTTCAAACAATGTTAAAAAACTGGTATGAATTTTTGATGGTCACTTTTTACCACATTTACAACAATATTTGTCAACTTAGAGATATTTTAAATAGTTAAATCTAAATATTAAATGTTACACCTAAATGTTAAATATTAAATCTAAATGCTAAATCTAAATGTTAAATCTAAATATTAAATCTAAATCTAAATGTTAAATCTAAATGTTAAATCTAAATCTAAATGTTAAATCTAAATATTAAATCTAAATCTAAATGTTAAATCTAAATGTTAAATGTTAAATCTAAATCTAAATGTTAAATCTAAATATTAAATCTAAATATAAATGTTAAATATAAATGTTAAATCTAAATCTAAATGTTAAATCTAAATGTTAAATCTAAATCTAAATCTAAATGTTGAATCTAAATGTTTTGGGTGAAACTAAATATTTAACTAATATGCAAATTCAAAATGCCGGAAGTGGCAAAATAAAAGCTAGAGGTGGTCAGTGTGTGTTTATAGCATGGTTTATAGTGTCAAATAATGAATAAAAACCATCTCATAATAATAACTATAATATAACGATAATAACTTCCTAAAATAATAAACACGTTTGGAGAAACTGTAGAGTATCGTGATGACAGAGCGATGACATGACATTCAGTCAAAGTGAGCCCCCTAGTGGCTGGCTATTATAGCTACAGGTCATAAGTCCCGCACTTTTCATAAAAGTGACACTAGCCTACTCTTCAAATACAGTTTCTCCAAACATGTTTATTATTTTAGGTAGTTATTATCACAATAATCTATGTCCAAGAGTCCATTTCCTCGGATGAGATGGTTTTTATTCGTTATTTGACACTATAAACCATGCTATAAACACACACTGACCACCTCGAGCTTTTATTTTGGCACTTCCTGTTACCGGCATTTTGAATTTGCATATTAGTTAAATATTTAGTTTCAACCCAAACATTTAGATTCAACATTTAGATTTAGATTTAACATTTAGATTTAGATTCAACATTTAGATTTAGATTTAGATTTAACATTTAGATTTAACATTTATATTTAGATTCAACATTTAGATTTAGATTTAGATTTAACATTTAGATTTAACATTTAGATTTAACATTTAGATTTAGATTTAACATTTAGATTTAACATTTAGATTTAGATTTAATATTTAGATTTAGATTTAACATTTAGATTTAGATTTAACATTTAACATTTAGATTTAACATTTAGATTTAGATTTAATATTTAGATTTAACATTTAGATTTAGATTTATATTTAACATTTAGATTTAGATTTAGCATTTAGATTTAACATTTAACATTTAGGTGTAACATTTAATATTTAGATTTAACTATTTAAAATATCTCTAAGTTGACAAATATTGTTGTAAATGTGGTAAAAAGTGACCGTCAAAAATTCATACCAGTTTTTTAAACATTGTTTGAAGCTAAATGTGACAAAATGTTGCTGTTATTTTCAGCGTGAGCCGCTTTACAAACGGCGCCCCATACTCATTTACTCCTACTTCAGAGTCGGGTCTAAACCAGCACTATTGGAACTATCCGTGATGTTAGTGTTGTTCGCTGATTGGCTGAAAGTGGCACCCGTCATTTTTTAAAAAGCTGTGTAAACGCACAGATTATAGCCCATATATTTACCCAGAAAGTAACTCGACGAACATGGAAAACATGAAATAGATGGACCTCTTAACGTTTATGCTGAGGAGATAATCCAACGCAACTTTGAGCGAAACATGATTATGTCTTTCAGCTCAGCTAGCAGACAGACTGGCTAAACCGACCGTCACTGACTCCAATAAATAGTACCAGACTAATACTTATATTTATCCACTAAATAAGTTATTTTTGTTTGACCAGGTTCAGTCCAAACTGGGTTCAGAGATGATCAGTTCTGTGTGGGTTAAGATGTCAGTTCCTCTTCTTTTTTTCTTCATTAACCACGTGTGTTTCTCTAATAAACTAATAAACTCTTCCAAACCTCAACAGTGAGTTCATATCTCTGAAAATACTCCTGAAAATATGACACTAGTTCCACATTGCTAAATTAAAACTAGACCAAAGGTGTCACATGCCTGTCCTGTCTTGTGCTGCACATGGGTGTTTTGTTGTTTTGGGCCATGTGCTCGTGTTATTGTCTGATCCCTCCCCCTTGTTATCTGATTATTGTTTGAGTTCATCCACCTGTTCCCTCCTGATTAGTTTCCCTTTATTAGTTCCCTCTTGTTTGCAGTCTGGGTCGGTTCATTGTCTTTTGTTTCCTGTTCCCCGTGATCTTCTAGAGTGTTCTTGTTCTGTTATTATTGTTGTACTTCTTTAGTTCTGTTTTCCCCATCGTGGGTTTTGTTTTGTGTTTTTGTTAATAAATACTTATTTTTCTCCAGCGTTTGAGTCCTCACACCTTTTGTTCTTAGTCTGTCGTGACAGAATGAACCGACCAATTATGAGGACTCAGCGGAGAAGAGAGGCGCAACCAGTCTCCTGTCCGCAATGGGAGCGGATTCTCCAGTTTCAGGAGTTAGTCTCTCTCCGTCAGCAGGGGATGGAGGTGAGGGAGTTCGGGCAGATTTTCCGTCGTGCTGCTGAAGGGCTGAACCTGGGTGAGGAGGCTTGCAGGGATCTCTTTAATTATGCGCTGGATGAACCGATGGACTGGCTGATCTGTAGAGCTTTTGATCACGTCAGTTTTGAGGCGATGGTGGAGGGTTACATTCGCCATCAGGAGAGGATCGCCAGGGGAGTGGTCTCTGTTCCGGTGACTCCTGTTCCGGTGATCCCAGTTCCGGTGAACCCAGTTCCGGTGGTCCCAGTTCCAGTGGTTCCGAAACGGAGGAGAAGGAAGAACCCCTCCGTGGCTATTCCGGTGGACCCAGTTCCGGTGGACCCAGTTCCGGTGGACCCAGTTCCGGTGGACCCAGTTCCGGTGGTCCCGAGTCCAGTGGTCTCGAGTCTGGTGGTCCCAGTTCCGGTGGACCCAGTTCCGGTGGTTCCGGTGGTCCCGAGTCCGGTGGTCCCAGTTCCGGTGGTCCCAGTTCCGGTGGTCCCAGTTCCGGTGGTCCCAGTTCCGGTGGTCCGGGGACGGAGAAGGAAGAGAAAGGCCTCCTCAATGACCTGTCCGGCGGCTCCTAACCCGGAGGCCATCCCGGAGGTGACTGCCATCCCTGACGCGTCGCCCTGGTACCCTGCCTTGCCAGCCCCGCCCGAGATGCTCGCCCTGCCGACCCCGCCCAAGCTGCTCGCCCTGCCGGCCCCGCCCAAGCTGCTCGCCCTACCGGCCCCGCCCGAGCTGCTCGCACTGCCTGCGCCACCCCAGCGATCCGTCACGTCTGCCCAGCCAGAGACGGTTCACGTCACGTCTGCCCAGCCAGAGACGGTTCACGTCACGTCTGCCCAGCCAGAGATGGTTCACGTCACGTCTGCCCAGCCAGAGACGGTTCACGTCACGTCTGCCCAGCCAGAGACGGTTCCCGTCACGTCTGCCCAGCCAGAGACGGTTCACGTCACGTCTGCCCAGCCAGAGACGGTTCACGTCACGTCTGCCCAGCCAGAGACGGTTCACGTCACGTCTGCCCAGCCAGAGACGGTTCACGTCACGTCTGCCCAGCCAGAGACGGTTCACGTCACGCCCGCCGAGCCTGTTCACGTCACGCCTGCCGAGCCTGTGTCTTCGGACAAGATGGCCGCCGCCGAGCCTGTTCACGTCACGCCTGCCGAGCCTGTGTCTTCGGACAAGATGGCCGCCGCCGAGCCTGTTCACGTCACGCCTGCCGAGCCTGTGTCTTCGGACAAGATGGCCGCCGCCGAGCCTGTTCACGTCACGCCTGCTGAGCCTGTGTCCCCTGACAAGATGGCCGCCGTCGAGCCTGTGTCTGAGCCGGTGGTGTCTGTTCCTGAGCCTGAGCCCTCAGTGACCGCGACACTGGCCATTATGGCCACAGCCATGTGGTGTGTGTGGGCTACGTACACACTTGAGCCGGTGGTGTCTGTTCCTGAGCCGGTGGTGTCTGTTCCTGAGCCGGTGGTGTCTGTTCCTGAGCCGGTGGTGTCTGTTCCTGAGCCGGTGGTGTCTGTTCCTGAGCCGGTGGTGTCTGTTCCTGAGCCGGTGGTGTCTGTTCCTGAGCCTGAGCCGGAGCCAGTGTCTGTTCCTGAGCCGGAGCCAGTGTCTGTTCCTGAGCCGGAGCAAGTGTCTGTTCCTGAGCCGGAGCCAGTGTCTGTTCCTGAGCCGGAGCCAGTGTCTGTTCCTGAGCCGGAGCCAGTGTCTGTTCCTGAGCCGGAGCCAGTGTCTGTTCCTGAGCCGGAGCCAGTGTCTGTTCCTGAGCCGGAGCCAGTGTCTGTTCCTGAGCCGGAGCCAGTGTCTGTTCCTGAGCCGGAGCCAGTGTCTGTTCCTGAGCCGGAGCCAGTGTCTGTTCCTGAGCCGGAGCCAGTGTCTGTTCCTGAGCCGGAGCCGGTGTCGTCTGTTCCTGAGCCGGAGCCGGTGTCGTCTGTTCCAGTTCCTGAGCCGGTGTCGTCTGTTCCAGTTCCTGAGCCGGTGTCGTCTGTTCCAGTTCCTGAGCCGGTGTCGTCTGTTCCAGTTCCTGAGCCGGTGTCGTCTGTTCCAGTTCCTGAGCCGGTGTCGTCTGTTCCAGTTCCTGAGCCGGTGTCGTCTGTTCCAGTTCCTGAGCCGGTGTCGTCTGTTCCAGTTCCTGAGCCGGTGTCGTCTGTTCCAGTTCCTGAGCCGGTGTCGTCTGTTCCAGTTCCTGAGCCGGTGTCGTCTGTTCCAGTTCCTGAGCCGGTGTCGTCTGTTCCAGTTCCTGAGCCGGTGTCGTCTGTTCCAGTTCCTGAGCCGGTGTCGTCTGTTCCAGTTCCTGAGCCGGTGTCGTCTGTTCCAGTTCCTGAGCCGGTGTCGTCTGTTCCAGTTCCTGAGCCGGTGTCGTCTGTTCCAGTTCCTGAGCCGGTGTCGTCTGTTCCAGTTCCTGAGCCGGTGTCGTCTGTTCCAGTTCCTGAGCCGGTGTCGTCTGTTCCAGTTCCTGAGCCGGTGTCGTCTGTTCCAGTTCCTGAGCCGGTGTCGTCTGTTCCAGTTCCTGAGCCGGTGTCGTCTGTTCCAGTTCCTGAGCCGGTGTCGTCTGTTCCAGTTCCTGAGCCGGTGTCGTCTGTTCCAGTTCCTGAGCCGGTGTCGTCTGTTCCAGTTCCTGAGCCGGTGTCGTCTGTTCCAGTTCCTGAGCCGGTGTCGTCTGTTCCAGTTCCTGAGCCGGTGTCGTCTGTTCCAGTTCCTGAGCCGGTGTCGTCTGTTCCAGTTCCTGAGCCGGTGTCGTCTGTTCCAGTTCCTGAGCCGGTGTCGTCTGTTCCAGTTCCTGAGCCGGTGTCGTCTGTTCCAGTTCCTGAGCCGGTGTCGTCTGTTCCAGTTCCTGAGCCGGTGTCGTCTGTTCCAGTTCCTGAGCCGGTGTCGTCTGTTCCAGTTCCTGAGCCGGTGTCGTCTGTTCCAGTTCCTGAGCCGGTGTCGTCTGTTCCAGTTCCTGAGCCGGTGTCGTCTGTTCCAGTTCCTGAGCCGGTGTCGTCTGTTCCAGTTCCTGAGCCGGTGTCGTCTGTTCCAGTTCCTGAGCCGGTGTCGTCTGTTCCAGTTCCTGAGCCGGTGTCGTCTGTTCCAGTTCCTGAGCCGGTGTCGTCTGTTCCAGTTCCTGAGCCGGTGTCGTCTGTTCCAGTTCCTGAGCCGGTGTCGTCTGTTCCAGTTCCTGAGCCGGTGTCGTCTGTTCCAGTTCCTGAGCCGGTGTCGTCTGTTCCAGTTCCTGAGCCGGTGTCTGTTCCACCGCCCTGGCCGCCCGAGGGGTCGTCTCCGCCCTGGCCGCCCGAGGGGTCGTCTCCGCCCTGGCCGCCCGAGGGGTCGTCTCCGCCCTGGCCGCCCGAGGGGTCGTCTCCGCCCTGGCCGCCCGAGGGGTCGTCTCCGCCCTGGCCGCCCGAGGGGTCGTCTCCGCCCTGGCCGCCCGAGGGGTCGTCTCCGCCCTGGCCGCCCGAGGGGTCGTCTCCGCCCTGGCCGCCCGAGGGGTCGTCTCCGCCCTGGCCGCCCGAGGGGTCGTCTCCGCCGTGGCCTCCCGATGGGTCGTCTCCGCCGTGGTCGCTCGAGGGCAAGTCTCCGCCGTGGTCGCTCGAGGGCAAGTCTCCACCCTGGCCGCCCGATGGACTACCTGCTCCACCCTGGCCACCTGAAGGGTCGTCTCCGCCCAGATCGCCCGATGGACTGTCTGCTCCGTCCTGGCCCATCCCGCCCTGGTCTGTCCCGCCCTGGTCTGTCCCTCCCGTCCCGTCCCGCCCTGGTCTGTCCCGCCCTGGTCTGTCCCTCCCGTCCCGCCCTGGTCTGTCCCTCCCGTCCCGCCCTGGTCTGTCCCTCCCGTCCCGCCCTGGGCTGTCCCTCCCGTCCCGCCATGGTCTGATGGAGCGTCTGGTAGCCGCTCCGTAGGGAGGGGGTAATGTCACATGCCTGTCCTGTCTTGTGCTGCACATGGGTGTTTTGTTGTTTTGGGCCATGTGCTCGTGTTATTGTCTGATCCCTCCCCCTTGTTATCTGATTATTGTTTGAGTTCATCCACCTGTTCCCTCCTGATTAGTTTCCCTTTATTAGTTCCCTCTTGTTTGCAGTCTGGGTCGGTTCATTGTCTTTTGTTTCCTGTTCCCCGTGATCTTCTAGAGTGTTCTTGTTCTGTTATTATTGTTGTACTTCTTTAGTTCTGTTTTCCCCATCGTGGGTTTTGTTTTGTGTTTTTGTTAATAAATACTTATTTTTCTCCAGCGTTTGAGTCCTCACACCTTTTGTTCTTAGTCTGTCGTGACAAAAGGTTATTAAACCTTTAGTCATCACAGCAATTGCTTACTACACATACTGTATATTTCACACACAATTTCAACATTTACGTTCATTCAGCCTCAATTCAGTGTTTTTTTCCACCCATTGATCATATTAAACAACAGAATACGGCTATTCAACAGTTTCTTATCAACGGCTTCTTAACAAATAATCATTCTATCAAAATGTAAAGAATAGCCTATAGCCTTCCTTTAAGTAACATCAATTTTGTATATTAAATACAAATATATATATATATAATTTTTTTTTTCTTCATATATAAATTTATATAAACATTTAAACATTTATTAAAAACATGTTAAGGACTACATAAAGGATCTGCAATATATGGAAGTTAATTTACTCTTGCAATATTAATAGGGATATTAATGTGATTATGTACAAATCACTGTTTTTACGTACTTATGGGACTGAATAATTTTAAAATGTTTTATATGATTCAGCATCAAATAAAAGGTACCAGACGATTACTTGTATTTATCCATTAAATAAGTTATTTTAGTTTTACCAGGTTCAGTCCAAACTGGGTTCAGAGATGACCAGTTCTGTGTGGGTTAAGATGTCAGTTCCTCTTCTTTCTTTCTTCATTAACCACGTGTGTTTCTCTAAAAACGTGTGGTTAAACTAACAGAGTTCTCACACTCAGCAGAAACACCAAACCTCAACAGTGAGTTCACCGCTCTGAAAATACTCCTGAAAATACGTAGTCACACTAGTTCCACATTGCCAAATTAAAACTAAAGGTTATTAAAACAGTTCTGGAAGCGCTAGAACTCAAAGCCAGAACACAAAGAGGACAAAAGACAACAATCTGTTACAGTTTGTTTGTTAACATGTAAAAGACATTGAAAGTATTAACAATGAATGAACCCATTAGGATTGAGTTATATTAGATTGATATTCCTCTGCTCATGCACAAGAAAATATGTGCAATGATGGAAAATATATTTCACCATAAATACACACGTTTGACATAGGCTTTATTATTGCCAATATAATATAACATTACAAGCATTGCTGAAAGCAGCTAGTCACAGGGTCCCACATAGCAAATGTTTTCTGGCCCAGCTCTGGGCCACACAATCACTTTTCCCTTAGCCCAAGTACCGCAAAGAATGACGGCCCTGAAGTGGCCCAGAACTGGATTAAAGACGAGGGTCACACATGGGCCATAACCGGCCCGAATCTCAGCCAGTTAATCACCCTTAACTGGCCCTGAATTGGGCCAAAACATGTTTTATAATCTGTACCTATACTCAGCCGTAAATTAACCATATCAACACCACCCTTTAACCAGAAAACTGAGCCATATTCCAGCCTAATCTTACCCAAATCATGTGAACAAATAAGTCACAGAAAGATTATATTCTATTCAATTAAAATTTTATTTAACAATAATACACAAGCCACAAAAAAAAAAAAAAAAATACACCTAGAATCGTGTAACAGTGTGAAGGCTATTTTATTTTGTACATTCGAAGTTTAACATCTTATTACAACCCGTAAAAGTGCATATAATTTCAAAATGTTCAAGCTTACATACTTTAGTAATGCACAAGCCAAAAAAAGAAAAGAAAAGACAGCTAGAGTTGTGCAAATGTGTGAACGCTAAATGAACTACCTAACTAAATGAATCTAAAAGGAATCTAGTACTGAAATTTGAACATTATAATCTAATTTACTCTAAACAAACATAGAGCAAATTAAAACAATTTCCACATCAGAATGTGTGTGTGTGTGTGTGTGAGAAAGTGATCCTATTTGGGCCTCTTTTCTCAAGCGCTCTCTCCTTCCTCCATCTCGATCAGGAGCAAGCTGAAGCCATCTTTGAATGGTTGATTCCATCTCCTGATCGGTGGCATGTTGTGTTCTGACAGCAGCTAAAAGACAAAATACTAAATTAATAATACAAAATTAACATACATTCATCCAACTACTGTACATGCATGTAGATAACAAATTAAAATAGGGTTGCTTTGGTTACATTTTATACAGGAAATGATTACTTATGTGGCACTATTTATTGACTAACTGGCTTGTCAGACTTTGACAACAGTATTTTGACAAAAAAGACCATTTTAGCGAACAAAAACCTTAAAAATGTTTATATATGGAAACTGTGGTGTAAACAGTAACCAATGAACTGTTGAAGTACTGATAATGTAACGCATTCAAAGCATACCATCTTATTTTCACCTAAAAAAATGCATTTAAATATCCTAAACAGTTGCTTACTTATTGCATTGGTCAATTTAAACTAACAATGACCTCCTACAAATACCAAATGCATGTATTAGTAGCATTAATTATTTGCAATAGTATGCACAAATTAACAAGTAAAAAGTATATTATGATACAGTTTTAAAATAACAGTTGTAGAAATTGAAGTATTGGGCATACAAAAAATGTTTTAGACTGTACAATTTTAAATAAATTAATTCATTTTTTTTAAGTGGTCATGCTCACTACAGACTTGCCAAGAACAATGTTTCGTAACTTCAAGCTTTTAAAGCTGATCTTCCCATTAACACCACGCATATTTATTTTCTTGGCCAGCGAGTTTGTGATTGTTGCTGCCATTATTCTCCAAACTCCATCTCTGGTGTCTGTCCCACCTTTCATTGCCAACATGCTTATCTGTGAATTAACATTTATTTTATTAATTGTTAAAATAAATTGCCAATTATCCACTAAAGGGATAGTTCAACCAAAAATGTAAATCCTGCCATCATTTCCTCACCTCCACTTGGTCCATACCTGTATGAGTTTCTTTCTTCTGTTGAACACAGCAGATTTTTTTTTTAAAATGTTGTTAAAGGATTAGTTCACCTCAAAATGAAAATTTCCTAATAATTTACTCACCCCAATGTCATCCAAGATATCCATGTCTTTCTTTCCTCAGTGGAAGAGAAATTACATTTTTGTAGGAAAACATTTTTGGATGTTTCTCCACAGACTGGACTTCAATGGTTACCATCATTTTGCAGTCAGAATCGATGCAGTTTCAAAGATCTTTGAAGAGCTTCAACAGGCTGGTGAACGATCCCAGCTGAGGATTAGGGGCTCATCTACCCGAAACGATCGGTCATTTTCAAAAAAAAAAAAAAATTATATACTTTATAAGCACAATTATTCGTCTTGAGTCGGTATACCAAGCACCAGGAACTACATCATCACTGAAAGGTCACGCTCAAAGTCCCGGTAAAAGTGCCTAGATGGAAGTACCGTTTGTAAACAGTGGGGCGGTACTTCAGGCGCCGTCGAGCGTGACGAAAAAAAGTGTCAAAAAAAAGATTAACATTGAATATGCCTCACCTATTCAAGATTTACCAATATAGGATACTACTGTAGCTCTAAAACTCGTTTGTATAAATAATTTAGTTAGATCATGGAAAGTGAGTACTTTTAGGCCAGAGTTTCCCAGCTTTTTAAGTAACTTTAATTTCATTGTTTTACAGTTTTTTTCAATCGCTAACAAGCGCTTACCCATACTTAAGATACTTTTTCTAAACTCTTAACACAGACTCACACCTACAAAACACAATTGGCCAAATGGTTAATTGTCTTCTCAAAAACACATTTTGTTAAATATATACTAACTCTTCATTTCAAAACAGAAAACATGTTTCTCTGCGCACACACTAACTTTACCAAAACACTGGAAATCTGACTCAAAATTAAATTTTTCTGTCAAAGAATAACACTTGTTTTCACTTCACAAGGTACATGCAGTCAATCAAAGTACACCAGGTTTCAAAATCCTGGCTATTGTTGACATTACTAAAACTGCATAGACTTTTATGTTTCAGTTTTACAGGTATTTGCATGCAAAACGTGCAATCCACCATTTTACACTAAATTCTTGGTTGGGAACTGTCCACATGTACAGTACTTTCACATTGATAAGCATTCCAGTAAAAAGCAAATAAGTTTTTATTCCTTTACTGTTTACTACAGGAGGTACAGTAGAAACACGGGTTGATAGAACAGAAAAAGTTTTACAGTATTGCTTACAGTGAACAAAATATCCATGAAACACACAAGAGCATTCTGAACAAAAAAACAACAGCAAAAAAAACATAAAATTACTGTATCTAATGTCTGCGATCTTCAGGGTTAGGCATGTTTTCATCAAGATCACATCTGAAATCATCCAAGGCGATGCACCTGGGATAAAACTGCTTGGTATGTCGGATCCACCCTTGGAGCCAGCATCCATGGCTTCAAGGAAGGACATCTGCTCATGTGGCTGATGGTCATAAACCTTCCACCTCCACATTACATTTCGTCCAGGTCAACGCCTTTTGGCCAGATTGAATCCTGCCTCATCTATGTATATGAATTCATGAGGGGCCTGTTGGCCTCCAATTCCATAATTCTCAAAACAAAGTTTATGTAAATCATGTCATTTACTGTATACTATACTGTACTGTAACCTATTGCTGTGTAGGTTACCTACTTGCAAAGTGCAAAGCTTATAGAACTGGACATTGAATTGAATATACACTATACCTGGACATATTGTCGTTGTAGCTCCTTGACTCTCTCACTGAGATACTGTTTTTGAACTGATATCATTGCAGAAGCAGAGGATTTTATAAACTTTCATATTGTGAAATATTACTGTAGTACAATTTGAAATAAC
The DNA here is from genome assembly GCF_964197995.2 of Scardinius erythrophthalmus. Classification (NCBI taxonomy): domain Eukaryota; kingdom Metazoa; phylum Chordata; class Actinopteri; order Cypriniformes; family Leuciscidae; genus Scardinius; species Scardinius erythrophthalmus. The sequence goes on from NC_138221.1 coordinate 15,235,890, forward strand.
TGATTTCTGTTTAAAAATATGTATGTCATGTAATAAATTGTGTAAAATGTTATTTATTCCTGTGATGAAAAGCTGAATTTTCAGCATCATTACTCCAGAAAGAAAAGCTTGTTTCTTCATGACATTGTTCAAAAGCAACACATTTTGCTAGCAATCAAAATCACATTTTGCTAAAATCATGAAATTTACAAAAATGGTAAAAGTTTCATGTAAATGGTAAATAAATAAATGCAGTCCATACTGTATCTAAGGTTTGGAATATTGTTTTTGCTATTGTGGGATGTTGTGTGTTAACATTTGTAAATACTACAAAAACAATCCATCATTTTGTTGGGAGGTATAGATTGTCTGTTAAGACAATGTAAGCATTGTGGAAATGTGTTCACTGACTGCATATTGTGTGAAAACGACAAGAAATATGTGAATGGTATGGCCACAAAAGACCGATGCTGTGCTAATTGTGTTTAGAGTTTTGAAAATGTGACAACTGATTGGACAAACGCTTGTTAGCGACTGAAAAAAACTGTAATATGCATATTAAAATTCATTTTCAAAGAAACTTGCAATACAAAATATTTTACTTTTCATGGGTACTTTCATTGTGTGAAGTTTCATTTTGATAGGAGTAAAGGAAAAAAATAGCCCCATTGGGGTGTATTTTTGCCTGGCCTTATAGAGCTGGTAAGTCCCGCCCCTTCCGCAAAACCCCGCTGGACCTCAAAGTTGAAAAACCTTCAAGGCAAGTGAATGGGAGAAAATAATTATTTTCTGGTCCCGTTTGAATTGTGCCATGAATGTGAACATATGTTGTCTGTGAATTTTTTATATAACTTTTCGTGTAAAGAATGATACAATTTAGCGGGTAGAAGTTTGATACGGTTAGACTTTGTGTGAGAGCACTTTGTGGACTACAACTCTCGACGCGTTTGAAACGTCACCACCACTCGCACACGGACACTAGCTCACGGATCCCGCTAAACATGGCTGTCTTTGGTGCACTTCACCTCCTTCTTTCAGGGAGAGGACAAAATCGTTGAGGTTGATGAAAACCACGGGTAAGTCAACTTTATGGGGTGACGTCACATAGGCGACATGTAGTCTTTCTCGTTATGTCTTTTCCACAACTGCTAGCTGAAGAATCATACCATATACTGTCAAACTCGTAACATGAAAAGTTATATAAAAAATTCACAGACAACATATGTTCACATTCATGGCACAATTCAAACGGGACCAGAAAATAATTATTTTCTCCCATTCACTTGCATTGACGGTTTTTCAACTTTGAGGTCCAGCGGGTTTTGCGGAAGGGGCGGGACTTACCAGCTCTATAGGCACACATCTCGGATTGATGAGAATTTAACACATTTTCTCAACTAGGATTTCTTAGGATTTTTAGTATGCTGTTCTGGACATCACATAGAAATGATTTAAGCTGCAAAAAATCTTTTACAATTAGTTCTATTTTTGGCTCCAAAATGAGTTACTTTGCCTGGACTATCAGTGGGAGAAATTTCAACCAACGCATCACGTGAACCTCATTCACCAACCAGAAAAGCTGCTGTTACCGTGGAGATTGCGCAAAAATAAACAATAGTTGACTGCACTTGTAACTGTACATATTTTTAAATAAACTGTTATTTAGAAAAAAATATAGATATTAAGTTTTTAACATGATTTTGTGGTACTTAAAATAAAAAGTATGGAAAACGTAGACTTGTATGTGGATTAGTTTTTTTAATGTATTTATTACAAATTTATAAAAACAAATTAAAATAAATAATAATAATAATAATAATAATAATAATAATAATAATAATAATAATAATAATAATAAACTAAATTATCATGTTAGGAAAATGTATATTTTGCATATTTTTTAATGATGAACATTGCTGAAAACTAAATACTATATTCATTCATTATTAATCATTTTTTTAATCAGTTGGACATATATTTTTACACTGAGTCATTTATAAGTCAATTCATATTATTATTATTAATTATTAAAATCTTTACATCTTTTTCAGAACGGCGAGGGGAGAATAATCTTGCCTTGAAAATATAGTGCAGGCTTATAATTGTCCAGTACACAAAGTATGGCCCATAATCGCTACACTGATCTGGGCCACACACCTCCCATGCACAATCGGCCCAAATGTTGTCTGCCGTCATACATGCAATGCCATCATTGTCACACATGGCCCACAGTTTGCTGACATGATGCATGCCAGTGCCGGCAACACGCCAGCAGTGCCATGATGAGGCCACAATAGGGCCAAGTCTGTTTGCTATGTGGGGTCCAAACATCAAATTATCATTCCTGTCATATTGTGATAAACACTTACATCATCCAGCTTTGCCTGTTCTCATAATAAGTGCAAGCTGACAGTTAATGAGCTGCTTTAGAACATAGATGATTTAATGAGAATGATCTAATACGGTAAAACTGTCCTCATTTTCTAGCCTGCAGGCCATGAATTAATAATAAAGACGTATTATTTCACCTTATTTCAAATCAGTGTGTTTGAAATGTCTATAAATATATATCCTAGTGTATAATCATCTAATATATGTGATCAAAAAGAAGGCGGAAGCGATTGCTTATGACACATACTGTACATTTCTCACAATTTCAAAATGTACGTTCATTAAGCCTAAAATCAGTCTTAATTTTTTTCCACTCTTAAATCATATTAAATAGGCAAGGCAAGTTTATTTAGCACATTTCATACACTATGGAAATTCAAAGTGCTTTACACAGAAAGGAATTAAAATAATCACAAAATAAAACCAAGAAAATTAAAACAGTTATAAAAAAAAATTAAAAGAGATATATGATACAGTTGAAAAAATGAATTAAAAGAGTAAAAAGATGATGCATATATAAACTTCTCATCTGGCAAAACACCGGTCTGTCTTATTTGTCACAACTCCCAGTTTTACTGTGAGATTTTCCCATTGTGATTTCACTGTGTCTGAGGTGTTTTTTCACCTATGAAATCTATTGGACGTCTCCGATGGACCCGATTTTTCCCTAAAATCGAACAGGAGGAGCTCTAGGACTGACTCACGGGGTAACCTCGGGTTCACTAACCCATCAGTCCGAAAACCCCACAGAACCTCGAGTTTAACTGACACATCAAACTCAAACTAACTACTAAACCACAGACCCAGGCCATCAGCAGGGTTTCATCTCTCAAGTTCCCCGATTCAGTGGTTTATGTTTGTCTCTTACCTAATTCTCAGTGCCATTTGAGTTCAGTTTAGAATCAAAAGGAGCAATACAGTGCAATCAGTCGGACATACAGTGGATACAGTTATAAAAATAATTAAAAGAGTAATAAGATTATACATAAATAAACTTCTCATCTGAAAACATGTTAAGGACTACATAAAGGATCTGCAATTTATGGAAGTTAATTTACTCTTGCAATATTAATAAGGTTATTAATGTGATTATGTACAAATAACTGTTTTATGTACTTATGGGACTGAATAATAAGTACATTTTAAAATGTTTATTTTGTTATTAAGCATCAAATAAAAGGTACCAGACAAATACTTGTATTTATCATTCCAATTCAAACCCAACTATTTATCAATTCAATAAGTTATTTTTGTTTTAGCAGGTTCAGTCCAAACTGGGTTCAGAGATGACCAGTTCTGTGTGGGTTAAGATGTGAGTTCCTCTTCTTTCTTTCTTCATTAACCACGTGTGTTTCTCTATAAACGTGTGGTTAAACTAACAGAGTTCTCACACTCAGCAGAAACACCAAACCTCAACAGTGAGTTCACCGCTCTGAAAATACTCCTGAAAATACGTAATCACACTAGCTCCACATTGCTAAATTAAAACTAGACCAAAGGTTATTAAAACAGTTCTGGAAGCGCTAGAACTCAAAGCCAGAACACAAAGAGGACAAAAGACAACAATCTGTTACAGTTGAAAACAAAGACATTGAAAGTCTTAACAATGAATGAACCCATTAGGATTGAGTTATATTAGACTGATATTCCTCTGCTCATGTGGGTTTTGTATAATTATTTGACTGGTTTGTTCTTGTTCACAGAGGCATAAAGTTGACTGCAGTTCTCCTGAGCTCCAGCTTTTGCTCCTCTGATGGAAGCATAAGTCACTTTATCATCACAGCGAACCTGAATGAACATCACAGTTGATTCAACCCACGATTATTACAGCATGTTGTTTATGCTCAATTCATGAAGAACTGCATATAATCACACAAATCAAGACGAACTGCATATAAGAAGAAACTACAAACTATCATGTTGAGAGAAGCTGGACAACATCAAGGAAGTGTTCGCTTACCTTGTTCTATTTGCTTCGTCTCCTTAAACCTAATCTCTGATTACTGCAGCACTGTCTTTGTACAGCACAATATTTTTAACATTTTCCCTGTAATCTAAAGGATTTCTTACTATTTGTTCTGTGTGGCGAGCAGGACGAGGCTGTGGGCCATGGGAGGACGGCGTGAGGCCGGTGGCGTGATTTCTAATGAGCGTGTCACTGTGAGATGCACCGGTCTCGTATCTCTTACGGAGGAGCGGAAGCATAAAACGAGGAGCGACGACAGTGAAGAGCGAGAGAGGACAGGCCTGGATTTTATTTGTGTTCTCTTTCATAGGTTCACTCAACACTGCGGATAGCGCAGTGGGATATTCTCTGAATGTGCCGATTGTCTGAAGCCCTATAGAATCATGCCAATTCATTGGCTGATGGCGCTCGTGCAATCTGGCTCCGCCCCGACGCTCTTACGTCGCAATATCATGTATGCGCGCGCCATCTTCTCAGATTTCTCTGCCTTCACGAAGCGGTCACTTCACCCTTCGCTCTCGATTTTTCTAGCCTGAAAAACGGATTTCTTCTTCTTCTTGCACCTTTAGCGACTGCATAAGTGGAACTCAGTTCTCCTTCCAGTGAAGCTGCAATGGAGTATCGACGTTGCTCTCCGCCATGTGCTCGCTTCATTGCAAGCGACGACCCTCACAATAAGTGCGTCAAGTGTTTGGGTTTCTCACATGCGCGTGAGGCTTTTTTAGGATCGTCTAAATGTAAATTTTGTGACAATTTACTTCTCAAAACCCTCCGCTCTCGGCTCGCGGTTTTTGAGAGGGAATCATTCGTCTCCCCCCGTCACGCTCCCGAGGCCTCTCGAGGATCCGCGACCTGGGGTTCGGATGTAGAGCTCGAGGACGTGGAGTATGAGCAGACGGGCCCTGCTCTTTCTCTCCCTACCTCTCCCGAGCACTCGCGTGGCATGCCAGTCGAGTTCACTCATGATTATTTATGCCCCAGCCCGGGAGCACGCGAGGCGGTTTCTTTCGGGCTGGAGGACATAGTTTTTTCGGGCCTGCTTTTGCCGACCACGTTATCCAGCCTAGCAGCCAGGAAGCGTGGCCTACTGCGGCCTACACAGAGCTCATGGACGTGCTTTCGCGTGCTACGGAGAAGTTTGCCATCGACTGGCCTGACGAGCCCAGCGAGTCACAGTCGTCGAAACTCGACGAGAGATTTCTCAGTGGCCCTAATTCTAGGCCACAACGGAGAAAGCTGCCGTTTTTCAGCTATCTGCATCACGAGATTTCCAGATCCTGGAAGCAGCCTTTCTCTGCGTGTCTCACTAATGTGGCAGCCGCTGATTTCACCAACCTAGTAGGTTCTGTGGAACAGGGCTATTCCGCCATTCCAGCGGTTGAGGATACTTTGGCCAGCCATCTTGCTCCGTCGTCTGTGCCGTCTTGGAAGTCACATCCCCTCCTTCCCTCTAAAGCATGTAGGACTTCTTCCTCTCTTATTGGAAAATCCTACATGGCGGCTGGACAGGCAGGCATGACCCTGCACACTATGGCCATTCTTCAGGCCTACTAGGCGGATGTCCTAAAAGAAATGGATGAAGGTAGTGGTGTGACTCCTGAAGCTGTGAAAGAGCTTCGTAAGGCTACGGATCTGGCTTTAAGGGCAACCAAGCATACCGCATGCGCTGTAGGCTGCTCGATGGCAGGTGCGGTTGCTATGGCTTAACCTCACCGAGATCCGCGACAAGGAGAACGTTTTCCTCCTTGACGCCCCTATCTCCCAGTCGGGTCTGTTTGGGGAGGCGGTCAACACGATGGTCGAGAATTCCATGCCTCCATGTCTCAGTCGGCCGCGTTTAAGCAGTTCAAGCCCAGGAGGGTTAGGGAATCCTCCGTTCCCTCCCATGCTCGACCCAGAGAACGTCCCTCTCATAGAGCGGAGTTCCCTTCTAGGAGAAGTGACCCGGCGCATCTCCCATGGTTTGGGGAACCCGCAGTCGCACGTTCCCCCATCAACGGCCTCACAAGCGTCTGCAGCTGAAGCGGTCCGACAAACCGACCGCCCCAGCTGCCTCGAGCCGTTCCTGACCCTCTGGTCAGGAAAAGGAGAGCTCCTCCACCTCCTCGAGGTTGGGACAGACCGCGCAAGCGTTTCTGCCCACCTCTAACCAGCTCTCCTTCCCTTACCCTGTCACCTTCGCCACCCAGAGTGTTTCGAAGTGCAGGCCCTATTTTACCGTCTCTGCTCAGTCCGGCACGGGAGGAAGGAGATGCCTTTTGCTCTCTCCCCTCACCCCTGACACACTTTATAACTATCGGTCGCATCCTCAGAGACACTCTTCGTTTTCCTCTGGAGCAGACAGGCCTGGTCACCCCGACCCCAGCATTGATGCCTCCCATCACGTGTCAGGACGCCAGGTGCTCTCCTACACGGCCAACCACTCAACCCCACGGTCATCAACATGACACCCTCACTCAGGTATGTCGTCTACATTGCAACACCCCTCTTCCTCTTTCACATTTCTTTCAAGAATGGGAGCGCTTACCGGGGGTATCGCCTTGGATTCTTCGCACAGTTCAGTTCGGCTACACACTTCAGTTCGCCCACACTTGGCCAATGCAGAAACACTATGCCTTCCCGCCCATCAAACTGATCCAGGCAGTTCTGGCCAGAGTGAGGGAGAGCGGAGTCCGCCTCCTTCTGGTAGCCCCGTTCTGGCCGTCTCAGCCATGGTTTTCGGAGCTAATTCCTCTGCTGGAATCCTTCCCCTGGAGGATTCAGGGCAGGATATGGCATCCTCGCCCAGACATGTGGAAACTGTACGTTTGGCCGATCAGAGGCCGTCGGCAATAGGTTTTGCTCTCCCAACTGACGTTTAGGAGTCCATCGCAAGTGCTAGAGCCCCTTCTACAAGGAGGCTATATTCTTCCAAATGGAAGGTTTTCGAGACATGGTGCTTAGCACATGATAGGAACCCAGTTAACTGCCCTGTTGGCTCGCTGCTGGAATTCCTGCAGGAGAAGTTTACCTCTGGAGCGGCTGCCACCACTCTCAGAGTTTACGTTCCAGCTATTGCGACACATAGAGAATCGGACGAGATTCCCCTGGGTAAACTGAGGTTAGTTTTGGCCTTCATGCGTGGGGTTAGGCACCTGAAACCGGTTCACTCCCCTAGAGTTCCCTCGTGGGACCTTTCTGTCGTCCTAGAGGGTTTGACGGAGGCCCCCTTCGAGCCCTTGGAGTCAGCTCCGGAACGGATTCTGACTCTTAAGGTTTCTCTTTTGTTGGCTTTATCTTCTTTAAAGTGTATAGGGGATTAAAAAGCTATCTCTATTAGCGAGTCATGCTTGGACTTCGCTCCCGGCCTGGTCAAGGTTTCCTTGAGGCCGAGGCCAGGGTATGTCCCCAAGGTTCTCTCCACAGCGTTCCACTCTCAGGTTGTTAACCTTAACGCTTTCCACCCTCCTCCTTTTTCTTCTGAGGAAGATAGGAAGCTTAACTTGCTCTGCCCAGTGCGTTTTTTGAAGTTATATTTAGACCGCTCAGGAGGTTGGAGAAAATCTAACCAGCTTCTGGTTTGCTTTGGTGCTGGCCGCTGCGGGCTTGCTGCATCAAAGCAGAGGATTTCTCACTGGGTCACGGAAGCTATCTCGATGGCTTACGAGGTGCGTGGTTTGCCTTCACCTCTTAGCATTAGCGCACATTCCACCAGAAGTGTGGCATCCTCTTAAGCTCTTTTTAGAAGAGCACTTTTGGAGGACATTTGTGTTGCGGCAGGCTGGTCCTCTCCGCACACTTTTGTAAGATTCTACAATTTGGATCTTGACATGACTCCGGGTTCCCAGGTTCTTTCTGTTTGAACCTTTCATGGTTATTGTTTTATTGGTGCCAGTCATGGCAGCGCTCATTGCTTGGCGAGTTTGGTATTCTGTTCCCACTGCGCTATCCTTCAGACAATCGGCACATTCAGAGAATATCCCACTGCGCTATCCGCAGCATCTCGTTCCCTATTCAGAGAACATAGGTTACGCAAGTAACCAGAGACGTTTTGTTATATGTGACAGCAGGCATTCGTGAGGGGCTGTTGTCTGTACATTTATTTTGTATTTTTTTCTTTTATTATTAGAGGCTTTAAATGCCGGCTCCCGCTTCCTTCTTCCCATAACATCTGAACTGTGTTACATTCTGATACAAAAACTTTGAAATGTTATTTTATTTAGACGCACAGAAATCAAGAATCAGCCTGTCATCTGGCTGTTATAACTCAGTTATAGCAGCCATACAAAATGTAAAGTTAAAACTTTTAGGCCACCTAAACAAACACTGATCACCATGACGGTGACTTAAACATTTAGATTTTTCTCCTTCAGTGATTCTGCTTGTTAACATCGGGTGTCTTTAATAATGGTCAAACTCAATTAATCACTTAAGTATCTCATTAACATCAACACTGCTTCAATGTTATTTATAACACTCTGAGTGTGGACTCATATAAACACTGGGCAGTGTTAATTTAACACTGGGAGATTTTGCTGTGTGGCATAACTAGATTTTTTTTTTTTTTTATTTACATGACTTTTCCATGTTTAGAAAATCCCACTTGTAAAATTATGCTACCTCATATATCCAGATTTACAAGATTGTTTCCAAAACAATTAAAACAATTATGATTTTTTTTTTGTTTTAGCTTATTGTAAAGTTTTTTTTTTCACACATAACGTTGTGCCGTTTTGATGCTGTCAATAGATGTTTTATGTGTCAACGTCTGTGCTTTTTTAAATTGGAAGCCCAGAGAACCACTGAAACCGACATTGCAATGTAAAATATCTATTGACAGCATCCACACTGTACAAAATGTTATGTATGAAAACGTATCAGATACACAAATGTGTATGAATCATCCAAGGTTCACAGAATATTGAAACAATAGAATGAATAGGTTGATTTTATTTAGAATCGTTCCATCCTATCAGAAGTGAAATACATTAATGGTTCTCGGACATGCTTTCTTCCACCGATATATATGACGGGAACACTGTATAAATATTCTGGCTATATCTGAAACTGCCCTCTATACCCTCATTCACTTCCCTACATTAGTCCACTAATATAGTGCACTTGAAGGAGTGAATGAAAACAAGATAACAACAAGTTAAACAACATATTTAAAAATGTAATGATGATTGAGATTCGCAGGATCATTCTGCACACTAACATAGATTTGCACAAACTCGCATCTAAAAACGGTCAGAATCCATTGCATCTGTATCTGTAAAGTTTTGAGCCCATACAATCAGCGGTTCCTCAGGAGGTTTCTGCATCGAGTCTGCACAAGAAATACACCATAAATACATACGTTTGACATATAGGCTTTATTATTGCCAAATATAATATAACATTACAAGCATTGCTGAAAGCAGCTAGTCACAGGGTCCAAACACCATATTATCATTCCTGTCATATTGTGATAAATGCTTACATCATCAAGATTTGCCTATTCTCATAATAAATGCAAGATGACAGTTAATGAGCTGCTTTAGAACATAGATTATTTAATGAGAATGATCTAATACGGTAAAACTGTCCTCATTTTCTAGCCTGCAAGCCATGAATTAATAATAAAGACGTATCATGTCACCTTATTTAAAATCAGTGTGTTTGAAATGTCTATCAATATATAGCCTAGTGTTTAATCATCTAATATATGTGATCAAAACAACTGGCAATGACCCAAAAAGAAGGCAGAAGTGATTGCTTATTACACATACTGTACATTTCTCACAATTTCAAAATGTACGTTCATTCAGCCTCAATTCAGTCTTAATTTTTTTCCACCCTTAAATCATATTAAATAGGCAAGGCATGTTTATTTAGCACATTTGGAAATTCATACACTATGGAAATTCAAAGTGCTTTACACAGAAAGGAATTAAAATAATCACAAAATAAAACCAGGGAAAATTAAAAAAGTTCTAAAAGAAATTAAAATAGATATACAGTATAATACAGTTATAAAATGAATTAAAAGAGTAAAAAGATGATACATTGATAAACTTATTATCTAGCAAAACACCGGTCTATCATATTTTTTTACAACTCCCAGTTTTACTGTGAGATTTTCCCATTGTGATTTCACTGTGTCTGAGGTGTTCTTTCACCTATGAAATCTATTGGACGTCTCCGATTTTTCCCTAAAATCGAACAGGAGGAGCTCTAGGACTGACTCACGGGGTAACCTCGGGTTCACTAACCCATCAGTCCAAACCCCACAGAACCTCGAGTTTAACTGACATATCAAACTCAAACTAACTACTAAACCACAGACCCAGGCCATCAGCAGGGTTTCATCTCTCAAGTTCCCCGATTCAGTGGTTTATGTTTGTCTCTTACCTAATTCTCAGTGCCATTTGAGTTCAGTTTAGAATCAAAAGGAGCAATACAGTGCAATCAGTCGGACATACAGTGGATACAGTTATAAAAATAATTTAAAAAGAGTAATAAGATTATACATAAATAAACTTCTCATCTGAAAACATGTTAAGGACTACATAAAGGATCTGCAATTTATGGAAATTAATTTACTCTTGCAATATTAATAAGGTTATTAATGTGATTATGTACAAATAACTGTTTTTATGTACTTATGGGACTGAATAATAAGTACATTTTAAAATGTTTATTTTATTATTCAGCATCAAATAAAAGGTACCAGACAAATACTTGTATTTATCATTCCAATTCAAACCCAACTATTTATCAATTCAATAAGTTATTTTTGTTTTACCAGGTTCAGTCCAAACTGGGTTCAGAGATGACCAGTTCTGTGCGGGTTAAGATGTGAGTTCCTCTTCTTTCTTTCTTCATTAACCACACGCGTTTCTCTAAAAACATGTGTGGTTAAACTAACAGAGTTCTCACTAGAGGGCTGCATTGGGATTGAGTCCCGCCGGGTCCCGCGGGACCCAACGCAAATCTCGCGGGAGCGGGCGGTTTGAACTTTGCTGCGGGCGGGAATGGGCGGCTAAAAAAAACACTGCGGGATCGGGAGGTAGCCTTGCAACATGATGGAGATGTCAATAATGGCGCTTTTCCACTACACAGTACCAGCTCGCCTCGGCTCGGCTCGGCTCGCCTTTGTTTGGTACTGTGTAAAAGTTGTAACTGTATCTGCTTCCAGGTAGTACTTTTTTTCGTACCCCCTCCGACGGGGTTCTGAGCGAGCTTAGGCGATACTAAAATGTGACGTGAAAACACGGCAGACTGCTGATTGTTCAGAGAGAAGCATCACTATTCACTGCGTCATCATTGCACTCGCAAGACAGAGTATCCTGAATAAAAAACAGCAAAAACGAAAACAAAACCATCCAAAAACAGCACACTCGATTTCCTCTATTATCCTGTGTGTATGTGTCCAGTAGGCTATGCCGGCCAGGGAAACGAAACAAACAACCCCATGAATCTCTTTAATAATAGCAATACAAATATGTGTTTTTACCTGCGGGACGGGAGAAGACACAAAATCAATGCATCTCTATTATTGTGCGGGAATAAATTCTCAGAGTTTTGCGGGTGCGGGCGGGAGTGGACATACATATTGCGGGAGCGGGCGGGAGTGAAACACATACGTTGCGGGAGCGGGCGGTAATGGTCAGAAATTCGGCGGGCGCGGGCGGGAGCGGGATGAAGAAAACAGTCCCGCGCAGGGCTCTAGTTCTCACACTCAGCAGAAACCAAACCTCAACAGTGAGTTCACCACTCTGAGAATACTACTGAAAATACGTAATCACACTAGCTCCACATTGCTAAATTAAAACTAGACCAAAGGTTATTAAAACTTTCAATGTATTTTACTTGTTAACAAACAAATTGTAACAGATTGTTGTCTTTTTTCCTCTGTGTTCTGGCTCTGAGTTCTAGCGCTTCCAGAACTGTTTTAACAATGAATGAACCCATTAGTATTGAGTTATATTAGATTGATATTCCTCTGCTCATGTGGGTTTTGTATAATTATTTGACTGATTTGGTCTTGTTCACAGAGGCATAAAGTTGACTGCAGTTCTCCTGAGCTCCAGCTTTTGATCCTCTGATGGAAGCATAAGTCACTTTATCATCACAGCGAACCTGAATGAACATCACAGTTGTTTCAACACACGATTATTACAGCATGTTGTTTGAGCTCAATTCATGAAGAACTGCATATAATCACACAAATCATGAAGAACTGCATATAAGAAGAAAATATACAAAAATCATGTTGAGAGAAGCTGGACAACATCGAGGAAGTGTTCGCTCACCTTGTTCTTTTTGCCTCGTTTTTTACTGAACGCAACGACGTCAGTATAAGTCACATCATCTGTCTGCTCCTAAACATCAATGGAAATATGGACAAATCAAGCTATTAAATGACATTCATCAATAATATTTTACTCAGGTTCTGCAAATGTTCAGGTAATATATGTGTAAAACGTGTGTCCTGGCAATTTCAACCTTCAACCTCAAAAATCAACCTTGGGAGAGCTGGAGAAACTTAACTTCAGCCATGAGTCAAAAATATTATGGCCTCCTTACTTGGTATTATGCAAGCCATTTCATGCCAGCCTGTCACTGGGTCTAACATTGACAGTATATGAGGCACAATGTGGTAAGGGCACCACAAATGGCTTAATGCAAAACCCCCACAAGATATGGAGGACATGCTGTAACTCGCCTACTCTCCCATCATGATTGACAACGGGGAAAACGGTCGCTATCTCAGACTGAGTACAGAAGCGAACTAAAATTGAGTGGAAGTACGAAGTCTGACGTAGTCAGGCTGCCAGGACACTAGATGGAGATGAACCACTATAGATTGAACACGTAATACGCATGTGCATGACCTTATCGTCTTCAGAGATTCAGGTTTTTGTTGTTTACATGGAGAGCGTTTTCAAAAACTTGCACTTTGAAACCCGTTTTCAAAACTTTGCATTTTCAGGGACCCAAAGCGTAGTTGTCATGTAAATGAACGGGCAAAACGCATAAAAACGTTTACGTTTTTAGTTGAAAACGGTGTCGTGTGAACAGCCCCTCAGACAAAGAACAGGTGAGCACACACTCAGACTGACGAGGACTCATCAACGACTAAACGAGAGGGCGTGGACACTGGAAACTAGGAGGCGGGACAAGAGGAACACATGGCCAACACAAATAAAGACAGAGCCATGTGCTCAAACACAACACAGACAGAGACAGATTAAACTAAGACAAGACTGACAGAACTGTCTGCTGAGAACCCTGACATTTTATAATCTGAGTAATAAGAGTGTCATATTTCAGAGTCAGTCCTTATGAACATTAATAACTCATGGATCAACCTGCAATACTTACCACAGAGTCACCAGTCCCTCTTCTGTTGCCTGAAACATAATGTCACGGGAAAGTTTATGATCAAACACACACACAGTCTCTAATGCAGACGACAATCAGTTTTTAAAAGAGTCTAGAAGAATCTAGTGCTGTAGAATAGAAACATTATTTTTGTTAACTCATTGATTTCTCTTCACTTTTAGAGAAAGAAAGTTGTCTAAATTACATATTTATTTTATCAGATGTTTTTGTCTGTTGTTACAAAATATGAAAAACTCACCCGCTCTTTTTTTACGAATCACCCAGAGAATAAGAGCCAGAAGGAGAAGAGCGAATGAAGCGACAACAACAACCACAATCACAGTCACTGAGAGAGAGAGAGAGTATAGAGAGACACATTCAGCAGGACTATATTACTGTGTTTAACCAAATACATAAAAATGGCATATTTAATAGCATAATTATCTTTATTTATCATGTCAATTGATGCTTGTGATGATGATTTTATAGAAATTGATATGTATTAAAAGCCATCTGTACACTAACAGACTGTACCTCATATGTTCACTAAATGAATGTGACATGATTGTTTAGGATTGTCTGGATGAGAATGATGTGTCTGACATTTAATGACAGTTACTTTTTACATTACGGTATTAGTTTTCATGTTTATATGTTGCTGGTGATGTACAAGAGAATGGAATTAGAAAGTGATGACGATTACAAATTAAACATGGCTTGAGTCAAAATCTGTGATCAGCTGCTCGAACAACGAGTCGGTCAAATGAGGATGATGTTCACACACACCTGGATTCAGAGAGTTTTCTGTGTTGTCTGGAGTAAGTGCTGTTGCTGTAGTTGCAGTTACAACTGTTAAAAACAAAATGGAAATAGAAATATATAATATTTTACTGCATGAACATAATATCAAAGAAAAGTGCTGAAAGAAAAGTTATGTTCAAAATATCAGAGATCGTTGTTTCCCCGCCTCCTCAGACTCCACGCTCACACCGGTTTCCAGTTTGAGGACATGCAACAGAACGAGTGCAATTGACAATGAAGCCGAGGACTTACACACTGTAAGTGGATGAGTTTATTTATCCGTGTTTTAATAAGCTCTTGTTCATAGAGATGTTTAGATGGATACCGAGACTTTTAGGTTGTGTAGAATCTGCTATCTCTGACCCAGTTTGTTTGATGGCTACGATACATGTTTGTGTTTTCCTGCTATCTGGCATCCCGGGGTGTGGGAACACTATTGGCTGAACTGTCAGTGGGCGGAGTCACACAGACCAAAACAAAAACAGACTAAATATAAATAATAATTAAATAACTAGCAGTAGAAGTGTTTTTCAGAGAAACGAGTAGAGTGAAAAAAGTTACAGCACCTTTAATACTGACGTCCTCTGAGGTAATTTTCACTACAATATTCCCCCCACCCCCTTGTTGAGGCTGCAACCCGATTGGTCCCTATCCCTAAACTCCGCCCCCTCCGCCCTCCGCCAGCAAGTAGTCCAGAGAGTTGTTTATATCTGCACACTAACAGACTGTAACTCATATGTTCACTAACATATACAGGTTGCTGTAGTTGATGTTACAACTGTTAAAAACAAAATGGAAACAGAAATATGTAATTTTGTATATTTTAACGCATGAACACAATATCAAGGCATTTATTTTACAAACTGCTGTATGTTTAATAAATCCTCACTATGGGTCCATTCACACACCCGCGCAATACAGCGCCAGGCGAGACGCAAGTGTGTTTTGCTAGTTTCAGCCCCACAGTTTTCATTTTCACGTCCTGACACGTTGTTTAAATAGCAAATGCATTTGTGCCCATCGGTGCGCCCATGGGCTGCTGGTCTATATGAACGAGCACAAGGTGTGTGTTCAGGCGCATTATCGGTGTGTTGCCATTTTGAGGAACTGAAACAGACTGAGCCATTGACCAACTGAAACCTGCTCTAAAGTCAATGGTGCAATATTTTTATTTTGTTATTTAAAGAGGGACCACAACGCGCATACACTTATTACACACACTCTGCTTATCAAACGCACAGGGACGTGCAGCAGTCAATGCCAAAAAAAAAGGATTATAATGTAAAAGATTATTATTGTGTACATAAAGATATGGTGAATCCGGCTTGTCCCGTATCACTGTAAAAAAAAGTGTAATTTTACAGGTAATTGTCTGTATTTTTTTACAGAATTTTACCGTTTTGTCCAGACTGATCTCATGAAATGGCGTATGTATGACATGCCAATTCGTATTTCCATTTTTGGCGTGTTATCAACACGCATAATCGCTTTTCAGCGTGTTTATCAACGCCGTTGATTTACATTACATTACTGTATATAAATATATATGACCTACCCCAACCGCGTCCCTAAACCTACCCATCACTCGGGTTAATACCATTTATGAGTGTTCCCCTACCATCCTAGGAAAAAAAAATATTGCTCCCCAGATGTAGATATACATTTTCCTCCGTTTCACTCGGACATTTAACGGCGTACACATACACGCGGAATCACTCGGACGTTTAATGGCGTACACATACACGCGCGTGGACATACACGCGGAAAGCTCAAAATGCGTATAATAACATGACATCATGACTTTGCGTAAACACACACGCCACTTTCAAGTCAAGTGGCGTGTATGTTTATGCAAAGTCATGATGTCATGTTGATTTTACAGCAAATATCTGTAAAATAAAAGGCATTTGCTGTAATTTAAAGGTCCATTGTTAAATTTACAGGTAATTGCTTGTATTTTGGTTTTACAGCAATTTTGCGTTTTTTAAAAGGAACTTGTCTGTATTTTTACAGAGTTATGTGTAATTTTACAGAAATTATTAAGTAATATTTTACAGATTTTTTCTGTGAAATTAGAAAACAAAGAAAAGAAGGTATAACTGCGGAAATCAGCATCTATTCAATATGTTTTCCTTACAGATTATTAAGCATGTGGGGGTTAAAGTGATTTTATTTCATTGTCTTATTCTGCCATAATTTCATGTATATTTTATGAATATTTTTCCAAATCTCCGTTGCTTCACATTCAGGGCTTTGTGTGTGTGTGTGTGTGTGTGTGTGTGTGTGTGTGTGTGTTTGAGTGCGCGCGCGCGATGACGCAGATTCAAATTCATTTCCGCTGTTTACTCCCGCCCACAACGGTTAACGTTAGCTGATCAGTCGAGTTTGGGCAAGTGGGAGATTTGAATTCAGTCTACTCTCGTGAAGTGGATTGTGAGATCAACAGTGGTTCAAAGCAATCATATTCGTCAAGAGCAGCCGTGAGCAGGAGTTCTGTAACCTCTGTTGTCAGTCAGTCCGTTTGGATTCTTCGGAAATAACGCCCTTTTCAGTGAGCCTTGTTCGTCACAGCGGACATCATGCCAACCGATCACCGGCTGAGGTAAGAGTCTCATTATACTAACGTTACATGTGAACGATATTTTATATAACATTTGTGTTAAGTTTATAGTTTTCAAGCTAACGTTAGCATTCTTAAATGATGTTCAATTAACTGGCGAGAGCTGGAGGGCAAAACACTGAAAATGTAGCATCATGCGTCTTTACATTTTCCATCTGTTTTAAGAAAGATAAGTTAAACCCACATCTCAAAAGACCTAAACGAGCTTTCGTAGACTTGTTATACATATCAAAGTCTGTTTAATTGTGTATAAAATCTTCGTTAATACGCGATAGTATGTCAGTAAATCAATATCTTAAATGGCGGGACATTTTGAAACACCGTCTGGAAGCTGAAAACTCTTCTCTTAAAAAATATCCTCGGTTTTAATTATAGTAAAATTATAGTAACCACGTTTTTGGCGGATTTTTATAACCATTTTTTTTTGTAATTTAATATTTTTATTCATTTTCAATTTTTTTTCCCCCAAGATACAATAACAACAACAATTTGTGCAGTTACATTACTTCCAGTAATTGCATTAAACATAAGTAATATACACCACACATACCTTAACTACAAAACCCCCCTCCCTCCCTCCCTCCCTCCCTCCCACTTCCCTCCCTCCCACTTCCCTCCCTCCCACTTCCCTCCCTCTTCCCTCCCTCCCACTTCCCTCCCTCCCTCCCTCCCACTTCCCTCCCTCCCTCCCTCCCTATGGGGCACACAAGTTAGACCAGAGACATGATCAAGATTACAAATTAAACCTAACGGGTTACCACAAATGGAAGATACAAAAAGTCATAACAATAGCTTCTTTACATCCCCTGCAGCCTTTTCCCACATCACCAACGTTTTTAGCTTGACATTATTAATACGGGCTGATGACCACTCCAGGTAGATCACCTCGAGAAGAGTTTGAAGCCATTGTTTTATTGATAATCGGTGCGGAGGAAGCCACCTCAGAATAACTATTTTTTTCGCTGCAGTCAAACCAGCCAACCAAAGTTTACGCTCTATCTCAGTGATCTTAAACCTGGAATCGTCATTTAGAAGAAGCAGCGCCGGCTCCAGAGAAAACTTCTTCCCCACCAGAACAGTCATTTTATCCACAACTTTGCCCCAAAATCTTTGTACATCTGGGCACTCCCATAGGACATGTAGTAATGTGCCCATAGTGCCCTGACTACAAAATGTACAGAAGGGGTTGGGCACTAGACCTAATAAATATCTTTTACGTGGTGTCAGGTAGGTCCTATGGCAGATTTTGTAGTGGATTAATTGGTGATTTGGATTTTTAGAAGACTCAAATACATTATTCCACACCACCTCCCAATTAATGGTCTCAGTTCCAAGAGGTATATCCACCTCCCACGATCTATACCCAGGCAATTCTGTAGTGATGTATGCCATGAGATTGTTATAAATGAATGAGACCGTTTTCCTTTGGGGTGCTCTTTCCATAAGAGACACTATAGGATGAATCTTTAATGCAGACCCCCAGGGAACCTTAAGAGAATTAAGTGCTGACCTTACCCTAAAATAGAGAAATTGTGAATGTCTTGGAATATCAAAGTGGGACATTAGAGCAGGAAAATCTAAAATAGAATTTTGCCCTGAGATATCCCCCAACGTCCATATCCCATATTGAGCCCACAGTTGAGAAGTGAATGGTTTACCACCTGTCAATAAATTGATATTGTGCCAAATAGGAGAGTGTTTATGCCATTTCAGTTTGAAGTCTACGTATTTCTCAAAATTTTTCACAATTTGTAATGTATACGAAATAATTGGTCCAAATTCTGAATAGCACTTCTTATGTTTCAAACCAGAGAAAATCACATCCCGCAGCCTAAATGGGTGCACCAGTTCCTGTTCTAACATTTTCCAAGGTGACACTAATTCCGCATCAAGCCAGTATTTTAAAGAACGTAATATAAAGGCCCAATGATACAGTTTGAAATTCGGGCACGCCCATCCACCCTGAGATTTATCCCGTTGTAATGTTGACCATTTAATGCGCGGCTTCTTCCCATTCCAAGTAAATTTTTTAAGCATTGAATCAAGTTTTTGCCAGTAGCCTGTCGGGGGTGATATTGGAATCATAGAACTAATAAAATTTATACGTGGAAGAATATTCATTTTGATTGTAGCCATGCGGGCAGGCATGGACGATGGGAATGCTGCCCATTTCACTAGGTCATTCTCGACTTTTTTCAAAATAGATGAGTAATTATTCCTAGCTATTGCATGGATACTGGGACTAATTTCAACACCTAAATATGTGGCCTTTTGCGCCACTGGTATACGGGATTGGATATTTAATTTCTTCAGATCCGTATTCAACAACATTAAAATTGATTTGGAATAGTTAAGCTTATAGCCAGAAAGTGTACCAAAGTGTTCTATAATGTTTAGAACATTCGGAAGGGATTGCTGTAAATCCGCAAGATAAATAAGTGTATCATCCGCGTACAATGAAACGGAGTGTAATGTGGACCCTAATTTAACTGGAGCTACTAAGGTACTTTGACGTATGTATTGGGCTAATGGTTCGAGTGATAAATTAAAAATGGAAGGAGATGCTGGGCACCCCTGTCTGGAACCACGACAAATACTGAAGAGATCAGAAAGGTGCCCAGCTGTAACAACCCTTGCTGAGGGATTAGAATATAGTACTTGTATCATTTTAATAAAATTTGGGCCAAATTTGAATTTTTCTAGTACGTTCCACAAATATCTCCATTCCAGGCGATCAAACGCTTTTTCAGCATCAAGAAATAAAAGTCCACAAGGTAGTTCTGTCTTTTTGGTTTCCGAGATAATATGTAGAAGCCGCCGGACATTATCTGAAGCTAGCCGCCCTTTAAGAAAACCAGTCTGATCTAAATTTATTAACTTCCCAGTAACCTTATCCAGACGCATGGCAATAACTTTGGAATAAATTTTTATATCTGCATTAATTAAAGAAATAGGGCGATAGCTTGAGCAATTCTGGGGGTCCTTCCCTGGTTTATAGATTACCGAAACAAGTGCTGTATTGAGATCCCTGTGGAAGAAGCCCTTTTCTATAGCTGAATTAATAGTATCTAGCCAAATAGGTCCTATAATATCCCATAATTCCAGATACAGCTCCACAGGTAACCCGTCAATTCCTGGTGAGCGCCCCCTATTGGTTAATTTAACCGCTGTATGTAATTCCTCTAGCGTTATGGGGATATCCAAGTCCTTGGATTCATTGTCCGATAACTCAGGTAAATTCAGGTTGTCAAAGAATGAATCAAATAAGTCCTGCGAGAATCGTTCGTCCGAAGAGTAGAGGTTCTCAAAAAATGATTTAAATGAATTATTAATGTCGGCTGTTTTGGTAACCAATCCGTTCACTGGACAATTTATAGAAGGAATATTAAATTGGTTTTCTTGTTGTTTTAATGTTAATGCAAGGAGACGGCTTGGTTTACTACTATCAGTGTAATATTTGTGTTTGGTGATATGCATCATGAATTCAGCCCGTTGCCTCAGTATATTATCTAGTTCTGCCCTCACAGCCCTAAGCTTTATTGCTACCTGATTACTATAGTTGTCCTTAAGCTCCCTCTCTAATTTGCAGCAAGCCTGTTCCATTTGAGTAATCTTTTGTGTTCTGCTCCGATTAAGATAAGATGAAAAACTAATTGCATTTTGGCGCAGAAAGCCTTTGATTACTGACCAAACAATCGCTTTGTCTGAAACTGAGTCTTTGTTAATATTAATAAATTCCACTAGTTTGGGCTTAACTTGTGCAAGGTATTTTTCATTTCTCAACAGAGTTGTATTAAATCTCCACCTAGACGATTTACCTTGTAAAAAGTCAAAATTAAATAAAGTCATAATTGCATTATGGTCAGAAATAGTACGAGGTAAGAAAACCATCTTATCTACAGTTGCAATCAAATCTGGTGTGGATAACATGTAATCTATTCTTGAGAACATCTTATGATAGGGGGAAAAATAAGTATAATCTCTGGCTGTAGGGTTCTGAAGCCTCCATATATCAACCAGGTTTATATCTTTGACAAAGTTCTTTAAAGCCTCAGAAGATAAAGCTTGTGCACGTGTAATGGATGGATTAGATCTATCTAAATTGCAATCAAAGAACGTATTCATATCCGATCCTATAATAAGTGAATAATTAGACAAACTTAACAACTCTTTGGTCATCCAAGGAAAATAGGATGAGTCAAAAATCGTGGGGGCATAAATGCTTATAAAAGCTATTTTTTTACTCTGAATAGAGACCCCGCAATAGGCCAATCTCCCTGAGTTGTTAGAGTTAACCTTCTCAATAACCAAATTAAGTTTGCGTTTCATTAATACCATAACTCCTTTAGTCTTAGAGCCATCCCCCGAGGACGCCACCACTTTATAATGTTTATTCTGCATGCGATGGACACAAGCTGGTTGTAAATGAGTTTCAGATAGGAGAGCCACATCAACATTTTTCCTTTTCAGAAAATCTAGGACTTTTGTTCGCTTATACGGTAAATTTAAACCTCTAACATTGAGGGACAATACAATGTAATTAGTCATCCTGATAACCTCTAACCAAAATGCATTGTAATCCTGATATAAAATAAAAAATACAATTGTTCTGTATGAACCCCAAACCCCCCACCCCCTTGTGATAAACACTTGACTTCCTTGGTTCTATCCTCAACTTATCTACTCTCACTGGGAGAGCTATCCGAGCATTAAATCTTAACATATAATGCCAAAATGCCAATATAATCCAGTAATATATGGTGGGAGCGATATAATATAAACATATACCTAAAAAAAAAAAAAAAAAAAAAAAATTACAATGAAATTAAGATATGTTATCAATAATATTAAACCAGAATAATATTGCGCTTTATAGTGCCTCTTCAAATTGAAAAATAGGGTAAAATACAAATGAGTACACATTGGCATGTGGCGTCCCACTAAGTGTGTAACTAAACACATTGATTATGATTAAATCAGTTCTGAGAGAGGGGCACTTGCAGAGTTCGATTATCTACACTCTGCCCCCAGAAGCGACAAGAGACATTCAACATTCACATTCCAACTGAGTGTAGTCCCCTAGATTAAAGTCATGAAAGTCATTGTAATAAGGACCCCCTGTGGACGATATCAATCCTGTCATTTTTAAATGTGTACCTCCTGTCCAGTCATCACCAACTCAGTCCTTTTTTGAGCCGAGGTGTTGATTGTAGAAAGTTTCAGCAGTCTCTGCAGAGCTGAATGAATGCCGAGATCCCTCAAAGTACACCACCAGCGTTGCAGGGTATCGTAGGCTGAACTTAACCCCCTTCTCATAAAACTGTGATTTTACCTTCTTGTAGGCGCTGCGCTTGGCCGCCAGCCGAGCACTCAGATCCGGGGAAGATAAAGATTTTCCTGCCCTCGTAAAAGAGCTGACGCTTTTGTATAGCCAGTTGCAGGACGCGCTCTCTCTCCTGAAAGCGGTGGAAGCAAAGGATGAACGGCCGCGGGTTTGCGTCAGGGCTCGGTTTAGGTATCGGCGCTCTGTGACATCTTTCCAGCTCCGGGGCTTTTGACAAGCTGTCATCATTCAGCACTTTGACCAAGAGTTCAGACATGAACTTCAAAGGACACTTCCCCCGCTCGCTGTCCTCCGCGACGCCGATGACCCTGAGATTCGTACGCCTTTGCCTATTTTCATACCCGTCCAACAAGTCCTTCAGACCGTTGTTTTCTTTCGTGAGGTCCCGCACAGAGGACTTCAGCTCCGCCACGGATGATTCCAGTGTAGAGATCCGGTCACTGTGGTCTGTAAGCACGTCCTCCGCCTCATTAAAGCGAAATTCGTACGACTCCACTTGTTGTTTAACAGCTTCTAGTGTATTTTGAATCGGTGAGAGCGACATCTTTATCAATTTTGTCAGCTCGTCCGTGATGTTATTTCGGTTCTTTTCCAGTTCCTCCACCAACATGGCTAGCGTTAATTGCTCAGCCGCCATGGAACGCGTTGTTGTACGTCCCTCTTCAATGCTTTTGTTCGAAACCTTGTCCTTTCTGTTTTTATCTGACATCCCAAATAATTGTTCAGAAACGGAAAACCATTAGTGAAAGGTTATAGTCACTTTATAGGCGTAAATTTATAAGTAAAACACCATTTGCTCGGGAGCTCTCCTCTACACGTTCACTATATCACGCCATCGACCGGAAGTCACCGGAAGTTTATAACCATTTTTAATAACCACAGTTATACTACTAATAGGCCTACCATGTTTGTTTGTTTTTTTGCTTTTTCTTTGTGGTTAAACCATAGTTCCCTATCGTACGGTCACTACGACGTACGTCGTGGTGAACGACGAATAGGAATCTCGCTAGAGAGGCCAATCTACTTCGAGTGAAACTAAACGAGCCAATGCATATTGGCGTGCAATCATTTGCATCAGCTGTGCAGCCTCACAGCGCGGGTATTTAACAAGCAGCTGGTGTGATTGCACTTCAGTTTTTTGCTTCGGAGCCAAGCGTTTCGATGCTGTTTAATCTACTGAGTGATCAAACAACGAGCAAGCTCTTCAAGATGATCTCTCGTGTCTGGTGCGGGCGATACAGCGCAGCAGCGGGGTCGACTTTCTTTTTCTCTCTCTTTTTGTTTTTGTGTTTCTGACTGAGCAAAACAAAAAAGCTGTTTTCACAGCTGGTAACGGTGCGCCAAGAGCGCTGAATAGCCGTTCTTATGGCTGGTAAGACCGCCGTGAAGAGAGACAGCGCACGTCAGGTTGCATATTCCTGTCTGTGTCCGCTGCGACCGTTCCCCTGCGTGCTTCAGTACCTAGGAGAGTATTTCCCTGAAAGAGCTTACATGGGTGTGAGTGGCGTCTTTCTAAAGATGACATTCCACCCGTGTGTTTCTGGTTGCGGTCGTTTCCTGTCCTCACTGACGGCCACGATCACTGTCTCGCATGCCTGGGAAACATGTGAGACTGTGTTCGTGGGTGGTTCATGTTCTCGCACGGGAACATGACCACGTCTTCTTTCTCCGGAAAGTTGAGTCCCCTCTGTTGTTGGCCAGCCGCTGCTGTGTGTAAAAGCACAGCTGCAGGTCTGCTCGACACTCTGGGGGACCATGAGCGAGAGCGTTCGCGGGGAAAACCCGACGGATCTCTCGCTCCTCAGCGTGTCGTGTGCCGTCGAGCTGCCGGGCTGCAGCGCGGGTTGTCACGGCAACCCAGCGCTCGCTCGGCGCTCTAGGTGCGCGGTCTCCTTGTCTATTCTCTGTTGTAGCGCCCTCCCTGGTGGCCACCAGGAGAGGTCTACTTCAGTAAAATGGCTTGGGTGATCTGAGAGCTGAGGGCTTCTCCTCCGGGGAACCAACCCCCTAGGGCCCCTCCCTCTCTAGCGCATCACAAGCTGTGCAGCTTATGGATGAGATTGCTGGTCCTTCAAAATTGGAGGAACCTAGCGTTTCATTCAGGGCTCCAGCTGAGGGCAGATGTCGATTGCTGCATCGGAGAGAGGGCCTGTTTGTTCTGGAAATGAGGGTATGCTGAGTTCCCACTGTAATAGTGTGTGTGCTTATGCTGAATCAGATTCAGAACTGACAGCCATGCTTTCCCGGGTCTTTCTCGGATGTGCATTGAAAACTTAGGAGTATGGAGCTATATTGGTGCCAAAATATGGAACGCCAAAAGTGCCAAATTCTGTTAAGTTTTCACCTCTCTCGCTACCCTCGTTGGTGGGGTGGCTGTGCCTCTGGCGAGCCACCTCTGCCCTGCATGCGAGGCCAAGGCACTCTTATTGCACGAGGGTAGTTCTGAGCCGGAGTTGAGCTGCACTTGTCGACTGACCGTGTTCAAGTCACAGCGCAGGCCCTCGGCCAGACGATGTCCACCTTGGTGGTCCAGAAGCGCCCCTGGCTGTCCTTGCAGAGGTGCGAGACGTCGTCAAAGTACGCTTTCTCGATGCTCCCATCTCACAAGGTGGCCTTTTCGGCGACACTGTTGAGAATTGGCCCAGCAGTTCTCCGCAGTCAGCAGCAGACTGAAGTGCTTCCCCAACGTACCACCAGAGTGCCTCGTGGGCTGCCCCTCAGTCTACTTGTCGCCAAGGTTGTCATCCCCTGCAAAAAATAAATAAATAAAAATAAAAATAAAAACACTCCGACACAGCCTGCTCTACTGTGTCCGCTGCAGGAGGATGACACCGCCCGTCTCAGCCACTGTTTAAGTGGTCGGTGAAACAATCACCCCTGAGATGGGTGACCCGGAGATGGATGGAGCTGCTCTTTTCTGGTGGAGGGCCGGGGAACGAATTTTTTGAGTGTTCCACCACTGGAGTCACAGTGGTACCCAAATTCTCAAAAAAAAAAAAAAAAAGAGCAGTTCTTCTGTCCCTGGGTCTGAAGAGGGCCAGGAGAGCAGTGGGAGGACAGAATCCTCACCACTCTCATCCGCCTCTTCTATCGCCAGCAGGCAACAGTGTGCGGTTCGAGAATGCAACCAAGCTGCCTCCTGCACCTCCTGCCTCGTGGAATCAGGTAAGTGTTGCACAGCACACTCAGACTCCGCTACGGGCCGCCTCCCAGAGAGAGCCTTCCGAGCTGAGCCCTGTCTTCCACCTCGCTGCCCCACTCCGGGTAAGTCTACGGTCCCTTTGGTCCCGCTTGTACGGTCTCTGCGAGCCTGGCTAGCGCTCCCCAGTCCGTCTTGCTGGCTTATTTGGACCATCAGGCTCGGCTATGCGATTCAGTTCGCCCGGCGTCCCCCAAGTTTCGGGCCATCCACTCCACTACAGTGAGAGCAGCCGATGCCCATGTCTTGCGCGTGGAGATCGCAGTCCTACTGGCGAAGGACGCGATAGAGCCGGTCCCTCCAGCCGATATGAGGTCAGGGCACTACAGTCCCTACTTCATTGTACCCAAGATAGGTGGTGGGTTACGACCGATCTTGGATCAGTGAGTTTGAATTGGAGCCTTCACAAGCTACCGTTCAAAATGCTCACGCAGAAACGCATTTTCGAATGCATCCGTCCCAGAGATTGGTTTGCAGCGATCGACCTGATGGACACGTACTTTCATGTCTCGATTCTTCCTCGACACAGGCCGTTTCTGCGCTTTGCGTTCGAGGGTCGAGCATATCAGTACAAGGTCCTGCCCTTCGGGCTGGCCCTGTCTCCCCGTGTCTTCACGAAAGTCACGGAGGGGGCCCTTGTTCCCATGAGAGAACAGGGCGTTCGCATCCTCAACTATCTTGATGACTGGCTCATACTAGCACACTCTCGAGATCAGTTATGCGAACACAGGGACCTCGTGCTCAGGCACCTCAGCCAGCTGGGCCTTCAGGTCGACTGGGAAAAGAGCAAACTCGCCCCCGTGCAGAGGTTCTCTTTTCTCGGTATGGAGTTGGATTCGGTCGTTCAGACAGCGCGCCTCACAGAGCAGCGCACTCGGTCGGTGTTGAACTGCTTGAACACGTTCTAAGGCAGGACAGCGGTCCCACTGAAATTCTTTCAGAGGCTCCTGGGGCATATGGCAGCGGCAGCAGCGGTAACTCCGCTCGGCCTGCTCCATATGAGACCGCTTCAGCACTGGCTTCATGGCCGAGTCCCGAGATGGGCGTGGCATCACGGCACTCACCGGGTGGCAATCACTCCGGAGTGCCGCCAGACCTTCAGTCCGTGGTCAGACCCCTCGTTCCTTCGGGCAGGAGTCCCCTTGGAACAGGTGTCCAGGCATGCTGTGGTTTTCACAGATGCCTCTGCCACGGGCTGGGGTGCCACGTACAACGGGCATGCAGTGTCAGGGGTGTGGACGGGCCCCCAACTGCATTGGCACATCAACTGCCTCGAGTTGCTAGCAGTACGTCTCGCTCTGAGCCGCCTGAAAAGGCCGCTACAGGGCAGAGACGTGCTGGTCCGTACGGACAACACTGCGACCGTTGCGTACATCAACCGTCAAGGTGGTCTACGCTCCCGTCGCATGTCGCAACTCGCCCGCCATCTCCTCCTTTGGAGTCAGAAGCATCTGAGGTCGCTTCGAGCCATGTATGTCCCCGGTGTGCTCAACCGTGTGGCCGACGAGCTATCACGAGCTGTGCTCCCGGGAGAATGGCGACTCCACCCCCAGGCGGTTCAGCTGATCTGGAGAGAGTTCGGAGAGGCTCAGGTAGACCTGTTTGCCTCCTCAGAGACCTCCCACTGCCGGTTGTTTTACTCCCTGACCGAGAGAACACTCGGCACGGATGCACTGGCACACAGCTGGCCCCGGGGCCTCCGCAAATATGCGTTTTCCCCAGTGAGCCTACTTGCACAGACCCTGTGCAAAGTCAGGGAGGACGAGGAGCAGGTCCTTCTGGTGGCTCCCTATTGGCCCACCCGGACTTGGTTCCCAGAACTTATGCTCCTCGTGACAGTCCCTCCCTGGCCCATTCCTCTGAGGAAGGATCTTCTGACTCAGAGACGGGGCACCCTTTGGCACCCGCGTCCGGACCTCTGGAAACTCCATGTCTGGTCCCTGGACGGGACGCGGAGGTTCTAGGTGACTTACCCCCAGAGGTACTTAACACCATCACTTCTGCGCTAGCGCCGTCTACGAGACGTGCGTACGCCTTGAAGTGGAACCTGTTCGTCGAGTGGGTTCCTCCCGCAGAGAGGACCCCCGAAGATGTTCGATAGGGTCAGTGCTTTCCTTCTTGCGGCAAGGGTTGGAGCGAAGGCTGTCTCCCTCCACCCTTAAAGTACATGCTGCTGCTATTTCAGCATATCATGACCACACAGATGGCAAAACAGTTGGGAAGCACGACCTGGTCGTCAGGTTCCTTAGGGGGGCGAGACGATTAAATCCTCCTCGTCCCCCCTCCATACCCTCTTGGGACCTTTCCCTGGTGCTCCGAGCACTTCAGGATGCTCCCCTTGAGCCTTTGCAGTCAGCAGACTTAAAGCTTCTCTCCTTGAAGACTTTGCTGCTGATTGCACTGGCCTCGATCAAGAGGGTAGGGGACCTGCAAGCATTTTCGGTCGACGAATCGTGCCTAGAGTTCGGGCCGGGTGACAACCATGTTGTACTGAGACCCCGGCCTGGCTATGTGCCCAAGGTTCCTACCACTCCCTTTAGAGATCAGGTAGTGAACCTGCAAGCGCTGCCCCTGGAGGAGGCAGACCCAGCCCTGGCTTTGCTCTGTCCCGTTCGCGCTCTGCGTATGTACGTGGACAGAACCCAAAGCGTCAGGACCTCAGACCAGCTCTTTGTCTGTTATGGAGGCCAGCAGAAGGGAAAGGCTGTCTCCAAGCAGGGGATGGCCCACTGGATAGTGGATGCCATCGCCTTGGCTTATGAAGCTCAAGGCGTGCCCT
This sequence comes from Scardinius erythrophthalmus, assembly GCF_964197995.2. NCBI lineage: Eukaryota > Metazoa > Chordata > Actinopteri > Cypriniformes > Leuciscidae > Scardinius > Scardinius erythrophthalmus. Next base: position 15,264,317 of record NC_138221.1, read on the forward strand.
GCCCGCTCAGGTTGCATGCACACTCCACGAGAGGCGTTGCATCCTCTTGGGCGCTGGCACGTGGCTCCTCGCTAACAGATATCTGTAGAGCTGCGGGCTGGGCGACACCTAACACGTTCGCTAGATACTATAGCCTACGTGTAGAGCCCGTGTCCTCCCGTGTTTTCACCCTAAACGGGTAGAAACACTGTGAGTACCGGCTCTGTCGGCTTGCTGCACCCTACTGTGCACCCTTATTGCTCCAGAGTCAAAACCTGTCGAGTCCTCCAAACACCCTCGGCCCGGACGTGGCGGAGCGTCCGGTGCCAGGCCTTTATCCGCTGAATCCTTGAGAACCGGGTCTAGGCTGGGTCCCATATGTGTGACCCTACAGGGATCCCATATGTGTATATCTTCCACGGCTGCTCCTAAACGGAAGCCTGTGTCTTTCCCTTGGGCTAAGTCACCCATTATTCATATGCAGTACAACCCTTGGGTTAGTCCATATGTCTTTTCCCACATAACTCTTCTTAAGAATGTGGTTCCCGCAGCGTTCCCCTCCCTCAGTTCGGGCACGCTTTCCCAGTGTTATCCAATATCTCACTGTATGGGTTATCACGGAACAACAGTGTGGATACTCTTGGTGTAAGCCCTCTCCTATCGTCCTTACAGGCAAGAAGGTGTTGAGGCTTGCTCAGGGCGCTGGATGGGGTGCAGCAGCTGTGGCACTTTGGTAGGGATTCCTATTCGTCGTTCACCACGACGTACGTCGTAGTGACCGTACGATAGGGAACGTCTCGGTTACATATGGTAACCCTCGTTCCCTGAGGGAGGGAACGGAGACGTACGTCCCGTCGCCACATCTGCTGCGACCCGCCGGGGCAGCCAGCTCACCGGCTCGGCTCCTCAGCAAAAAACTGAAGTGCAATCACACCAGCTGCTCGTTAAATACCCGCGCTGCGAGGCTGCACAGCTGATGCAAATGATTGCACGCCAATATGCATTGGCTCGTTTAGTTTCACTCGAAGTAGATTGGCCTCTCTAGCAAGATTCCTATTCGTCGTTCACCACGACGTACGTCTCCGTTCCCTCCCTCAGGGAACGAGGGTTACCATATGTAACCGAGACGTTAATTTTCGTAAGGGTTAACGTGGCTATCAAGACCGTTAAGAAAACGAATTCAGTAAATACTGTACTTGTTGATGATACAGGAAAGCACATGAGACTAGAATATGAACACAACATGATAAATTGCATATTCTGGCTGCATCTGCTTGCCAACACGTAGCTAGAATGCATTGCATACATATGTGAGGCTTATAAAATAAAAGTTGATAGAATGTTCTGATGAAGAAATGAACTTATCTACACTTTGGATGGCCTGGGGTCATCATAGTAGCCTTTTTCATAGGATACTTTTGATCATTGGTTATGACAATTGCATTGATCCAGATGAACAGACAGTTACACCCCTAACGTTAGGTGTCTCAGCTCAAAACTTCACTGTTAGCCTTTCCTGCTCAGATTCCAGATCATAGTCAGTTGAGGTTTTGCATTCGTCTCAGTGGAACATATTCTGACATGTGTAAATGTTATACTGAGTTGTTAAAATTTTTTTTTTTTTTTTTTTGTGATTTCAGGTCAAGTGGAAAGCAGAATGATCATGGCAAACAAGGTATGGGAAGAAGTAATTTAAAATATTGTAATGGCCGAGTTTTCTGATTCCATATGATTGCACTAAAAGTGGCAGAACATTTAATTTGTTTTATACTGTATTTTCCCATGTGAATATTCATTTGATCCTTGTGGACCCCACTGGAGCTGCACAAGGTTTGGTTTTGCTACAGTAAGACCACAATTGTGTTAGATTCCACTCATCTAATTAATTTTTATTTTTTATTTTTGTAGTGTAACTAGGCTCTGTCATTTAGAAACATGACTTTTCCTATCACTTAATGACACATATCTTTACCTTTCATTCCAGCCAGAGGATCTGACGGTTATCTCAGCCTACCTGATGGAAAATTCTTGCTGGATGAATGACCTTCACCTTCAACTGAACCTTGCCAAGACAGAACTGCTTATGGTTTCAGCCAAACCATCCTTGCTGTGTGATCCTGCTGATTTGCCTTATACAACACCAGAAAGATCCGGCCCTTCCTATCGGAGCCACACAACTCCTTGTTTAAGCTCTTGTTCTATCCAGACTGGACTATTGCAGGCCCTCCAGCATCAGTCAAACCTCTGCAACTGATCCAGATGCTGCAGCAAGACCTAAACTCACTGCTTCAGATATATGTGTCTCCAGAAGCTTGTGTTCTGCAAATGAACGGCGCCTTGTGGTGCCATCATCCCAGAGAGACACAAAATCACTTTCACTGACCTTTCCCTGGTCTGTTCCCTGCTGGTGGGATGACCGGCGCAACTCAACACATTTTCAAGAAACCGCTAAAGATCCATATTTTCATAAACACTTGACCCAATAATACTAAATCTTTGTTTTAATAAAAAAAATTGTGCACTGTGCTACACTAACTGGGACTTGTTACTGCACTTGTTGTTTCTATTGTTCTCTTAATTTTAAGTCACTTTGGATAAAATGTAATTGTAAATGTTTAAAATAAGTTATATTAGAGTATAAAGGTATACAGCAATTGCCTTTTAATGTGGATATTTTTACATGTTCTAAATGATATACTAAGCCTGTATTTCCTATCATTCACGTATCTTGATGTTCAGTGTTTGTTTAATGAGTAATACTGTAAATGTGCTGGTATTCCGTACTTGTACGTTTAGTTCATTTAACAGAAATTGACTGTAAATTTGCTATTATTAAGTACTTAATTAGAGATTGTTCAAAGTTGTGAAACTGGATCTGCAAAAAAATTAAACTGTAAATATACAAACTTTGTATTTGAATTGATGTACTTATTACATTTTTATACATAACTACGGTGGCCCAGTAGTGCACAACACAACGAAATGTAAAAAGCAAACATAAGTTCACAACACAACGAAATAAAGCCACAACACAACGGAAACAAGCCACAACACAACGGAAAATCCACAACACAACGAAATAAAGCCACAACACAACGGAAATAAGACACAACACAACGGAAAATCCACAACACAACGAAATAAGGCCACAACACAACGGAAATGCTCCCGACCACTAGAGGGCTCTCGGAGCCCAGTAAAGTTAGTTTTCCAAGCCATTGTTCATTAGAGAGTCAGCAGTCTATAAAAATATATCAACACCACGATTAGTTTTAACAGTATGTAGCTAACCATTGTTTATCGACATTTATTAATTCAAAATCACCTACGTGCATTATAGCTGCATATTTATACTCTAGAATGCTTTGACGCGCTACCACAGCGCATTATCCCTGAGGGAACGTCTACCAATTCCTCCAAGTTGTTAAAACGTATAATTTGTTTTAATTAAAATTACTTTTAACATTCAAAAACAGACATATTCAAAATCCAAAGCTTGATTGTATTTGATAGTAGACTGACTTAATATGACTTTTATAATGACTTAATAATGACTTTTTTTCCAATACCCTTCATGTATTTACAGTAATTAACAATTATTTTTTTTAGGAAATTTCTGTAAAAGTTTTTTTTTCTTTTATCATGTTCCTAGTGACCAGACTGACTTATTATAGGTGGAATTGTGCCAATTCCTTCCTATTTCACCAAATGGTTTTTATTTTTATTTATCAAATTATATTATAATAAATTATACGTTTTAACCACTTGGTGGAATTGCCAGACGTGCCCTGCGCTGTGGAAGCGCGTCCAAGCATTCTCGAGTATAAATCAAATACGCAGCTATAATTCATGTAGGTTATTTTGAAGTAATATTTTATGTTGATATACACTGTTAAAACTAATCGTGGTATTTATATATAAAGACTGCTGACTCTAGAACAATGGCTTGGAAAACTAACTTTACTGGGCTCCAAGAGCCCTCTAGTGGTCGGGGGAGCATTTCCGTTGTGTTGTGGCTTTATTTCGTTGTGTTGTAGATTTTCCGTTGTGTTGTAGATTTTCCGTTGTGTTGTGGCTTATTTCCGTTGTGTTGTGGCTTTATTTCGTTGTGTTGTGGATTTTCCGTTGTGTTGTGGCTTATTTCCGTTGTGTTGTGGCTTTATTTCGTTGTGTTGTGGCTTGTTTCCGTTGTGTTGTGAACTTATGTTTGCTTTTTACATTTCGTTGTGTTGTGCACTACTGGGCCACCGTACATAACTTCATAGTTATTTTACACAGAAAAACTATATATTAAAAGATAATTACTGTAGATAGACAGAGCATTATTATAAAATAACTTTATAAAACCCTAAATTTACAGTTTAACCTTAAAGTTAAATGTTCTTTTTATGTAATTTGACATCATTTATCCGTTTTTCCACGGTTTAAAAAGCCATTATTAACAGTAATGTACTGTAATTTAATTAATTTTGACCGTAAAGTCAATTCTGTATTTTTACGGTTTTTGTCTGTAATTTTGTGAAATGGTTATTTGCTGTAATTTAACAGAACCCGTCTGGAAACTTTGCTGCCAGAGATTTACCATTTTTTTACAGGATTTTTTTTTACAGTGTAGATTGTCCCTTTAACCACATGTGGTGGGACGTACCGAGTTTCGTTTTTAATTAATTTAATGCTCGTGGGTAATGTAGTGTCGAATTATATTCCGCGAGTGAGTGTATAAAAAGGGATTTGAATGCACCGTTTGTGTGTGTGTGGTCACCGCCTGGGCGTCATTGACGCCCATTCCGGTTTGTTTAATCCCTTCTGCTTGAGTTATGTGTTTGGCTAACTGGTTAGCACATAGATTTGAGACTTTATGTCACAGTCATTTGGTTTATAGCATTATGGCGGATGGTTTGTTGCTGGAGGTTGTTGGCGGCTGCTGTTCATACGCCCCTCCTGCATTCCCGTGCTTCTGTTGGCATGGCGATAGTCTTCTGTGTGCGTGACTTGGACTTGCGACCCGCTATGAAATGAAGGTACATGTAACTACCGCTATTGCGCAACGTTCATTCATAGTTATGTTGGGAGTAATTTTATGTTTAAATTCTGACAGGAATAATCTGTTCTCGGAGACAATGGGTGTTTCTCAATATGCGTTCTTCAGCGATCTTGCGTCCTTGTGTTCTCTTTTTACGTCATCATAACCGTCGAAGTTCAGACCCAATTCTCAAGAACGCAAGTACAGAGGACGCATGAAAGAACCCGGATGTGTTCTTGATACCGAGGATGCATCGAATGCAGACTTGAGCTAGTACTAGCCTGGTGTCCCAGAAGTCATTGCGGCCGGTTCCGAGTTCGTTCTTCCAAGGAAGCTTGGCAAGACCGGCTTCCACGAGAACACAAGTCCGTTCTCTGTGTTCTTGGAATTGAGAAACAGCCTGTGTGTTCAGTGTGTCCTGTGGGGAAACACTATTTGATGCTGCTGTTTCGTCTACCCTGGTTTCTCCTGTGACAAACTCGCTCGGTTCATGTGTATTGTGACTCCTGCTTTCCAGCATATATTGTTTATGTGATTGCTAGGTTGCTGGTGAAGTATGGAAGTGGAGTGCATGATTCTCTGGTTTATTAATTAAATGTTTTTCTTCTGTAACTTTATTTAAGTTTCAGTTGTTGTTGTTATTTGTTTTGTTTATTTGGAGACCATTTTGTTAATTTTGTATCTCGTTATAGGGGCCGAGGCTTCAGGCTTATAGGCCCTTGTGCGCGGTGGTGGGATTCTGTCACAGAGTGCTGTGTGTTCATGCTTGACCTTATTGGTGTGTGTGTTCAGATACTGATTCTAGAAAACTCCATGAGTCGGTCAAATGAAGATGATGTTCATACACACCTGGATTCAGAGAGATTGCTGTGGTATCTGGAGTCAGTGTTGTTGCTGTAGTTGATGTTAAAACTATTAAAAACAAAATGGAAATAGAAATATGTCATATTTTAATGCATGAACAATGTCAAGGCATTCATTTTACAAACTGGTGTATGTTTAATAAATCCTCACTATGGGTCCATTCATACACCCGCGCAATACAGCGCCAGGCGAGACGCAAGTGTGTTCTGCTAGTTTCAGCCCGACACAGTTTTCATTTTCACGTCCTGCGACACATTGTTTAAATAGCAAATGTATGTGTGCATCTGTGCACCCATGGGTGTTCGGGTGCATTGTCGGTGTACATACAACGCGCGTACACTCTGCTTATTTCACACACTCGACTTGCACACAAACATGCCAAATATTAAAAATAAAAGGATTACAATGTAAAAGATTATTATTGTGTACATAAAGATATGGTGAATCCGGCGTGTCCCGTAGATTGTCCCTTTAACCACACACACACACACACACACACACACACACACACACACACACACACACACACACACACACACACACACACACACACACACACACAACTTTAAACTCACACACAAGCAGGGGTGCGTTTCCCGAAAGCATCGTTGGCCAACTATGGTCGCAAGTTCATCGCAATGTCCATTGAACTCTATTGGTAACGACGGAACTTGAGACCATAGTTGGCCAACGATGCTTTCGGGAAACGCACCCCATATCCGTTTCCTCACTAGAGAAGCTTTCAGTATTTCCGCTTGCAAATTCCGTCATGCAAGTGAATCCGCAACCGAAACTGGCTTTTAAAGGGAGATGAGACTCTGATTGGTTTATTTCATGTTACGCCCAAAACACACCCATTACTCATTAAGAGAATCGAGACAAAACACACCCATTACTCATTAAGAGAACAAGGACAACACTTTTAGACCGTGCGCTTAGATCTTCAAAATATGGGATGAGTTGTTTAATAAATCCTCACTATGATTTGATTAATTTATCACAGGAGTGGAGTGAGTTACACTAGCTGTATATTATGATTATTTTGCATCAGACAACAGACTGTACAAGACCGGTCATATGTATCCAAACTCACTGCCAAATCTGACTAAAGAGCTTTTTTTGATGCTAATATGTGTGATGATAAAGCAGTCTGTGAGAGCCAGTGCAAACCACTGAAGCGAGAGACTGATGATGTGTGACAGTGATCATGTGATCATGAACCTTGTGTAGAAGCTGCTGCTGTAGTTCGGCTTGATGTCTTCTCAGAGTTTGAGCTTCTGACTGGAGTCAGTGTTGTTGAAGCGACTGGAGCTGCAGAAGATGAATGTTCAGACGCATCAGGACATTAACATCATATTTTCATATTGATCATGACATGCAGTTTGTGTTCAATCATCACAGCTTACAGTGGCAGTAGTTGAGAAGAGAGATGTTACTGTATCATTTATTCCTGGTTTATATGAGAGTGAAACACAGTGAGCTGCTTCCCATAAACCTTCAGCTTTCCTGAATGTAACCCAGATTAAAATAGCCATAAACAGATTATTGAATAAATAACAGTAAAAACACTTTTGAATAATTATTCTGATATTAGAAATAAAGTTCATGATTTTGATCGTGGGTCATACTAGGCTACTAATAGATATATGCAATATTTCATGTATATTTCATGTATGACCCATGTAGGAGGTCAATATTGGGAATTATAAGGATTTTTATGCAGTTTATGACTTAATGATGACCACTAATATTTTACAATTGCCAAACATATGAAGCCATCAGAAAGAGTAGAGCCAGTGTGTGAAAGTTTTCTCAAATCTGTCAGAAAAGAGTGTTTTCTCACCTGAATACTTGACAGTGTATCTGACTGAGGCCTTGAGTTGATTTCTGTGAGTAAGCTGACATCTCCACTCTCTGTTGTTATCTTCATTCAGGAGTGTTGTAGTCAGAGTGATGATACAGTGATATTGATCTGATGATGATGATATCTGATATCTGGAGTCTGTCTTCAGATCAACACCAGTCTGATTCACCCACAACAGCTCAAATCCCTCAGAACGAACCCGATCATCACAGGAGAGTCCAGCATATGAATACAACTGACAGGAGAGAGTCACAGAGCGGCCTGGACTGATCTCAGTCTGTGAGGATGAAGATGATGGTGATGATGATGATGAAGATGATGATGAATATGATGAAGATGATGATGAAGATGATGATGATGATGATGATGATGATGGAGACACTGAAACTGAACACAAGACACAAATCACAGACTCTTCAATCATCATCTGAGTTTAAAGGGAGAATCTGCTCTTTTTAAATTGACCAGATAATCATAAACTTACCATGAAGAACATGCAGAAAAACACGTGCTTCAGATTCTGGTTTCTGTCTGTTCCCATATTGTTGGCAGATGTATAATCCATAATCTTCTTCTGTGACGATCTTGATGTCCAGAGAGCAGTCAGACTCCAGACTCAGTCTCTCATGTCTCTCTGTGTCTTTCTTCTTTATCCCTAATTCAATCAGTGCAACTGCTGCTGTATGTCTGAATCTGTTATATAACCATGTAGTTTTAGATTTGCAGTCAGGAAGAGCTTTATTACAGGGCAGACGCACATTTTCACCAGAACTGATGAACACATGATCATCCTCCACTCCACTGATACCTGAAACACAGAATATCTCAGTGATCATTATGATATTAATAAATGAAAATAATAAACCACACCAGCATAAAAAGCAGAAGATTCAAATCATACAGACTTTTCTGGTGTTTGTATTTGTATTCCTTTACACCACCAGTACAACAAAACAAACAAACAAAAGATAAAGGTTATTGGTAGTTCTTTTAATATTTACTGACATCATTAAACACAGACTCATCAGTCAACGTACAGTATATTAGAGTAAAATGCCAGCATTACCGTAGCAACACAACTAACACGCCGAGAGCACCTATAGTGAAGATATTTTAAGTTGAACTAAATATTATCCACCTCTTTTATTTTTGACAGATTGTGGAACATCGAATGCAAGAGCTGTATACATTAAGCGTCACAACCTTTCAGTTTTGGATAATAATATTCGTCCTTTTAATGATCTCTCATTAACCATGAGCTCAATCAGGCCTACACGAAAGCTTACTGGTTTTAAATGTGTTCGTTTGGGAATAAAGGCTACATTTAATCCACAGCACATCTCAACATTATCCTACTGTATATAGAACAAAATCAATTTCAAATAAAGTTAAAGAAGTTACATATAAGGCCATTCATTTGATTTATCCAGTGAGAAGAGCTCAAGATTTTTAGAGACATGGAGACTACATGCGTCTTTTATAATTTAGAAGAAGAATCCATAAAACATTTATTTTATGAATGTATATTGTTTTGGATTGATATTGAATATCTAATATTTAAATTCACAAAATCAAATATTCGACTGTCTGGTAAAGATATAATTTTGTTGAATAAAAATAAGAGTTTTGAGCAAAATGTGGAGATTAACTTAATAATTATGTAAAATACCACAAACAGAAATGGACCAATAATAAACAATAGCTCAGACTGGAAAAGCCAACAGTGGTGCGTGCCAGATCGTCTCACACACTGTATTACAGAGAAGAGCTCGTACTTCAGAACGCTAGAGGCTGAAAGACCTGTAAAACGATAGTTATGAAAACTTAAGGGAGGCACTGACAACAAAATAAGTCAGGTGAACTTTATTTTAATATAAAACACACACACACACACACACACACACACACACACACACACACACACACACACACATACACACACACACACACACACACACACACACACACACACACACACACACACACACACACACAAAAGTGAACGGATGTATATAATTTTTGAATCCTTTTTAGAATTTTGTATTAATTTTCCACTGTATGGTTTTTTCTTTAGTTTCCTTTGATGCTCTAATGAATGTAATAGATAACAGTTGAACACACTGTGATCCTCTGATATGTGTATGTTGTTCTTGTAGCATTTAAGCAGATTTAAACTATCTCATGTTTACCAATATCTTATACAAGATGTTAAGGATATACTGTAAATAAATGCTGTTTTACTTTTGTTCCTTATGTTATAAACATTAACACTTAGTACAGAAATGTAATAATGAGAATTGTCTATGCAATATATTTGTGAATTTTACAAATGCTTTTTTTTTTGCTCACTTGTTCTTATATTGTACTTATATTATTTGACTTTTATCCTCAAAACCTTTAGTTATATTTAATTGCAATTCTTTCTAATTATATTTAGCTATATATAATTTGTTATATTTGTAATTTTATGCTACACAATGAATATCAGAAAATCTACCAGTAAAACAAAAAAATGGCATATAACAACTAATTAAATTAAATTAAATTAAATTTGCTTGTGCTGGCTGGTTGAACGCGACCTGGGGCGGCCACGCTGATGCTGCTGCGAAGGCGGAGGGTGAGACGAGCGCTGAGTAGAGCTGCGTGCAGGAGGCTGTGTTTGAGAGCGGCCTGCAGCGGAACTCGAGCGGCGAGGCAGGAAGAGATTCATGGCCTGCGAAGCTTTCTGCACCTCCGAAAAACGATCCACAAGGCCGCTCACTGCAGGGCCGAAGAGGCCGGTGGGGGAGAGCGGGGCGTTGAGGAAAACGGACCGCTCAGCTTCTCCCATGTCGGCGAGCGTTAGCCAGAGGTGGCGCTCTGTGACGGTGAGCGAGGCCATGGAACGCCCGATAGCCTGTGCTGCAACCTTTGTAGCGCGAAGGGAGAGGTCCGTTGCGCTGCGCAGGTCCGTCAGGGCGGTCTGATCCGGGCCCTTCTCGTCCAGCTGACGGAGGAGATTGGCTTGGAGGATCTGAAGAACCGCCATCGTGTGCAGAGCTGAAGCGGCTTGACCAGCGGCGGAGAAAGCGCGGCTGACAAAGGCTGAAGTGGCCCTGCAGGCTTTAGACGGGAGGGCAGACTTTGAGCGCCATCTCGCGGATGGGGGGCAAAGGTGCGCTGCGACCGCCTGTTCAACCGGAGGGATGTGGTTATATCCCTTCTCTGCGGCTCCGTCCACGTGCGAGAGGGTCGACGAGGCTGGAGAGCGGAGTCTGGCTGAAACCGGAGCGTCCCACGACTTAGAAAGCTCCGTGTGGAGCTCGGGCAGGAAAGGCGCTGGTCTGGACGCTGGCGAGCGGCGGCGGCTGGGGAGGAAGAACCCGTCGAGCCTGTTCGGTGCGGGCACCACAGGCGGGGACCATTCGAGGCCCAGGTTGTCGACGGCCATAGTGAGGAGGCGGAGAAGCTCGCCGTCCACACTGGCATGGGTCCTACCAGACTCGCGTGTAGAGGAAGAGGCGGAGTGGTAGGAGCCGGACCACCCTTCGCTGTGTGACGCCAGTAGAGAGCAGCTGTCCAGTAAAGCGTCGTCCTCTGCTTCATCTCCTGAGGCGACGGCATCGCGGGCGAGAGCCGGCGGCTGCGCGTCGGGAAGCGGGGGCGGAGAGGGAGAGAGTGAGGCTCGCGGGAGGGGCTCCGGCGAAGGCCTGACTCGTGTCTCGGGCTCCGGTGGTCTCTGTGAGCGGCGCTTCTTCTTGCGCGGCCCAGAGACTGGAGCGGGTTCTGCGTTGAACAAGGCGAGTCGAGCCCGCAGGGTCGACATCGGCAGTTCTTCGCAGTGTTCGCAGCCGCCCGTAGACATGGCAACGGCTGCGTGGTCACGTCCCAGGCAGAGAGCGCAGATCACATGGCGGTCTCTGTCGCTGAGGTGAGAGCGGCACGAGCCGCAGGAATTACGAGGCATTTTGAAACAAACGCCTCTGCTCTTTTAGTAGTGTCGCGTGAGCGAACACACACACGCAAACACAAGCAGAGAAAAGGATATATGTCGCCGGATAGCTGAGCTGGCACGGCAGGCTGAAGGCGGCAAGAATTCGTCCGGCTTCCTCAGGCGCTGTCCTACGCTGGCTCGATGCTTTCCCGACGGCGGCGGCTTCTCTCGGAGAACAGCGATGCGGAGAGCTTCGCTGAAGAGACAGAAATCAGAGTTTTAGCCTCCGAGCCCTCTATATATACGCTCTGACGCCGCCCACTCTGGCGGGCTGTGACGCGCCAGGGCGCGCGCACCCTCATTGGGCGTGACGTCACGCCGGGCTCACTGGTAGGCTTAAGCAGTTGCCGCGCGGCAGCCAATGAGCGTGCAGTATTGCCCGCTCTAGCTCTGCTAAGCTGCCGGCTGCACTGCGTTGACAATAAATGAAAATTAAGGATAATTTTTGGCTTCAGTATCTCGAGAAAAATATGACTTTTCCCGTAGCGTAAGCTAGCTTATGCAAATACGAGAGAACCGAATTGATAATTATAGTCATGTTTGCATGAGTTTTAAATTGGGAATTTTCCAGGAAGTTATGTACAGTAATTAACTGTATTGTTTAGTTTTTTAATTATATATGCTTTTTAATAATTGTATATGCTTCAATTAACTTGTGTACGTGGCATATTTGATTGTAAATGTGCCTCGTGTGTGTCTTTACAGGTATGTTTGGGCTTTAGTTTGAGTCTATATGTTTAATGATGTAAATACATTTTTTAAGTTTTTCTTTTCTTTTTTTTTTTTTTTTTACTGGTGGTGTAAAGGAATACAAATATTCTCCTAGTGCATATTTAATCATATTTTATAAAATTATTTGTTAATGCATTATTTTGTCATGACTTTACTTGCCCAGTCAACACTTTAATCTCACAGTGATCTCAACATGTGGTTACAACGTCATCAATGTGAGTCACAGTCAGCTAAAAGTGTAACTCTAATGGGCTGTTTACACCAGGCCACTTCATGCGTTTTCTCAGATCGGATAGCTGATCTGATTTATCAAAACGAATCCATTTACACCTGGTCACATAAATGTGTTTTTGCGAAACGGATTTGAATCCGATCTTCAATTCCCGCGCTATATGCAGATTTAATGGAGTCCACGTCACCGAAAGCAACAGATATGAGCTGCATTTTATTGATCATCAGCTAAAATTTCTAAATCAAAGACCGCAATGAGAGAGAAGCGGCAACAGCCCTGGTAAGATCATTGGTTTCTACTTTTAATGATGATGATTGTGTGTTAAGCGTCTGCGACTTACTTTCACTTTGATTTGCGATAGTTTGCACGTTTGGCTTAATGAAGAGATGCTGAGCTTCTCATCTGCGGCGATGCGTGTCCCAGTAGCGGCGTCATATCTGGCTATAACATTACATATAGCCTATAACACGCTCTCACACGTTTATTTTTTAGCATTTTTGGGAGGAGTACAATTTACATATGTGGTTTCAACAACCAGATGCATTTACACTTGTCCAGTTTTGTCTGGAATGCGGCGCAGAGCTCCTCCTGAAGTGGTTTGAGCGATCGGATTCAAATCCGTCTCGAATGCGTTTAGGAGGGCATTTACACCTGGTCTTTTCACGATCGGATAGCTATACCATCTGAGAAAACGCATGAAGTGGCCAGGTGTAAACGGCCCCTAAAAGTGTAACTCACAGCGCACTCTCTGTGGCCACAATATGAGCTCATCCCAGATAGAAATGTTGTTGTTCTATCAATGTTGTTATGTTCTTGTAATGGTTTCTGTAGATCATTTTATTTTTGTTACCAGAATGTTCTCCTAAAGGAAGGATAACAGTCGCTAAAACATTTTAAACATGTTTAGTCCTAACATTGATAGAACATTATCCCCTAACATTGTTATAAAGCTTTAGCGGGAAGTTTCCCAGCAGACACAGGACTGAACCTCTTAAAAGAGGTTTAGATGTCGAAGTTTGTTTGAACGTAATAGTTTGTTTGGTTATCATTATGGTGATCAGTGTTTGCTTTAGTTGGGCTCTTTTGCCTTGACTATTTGATGTTAGTTTTTCTCTGGCTGCTATAAGTGTTTATTATAGCAAGAGAAAATGTGATCAAGTATGCTGGCTACTTGTTGATCATAATGTGACGGTCTGATTTCACCCAGGGACTATTTAGAAGCCGGGATCATTTAGATGCAGCCTTGGCACTTCTCCAGGCGAGGTCCCTGTTACTGTGGTTCAGTGCTTCACCAAAGCTTCATTTGCCCATTACTACCACCAGTGTTTTAATCAGAAAATATGGAGTATTTAGCCAGAGAAAAACTAACATTAAAACATCAAGAGTCAAACTGACCAACTAAAGCACACACTGATCACCATAATGATGACATCAAACCAAACTATTATTTTCAATAAATCATCATCATCTAAACCTCTGTTAATCTCAATATGTTTGAGACACAACAAGTATTCAGCCCAGTTATGTTGTTTTGTGACTTTTCCGGAAGTCAGAGAACGGAGGTGCAGTCAGGGTACTTCTTATTCCTTCTTAGAGGCAGTTTGATTTGGTTTATCCATAGATGTTAATGAATGCATTAACTATCATACATGTACTAACATGTAGTTAAGGCTGCCGCTATTCATGCGTGAATCCATAATGACTCCATCGTTCGTGCTTTCAATTATCATTAGTATCAAACTATTAGTCTTTATCAGAGAGCTGTTCAAATCACTTTCACACTCTTAATATGAAGATAATTCTTCATCATCAGATGTTTGAGTGACACTATGTCCAGTATCAGGAATAATACAGTATGATCTGCGTGTATCAATACACAACTCTGAGATCACAACGTGAATGTGTGCAAGAATAAACTGAGCATGTTCAAATGAACTCTTTCCAGACTAATTCCACTAAATGTCTTTAGAGAAAATACAGATTTCTTTACCTGTGAGAAGTGAAGAGAGAATGATCAGTCCCAGCAGACACAGATCACACTTATCAGCCATTTTGTGTTTCTGTCAGTCTTCCTCTTCATTATATATAGTTACAGCTCTTCCTTTAAACATCATCAGCTCCTCCTCTGGTTGGTAACTTCCTTTGATCTCTTCATCTGAGTGTTTAGTCCTGACTCTATGACACAGCTGAAGAAGCGATCACACAGCAAAAACTCCAGTGTTAAATTAACACTCCTGGGAGTGTATATGAGTCCACACTCAAAAGTGTAAAGTGTTAAAATATGAGTGTTAAATTAACACTCAAGAGTGTTAAAGTTAATGAGATAATTAAGTGATTAATTTAGTGATGATTGAGCATTATTGAAGACACCTGATGTTAACAAGCAGAATCACTGAAGAAGGAAATCACTAATTGTAAGTTACCATTAAGGTGATGGGTGTTTGCTTTAGTTGGGCTCTTGACACTTAAATGTTTACTTTACATTTTGCTTGTCTGCTGTTATTGATTTATAACAGTCAGATGAACAAAGAGACAATGTGATCTAGTGGCGTTGGTTATGTTTTGACATAGTCATGTTGTGATCCGTATAACAAAACTTATTGAGATGGCTTAACTTGTTAATTACAGCAGCTCTGTGATTCTACAGCACATGATTTTCAGCATTTTTCATATAATCCAAAAATATTTCATAACCATTGTTCTGATCAAAAGACTTTCAAATGAATTTATTTAGAAACACAGACATCAATAATCAGCCTGTGAATCTCAACAATGGTGACAATAATAAAGCATGTTGCAGTGGCTGCCACCAATCACAACTCATTAATGGCTCCCATAATGCATTGCGGTATGAATAAATTATGATCTGAATTGTCCATGTAATTTACTTTTCCTAATTGAATATTCTGCTCGTCACCATTGTTGAGATGCATAGACTGAATCTTGAT
Organism: Scardinius erythrophthalmus; assembly: GCF_964197995.2. Classification (NCBI taxonomy): domain Eukaryota; kingdom Metazoa; phylum Chordata; class Actinopteri; order Cypriniformes; family Leuciscidae; genus Scardinius; species Scardinius erythrophthalmus. The sequence goes on from NC_138221.1 coordinate 15,279,932, forward strand.
GTCTGTGTGTGCCTAAAAGAAAGATTTTTTTTTTCAAAACAACTTTTAAGAAATCCTTTGTATTATATCTAAAATTCTGGATATTTATGCAGATTCACAGTTATGCTGTAATCAACAACATAAATCTAAGTCAGAAATAAGGATCTTAATGAGTTCAGTGATCAATTTCAAATGATGATTGTCATAATATAACCAACACCATCAGATCCCTTTTTCTCTTTGTTCATCTGGCAATTATAAGATACAACAGCCAAACAAAATCTAAAGTAAATGTATAAGGGTCAAGAGCCCGACTAAAGCAAACACCCATCACCATAACGATGGCTTACAATTTGTGATTTTCTCCTTCAGTGATTCGGCTTGTTAACATCAGGTGTCTTCAATAATGATCAATCATTACTAAATTAATCACTTAATTAGCTCATTAACTTTAACACTCTTGAGTGTTAATTTAACACTTATATTTTAACACTTTACACTCTTGAGTGTGGACTCATATACACTCCCAGGAGTGTTAATTTAACACTGGAGTTTTTGCTGTGCAGAAAGATCTCTGGTGTAAAACTGTGTTGACTTTGAAAAGCTCTGGATCAGAAAGTGAGCTAAACTGTACAGTGGCGTCCAGAAACCAACCAAGTCTATAAAGAAGTATTATGTTTGACACTGAACAAAGTGCTTTGAATTAACAGATCCACACAAATCAATACAAACATATATTTCTCCTCTCATTAGCTATGTGTCCATCACCCTGTTTTTATGCACATTTTGAAGTATCACATCAGAAACTAATGATGGAAACGCAAAAAATACAGTGTCCTCAGAGTAATTTTTATGTGTCTATTTTTTTTTCCCCATCACATCACGTACACATTGTGTTGCTATATGGGTGTGTACCATGAAGCTTTTATTAGGCTACTAAGTTTGTGCTTGTGAAACCACAAATTCACAACCTCCAGAAGTGTTGATGCGTCAAGATCACACTTCATCTATATATACACAGCAAAAACTCCAGTGTTAAATTAACTCTCCTGGGAATTTATTTGACCACACTCAAAAGTGTTAAAATAAGGACACTCAAAACAGTGGAGATGATCGTGGACTTTAGGAGAACCCCCTGCACTCCCCACTCTCACCATCATGAACAGCACTGTGGAAGCAGTGGAGTCATTCAGGTTCCTGGGTGCCACCAGAGACAATTTATATGAGACGTGCCACTTCCTCAATACAACTATATAAGGAAAACCCGTAACGGCAAAGATGGCGGTTGTATGCACATGTCCCGCCCCTCCCGCTGGAAAGCCAATCATCTGCTTTTAACAGTCAGCAGCTGACCACTAAGGAGCGAATGTACAGTGACGTGACATAACTGCCATATTCAACCTGTGCTTTCGCGCTGTGGCTGGCGCTGAGCCAAAGACGGACGCGCTCAGCGCTTGTCATAGGCTATATCACAACTGTTCAGTGTTTTAACCACGTAATGTTTATTTTAGGTTTCAGACATTTAAATACAATTGTTTAAGTGCTTGGCACAACACCGGCATTCTGGATATAGACGTAAATGAAGTTTGGTGTCCTGAACGTGAACCCTTGCGCATGCGTAGTAAAGGTATAACCTGTGGGGGAAAAGGCATGTTAAACCTTATTTGGGGGCAAAGTCATCAAACTTTTTCAGCGATTTTTATCATATTTTACTGCTGTTTCTATACATGCAGTTTTTATGTCCAGGTGACCAGTGAAAGTGCAGTTCTGACTCTCTGCCCATTCATTTAGACAGGAGCCTGGTCTTGTTAGTCCGAAATAGCTGCCCGGAGGCGTTGCCAAGATGGCAGCCGAGTGGCACGACTTGCCTGAAAGGACTTTGGTGCCACCATCTCTCAGGACCTGAAGTGGGACAATCACATTGACTCCACTGTCAAAAAGGCCCACTTGAAGAAGTTCAACCTGTCACTGGAGCTGCTGATACAAGTATACTCTGCAGTCACTGAATCCTCTGCACTTCTAGAACTGTCTGGTTCAGCTCAGCTATCAGATCTCAGATAGTCTGCTGAGAGAATCACTGGTACACCCTTCCCCACTCTCCAAGAACTGTCCTCATCCAGAGAGAGTAAAGAGCTGGCAGAATCACCCTGGACCCTTCACACACAGGCTCTTCCTCTCTGAACTGTTGTCGTCTGGTCGGCTCTACAGAGCTCCGAGCTCCAGAACGGACAGACACAGGAACAGTTTCTTCTCTCAGGCAATCCCCCTCATGAACAGTTAATGCCTCCACTTACCAATAAACATGTGCAACACTCAAACACTATTTATACATTTATTTATTTAGTACACCTTTTTTTTCTTGTTTCTCGTTTTTCTTTTTTTTTAAATCTATTTTTTGTATATTGTGTATTTTACTAATTATATTTTTATTATTTTTATTATCTGTGTTCTATCACTGTTGTTCTGTTTGTATTGTGGAAGCTTCTGTCACCAACAAGACATGTATCAAAACGTCATAGACTGACAAATCTATTTAAAGAGCTTTTTTTTAGATAATATGTGTGATGATAAACCAGTCTGTGTGAGCCAGTCCAGTGGATCTCGCGGTCCAGAGTTGAGGACCCCTGCTATAGACGCATACTCGCACACATTTAGAGCTTGTGTTAATTGCACGTAGAAAAGGAAGTTGAGGAACGACCTCGATCCATCAGGAAACGCCACATGGGTCGCTGCATTAGGCAGGCTATAGCGTTGCAGTCAGACTACATTCAGTTATATTTAGACTTTATATTTAGACTAGACTTTATTCACAAGTTCACACATTAATTGCAGATGCAAAAAGTGATGCTGATTCAATACATTGACACATTAACATTGATTTAACATTGTTTAGATGGTTGCTTGCTATCTGGGACCCTCATCAAACACAGCTAATCAATGTCTCCAGGATTACTAGAAAGCTACAGGCAGGAGGAGAGTTTTTTAGGGTTGGAGATAAACTCTGCAGGTGTCAGGTTAGCACAAACGAAGCAGACAAGATGGTAAGTTTGATAATTTAATAGCAGACTGGATCGGACACAGCGTGAAAGGTGAGTAAACAGGAAGTAGATAATCAGATGAAGCTTAACTGAATGATAACCAAATCTCTCTTTCTCTTGCAGATGCAGATGATGAAGATACTCTGAAGACGGACTGATGACAGGTTGAAGAAGATCGGGATCGATGGTAAGTATGCAGGTAGGTGATGTAGAGAGTCTGTGTGTCATGAATAGACGTGTATGAGACCAGACCAAGAGTGAGTGACTGAGTGCTGAATATAAAGGTGAGCTGGTGATGGGATCCAGGTGACAGTGATACTATTTAGAGGAGAGTGAGTGCAGGTGTGCGCCAAGGAGGATTCTGGGGAGTGTAGTGTAGAGACAGATGAGGAAGACAGACGGTGAATGTGACAGCAGGACAGTGGCCCTCCAGGACCGAGTTTACCCATTCCTGGCTAAAACCTTTGCTTGAAAAGTGTTGAATAGATGTGATAGTGATATGCGATAGTTTGGCCACACCCACTACACACTCCTGCTACACTACACTACTGATAACAGCTCCAAACCCTAAAAGCTCCACATTTCACAAATCCAGAACATCACATATGCTTTTATTTTGGCCTTATGGACAATTAAAGACATTCACATGATTGTGTATGAGACACGCTCCCGCCGTCCAGCTGGCAGTTCTGCAGTAAGTGAACTCTGTTTGGCAAAACAACGAGACAGACACAGTTGTGCTGTTATCAATAACAAGTCACTCTTGTAATCGCTTTATTACAATAAGTCAAATATTATTTATACATATTATATTTTGTATAATTAAATCACAATAGCTTGTGTCACCTTATGTGTGACTCAGTCAAACAAAACACCAATAAACATGTGTTGCATCACTTTTGTAAGTCTTTCTCCTCATACTCAAATAGTATTTTCCTCAGATAACTCATTATTTTTCTCATAAATCATACATCACAATGTAGTCTATTACAGTCTCTGTTGTCTGTGCAAATGTATCCCACTAAATACTATATGACTGAATAGTTGAGCGAACCATTAATTACACAATTATAACCATTTAAACTGAATTACTATATACAGTACAGCGGATATAGTTAATCAAAAGATCATTAAAACATATTATAACAACCAAATGTCAACAGTAGCCTATATAATATAGAATGCAAAGATTATATATGTATAATATTCAACAATTACATATGTACGTATCTAGCCTATATATATATTCATATACTTCAATCTTGAAACCCATGGCGATTGCTCTAAACATCGCTCTTTAAGCTATAAACACAATTATAAAGCTATCAACATATCGTTTCATGTTTTTATGTCCATGGTGATTGATTTCACCTGTTCACCTGTTTGGCAAAACAATGAGACAGACACAGTTGTGCTGTTATCAATAAGGCCATCCTTAAAAATATTTTGGTTTGCAGTAACAGCAAAAAAAAAAAAAAAGGGTCGGTAGGTAGGTCTATATTTTTTTTTCAAGATTCGATGAAAAAAAAAATTTGGCATGGTGATTACATAGGTATGAATTTAAACTAATTTGCATATCGTGACGTCACTGACTGGGTCTTCAACCAATGCCTTCGGGCGCACCATTGCAAACCTCATTCTGATGCAGGTTATAGGCTTTAGACCACAAACAATTTGAAGTCTTTGTCAAAAAACATGTTTATTGAATTAATTGCATTTTCAGAGGGAAACAAATAAATTAAATTGACTTTAGAATTCACAAAATGACAGTTAATTGCATTAACATGCAATGTAATACCTATGAAAAAAAACATGTTAATGTGTTACATTAACAATACATCTCTATTTAGTTTTAAATTTTCACCGATGTCTAGGGGTTTACACCAGGCCACTTCATGCGTTTTCTCAGATCAGATTGCTGTCTGATTTATCAAAACGAATCCATTTACACACCTGGTCACATAAATGTGTTTTTTTTTGTTTTTTTTTTGCGGATATAAATCCGATCTTCAATTCCCGCTATATGCAGATTTAATGGAGTGCACGTCACCAAAAGCAACAGTTATGAGATGCATTATTTTATTGATCATCAGCTAAAATTTCTGAATCAAAGCCTGCAATAAGAGAAAGCAGAAACAGCCCTGGTAAGATCATTTCGTTTCTTTACATTTAATGATGATTACTGTGTGTTAAGCGTCAGCGACTTACTTTCACTTTGATTTGCGATAGTTTGCACGTTGGCTTGATGAATAGATCGATGCTCAGCTTCTCATCTGCGGCGATGCGTGTTGCAATAGCGTTGTCATATCTGACTGACATGACATATAGCCTATAACACGCTCTCACATGTTTATTTTTTAATAAATCATATTCAACAGCATATAAAAATGAAATAATCAGAGTAATTTGATAAAGCCGCAGCCATCATTACCAAGCGCGAACCATTGACAGTGAATGAAACGCAGCGAACTTCGCTGCCAGCAGGCCGTAGTGTGAACCAATGGTGTAAACATAATCATAGATGACGCGCCGCGGTTTTTTATTTAAAAGATAGAACGTAGCTTATGTTTGAATGTAGGTCTAGGCAATTTATATTCACAATACTTAATATCTAATATTATTTTATTGCATTTGTATTAGTTGTTTGAAGAGTAAAAAAAAAAAAAACGGTCGGTCTTAACGCGAGTTTACAACCGGCAAGTCGGTCGGACTAAAAGGGAAAAAAATAAATAATTGGGTCGGTACTAAATTGACAGGGTCAGTCGGGTTACAGCAAACAATGATATTTTTAAGGATGGCCTAACGAGTCGCTCTTGTAATGGCGGCTTCTTCTCCGCAACATAGTCTCCGATCAGCACATTGTCTCCCCCTACTGTCCACTGAGGGTATTACGCATCACAAGTCCAGCATAATAATAGTAATTGAAACAATATCATAAACACAATAAAATAAATAAAATACATGAAAAAATGTTATTCCTGTGACTATACATACAGGCTGTCACATGTATATGTGCACTGCATTAAAGGTTTTTTTTTTTTTTTTCATTTATACAGTTTATTTTATTAAAACACTTTAGGATGTCATGTTGTAGAAACATTACTATAAACAATTATATGAAATTAATACACTACACACTAGTTACACGGTGTGGCGTTTCTGTTGCGTGAGTGTTTCTGTAAAGACAGATGCAATATTTCAAAATCGATAATTATTATTATTTTTTATTACATTTATATACCTGCATTTATGTCAAAACCTAGAGACTTTCAAACATCAAAATATCATTTATTAATATCACTGATTCTTGAGAGTCGGGACAAAACATGTCCCACATAGAAAAGTCTAGTTTATAGCTATAGCTAGATTTTTAGAATAAACCTTTTTATCTTTTTGGGGAAAATTTGTTTAAATGTGTGGTCTGTGGTTAGAAGGTTGCTGCACTTGTCCTCAGCAAGAGGTCACAATATTAACCATCCCAAAAAACTTTTAAAAAGCTCTACAATTGTGAAAACATATATATCAAATAAAAAATAAGGGGTATAAATATAAAAAACAATGCATGAAGTGAACATCAAACAATATTTTCCAAAAAAATCTGCCTATTAAAGTTGTGTCCTCAGTTTCTGTCAACTCCGTCAGATTTTTTCATAAAGCTCTTTAAATCAGGAAATAGCATGGTCAGCTATATCCCTGAGGACCCCTTTTCATCTCCCTGCCTGTGGTGAATGCAGCACTACCACACATGCTCTGCTGCGTTTTACTTTTTTTTTTTAATTTTAGACAATGCCAATATTCCTATGGTCACAGCTGCACCATGTCAATACCATCTTTCTGTTAAGATACTTTTTTTAAACCATAGTGGATTGAATTTAAGCATTTTAGTGAGGTTATTGGGACAGCTAGCAACTGAGGAAAAACTACCTAGCTGCAGTGTACCATACATGTTTTTGCGGGAAAATACATGCCCTTACGTCAACTCCGTCAGACGTCAACTCCGTAAGGTTCTATGACTGACGGAGTTGACCTGTAAGCTGACGGAGTTGACAAATCCACCAATAACCTCTTAATATTATTTGCGAATATTATTTGTGAATATAGTGAAGGGTTAAACTGTTATTTCAGGGTTTTATTTACGCATAAATGCACATGCATAGCATGCATTACATTATTTAACCATACACATCTGACTTATAGAGAATGGGCAGGCAGTGGTCTGCTTATTATTGTGTAACGTGTAACTTTGCAAGCACTTTAATATATATATTTATATGTAGAGACAGAGATAGAGATATGAGAAGCCAGTGTAGGGCTGGGCGATATGGCCAAAAAAAATTATCACGGTAATTTTTTTTATATCAGTCGATATCGATAATTATCACGATAAATGTCAAATCTTTATTTCTTTCAAGTTTAAAGGCAGATTTTTGCTCCTAAGTGAAAGTTGTAGAAAACGTACTCGGTTACTAATGTAACCTCGGTTCTCTCTAGAAGAGGGAACGAGTATTGCGTAAGTAGCTTACGCATCGGGAAAGTCTTCTTTCTTCGAGATCTGAAGCCAAAAAATTATCCTTAATTTTGTATTCATTGTCAACGCAGTGCAGCAGCCGACAGACCTAGGCAGGCTAAATAAGCGTGCTCATTGGCTGCTCGGCTGCAACTGCTTAAGCCTATCGGTGAGCGCTCTGAACGCGGCAACCAATGAGGGCGCTTCGCGCCCTCCACACCCTTCTAACCGTCAGAATGGGCGTGGCCAGCGTGTATATATTCAGCGCTCACAGGCTAAAATTCTGGTTTTCGCAGTCTGAAGCGCAAAAGCTCGTGGCGCGACACGGCAGGTTACGCAATACTCGTTCCCTCTTCTAGAGAGAACCGAGGTTACATTAGTAACCGAGTACGTTCTCTTACGAGAGGTTCTCTCGTATTGCGTAAGTAGCTTACGCATCGGGAACCCTTTGTCAACGCCGTGTGCGCCGAGCATCCAGCCCATGAATCCCAGGGGAACCGGGGAAAACACTCTGCTGGGAAATGTGGCCGGTCGGAGAGACGGGCCAGCGCAGTACATGCACTTCATGCAGCATATGAAATAGAGCGGCGCGGCCGGTCTATAAACATAACAGTACAAACAGTAGGGCCGGCGGAGCGAGCCCATACAGCACATAAGCACACATAAGGGTAGGAGAAAACGACATAGTCGGTCTCACATGAAGAGAAAAATTCCCACGCGGCAGAGAATAATGCGGGCGGCCAGCAGCGCGGGCCAGCACCGATAACAGCGCGTAACGGGAAATAGGAAACAGAACGGATCAGCCGGTCTGAGTCAAACACTTCACCCTGAGTAGTTACCAGAATAGCGCCAGCATATGAACGTAGTCTGCACACGGGAGCTGGGCAGAGCATACATGTCACTTATACTGACAATATTTTTGCCTGTAGGGCAGGAACTTCCAGGTTATAAAACCTCACGAATGTTGACGGGGAGGCCCAGCCCGCCGCCATACAAATGTCGTGGATAGAAATTCCGCTGGACCAGGCCCACGACGAGGCCATGCCTCTAGTGGAATGGGCTCTGATGCCCAGAGGGCACTGCAGGTGTTTGGAGGCATAAGCTGCTGCTATCGCGTCCACTATCCACCTGGACAAGCTCTGCTTCGAGGCGGCAAGACCTTTGGTGCGTCCGCCGAAGGAAACAAAGAGCTGCTTTGAACGCCTGAAAGCGGCGGAGCGCGTGATGTAAACTCTCAGCGCCCGGACAGGGCATAGGAGGTTATCACTGTCCCCACTATCGGATGCTGGCAGAGCCGAGAGGGAAATAACTTGTGCCCTAAACAGGGTTCCAATCGCTTTGGGGATGTAACCGTGCCTCGGTCTGAGAATGACTTTCGAGTCATTCGGCCCGAACTCGAGACATGCAGGGCTAACAGATAGCGCGTGCAAATCACCCACTCGTTTGACTGAAGACAGAGCTATCAGAAAAACGGTTTTAAGCGACAGATACTTTAGATCCGCGGATTCAAGCGGTTCAAAGGGAAAAGCCTTTAGGGCCGTCAGGACCAAGGACAGATCCCACGAGGGAACCGAGGGGGGCCGCGGGGGATTCATCCGTCTAGCTCCTCTGAGGAAGCGGATAATGAGCTCATTCCTTCCCATTGCCCGGCCGCGCGTCGTCTCAGCGAACGCTGTAATAGCGGCCACATATACTTTGAGCGTGGAAGGGGATCTGCCCTTTTCCAGTGGTGGACAGTAACGAAGTACAAGTAATTCGTTACCGTACTTAAGTAACTTTTTAGCGTATCTGTACTTTACTTGAGTATCATTGTTTTGTGAGACTTTATACTTTGACTCAACTACATTTCGAAGTGGAAAACCTTACTTTTTACTCCACTACTTTCCTAAAACTTGTCGTTTCTTTTTACGTTCCTTTCCACAACATACATGCGTAACCAGTGACAGGTCAAAATAAGTACACGTGCTCCGCAAGTGTACCAATCAGAACACGTCGTGTTTCGCGCAGTTTGGGCGCTGCTGCTGACTGCGCCTGCGCGCTTTAATGTCTATGGCTGCTGCCTGCCTGCTTCTTTTCGCTGTCACGTTTAGCCAACGCAATAATGGAAGAAGCGCCAGACATTGAAATTGAGCACCCATGGCCATATTTAAGCGAATTTTTTGAAGTAGTGGAAAGGAAGAACGAGTCGTTCATTTTTAAGTGCCTTCTCTGTCTGCCTCAGAAGCATACGATTTCTTCTTTCAAGAATTCGCCATCCAATCTAAAGAAACACATCGAGGTAAGTAATTTTCAGTTTGACTGTGAAATTAATTAAAGGCTAATATACCTGTCGTTTTACCCAAACTGGATATAATACGCTCATACGTTGTGTTAATAATAAACGTGGACATCAGTTCCATTGTGCAAGGTTAAGGTAGGAAACTGCAGACCTTTAGCAAAGCTCATTAACACCAACACTGCAAAAAATGCTTTTCTTACTTAGTATTTTTGTCTTGATTCCAGTCCAAATCAGTCCAAATCTCTAAAAATTCTTAAATAAAGATTCATTTACTAAAGTAGTAAAAGGATATAAGATATTATGTCTTGTTTTTTGGGGAAATAAATCAAAATTAAGTGAGTTGTTGCTTAAAAAAAGCAAAATTATCTGCCAATGGGGTAAGAAAAATTATCTTGTTTCTGTTTGAATTAAGGTTATTTTTCTTAGTGGATGCTTCTTGATTTAATAATTTGTAGAGATTTGGACTGGAATCAAGACAAAAATACTAAGTAAGAAAAGCATTTTTTGCAGTGAAGGCACTTGGCTAGAAATAGCCTAACATTACCACCTAAAAATGCCATTTACTTGTCAAGCTCGTTCATAGAATGTGTAGTGTGTCTAAAGAAATTCAATGTAAAATTATGAAAATGCATTTAGGCCGATGCATTTTTCTGACATTTAGGCTTCTATTTGACTAGGTTTACATGCAAGGTATGATTGATTGGTAGCTACTTGAACAGTAGCCTGCGATTGATGTAGGCTAGCTAGTTACTCAGCCTTCTCGGCAGCCTACTTTGTACATGCAAAAAAACATGAAATGTGCACTTCATTTATGAAATTGAGATATATTGCTGTGAAGATATTATGTTCATGATGTGTTTTCCCCCCTTTCTTTCCAGAGAAAGCATTCAAGTCACTTGGAAAGATACAATGCCCTGACAGCCCCTCGAAAAAGAAAAGCTGAAAACCCAGTTCCCTCCACTTCCAGACAACTGAAATTAGGAGAAACAAAAATTGTGAATCAAACAAAGGTAGACAACGTAGTCATAAATTTTGTAATTCAGAGTCTTCAACCATTTAGTGTGCTAGAACAGCCTGCGTTTAATGCTTTAGTGCAAGAGCTACAGCCTAATTCACGTGTGATGTCCAGAACTACATTGCGCCGGAAAGTAGAAGAGGGTGCCCAAGAAATGAAGAGAAACATTAAACAAGCAATGTCCTCCATTGAATTCATTGCCACAACAACTGACTGTTGGAGTGCAAGAAGGAGAGGATTTCTCGGGGTCACTGCCCACTGGGTGGATCCAGATTCATTGAAGAGGTGCTCTGTGGCACTTGCTTGCCGGCGGATTAAAGGGCCACACACTTTTGATGTGTTAGGCAGTGCATTGAATGACATCCATTGCGAATTTGGCATAGAGAAAAAAATAGTTAGAACCACCACAGACAATGGGTCCAATTTCATAAAGGCATTTAGAGAATATGGAGAACAACAACAAGATGAGAACAATAACTGTGCCTCCAGTGTGACTGAAGAGGATGCTTGCAGTGATGATGATGAACAGGAAGAGGAAGGTGTTGATGTTGACTTCATTGAGGTAACACCGATCTTAATGGAAGATGATGGCTTACAATTTCAGCTTCCAAAGCATCATCGCTGTGCATGTCATCTATTAAACCTTGTTGCCACAGTTGATGCAGCCAAGGCCAATTCCAACGACTCCTATAAAAGACTGTCACGATCAGCTTTTGCGAAATGCAGTGGCTTATGGAACAAGACATCTCGATCCTCCACTGCTTCAGATATCATAGAGGAAACGTGCAAAATACAACTGATCCGGCCAAATGACACACGATGGAACTCATTATTTCTCTCTGTTGAAAGAATCGTGAGAATAATCAAAGATGAAGGAGAAGGGGCCCTGAGAACTGTATGCACTGCACTGAAGTTGCCAATGTAAGTGTAACTTTTTTTAAATATACCTTTCATTCCAATATGTAATTTTGGAAAATATTGCTTAACTATTCAGTTGCTTTAAGTAAGGGGAAATGGAGGACAATTATAGTCCGAGCAGCGTCACCATTCAACACACACACACACACACACACACACACACACACACACACACACACACACACACACACAAAATCACTCACTCACTCACTCTCTCACAGACAGACACACAAACACACACTCTCTCACAGACAGACACACACACACAATCATTTACTCTCTCACAGACAGACACACAATCACTCACTCTGTCACAGACAGACACACAAACACGCACACACACACACACACACACACACACACACACACACACACACACACACACACACACACGACTTAAGTGTTCTTTATGTTTGTTAGGTTGAGTTCAGTTGAAATTTCCTTTCTGGAGGAATTTGCCAGAACCATGGGTCCTCTCGCCAAAGCCCTCAACATCCTTCAAGATGAGACGGATGTTCAGATGGGATGGCTTCTGCCAACTCTGACGCTCCTCATCAATAAGCTTGAACGAATCCACATAAATTCCAGGTGAAGATTCTTTCCCCTCATGTTATTAAGGTGTATTCCTTATCATACACAATTCAACTCCCTTAAAACTTCATATAGCATACGTGTAGGAAGTTAATGTGTGCCATTAGTAAAATTATTTATAAAAAGAGGCCTTTATGAACACATTGACCAAGAACACAATAGATGTAAGACCGTCAAATCATATTTCACAATTAAGTATTGGGATGCTTGTTGTTATTGTCATTGTCTCAGTATAAATGCACGCTGTAAATGTTGTGATATTGTACTGTATCAGTTTCTCTCCCCCACCTCTAATTCCAGGTACTGCAAACCTTTGGTGGATGCAGTCCTAGAGGGACTACAAAAGCGCTTTAAAGACATGATGGCAGAACCAGAGTTTATTGCTGCTGCCATCCTGCTCCCAAAATTTAAAACAGCGTGGACATCTGATGAGAACCTATTAAACCTAGGTATGTATCTATGTATGTACATATGTTTGTGGCATTTTTATTTCAGATGTCATGCGCTTAGTTCACAAAACAAAAGTAAACAAAAAAACTAAACAAGCACATTTATATAAGTTTATTTACTTAAAAGGGTGGGGGGTGGGGGGTTGTGACCTGGATTCATATATATGCCTAAAAGGCAAGTTTGATGTAGATGGACCCCATAGCCTTATTGTTCAAGGTACTACATGCTGTTCATGTTGTTCAGGAAAAAGAACAAGGAAATTTGACACAACCTAGACTGAGTTGTGGCCAGGGAGTAAAGCTGATCTAATGGGGCATAGAAACTGATCTTTGCCCTCATATGTCAGCTTTAGCTGCCTATCCATAACTGTGCATGTTGCTCCAAATTAGTTCATTCTTTTTCCTCTGTACTGTACACTGGAATTTCCCTATCATTTATATAACATGATTTCTGGCATCTGTCCCAATATATGTTGTATATTAGGACTTGCCTACATCAAGGACCATCTGGAGGAAGAACGTTCACATCAGTCACCAGCCAATGGATCGAGTGCTTCAGATGACGATGACTTCTTTTCAAGCATGAAGACAACTCATGGGCAGGAAAGTGTTAAACAGCTAGAAGGGTACCTTGCCTCTAAAGTAGACAACAAAGAGATACTGCAATCTTATCCTGCGGTTTGCAAATTGTCTCTTAAAATCAACACTGCCTTACCAGCTTCTGCTGCATGCGAACGTCTCTTTAGCACTGCTGGACTGATTTTCAGCCCAAGAAGGGCAAGATTGGATGCCAGAAATTTTGAAAATCAGCTCCTTCTCAAACTAAACAAAAAATATTTTAGCTTTAGGTAGGTCATACAGTTAACAGTGCTATTTCTGTTATTCTTCTGTTATAGCACATCACTACTAGTTAGTAGTTCTACATTCTACGTACTTCAGGGTAATCTGGTGGTGTGTTAGTTTCTGTTTTTGTGTGATTTATGCAAACACTAACATTTGTTTATAGAGTGGACATACAGCTGTGTTGTAAGGAGTCATGTTTAGTAAATTGGAAAAAAGACATCCTTTGTAAACCTTTGTAAACTTGAGTAAATCCGTTTTTGCAAGTTATTGCACAACTCGGCTGTGATGTAGTAAAGGAGCAATGTGCCATGTGATAAAGGAATAAGATTTCTACATTACTTCAAACAATAAATTGTTAAAGAAATACGTGTCTAATGTGGTTTCCCCCCACCCTATTTATTCCTAATCATGTGGTTTCCATTTAGTAGGATGTGCTTATGATAATTTCAAAAGATATCAGTACCAGATATCACAAATAGAAAACATTGTATTTTCAGAGTGGTGTTAGTGGGCTTTTTTTTTTTTTTTTTTTTACATTGTATGACTTGATTGAGTGTATAAAGGACATGACAAGACATTGGAACTACATTAAACCAAATTACTTTTACTTTTGATACTTAAGTACATTTGAAGTCAAGTACTTTTATACTTTTACTCAAGTCGACGTTTAAAGGGAGCACTTCCACTTTTACTGGAGTAATATTTTACACTAGGTATCTCAACTTTTACTCAAGTACATAGTCTGTGTACTTCGTCCATCACTGCCCTTTTCCAACAGCTCTTGTAAGAAGGAGAGCACCCGCGGGACCCCGCATGCGCGCGGATCCAGGTTTTGAGTAGCGCACCATTTAGAAAACACCGACCATTTAGACGCATAGAGCCGTCTCGTGGAGGGGGCTCTCGACTGTGTGATCGTGTTCACGACCCCTTCTGACAGGTCAACGGGTATCCGTTGATCACCCATGCATGCAGCGACCAGCACTCTGGATGGGGATGCCAGATCGATCCAGCGGCTTGGGAGAGGATCCTTTCTCACCGGGATCGGCCACGGGGGTGAGTGCGACAGCCTCACTAGCTCTGGGTACCAAGTTTGGTTTTCCCATCACGGGGCTATAAGCAGCACTGAGTGGTGCGTTTCTCTGATCCTCTAAATGACCTGTGGCAACAGGGAGATCGGAGGAAAAGCATACAGCGGGAGGCTGGGCCATGTCTGGGACAGCGCGTCTTCGCTCTTCAAATAAAACTTCAGGCATTGCGCATTGTCTTTCGACGCAAAGAGGTCGATTTCCGCTCTGCCGAATAGGCGCCAGAGAAACTGGACTGTCTGGAGGTGCAGAGACCATTCTCCCGGGGGAATGTTGTCCCTGGACAGTCTGTCTGGACCGACATTCAGGTGGCCCGGTACGTGCGCGGCTTTCAGCGAGCGCAGCGAGCGGTAAGCCCACACGAGAAGGCGTTCTGTCAGCCTGCACAGATTCCTGGATCTGACACCGCCCTGTCGGTTCACATAGGATACCACGGACATGTTGTCCGAGCGGACTAGCACATGGTGATCCCGTATGAATGGGAGGAAGCGCCTGAGCGCGTTCTCGACCGCTATCATCTCCAAACAGTTTATGTGGAGGCATTTTTCCCGGTCTGACCATAGGCCAAAAGCCGGTTTGCCCTCGAACAGAGCGCCCCAGCCTGAGGTGGAAGCGTCCGTCGAGATAATTTTGCGGTGTGAGATAGCTCCCATTGTCACTCCCCGCTGGTACCAGTCGGCCGCTAACCAGGGCTTCAGAGCTGAAACGCAGCTCTGAGTCACTCTGATGCGAATACCGCCGGAAGCCCATGCTCTGTGAGGCACTCGGGCATTCAGCCAGCATTGTAGCGGGCGCATTCGTAAAAGACCCAGCCGAAGCACTGCTGCGGCTGAGGCCATACAACCCAGTAGCCTCTGAAATGTTTTGAGAGGTACGGTGCTGCCCGGCCGGAGAGACGCGGCCAGGCGTCGAATGCAGCGTGTCGACAGGCGGGCCGTGTACTGATATACCTGACCGTCGAAGGCGAATCTCAAGAATGGCCTGTGACGGGGTATTATCAGGATCTGAAAAGCACGCGTCTTTTAGATCGAGAGATATAAACCAGTCCCTCGGGCGAATTTGCGCGAGAATTTGTCTGGTTGTGAGCATTTTGAACGGTCTTCTCATAAGAGCCTCGTTCAAACGTCTCAGATCCAAAATTGGTCTGAGTGCTCCGTCCTTCTTGGGAACGAGGAAATAACGGCTGTAAAAGCCCGACTCGCTCATGGAAGGGGAAACCGGTTCCATAGCCCTTTTGCACAGAAGTGTATTTCTGCTCGAAGTAGATGTGCTACTTCCCCATTCACTCTGGTCTCGATACGCGCTTGAAAGCGCGGAGGGCGGCGAGCGAACTGCAGAGTATAGCCCTGTTTTACTGTGCTTAGCACCCGTTCTGATGCGCCTGGAATAGTTTCCCACGCTTTTGCGTGTGCAGCCAGGGGCAGAATGGCCTCCGGGCTCCGATCGCCGCGCATCGCGGGCTCGAGAGCTCGAAACGGAGGGGCGGGCGCGGCGCGCGCGCTCTTGGTGCTTAGATACGGCAGATCGCACGCAGCGATAGCTGGCCGTTTTACACACAGTGTCCCGGTGGCTTTAGACGGGGAACATAAAGTGTGAGGCGCGACGCGCGATGGCGGCGTCGGGGCGAAAATGTTCGTTAGTATGTGTGAGCGCTCGAGGGCGGGCACAGGAGTTACATTCAGGGGCGGGCGCGGCACGCGCGCTCTTGGTGGTTAGATACGGCGGATCGCACGTAGCGATAGCTGGCCGTTTTACACACAGTGTCCCGGTGGCTTTGGACGGGGAACATATAGTGTGAGGCGCGAAAATGTAACGTTATGTGTGAGCGCTCGAGGGCGGGCACAGGACTCACATTTAAAACATGACCGGTCGTGCAAGGCCGTGTGACAGAGCGGGCAGTGAGTAGGTGTGGGCACGGAGAAGTGGACACGTGACCTACTTTTAACACTAAAGCGGCTTTTGCCTGCTTCATGAGAGTGGGCTCTGTGAGAGACACGGGATGTATAGTGCTTGTGTACAGGGGTGAGCACAGAACGTGGGCACATTCACTGTACTAGAAACACATACGGCGTCAGCCGTGCAACCAGACATTATGCTCTTTTGACATTTTCTGGGTTGCCGTGAGAACGGCGGATGCGCGCAGGCGAGCGAGTAGATACCGGCTCGTTGACTGCGGGGTAAACAGCTGCAGTAGCCGTGGCAACGGGGACTGACAGAGCGTTAAGCTTCGACGGTGGTCCAGCCGCAGGGCTGCGGGATTTAACCGTCTTTTCTTCTCTCGTGTTTAGACGCTCAAAAAATACTCGAGCACCCTGAGAAGGTGTGGTGCGAGGGGCGGGTTCGCTTTCTGTAAGTAAGAAAGACTGGCCGCGAGCTCGGAGAAGCAAGCAGCATAAATTTTATTTTCCCCGAGAGCTGGGATCGAACGCGGGTCTCTCGCATAAAAGCGTATGATTCTGCCACTGAGCCACAGGGGAATCACATAGGCTTTCAGTTAGCGCGAGCACATAAAAAGCGACCTCTTGTGTCGCGTCGGCGTTCGTTTGCAGGCGAGCGTGTGTTTAAAACATAGACTGTAAAAAAATATGGACGTAGTGTCCGTGACGTCACCCGTAGGTTTCTGAAGAGCATTTTTGAAGCCTAAAGTGGGCGGAGCCGGCCGTCGCCATCTTGGCCTTGCGTCACTCCCGGATAACAGAAAATGGACAAACAGGCGGGGCGTGAGTGGAGCTGAGGAGCGGAGCCTGGCCTGGCTATCTGAAATCACCTAGCTCGACGTGATCGAGTTAGCTGATGATGTAAAGCCAATTAAACGTTCATATTTTTGCCCTTCGAAATATTATAATAGTTAAAAGACATGGCTACAAGTGAGACTGTGTATTACTTCGAGAGTGTTTGTGTACGACAGTGATTTATGTGCATACATGTCCGTCACTCTTTCATGGTCCGTCAGCGCGGCATTGCTCAAGTTCGTAGAGAGCTTATTCAGTCCATTTTAAATTCTGATGTTGGCCGTCTCTCAAATGGGTTATGGTTTAACCGTTAAACCATAGATATATTGCCTTTGAAGTGCAAGTAAATGCGCTAGAAAATCCGCGCTCATTCACGGACGGAGAAAGCGCCGACGCCCGCATGATTTCATCTGACGGTAACCTACATAAGCATATTATAATCCATCTGTTCCATGGGAGCAGAACGAACGAGCATTTATTGACGTTTTAAATTTGAAAACCCCAAAAAGCAACGAAATTGTCAGACATCCATTAGTGCATGTTCACAGAGGAAAACAACTGAAATACAGCGCTGGTTTTTCTCTCGAACGATAACGACGGAATCCATAAACGTGAGCTTTGTAACGTTACCCAAGTATTAAAATTGTATGAAATGATAATCCCGAAAAAAAGCACAAACACTGCAGAGATTTCAAGTTCAGCAGCTAACATTGCTGAGGTGAAGTGACGGCTAGCAACAGCAGACAAACGGCTAGCACTGACAGCGGCAATCCATCTGTCACTCAAGTGGCTTGGCCACACCCTTAAATTTAAATATTAATCAACTAAACGGACGAGTTATAAAATAATTCACCCCCCTCACAGTTGTTATGAAGGGCAAAATTAGCTGTATAGACCAAATCCACATACAGACACCAGGCTTTAAACATGTTTTTTTCTGCTGTAAAGTTGGTCATTTTAACATGGGGGAGATACAGATTTGACTCACTTCTGACAACAGCCTCAAGCGGCCAGTCAACGAATTACAGTTTAACTCACTTCCGTGTTGGTTTCAAGAGAGAGACGGGGAGGTTGCCGCTTGGTTTAAAACAGGCTCGTTTACTGCAATAGTAATATTTCCAGTCGCCTGAACTTAAGAGGGGACTGAGAAATGTGTGAGGATTGGCGGTTGTCCAGCCGTCGCGAGACTAACACACTCGCTTCTCTTTTCGCCGGTGAGTGAGGCGCGCACGCTGAACGCTGCTCGTGACCGTCCGCTTTGTCATCCCTTGAACGGCGCAATCTGCACGGCCCAACGAGGGAGAGAGCGGGCTTGTTTTCTGTATGTAAGAAAAACTGGCCGCGAGCTCGGAGAAGCGAACAGCATAAACTTTAACTGCCGCGAGAGCGGGGACCGAACCCGGGTCTCTAGCTTGACAGTCTAGGATTCCGCCACTGAGCCACAGGGGAGAATACATTAGTACGCGGTTAGCGTCATCATGTCTTGTGACAGCGTTTGCTTGCAGGCGAGCGTGTATTTATAACAGGCTCGTATACTGCAATAGTAACAATTCCAGTCGCCTGAACTTAAGAGGGGACTGAGAAATGTGTGAGAATGGAGGTTATAGTCCAGGCCACGGCGGGACGAAAACACTCTGTTCCCCTTTCACCAGTGACGCGCGAGGACGGAGTAGCTTTCTTGTAACGTAAAGAGAGCTCAGACCGTCTGCTCCTGCCATCCCTTGTGAGCGGCGCAGTTTGCGCGGCTCGAACAGAGGGAGAGGAAACTCGCTCCGAGACCGTCCGCTCCTGCCATCCCTCGTGAGCGGCGTATTGCACGGCTCGAACAGAGGGAGAGGAAACTCGCTCCGAGACCGTCCGCTTCTGCCATCCCTCGTGAGCGGCTCAGTTTGCGCGGCTCGAACAGAGGGAGAGGAAACTCGCTCCGAGACCGTCCGCTTCTGCCATCCCTTGTGAGCGGCGTATTGCACGGCTCGAACAGAGGGAGAGTACGGGTATCTATCACATTCACCTCATCTCCTGACGCGGCGGCGGCGCGGGCAGAGCCGGCGGTTGAGCGGCCGGGAGGGAGAGGGCGAGAGAGAGCTCGAGGGAGAGGTTCCGGCGAGCTCCTCAGTCACAACAGTCTACGGTGGTCGCTGCGAGCGGCGCTTCTTATTGCGCGGCCCGGCAGGGACAGGCGGAGCGACAGCTTGGTCGAAAGCTTCAAGTCGAGCCCGCAGGGTCGACATTGAAAGCTCTTCGCACTCGGAGAGTGCGGTGGCGGCGTGCCCGCGGCCCAGTCGGAGAGCGCAGAGAGGTGGCGGTCTCCGTTGCTGAGCGGGGCGCGGCACGAGCCGCAAAAACGAGGCGTTTTTACAAAAACGCCTCGTGCTCTTTGGAGTACACACAGAAACAGTAATAATGTAAAGGATATGTCGCCGGATAGCATAGCAGGCACGGATGGCTGAAGGCGGCGAAGACGGCCGGCTTCCTCAGGCGCTGTCCTAAGCTTGCTGGTCGCTGGTTTCAACGGCGGCGGCTCTCAAGATCCAGCGATGCGAAGAGCGTCGCTGAAGACAAGAAAATCAGAATTTTAGCCTGTGAGCGCTGAATATATACACGCTGGCCACGCCCATTCTGACGGTTAGAAGGGTGTGGAGGGCGCGAAGCGCCCTCATTGGTTGCCGCGTTCAGAGCGCTCACCGATAGGCTTAAGCAGTTGCAGCCGAGCAGCCAATGAGCACGCTTATTTAGCCTGCCTAGGTCTGTCGGCTGCTGCACTGCGTTGACAATGAATACAAAATTAAGGATAATTTTTTGGCTTCAGATCTCGAAGAAAGAAGACTTTCCCGATGCGTAAGCTACTTACGCAATACGAGAGAACCTCTCGTAAGAGAACAGAGCGTTAATTGTGGTTTTAAACTACTCTTTATTGTCAGAACATATCATGACAAACAGGTGAACACTTCACAAATCTGAGGTAAAACATTCAAACATTTTTTGTCAACACCGTCAGTTTTTCCGTCAACACCGTCAGATCTTCGTCAACAGCGTTGGATGTATGAATGTTTTTTTGGGAAAAAAATATCCTTCCTTCAGTTTATGTTGTTTTTGTAATAAAGGACCATCTGATCTACATCCTCTTATGTTTTATTTATTTAAGGAATTTGTTTTTACAATATTGAAATTAAAATCAAAGTTTGAAAATGCAAATATTTAGAAATCTGAGTTTTCAGAATAGTGTGACATCACAACTTAAGTTTATATATTGTATTTGTTTTACATATCAGAGTAACTAAACACTATTACAATATACTTCAGAACTTTAGATTATTGTTGGATTTGAAGAATTAAAATTGTATACTTTTTAGTGTGTCTGACGGAGTTGACACAAATCCAGTTCTGAAGGGAAACATGTTTATTTGTTAAAAATGTGTTTTTATTTAGAACCTGTTCCTTTACATGGTTTAATAGCTAAGACCTTTCTCTGCAGAAACATATAACTCTAATTGATATAGTGTGTATTTAAAAAAAAAAACGTTTTTTAAAACGTGTTTTGTCCCGACTCTCAAGAATCAGTGATATGTATTTGTGTCAAAATGACATATAAACATGTTTTCCTAATCTATTTTGCCTGGAAACACTTCCAACACGCTTGTGTGTCGCGTGAAAAATATGCGTCGGTTCATATTTCTAGCATGCACGCGTTTTCTTCCGCACCTGAGACGTGTGTGTCACGCAGGCGGCGTGCAAGATCTAACCCTTTAACATTGGAGCCGAAATAAAAACGGACACGCCATGAAGCCAGTGTGTAGCCGGCCTAACACATCAACCCAGTTTTGACATCTAAACGATGAAGTTCAGGTCCAATAACATTTCTAGCTGGGGTGACCTCACATTGTGGCCATAATATGAGCACACAGTGAGTGCGCTGTGAGGTTACACTTGTGACTCACATTTTGATCATATGGAGAGATCACTGTGAGATCAACGTGTTGACTGGGATGTTAATGTAAACAAATCTGGCCTTTTATTTGTAAAAAAACAAAACAAAAAAAATCTAAACTGTGTCACTATTTCTTCAGGGTGATCAGAGTTTTTTCTTTGTTTTCTGAGAAGAAGAAAAAAAAACGATGAACAATCCTCTGTAAGTTTTTGCTATGGTAAATATTGTTGCAGATTTGCTCTAAACTCATCAGTATTTTATTGTAATATTGCACGCATCTCTATTTCCTCTGGGCGCTTCGAGTCCTTCCTCCCTGCAAAATAAAAGCATTGACTGACCTCTCGTATGTGTTTTTATCATGATTGCAGATTGTTCCAGATCAGATGAGTGTGAATCATCAGATTGTGTGCGGCTCAAAACTCACCAGCTCTTCTTGCACAGATGATCTGAAGAAGAATCACAGTAGGAGCAGCAAACACTGCCATCTCAACAATAGTCACAATCACTGCAGGAAACATGAGAGGAAGAAGAGAAACTGTACATGACTGAAGTCAAGGGTATTCAACTATCAACAGTTATTGATGAAGCTTTTACAGACTGACTGATAGTTTAATGTTATAAAGCTGTCAGTATAAATGAACGTGTCGTACCTCTGTATAATGATCCAGCAGTCACACTGACTTCAGTTTCTCCTGGATCTGTGGATCACGTCTGTTAGTTCAGTTCAACACATAATGCCACATATACACAACATCATCATCACATAATACTCAAGCTTCATAACACAGAAATGATGAATATGTGCACGAGTCTGTCATCATTATCTTCTTACTTCAATCTCAAGGTGTCAGGAGGAGAATGACTATCGCCATTGACCAAAAATAAATCTATTTGATGCTTTATTCATTCATAGATATTCATGTTATAACTTATAAGTGAGTTTCTAACACACTTGCATTTCTAAGTTTGCAGAAACATTGAAATGTGGAATATATATTTATTGACGGCATCTAAAACATACGTTTCCTGTATGATCGTTGTTTCCCCGCCTCCTCAGACTCGACGCTTATGTGGGTTGCCAGTTTGAGGACACGCAACAGAACGAGCGCAACTGACAATGAAAGCCGAGGAGACTTACACACTGTAAGTTGATGAGTTGATTTACAAGTTATCAAGTTACAAGTCACAAGTTACTGGTTCATGACATCGGTAGTGGGAGGGGAGAGTGAAAGGACCTAAGAATGTGGGTCTGGACGGGGGGGGGGGGGGTAGTCCTGGTACCATGGAGCCTAGGGCAGAAGAAAGAAGGGGGGGGGTAATTTCGGGAGCGAGTTCAGCTTCCTGACAGCCTGATGAATGAAGCTGTCCTTTAGTCTGCTGGTCCTGGCCTGGAGACTCCGCAGTCTCCTCCCTGATGGCAGCAGACTGAAGAAGCTGTATGACGGGTGAGTGGGATCACCTACAATGCAAAGGGATTTGCGGGTGAGACGGGTTCCGTAAATGTCCTGAAGGGAGGGAAGAGAGACACCAATGATCTTCTCAGCTGCTCTCACTATGCGCTGTAGAGTCTTCCGGCCAGATGCGTTACAGACCCCATACCACACTTTGCTAATGCTAAGTTATCTGGCATCCCGGGGTGTGGGAATACTATTGGCTGAACTGGCAGTGGGCGGAGTCACACAGACCAAAACAAAACCCGACTGACAACACGGAAAGTGTAATCCAGAGAGGATTCAGATACTGATTCTAGAAAACTCCACGAGTCGGTCAAATGAAGATGATGTTCACACACACCTGGATTTGGAGAGTTTGCTGTGTTGTCTGGAGTCAGTGTTGTTGCTGTAGTTGATGTTACAACTATTAAAAACAAAATGGTAATAGAAATATCTAATATTTTAATGCATGAACACAATATCAAGGCATTTATTTTACAAACTGCTGTAGTCCAGAGCTACAGTATCAGTGCTGAAAGCCATTCACACTAACATGGGATGAGTTAAGCTCAAAATATCAGAGATCATAGTTTCCCCGCCTCCTCAGACTCAACACTCACACGGGTTGCCAGTTTGAGGACACGCAACAGAACGAGCGCAATTGACAATGAATGCCGAGGAGTTGATGAAGTTGATGAGTTGATTTATCCGTGTTTTAATAAGCTCTCGTTCATAGAGATGTTTAGACTTTTTAGGTTGTGTGGAATCTGCGATCTCTGAGCCAGTTTGTTTGATGGCTGCGATACACTGTGTTTTCCTGCTATCTGGCATCCCGGGGTGTGGGAATACTATTGGCTGAACTGGCAGTGGGCGGAGTCACACAGACCAAAACAAAAACAGACTGATTATAAATTCTAAGTAAATAACTGGCAGTAGAAGTGTTTTCCAGAGAAACGAGTGTGTGAACTTAATATCTGCAAACATATTATGGTATTTTTAGAGAGAAAAAGTTACTTACAGCACCTTTAATACTGACGTCCTCTAAGGTCATTTTCACTACAATATTCCCCCCACCCCCTTGTTGAGGCTGCAACCCGATTGGTCCCTATCCCTAAACTCCGCCCCCTCTGCCAACAAGTAGTCCAGAGAGTTGTTTATATGTGCTGAAAGCATCCGCACACTAACAGACTGTACATCATATGTTCACTAACATATACAACAATATTAGTTTTCATGTTTATGGATTGTTGGTGATGTACAAGAGAATTTAATTACAAAGTGATAGATTACAAATTAAACATGACTTGAGTCAAAATCTGTGACCAGCTGCTCGAACAACTCCAGAGAAGATTCATGATTCTCGAAAACTCCACGAGTCGGTCAAATGAGGATGATGTTCACACACACCTGGATTCAGAGAGTTTGCTGTGAAATCTGGAGTTGTTTCTATAGTTGATGTTACAACTATTAAAAACAAAATGGAAACAGAAATATGTCATATTTTAATGCACGAACACAATGTCAAGGCATTTATTTTACAAACTGCTGTATGTTTAATAAATCCTCACTATGGGTCCATTCACACACCCGCGCAATACAGTGCCAGGCGAGACGCAAGTGTGTTTTGCTAGTTTCAGCCTGACACAGTTTTATATTTTCATGTCCCGACACGTTGTTTAAATAGCAAATGCATGTGTGCCCATCGGTGCACCCATGGGCTGCTGGTCTATACGAACGAGCACGAGGAGTGTGTTCAGGCGCATTGTCGGTGTGTTGCTATTTTGAGGAACTGAAGACTGAGCCATTGACCAACTGAAACCTGCTCTAAAGTCAATGGTGCAATATTTATTTTTGTTATTTAAAGAGGGTCCACAACGCGCGTACACTTATTACACACACTCTGCTTATTAAACGCACAGGGACGTGCAGCAGTCAATGCCAAAAATGTAAAAAAAAAAAAAAGGATTACAATGTAAAAGATTATTATTGTGTACATAAAGATATGGTGAATCCGGCTTGTCCCGTAGATTGTCCCTTTAAGTTTAACCACATGTGGTGGGACGTACCAAGTTTTCATTTTTAATTAATTTAATCCTTGTGGATAATGTAGTGTCCAATTATATTCCGTGAGTGAGCGTATAAAAGGGATTCGAATGCACCGTTTGTGTGTGTGTGTGCTCACCGCCTGTGCGTCATTGCCGGGGACCGCCCATTCCGGTTTGTTTAATCCCTTCCGCTTGAGGAATGTGTTTGGCTAACTAGTTAGCACACAGATTTGTGACTTTATTGCGCTACTAGGTGAACTATCCCTTTCAGTTTAGTTTTGCATATCATATTTCTCCATTCCCATCTAGCAAACCGTCAGGAATGCTCAGAAAGCTTTCAAGTAACTTCAAAAGTACGTTCTTAATTCAAACTACTGGTGGCGGTGTTTTATGACATGAAAGTGTTTACGCTTGTAAAAATCAATCACTTTAATTCCCAATTCTACCTAAACAACTCTTCTAACTCCATGAGTTAAGGGTCATCACGTACAGTATTAATGCACACCAGACTTACGTGACTCTCTCCAAACCTCAATACTTAACCACATTACATAGTTAGCACATAGATTTGTGACTTTATGTAACAGTCATTTGGTTTATAGCATTATGGCGGATGGTTTGTTGCTGGAGGTTGTTGGCGGCGGCTGTTCATACGCCCCTCCTGCATTCCCGTGCTTCTGTTGGCATGGCGATAGTCTTCTGTGTGCGGGACTTGGACTTGCGACCCGCTATGAAATGAAGGTACGTGTAACTACCGCTACTGCACAATGTTCATTCATAGTTATGTTGGGAGTAATTTTATGTTTAAATTCTGACAGGAATAATCTGTTCCCGGATACCGTGTGTTCAGTGTGTCCTGCGGGGAAACACTATTTGATGCTTCTGCTTTGTCAATCCTGGTTTCTCCTGTGACGAACTCGCTCGTCAGCGCGTGTGCGCTCGGTTCATGTGTTTATGACTCCTGCTTTCCAGCATTTCACGAGTTCACACTTACAAATAAGTCAGATAGAATAAATGCGTATTTGGCGTGCTGTCCGAGGAGAGGGCGGGCTCGGTATTTGGCCCGAACCCAGAGTACTCCCCCCGTATTCCTGGCTGTGAAAGAACAAGCCAAGAGTGAAGAGTCGGGGTGGTGGAGGGATGCTGAAACTGTCAAGGAAGTTAGGTGAGTTGACAGAGTGAATATATATATAGGCTTCCTCTCATGCTGATAGGGTAGACATGGTAATTGTTTGATGAGTTGATTGATTGCTTAATTATTTGAACGTGCTCCTCCCGAACTTTGTTAATAAAACATCATATATTGTTTATGTGATCGCTGGGTTGCTGGTGAAGTAAGAAAGTGGAGTGAATATCCACCCAGTTTTGGTGGCCAATTCTTAACCTCAGCGTGGTTTGATGCATGATCCTCTGGTTTATTAATTAAATGTTTTTCTTCTGTAACTTTTATTTAAGTTTCAATTGTGGTTATGTTTTGTTTATTTGGAGCCCATTGTGTTAATTTTGTATCTCGTTACAGGAGCCGAGGCTTCAGGGCCGGCCGCTCATAGGCCCTCGTGTGCGGTGGTGGGACTCTGTCACGGAGTGCTGTGTGTTCATGCTTGACCTTATTGGTGTGTGTGTGTGTGTGTGTGTGTGTGTGTGTGTGTGTGTGTGTGTGTGTGTGTGTGTGTGTGTGTGTGTGTTCAGATACTGATTCTAGAAAACTCCATGAGTCGGTCAAATGAGGATGATGTTCATACACACCTGGATTCAGAGAGTTTGCTGTGTTGTCTGGAGTCAGTGTTGTTGCTGTAGTTGGTGTAACTATTAAAAACAAAATGGAAACCAAATGTCATGTGATGATGACTAAAATACATGTATAATGCAGTATCGTTGACGAATAAAAACGAGACTAAATGTGGTTTAAAAAATAAAAACTATGCTAAAATGTCTCTTCATTTTCGTTGACCAAAACGAGACGAGACGAAATGTAACGTCACGACGAATGAGAGAGTTGTGCGTGAACCCATAGCTTTGTCTGCTTTAAATTCTGGATTGCGATCTGGTCATCCGATTATCAGCGAATTTAACCATATATTACTCCATTAGTTTTTCTATTAAAATGTCTCATTGATATATTTGACACATTCATAATCATTACTTTTGCTGGTTCTTTGTGACAGCTGTTATGTGCGTTATTTGCAACGTCTCTTGTTACATGAACACGTCACCGCATCAGCGCCAGAACATGGAGATTTTATTTTAGAGTAGATATAATCGCACAACCTATTCGATATCCTATAATTAAATAAACTAATCGAATATCCAAAAATCGTGACTCATCCAGGGCTGGACTGGGACAGAAAATCGGCCCTGGCATTTTGGCCCAGACTGGCCCACTACATATGACCATAAACACCACCCATCTTTGCACGCCCTTAAATATGTTTTTGTTCAACTCCTTTTCATTAAAACCACTAATGCCATGTAATGAGTGAGTAGGAACGAGTTAACAGATTAAATAAGTACAAAATTGTAATTTATTAATACAATTGAACTATACTCCATAGTGATGCATCCAAAAAACAAGCTATAAGCTGCATTGGCATAGCAATACCAATGTTTCCCACAGGATCTTGGTAAAACTGTGGTGGGTGGACCTCTAGGGGGGGGTTTGGGGCATGCCCCCCCTAAGAAAAATTTGTGCATTTTAATGTTAAATTCATTAATCTGGTGCAGTTTAAGAGTTCAAAATTAAAAGGCTCCAACCCATATTAAGTGTGCAAATTAAACAAAGAAAAAATCATACCTCTTTTAGTAACCGTGTCTGTCTATATTACACTCTTACATAATAATAGTTATAATATTAATCCAATGACAGTAATAGCCATATGTTGCAACACAAATGCACTGAAAAATAAAGAAAACTTTATATTTAGTTTTGTACTCATTTCTAAACTTGAAAGAGATAAGCACATGATCTTTTATTTTGACGGAAACTCCATCAAGCTTTTATTTTGGCGGAAAACATGGATAAAAACGCGTCTAATTAAAGTTCTAGTAAATTGCTGTAATTGTCAACTATGCAGATGTGGAAATAATGTGTAACTGGGTAATGGGTTCCTACACTCATAGCCAAAGTGTTTTGAAAGTAGTTCTGCTTACCGCGGACTCTACACTTTCTCATCTCTCTCCTGATCCTCCTCATCAGCCACTGGAGCTGATGAAGGTCCTGCTGCTGCAGAAAACATATATATTTTGACACATTTTACAGTGTCTGCTTGAAGGGCCTGTATCTATTTTTCACGCTATTTCTCTGCACATTCCTTGCGTTTCTTCTCCATCTCTCAGACTATTTTGACAGATACACACTTGACACTGCACGCTCACTCAAAGCCCAAAGGGGGAGGTGTGATTGGGCCAGCCCAGTGTCAAGAAATCAATCAAGAAAACAACCAATGGGCCGCTGATCTACGGGTTTCATGGGCCGGTCTGTCAGTGGGAAAAAAAACTAACGCTTACTTTTTTTTGACCAATGCATTACACCGGCACAAACCCAGCACCATCAATTAAACAAAACAAAACGAATGGGCCGCCGATGTACAAGTTTTATGGGCCGTTAAAAGGAAAAAAAAAGTATGAGATTTATCGGCCCAAAAAGCACGTCGGCCCACCGGGCATTTGTCCGGTAAGCCAGATTACCAGTCCAGCCCTGGACTCATCCCTGCATGGAATCTCTTGTTTCTTTTCCCAAATCTTCACTCACGTCTCACCCATTTTCTAAAGGTATTATAAACGTTTCTTGGTTCGCTTTTAATTAGGCCTATTATATTCGTATTCTTTACTGTGGTAAAGTAGAAAAACGCTGTAGGACAAATAGCCTACATTTGTACTTGCATGTCAAATTCTTTTTAACACAGTTTCTGCTTGTTATATTAGACATTGGGCACGATTTTAGTTGTAAAGTGCGTTTGACACGTGTGGGTGATTTTTAGTTTCACTTTCTCTGGCAGCGCAATCTCAAACACAGCCTAAATATCTCACCCTTGTGGAGGATAAAATTCGCTCTTCAAACCAATTTACATCAAGTAGAAAACACGAAGATATCATAAAGAGATCGATATCTTCGTGTTTTCCTGCTCGTGTCCCACATCCCTCTCAAAGCGCAGAGAGCATCACGTCTTTGTGTGGAAATATAAAACGAGTTTTTTTTTTTTAATAACCCCCCAACCACCGCCGGTAGTTGGTCCATTACCGCGGTGGTAAAAAAAACCTGCAACCGTCACAGCCCTAAATATAGGCCTACTAAATAGCCTATAATAAGATAGCCTTGTTTAAAATTCTGTATTGACTGGGTTAAATAGAATCGCATTACTAAAAAGAGACTAAAATACAATTTTCATTGACTAAAACTAGACTAAAATGTCATCAGTTTTCGTCGACTAAAACTAGACTAAAATGTCATCAGTTTTCGTTGACTAAAACTAGACTAAAATGTCATCAGTTTTCGTTGACTAAAACTAGACTAAAATGTCATCAGTTTTCGTCGACTAAAACTAGACTAGACTAAAAAGAGTATGAATGTGACTAAAACTAATAAAAACTAAAATGACAGCCTGACACAAAGACTAGACTAAAACTAAAATTAAAACAGGCTGCCAAAAACAACACTAGTTTCATCCTGACACATTTTTCATTGTCACGTCCTGCGACACGTTGTTTAAATAGAAAATGCATGTGTGCATCTGTGCACCCATGGGTGTTCGGGCGCATTGTCGGTGTACATACAACGCGCGTACACTCTGCTTATTACACACACTCGACTTATTACACACACACTCTGCTTATTACACACACAGGGATGCACAGCAGCACACAATCATGGCAAATATTAAAAATAAAATGATTACAATGTAAAAGATTATTATTGTGTACATAAAGATATGGTGAATCCGGCTTGTCCTGTAGATTGTCCCATTAACCACACACACACACACACACACACACACACACACACACACACACACACACACACACACACATTCCGTAGTGAATCCGCAAGCACAACTGGCTTTTAAAGGGAATGGCAGATTGAGACTCTGATTGGTTTATTTCATGTTACGCCCAAAACACACCCATTACTCATTAAGAGAATCGAGACAAAACACACCCATTACTCATTAATAAGGACAACACTTTTAGACCATGAGCTTAGATCATTAAAATAGGGCCCTATGATGTCATTAATTTATCATGTGAGTGGCGTGAGTTACACTAGCTGTATATTATGATTATTTTGCATATGTATCAAAACTCTCTGACAAATCTGACTAAAGAGCTTTTTTTGATGCTAATATGTGTGATGATAAAGCAGTGTGTGAGAGCCAGTGCAAACCACTGAAGCGAGAGACTGATGATGTGTGACAGTGATCATGTGATCATGAACCTTGTGTAGAAGCTGCTGCTGTAGTTCGGCTTGATGTCTTCTCAGAGTTTGAGCTTCTGACTGGAGTCAGTGTTGTTGAAGCGACTGGAGCTGCAGAAGATGAATGTTCAGACGCATCAGGACATTAACATCATATTTTCATATTGATCATGACATGCAGTTTGTGTTCAATCATCACAGCTTACAGTGGCAGTAGTTGAGAAGAGAGATGTTACTGTATCATTTATTCCTGGTTTATATGAGAGTGAAACACAGTGAGCTGCTTCCCATAAACCTTCAGCTTTCCTGAATCAATCACATTATTAAGCCGTATAATTCCTCAAACTGCAAACAAATCCTTATAATTCCCAATATTGACCTCTCTCATGGGTCATACAGGAAATATTGCATAAATCAGAAGAGTCTATTTTAGCCTAGTATGACCCATAGGAGGTCAATATTGGGAATTATAAGGATTTTTATGCAGTTTATGACTTTGACCACTAATATTGTGCAATTGCCAAACATATGAAGCCATCAGAAAGAGTAGAGCCAGTGTGTGAAAGTTTTCTCAAATCTGTCTGAAAAGAGTGTTTTCTCACCTGAATACTTGACAGTGTATCTGACTGAGGTCTGGAGTTGATTTCTGTGAGTAAGCCGACATCTCCACTCTCTGTTGTTATCTTCATTCAGGAGTGTTGTAGTCAGAGTGATGATACAGCGATATTGACCTGATGATGATGATATCTGATATCTGGAGTCTGTCTTCAGATCAACACCAGTCTGATTCACCCACAACAGCTCAACTCCCTCAGAACCGACCCGATCATCACAGGAGTATCGATAATATGAATACAACTGACAGGAGAGAGTCACAGAGCGGCCTGGACTGATCTCAGTCTGTGAGGATGAAGGTGATGATGATGATGAAGATGATGATGATGATGATGATGATGATGATGATGATGATGGAGACACTGAAACTGAACACAAGACACAAATCACAGACTCTTCAATCATCATCTGAGTTTAAAGGGAGAATCTGCTCTTTTTAAATTGACCACATAATCATAAACTTACCATGAAGAACATGCAGAAAAACACGTGCTTCAGATCCTTGTTTCTGTCTGTTCATATATTGTTGGCAGATGTATAATCCGGAATCTTCTTCTGTGACGCTCTTGATGTTCAGAGAGCAGTCACACTCCAGACTCAGCCTCTCATGTCTCTCTGTGTCTTTCTTCTTTATCCCTAAAGTAATCAGTGCAACTGCTGCTGAATGGCTGAATCTGTTATATAACCATGTAGTTTTAGATTTGCAGTCAGGAAGAGCATTATTACAGGGCAGACGCACATTTTCACCAGAACTGATGAACACATGATCATCCTCCACTCCACTGATACCTGAAACACAGAATATCTCAGTGATCATTATGATATTGATAAATGAAAATAATAAACCACACCAGCATAAAAAGCAGAAGATTCAAATCATACAGACTTTTTCCAGTGTTTGTATTTGTATTCCTTTACACCACCAGTACAACAAAACAAACAAACAAAAGATAAAGGTTATTTGTAGTTCTTTTAATATTTATTGACATCATTAAACACAGACTCATCAGTCAACATACAGTATATTAGAGTAAAATGCCAGCATTACCGTAGCAACACAAATAACACGCCGAGAGCACCTATAGTGAAGATATTTTAAGTTGAACTAAATATTATCCACCTCTTTTATTTTTGACAGATTGTGGGACATCGAATGCAAGAGCTGTATACATTAAGCGTCACAACCTTTCAGTTTTGGATAATAATATTCATCCTTTTAATGATCTCTCATTAACCATGAGCTCAATCAGGCCTACACGAAAGCTTACTGGTTTTAAATGTGTTCGTTTGGGAATAAAGGCTACATTTAACCCACAGCACATCTCAACATTATCCTACTGTATATAGAACAAAATCAATTTCAAATAAAGTTAAAGAAGTTACATATAAGGCCATTCATTTGATTTATCCAGTGAGAAGAGCTCAAGATTTTTAGAGACATGGAGACTACATGCGTCTTTTATAATTTAGAAGAAGAATCCATAAAACATTTATTTTATGAATGTATATTGTTTTGGATTGATATTGAATATCTAATATTTAAATTCACAAAATCAAATATTCGACTGTCTGGTAAAGATATAATTTTGTTGAATAAAAATAAGAGTTTTGAGCAAAATGTGGAGATTAACTTAATAATTATGTAAAATACCACAAACAGAAATGGACCAATAATAAACAATAGCTCAGACTCGAAGAGCCAACAGTGGTGCGTGCCAGATCGTCTCACACACTGTATTACAGAGAAGAGCTCGTACTTCAGAACGCTAGAGGCTGAAAGACCTGTAAAACGATAGTTATGAAAACTTAAGGGAGGCACTGACAACAAAATAAGTCAGGTGAACTTTATTTTAATATAAAACACACACACACACACACACACACACACACACACACACACACAAAAGTGAACGGATGTATATCATTTTTGAATCATTTTTAGAATTTTTTATTAATTTTCCACTGTATGGTTTTTTTCTTTAGTTTCCTTTGATGCTCTAATGAATGTAATAGATAACAGTTGAACACACTGTGATCCTCTGATATGTGTATGTTGTTCTTGTATCTCATGTTTACCAATATCTTATACAAGATGTTAAGGATATACTGTAAATAAATGCTGTTTTACTTTTGTTCCTTATGTTATAAACATTAACACTTAGTACAGAAATGTAATAATGAGAATTGTCTATGCAATATATTTGTGAATTTTACAAATGCTTTTTTTTTTTGCTCACTTGTTCTTATATTGTACTTATCTTATATTATTTGACTTTTATCCTCAAAACCTTTAGTTATATTTAATCACAATTCTTTCTAATTATATTTAGCTATATATAATTTGTTATATTTGTAATTTTATGCTACACAATGAATATCAGAAAATCTACAAGTAAAACTAAAAAATGGCATATAACAACTAATTAAATTAAATTCACGAGTTCACATCTACATATAATTAATACAATAAGTTTATGCGTATTTGGCGTGCTGTCCGGGGGGAGGGCTCTGAGCTCGGAGTTAGGCCCGAACCCAGAGTACTCCCCCCAGTTGGTAAGTGTAGATGGAACTGTAAGTGTAGATGGAACTGTAAGTGTAGATGGAACTGGAAGTGTAGATAGAACTGGAAGTGAGGAGATGGATGCTGACAAACTTTCAATGAACAGAGATAGGTCTGCTCTGAATTTATACTGTCATTGAGTTGATTACTGATTAATCTCCAGCTGTGCATAATTTGGTTAATTATCTGAACCTGCTCCTCCCGAACTTTGTTAAATAAAACCTCATTTAAATTAAATTAAATTAAATTAAATTAAATTTAAACCGTAGCTGCATTT
The DNA here is from genome assembly GCF_964197995.2 of Scardinius erythrophthalmus. Taxonomy (NCBI): domain Eukaryota; kingdom Metazoa; phylum Chordata; class Actinopteri; order Cypriniformes; family Leuciscidae; genus Scardinius; species Scardinius erythrophthalmus. Next base: position 15,313,632 of record NC_138221.1, read on the forward strand.
GATCTGTTTGTCAGTTTCTGGCACTGTCATGCGAAGTTTCTCAGTCCTGATGTGTGATGATAATGTTTTCCAGCAGGAGGCGCAAAATATATATCTTTTCTCGAGATACTGAAGCCAAAAATTATCCTTAATTTTCATTTATTGTCAAGGCAGTGCAGCAGGCAGCTTAGCAGAGCTAGATCGTGCTTGTGTGTAGACATGGACACTGGGGCGTGGGCATATTTACTACACTCATAACATTGTCGGCGTGAGCCGAATGACCAGACATTATGCTCTTTTTGCGATTTATCTGGGTCGCCGTAAAAACGGCGTTTGGGTGCAGGCGAGCGAGTTGTGGAACTGGCTCGTTGGCTGCGGAAAACACTACTGCAGTAGCCTTTACTAAGGGGACTGGCAGAGGAAGGCAAATGAGCTTGGACGGTGGTCCGGCCGCGGCGGGACTCAGCCGTCTTTTCCTCCCAGCGTGTGCTAGGAGGACTTCGCAGGCTCAGGTTTCAGCGAAATCCTAGGCCGGGGACCCCGCGGGGGATGCGGCTTGTGCTGGCTGGTTGAACGCAGCCTGGGGCGGCCACGCTGATGCTGCTGCGAAGGCGGAGGGTGAGACGAGCGCTGAGTAGAGCTGCGTGCAGGACGCTGTGTTTGAGAGCGGCCTGCAGCGGAACTCGAGCGGCGAGGCAGGAAGAGATTCATGGCCTGCGAAGCTTTCTGCACCTCCGAAAAACGATCCACAAGGCCGCTCACTGCAGGGCCGAAGAGGCCGGTGGGGGAGAGCGGGGCGTTGAGGAAAACGGACCGCTCAGCTTCTCCCATGTCGGCGAGCGTTAGCCAGAGGTGGCGCTCTGTGACGGTGAGCGAGGCCATGGAACGCCCGATAGCCTGTGCTGCAACCTTTGTAGCGCGAAGGGAGAGGTCCGTTGCGCTGCGCAGGTCCGTCAGGGCGGTCTGATCCGGGCCCTTCTCGTCCAGCTGACGGAGGAGATTGGCTTGGAGGATCTGAAGAACCGCCATCGTGTGCAGAGCTGAAGCGGCTTGACCAGCGGCGGAGAAAGCGCGGCTGACAAAGGCTGAAGTGGCCCTGCAGGCTTTAGACGGGAGGGCAGACTTTGAGCGCCATCTCGCGGATGGGGGGCAAAGGTGCGCTGCGACCGCCTGTTCAACCGGAGGGATGTGGTTATATCCCTTCTCTGCGGCTCCGTCCACGTGCGAGAGGGTCGACGAGGCTGGAGAGCGGAGTCTGGCTGAAACCGGAGCGTCCCACGACTTAGAAAGCTCCGTGTGGAGCTCGGGCAGGAAAGGCGCTGGTCTGGACGCTGGCGAGCGGCGGCGGCTGGGGAGGAAGAACCCGTCGAGCCTGTTCGGTGCGGGCACCACAGGCGGGGACCATTCGAGGCCCAGGTTGTCGACGGCCATAGTGAGGAGGCGGAGAAGCTCGCCGTCCACACTGGCATGGGTCCTACCAGACTCGCGTGTAGAGGAAGAGGCGGAGTGGTAGGAGCCGGACCACCCTTCGCTGTGTGACGCCAGTAGAGAGCAGCTGTCCAGTAAAGCGTCGTCCTCTGCTTCATCTCCTGAGGCGACGGCATCGCGGGCGAGAGCCGGCGGCTGCGCGTCGGGAAGCGGGGGCGGAGAGGGAGAGAGTGAGGCTCGCGGGAGGGGCTCCGGCGAAGGCCTGACTCGTGTCTCGGGCTCCGGTGGTCTCTGTGAGCGGCGCTTCTTCTTGCGCGGCCCAGAGACTGGAGCGGGTTCTGCGTTGAACAAGGCGAGTCGAGCCCTTAGGGTCGACATCGGCAGTTCTTCGCAGTGTTCGCAGCCGCCCGTAGACATGGCAACGGCTGCGTGGTCACGTCCCAGGCAGAGAGCGCAGATCACATGGCGGTCTCTGTCGCTGAGGTGAGAGCGGCACGAGCCGCAGGAATTACGAGGCATTTTGAAACAAACGCCTCTGCTCTTTTAGTAGTGTCGCGTGAGCGAACACACACACGCAAACACAAGCAGAGAAAAGGATATATGTCGCCGGATAGCTGAGCTGGCACGGCAGGCTGAAGGCGGCAAGAATTCGTCCGGCTTCCTCAGGCGCTGCCCTACGCTGGCTCGATGCTTTCCCGACGGCGGCGGCTTCTCTCGGAGAACAGCGATGCGGAGAGCTTCGCTGAAGAGACAGAAATCAGAGTTTTAGCCTCCGAGCCCTCTATATATACGCTCTGACGCCGCCCACTCTGGCGGGCTGTGACGCGCCAGGGCGCGCGCACCCTCATTGGGCGTGACGTCACGCCGGGCTCACTGGTAGGCTTAAGCAGTTGCCGCGCGGCAGCCAATGAGCGTGCAGTATTGCCCGCTCTAGCTCTGCTAAGCTGCCGGCTGCACTGCGTTGACAATAAATGAAAATTATGGATAATTTTTGGCTTCAGTATCTCGAGAAAAAGATGACTTTTCCCGTAGCGTAAGCTAGCTTACGCAAATACGAGAGAACCGAATTGATAATTATAGTCATGTTTGCATGAGTTTTAAATTGGGAATTTTCCAGGAAGTTATGTACAGTAATTAACTGTATTGTTTAGTTTTTTAATTATATATGCTTTTTAATAATTGTATATGCTTCAATTAACTTGTGTACGTGGCATATTTGATTGTAAATGTGCCTCGTGTGTGTCTTTACAGGTATGTTTGGGCTTTAGTTTGAGTCTATATGTTTAATGATGTAAATAAATATATATTTTTTTTTTTTTACTGGTGGTGTAAAGGAATACAAATATTCTCCTGGTGCATATTTAATCATATATTATAAAATTATTTGTTAATGCATTATTTTGTCATGACTTTACTTGCCCAGTCAACACTTTAATCTCACAGTGATCTCAACATGTGGTTACAACGTCATCAATGTGAGTCACAGTCAGCTAAAAGTGTAACTCTAATGGGCTGTTTACACCAGGCCACTTCATGCGTTTTCTCAGATCGGATAGCTGATCTGATTTATCAAAACGAATCCATTTACACCTGGTCACATAAATGTGTTTTTGCGAAACGGATTTGAATCCGATCTTCAATTCCCGCGCTATATGCAGATTTAATCGAGTGCACGTCACCGAAAGCAACAGATATGAGCTGCATTTTATTGATCATCAGCTAAAATTTCAAAATCAAAGACCGCAATGAGAGAGAAGCGGCAACAGCCCTGGTAAGATTGGCTTCTCTACTTTTAATGATGATGATGATGATGATTGTGTGTTAAGCGTCTGCGACTTACTTTCACTTTGATTTGCGATAGTTTGCACGTTTGGCTTAATGAAGAGATGCTGAGCTTCTTATCTGCGGCGATGCGTGTCCCAGTAGCGGCGTCATATCTGGCTATAACATTACATATAGCACTGCGGTAAAGCCAGCCGCCATCCAGAAATGCACTGTCAAACTAGCCGCCGCTATATTTGGCAGTTCGCGCATACACTAGCTATTACGGTACGACCGTCAGACCGTCATCTGGATTGAAAACTATTGATCTTCCGGCGAAGGCTATTTCACATTATTTTATTATTTCTTTTTGTCTGTCTGTATATAATTATCTATCTATCTATCTATCTATCTATCTATCTATCTATCTATCTATCTATCTATCTATCTATCTATCTATCTATCCATGTCTGTCTGTATACAATTATCTATCTATCTATCTATCTATCTATCTATCTATCTATCTATCTATCTATCTATCTATCTATCTATCTATCTATCTATCTATCTATCTATCTGTCTGTCTGTCTATCTATCATGTATCTGTCTATTTATAATTATCTATCTATCGATCCATCCATCCATCCATCTATCCATCCTAAAATAATAATATACTGTTGTGTCTATACATTCAGAAAATCATTTAAAAAAAAATCCTAGTTTACACAGCCCAATTTCACCTCAGATGGAGAGTACACCTTCTCACCGTGTCACCTGCACAGTTTCAGGACATTCTGATGTTGCATTACAAAATAAGAGCCCTCCAAATTTCATAAATACGCTGTTGTGTCTATACATTCATTAAATCATTAAAAAAAAATCCTAGTTTACACAGCCCAATTTCAACTCAGATGGAGAGTACACCTTCTCACCGTGTCACCTGCACAGTTTCAGGACATTCTGATGTTGAATTATAAAATAAGAGCCATCCAAAATTCATAAATACGCTGTTGTGTCTACATTCAGAAAATCATTAAAAAAAAAATCCTAGTTTACACAGCCCAATTTCACCTCAGATGGAGAGTACACCTTCTCACCGTGTCACCTGCACAGTTTCAGGACATTCTGATGTTGCATTACAAAATAAAAGCCTTCCAAAATTCATAAATACGCTGTTGTGTCTATACATTCAGAAAATCATTTAAAAAAAAATCCTAGTTTACACAGCCCAATTTCACCTCAGATGGAGAGTACACCTTCTCACCGTGTCACCTGCACAGTTTCAGGACATTCTGATGTTGCATTACAAAATAAGAGCCCTCCAAAATTCATAAACACGCTGTTGTGTCTATAAATTTAGAAAATCATTAAAAAAAAAATCCTAGTTTACACAGCCCAATTTCACCTCAGATGGAGAGTACACCTTCTCACCGTGTCACCTGCACAGTTTCAGGACATTCTGATGTTGAATTATAAAATAAGAGCCCTCCAAATTTCATAAATACGCTGTTGTGTCTACATTCAGAAAATCATTAAAAAAAAAATCCTAGTTTACACAGCCCAATTTCACCTCAGATGGAGAGTACACCTTCTCACCGTGTCACCTGCACAGTTTCAGGACATTCTGATGTTGAATTATAAAATAAGAGCCCTCCAAAATTCATAAATACGCTGTTGTGTCTACATTCAGAAAATCATTAAAAAAAAAATCCTAGTTTACACAGCCCAATTTCACCTCAGATGGAGAGTACACCTTCTCACCGTGTCACCTGCACAGTTTCAGGACATTCTGATGTTGAATTATAAAATAAGAGCCCTCCAAAATTCATAAATACGCTGTTGTGTCTACATTCAGAAAATCATTAAAAAAAAAATCCTAGTTTACACAGCCCAATTTCACCTCAGATGGAGAGTACACCTTCTCACCGTGTCACCTGCACAGTTTCAGGACATTCTGATGTTGCATTATAAAATAAGAGCCCTCCAAATTTCATAAATACGCTGTTGTGTCTATACATTCAGAAAATCATTTAAAAAAAAATCCTAGTTTACACAGCCCAATTTCACCTCAGATGGAGAGTACACCTTCTCACCGTGTCACCTGCACAGTTTCAGGACATTCTGATGTTGCATTACAAAATAAGAGCCCTCCAAATTTCATAAATACGCTGTTGTGTCTATACATTCATTAAATCATTAAAAAAAAAATCCTAGTTTACACAGCCCAATTTCACCTCAGATGGAGAGTACACCTTCTCACCGTGTCACCTGCACAGTTTCAGGACATTCTGATGTTGCATTACAAAATAAGAGCCCTCCAAATTCATAAATACGCTGTTGTGTCTACATTTAGAAAATCATAAAAAAAAAATCCTAGTTTACACAGCCCATTTTCACCTCAGATGGAGAGTACACCTTCTCACCGTGTCACCTGCACAGTTTCAGGACATTCTGATGTTGCATTACAAAATAAAAGCCTTCCAAAATTCATAAATACGCTGTTGTGTCTATACATTCAGAAAATCATTTAAAAAAAAATCCTAGTTTACACAGCCCAATTTCACCTCAGATGGAGAGTACACCTTCTCACCGTGTCACCTGCACAGTTTCAGGACATTCTGATGTTGCATTACAAAATAAGAGCCCTCCAAATTTCATAAATACGCTGTTGTGTCTATACATTCATTAAATCATTAAAAAAAAAATCCTAGTTTACACAGCCCAATTTCAACTCAGATGGAGAGTACACCTTCTCACCGTGTCACCTGCACAGTTTCAGGACATTCTGATGTTGCATTATAAAATAAGAGCCCTCCAAATTTCATAAATACGCTGTTGTGTCTATACATTCAGAAAATCATTTAAAAAAAAATCCTAGTTTACACAGCCCAATTTCACCTCAGATGGAGAGTACACCTTCTCACCGTGTCACCTGCACAGTTTCAGGACATTCTGATGTTGCATTACAAAATAAGAGCCCTCCAAATTTCATAAATACGCTGTTGTGTCTATACATTCATTAAATCATTAAAAAAAAAATCCTAGTTTACACAGCCCAATTTCAACTCAGATGGAGAGTACACCTTCTCACCGTGTCACCTGCACAGTTTCAGGACATTCTGATGTTGTATTACAAAATAAGAGCCCTCCAAATTTCATAAATACGCTGTTGTGTCTATACATTCATTAAATCATTAAAAAAAAAATCCTAGTTTACACAGCCCAATTTCAACTCAGATGGAGAGTACACCTTCTCACCGTGTCACCTGCACAGTTTCAGGACATTCTGATGTTGCATTACAAAATAAGAGCCCTCCAAATTTCATAAATACGCTGTTGTGTCTATACATTCATTAAATCATTAAAAAAAAAATCCTAGTTTACACAGCCCAATTTCAACTCAGATGGAGAGTACACCTTCTCACCGTGTCACCTGCACAGTTTCAGGACATTCTGATGTTGCATTATAAAATAAGAGCCCTCCAAATTTCATAAATACGCTGTTGTGTCTATACATTCAGAAAATCATTTAAAAAAAAATCCTAGTTTACACAGCCCAATTTCACCTCAGATGGAGAGTACACCTTCTCACCGTGTCACCTGCACAGTTTCAGGACATTCTGATGTTGCATTACAAAATAAGAGCCCTCCAAATTTCATAAATACGCTGTTGTGTCTATACATTCATTAAATCATTAAAAAAAAATCCTAGTTTACACAGCCCAATTTCAACTCAGATGGAGAGTACACCTTCTCACCGTGTCACCTGCACAGTTTCAGGACATTCTGATGTTGCATTACAAAATAAGAGCCCTCCAAATTTCATAAATACGCTGTTGTGTCTATACATTCAGAAAATCATTTAAAAAAAAATCCTAGTTTACACAGGCCAATTTCACCTCAGATGGAGAGTACACCTTCTCACCGTGTCACCTGCACAGTTTCAGGACATTCTGATGTTGCATTACAAAATAAAAGCCTTCCAAAATTCATAAATACGCTGTTGTGTCTATACATTCAGAAAATCATTTAAAAAAAAATCCTAGTTTACACAGCCCAATTTCACCTCAGATGGAGAGTACACCTTCTCACCGTGTCACCTGCACAGTTTCAGGACATTCTGATGTTGCATTACAAAATAAGAGCCCTCCAAAATTCATAAATACGCTGTTGTGTCTATACATTCAGAAAATCATAAAAAAAAAAATCCTAGTTTACACAGCCCAATTTCAACTCAGATGGAGAGTACACCACCTCACAGTTTCAGGACATTCTGATGTTGTATTACAAAATAAATAGCCTTTAAAGACTTCAGTACATGAGTTTTCTGTCATTGATGAATAATACAAATAATTTCCATGTTTGTTTGTTTGTTTTTGTTTCAGTCACAACAATGCCCAAGGCAGTGGAAATGGCAGACGTTGCACCATGTCGAATTATCTGTCATGATGTTAAGTTGGACAATTACATCAGTTGTGAACAATTCCCTGAAGAGACTTGTATGCCTATTCCTTTTGTGCTTGTGTCTTTCGATTGTCAATGTTTTTGGACACAAATCTCTCTGTGGTGGACATTAATGTGTGCAATATAAATGTTGTTGTGATATGTAACACTGACATGAAAATGCATCTTTATCAATCACATAAAATTATGTACTTTAATCTATAAAAACTAATGTCACTTCTCATGTTGCCTCTAGGACTGGTTTGTCTGTCAAAGGTCGGTTATAACACTGCTATTGAATGTTTACTCATTTAGTTCTTTGTGTTCCTATAATAATTTTGTATAAGTTTTACTCACAAAATATCACATATTATAAACACATATTTGTATCCTTGATCATGCCTCATGACATTAGAGCCTTAAAACTGCTCTGTACAAATAACTGACCCTGTCCATGGTGCTTAGCCAATCGATTTGCTATCTTACGTGTTTTCCCCGTCACTTTTGTGTTGGATAATATTTTCTAAACTACATAATGTAAAGCCTTAGCTTAATAGGCCTAAGGAAAACACAGTTACATATTTGTATGCAAAGTTGGACAGGTGGTAGCTGTTGTCCACCGGAGGGAGCCACAGTATAATGAATCGTCTCAAGACTGGAAGTTTAACGTCAGTGTACATTAACTAAAAAAAAAAAAAAAAAAAAACTTTATATAATATGTCATATTTTGCGAAGAAAACTTTGGATTAAAGCAATAATGAAAAATTAAGTAAACTACATTACTTTTATATCTTGTCAACAAGAAACACTGTATTAATGTCTACTTGAGATTGGACCTTGATGATTGCCATTATATTTCAAATGAATGGTTATTATGTCTAAACGAAAAAGTGTTTTGTATTTATTGTATTTATTTATTTATTGTACAAAATGTTCTATTATTAAATATTTATGCTGAGTACATTGTGCAGCGTGCCAAATGTCAAAAGAGCAAAAATCGAATAAGTTCCAAACAGGCACCTGCGAAGCCTAAATTGGCATCTTATAGCAGGGCCACAACTGCACGATTAAAAGTACAAGACAGTATAGCTGTTTCTTGGTAAACACAAACAAATCGAAGCTTGCAGCAATCGAGGAATGAAAAGATGTCAAAGAAAGAAAAAGGGTGAATGCATATTATATTACACGTATAAGCCCCATTTGTTTTACACAGATGAAATTTGGGACATTTGAGTAAAATAATCACGGCAATGAGAATGTACGTAGCACAACTGAACCATTTAGGCCTAGGCTATATGCTGTTTCTCCGAGGTCTGTCTAATGTCATGGCAATTTATTATTATTCAGTAGAGACTACGAAATAATGAAATACAAATTATTTACTTAGGGCAGTCTTTGATTCAATCAATTGCCATAATCATTTCAAATAGAAACTTTTTGTTTTGTTTTGTTAAGTTAACAATTGTTACAGTGCTAACCTTTTAAACTGATGTAGTATGGGGTAACATTGTAGAGTAGCCTACTGTTCCATCATTAATGAATAACACAGTAACAAACGAGTAATGCTATATTAACATTGTATTAGCAACTATTATCTAACAAAAAACTCTGATTAATGAATTATTAAGTAATAGTGCTTAGTTGAATGTGGTAGCTCACTATTAGCTAATAAAAACAATTTTTTTTCATCTACTTGGTAAACCAATAGTAATGACTCAAATGTTAACAAATCATTCAGAGGGATTTAACTACTTGGAACAGTATTTTTAAGTAAAAAGCTTAATAAATCCTTAATATTGCATGAAGGTTTTAGAAAGGTGTTTACTTTATACTACTGATCCAGATTAGCTAATAGTGAACTACCATATTTCACTAAGTGCTATTAATTACTAATTACTTAATTAGAGTTACTTTTAAGTTAATAGTAGTTTATAGAACGTTAATAGTGCATTACTTAATTGTTCCAGTGTAATTATTCATTAATGATGGTGGAACAGTATTCTAAAATGTGACTGGAATATGTAAGAATGTTGTCTTCCTAATGCCTTCCCTTTTTATTTTATCCAGAGTGCACTCATTCAAGTTGTTTGGGGTGAGTAATTCAGTCGTTTACCATCCATCCCTGAAAGTACATTTAGTCCAATAACTATGTGCAACTATGTTCTTTATTTTTATCAATGCCTTTTTTCACCAATAGAACAAAACCAAACGTATAGTTGACGATGAAATTGTGGAGACAGTTGAACTCGTAAAAAAGAATCTCATCAATTACGATGACACTGTCACACATAAAGAGGGCTTCTGGGGACAAGTGTGCATTGCACTTGGCATTGCAAACACCAAAAGCAATCGATATAGACTGAAAATTATATTTAAAAAGGTGAGCATTTCTTTGTTTCACTGTCTGTCTTTCAAAGCAAGATTCCTGACTTCAAATTATTACAAATTACACACACACACACACACAGATACACACACACACACACACAGATAGAGAGAGAGAGAAATATAAAACACCTCTTGCTGATGATCACCAGTTATGAAGGTTGTTATATTGAGTTTACAACACCTTATTTTCTTATAAAAGTTTCTCGTAATTTCTCATTAAAAAATGCAGCAATGTTCTATGTTTGCTAGGCATTATATTTGTTTTGTTTTTTCAATATCACACAGTCACAACAAGACCTAACATCCCCTTATCTGTACTTTTTGAGATTAATTTTATACACCATGATTATAAATTTTGTCAAAGCACCAGCCAGAATATTCCCATCTCCATTGCCGTCTGAGGCCAGTGAAACTGCTGCTGATGACCATGGACACAAATCTCCAGAGCAAGTTAGTCATCACTGTTTTTATTCACAAATGTGTGTTGTGTGGCCTCCTACACTCTCAGAAAAAAAGGTACAAAAGCTGTCACTGTGGTGGTACCTTTTCAAAAGGTACACTTTTGTACCTAAAGAGTACATATTAGTCCCTCAAAGGTACATATTAGCAGAGGTGGGTAATCCAGGGGTCAGAAAGTAGAAGTCCTGCCATAGTTTATTCCACCCATGAACCCAATCAGCTGATTTCACTAATTAGTTCTCTCTCCTGTCTGAATGAGCAAATCCAGGTGATTGGAACAAAATACTGAGGAGGACTTTTACTTTCTGAACCTGGACTTTACACCTCTGCATAGCAATGCCACATGTCAGCCAAGAGCAAAGAAATAAACCAGAACTGGACCTTATCGTAGCCAAAAAATCTGTGTATATTAAATATGGAGTAATTTCAGCCACAGCCTCAGATGAAATCAACTGAAGAGAAAAGAAGACATTAAATCTGTGAAGATCTCAGCAGAGGAGGATTAAACAACTCCACAAACAGCATTACCAGCTTCACTTATTACTAACCAGACTGACTTTATTTCTGTCAGACGTCTACAAAAGTTTTTATTGAGAATTAACAGAGGTTTAACTCTAATGTGTTTCATTTGTAGTCACCATAACAGTGATTAGTGCTTCCATTAGTTGGGCTCTTAACTCCTGTTATACCTTTTTTGGCTGCTATGACAGTGTGTTTGTCAAACACATTTACAGCAGCAAAGAACGCTAAATTGACTTGAGATCAGATGAAGATGGTTACTTGTTGATGGCTTGATAATCATCATGAAACGACCTGATTCACTAAGTAATTGTGTTGTCACATTAATATTTTTTCCACAACACAAACCCTGTGTTACTGCAGCATGAGATCCAGCAATATTTTAACAATCAGAAGACTTTAACAAACATGAACACAAAAAGCCAGTTTATGCTGACACACACAGACATCAACAATCAGCGTATGAATCTCAACAATGGTGACAATCAAAAGTACTTTGCTGCAATGCATGCTGGGTACCAGCATAGTACAAAACTCCCAGCATGCATTGCAACATGACTAAATTATGCAGCTGAATTGTCCTATAATTTTGTTTGATTCAAAATTGCTTTTATTTTTTTGCTGTTATTTTTGTTGTGAATTATTAGCTTTTCAGTGATGTGCTGAATTTGTTTATCTGCATATTTGTGATTGTCACCATTGTTGAGATTCATACGCTGATTGTTGATATCTGTGTGTGTCAGCATAGGCCAATTTTTCTTTTTTCTTCATGTTTGTTAAAAGATTTAAACCGATTGTCATATTGCTGGATCTCATGCTGCAGTAACACAGGGTTTGTGATGTGAATACATTAGTGGAACAACACAATTGTTAGATTATAAAAACCTCAGTGCATCAGTCTGTTTCGTGATGATTATAAAACCATCAACAGATAATCATCATCACCTGATCTCATTTCACTTTAGCTTTCTTTGCAGCTGCAAATGTGTTTGACAAACACACTGTTACAACAGCCAAAAAAGACAAAAGGTATACTAAGAGTTAAGATCCCAACTAATGGAAACACTAATCACTCTTATGGTGACTTCAAATGAAACATTAGAGTTAAACCTCTGTTAATTCTCAATAAAAACTTCTGTAGACGTCTGACAGAAATAAAGTCAGTCTGGTTAGTAATAAGTGAAGCTGGTAATGCTGTTTGTGGAGTTGTTTAATCCTCCTCTGCTGAGATCTTCACAGATTTAATGTCTTCTTTTCTCTTCAGTTGATTTCATCTGAGGCTGTGGCTGAAATTACTCCATATTTAATATACACAGATTTTGTGGCTACGATAAGGTCCAGTTCTGGTTTATTTCTTTGCTCTTGGCTGACATGTGGCATTGCTATGCAGAGGTGTGAAGTCCAGGTTCAGAAAGTAAAAGTCCTCCTCAGTATTTTGTTCCAATCACCTGGATTTGCTAATTCAGACAGGAGAGAGAACTAATTAGTGAAATCAGCTGACTGGGTTCATGGGTGGAATAAACATATGGCAGGACTTTTACTCTTTGGCCCCTGGATTACCCACCTCTGCTAATATGTACCTTTGAGGGACTAATATGTACTCTTTAGGTACAAAAGTGTACCTTTTGAAAAGGTACCACCACAGTGACAGCTTTTGTACCTTTTTTTCTGAGAGTGTACCTTCTAATGCAAAATGTTGCTTGTCTTTCTATCAAAGCACCAGCCAGAATATTCCCCATCTCCATTGCCGTCTGAGGCCAGTGAAACTGCTGCTGATGACCATGGACACAAATCTCCAGAGCAAGTTAGTCATCACTGTTTTTATTCACAAATGTGTGTTGTGTGGCCTCCTACCTTCTAATGCAAAATGTTGCTTGTCTTTCTATCAAAGCACCAGCCAGAATATTCCCCATCTCCACTGGCGTCTGAGGCCAGTGAAACTGCTGCTGATGACCATGGACACAAATCTCCAGAGCAAGTTAGTCATGTGCTTTGTAGTGTACATGAGAAAAAATTTCATTCATTCATACTCTCTTTAAACTCTTTAAATCATCTAAATCAACAACATGTGTAATGTTGGTGTGTGTGATGCAATCTTACCTGGCCAATCCTACATGAAATTAGATTAGTGTAAAAAAACATCTATACAGGACAGATGTTGCAGTAACATTGTATTTTTTCATTAGGGGCCCATTAGTTATCCATCTGTTGAAGATGGATTTATTAAAATCTGCCTTCCAAAGAACCCATCGTTCTTTTTCATTGAAAGAAACGAGTGGGACAAACTAAAGCAACATAGAAAAAAAAGAAGCTTTAAAGGACTACAATGGACCAATGTTATTGCGAAAGGACTTAGGACCATACATCCGTACTGCTCCATCGCTTTTAAAAGGCACAGACTGAAGGGTTTGGGTTTGATGCGAGCAAGTCCTGAGTTCTCCTGTCTTGGATACTGTAGGTTTGAGGATTGCCCTGTCACTGTAACAGTTACTGTTGATACTGAAGAGAACCTCAAGGCTACAGTAGAGTACCAAGGTGGACATTGCTATCACAATTTAACCGAATTAAAAAGAAGGCCTGTAAGAGCAAATGACAGGAACACACTGGGTCAAGACTTACAAAGGCAACCCCCACGAGCCATGTTTCTTGACAAGTTGTATAAAATCCCTGATGATGTCATGGAGTCTGGCTGTAGGGATGAGGCTCCAAGTCGCGATGTCCTCAAAACAATATCGTGGGAAGCACGTCAGAGAAGCCGGCAGCACAGCAATGAGGTAATAAGTCTTCAAATAATGCTAAAAAAGAAAAAAGACAGTCCTGATGAGGTCCTTCAAAAAATCATGCTTCAACCAAAAGGGGTTTTACTGTGGTCACAAAGGGGAATTGAAATTTATCAGGAGCGATGCCGGGAGGACATTGTGTACCTCGATGCCACTGGCAGCATCATGCGAAAAGAGAAGGGCTCTCCTCCTTTCTATGTTTACGAGTTGGTGGTCAGGAATCCCCAAAAAAACTCATCCCCTTTACCTGTTGCTACTTATCTGACCTGTGACCACACCACAGCCTCAGTTACTTATTTCTTAGAGGCGTTCCAAACTGATGTGGCAAGGCACTTTGGAAGGAAAGGTATGCGGTCACCCATCATGATCCTTTGCGATGGGTCGATGGTGTTAATGCAGGCTATATGCCTATCATTTGCCAAGAAAAATCTACAAGACACCATTAACCACTACTACAAGATAGCCAGTGGAAAAGGAACAAAGGAAGATTTTGATGTGCCCATTCTTCATCGTTGCCTTAGCCATGTCATGAAGAATGCCAAGGAAATGTGCACAAAGTTGTAAGTACCGTACATTAACAAAGTAGTGTTCGTGACATTCCTTTTTTAGTGACAGTTGCTAAGTGTCTGAAGAACTTTATACAGACTCTATGTGATGAATGACCTTTTATTAATGTGCTAGCACAAAAAACACCACAGCAACATCTGTTTTCCTTATACCAAAACATAAGAACGACACAGCCAATGTGACCTTTGTAAACTGACCAATGTGAACTGGCCTTTCCAAAATGCACACAATTTAAAAGTCTCTGGGCAGGGTGGCCTCAGAATTCCCCTACATCGGCTCTGTCTGTGAAACACTTAGAATACTGATGTATTCAATACATTTCCAATAGAGCAGCAAGTATTAATAAAGGGCAGATTGGATATAATATGCACAAGTTATGAAATTTTATTGTTACTGTTACATATTACATTGCAGTACATAATTTTGTTCTTGAACCTAATTATTATATTATATTCACAGTGCGCCAAACCACTACCATCTGGCCATGCATGTATTTGGTGCCCTCACAACTGCAAGCACTTTAAAAGAACTAGATGACATGGTTCAAAGTGCTGCAGTTGTCTTCTCAAGTCCATCCTGTGGGGCCAATGTTGAAAAACATTTTAAAAACCTGCAGTCTTGGCTGCAGAGAACAGGGAAGACATTGGATGTGACTACCAACTCCAAAATTGAGGCTGAGGACTTGAAGGTAAATGACAAATCTAGTTTTACATTGTAACGTTTGTGGTTTTATTTAAACAAAGATGTGAAGAAATAATTATATTATCAAGTAAATTTACTATACAGTAAAGAAACAGTAATTAAGTGAAATTTCTTGCATGAAAATGTACTTAGATAAATGTCTTAGGGAGAGCAGCTATGTTTCAATGTGCTTAAAGTCTTTGTTACGGCAATATATATTTGAAATTAATACTATATTAACACTATTTTAATACTAATACAATAGTAGGACAACATCGGAACAACAAGCCCTTTTGTCAGTACAGAAAATAACTGTAGTGAGTTTTGTCTGTAAAGACTACGTTTATTTACACAAAAAATAATTAAGTACCTACCACTCAAACAACACAACACAGCATCATTTAATAGAATAAGACAGAAAGAAATATGAATTCCACAGAAACTGCAGCCTCTAAAACATATAACAGTATGGTAACAATTTTGGCATTGTTTTTAAATAACTGTTTATAACTGTAATTTTTCCTTGTTTATGAAGGGCTGATGTCTTCTATTGAATTGTGCCTGAAGTCCTACAGTTTACAGACACACCTCTAATAATAATAACACATTGTTACATTACATTTAGGACATTAAAGGAGCCAACAAATTTGCAAAACGTTGCAAGGCAATTATTTCAAAAGCTCCACTGGACAGGAATGGAGAGCACAATGTGTACTTCTGTAAAGGCCTTATCAATCACCTCAGCAAGTATCTTCTCCCATATGCTGGATTGTGGACCGGGATAATGCTAGGTTTGCCATAATTAATCAAAATATCGCTATTCGGATAGAAAAATCTTGGTACGTTTTCTGAAAATACATGGCTTCTTTTCTTTTTGTACAAAGGTGACCTTGGACGACATGGGACGGGACCTCATTATGAGCAGAGCACTAGGAGATATAATGTCCTGAGAAAGCTCAAAAGACAAGTTATTATAATACATTTATCATAACATGACCTCTGTCTCAGTACTATTACTGTGTTTAAATTATAAATTATGTTATGAATTCACCTGTTTTTTATTTCTTGTTCAGAACATAACAGAGGACAATAAAACACAGGGAATCATGGAAAAGAGCCAGTGGGACTTAAAGCACATTCGTTTTACTTCTGGACGGCTCACTAGGCTTGATGACTTTGTGGCCCGGTATCAAACAAGTCACACCGCTCTCCTGAAGGAGTATGAAGACTCTGAAAGAGTTTTCAGAAGAAAGGTTTGAATACTTTTAATAAATGTGTCATTGAAGATATGATGGGTACCAGTTTTTATGGAAAACTATACATACAGAACATCATATTTTGTATGTCATCCCATTATATGTATTGATATCTAAACCAGCTCTACAAAGTTATTTTAATTCTCTTTATGAAGACACACAGAGTGGATGAAGAAAAATGGAAGGAACGCCAGCAGAAAAAAAAGAAGGGGAGATATGTAACTCCACTCTGCAAGCCGTTTGTTTTCAAAAAATCCAACAAGAAGGTATACTTTAAACGTAATACTGTGATGCATTCTACAGAATTAATAGTGACAGTCTTATTCTTAATATAACACTTTTAGTTATTCTGCAGCCAAGGAAAATGCAGCCTATCTGAAATTGTACTTCTCATACACATCTTACAGCCAACCCCCTTTGTCATCAATTAATTTTATTTTATTTCATACACTATACTAGTCTTGAAATAGTCTTTAATTAATACTGTTACACTTCATTTTAAGAAAAACAATTAATGCACCTGAAACATGGAGTCTTGTTAAACAAAAATATTTTTAAAGGGGTGATTTTGATTTCACATTTCTAACTTTAGTTAGTGTGTAATGTTGCTGTTTGAGCTTAAACAAAATCTGCAAAAGTTACAACGCTCAAAGTTGAAAGCAAAGGAAAATATTTGATTTTAAAGAAATCGTTTTTAAAGACTAAAACAAATGGCTGGTTGGGACTACATGACATTGTGACATCACTAACCCTAAATTTACATAAAGCCCGCCCCCGGGAACACTTTAATAATGTTTTCAAAAAAGCAAATTAAAAGACAAATGGAGAGACTGTTAAATGATGCTCCTTAATAATGTGATCTGTTTTTAAACACACTGTTGATAGGTTGAGACCTCAGTGCCTGTGGGTCCCATTGGAAAACAAAAGTCTTCACCACAGGCTAGTTCATCCCTGCAGGAGGACCCAGAAAAACCTTTGGATGGAAAAGCTGTAGTACATGGGGATATCTCAAACAAACCCCAAGAACCATCGAAGACATTAACTACACAACGTCAAGTAAGAAGGGTTTCTAGTATCAAACGATCTAACTGATAGTAGTAACTTTTAAAGGTTATTATTTGTATGACAAGTAAAAAGGAACAATATATTTGTTAAAAAAACAGGGAGACAAAAAAATGTATACACATTCAATGTATATTTATCAATGTGTAATGTTTGGTTGAAATGTATGGCATGCAGCTCACCTCCTTGTGGAAAAGAAGGGGCGCAGAGGTTGTGGTTTCTGTGATCCCCACCCAAAACACAGGACAAACCATAATTATTCGCCACAAAGAGCTCCGTACACTTCAACCGCACCGGTGGCTATATGGCGAGGTATAGTGTGCATCTCATTCTCTTAAAAATTAAGTTATACAAGCTGTAGTTAATTTTTAAAACTATAAATCTAAAGTTATAAAAGCTTATACAAGTCAACGTTACATCATGTCATGACTGTTACTGTTGGAATAGCATCATATAGTAAACAACATGTAACATCTTTTATCAACATTGGAAGTTACTCTAACATAACTAAAAAAACAAAGGGACATGCATAAAACACAGAGGAAATTCTATAAACATTTGGGAAAGTTTGTGGGTAAGAATGGAGTAAATGTCCTTTAGTTTATCTAAGTTTATTTCTATAGTCTTTGATCAAATGGCTAGTGTCTCCTGTGCTGTCTTTGAGGCTTGTAGACACAGTCTTTTGCTGAGATCGTTCAGTGGAGCTGAGGTGATAACGGCCTTTGAAGAGTACTGGTTTTAGGGCCGATGACAACAGGGGAGAGGGGGAAGGTTTTCTGATGACTAGGGCATTTTGATTAAGGCCATTAGTTACAATATTGTGATTAGTAAGTAATTGGTAAGTATTAATTATTAATTATTAAATAACTACCTCAGTCCTACATGTACTATTACTTATTTATTAGTTAATCTAATTTTCATATTATTAAATAGTGTTACTGTAGCTTAACTGTTAATATAGAAGTAATCATTTGTCCTGCATTACAGATACCAATTAATAATGGGCAATTATTGTAATGTTTTAGCATAAACATGGTTAGTTACCCATGTGTTTTTTTTCGTTTAAAAATTAAAATATTGAAATGAATGGTTGTAATACAACACATTAAAAAATAAAATTTTTCACAAAGTGAAAGTCATGTTACAGGGTAAATTGCAGTTTTAATTGTGTATCCTTATAATTGAAACAGATATATGTTTGATGTCTTCTTTACATTGTATTCTTAATTTATAATGCAACTTAAAATAAATAAAAACATTTCCCCAACATTTCTTATGTAGATAATTGAAGGCCTCTTTCATCTTGCTGTCAATCAACTGGAGATGGGGAACTCCATATACATTCTAAATCACTATACAGCATGGGTGATTCTGACTGGGGACAGCACGCAGATTGCCCGGCAGAGTTTGTCAAAGGTGATCACAGTGGCTGGACTATAGTGTGAATATGCAAATTTGTGTGTGTGTTTGAAGGGACTAATATTATAAGGCTTACACATGAAAAATAATACATAATCTATTGCAAAATTACATAACAAATTTGCCTGCTTTCCATCTTGCTTTTAAAAGGTTAATATATATAATGATGGTTTAAAATGCAAAGGTAATTATTATTTATCTTCTTCATTAGGTAAACTTCAACAATTACCAGGCAATTGTTTAATTTGTGAACATCAACAAGGTCCACTGGAAACTTCTGGTGAGTAGCTGAATGAGATCTGTCATTATTTACAGTGTCTGGAATATTATTAAAAGATGTACATTCTCCCCACTTTTCATTTTCAGTACATAAATGCGGTCAAGCACACTGTGTACCTGGTAGATCCCTCAAGAAGTTACTCAGAGAAAGCTGATTCCATTCGTGCAGCCAAAAAATTCAGGTATTCTTTGTATGACTCATTACATCCTCAAGCCACATTCTATGGCTATTTGCCTGTAGTTTTGCAGCACTGAAGAGATTTCGTTCCCTCCCTACTAATAAGGGGTCCACCTCTCTCCATTTAAATTGTTTGTATACTTTAAGGTGTTTATACTGGTAGTATAATTTATAATCCATATATGTTTGTTTTTCGTGGTGCATGTTAATGCCCATAGGGTTTTATTACTTTGTAATCTTTTTCATATGGACATTGTGTAATATTTATTTAACTAATGGATGTTGAACTCCCTCCAGCTAAAGAATTTATCCCAGTAGCATAAGCCCTAAAGGTTGGAGCATGACATAAATTAACCTAACAATGACTGTCTCCTGATTAGGGGCATGCAGATGATGTTAGGGTAGCATGCTACATTTATTTAATATTACTAATATATTTAATATTTAAGTATTTACCGACCAGTTTGCTTAATGGTTAATCATATCAATATTTAAGAAGACATTGCAAAGACTTTGTATTACAATAAAGTAATATATTTTATTTACATTCCATACCTTGTAGATAATAGCTGATTACTTATGACTGTTGTGTTGAGAAAAGCAATGAAAATAATTTGTTTTGGTCTATACTGAGGAATGAAATTAAGATTTAAAGAAAATTATTTGGGTGTACTTAGACTTTCAATAATAATAACTATATTCTTAAATGTTTAGAATATAGATTCAATTTGAAACCATACTTTCTGTACTCTTTACCTAATTAATACATATTCGTGTAATACATCACATACAGTGAGTACCTAAATATGAGGAAAACAATCCATGGCAAAACAGAGTGGGTGGACATCAAATGGAAAGGAGGAGTTCTGAAACATCCATTCCAGCGGGATGCCAGTAGCTGTGGGGTCATTGTCATCTTGGTATGTGAAGTGTTGTAATACCTATCTCTCTGTTTTTTTCTGTAAATTAAGTTAATGTTTGTGTTTCAACAATTTATACACATTGTAGTACAAAATGACATAATACAAAATAATTGGGGTATTGTAAATGCTAACATATGCTGGAGTCTGACACAGTCCAGATGATGCTTTTAAATATTATTGTTTGTTTAGATGGCTAAGGAAATCATGAGGGCATTTCCGGCTGATCCAGTTTTAAATTTTGGGACATCGAGAAAGGAAATGGCTCAAGAGAGAAAAATGATGGCTCTCCAGATACTGCAAGAATCAGGTTTGTAAAGCAAGTGTTTGTCTGTTATGTAGAGTAATACAAAATAAAATGCAGCTTTACAAAATATACTGTAAATATACTGACAGCATTCAAATACACAATGTAGAAGTCAAGTGTAAGGTTAAACAGTAGAAAAAAAATATTTTCTTGGGTAAAACTTCAATGAAGTAATTTGAATAAAAAAATCTTTAATGCAGCTTTATAGGAAATGATACAGTTATAAAAGGAATTTCACAGTGCAGTGAAGAGAGAGTTCAGACCATTTAAGAGTTGCCACTCATAGCCAGGTGTATTAGGGGGTGTCTATTACATTTAATAACACCTCCATCAGAAGTGAAACAGACCTTAAACTCGTAAACTTGCTTTATTTTTAATGATTTAATTACATTTAATTTAAATGACCACGTTACGGCCTATGAAGCCATGGTGACCAGTGATTTCGGGTCAACATATGGGAGTTGGTACCCACAACACAGAACAGATTATAGCTGTTTTAAAAAAACTACAAGAAGCTGTAAAGATTTCATAACATGTACAGAAACAAAAATCCTATATTTAATTGCTAACACTTTAGATTACAGCTGGAAAGTACTGCGTAATTAATATGAATTTACAGCGTAACTTTAGGTAATTATAGTGTACCTATGAAGTACTTGCATGTAAGTATAAGGGAACAATATGCAAAGTTTGGGGAATAAAGGGGTAAAAACCAGGAGATTGAAAAAAATATTTGTACTGTAAGTATTATAGAACTAAGGGGTACTTATTCTACTATTATGATACAACAATCTTGCATTTGGGAGCAGATGTTTAAGTTTGGGCTTACATGCTTCAAGGCAAGTAAAGCTAAAACTATTGCATTTTTTTAAAAAATACTCTTGTTCCATGTAGTTACAGGGTAAGTACAATAAAAAATACATACAGACAATCTTATAATACTGACTTGGAAACCTTTATATATTGGTCCCAATATTAAAATGTGATTGTTATATCATAATAGTAGAAAAGTACCCCTTAGATCTATAATACTTACAGTATATAAAAAATAAGAATTCTCCTGGTTGTTACCCCATTACTCCCCAAACTTCACATGTTGTTCCCTTAGACTTACACATGTAAGTACTTTATAGGTACACTATAATAACAGAAAGTTACAATGTAAAATCGCTTTAATTACGCAGTACTTTCCGGGCTGTAATCTAAAGCGTTACCAATAACTCTTTCACCAAAGAATGTTGTTCTTTGCAGCGTTAAGCAGAATATTAATAAGAGGCAAAACACAGACACAACAGCACAGTAATACTGATATACAGTGATATGAAGAGGTTAACAAGAATGAAAGGGATGTAAATGGACTGTTTATTAATGGTACTGTCTTGACACCAGTTACACATATTGTTATTTTCACTAGAGGTTATACAATATTTTAAAGCCTGGTTTAAAGGCTGCATTTTGTAATAACCTGAATATGTCATTGGTTATGGTTTAGTACAGAACAAATTAAATGTATGCAGTTTTTGCAGTATGTGATGTTAAAATTTTAAGGCTTATCAATTAAACAAGGACATTGACATTGAGCTATAAACACCGAGGGCCCTATCTTGCACCCAGCGCAATTGACTTTGTACACTGACGCATGTTTCATTCCTATTTTGCACCCGCGCAAAGCGCGCTTTTCCCTCCACAGAAGCACGTCGCTAAACTAGGGAATGAACTTGCGTTCCCTGGGCGGTTCAGCGCAAAAAAGGAGGCGTGTTCCGGTGCAAACAATCCCTGGTGCTATTTTACTGTTCCATAAAACAATTGCGCCACTGGCCAGAAAAAACCTAGTCTAAAGTCAGTGGCGCGTTGCGCATTGTTCATTATGCTATTTTAAGGGCGCAGACCAACCCCTTTTAGATTTGCGCCGGGCGCAAGAGTCATTTATCCCGCCGGGAAAATAGCAAAAGCGCCGAGAAAATAAAACCACAAAGTTACTTGCGCTTTGCGCTTTGACACTTGCGTTTCAGATCGTTAAAATAGGGCCCATTATGTTTGTGTTACCACTTTATTTCTGTTTATACTTTAATATTTTAGTGTTTGAGGAGGCCAATAACTGTGCCATGTGCTCTCTGAAAAAACCAAGTGGAAGTGGGCCTCCTGTGACAAACTGGGTATGTTTGTTTTTTTCACTTGTGAAAGATGAATTGGAAAGTAAAAAATCAGTAACAATATAAAACCGTGGATCTGTGTTTGTAGCACATCAGTGATATTTCCAACTTATTACTTTCTAGATCCAGTGTGATACCTGCGAGAGGTGGTACCATGAAGAGTGCCTCGGGATGTCTGAAGGGGAGCTTGAACATGCCAGAGTCAATGACTGGGACTGCATTTTGTGTTCTTAGAAAAGTGATTTTATTTTATTTAAATTTAGCTATTTTTATTTTTATTTAATTTTATTGTTGCTAGTTCCAGTCTGTGTCCCTTTAAATATTTTGTGTAATATTGAGTGTTTTTGAAAATAATTTGTAAATAGCCATTAAACAATTTTACATGTGAAATTCAACATCAGAATCTGTTGTCATTTCATATGACACTGTGCTCTTATTTTGTAATGCAACATCAGAATGTCCTGAAACTGTGCAGGTGACACGGTGAGAAGGTGTACTCTCCATCTGAGGTGAAATTGGCCTGTGTAAACTAGGATTTTTTTTTTAATGATTTAATGAATGTATAGACACAACAGCGTATTTATGAATTTTGGAAGGCTTTTATTTTGTAATGCAACATCAGAATGTCCTGAAACTGTGCAGGTGACACGGTGAGAAGGTGTACTCTCCATCTGAGGTGAAAATGGGCTGTGTAAACTAGGATTTTTTTTTTATGATTTTCTAAATGTAGACACAACAGCGTATTTATGAATTTGGAGGGCTCTTATTTTGTAATGCAACATCAGAATGTCCTGAAACTGTGCAGGTGACACGGTGAGAAGGTGTACTCTCCATCTGAGTTGAAATTGGGCTGTGTAAACTAGGATTTTTTTTAAATGATTTTCTGAATGTATAGACACAACAGCGTATTTATGAATTTTGGAAGGCTTTTATTTTGTAATGCAACATCAGAATGTCCTGAAACTGTGCAGGTGACACGGTGAGAAGGTGTACTCTCCATCTGAGGTGAAATTGGGCTGTGTAAACTAGGATTTTTTTTTTAATGATTTTCTGAATGTAGACACAACAGCGTATTTATGAATTTTGGAAGGCTTTTATTTTGTAATGCAACATCAGAATGTCCTGAAACTGTGCAGGTGACACGGTGAGAAGGTGTACTCTCCATCTGAGGTGAAAATGGGCTGTGTAAACTAGGATTTTTTTTTTATGATTTTCTAAATGTAGACACAACAGCGTATTTATGAATTTGGAGGGCTCTTATTTTGTAATGCAACATCAGAATGTCCTGAAACTGTGCAGGTGACACGGTGAGAAGGTGTACTCTCCATCTGAGTTGAAATTGGGCTGTGTAAACTAGGATTTTTTTTTAAATGATTTTCTGAATGTATAGACACAACAGCGTATTTATGAATTTTGGAAGGCTTTTATTTTGTAATGCAACATCAGAATGTCCTGAAACTGTGCAGGTGACACGGTGAGAAGGTGTACTCTCCATCTGAGGTGAAATTGGCCTGTGTAAACTAGGATTTTTTTTTAAATGATTTTCTGAATGTATAGACACAACAGCGTATTTATGAATTTTGGAAGGCTTTTATTTTGTAATGCAACATCAGAATGTCCTGAAACTGTGCAGGTGACACGGTGAGAAGGTGTACTCTCCATCTGAGGTGAAATTGGGCTGTGTAAACTAGGATTTTTTTTTTAATGATTTAATGAATGTATAGACACAACAGCGTATTTATGAATTTTGGAAGGCTTTTATTTTGTAATGCAACATCAGAATGTCCTGAAACTGTGCAGGTGACACGGTGAGAAGGTGTACTCTCCATCTGAGTTGAAATTGGGCTGTGTAAACTAGGATTTTTTTTTTAATGATTTAATGAATGTATAGACACAACAGCGTATTTATGAAATTTGGAGGGCTCTTATTTTGTAATGCAACATCAGAATGTCCTGAAACTGTGCAGGTGACACGGTGAGAAGGTGTACTCTCCATCTGAGGTGAAATTGGGCTGTGTAAACTAGGATTTTTTTTTAAATGATTTTCTGAATGTATAGACACAACAGCGTATTTATGAAATTTGGAGGGCTCTTATTTTATAATGCAACATCAGAATGTCCTGAAACTGTGCAGGTGACACGGTGAGAAGGTGTACTCTCCATCTGAGTTGAAATTGGGCTGTGTAAACTAGGATTTTTTTTTTAATGATTTAATGAATGTATAGACACAACAGCGTATTTATGAAATTTGGAGGGCTCTTATTTTGTAATGCAACATCAGAATGTCCTGAAACTGTGCAGGTGACACGGTGAGAAGGTGTACTCTCCATCTGAGTTGAAATTGGGCTGTGTAAACTAGGATTTTTTTTTTAATGATTTAATGAATGTATAGACACAACAGCGTATTTATGAAATTTGGAGGGCTCTTATTTTGTAATGCAACATCAGAATGTCCTGAAACTGTGCAGGTGACACGGTGAGAAGGTGTACTCTCCATCTGAGGTGAAATTGGGCTGTGTAAACTAGGATTTTTTTTTAAATGATTTTCTGAATGTATAGACACAACAGCGTATTTATGAATTTTGGAAGGCTTTTATTTTGTAATGCAACATCAGAATGTCCTGAAACTGTGCAGGTGACACGGTGAGAAGGTGTACTCTCCATCTGAGGTGAAATTGGGCTGTGTAAACTAGGATTTTTTTTTTAATGATTTTCTGAATGTAGACACAACAGCGTATTTATGAATTTTGGAGGGCTCTTATTTTGTAATGCAACATCAGAATGTCCTGAAACTGTGCAGGTGACACGGTGAGAAGGTGTACTCTCCATCTGAGGTGAAATTGGGCTGTGTAAACTAGGATTTTTTTTTTAATGATTTAATGAATGTATAGACACAACAGCGTATTTATGAAATTTGGAGGGCTCTTATTTTGTAATGCAACATCAGAATGTCCTGAAACTGTGCAGGTGACACGGTGAGAAGGTGTACTCTCCATCTGAGGTGAAAATGGGCTGTGTAAACTAGGATTTTTTTTTTATGATTTTCTAAATGTAGACACAACAGCGTATTTATGAATTTGGAGGGCTCTTATTTTGTAATGCAACATCAGAATGTCCTGAAACTGTGCAGGTGACACGGTGAGAAGGTGTACTCTCCATCTGAGTTGAAATTGGGCTGTGTAAACTAGGATTTTTTTTTAAATGATTTTCTGAATGTATAGACACAACAGCGTATTTATGAATTTTGGAAGGCTTTTATTTTGTAATGCAACATCAGAATGTCCTGAAACTGTGCAGGTGACACTGTGAGAAGGTGTACTCTCCATCTGAGTTGAAATTGGGCTGTGTAAACTAGGATTTTTTTTTTAATGATTTAATGAATGTATAGACACAACAGCGTATTTATGAATTTTGGAAGGCTTTTATTTTGTAATGCAACATCAGAATGTCCTGAAACTGTGCAGGTGACACGGTGAGAAGGTGTACTCTCCATCTGAGGTGAAATTGGGCTGTGTAAACTAGGATTTTTTTTTAAATGATTTTCTGAATGTATAGACACAACAGCGTATTTATGAATTTTGGAAGGCTTTTATTTTGTAATGCAACATCAGAATGTCCTGAAACTGTGCAGGTGACACGGTGAGAAGGTGTACTCTCCATCTGAGGTGAAATTGGGCTGTGTAAACTAGGATTTTTTTTTTAATGATTTAATGAATGTATAGACACAACAGCGTATTTATGAAATTTGGAGGGCTCTTATTTTGTAATGCAACATCAGAATGTCCTGAAACTGTGCAGGTGACACGGTGAGAAGGTGTACTCTCCATCTGAGGTGAAATTGGGCTGTGTAAACTAGGATTTTTTTTTAAATGATTTTCTGAATGTATAGACACAACAGCGTATTTATGAAATTTGGAGGGCTCTTATTTTATAATGCAACATCAGAATGTCCTGAAACTGTGCAGGTGACACGGTGAGAAGGTGTACTCTCCATCTGAGTTGAAATTGGGCTGTGTAAACTAGGATTTTTTTTTTTAATGATTTAATGAATGTATAGACACAACAGCGTATTTATGAAATTTGGAGGGCTCTTATTTTGTAATGCAACATCAGAATGTCCTGAAACTGTGCAGGTGACACGGTGAGAAGGTGTACTCTCCATCTGAGTTGAAATTGGGCTGTGTAAACTAGGATTTTTTTTTTAAATGATTTTCTGAATGTATAGACACAACAGCGTATTTATGAATTTTGGAAGGCTTTTATTTTGTAATGCAACATCAGAATGTCCTGAAACTGTGCAGGTGACACGGTGAGAAGGTGTACTCTCCATCTGAGTTGAAATTGGGCTGTGTAAACTAGGATTTTTTTTTTAATGATTTTCTGAATGTATAGACACAACAGCGTATTTATGAAATTTGGAGGGCTCTTATTTTGTAATGCAACATCAGAATGTCCTGAAACTGTGCAGGTGACACGGTGAGAAGGTGTACTCTCCATCTGAGGTGAAATTGGGCTGTGTAAACTAGGATTTTTTTTTTAATGATTTTCTGAATGTATAGACACAACAGCGTATTTATGAAATTTGGAGGGCTCTTATTTTATAATTCAACATCAGAATGTCCTGAAACTGTGCAGGTGACACGGTGAGAAGGTGTACTCTCCATCTGAGGTGAAATTGGGCTGTGTAAACTAGGATTTTTTTTTAAATGATTTTCTGAATGTATAGACACAACAGTATATTATTATTTAAGGATGGATAGATGGATGGATGGATGGATCGATAGATAGATAATTATAAATAGACAGATACATGATAGATAGACAGACAGACAGATAGATAGATAGATAGATAGATAGATAGATAGATAGATAGATAGATAGATAGATAGATAGATAGATAGATAGATAGATAGATAGATAGATAGATAGATAGATAATTGTATACAGACAGACATGGATAGATAGATAGATAGATAGATAGATAGATAGATAGATAGATAGATAGATAGATAGATAGATAGATAGATAGATAGATAGATAGATAGATAGATAGATAGATAATTGTATACAGACAGACATGGATAGATAGATAGATAGATAGATAGATAGATAGATAGATAGATAGATAGATAGATAGATAGATAGATAGATAGATAGATAGATAGATAGATAGATAGATAGATAGATAATTATATACAGACAGACAAAAAGAAATAATAAAATAATGTGAAATAGCCTTCGCCGGAAGATCAATAGTTTTCAATCCAGATGACGGTCTGACGGTCGTACCGTAATAGCTAGTGTATGCGCGAACTGCCAAATATAGCGGCGGCTAGTTTGACAGTGCATTTCTGGATGGCGGCTGGCTTTACCGCAGTCATATTAGCCTATAATAGGGCTGGGCGATTTAAATCGCGATATTGTTATGCGCATCTCGTCAGTAAAGCCGGTTCCTTGATTAGTAGTAAATCACCATCACCTGCTTTCAGATGAAGCGGCATTTAGGGCTGAGGAGATAATTAAGTGATTAATTTAGTGATGATTGAGCATTATTGAAGACACCTGATGTTAACAAGCAGAGTCACTGAAGAAGAAAATCACAAATTGTAAGTTACCATTAAGGTGATGGGTGTTTGCTTTAGTTGGACTCTAGACCATTATATGTTTACTTTAATATTTACTGTTGTTTGTCTGCTGTTATTGATTTATAACAGTGAATTGAACAAAGTAAAATGTTATCTTATAGTGTTGGTTATGTTTTGACATAATCATGCTGTGATCTGAAAAATGAAGCATATTAAGATAGTTTGGTTTAACTATCTTGGTTATATTAACTATGTAACTATATCTAACTTTCTTAACTATATTGGTTTAGCAGCAGTTTTGTGATTCTTCAGCCTATGATTATTATCAGTACTTTGCTTATAAGTCAAAATATTTAATAGACATTGTTCTGATCAAAAAGACGTTCAGACATATTCATTTAAAACACAGACATCAATAATCAGCCTGTGAATCTCAACAATGGTGACAATAATAAAGCATGTTGCAGTGGCTGCCACCAATCACAACTCATTAATGGCTCCCATAATGCATTGCGGTATGAATAAATTATGATCTGAATTGTCTATGTAATTTACTTTTCCTAATTGAATATTCTGCTCATCACCATTGTTGAGATGCATAGACTGAATCTTGACATCTGTGTGTGCCTAAAAGAAAGTTTTTTTTAAAAACAACTTTTAAGAAATCCTTTATATTATATAAAAAATTCTGGGCATTTAAGCAGATTCACAAACCAACAACATAAATCGAAGTCAGAATGAAGGATCTTAATGAGTTCAGTGATCAAGATCAAATGATGAATGTTATAATATAACCTACACCATCAGATCAATTTTTATTTCTTTGTTCAACTGGCAGTTACAATTCAGATACAACAGCCAAACAAAATCTAAAGTAAACATATAATGGTCTAGAGCCCGACTAAAGCAAACACCCATCACCATAATGGTAACTTACAATTTGTGATTTTCTCCTTCAGTGATTCTGCTTGTTAACATCAGGTGTCTTCAATAATGCTCAATCATCACTAAATTAATCACTTAATTATCTCATTAACTTTAACACTCTTGAGTGTGGACTCATACACTCCCAGCAGTGTTAATTTACTGGAGTTTTTGCTGTGTACAAAGAGCCGTAGTTAACTGACAAGCTGAGCCATATCACATTAAATATTGCTGCCGATACATCCGCGATATTGATGTGATTTGGCTCAGCTTGTCAGTTAACTACGGCTCTTTGTAGTAAATGCCGCTCCATCTGAAAGCAGGTGATGGTGATTTACTACTAATCAAGGAACCGGCTTTACTGATGAGATGCGCATAACAATCGCATGCGATATATCGCCCATCCCTACTCACAGCGCACTCTCTGTGGCCACAATATGAGCTCATCCCAGATAGAAATGTTGTTGTTCTATCAATGTTGTTATGTTCTTGTAATGGTTTCTGTAGATCATTTTTGTTTTGTTACCAGAATGTTCTCCTAAAGGAAGGATAACAGTCGCTAAAACATTTTAAACATGTTTAGTCCTAACATTGATAGAACATTATCCCTTAACATTGTTATAAAGCTTTAGCGGGAAGTTTCCCAGCAGACACAGGACTGAACCTCTTAAAAGAGGTTTAGATGTCGAAGTTTGTTTGAACGTAATAGTTTGTTTGGTCACCGTTATGGTGATCAGTGTTTGCTTTAGTTGGGCTCTTTTGCCTTGACTATTTGATGTAAGTTTTTCTCTGGCTGCTATAAGTGTTTATTATAGCAAGAGTAAATGTGATCAAGTATGCTGGCTACTTGTTGATCATAATGTGACGGTCTGATTTCACCCAGGGACTATTTAGAAGCCGGGATCATTTAGATGCAGCCTTGGCACTTCTCCAGGCGAGGTCCCTGTTACTGTGGTTCAGTGCTTCACCAAAGCTTCATTTGCCCATTACTACCACCAGTGTTTTAATCAGAAAATATGGAGTATTTAGCCAGAGAAAAACTAACATTAAAACATCAAGAGTCAAACTGACCAACTAAAGCAAACACTGATCACCATAATGATGACATCAAACCAAACTATTATTTTCAATAAATCATCATCATCTAAACCTCTGTTAATCTCAATATGTTTGAGACACAACAAGTATTCAGCCCAGTTAAGTTGTTTTGTGACTTTTCCAGAAGTCAGAGAACGGAGGTGCAGTCAGGGTACTTCTTATTCCTTCTTAGAGGCAGTTTGATTTGGTTTATCCATAAATGTTAATGAATGCATTAACTATCATACATGTACTAACATGTAGTTAAGGCTGCCGCTATTCATGCGTGAATCCATAATGACTCCATCGTTCGTGCTTTCAATTATCATTAGTATAAAACTATTAGTCTTTATCAGAGAGCTGTTCAAATCACTTTCACACTCTTAATATGAAGATAATTCTTCATCATCATATGTTTGAGTGACACTATGTCCAGTATCAGGAATAATACAGTATGATCTGTGTGTATCAATACACAACTCTGAGATCACAACGTGAATGTGTGCAAGAATAAACTGAGCATGTTCAAATGAACTCTTTCCAGACTAATTCCACTAAATGTCTTTAGAGAAAATACAGATTTCTTTACCTGTGAGAAGTGAAGAGAGAATGATCAGTCCCAGCAGACACAGATCACACTTATCAGCCATTTTGTGTTTCTGTCAGTCTTTCTCTTCATTATATATAGTTACAGCTCTTCCTTTAAACATCATCAGCTCCTCCTGTGGTTGGTAACTTCCTCTGATCTCTTCATCTGAGTGTTTAGTCCTGACTCTATGACACAGCTGAAGAAGCGATCAGAAAGATCTCTGGTGCCTCGATGTTTGTTGTGGAGCTTCGAGTCTATTTTTAACAATATCTCTTTTACTCTTTCTCTTAGTGACATCAGAAACCCTAAAATTTACATAAACTCCGCCCCCAGGAACATGTTTTACAGATTATCATGACAGAATATGCTAATCAATGACTAGAAGATAACTACACATAAGCTACATAAATCCATCAACTAACCATTAAGAAATGTCCTGTCGCTTCTACATGTTGTCACTTCTTGAGTCTCTCCATCTTTGTACGATTAGTAGTGTTGAGATATTAGTGGTGGTGAGATGAAGCCTCATGAAGCATTGAAGCTTTTCAGCCCAGTGGTTCACAAAAGGGTTAATTTCTCGAGGCTTCATTTACTTCATTTACAATACCACCTGGTGGTCAAAGAGTGTAAAGCAACAGATACATTACAGATGACCTGATGTGATCTGTGATACACTGTAATTTGCGCCAGTTAAGACTTAGAAATAATGGTGAAAAAATAAAATACATTTCCACATAGACTAATTTATATGAATATACTTGAATATATTTATAAGAATATACTATTTATATTAATATAATGTGTATTTTCTGGTGGTATATAATAAACGTATTTGGCTTGAAATGAACGGGGCTATTAAATGTGTATAAATCAATTCTTTGGTCATAACAGGCAGAAGTGGCAACATTATTATTTTAAACTGGAAAGTGGCTGGGTTTAAACCATGGGTTTAAACCATCTCTCAAAATGTTGCTTCCTGAACCAGTCAGGCTTCGGATGTCATCAGTGACGTCATAGGTCTAAAGCGATACAAGCCTCCATACGCGCTTCACTGAAAGCTTTCGGATTTCTCAACACACGCTCCAAAGCCTCGGCACAGAACGTAACATCACTATTGAACATAAAAGGCTAAAGATTTTTGAAATATTCAGTGCATGACTGTGTGAGGTAATCGAAGCTGGCGAATGAGCTGTTGTAGCTCTGCCATCGGTGCCGGGAGAAGCAGCTCATTTGCATTTAAAGGGACACACACATAACCGGTGCGTTTTTGCTCACCCTCAAAAAGTGACAATTTTAACATGCTATATAAAATATCTGTGGGGTATTTTGAGCTAAAACTTCACATACAGACTCTAGACCATCAAAAACTTATTTTACATCTTGTGAAAAGGGCATTATACCACCCCTTTAATTCACAAAAGTTTTCACGTTCACTTGAGGTGGTTTTTGACTTTTGCAAAATATAGTTAGCCGTAAACGATGACTGACAAACCACAAAAGAAACACAAGGGCAATTTATTGTGAAGATTGTGACACTATGTCACTAGAAGATACATTTGCATAACGCTCGCCTTCGCTTTACGTTTGGATGGAAACCCAGCTATTGTTGCTACTGATCATTTGGCAGAGAACACAATTTCAACATAATGAAATATAGTAATTTTTAAGTGACCCAATACAGTGTCCTCAGAGTCATTTTTATGCAACACAGGCTCATTGGAAAAACGTTCCTGTGGCAACATTTTTGCAAAACGCAAAATACGTACCAATACGTACATATCACTGTAGTTTCTAAAAGAAATAAACATTATAGGCAGTAAAACAACAAGCACTCTTAATAGTTTTCATACAAGATTATGGATTAATAAAGGCTTATTTTCACGTGACTTCTGGCACAATTATGTTAATTAAAACACTTTTCACCATAGTGCATGATTTGTAAACAAATTATTTTTTAATATAGAGTTTGCATCACTTAACCAGCTCCATATGTTCGTAATACACATGTAACTGTCAGTAATTTATTTATTTGCCAAACGACGGTAATTTTCTTAAAATCTGACATTTCAACTCAGAACTGTGATGATACATTAAAACATCGATGTACGAAAATGTTGCTATATCTCTTTTATCTGGCATTCATATAGAACATAATACATTTCTATAATTTAAATAAGTTAAATGGTTGTTAGACTGCATAGATTAGGTCAGCCGGAACCGGGGACACTTCCTATAACACCTGATGTACTCGTTACGTCATACGAAGAATGGCATCTACGCTAATGTTAGTCTTTCTGTTTATTCTGAGGTTTACTGAAGTCAGCCGGATCCGGGCCGTATCCTGATCAGATGGTGGACCTGTGCCTGCACACGTCCACGACGCATCCCTGAAGTGCCAGCCTCATCAGCCCTGTGAAGGCCTCATCGACACGACAGCCATCGGCACTGATCCTCAACAAACTCGTCTCCATACCGGCGTGACTCCGACTCCAACCAGATGAACTGGATAATATTCTGAATGTTCTGATCCAATCTGACTTCTGGCCTGTAATGCTGCCTGGATCATAATCATACACTGTTCGCTCGTTGGCCAGAGGAGAACTGAGCGACTGAGCCTGGGTTCTCCCAAGGTTTTTTTCTCCATTCTGTCACTGATGGAGTTTTGGTTCATTGCCACTGTTGACTTGGCTTTTGGCTTGCTTAGTTGGGGACATTTAATATTCAACAATATTATTGATCTGCCTTACTTACTAGAAACAAACTTTTTTGTAATATTTTCATGTTATCACTGTGAAGCTGCTTTGATACAATCTGCATTGTAAAAAGCGCTATATAAATAAAGGTGACTTGACTAGCAACACTTGACTGATGTCCGTGTGGCTGGACATCAACCACACGGCATACGCTAATAACTTTTCATATACTGTCTACAATTGTCTTCTTTTATGTATAAAAGTTCTATCTAATAATGTATTAGACAGGACTGTTACACAGATCGTAAACTAATGAACATGGAGAACGAAAGCACTGTTTGTTTGCTCAGGCTCAGGCGTTCTCAGTGCCCTCAAAATAAAAGTCACAAGCGCAGCTTACGTCACTCCAGAGTTCTTACTGGCGGTGCGAATACAACCAGAATTTTTTTTCTGAAAGGAAGATATTTAGAAGAATGTCAGACAGTTTTTGGGTCCCATTGACTTCCATAGTATATTTTTTTCCTACTATGGAAGTCAATGGGACCCAAAAACTGTCTGATATTCTTCTAAATATCTTCCTTTCTGTTCAGCAGAAGAAAGAAATTCATACAGGTTTGAAACAACATGAGGGTGATTATATGATGACAGAATTTTCATTTTAAAAGTGAACTTCTCCTTTAATGAGCTGAGGACAGAGAGACTGGCTGTTTTTTTATAGAGAGCATAAAGAAGCTGGGAAAGTGTTTTGGTTAAAAAGTGTTGGAGTTTTGAGTTGATTATTAAAAAGAAACCAGTGACTTGATCTCTGCCTGGACTCGATTTGTGAAGCAACCCACACTTTGGTGATCCTCTACCTCTCATGATGCCACAGTGGATACAGGCAATAAGACGAGAAGCATCCGCTGGAAGAATGGGTTAATTGTGGGATCCTGACACTCAACATTTTGTCACTTAGTCAAATGTCAGTTTTATATATTATATTTCTGTAAGCTAAGCTAAGCTATACTGGTCGCCGATTACGTTCCCCTCCCGCTTCTCTATATCAGTTGCCTGTATCCACTTTTGTGCCCTTAAATGCTTGTTTTTTGGGGTCAACAGCTTATAAAAACTTGTTTCTAGGTTTTGTAGCTTGATTTCTGTACACCTTGTCACACAGCAGCTTTTAGACATTGGTTTTTGTTATAAGTCAAAAGCTTCAGGCAATACAAAGCCAATGGAGACGGTTGGCCTACAGTAAATGCCTAAATGCGCTCTGTTTCTGTTTCAATTCTTTCTGTGAACAGTGTGTTTGAAAACTCTATCAATATATAGCCTAGTAGGGAGTTAATAATTTAACTGGGAAAATGCACAAGAAAAATAGGCTCTTTGTAAAAAAAATGTTTTATAACTTCTATTTATAATATTTTTTTATTTTATTTTGGTCCATAGGGATAGAAAAAAACAAAAACAAAATAAAAGCTCAAAACAAACTGTAGGCCTATATATATAATCATATAATATAAGTGAAAAACATAACTCGCAGTGACCCAAAAGGAGTAGGCAGAAGCTTTGCTTATTACACATACTGTACATTTCAGCCTCAATTCAGTGTTTATTTCCACCCATTAATCATATTAAACAACAGAATACGGCCATTCAACGGCTTCTTAACAAATAATTATTTTAACAAAAATGTAAAGAATAACATCAATTTATTAATTCCATTATTTACATTTTCTGTAAACGTTAGATAATTCATATACATCTGTATGCCTGATACGTTTTCATACATAACATTTTGTGCAGTTTGTCAGTTTGTCTAAAACCAGTATGATCAAACTAACACACGTGTTTCTGCCTAATTGTTGTCTTTTGTCCTCTTTGTGTTCTGGCTTTGAGTTCTAGCGCTTCCAGAACAATTTTAATAACCTTTGGTCTAGTTTTAATTTATCAATGTTGAACTAGTGTGACTATGTATTTTCAGGAGTATTTTCAGAGCGGTGAACTTACTGTTGAGGTTTGGAAACATGTTTCTGCTGAGTGTGAGAACTCTGTTAGTTTAACCACACATGTTATTAGAGAAACACATGTGGTTAATGAAGAAAGAAAGAAAAGGAACAGACATCTTAACACACACAGAACTGGTCATCTCTGAACCCAGTTTGGACTGAACCTTGAACCTTATCCATTAATTAAGTTATTTTTGTTTTACCAGTACAAGTATTTGTCTGATACCTTTTACTGGATGCTGAATAAGACAAAACAAGAGAAAATTAACTTCCATATATTGCAAATCCTTTATGTATTCCTTAACATGTTTTTAATGCCCTTCCAGAGTCTCGGCCCGTCGAGAGCTTCTTCTAGAGCTTCTTCTCGTCATGTCTGTCGAGCCCTCGGCAAAGATGATTATTCCACCATCATTGATGTGGGGTCGCCGCGGGTCTGCCAGTCTCCAGCTCCATCATGGTCGGTGGAGCCTACTTTGTCTTATTCAGCATCCAATAAATGTACCAGACAAATACTTGTATTTATCCATTAAATAAGTTATTTTTGTTTCACCAGGTCCAGTCCAAACTGGGTTCAGAGATGACCAGTTCTGTGTGGGTTAAGATGTCAATTCCTCTTCTTTCTTTCTTCATTAACCATACATGTTTCTCTAATAACATGTGGTTAAACTAACAGAGTTCTCACACTCAGCAGAAACACCAAACCTCAACAGTGAGTTCACCGCTCTGAAAATACTCCTGAAAATACGTAGTCACACTAGTTCCACATTGCTAAATTAAAACTAGACCAAAGGTTATTGAATCAGTTCTGGAAGCGCTAGAACTCAAAGCCAGAACACAAAGAGGACAAAAGACAAAAAATCACTGCAATGTGTTTGTTAACATGTAAAAGACATTGAAAGTATTAACAATGAATGAACCCATTAGGATTGAGTTATATTAGATTGATATTCCTCTGCTCATGTGGGTTTTGTATAATTATTTGACTGGTTTGTTCTTGTTCACAGAGGCATAAAGTTGACTGCAGTTCTCCTGAGCTCCAGCTTTTGCTCCTCTGATGGAAGCATAAGTCACTTTATCATCACAGCGAACCTGAATGAACATCACAGTTGATTCAACCCACGATTATTACAGCATGTTGTTTGAGCTCAATTCATGAAGAACTGCATATAATCACACAAATCAAGACGAACTGCATATAAGAAGAAAATACAAACTATCATGTTGAGAGAAGCTGGACAACATCAAGGAAGTGTTCACTCACCTTGTACTTTTTGCCTCGTTTTTTACTGAACGCAACGACTTCAGTATAAGTCACATCATCTGTCTGCTCCTAAACATCAATGAAAATATGGACAAATCAAGCTATTAAATGCCATCCATCAATAATATTTTACTCAGGTTCTGCAAATGTTCAGGTAATATGTGTGTAAAACGTGTGTCCTGGCAATTTCACATAAATGTTTTGTGAAAATCTATTATACAGACATGACGTTATGATGACAGATCCTATTGTAACATGACAGCAGGGCTTAAAGTGAAAAAAAATTCTGAGCCTGAACTTTCTGTGGCTCATCCAGGACTTTTACCAAGCCCGTTTCAGGCATGAAAACGGGTCAGGTGTGAAAAAGGTGAGAAGGATATTACCCCTTTAGGGGGGTCCGGGGGCATGATCCCCCGGGAAGAAAATTTTGAAAATTCCATATTTTAAAGCATAAATCTGATGCATTTTTTTTTTTTTTTTGTCAACCTTGGGAGAGCTGGAGAAACTTAACTTCAGCCATGAGTCAACAATATTATGGCCTCCTTACTTGGTATTATGCAAGCCATTTCATGCCAACCTGTCACTGGGTCTAACATTTACAGTATATGAGGCACAATGTGGTAAGGGCACCACAAATAGCTTAATGCAAAACCCCCATAAGATATGGTGGACATGCTGTAACTCAGGGGTGCCCACACTTTTTTGCTTGATGATCTACTTTTAAAATGATCAACACAATGAGATCTACCAACTACCAGCTAAAAAACACAGTTTAATAAAAACAAAACAAACAAACAAAAAAAACCAACACTTCAAATGCTTGTTGCTACTACAGTAGTAGTACTGCATGTAATCTTGTAATTAAGAAGAAAAAAAATAATAAATGTTCATTGTTGATATTCAATTTTAACACTAAACTCAAAATACCTACAACATTTTGCCTTATTCTGATGACTTGCACTGACTGGAATCAGACAGTTTTATATAATCCGGGCAGAAGCTGCTGATGATAGCTAGTCTCAAACAGGCCTCAACATTGTCATCAGTCATGGTGGACCGGTGTTTTGATCATTTTCAAACAGCTTATATTCAAATGGTTGGAATTTATGAATGAATGAATGACATTCATTCATGAATTCCAATGAATTTTTGACGAATGAATTTTTACCAGGCGCGATTTTTGTTTATTCGGTTGTCATGACAACTAGCCTGCTTCTGCTTTCCTGCTCTGTTCTCCGAAGCTTTTGAGCTGGAAAGCAGAAGCAGGCTAGTTGTCATGACAACCAAATAAACAAAAATCGCGCCTGGTAAAAATTCATTCGTCAAGTGCAAGTTATACAAACACTAAAAGAAGGAAGGACAATGCTATATTTATTTTTATACAAATTTAACAAAAGCATATTTTAAAATTATGTGCGATCTACCAGCATGGTCTTTGCGATCGACCGGTAGATCGCGATCGACCTATTGGGCACCACTGCTGTAACTCGTCTACTCTCCCATCGTGATTGACAGCCAATACAACCTAAAAAACACAATACAGTGGTCTCCAGCACAGTGGCGGAGCCAGAAATTTTTTAAAGGGGTGGCACTACCCAGAGTGGGGTGGCAACTTGAGGCGGCAGGGGGTGAGGTTGGTTCTTGACCACTTTTAATAAGCCAAACCAAATTTTTAAATAACTGTCAACTACATGTTTTGGGCTTGGTCCTCTGTTTTGGAAGCACAGCTCTATAAAATCTTATATAGTCCTGGCCTACATCTCTACACTGCAAGTCTGAAGGGCATCTAAACTGTTCATATTGATACAATAATAAATAATATGTCCTACTTCTCATGTAGTCTCATTAGCATATTGTAGCTGTACTGGACAGCAACAAATTGCATCTACATCATCCTCTATTGACGAGGTTTGCCAAACCGGGTTACACAAAGAGCAAGTCGAAGAGCCCATATACTGTAGAAGAGCAAGTTTTTCACAGTCTATGGGACTGTCACTCCAGTTCAAACCCAAACTTAGTAATATGATACTGTCACTGTTAGGGATGGGTATCTTTAAGTATTTATCAATACTACTCCTCTTATCGATACTCCTTATGGATCCGGTACTTTAACGGTACTTTAAAAGAAAAAAAAAAAAGAAGTTAGATAGAGACTACTGTATAGGCAATGTAGCCTAGGCCTATATTTAGTTTTATTACACTTTTTATTACACATTTACTCTACATTTGGACCTAATTTATTTCCAATTTGTGCAAACACTTAATATATGGGAGGTAAAATACAAGTATAGACCAAAATGTGAAGTTTTTTCAAAATTATCTAGTAAATAAAGCAGGGCTATTCAATTAGCTTCATTCGAGGGCCGGATTATCAAATCGAAAAGTTGAGGTGGGCCGGTGGGTTGGTTTGGGGGTTTATCTTATTTATTTAAACATAACAGTTTCAATAAATAAGTCAAGTCAAGTCAAGTCAACTTTATTTATATAGCGCTTTTCACAATACAGATTGTATCAAAGCAGCTTCACAGTATTAAATAAAATAGTACATCAGTGTTTGTTTCTGGTGTAAAACATCCACGTTTGGTAATGCAGATCAATAGCACTGTTGAATCGATTAATCAAATTAAGTATCCCCAACTGAGCAAGCCAAAGGCAACAGTGGCAAGGAACCGAAAAACTCCATTAGGTGACCTAATGGAGAAAAAAAAAAACCTTGGGAGAACCCAGGCTCAGTCGGGGGCCAGTTCTCCTCTGGCGTTTATGAAGTAGAGACCGGATTTAACTGTAAGATTAAAATATTATATGAATGCCTGGCTGAAGAGATGCGTCTTTAATCTAGTTTTAAACTGGGAGAGCGAGTCTGAGCAACGAACAGTATCAGGAAGGCTATTCCAGAGTTTTGGTGCTAAATGTGAAAATGCTCTCCCTCCTTTGGTGGATCTGGATATCCTAGGTATGACCAGAAGCCTCGAATTTAGTGATCTTAAAGAGCGCGATGGATTATGTAAGGGATAATGTATAGAGAGGCGGTTGTTATAGCGAATAACAAGCCCGACAGGCTGAACGAGACCCCGACGCGAAGCGGAGGGGTCTTGACAGCCTGAAGGGCTTGTTATTCGCTATAACGACCGCCTCTCTATACATTATCCCGCTTATTACATGGCTACCTACAAAATAAATAAATAATTTGACGCGAATTATTGATTTAAAAAGGAGTTTATTGATTTAAAAACGATTGTATTGCTTCCGCCAAAGAAAATAGTCCGTTCCGCGTCCATAGCAACGCGCTGTTTTTCATGGCAACGGTCTGTTATACTCCGCAGCGGTCTGTTATAAAGAAATAACAGACCGCATTCTACATTGGAATTCAGCCAAGCCATGTAATAAAGGGCGATAGAAGATCCGTTAAATAAACTGGAGCTAAGCCGTTTGTAATTAATACGGAACTTTATAGGTAACCAATGCAGTGATGATAAAATTGGTGTTATATGGTCAAACTTTCTTGATCTAGTAAGAACTCTAGCGGCTGCATTTTGGACTAACTGTAGCTTGTTTATTGAGGATGCAGGACAACCAGCTAATAAAGCATTACAGTAATCTAGTCTCGAGGTCATGAATGCATGAACTAGCTTTTCTGCATCAGAAACAGATAGCATGTTACGTAATTTAGCAATATTTCTAAGGTGGAAAAATGCTGTTTTTGTAACATATGAAATATGATTTTCAAAAGACAAGTTACAATCTAATATAACACCCAGGTCTTTTACTGTAGAGGATAAAGTAACAGGACACCCTACTATGTTAAAGTTGTATTGTAAGAGGTTTTGTGGGCGGTTTTTTGAACCGATAAGTATTACCTCTGTCTTATCTGGATTTAATAAAAGAAAATTGTGCGTCATCCAATCTTTTATATCTTTAACACACTCTGTCAATTTGGATAATTTAGCGTTTTCATCCGGCCGTGATGAAATATATAGTTGAGTGTCATCAGCATAACAATGGAAACTAATTCCATGTTTCCTTATAATATTTCCAAGTGGCAGCATATATATTGAGAATAATAGAGGGCCTAACACAGATCCTTGCGGCACTCCATAGTTTACTGGAGTTATGATCGATTTTTCTCCGTTTAAATAGACAAAATGGTAGCGGTCAGATAGGTATGATCTGAACCAGCTTAATGCTTGTCCTTGAACACCGGTATAGTTTTGTAGCCGATCTAAGAGTATTGTGTGATCTATAGTATCGAACGCAGCACTAAGATCAAGTAAAACTAGTATTGAGATACAGCCTTGGTCAGAAGCTAAGAGTAAATCATTTGTGATTTTAACGAGCGCAGTTTCAGTGCTATGATGCGGCCTGAACCCAGACTGAAACTTTTCATAGGTGTCATTTTCTTGCAAGAAAGAGCCCAGTTGAGCGGACACAACTTTTTCTAATATTTTGGACATAAAAGGAAGATTTGAAATGGGTCTATAATTTGCTAGGTTATTTGGGTCTAATTGTGGTTTCTTAATGAGAGGTTTTATAACTGCCAATTTAAATGTTCTTGGAACATGACCTAAAGATAAAGACGAGTTAATAATATTGAGGAGAGGCTCTTCCACTATAGGTAACACTTCTTTCAATAGTTTAGTTGGTATGGGATCTAATAAACATGTTGTTGTTTTAGAGGAAATGATAAATTTATTTAACTCTTTTTGTTCTATAGTTGTAAAGCACTGTAATTGTTCTTGCGGGGTGATAATCGAGGCTGAATTATAAGGCGCGATTGAAGATTGAACGTTTACAATTGTGGATCTGATGTTTTCTATTTTCTCAGTGAAAAAATTCATGAAATCATTACTACTAAACTGTAACGGAATATTTTGTCCAGGTGACGCTTGTTTATTTGTTAGTCTCGCCACGGTGTTAAATAAGAACCTAGGATTGTTTTGGTTATTTTCTATTAGTTTGCGGAGATGCTCAGCCCTGGCCGCTTTTAGGGCCTTTTTATAGCGTGACGTACTGTCTTTCCAAGCGATTCTAAAAACCTCTAAATTAGTTTGTTTCCATTTACGCTCTAAATTACGGGTTTCTCTCTTTAGAACACGAGTAGTATTGTTGTACCATGGTGCTTTAATTTTCTCTCTGACCTTTTTTAGTCTCATAGGTGCAACAATATCCAATGATCCAGAGAGAATGGTGCTCATAGTGCTGGTTAGTTCGTCTAGTTCATCTGTTTGTTTAGGTTCAGGCAGCAGCTGAGACAGATCCGATAAGCAATTTGAAAAATTATCTATGGTGGATGGAAGGATTGTTCTGCCTAATCGATAACGCGGCGCAGCATGATATATTACCGGGGTACGTAATATGCAAGTTACCATGTAATGGTCAGTTACATCATCACTTTGCGGAATGATATCTATATCGGTTGGATCGGTTCCATGTGATATAATTAAATCGAGTGTATGATTAAAACGATGAGTTGGTCCGGTAACGTTTTGCTTAACCCCAAAGGAGTTTAATAAGTCTATAAACGCAGCCCCTAACGTATCATTTTGATTATCTACGTGTATGTTAAAATCTCCAACAATTAATATTTTATCGACATTGACCAATAGATCTG
Organism: Scardinius erythrophthalmus; assembly: GCF_964197995.2. Lineage (NCBI taxonomy): Eukaryota > Metazoa > Chordata > Actinopteri > Cypriniformes > Leuciscidae > Scardinius > Scardinius erythrophthalmus. The sequence continues at coordinate 15,355,936 of NC_138221.1, forward strand.
AGAGAAAATTTGCAAATTCTTTTAGGAAATCAGCGTAAGGCCCTGGTGGTCTATATACGGTAGCCAAGGCTAAAGATAATAGGGATGTTTTTCTATCATCTAAGAGCGTAACATTTAGTACAAGTACTTCAAATGAAATAAACTTATAACCCGTTTTCTGAGTAACATTGAGAATATCTCTATAGATTGTTGCAACACCGCCGCCACGACCAATCAGACGGGGCTCGTGCTTATAGGAGTATCCTGATGGAGTAGACTCATTTAGACCGAAATAATCATTTGGTTTAAGCCAGGTTTCAGTAAGGCAAAGTACATCTATGCTATTATCTGTGACTATTTCATTTACAATAACTGCCTTAGGTGTGAGTGATCTAATGTTTAAAAGACCTAGCTTTAGAAATTGTTTTTGTTTACTAATAGCAACATTTTCTGTTTTAATAACAATTAGATTTTTCCTAGATCCTGCAGTAGATTTATTATTTGATCTCACTAAAGGAGGAATAGACACAGTTTCTATGCAATGTTCTACACTAGTATTTATATCAGTTAATTTGGTGCAGCAGAGACTATGATTTGGACTTTTGGTTACTAGTCAAAAGGTATTTAACATTTTGGAGATGTTATCTGACAGAAGATCCGATCCGAATCTGTTTGGGTGTAAGCCATCAGCACGGTATAGCCTAGGACGCTCCCAAAACAGATTCCAATTATTTACAAAGAGCAGTTTCTGCTCATCTGTACGTGGGAAGCGGTCCTGACATAATGATCGTTATATCAGGCGATGTGCTGCGTACCGTATCGATCAGATTCCTGAAGTCTTTCTTCAGAACTTCCGTCTGGCGCAGCCTGATGTCGTTCACTCCCGCGTGCAATACCAAAGTTCCGACGCGCTCGTTATCGTTCAGAATCTCGGGAACGCGAGCAACGATTTCAGAAACACGAGCACCAGGAAAGCAGTGACTGTGCACCTTATTTTTACCTGATGTAGCATGGACGTGCCGAACAATGGAATCACCGATGATCACAGCATCGCGTTCTGTTTCGCGAAGAGGGGAGAAGCGGTTTTGTGTGGATAACTCGAAAACCGGGAGGGTCGGAGAGGGTCTTGGTCTAGACCTGACTCGCGTCTTCCGCTGCGGAAATATCCAGGCTTCGTGGTGGCGTGTTGGAGCCGGAGTGAACGAGACCATGGCTGATCGCGACCTTGGCGCTCGGGACCGATGCCGAGTAACGCACGGAGTAGACGAGGTCGGAGTCAGCGGGTTAGTAACATTAATCTCTGATTTGTGAGCATCAGCGCGTGATGTTTCAAGAGCCAAACGCCGGTCTCTCAGCTCGGCCTGTCTCACTAAAAGGTCGTGGATCTGTTTCTCAACAGCTTCCAGCTCAGACTGTACCGCGTGCAGCTCAAATGTGTCCTCACCTGCACCAAAAGGTAGACTACATACATCTGATATATTCGCCATTTTAACAGATGGACAGTAAGTTAGCAACGACACTACCAGTGATGCTATCAATTAATACTAATTTCTGACAAGCGTCTTAGATATAATCCGTCTTTTAAGTGGTACGGGTGTAGAGTAGACGCACGATAGGTGAAAAAAGTTTGTAAGTGAGTGTTGAGAAGACGCGTTCAGCCGTGATCCCCGGGAGTAACCTATAAGAGTATCCAGCGTTGGATCACTAACAGGCTTGAGACACGTCTGCTCAACAGTCCGCGTTGTAACTATGAGGTTTGAGCAGTAGTGCTTCTCAGTGAGGAAAAGTAGAAAATGTTTGTTGTAAGTAAGTTTAAAGAGTAAAATCAAGAATTATAAATCAAATCGATAGAGCTCCAAAGACAACAACGCGTTCAGACGCGACGCATGCGCATTCGACAACCATTTTTTAAGGTTACTTTAATAAGTTAAAGTAACCTTAAAAAAAGTGTGGTATTTACTTGGAAATGTGGTACCCAACAGTATGCAGATATATAAAACCATAATAAATAAAAACTTGATAATTTACAGCTGTGTACAACTATTTTCCTTGGAACAAATAAATTAATTATACAAACTTGTAGCTGTTGGTGAGAAATAATAATAATTTTATTTATAATTGTTATGTTTAAATGAAAATATTCTGACAGTGAGACTTGATAACCACATGCTACTCACTCCCACTGTATAAAAAATGGCTAAACACAAGTTAAAACTATACGCAGTACGCACCTTTACAAAGAAACTGCCATAATTTCATAACAAACATTAATTATATATATTCCTCTACCCACCTAATAAATCTAATGCAATATAAATCACTATATTTACTATTATACTGTATAATATTATAGTAAATATATATATATATATATATATATATATTTACTATATTTATTTATTACTACATAGTATTCAATATAAATATTGCACATTCTGCCTAACCATGGTAAATTACTACAGTACATTCATGGTAAATGTTTGTAAGGGTGATTAGGGGATTTAAAGTCTTCTAATTTCGTTCATGCCACAATGTTTCTCCTGCTTTCCTCACCAGTCTAGTTGGGAATGTTGAGGCTGTTTCATCCGATTTAATACTAATTAAATCATCGAGTGATTTGTGGTTTGTAACAGAAAGGTTTCTGTCGAACTGTAACGCTTTCCACTGGTTGTCGCAACACTGTTTAATATAGTGTCCGGGACCGGGAGTAAACGCAACTATTTGTTGTTACTGACCGAGAAACCGCTTCAGATGATTCAGTGACGGAGCGGTCCGAATGAATCCGAATAGTTTTAGACCGTTACTAGTCTCGCGTAGCCAGACCTTCAGACTGACGGCAGAAGGTCTGGAATCTATCGCAGCTTTTCTTGGCCAAGAGGACGTTTGACTGACATATAACGCAACCAATCACAGTTCGTTTTGTTCCGCGTCATGTTTAGGGGCGTGCCAATATAATGTCGATGTCTCTACAATAACAGACCGGCGTGCATTTAATAAATTATTCATTCAAGAACGTTGTGCAAGTTTACTGCAACAATGGAGCCGCAAACTTCACATACTTTTGAAAATCCAGCATTTAGTTGATCCTGGTAAGCGCTCATTTGTCTCAGTTGTAAACACAACGGCTTTCTTCTTCCACGAGGGGTTTTGGCGTCACGGCATTTGTTTCCAGACGGACCGTTAAAGAACGCGACACACACGTCTCGCGGACATCCTGTAGAATTCAACCAATCAGGTCGCGACTTCGAAACTACTGAAGTGTTTCCAGAAAAGTGTGCCATATGCATCAGACGTTTAGCCAACGTTCCGTGGGCGTGACGTCTGAGGCTGAGACTAGACCGTTACTGACCGGCCACTTTGACGATCTCGTCGGCGGACGAGTTATGCAAGCGCGTTTAGAAAGGATCGAACCAAAAGAATGATTCATTCACGAATGTTTGGTATCGCTGGTTCAGTCGACATAAATTCGCGACACATAATAACTGCTGAAATATTCGCACGTAAAACGTTTCTTAGGTCAATCGGAGCGAGTATCAAATTCAAACTAAATTAGCCGCACCGCCAGGAAAAGAGGAGGAGGGAGGTTGGTGCCGTCGGGCCGGATGGAGATGATTGGCGGGCCGCATTTGGCCCGCGGGCCGCCAATTGGATAGCCTGGAAAATAAAGGATTAAGTCTCATACATGTTTTGTTAATCAGGCTGTTGGTTAGATTTGGCTGTAGCTGTGGGACTGAGCCCAAATGAAAATTTAGAGCTGTAAAATAATGAACTAGACAGCCACAGTCTGTTTTCTGCCACCCCAGATAGCAATTACATTTGGCCCGGATCCGTTTTAAGCCCCTTGCCTCCGTTTCTATCTTAGAGACGTTTTCTGATTGTGAACCAGATCCGTGCCAGATAGAGGTTTCAGCTTAAACATTCTAACTGCCATCAGTTCAGTATTTATATCATTTAACAGATCTGGCCCAGATCACTTTTCCCATAGGTAACCGAAAGACATAGCTGTGTCTGACACTGATTTGGTCCAGATCTGCAATATGAATCTGAGCCGATACTGTTTTCACATAGGCTACACTGGTGTGGCCCGAATCTGTGAAACATATCTGAGCCGACTGCATTTAAAAAAGGGCTAAAAACTGCTCTGGCCCATATCTGCAAAACGGATTTGAGCCAACACTGTTTTGACAGAGACTACTTTTCTCAAACTGTGTGAAGAACTCCGTGGAATAAACATTTTCAAAACAACATGGTTACCTGTCTGCATTTTTTTTTTCTATCTAGAGCATGAGATAAATGCATTGTCATAAGCTGAGCAATATTATCAGTGTTTAAAAACTATACAGAAACATTTTGTGATGCTATAAGGTCCGTTACAGCACACACTGTAAAAAAAGTGTAATTTTACAGGTAATTGTCTGTATTTGTTTACAGATTTTTACTGTTTTGTCATTATTACAGCAAATATCTGTAAAATAAAAGGCTGTAATTTAAAGGTCCACTGTTAAATTTGCAGGTAATTGCTTGTATTTTGGTTTTACATCAATTTTACGTTTTTTAAAAGGAACTTGTCTGTATTTTTACAGAGTTATGTGTAATTTTACAGACATTATTAGGTAATATTTTACAGATTTTTTTCTGTGAAATTAGAAAACAAAGTAAAGGTGTAACTGCGGAAATCAGCATCTATTCAATATGTTTTCCTTAAAGATTATTAAGCATGTGGGGGTTAAAGTGAGTTTTTTTTTTAGGTTAAATAATAGTATTTGTACATACAGTACCCTACATAGGCTACAGTAGGCCAGTATTGAATTATTTTTTATTTCACATTTTATTTTATACTCATTTTGATCATTATTTCATTGTCTTATTCTCCCATAATTTCATGTATATTTTATGAATATTTTTCCAAATCTCCGTTGCTGCACATTCAGGGCTTTGTGTGTGTGAGTGCGTGCGCGCGCGATGACGCAGATTCAAATTCGCCGCCATTACTTTTCCGCTGTTTACTCCCGCCCACAACGGTTAACGTTAGCTGTAGCTGATCAGTCGAGTTTGGGCAAGCGAGAGATTTGAATTCAGTCTACTCTCGTGAAGTGGATTGTGAGATCAACAGTGGTTCAAAGCAATCATATTCGTCAAGAGCAGCCGTGAGCAGGAGCTCTGTTGTCAGTCAGTCCGTTTGGATTCTTTGGAAATAACGCCCTTTTCAGTGAGCCTTGTTCGTCACAGTGGACATCATGCCAACCGATCAGCGGCTGAGGTAAGAGTCTCATTATACTAAGTTACATGTGAACGATATTTTATATTACATTTGTGTTACGTTAACAGTTTTCAAGCTAACGTTAGCATTCTTAAATGATGTTCAGTTAACTGGCGAGAGCTGGAGGGCAAAACACTGAAAATGTAGCATCATGCGTCTTTACATTTTCCATCTGTTTTAAGAAAGATCAGTTGAACCCACACCTCAAAAGACCTAAAACAAGCTTCCGTAGACTTGTTATACATATCAAAGTCCGTTTAATTGTGTATAAAATCTTTGTTAATACACGATAGTATCTGTCAGTAAATCAATCTCTTAAATGGCGGGACATTTTGAAACACTGCCTGGAAGCTGAAAACTCTTCTCTTAAAAAATATCCTCGGTTTTAATTATAGTAACCACGTTTTTGGCGGATTTTTATTACCATTTTTAATAACTACAGTTATACTACAAATACAAATAGGCCTACAATGTTTTTTGTTTTGTTTTCTTTGTGGTTAAACCATAGTTAATTTTCGTAAGGGTTAACATGGCTATCTCAAGACTGGTAAGAAAACGAATTCAGTAAATACTGTACTTGATGATACAGGAAAGCACATGAGACTAGAATATGAACAACATGATAAATTGCATATTCTGGCTGCATCTGCTTGCCAACACGTAGATAATGCATACATGTGCATATATTAGGCTTATAAAATAAAAGTTGATAGAATGTTTGTGTTCTGATGAAGAAATTAACGTATCTACATTTTGGATGGCCTGGGGTCATCATAGTAGCCTTTTCATAGGATACTTTTGATCATTGGTTATGAAAATTGCATTGATCCAGATGAACAGACAGTTAACTTACACCCCTAACGTTAGGTGTCTCAGCTCAAAACTTCACTGTTAGCCTTTCCTGCTCAGCTTCCAGATCATAGTCAGGTTTTGCATTTTCTCAGTGGAACATATTCTTACATGTGTAAATGTAATACTGAGTTGTTAATTATTGTTATTTTTTTTTTTTTTTTTGATTTCAGGTCAAGTGGAAAGCAGAATGATCATGGCAAACAAGGTATGGGAAGAAGTAATTTAAAATATTGTAATGGCCGAGTCTTCTGATTCCATATGATTGCACTAAAAGTGGCAGAAAATGTAATTTGTTTTATACTGTATATTTTCCCTAAATTTCATTTGATCCTTGTGAGGCCACTGTAGCTGCACAAGGTTTGGTTTTACTACAGTAAAACCACAATTGTGTTAGATTCCACCCATCTATTTCTTTTCTTTTTTTTTTTTTTTTTTTTTGTAGTGTAACTAGGCTTTGTCATTTAGAAACATGACTTTTCCTATCACTTAATGACACATATCTCTACCTTTCATTCCAGCCAGATGATCTGACGTTTATCTCAGCCTACCTGATGGACAATTCTTGCTGGAAGAATGACCTTCACCTTCAACTCAACCTTGCCAAGACAGAACTGTTTATGGTTTCACTTTCAGCCAAACCATGCGATCCTGCTGATTTGCCTTCTACAACATCAGAAAGATCCGGCCGTTCCTATCGGAGCCACACAACTCCTTGTCTAAGCTCTTGTTCTATCCAGACTGGACTATTGCAGGCCTTCCAGCATCAGTCAAACCTCTGCAACTGATCCAGATGCTGCAGCAAGACCTAAACTCACTGCTTCAGATATATGTGTCTCCAGAAGCTTGTGTTCTGCAAATGAACGGCGCCTTGTGGTGCCATTATCCCAAAGAGACACAAAATCACTTTCACTGACCTTTCCCTGGACTGTTCCCTGCTGGTGGAATGACCTGCCCAACTCAACACATTTTCAAGAAACTGCTAAAGATCCATCTTTTCATAAATACTTGACCCAATAATACTAAATCTTTGTTTTAATTAAAAAAAAAAATAAAAAAAAATGTGCACTGTGCTACACTAACTGGGACTTGTCACTGCACTTGTTGCTTCTATTGTTCTCTTAATTTTAAGTCACTTTGGATAAAATGTAATTGTAAATGTTTAAAATAAGTTATATTAGAGTATAAAGGCATACCGCAATTGTCTTTTAATGTGGATATTTTTACATGTTCTAAATTATATACTAAGCTTGTATTTCCTATCATTCACGTATCTTGATGTTCAGTGTTTGTTTAATGAGTAATACTGTAAATGTGCAGGTATTCCGTACTTGTATGTTTAGTTCATTTAACAGAAATTGACTGTACATTTGCTATTATTAAGTACTTAATTAGAGATTGGTCAAAGTTGTGAAACGATCTGCAAAAATTAAAACTGTAAATATACAAACTTTGTATTTGAATTTATGTACTTATTGCATTTTTATACATAACTTCTTAGTTATTTTACACAGAAAAACTATATGTTAAAAGATAATTACTGTAGATAGACAGAGCATTATTATAAAAGAACTTTATGTATGCCTAAGTAGCATAGGTTACTATGATACCCTAACTGACAAAAATTGGGGTGGATTACACCGCGTGTCTTTCCCGTGCACACCTGTCTCACCGCGCACGGCTGCAGAAGGGAGGCGCGGAGCGGAGCGGGCATGGTCCGACACCTTGCTCTCGTGCGGGGTACCGGGGATGGACAGAACCGATGCAGCGAATGAATTCATGAGAGCGACAGAGCCTTTCAGTGCTTATTTTAGCGCCGGTGATAAGCGCGGCAACGCAGCGACCCCGTTCGCCGACTTTACTCCACAGAATAAGCATATAAACTCTACACTCACTGTGGATCAGTCGTAGAACTTGCTGCTCTTCGCCTCTTTATCCGATGACTCGTCTGGTCGATCATTAGCGTCCATTTTGCAAAACTTCTTTTGCATAATCCACAACAACAGGCCTGTCTTCCACCTGCCCTGCGCCCATCGCCGCTTCTTTTAGATGTTTAAAGTTGTAAATAAGCCATTAACACTAGCTACAGCATCCGCATAGTCATTGTTTTGGTTTCCGAGAGAAGCACCTTAGAGCAAGGCTGCATGTGAGATGCATTCAGAAGTACGGGAAAGGTCGAGGATTTTTTCACAAATGCGCGGAAAATCGGGACAAATATATAACAGTCGAGTTCTCCAGCGGGTGGCAATAGTGGTGACAGGTAGGTTGAAGGGGACCGGTGTGTTATTAAAGTCAGATTAAAGTGCCTCCGACTGTAATTTGCAGCCTGATAAATACATTTTTCCTGCGCCGGAGGCCGGACCTGCCCTCAAGCCGGAAATCCGGCCCCCCGCCGGAATACTTTAAGCCCTGTGACAGGATGATTGACTTGACTTGACCCACACAACAGGAACAACACATGATGAAATCCACAACTAGAACAATGGGCAATTAGTCACAGTAGCACAACACACATTTAGGGTACGTTTACACGAAAACGATATGCTTAAAAAAGTTTCCTTTGAGTTTTCTGCGTACAGACGACACCATTGTCAAAACGATCCACATTCACACAGATCCACAAAAACAACTGAAAACGCTGTATTCTGCTGCCAGGCCACTTCCAATGTAAACACATGTATGATGCGAAAACAAAACCATCGAGCGGAATACCGGAGTGAACATGGCTGTGAACGACTTTTGCAGATTATGTGAAGTAAATCTACGCATCCACGGTACAATCAGTGTCTACGTCACGGCTCTCAGCCCGCCCTCTGTTCGTTGATTGGCCGGCTGTTTTCAGGCCGGAGGAAAACGGTCGCTATCTCAGACTGAGTACAGAAGCGAACTGAAATTGAGCGGAAGTACGATGAAACACTATAGACTGAACACGTAATACGCATGTGCATGACCTCATCGTCTTCAAAGATTCACATTTTTGTTGTTTACACGGAGAGCGTTTTTGCACACACTCAGACTGACGAGGACTCATCAACGACTAAACGAGAGGGCGTGGTCACTGGACACTAGGAGGCGGGACAAGAGGAACACATGGCCAACACAAATAAAGACAGAGCCATGTGCTCAAACACAACACAAACAAAGACAGATTAAACTAAGACAAGACTGACAGAACTGTCTGCTGAGAACCCTGACATTTTATAATCTGAGTAATAAGAGTGTCATATTTCAGGGTCAGTCCTTATGAACATTAATAACTCATGGATCAACCTGCAATACTTACCACAGAGTCACCAGTCCCTCTTCTGTTGCCTGAAACATAATGTCACGGGAAAGTTTAAGATCAAACACACACACAGTCTCTAATGCAGATGACAATCAGTTTTTAAAAGAGTCTAGAAGAATCTAGTGCTGTAGAATAGAAACATTATTTCTGTTAACTCATTGATTTCTCTTCACTTTTAGAGAAAGACATTTGTCTAAATAACATATTTGTTTTATCAGATGTTTTTGTCTGTTGTTACAAAATATGAAAAACTCACCCGCTCTTTTTTTATGAATCACCCAGAGAATAAGAGCCAGAAGGAGAAGAGCGAATGAAGCGACAACAACAATCACAATCACAATCACAATCACTGAGAGAGAGAGAGAGAGAGAGAGAGAGAGAGAGAGAGAGAGAGAGAGAGAGAGAGAGAGTATATAGAGAGACATGTTCAGCAGGACTATATTACTGTGTTTAACCAAATACATAAAAATGGCATATTTAATAGCATAATTATCTTTATTTATCATGTAAATTGATGCTTGTGATGATTTTATAGAAATTGATATGTATTAAAGCCATCTGTACACTAATGCCTCGTTTCCACTGAGCAGTACGGTACGGTACGGGACAGTACGGTACGGTTCGGGTCTGTTAACCATGATCTGGCTAGCGTTTCCACTGCCAACAGTACCCTTACTTGATAGGCGTGGTGTTTCGATCGACGTCATTTTCGCGCGAAGAAGAACATAGTAAACTACAATGGATGACATGCAGCAGATCTTATTCTTGCTCCTCGACATGTTTGTCACAAGAAGACAAGCGCCGACATTAGGCTTTTCTCAATATCAAGTACGCAAAGTTTGTACTTGCCATGTCCGACTCCTACATGCAAATGGTACAGCGCGTTCTTAAAAGCGTCGCTGATACACCGGTTATCTCGGTTACTCTGTCTGTACATTTTAAGCAACAATAAAACGAAATATGTTATAAAACACCACTCTGCCTCTTTTCGTTTTCATTTAAATAAATTAAACATTATAGGGACACAAATGTGGTTCATGCGCAACGCATATTATTGATTATTCACTGCACGTTATACGTTATTCTATTTATAACGAAACGAAATTTAAAACACAACCCTAACGTTACCTCTTTTCGTTTAAAAAAATAAATAAAATAAACATATTCCAGGCAATATATGCATTTGTACAAATGTTGCAATAAACATCAGTGATAATCTTGTAATAAAAAATGACAAGAAACCATATTTCTTTTTGTAAAATTTCAGTTTTATCAATAATAGCCTATATAAAAGTTTAAGTAAAGTACAAGAAGCTATACAATAAGAAATAAAGCAAACAATTCAGTCAAATATCCAAATGCAGCGCTCTAACATTACAAGTAGTTAAACACAAATAACGTTAATATAAAACTAAACTTAGCCCTCAGCCAAAACGATTGACAGGGAACTCATTATATATTCACGAGACCAAAGATCGCCCGTTAGGTCTACACAAAACGAATTATAGCTTATGTTTAACCACTACCGTCGGAGTCCGCGACGAACGCTGAGGCAAGGCTCATCCAGCCGGGAAACATGAGCGCCGAGCGCCCGCTGAACGCATGGATCTCACAACCGGGGAAAAAAAAATCATCTTTATAAATAAACCACAGATTTGAGCTTTAAACAACTACATTCTCGCCTGAAAAACTCTTAAAATGACATTTCGTGATACAGTAACAGTAGTATTATATTAAACTGTATATTAAAAAATGGCGCTTCTTATGTTGTCTTTTTTTTTTTTTTTTTTTTTTTTTTTTTTTTTTTATTAATGCCATGAACCAGAACAATACAATGAGACATAATCACTGTAAGTAAACAAATACAAATAATAAAGTAAAATAAAATAACAGTGCCAGAGGACAATAATTTTTAAACACAAAAGAAAAAGGGTGCTATTTTAGATAACATCATACCTGCTTACAATGCTATAAGCTCTAATTGCTTTTTTACTTGTGCAGTTACACAAAACAGAACAATAAAGCTTAAAATCGTTTTTAAAGCAAGGAAAGTTAGGTTTGGAGTCAGACCATTTCATTTTATGAATATGAAACTTCCCCATTAATATTAATAGTTGTATGAAATATACCTTATCTTTCTCAATTCCATTATCATTGAAGTGTATCATTATGTCAAATCCACTCAGCTGTAAATCAATGTTCAATTTTTTCTTAATTAAACGCTCAACATCAATCCAAAATATTTTTGTATATATGCAATGGTAGAACAAATGAAAAATTGTTTCCTTTTCACCTTTACAAAAATTGCAGGAGTAATCAATATCCAATTTAAAACGTTCTAGCACATGTTTTACTGGATATATTCTATGCATTATTTTAAAAGAAACTTCTTTAATTTTGTTATTAATGTAAAATTTATCTACTGTTCGCCAAGCATTACGCCAATTTACATCTCCAAAAACAGATGACCAGAAAAACCGAGCTGGAGGGTAAACAATATTATTAAGTATATTTCTAATATAGTTATTTGAGATTTTATTTTGTAAAATATTTATATTACCAAGAAATATGTTACCCATGGTATCTGTAAAATTTAGATCTTCCTCCTGTGATGCATTTCTAAGAAGAATCAATACTTTCCTAGGAATTGCATCCATTACAACAGCAAAGTCTTTAGGTCTAACTGGTATTTTAAATTTATTCAAAAATTCTTTATATGTTAATAAATTTCCATCATTATTCAAAAGCTGACTAACTAATATAATATTGTTTTCGAACCAGTAATCAAAAAAGAGAGATTTATTTTTGTAAAGGATGTCCTTGTTGTTCCAAATATAATATCTCCTAGGTGAAAAGTTATGTTTGTATGCAAGTGTCCATGCCATGAGAGCTTGTTTATGAAATTTTGCAAGTTTAAATGGTATTTTTTCAATTGAATAATTACACTTCAATAAAAATGAGAGGTCGCCCAATTGTTTAAATAGATAGTTAGGAAAGGAATTCCAAATACTGTCTTTATTTTTTAAATACTGAATGAGCCAATTTATTTTAAAAACATTGTTCAAAGCATCATAACTCAAAACCTCTAAACCACCATGATCTTTGGGATTGCATAAAATTTCTTTTCTCAAATAATGTGGCTTGTTTTTCCAAATAAAATCAAAAAGCATTTTATCTAATTGTTTGGTAACTTTAGGGGGAATATCCAATGATAATGACACATAGACTGATCTGGAGATTCCTTCAGCTTTTGACAAAAGTACCCGCCCCTGAATTGACAGATCCCTTTGTAACCACGCATTGAACTTCTTACTAGTTTTGTTGATAATTGGATTGAAGTTTAGATTGTTACGCAGATTTTCATCTTTACATATAACAACTCCCAGATATGTTACTTGATTTGCAATTGGAATATTACAAAAATTAGTTAAACTACATTCTTTAAGAGGAAACAGAACAGATTTATTCATATTCATTCCTAGCCCTGATACATCTGAAAATTCTTTTATGCATTTCACTGCTTTAATTATTTCATTCCTATCTTTCAAAAATAAAGCAGTGTCATCTGCAAACTGACACAACTTAAATGTTTTCCCTAATGCTGTAATTCCTTGGAAATGTCCTTTTTTAATGTGAAGAGCCATTATTTGCGTTGCTAACAAAAACAAAAATGGGGAGATCGGACACCCTTGTCTGATCCCTCTACCTATTTCAAATCTGCCAGAAGTCCCCCTTGCTAATTTTACAGAACTGGTACATCCTCTGTACAAGGTTTTGATAGCTTTTTGAAAATAACTGCCAAACCCAAAAAATTCAATTGTTTTAAATAAAAAGTTGTGTTCTATGGTGTCAAATGCCTTGTGAAAATCAATAAATAAAATAAAACTGTCATCTAAAACATAATCATTGTAGTCTACCATATCAAGTATCAATCTAATATTATTACTAATGTGTCTTCCTTGAATAAATCCAGTCTGTTCCTCATCTATAATATATTCTAATCCTTTTTTTAGTCTTTTAGCAAAGATCAAAGCAAATAATTTGGCATCATTATTTAATAGACTAATGGGTCTCCAATTCTCTAAACAAAGATTATTTTTGTTTGGCTTCGGAATTAATGTAATAACACCTTGTTTTAAAGAGGAGGGCAATTCCCCTTTTTCAATAGATTCTAAAAATACGGCTAGCAAAAATGGAGCCAACTTATCTCGAAACACTTTATAAAACTCACTAATAAGTCCATCATTACCTGGAGACCGATTATCTTTAAGGTTGCCAATACACTCTTTAACTTCCTCCAACCTTAAATCACCATCACAAAACAATTTAAAATCATCCTCAATAACTTTAGCTTCATTTAAAACATTATCTAGAAAGTCATTCAGATCTGAAGACATTAAATTGGGAGTGTACAGACCTTTGTAAAACTGAGTAACAAACTGTGATATATTTCTTTCATCCTCTGTGACTGTATTATTAATTAACAATTTGTTTATAGAGGTCAATTCACCATTTCTTTTTTCCAAATTAAAAAAGTACTTGGTATTTCTTTCCCCCTGTTCCAACCATTTATGTCTTGATCTGATAAATGCCCCTTCTGCTTTTTCTTTATATATGTTATCCAATTGTATTTGTAATAATGACAAATCCGTTAGTTCCTGAGTGTTCAAATTTTCTTTACTTGATAGGCGCATTATTTCTTTGATAACAATGTATTCTTTTTGTCTTTTAGCTGAAGCAATCGATTTCCCCATTGAAACAGCTAAGTTCCTAATTTTGTATTTCATTATTTCCCAATGTTCTCCATAAACATTTGTTATTTTAGCCTGAGACCAGTGTTTATCAATTAACTTCGATGCCATCAGTTTAAAATTTGGATCATCTAATAACTTTTTGTTCAATTTCCAATAACCCCTTTTTAATTTAGATTCATCTGGACCGTGAATATTTATCAGGAGTGAAATACCCTTATGATCAGTTAAGACTGATGGCTCTATAGAGACCACCTGGACACACTGTTCCAGTTCATGTGATATTAGGAAAAAGTCAATGCGTGATTGTTTGGAATAATCTTTGTTGCTCCATGTGTATATTCTTTTGTTTGGATTTTTGAGTCGCCAAATGTCAACTAAACCAATACGGGTACATACATTTCTGATTTCACAACGAGTTTCATCATTTCTTGATGGCCATCGATCTAAATCCCCATCAAATACACTATTGAAATCACCTCCCCATACTATTTTTGCTAAAGGAAATTTAGTTTTGACTTGTTTCAATTTGATTTCTATATTTTTGAAAAATGTTTCATTAAGCTGTCTACTATTGGTGGCATATGAATTCACAAGAGTGTAATGAGTTTGATCAATATTAACATGCAGTATTATCATTCTTCCTAAACTATCGATTTCGTGGCTAAGAACCTGACCTCTGAATTTCCCTTTTAGTATAGCGACCCCTGCAGACCTATTGCTGAAATGTGAGAACCATATGTCATTTCCCCATTGACTTCTCCAAAACTTTTCATCCTCCTTACATGCATGCGTTTCTTGAACAAAATAAAAATCGACACCCTTCCCTTTACAATATAAAAATAAGGATTTCCTTTTCAAAAGATCACGTAAACCTCTGGCATTAATCGAAAAAACTGAAATAGACATCAATGTTAACACTTTGTTTGTGTGTGTGCAAAATGAATTATTGAACTAGGGTCTTTTAAACTATTTTTTGTTGCATAATGATCTTCTATATATAATGCTCTGCAATACACCTTGAGAAAAAAATATAAATACAAAGTTTGTACTTATAGTTGCATATGAACACAAAGTTTGTTTAGCAAAAACATTTTTAAATGTAACTTTGTATAGGTAGCGTGCCATTATTATAACATAACTTGTTACCTATACAGCAAAGACTCCTATTCAAAAGTAGGACATTTACTCCATTCAGTTAGGCTACTGCAACATCAGGTAACTCGAACCTCTTTCTTGTCTATGTAAGCCTTGTTACCTACAAAGTACGCTCTCTTTCCCTCTTTGCGTGCTTTTTCAACAAGAGGCCATAACTTGGTGCGTGCTTCTTTGTCTGCTGCGGTCAGATCCTCTTTAAAACGGAGATGCTTTCTTTGTAGATATTCATTTGCTTTGGCATTTCTCCATACCAAGTCTCTTGCCGTCCGTGAAAGAAACCTGATGATCACTGGTCGCGGTGTAACGTTGCTCTTCACCTCAGGAGGTCTGCCAATCCTGTGGACTACATCGATAGCGCCTGTCACAAATGAGCATTCAGTTTCTGGAAGGATCTCTTTGCATATTTCTTTCACAGCCGCTTTAACGTCTTCTTCTGGTCTCTCGGGGGAACCATAGAGACGCAAGTTCCATCGCCTGTTGTATCGTTCAGCCTCGTTTAACTTCTGCTCCATTTCAGTAATCTTCTTTTGAGATTCCACGCTCTGTGTTTTAAGACATGCACTTTCTTTCTTTAAATCAGCAATGTCTTGATAACAGTTATCGAGTGACTTTTTGAGTCCTTCGATTTGTAGAGTGTTTTGTTTAACTGCCATGTCAATTTGATCGGATCGTTCGTCGATTTTCGCCGTCAGAATGCGAATGATGTTCTCTTGCATCTCAGTCAAAGAAAGTTCATTTCCTCCATCATTCTTAGCTTTCTTTGGTGGACGTTTCATTGGAGTATTGGGATTTGTATTACAGTTACCTCCTTCAGCCACATTACAACTATAAGAATGGAGATCATTTATACACCTTTTTTCTTTCGTAGATGCAGTCTCCATCTCCACAGAAGTCTCCATCTTTCACGGTGTATGTCGACCAATCGGCTGAGAAAGTATCATTTATACACAAACCTGTAGATGAAAATCTCCAAAAGTGTCTTTACAGATGTGTAACTAGCAATACTAAGCAACCAAACGATTTATTTTTTGTTAAATTAAGCGGACCCTATGTTTCTCTGTCTCAGCTCAAAAAACACCAACCGCTCACGTCGCCATCTTGAGCCGAACCCCCTTCTTATGTTGTCATTCCCCTTGTAGCACGCTCAAGTGACGATTCTCTGTCAACCAATCAACGTCCTGCAGTGAGTCTAGCTCCACCTTTTAGTACCGTTTCACTGTGCTAGGTACCCCAATGGAAGGGTACCTAAAAAGTGGTACGGTACGGTTCGGCATTTTGGTACCATTCACAACTTTTGATAGTGGAAACGCAAATAAATGCGTACCGTTCCGTACCGTACCGTACCACTCAGTGGAAACGAGGCATAACAGACTGTACCTCATATGTTCACTAAATTAATGTGACATGATTGTTTAGGATTGTCTGGATGAGAATGATGTGTCTGACATTTAATGACAGTTAATAACAATATTAGTTTTCATGTTTATGATTGTTGGTGATGTACAAGGGAATGGAATTAGAAAGTGATGTAGATTACAAATTAAACATGGCTTGAGTCAAAATCTGTGATCAGCTGCTCGAACAACGAGTCGGTCAAATGATGTTCACACACACCTGGATTCGGAGAGTTTGCTGTGGTATCTGGATTCAGTGCTGTTGCTGTAGTTGACGTTACACCTGTTAAAAACAAAATGGAAATAGAAATATATAATATTTTAATGCATGAACACAATATCAAGGCATTTATTTTACAAACTGCTGTAGTCCAGAGCTACAGTATCAGTGCTGAAAGCTGCTCACACTAACATGGGATGAGTTATGCTCAAAATATCAGAGATGGTTGTTTCCCCGCCTCCTCAGACTCGACGCTTACGGGCGGGTCGCCAGTTTGAGGACATGCAACAGAACGAGCGCAATTGACAATGAAAGCCGAGGAGACTTACAAGACACTGTAAGTTGATGAGTTGATTTATCCGTGTTTTAATAAGCTCTTGTTCATAGAGATGTTTAGATGGATACTGAGGCTTTTTAGGTTGTGATCTGCGATCTCTGACCCAGTTTGTTTGACGCTGTGTTTTCCAGCTATCTGGCATCCCGGGGTGTGGGAATACTATTGGCTGAACTGTCAGTGGGTGGAGTCACGCAGACAAAAACAAAAACAGACTGACTATAAATAATAAGTAAATAACTGGCAGTATAAGTGTTTTTCAGAGAAACGAGTAGAGTGAAAAAAGTTACAGCACCTTTAATACTGACGTCCTCTGAGGTCATTTTCACTACAATATTCCCCCCACCCCCTTGTTGAGGCTGCAACCCGATTGGTCCCTATCCCTAAACTCCACCCCCTCCGCCCTCTGCAAACAAGTAGTCCATAGAGTTGTTTATAGAGAGCCTAAGTCCCTCCCCTTCCGGTCGACCACCATGGGACCTTATTTCGGAAAAATATTGTATGGTAGTCAATGGCGAGAGACAACAAATATTTTGATCTCGTTTGAATTGTGCACTTATTTACACATATGATGTTTGTCAATTTAAAAGAAACATTTTAAAGTCAAGAAAGTCGCAGCTTGATGTAAACCTGCTGAGGTATAAGACTGTGAAAATACGTAATTACAAAGACTACAAACCCCGAAGGCGCACATGCGACGTCATACCGTCATCTCTCAATGAATGAGGCTAACTTTACTGATACTAACGTCTGACATTTTTTCTATAGTCTTACATTATAATCGTAACGTTACGCCGTCATGCCCGAGTGTTTTGAGCCAGAATACACACATACGAGCAACGGATCTTGTGACGTAAATAGTGCGAGACGAGAGATGTAGTTCACTGAGCGATTTTCACATAAAACTAAACGTTACTCTTCTGTTTTATGACAAACTGCGACTGTCTTGACTTTCATAATTACCTTTTAAATTGACAAACATCATATGTGTAGTTCAGGGCACAGTTCAGACGGAATAAAAAGATAAGTTATCTCTCGCCATTGACTTCCATACATATTTTTTCCGAAATAAGGTCCCATGAGCCGGAAGCGGAGGGGCGGGACTTAGGCTCTCTATATATATCCGCACACTAACAGACTGTACATCATATGTTCACTAACATATGTATTACTAACGATATTAGTTTTCATGTTTATGGATTGTTGGTAATTAAACATAATACAAATTAAACATGACTTGAGTTAAAATCTGTGATCAGCTGCTCGAACAACTCCAGAGAAGATTCATGATTCTAGAAAACTCCATGAGTCGGTCAAATGAGGATGATGAACATACACACCTGGATTCGGAGAGTTTGCTGTGGTATCTGGAGTCAGTGTTGTTGCTGTAGTTGATGTTACAACTATTAAAAACAAAATGGAAACAGAAATATGTCATATTTTAATGCATAAACACAATGTCAAGGCATTTTTTTTTTACAAACTGCTGTATGTTTAATAAATCCTCACTATGGGTCCATTCACACACCCGCGCAATACAGCGCCAGGCGAGACGCAAGTGTGTTTTGCTAGTTTCAGCCTGACACATTTTTATATTTTCACGTCCTACGACACGTTGTTTAAATAGCAAATGCATTTATGCCCATCGGTGCGGCAACTGAAATAGACTGAGCCACTGACCAACTGAAACCTGGTCTAAAGTCAATGGTGCAATTTTTATTTTTGTTATTTAAAGAGGGTCCATAATGCGCGTACACTTATTACACACACTCTGCTTATTAAACGCACAGGTACGTGCAGCAGACAATGCCAAAAATGTAAAAAAAAAAAAAAAAAAAAGGATTATAATGTTAAAGATTATTATTGTGTACATAAAGCTTGTCCAGTAGATTGTCCCTTTAACCACATGTGGTGGGACGTACAGAGTTTAGTTTTTAATTAATTTAATGCTCGTGTGTAATATAGTGTCCAATTATATTCCGTGAGTGAGTGTATAAAAAGGGATTTGAATGCACCGTTTGTGTGTGTGTGTGGTCAATGTGTTTGGCTAACTAGTTTATGGGGCGCCGTTTGTAAAGCGGCTCACGCTGAAAATAACAGCAACATTTTGTCACATTTAGCTTCAAACAATGTTTAAAAAACTGGTATGAATTTTTTGACGGTCACTTTTTAGCACATTTACAACAATATTTGTCAACTTATGTTACACCTAAATGTTAAATGTTAAATCTAAATGCTAAATCTAAATCTAAATGTTAAATCTAAATCTAAATCTAAATGTTAAATTATAACGTTTCACTCGAAACATTTAGATTCAACATTTAGATTTAGATTCAACATTTAGATTTAGATTTAACATTTAGATTTAACATTTAGATTTAGATTTAATATTTAGATTTAGATTTAATATTTAGATTCAACATTTAGATTTAGATTTAACATTTAGATTTAGATTTAATATTTAGATTTAACATTTAGATTTAGATTTAACATTTAGATTTAACATTTAGATTTATATTTAATATTTATATTTAACATTTATATTTATATTTAACATTTAGATTCAACATTTAGATTTAGATTCAACATTTAGATTTAGATTTAACATTTAGATTTAGATTTAACATTTAGATTTAGATTTAATATTTAGATTCAACATTTAGATTTAGATTTAACATTTAGATTTAACATTTAGATTTAGATTTAATATTTAGATTTAACATTTAGATTTAGATTTAATATTTAGATTTAACATTTAGATTTAGATTTAACATTTAGATTTAACATTTAGATTTAGATTTAATATTTATATTTAACATTTATATTTATATTTAACATTTAGATTTAACATTTAGATTTAGCATTTAGATTTAACATTTAACATTTAGGTGTAACATTTAATATTTATATTTAACTATTTAAAATATCTCTAAGTTGACAAATATTGTTGTAAATGTGCTAAAAAGTGACCGTCAAAAATTCATACCAGTTTTTTAAACATTGTTTGAAGCTAAATGTGACAAAATGTTGCTGTTATTTTCAGCGTGAGCCGCTTTACAAACGGCGCCCCATACTAGTTAGCACATAGATTTGTGACTTTATGTAACAGTCATTTGGTTTATAGCATTATGGCGGATGGTTCGTTGCTGGGGGTTGTTGGCGGCGGCTGTTCATACGCCCCTCCTGCATTCCTGTGCTTCTGTTGGCATGGCTATAGTCTTCTGTGTGCGTGACTTGGACTTGCGACCCGCTATGAAATGAAGGTACGTGTAACTACCGCTACTGCGCAATGTTCATTCATAGTTATGTTGGGAGTAATTTTCTGTTTGAATTCTAACAGGAATAATCTGTTCTCGGAGACCGTGTGTTCAGTGAGGCCTGTGGGGCAACACTATTTGATGATGCTGCTTTGTCCATCCTGGTTTCTCCTGTGACGAACTCGCTCGTCAGCGTGTGTGCGCTCAGTTCATGTGTTTGTGACTCCTGCTTTCCAGCATATATTGTTTATGTGATCGCTGGGTTGCTGGTGAAGTATGAAATTGGAGTGAATATCCACCCAGTTTTGGTGCCCAATTCTTAACCTCGGCGTGGTTTGATGCATGATTCTCTGGTTTATTAATTAAATGTTTTTCTTCTGTAACTTTTATTTAAGTTTCAGTTGTTGTTGTTATTTGTTTTGTTTATTTGGAGACCATTGTGTTAATTTTGTTTCTCGTTATAGGAGCCGAGGCTTCAGGGCCGGCCGCTCATAGGCCCTCGTGTGCGGTGGTGAGATTCTGTCACAGAGTGCTGTGTGTTCATGCTTGACCTAATTGGTGTGTGTGTGTGTGTGTGTGTGTGTGTGTGTGTGTGTTCAGATACTGATTCTAGAAAACTCCATGAGTCGGTCAAATGAAGATGATGATCATACACACCTGGATTCAGAGAGTTTGCTGTGGTATCTGGAGTAAGTGCTGTTGCTGTAGTTGATGTTACAACTATTAAAAACAAAATGGAAATAGAAATGTCATATTTTAATGCATGAACACAATGTCAAAGCATTCATTTTACAAACTGCTGTATGTTTAATAAATCCATATGGGCCCTATTATACACCCGCGCAATACAGCGCCAGGCGAGACACAAGTGTGTTTTGCTAGTTTCAGCCCGACACAGTTTTCATTTTCACGTCCTGCGACACCTTGTTTAAATAGCAAATGCATGTGTGCATCTGTGCACCCATGGGTGTTCGGGTGCATTGTCAGTACGTTGCTATTTTGAGGAACTGAATTAGACTGAGCCATTGACCAACAAAAACCTGGTCTAAAGTCAATGGCCCAATATTTTTTTTGTTATTTAAAGAGCGCATTAGTAATGTGCGCCTATAGGCGGGTCCACAAAGCGCGTACACTCTGCTTATTACACACACAGGGACGTGCACAGCAGCACACAAACATGCCAAATATTAAAAATAAAAGGATTATAATGTAAAAGATTATTATTGTGTACATAAAGATATGGTGAATCCGGCTTGTCCCGTAGATTGTCCCTTTAACCACACACACACACACACACACACACACACACACACACACACACACACACACACACACACACACACACACACACACCGCAAGCGCAAAAGGGCTTTTAAAGGGAATGGCAGATTGAGACTCTGATTGGTTTATTTCACGTTTCGCCCAAAACACACTCATTACTCATTAAGAGAATAAGGATCATGCGGTGGGCGCACAGATAATTTTTTCTGTCGTTAAACTAGCAAAAGTGGATTCAGACGCCCTAAGTGAACTTGCGCCGCGCGCTTTGGACCGTGCGCTTAGATCATTAAAATAGTGCCTTATGATTTTATTAATTTATCATGTGAGTGGCGTGAGTTACACTAGCTGTATATTATGATTATTTTGCATCAGACAACAGACTGTACAAGACCGGTCATATGTATCCAAACTCACTGACAAATCTGACTAAAGAGCTTTTTTTGATGATAATATGTGTGATGATAAAGCAGTCTGTGAGAGCCAGTGCAAACCACTGAAGCGAGAGACTGATGATGTGTGACAGTGATCATGTGATCATGAACCTTGTGTAGAAGCTGCTGCTGTAGTTCGGCTTGATGTCTTCTCAGAGTTTGAGCTTCTGACTGGAGTCAGTGTTGGTGAAGCGACTGGAGCTGCAGAAGATGAATGTTCAGACGCATCAGGACATTAACATCATATTTTCATATTGATCATGACATGCAGTTTGTGTTCAATCATCACAGCTTACAGTGGCAGTAGTTGAGAAGAGAGATGTTACTGTATCATTTATTCCTGGTTTATATGAGAGTGAAACACAGTGAGCTGCTTCCCATAAACCTTCAGCTTTCCTGAATCAATGACATTATTAAGCCTTAGAATTCCTCAAACTGACCTCCTAAAGGGGTCATACTAGGCTTCAATAGATTTATGCAATATTTCATGTATGACCCATGTAGGAGGTCAATATTGGGAATTATAAGGATTTTTATGCAGTTTATGACTTTGACCACTAATATTTTACAATTGCCAAACGTATGAAGCCATCAGAAAGAGTAGAGCCAGTGTGTGAAAGTTTTCTCAAATCTGTCAGAAAAGAGTGTTTTCTCACCTGAATACTTGACAGTGTATCTGACTGAGGTCTTGAGTTGATTTCTGTGAGTAAGCTGACATCTCCACTCTCTGTTGTTATCTTCATTCAGGAGTGTTGTAGTCAGAGTGATGATACAGCGATATTGATCTGATGATGATAATATCTGATATCTGGAGTCTGTCTTCAGATCAACACCAGCCTGATTCACCCACAACAGCTCAAATCCCTCAGAACTGACCCGATCATCACAGGAGAATCCAGTATATGAATACAACTGACAGGAGAGAGTCACAGAGCGGCCTGGACTGATCTCAGTCTGTGAGGATGAAGATGATGATGATGATGATGATGATGAGGATGATGATGATGAAGATGATGATGATGATGATGGAGACACTGAAACTGAACACAAGACACAAATCACAGACTCTTCAATCATCATCTGAGTTTAAAGGAAGAATCTGCCCTTTTTAAATTGACCACATAATCATAAACTCACCATGAAGAACATGCAGAAAAACATCAGCATCAGGTCCTTGTTGTCTGTCATTCACATATTGTTGGCAGCTGTAAAATCCATAATCTTCTTCTGTGACGTTCTTGATGTTCAGAGAGCAGTCAGACTCCAGACTCAGCCTCTCATGTCTCTCTGTGTCTTTCTTCTTTATCCCTAAAGTAATCAGTGTAACTACTGCTGTATGTCTGAATCTGTTAGAGTAGGTCCATGTAGTTTTAGATTTGCAGTCAGAAAGAGCATTATTACAGGACAGACGCACATTTTCACCAGAACTGATGAACACATGATCATCCGCTCCACTGATACCTGAAACACAGTATATCTCAGTGATCATCATGATATTAATAAATGAAAACAATAAACCACACCAGCATAAAAACCAGAAGATTCAAATCATACTGTCTTTTTCTGGCGTTTAATTAACATTTATGGATAAACCAAATCAATTTGGTTTGGGAAGTAGTTAACAGTGAATTTGATCATGATTAGGGCCCTCAAGTAACAGTCATGACAAAATAATGCACTAACAAATCATTTAATACAATATGATTAAACATGCAGTAGGAGAATATGTGTATTCCTTTACACCACCAGTACAACAAAACAAAAGATAAAGGTTATTTGTAGTTCTTTTATTGACATTATTAAACAGACTCAGCAGTCAACATATATTAGAGTAAAATGCCAGCATTACCGTAGCAACACAACTAACACGCCGAGAGCACCTATAGTGAAGATATTTTAAGTTGAACTAAATATTATCCACCTCTTTTATTTTTGACAGATTGTGGGACATCTAATGCAAGAGCTGTATACACTAAGCGTCACAACCTTTCAGTTTTGATAATAATATTCTTCCTTTTAATGATCTCTCATTAACCATGAGTTCAATCAGGCCTATATGAATGCTTACTGGTTTTAAATGTGTTCGTTTGGGAATAAAGGCTACATTTAACCCACAGCACATCTCAACATTATCCTACTGTAAGATATAGAACAAAATCAATTTCAAATAAAGTTAAAGAAGTTACATATAAGGCCATTCATTTGATTTATCCAGTGAGAAGAGCTCAAGATTTTTAGAGACATGGAGACTAAATACGTCTTTTATAATTTAGAAGAAGAATCCATAAAACATTTATTTTATGAATGTATATTGTTTTGGATTGATATTGAATATCTAATATTTAAATTCACAAAATCAAATATTCAACTGTCTGGTAAAGATATAATTTTGTTGAATAAAAATAAGAGTTTTGAGCAAAATGTGGAGATTAACTGAATAATTATGTAAAACACAAACAGAAATGGACCAATAATAAACCTAACATTATATTATTTAAACTGAATTTAAGCATTATATTGAGGACCTAAAAGAAACACACACACACACACACACACACACACAAAGCAAATGGATGTGTATAATTTTGGAATCCTTTTCTTTTTAGAATTTTTTATAAATTTTCCACTGTATAATGTTTTCAATTTTTTTCTTTCTGTTGTTTCCTTTGATGCTCTAATGAATGTGATAACAGTTGAACACACTGTGATCCTCTGATATGTGTATGTTGTTCTTGTAGCATTTAGGCAGATTTACACTATCTCATGTTTACCAATATCTTATACAAAATATTAAGGATATACTGTAAATACATGCTGTTTTATGTTTGTTCCTTACTTATGTTATAAACATTAACACTTAGTACAGAAATGTAATAATGAGAATTGTCTATGCAATATATTTGTGAATTTTACAAATGCTTTTTTTGCTCACTTGTTCTTATTGTACTTATATTATTTGATGTTTATCCTTTAGATGTAAATCTTTAGTTATATTTAATTACAATTTCTTCTAATTATATTTAGCTATATATAATTTGTTATATTTGTAATTTTATGCTACACAATGAATATCAGAAAATCTACAAGTAAAACTAGAAAAAAGTCTGATATTTAATAAATGGCATACAACAACTAAAATAAATATAAAAATAATTAAAGAGCTAAACAAATTAAATTAAATTAAATTAAATTAAATTAAATTAAATTAAATTAAATTAAATTAAATTAAACAATATCCGTAGCTGCATTTGATCTGTTTGTCAGATTCTGACACTGTCATGTGACGTTTCTCAGTCCTGATGTGTGATGATAATGTTTTCCAGCAGGAGGTGCAAAATATACATTATTGAAGATTATTAGTAACAGATTGACTAAACAAATCACTGAACAAGCTCTGGTAAAAAAATTGAAAAATAAATAAATGTTTTTCTCCAAACATGGCCACAATTATTCATACCCCTAGAATGTTTTATAAATAAAATATCTCTGAAGTATATTCCCATTAATATTTACCTTTATTTAGCACACCAGGGGGACTAGGAACATGAAATTGTCCAGCCATGACTTCTTGTTTCACAGGATTTTAAATATGAGGAAACACAAAGGCCAAATTCCCTTAATCATCCATCACAATGAGTAAAACCAAATAATACAGTTCTGATTTGCAGCAAAAGATTGTTGAGCGTCACAAAATAGAGAGTGGCTGTAAGAAAATAGCTAAATAATTTAAAATACCCATTTTGACCATCAGGGCAATAAATTTGATATGCTTCAATCAGGGACGTGCGGTCAGGGTAGGCAGGGTAGGCAGTGCCTCACCAAAGGAAATGTTGACATTACATTTATTAATTCCAAGAGCTTTATTAATTCACCACATTATTAATTGCATTTATTTTATTCCAAATATTAATTTTTGTAACAAAAATTTTCAGGAATACACATAATATACTCATTTTGCCATTGTTTGCTCCTAAAAACCGTTGTTTCATGCAGGAAATTCAAAAGCCATGGCCATTGAGGCAGAGGTTAGCAGTGCCTCTTTGGTCCATAGAACGTAGTTTATGTAGATTTGCGCATGCGCAGTCAGTTCTCATGCTGTCTTGAATGATCAACATTGAGGCAGAGACCGAGCTTGCTTCATGTCACGTGATCTACTCGCTCTCACTCAATCTGCGCGCTTCCCGAATACTAGCATCTAGCGGCGCCCGCGAGTCCGCGACTAGCATTGTCTGTCAAGTGTCAACCTAGTTCGTCGGCTGTGGATATTTGGATATTATGAATATGGATATTTATTACTTAAAAAGATTTTCAACATTGTCCTATGAAGAAAAAAGAGCTGTGGTCACTAACGGGAAACCAACACCAGTGCCCTACAGGATCTTATCCAACAGAAGGGACAAAAAATAACACGAACCTTTCAAACTGAGTGGTATCAAAAGAAGGACTGGCTGTGTGGCTGCAAACAGACTAACAAACGTTTTTGTTTTCCATGCCTCCTGTTCTCCTCCAGCACCGACAGTGTGTGGGTAAAAGCGGGATATAGTGACCTTAACAATTTACCAAGAGCTCTGCTGAAGCATGAAAAATCTACGGCCCACGTCCACTCCCAGATCGCCTTGAAAACATTCGGCAAAAGTCGTATTGACATGGCCCTGGATGAGCAGCGCAGGCTCCAGATAAGCGTGCACAATTCAAAGGTAAAGGGAAACAGGGAGATATTAAAAAGCCTCATAGATGTTACATGCTACCTTTCCAAACAAGAGCTGGCTTTTCGGGGAAACGATGAGAGCAGTAGTTCTGTCAATCAAGGAAATTACGTTGAACTGTTACATGTGTTGGCAGAAAAAGATGTCAAGTTAGCTGCACACTTAAGCTCCTCAAATGTGTTTACCGGCACATCAAATCGGATTCAGAATGACTTAATTGAAGCCACTGCTGAGGTTATCAGAGGCGATATAAAAAATGACATTCAAGCAGCATCCTTTGTTGCAGTGGAAGTGGATGAGACCACGGACATTACAAATAAGGCTCAAATATCAGTAGTAATGAGATATGTCAACAGTGCAAGTGAAGTAAAAGAAGCTTTTTTGGGCTTTGATGACGTGAGCAGTGACAGAAGTGCACAGGGAATATCAGAGTATGTATTAGATGTATTAGAAAAGTATAACTGTGTTGAAAAGTTGATCGCACAAACCTATGATGGAGCTGCAGTGATGGCCTCAGAGCTTAAAGGACAAGTTCGGTATTTTACACTTAAAGCCCTGTTTACAGATCGTTTCTGATGAAATAGAACGGTTGAGATAAAAATGTGGACACATGCTGCTGTCCCGAGAATTTTAGGTTTATTTCGCTTCTCCCCCCCACCTACACAATGGCAGCCTATGGGCACTGGAACAATCTTTCCTAAAACGCATTAAACTTTCGATTACAAAGACGTGAAACTCACCGAGTGGTCAGGGGTGTTCACTGATATGCTCACACAAAAATCGCTGCAAAAGATGCTGTCCAACAAGTTTTATCGTAGTTTTTGTCCAACTCCATTGACTTGTATTGAAAGAGCTGTGTGAGGTACAGTATTACTCCGCCGCTTCTTCTTCTGCTTCTTCTGTGTATTCAATGAAATGCCAGTGGTTTGCTTGTAATTGGCAAAGGTGCATTATCGCCACCAACTGGGCTGGAGTGTTTATTATTCAAGCTCTCAACGGAAGAATCTACGGGTGTGAGACGTTTGGAAAAATAGGTCCACAGTTTTACAACGAATGGTAAAACACCTGTTGGAAAGCATCTTTTGCAGCGATTTTTTTGTGAGCATACCAGTGAACACCCCTGACCACTCGGTGAGTTTCACGT
Source organism: Scardinius erythrophthalmus (assembly GCF_964197995.2). Classification (NCBI taxonomy): domain Eukaryota; kingdom Metazoa; phylum Chordata; class Actinopteri; order Cypriniformes; family Leuciscidae; genus Scardinius; species Scardinius erythrophthalmus. The sequence continues at coordinate 15,383,986 of NC_138221.1, forward strand.
CTTTGTAAACGAAAGTTTAATGCGTTTTATGAAGGAATGTTCCAGTGCCCATAGGCTGCCATTGTGTAGGTGGGGGGGAAAGCGAAATAAACCTTAAATTCTCGGGACAGCAGCATGTGTCCAAATTTTAATCTTAACCGTTCTATTTCATCAGAAACGATCTGTAAACAGGGCTTTAAGTGTAAAATACCGAACTTGTCCTTTAACGGAGTACAGGCAAAAATCAAAGCGAGAGTACCTGAAGCCTTATTTACGCATTGCTATGCGCATAAATTGAATCTCGTGCTTTCACAATCAGCTAAATTCATTCCGGAGTGTAAAGTTTTTTTCAAGACTGTTGAAGGGCTAGCATCATTTTTCAGCAAGTCTACCAAGCGCACACATTTACTGGATGAAATTGTGAAATGTCGCATCCCTAAAGCATCATCTGTCAGGTGGAATTCAAATTCTAGGTTGGTACAAACTATCTTCCAACACCTACCAGATCTTTGCCAAATGTTCCAGAAGATGAGGGATAACTCAGATGACTGGGATGGAGAGACCCTCGCTATGGCCTCAGGATTTAATCTCTGGCTCTCAAAAGCATCCACCTGTTTTCTCCTTATGTTATACAGTGGCATATTCAATTTGACTGATGCGCTTTTTCGTCTGCTTCAAAACAAGGCAATGGACATTAGCATATATGCTCTGTGCGCATCAGAGACACTTTGCGTGCTTTGAACGATCAGCGAGAGCAGTTTGACAGTTTTTATGATCGCTTTGAAGAGAAAAGTAACGATCTAAAACTGATCAATAAGGAGACGCGCCACCAGACGTCTGTCAGAGATGAGAGGAGAAGATTATTCTATAGTGTTCATGACAACATCACTGTACAAATGAAAAGCAGATTTGACCATCTGGAGGAGCTGAATTTCCTTGGCTTAGTTGACTGCAAAAAATTCACGGAGATGTCGAGTAAATTTGATGATCAAAAATTAGAGAGCCTGTCCACATACAGTATGCAAAATTCTTTGATCTGATTAGATTAAAGTCTGATTTGGTGGGCCTATAGGCTACTGTTCACAAACTGTCCAAGGAAAAACTCCTGTGCAGCTGCTTAATTTTTTGACCGAGCACGATCTGCAGGAGACTGTTCCTGAGGCCACAAAACTTTTGAAGCTGGTCTTAACTATACCATCTACTACCGCATCTGTGGAGAGAAGCTTTTCTGCGTTAAAGCGCAAAAAAACCTACAGCCGTAACAGAATGGAGCAGAACAGACTTTCCTCCTTGGCTCTTATTTCCATTGAAAAGGAGAGACTCATGAAATTGAGAAATACACCCAACAAAGAGGACTTTTACAACAAAGTAATTGACATCTTTGTCCAGAGGGATAGACACATGGATTTCGTCTACAAATAAAAGTAAGCACCCCATTTAAACGTAAACTATTCATTTATTTATTATTTTTAAAACCCTTATATTGGCTTGTGTGTGTTGTCTGATGGTGGGCTATAGGCCTGCTGTGCGCTGACACCAAAATGTTCTCTTCCATACCCTGGTGCGCCGTCACGTCACCTCAGCCACATTTGTACTTTATGTCTAAGGGTTAAAATGCTGTTTTGTAGTTCTATTTTTTTAATCCTGGTGCGCCGTCGCCAGACGCTCATTGCGTGTCGGTGTTTGCGCCTAGCGCAGTTTGTAGGAGCGAATAAGCTGTTTTTGTACTTTAAAGCTGTACTGCTGACGCAATGTTTTCTGACTGTAGCCTATTCAAATCCTGGTGCGCCGTCACCAGACCAATAGTGTGTGTGTGTGCCGTGGCTGTCTGTGCGCGTTTGCGCATTTTGAAGGAGTGACTAGCTGCCGCGCCGCCTCCTTCTCTGTGTCCCGCACAAAACATTTGTTTGTTGTATAAGTCATAAGATAGATGTGTCCATTAATTTGATTATTATATTTGATTGTGCATTAGCCTCACATATGACTGAATTTGCTGAATGCAGGCAGCGATCTGATGATGCCTGATATGAACTTGGGTTGCTAAATTAACTGAATGAATATATGAACATATATGCCACATTGATAGGTCACAGCCTACCCATGACAAGATTTCACCGCACGTTACTGGCTTCAATTAACTAGTTATGTACAGTAATTAACTGTATTGTTTTGTTTTTTAATTGTATACACTGTTAGACCTTACCAGGTTTTTTTACAGTAAAATACTGGCAACACTGTTGCCAGTAATTTACTGTTAATTGTGCAGTTCTTTACTGTAATCTACAGTATGTTACTGTAAAATGCACTAAAACTCGAGTTAACTAATTTCACTTGCAGAAACCTTAAATTGACCAACTGTCATTTAAATGTATTAAACACGTGAACAAAGTATTACTGTGAACTTATTTCATTTAAAACCACAACAAAACTTTTGTAAATAAAGAGATTTCCACTAGACCAGCAACTACACAGTCACCGCCTGTTAAATAAAGCAACATGCAGCGTATCATCAATGTTTGTAGATCTTCTCCTGGACTGAAGCACAGGCTCTACTCTTCTGCACAATGGTGACCCAAAAAACAAGATTTTACAGTAAACTACTGGCAACAGTGTTGCCAGTATAAACCTGTTTTATAACTTACAGTTTATTACTGTTAAAATACATTTTGTGGGTGTGTCTTTTTGTCTTACACTGTTAACCCTTTCAACCCCACAGGGAAATCCACACTACAACGAGTAAAAAGTAACATTGAGACAGTGTTGCAGTGAGATAATTAAGAGAATATGTAAGGGATTGTTGAGCATTAGTGATGAACACCTGCTGTTAACAAGCAGAATCACTGAAGGAAAGAGAAACACAAAAACAGAAAATAGAGAAACACAATAACTACGACTGACTTCCAGCCATTACACATTATTACACTTATTATTAACCAGTATGACTTTATTTCTGTCATACAGAAGTTGTTATTGAAAATGTTTGATTTGAAGTTACCGTTATAGAGATCAGTGCTTGCTTTAGTTCGGATGCTGATGCTAAAACATTCTTCTTTATTTTGCTGCTTGAGCTGTGTTTTTGCAAGTCACACTTGTGCGCACACAGTTTATGAATGATTGCGGTTGTAATGCTTATGATGACAAAATCATCATATTGCCTGTTCATTCACTAAGGAATTAATTCTTATTCATTCAGAGTTTTATTCTCGATCAAAAGTGTTACATTAGCACTACTGTGAAACTACACCAATAAATTACTATGATTCATTTTTTTAACACATCATGCATAAACCAAAAAAAAACAGAGCTACACTATGTTTTAGAAACACAGAGATATCACAATTTAGCACATTAATCTCAACAATGGTGGCAATATTTCTTTATTATTATTATTATTATTCATGCAGCAGTGCATGCTGGGAGTTTTATATTATCCTGGAACCCAGCATGCATTGCAACATGAAACTTTTCACCATTGTTGAGATTCATATGCTGATTGTTGATATCTGTGTGTGTCTGAACCAAGCAGGAGTAAAATAAAATTGAATGTACTATATGATTGTTATTTTTCAGAAGACCTGATTACACAAATATTGATTTCATTTTGTATATACACAGATTTATGCTAAATATGACATACCCATAATTTCAATTAATATATACAGGAAAAATCTGAAAATCAGACAGGTCCAGGATGATTGTGACATCATCACAAAAGAACAAAAACACCTGATCATCTTCATCTTGACTTTTTCTTGCCATATCAAATGTGTTTTATAAACTCACTGTTACAGGAGCCAGAGAAAGATGAATGGTAAGAAGTCCAGGGACAAGAGACCAACTAAAGCAAATACTGATCTCCATCATGGTGACAACAAATTTTATTATTAACTAAATCTCTGTTAATTCTCAACAAGAACTTTTGTACATGTATGAAATAAATAATCGTAAACTGGTTTGTAAACTGGTTTCACAACAGTGTGGCTGGAAGTCAGTTGTAGTTTTTGTGTTTCTCTTTTTTCTGTTCTTGTTTCTCTGTCCTTCAGTGATTCTGCTTATCAGGTGTTCATCAGTGTCTCAATTCACTCTCTTCTTTTCATGCACTCTGTCAAGTGGACTATATTAGTGAACTAATGTAGGGAATAGTGAATGAGGGTATAGGGTGTGATTGGGAAAACAGCCTCTGAGTGTCGATTTTGAGCACTGTTCATTTACAGTATATTCCTGTAGGCTATTTTTGTTTTCTATGGTATACTACTGTTTTAATGGAAAATGGTATGATACTGTCTGAATTACACCTTTTTTTACAGCAAGGGTTAACAGTGTATGCTTCAGCTAAATTGCGTACGTGCCGTATTTGATTGTAAATGTACCTCATGTGTGTCTTTACAAGTATGTTTGGGCTTTATTTTGAGTCTATATATGTTTAATGATGTAAATAAATAATATATATATATATATATATATATATATATATATATATATATATATATATATATGTATATATATATATATATATATATATTAGGGCTGTCAAAGTTAGCGCGTTAATAACGCGTTAACGCAAAATCATATTAACGGCACTAATTTTTTTAAAGGGACAATAAGTAACTTTTTAGGTATTTTATTATCTAAAATCAATATTTTTATTCATAAATATGTCCTCAATGGTGTCCAAATACCTCTGCCAATGATCTGACTTATCCTCGTAAACGAAGAATTTATTATCTTTATATACATGGGACGGGTAGGTCCACGGAGGCTTCCATGTAGTTCCGCCATCTTGAAAAACTATAATAGCAGAGAGGGACAAAAAGTACTAGGCCAACGCGTTTCCACAACGCGTTTTCGTTCAGAGCCCGCGTCAAGTGACTGAAACCAGCAGAAACGGAGGAGCAGAGCAGTGAGAGGCGCTTTTGTCACTGCCCCGGCAAGTTTAAAAGGCTGCACTGCACGGTTAAGTCACAGGATAACGAGTCCTCTTAGTCGAAAAACTCCACAATAAGACCGTAAAAGGAAACGTGATCGGAGATTACAAAAACAAGGGTTATTAGCTATAATGTCGGGATAGCTAATGCAGGAGAAAGCTTTCAAAAGAGACGCTGAAGTTGCCTGCTTTCTTCTCGACAGGTAAGTCAATGTTAAGGTCTTAATTACAGGCTTTTTATTTTTTTATTAGCCTATATAGACCAGCGTTTCCCAGCGGGAAACTGTGTAAAAAAAACAAATCTTTACCATCAATCTCGGATCGTCGGAAGTCTCTAATAACAACAAATAATGCGCACAAATTTATAATACACTATACAAATGCAAATCATAAGTTTTTGGCGTTGAATTGCGGAGGTTGCGCTTGCATGTGATTTTATTCCCGTGCCTCATTCCCAGTGCGTCCACATAAAGCTGCCTATTTTTCATTGATGCGCTTACAGTCAAATACACACGAATTGTCACAACGTCCGTCTTGCCGCGTATTCACATCGGTTGTGCTGCTGTCAACGCAACGCGTGCGATTAATATTTTTCAATTTAACACGTTAAAAATATTTAACGCAATTAAAGCAGCATTTTTTTCTGTCATCCTTTGGCTAGCGTTACATTATATAATCACGTTCTTCTTCATGCAAATGCTTCTAACCATGCAAGCGAGAAAATACAAAAGAGAATGCGCTGTCCTGTGATGCTGACACGACGCGCGCCAGACTCGACTTCTCTTTCGAGCTTTCGCTTTGAGTATCCTCATGAGAGCAGTCTTAAATTAGTTAAATAAAGTCTTAAATGAACGTTAAGAGTTGTGAGAAAATGGGACGCTTGTGGGATCCACATGTGACAGTGCAGCAGTGACATCAGAATCAAATAACACTTCATTCATAAAAAGATGCCATTAAACAATTATTTGAAATATACTGTCTTTATGATGTTTCTACATTAATTTGGAGATTTACTGTGAAATTATTAGGCTACATAAAATATAGTAAAAAGAAGCTATCTTGTGCAATTATAACAAAATTATATATTATATAAAATTAAAAATGTTTAATTCATTCATTCATTTGTAACATGCATGAACGAAGAAAAAAAAAGGAACAGGAAGAAGAAAATCTTATGGTAGCCTACCTGTCATTTATTTGTGCACATAAAAAAAAAAAAAAAAAAAAACCAGCACATTTCAAAGTATAGTATCAAAGTAGTATCGTGACAACACTAGTGTAGGGTGCCACACATTTTTTCTAAATTTCAAAGGGTGCCTTGACTGAAAAAAGGTTGGGAAACACTGATATAGACAGTAGAACATAGTTAAAAGTTAAACAGGCTCTTTGATGAATAGCAGCTATTGAGTAAAGTAGAGATGGTCCTATAAACAAGGTTGTAAGTTTTGTTTGTTCAAAACTGTAACATTCGTTTGTTCGTTGTGTCAAGTTGTAGTTTGTTTGAAATAACAAACCAGTTCACCAGAAGGAAAACTCGACGAGGTGCTATTAGAAGACATCCTGTCAAAGCTTTTTGGTACATATCGCTTACCGTAGATGCAACGCGCATTTGAAAACGCGAGGCGCTGGAGAGCAAAATTAGTTTGATTGCAAAATACAAATTCACCACTAGATGGGAGTAATTCTTACTTACTGCCCCTTTAACGTGCGATTAACGCAGCGCGTATTTTCTGTTTGACCCGTGGCCCAACCCCTAGTTGGAGAAATGGAGATACACAGTGTTGCTAACTTAGCGACATTGCAGACCCCTTTAGCGATTTTTTCCCTTCAACAAAGCGCCAAAACCTTATTTAGTTTCTGAGAATCTACCGGTACCGCCGGTACTGCTCTCCCAGCACGCGCGCGCGCCTCTCTCTCGCTCGCTCGCTCGCTCGCTCGCTCTCTCTCTGCGTCTCGCGCGGAGGAGCAGCGCTTTAACTCAGTTAAGCACAGATATTATGTTGCTTCTCTATTTTTACAAGTATAGCCGAAATCAGAGCACAGATATTGTCTTTATCTTATGTGAATTTGATTTCATCAGACGACGGCTCGATTATCAGAATTTTTGTGCAGATTAACGTCTTGGAAGGGAGAGCTGGTTATGTCTTAATGGGTCGCGTTTCAGTCACCATTTCAAATTCATTCCGTTGTTTGACAACAGAAACAGTAAAATATACCAATGAAAACAGTTTTATTGAGAATTTAGCTTCATCAAGATGGGCACAGAGAGAGAGACAAACTACAATGTAATAGGCTAATAAATAATAAATGTACATTTAGTATTTTCAGAAGAGCTGCCCTGTCATGCAAAAATTTAAACATGTTTGTGTTAGTAAATTGCTCAGGCAAAGAAAGAGAAGTAATGGGAACCTGGTATTTCTTTGTTCTTTCTACATGTGTCTAATAGACATGAACAAGTTCTTTGAAAAACATCTGTGACCTTTGAAACATGTCTCGTCCTTATGCTCTATATTGACTGGTTTCAATAATAAACATACATTTGCATAAAGCATCTATATTTATCCATGCCCACGTTGATTAGAGTATTACAAACTTGAAAAGTATTAATTTAAGGTACATTTAGAACAATTTAAAAAAATGTGCGATTAAATGCGATTAATCGCGAGTTAACTCATGACAATATGCGATTAATCGCGATTAAAAAATTTAATCGATTGACAGCCCTAATATATATATATATATATATATATATATATATATATATATATATATATATATATATATGTGTGTGTGTGTGTGTGTATATATATATATATACAGTGAGGAAAATAAGTATTTGAACACCCTGCTATTTTGCAAGTTCTCCCACTTGGAAATCATGGAGGGGTCTGAAATTGTCATCGTAGGTGCATGTCCACTGTGAGAGACATAATCTAAAAAAAAATCCAGAAATCACAATATATGATTTTTTTAACAATTTATTTGTACACAGCAAAAACTCCACTGTTAAATTAACACTCCTGGGAGTGTATATGAGTCCACACTCAAGAGTGTAAAGTGTTAAAATATGAGTGTTAAATTAACACTCAAGAGTGTTAAAGTTAATGAGCTAATTAAGTGATTAATTTAGTAATGATTGATCATTATTGAAGACACCTGATGTTAACAAGCCGAATCACTGAAGGAGAAAATCACAAATTGTAAGCCACCATTATGGTGATGGGTGTTTGCTTTAGTCGGGCTCTTGACCATTATATGTTTACTTTAGATTTTGTTTGGCTGTTGTATCTTATAACTGCCCGATGAACAAAGAGAAAAAGGGATTTGATGGTGTTGGTTATATTATGACAATCATCATTTGAAATTGATCACTGAACTCATTAAGATCCTTATTTCTGACTTAGATTTATGTTGTTGATTACAGCATAACTGTGAATCTGCATAAATATCCAGAATTTTAGATATAATACAAAGGATTTCTTAAAAGTTGTTTTGAAAAAAAAAATCTTTCTTTTAGGCACACACAGATGTCAAGATTCAGTATATGCATCTCAACAATGGTGAGGAGCAGAATATTCAATTAGGAAAAGTAAATTACACAGACAATTCAGATCATAATTTATTCATACCGCAATGCATGATGGGAGCCATTAATGAGTTGTGATTGGTGGCAGCCACTGCAACATGCTTTATTATTGTCACCATTGTTGAGATTCACAGGCTGATTATTGATGTCTGTGTTTCTAAATAAATTAATTTGAAAGTCTTTTGATCAGAACAATGGTTATGAAATATTTTTGGATTATATGAAAAATACTGAAATCATGTGCTGTAGAATCACAGAGCTGCTGTAATTAACAAGTTAAGCCATCTCAATAAGTTTTGTTTTACGGATCACAACATGATTATGTCAAAACATAACCAACACCATCAGATCACATTGTCTCTTTGTTCATCTGACTGTTATAAATCAATAACAGCAGACAAGCTAAATTTAAAGTAAACATATAAGTGTCAAGAGCCCAACTAAAGCAAACACCCATCACCTTAATGGTAACTTACAATTAGTGATTTCCTCCTTCAGTGATTCTGCTAGTTAACATCAGGTGTCTTCAATAATTCTCAATCATCACTAAACTAATCACTTAATTATCTCATTAACTTTAACACTCTTGAGTGTTAATTTAACACTCATATTTTAACACTTTACACTTTTGAGTGTGGACTCATATACACTCCCAGGAGTGTTAATTTAACACTGGAGTTTTTGCTGTGTATGATACAGCTGCAAATAAGTATTTGAACACCTGTCTATCAGCTAGAATTCTGACCCTCAAAGACCTGTTAGTCTGCCTTTAAAATGTCCACCTCCACTCCATTTATTATCCTAAATTAGATGCACGTGTTTGAGGTCGTTAGCTGCATAAAGACACCTGTCCACCCCATACAATCAGTAAGAATCCAACTACTAACATGGCCAAGACCAAAGAGCTGTCCAAAGACACTAGAGACAAAATTGTACACCTCCACAAGGCTGGAAAGGGCTACAGGGAAATTGCCAAGCAGCTTGGTGAAAAAAGGTCCACTGTTGGAGCAATCATTAGAAAATGGAAGAAGCTAAACATGACTGTCAATCTCCCTCGGACTGGGGCTCCATGCAAGATCTTACCTCGTGGGGTCTCAATGATCCTAAGAAAGGTGAGAAATCAGACCTGAAAAGAGCTGGGACCACCGTTTCCAAGGTTACTGTTGGTAATACACTAAGACGTCATGGTTTGAAATCATGCATGGCACGGAAGGTTCCCCTGCTTAAACCAGCACATGTCAAGGCCCGTCTTAAGTTTGCCAATGACCATTTGGATGATCCAGAGGAGTCATGGGAGAAAATCATGTGGTCAGATGAGACCAAAATAGAACTTTTTGGTCATAATTCCACTAAATGTGTTTGGAGGAAGAAGAATGATGAGTACCATCCCAAGAACACCATCCCTACTGTGAAGCATGGGGGTGGTAGCATCATGCTTTGGGGGTGTTTTTCTGCACATGGGACAGGGCGACTGCACTGTATTAAGGAGAGGATGACCAGGGCCATGTATTGCGAGATTTTGGGGAACAACCTCCTTCCCTCAGTTAGAGCTTTGAAGATGGTTCGAGGCTGGGTCTTCCAACATGACAATGACCCGAAGCACACAGACAGGATAACCAAGGAGTGGCTCTGTAAGAAGCATATCAAGGTTCTGGCGTGGCCTAGCCAGTCTCCAGACCTAAACCCAATAGAGAATCTTTTGAGGGAGCTCAAACTCCGTGTTTCTCAGCGACAGCCCAGAAACCTGACTGATCTAGAGAAGATCTGTGTGGAGGAGTGGGCCAAAATCCCTCCTGCAGTGTGTGCAAACCTGGTGAAAAACTACAGGAAACGTTTGACCTCTGTAATTGCAAACAAAGGCTACTGTACCAAATTTTCCATTGATACCATTGATTTTCTCAGGTGTTCAAATACTTATTTGCAGCTGTATCATACAAATAAATAGTTAAAAAATCATACATTGTGATTTCTGGATTTTTTTTTTTAGATTATGTCTCTCACAGTGGACATGCACCTACGATGACAATTTCAGACCCCTCCATGATTTCTAAGTGGGAGAACTTGCAAAATAGCAGGGTGTTCAAATACTTATTTTCCTCACTGTATATATATATATATTTTTTTTGTACTGGTGGTGTAAAGAAATAAAAAAATATTCTCCTAGTGCATGTTTAATCATATTTTATTAAATTATTTGTTAATGCATTATTTTGTCATGCCTTTACTTGCCCAGTCAACACTTTAATCTCACAGTGATCTCACCATGTGGGCACAAGGTCATCAATGTGAGTCACAGTGAGCTAAAAGTGTAACTCTAAAAGTGTAACTCACAGCGCACTCTCTGTGGCCACAATATGAGCTCATCCCCAGTGTTGTGCCAGTTCATACTTAAAAAGAACTAGCTCAAAGTTCAGTTCACACAGATGATAATGAACTAGTTCATGTTCATAGTTCATTTTTTTTAAATGAACTAAGTTCACACATCTAAAAATGAACTAGTTCACGTTCATTTGTTAAATTCTTTTTAAGATAGGCCACTATCTTACTCAATAGAACCTCTTTACCATCCATTACCAGCTGCAAATCACTGCCACTCCAAAACTAATCAAAATTATTGTACCAATAAACAAGAGACAATTATTATAGCCAGGAGAAAAATAATGTTGAGATAGAGAATATATTTACCCCTTAAATAATGTGTAATCATGATATGTAGAAATTGGAAAATACAAGGTGCAGTCAAGGTATACTGTATGTTCAGTGAAACTTTTATTTAGCCAGCATGAACCAAATTACCCAGGACTTAAAAAAAGGTATATTCAGGTTCATGGGGAAAAGATCAGTCTACTGACAAAAATCCAGCATATTCTGAACGGCAATAACTATGTAAACCAGACCAAAGTAGTCATGTACTGTAATGTCAAATTAGCTTGGGCTTACCCTGCTCAATGTGCAATACTCAACCAACACATTTTCACACCTTCAAAAGGAAGTAAACAGTGAGTAAACGATGAAAATGCCATTTACATTCATTAATATTTTTTTTTCTAACTCATCCTGACTTATATTTGTCCAAATGAATTGAATAGCTCTGAAAACTGAAAATTATACAGCATATAGCTCTAATAAACAAACATAGCATTCAATTTCAGATGCTGGATTTATCTGTACAGAAAGGAGTCATAGGCTTCAAAGTGCAATAGTCAAGCAGCATAAAAAAAAAAAGAAGGTTGACTCCTGAGTTTTTGTCATGCTTTTGTGGTGCACTCTTATAGCACCACAAAAGAGTTACAGTGGATATTACTAGTCCAATACATCAACCAAGAAGTTAAACTTCTTTAAGCTTTCTGTTTGCATTCAAGAGCAGTTGCTTCTCAAAGTTTTCATCACCAAGCCTGTTTCTCCTGGGCCTGAATATTTGGCCTCCGATACTGAAAAGTCTCTCCACTGGAGCGCTTGAGGGGAGTGCAGTGTTGTATTTAAGGAAGAGCTTTTTGAGCCTGGGCAGCAGCATGTACTCTGCAAAGCCATCTGTGGTTGGTGCATCCAAGTAAGTGTCTGCTTCACTTTTTTTGAGATTCTGAGGGTTTTGGTTAAACCTGAAGAAGGAAGCTGTTGTGTCTTTGTCAGTATCACCACTAGGCTGAGACTGATCAGAGTTTTGTGTTTCTGAGTCATCTGAGTTGCTAGTTAGAAGTTCTCGTTTCAGCATAACTTGGTAAAGCAGCCGTTTTTCCTCATCCTCCACCCAGTTGAGCTTGAATATTGGCAGCAGCATGGCTGACAATATGTGTTCCTTCTTCTCAAGCATGGCTTCAACCCTTGTTTTCAGTGACTGCAGGATGTTTAGTATGAGAGGACGGCATGTAATCAGACCTTGTGCAGCAGTAGGCTTTGTGCTCTCCTCCAGCAGGCCATTCATATCATTTTGTAGTTGCACAATGGTCGGAGCCAAATACCCGAGGAAGACGTTTTTCTCTCCCTGCAGGATGTTCAGTGCAGATGCTAGGGGCCTCATTACATCCACAAACTTGTGTATGAAGCTGATTTCCTCTGCAGAGAACCGCCTAAAGCCAAACTCATCACAGACAGTATGCAGGATAAGGTTGTCATATGCAAGTGTCTGCCTTGGGAATTAATGTTGCTATGTGAGACAGTCGCTTCATAGCAAGATACAAAGAGTTCCACCGTGTATCATTTGGGAACACAAAACCAATCCCAAGCTTTCCCTCAACAAAATCTGAAGCTTTGGGGCTTCTTTTAATCCGGTTCCACAAAGCAGATGCCTTAGCAAAAACAGCCCTCGACAGTGTTTTGTACTGTTTATCAGTTACCTTCTCTGTGTCTTTGGCAACAAGATTTAAGGTGTGAGCCATGCACCTTCTGTGAGGGGGAAGACGGGGGTCTTCCAATGCTGAGAGAGGCTCAGGTTCCATGTCATCCTCTTCATCTACAGCAGGAGGCGAGGTAGATCCTGGTTCATTTTCATTTTCAGTTGCTGCATTATCACTATCAACATCTGGATCTGGATCTTTATCAGCAGTGGGAAAATCTTCTGTGAAACAGTTGAATGCTTTCACAAAATTAGAAACATTGTCTGTCACAGTGCACACAATCTTGTTTTGGATTCTGAACTCTTTATGCACCTCTGACAATGCTTTGGCGAGAACATCATGTGTGTGTGCTCCTCGAACACGATGGCATGCAAGCACTGCAGAGCTTCTCTGAGAGATATTATTTTTGTTGAGCCAATGAACAGTAATGCCTAAAAACGCTTTATTCACTGCAGTCCAGCAATCTGCTGTTGTACATACGGCATCAACTTCAGAGAGTTCATTCTTTAAGTCAGAAATATTCTCCTGGAATGCATTGTTCAGTAGTTTCTGTACCTGCTTTCTTGAAGGCACATGTCTGGATGGCTGCAAACCTGTCACTAATTTGATGAACGATGGAAAAGAAACGAATTTCTCGACCTTACTCAAAGCCTGCAGATCTCCCACAATGTAATCCAATACAAGCTTGTCCACTTGTTGCTGGGAAACGAAGGAAACAGCAGGTCCTTTACTAAATGCAGTGAGCTTAACTTGGGTGGGTGTGCTTGGCGGCGGTCCTCTCTTCGTTAATGATTTCTTGCGTTCATCATTCAGTCGCAGATATTTGCCAAGATAGCTCGGATGCCGTAACTCGATGTGTCGCTTCAAATTTGAGCTCGATGTGGCTGACGTACGTACTTGTTTGTTTAGTCCCGGTGGGCACAGTTTGCACAAAAACGTAAGGTTTTTTCCGTCTGAGTCTTCCTTTGTTTGTACATACAACTCTGCTAAGTGCTCTTCAAAACTGGCTTCAGCAGTAGCTAAGTTTGAATCACGTGAACTAGTACTAGCACTAGCCATGCTGGACCATCAAGGTGTTTGCCGTAAACTGTGTCGTAAAACCTGACTTTTCAAATGAGCGTGAACGTAAACTGCGCGTGCTGCTCATTCCTGCCAGAGTGAGCACCACTCTCGTTCACGTTCATTGTATGAAAAGTGATTCGTTCAGTTCAGCGTTCACCGAAAATATGAACGCGTTCAGTGAACGTCGTTCATTGAACGCGTTCATGCACAACACTGCTCATCCCAGATAGAAATGTTGTTGTTCTATCAATGTTGTTATGTTCTTGTAATGGTTTCTGTAGATCATTTTTGTTACCAGAATGTTCTCCTAAAGGAAGGATAACACTCTCTAAAACATTTTAAACATGTTTAGTCCTAACATTGATAGAAAATGATCCCCTAACATTCTTATAAAGTTTAAGCGGGAAGTTTCCCAGCAGACACAGGACTGAACCTCTTAAAAGAGGTTTAGATGTCGAAGTTTGTTTGAACGTAATAGTTTGGTTTGGTCGCCGTTATGGTGATCAGTGTTTGCTTTAGTTGGGCTCTTTGGCCTTGACTATTTGATGTAAGTTTTTCTCTGGCTGCTATAAGTGTTTATTATAGCAAGAGTAAATGTGATCAAGTATGATGGCTACTTGTTGATCATAATGTGACGGTCTGATTTCACCCAGGGACTAAATCTTAAAGGCTGTCTTAAAGCCTCCTGTCCACTATCTAGCTGGGATCATTTAGATGCAGCCTTGGCACTTCACCAGGCGAGGGCGCTGTTACTGTGGTTCAGTGCTTCACCAAAGCTTCATTTGCCCATCACTACCACCAGTGTTTTAATCAGAAAATATGGAGTATTTATTATAAAAACAAAAACTGTGCACAATAAGATTTAAACGCCTTTAACAAGACAAACACAAACCTCGAGAATCAACGTGTGAATCTCCATAATGGTGACGTCCTTCATGCAGCAATGCATTCTGGGTGCATCATACAAAACTAATCAGTGGCTCCCAGAATGCATTGCGGCATGAATCACGTCACCATTATTGAGAATCACGCGCTGATTCTTGAGGTTTGAGTGTGTCTAAGTGAAACAGTAGATCAAAAATATTTAGTGTTTTTTATACACTTTTTTATTACAAAAATGTTGGATGTCATCCTTTAATAAACATTACTATAATCAATTATACAAAATTAATAACACAATTGAAAGTCTAGAAGAGATCATCTGATCAGAACACAACATCATGATTAGATTAGATTAGATTAGATTTCTTTATTTGTCATTGTACAATTTCACATACAACACAATTTGTAGACTCTCCAACGTATACAGGTAAGAGTAGTTGAATACATATTGCAATCAAGGCCGTATTGCTCATAAATAAATAAAGTGCTCGTAGTGCTTCACATAAGTTATCTTGTGTGTCAAGAATGTGTTGTTGTGATGGTTTGGGATGTATTTTCAGTTCATGGTTCATTATTGTGATAGCTTTGGGATAGAAGCTGTTCATGAGTCTCGTTGTGTGTGATTTGATAGACCTATAGCTTTTTCCGGATGGCAGTAGTTAAAATAAGTGATAAACTGCCCAACTAAAGCAAACACTGACTATTAAACCAAACTATTATTATTAATAAATCATCAACATCTAATGCTGTTAATCTCAATAAGGACTTTTGTACACATATAACAGAAGTAAATCTGGTTTGTAATAAGTGAAGCTGGTAATGCTGTTTGTGGAGTTGTTTAATGAAGTTTCCAAAATTTGACGTCTGAGCGATGTTGGGAGTACATGTCCAATAACATTTCTATCTGGGATGAGCTCATATTGTGATCATATTCTAACACAACAAGTTTTCAGCCCAGTTCAGTTGTTGTGTGACTTTTCCAGAAGTCAGAGAGGTGCAGTCAGAGGTACTTCTTATTCCTTATTAAAGCGGCAGTTTGTTAATGAAAGCATTAATTATCATACATGTACTAACATGTAGTTAAGGCTGCCGTTATTCATGTTTGAATCCATAATGTGACTCCAGTCGTAGTTCAGGATAACTCTTCAGTGTTTCATGATTAGTTCATGCTTTCAATTATCATTAGTTCATGTAGAATTAAGTATTAATCCAGGTATTAGTACATGATTATTCATATACCCTTATTGTAAAGTGTTACCGTTTTTCCCTCACTTAATGCAAGCAACACACTCTCCAGAATAAACTATTAGTCTTTATCAGAGAGCTGTTCAAATCACTGACACACTCTTAATATGAAGAAGATAATTCTTCATCATCAGATGTTTGAGTGACACTATGTCCAGTATCAGGAATAATACAGTATGATCTGTGTGTATCAATACACAACTCTGAGATCACAACGTGAATGTGTGCAAGAATAAACTGAGCATGTTCAAATTAACTCTTTCCAGACTAATTCCACTAAATGTCTTTAGAGAAAATACAGATTTCTTTACCTGTGAGAAGTGAAGAGAGAATGATCAGTCCCAGCAGACACAGATCACACTTATCAGCCATTTTCTGTTTCTGTCAGTCTTTCTCTTCATTATATATAGTTACAGCTCTTCCTTTAAACATCATCAGCTCCTCCTCTGGTTGGTAACTTCCTCAGAGTAATTTTTATGTATATTTTTTCTTTTCTTTTTCATTTACACTTTTTTTCCCATCACATCACTAACACATTGTGTTGCTATATGTGTGTGCACCATGAAGATTTTATTAGGCTACTAAGTTTGTGCTTGTGAAACCACAAATTCACAACCTCCAGAAGTGTTGATGTGTCAAGATCACACTTCATCTATATATACACAGCAAAAACTCCTGTGTTAAATTAATTCTCCTGGGAATTTATTTCAGACCACACTCAAAAGTGTTAAAATAAGGGTATATTAAAAGTCAAGGGCCCAACTAAAGCAAACACTGATCACCATAACGGTGTGATTTTCTCCTTCAGTGATTCTGCATGTTAACATCAGGTGACTTCAATAATTGTCAATCATCACTCAATTAATCACTGAATAATTAATTACAACTTAATTATATCTTAATTATAACTTTAACACTGATTCACTGTTATTTTAACTCTCTTAGGGGCTGTTTACACAACACCGTTTTCAACGTTACACTTTTTACGTTCATTTACGCGACAATGGTGTTTTGGGGCCTGATAACGCAAATGTTTGAAAACGGGTTTCAAAGTGCAAGTTTTTGAAAACGGTCTCCTCGTAAATAATCAAAATGTGAATCTCTGAAGTCGATGAGGTCATGCACATGCGTGTTCAGTCTATAGTGTTTCATCGCCATCTGATGGACTGTCAGCAGAATAGAGGGTTTTTAGTCGTTTTTCGCGGATCCGTGTAAATGGGGATTGTTTTGACAACGGTGTCGTGTCGGAGTCCTATAATTCCAAGGATTTCTTAAAGTTTTCTGATAAAAAATAAATCTTTCATAAAGAGTGTTTAATTGTGTTAGAGAGACTTAGAGAGTACTTTATACAGTACAGACTGATTCAGAGCATCTTCACTGGGATAAACAGAAAAATAATGATGTAAACAGATTCTCCTGACTCCTGTAAAGACAATAGAGTCATTATTCAGATCAATTCAGTTTAGTGGTGATTTGCTTCAATAACTGTGTAAGGTTCATCAATTATGAAATGATTCGGCAACTCTTCCCCTCATTCTTCAGCACTGAAACAGGGCTGAATAAACGGGACTAAGTGAGCTCACGCCGGTCTATTTCCTGCCCGTCTCACTATCTATGTAGCAGGAAAACTCCAAAAACAGTGAGAGCGAGCACAACGCTGACTACGCTCAGCTGAGACCAGAGCTAGTGTGATGTTCTCCGCTGTGATTATCAGTTGAGACTCATTAGAACGTCTTTCGCCGCCGTTTATTCTTAAAGTGGCGCACCTCTGAGTGTGTCTATGCTAGGGGTTTCACAACTACTGATTTTTGCTAGTCGACTAGTTTTGCATAACAGTCGACTAGTTGTTAAATTATTTATTCATTAAATTGACGCATTAACGCATTGAGCATTGTTAAGGAAGACACAGAGGAAGGAGTTCTGGTGAATCATTGGAAATGTATTTTTGAAATTCAGAAATAACATAATAAATAAATTCATCAGTTATTCTTTTCATCAACATGTGTTAATACAAAAACAGCAGCATTCATTTAAAACATTCTTGTAATTAAAACATTCTTGTTATGAACCGCGCCACACCACGCGCATCAGCGAACGTTGCAGATAAACATCGCCACATGGCTAGCCTCAGACAATAACATTGTCAACATCACAACTCTGAGTTTTGCATATCATTTTAACTACATTTTTCATTGCATCTTTAAGCAAATATCATTTAAACATGTATAGGCCAATATTTTACCTAACGTAACCTCGGTTCTTTCTAGAAGAGGGAACGAGTATTGCGTAAACTGCCGTGCTCGCACCCGCGCCCCGAGCTGGTCTCGCTTCAGTCGATGAAAACCAGCGTCATTGCCACGAATGGTTGCTGTTGGCAGTGGGTGTTTCATCCTAAGATGATTATCCATTGCAGACGTATTGCTATTGTATTTTAGCACTGCTTTACATTACTTACAGGTAACGGTGGATGTGTCTACATTTTCTGTGAAGTATTTCCACACGTAGGATGACCTTGACCGTTTTGGACGCATAGGTACCTCAACGCCTGACGCCATTTTGTTTCCGACTAGTCGATTAGGGCCGACAGCGCCGACTAGTGGTTGTGACAGTCGACTAGTCAACTAGTTGATGAAACCCCTAGTCTATGCCCGCGCAAGCCACATCTGCGTGTCTCACTCTCCTGCTGGAGCAAGCACAGTGCTTAAGGGTCTGCAACTGAAAAAGATGTCTCTCCCCTGTGGCTATCAGGGACAATTATTGAGCATATCACTCTCTATAGAGCATCTTTAGCCAGTGGTTGTTTTACAGTGTGTGTGTGTCACTTGCCAGGGCTGTGCCTACGCAAGCCGCATTCATCAAGGATGAACACTCATGGCAAAGCGAAAGTCTCGCCTCGCTGCGCTCGCGTTCTGCAGCTCAGCAGCGACCCAGGCCCCGAAGCAAAGCCGTAAGCCGCGCCTCCGCCCGGCCAAACGCTGCTTCTATGAACGCCAGTCCCCGACCCAACATGGCGAGCAGCCGTCTGAACTAATTCAGCCCTTAGCCACCCGGGCTGAGAAAAGCTATCCCCGGAAAGCTATCCTCGGTGTGAGCTTACTGGCGAAAATGCTGTCAGGCTTCTATGGCCGTTACTTCCTCGTTCCCAAGAAGGATGGCGGCATCAGGCCAATCCCAGACCTCAGACATCTGAACTACGCCCTCACGAAATGGCTGTTCAAGATGCTAACTTTGAATCGTTCTTGTGGTTTGCATTCGAAGGGGTTGCATACCAGTATACAGTCCTACCATTGGACTGTCTCTGGCACCACGCACATTCAAGAAGTGTATGGGTGCAAATGTTTTTCCCCTGAGACAGAAGGGAATGCATATCCTCAACTACCTCGATGACTGGCTCATTTTAGCCCAGTCAGAGGCGTAATTAAACTCTCTCAGATCTGTGCTCCTATATAAATGAAGATGACTTTACTTGACTAGGCCTCATGGCCTCGAATCCATTTGGGATGCCTAGGACTCAGAATCAACGTAACCAAGAGCTCACTGCTCCCCAGTCAGAGAACCTCTTCCTGGGTGCAGTAATAGACTCAGCCGAATGAAGATTTGGCTGACACCCGAGCGCGCTCAGACCATTCAACAGCTTTTGACTTGGTTCAGAGTAGGGGCCCGTTGCCCTCTCAGAACCTTCAAAGGATGCTAGGCCTCATGACCTCGACATCAACAGTCCTTCTGCTGGCTCTGCTGCATTGCGTCCCCTGTAGGACTGGCTGAAATCCCAACATTCTATAGTATTCCTGCTAGAAAAGTTGTTTGTCCATGATAAACCTGTGATATTACTTGCATACTAGTCATAATCTGAATATATACTGTAGTACACATGCAAGAAAAGGCTTTAGTACAAACTAGGGTAAAAGCACAATAACACAAAGAATGAAATGGCAACTACTGTATATATGTAGACAATACTTTTATTAGTTTAAATTAGTAACAAATGTGTACATGTCAAGACTGCTAGGTTTTCGCTCATTTGAGAGTTTGTTGCGAGTCCACATCAGGGAATAGTACAGTGTAGCTGAATGCCACTGCATAGTATAATCGAGGAATCATTGGTAATGGGACATTGAATTACTGAAAAATTCATTTTCAATAATTCTACAGTTTAGAGAAATTTCTTTACTCCATAAACATTTTTCAGGTTTACGTGTTTTTTGTCCCTAAAATTATTTTCTAATATTGTACAATACTGGTTCCCGACAATTCCTAACCCTCACTGATATACAATTAGTTAAAACAAATATTTAATGCAATCTGCAATTTTGGGCCGAAATCTAGGCTGAGATGTGAGAAGTGAAATCAGCAAGTGATTTATTTTTGTGTGTGATAAAAGTCATGAATTTAGAGAGCATGCTAAAATACCATGTAACAACTTTACAAAACAACTTTAATGTGCAAAAGTTCTACCACTGGGAATACTAGTCATAATCTGAATATATACTGTAGTACACATGCAAGAAAAGGCTTTAGTACAAACTAGGGTAAAAGCACAATAACACAAAGAATGAAATGGCAACTACTGTATATATGTAGACAATACTTTTATTAGTTTAAATTAGTAACAAATGTGTACATGTCAAGACTGCTAGGTTTTCGCTCATTTGAGAGTTTGTTGGGGAATTAAAAAATTATACAGTTTATTTTATTAAAACAGTTTTGGATGTCCTATTGTAGAAACATTACTATAATCAATTGCATGACATTAATAACACACATGACAGTTTAGAAGAGATCAGCTGATTAGAAAACTAAATGAGGATTATACCGTTATCTAGGGCTGGGCAATATGGGCAAAAAATCATATCTCTATATTTTTTTGGTTAAATGCCGATATATGATATATATCTCGGTACTTTCTACGTTTTTCTATTTGGATAAAGAAAATCTGTATTTATTTAAAAAAATGTTCACATCCTGCCCAATGATACAAACAATGTTGACATTGAAGGATATGGAAACAAATAGTGAATATAATGTAGGCTATGCAATATATTATGCGCAAAAAGGTGGTTCAAATCACATTACATTCTAGCATTGTAGCATTACAATCTAAAAGTACAAATAATGCTTTTGTTTTTAAATTGATTAAAGGCTAAACTAAAAATGAAAATAAAAACAGAAGCACAAACTAATTGTATTAGCCTGCATTTGATTACTCCATTATAATGGGCACTTTCATAAAAATCTACTTGTAGGTTTAAAATTCCACATATGGCACATTTATTGTCTCCAACAACAAATATTTTAGCAATATGGATATTTTAGTCAGAATTTTTGCGCTACTATTCTAATGTGCTCCGTCTGTTTGTTTGTTTGCATGCGCTCCGAAGCTTGAATTTTAGCGGAGATTCACTTGCAGAAGGTACCATTCTGGCCATTCTTGTTTAAATAAACTCCTGATGTACTTACAAACTTTACAATGCCTTGTTTTATGAGTACAAAACCTATTTGTACTACTGTAGAAGTTTAGCACCATTCTGGGCATTATTAGTGGGGCAATTTACGAGATACAACCTTGGATCCATTAACGCCTGCACTAAGCCATCCGGCTGATTTCTCTAAATAAGCTCTAACTTTAATAATGTTCGACCAAGGGAAAAAAGGCTTCTGGGGGGTGTTTGGCTCGAGGTCATGGTGCAAAGGACCCTAGGTTGATTTTACTCCAAACCATCCCTTTAAGGGGTAATATAAATATATATATATATATATATTACAAATGCAAAAAGAGGGAATGTAAAAATAAACGTTAAACATTTGTATCTATATATGAAGACTTCAGATGCAAAAGTCTCTAAGAGCCATCTGAAATTTTCCTCTAGAATGATCATTTTTATCAAGCTTGTATGTTTATGTTCAGTTATTTCACTTTAATGAAAATTACCTATTAATTGTCATTGAAGTGAAATATACGAGATACACCTAAATATACGAGCTTGATAAAAATGCTCATTTTAGGAGAAAATTTCAGATGGCACTTAGAGGCTTTTGCATCTGAAGTCTTCATATATATAAAGTTACTAAATAGTTGCAAAATATATACAAAAAATATTATAATAAGGAAAACACAAACAAACACAACAATAACAAACAAACAACCCTTACAATCGCCTTACCAACCCTTACAAACCCTTACAAAACTAAATCAATAGACATGTGAGACTAAAGCATTAAAGAACACCCTCTATTTTTTTGCTATTGTAAATATTGCTGCAGATTTGCTCAAAACTCATCAGTATTTTATTGTAATATTGTCGGCATCTCTATTTCCTCTGGGCGCTTCGAGTCCTTCCTCCCTGCAAAATAAAAGCATTGACTGACCTCTCGTATGTGTTTTTATCATGATTGCAGATTGTTCCAGATCAGATGAGTGTGAATCATCAGATTGTGTGCGGCTCAAAACTCACCAGCTCTTCTTGCACAGATGATCTGAAGAAGAATCACAGTAGGAGCAGCAAACACTGCCATCTCAACAATAGTCACAATCACTGCAGGAAACATGAGAGGAAGAAGAGAAACTGTACATGACTGAAGTCAAGGGTATTCAACTATCAACAGTTATTGATGAAGCCTTTACAGACTGACTGATAGTTTAATGTTATAAAGCTGTCAGTATAAATGAACGTGTCGTACCTCTGTATAATGATCCAGCAGTCACACTGACTTCAGTTTCTCCTGGATCTGTGGATCACGTCTGTTAGTTCAGTTCAACACATAATGCCACATATACACAACATCATCAACACATAATACTCGAGCTTCATATCACAGAAATGATGAATATGTGCACGAGTCTGTCATCATTATCTTCTTACTTCAATCTCAAGGTGTCAGGAGGAGAATGACTATCGCCATTGACCAAAAATAAATCTATTTGATGCTTTATTCATTCATAGATATTCATGTTATAACTTATAAGTGAGTTTCTAGCACACTTGCATTTCTAAGTTTGCAGAAACATTGAAATGTTGAATATCTATTTATTGACGGCATCTAAAACATACAACGTTTCCTGTATGAAAACATTAAAATGCACAAATATTGAGGAATCCTTCGATGTTGATGTGTGTGACAGTGATCATGTGATCATGAACATTGTGTAGAAGCTGCTGCTGAAGTTCGTTCATACACACCTTGATTCAGAGAGATTGGTGTGGTGTCTGGAGTCAGTGTTGTTGCTGTAGTTGATGTTACACCTATTCAAAACAAGATGGAAACAGAAATATGATTACACAATGTACACAAAGCATTTCTTTTACACACTGCTGTAGTCTAGAGTAGCTCCGTATCAGTGATTTCATTAATTTATCATAAGAGTGGCGTGAGTTACACTAGCTGTATATTATGATTATTTTGCATCAGACAACAGACTGTACAAGACCGGTCATATGTATCAAAACTCACTGACAAATCTGACTAAAGAGCTTTTTTTGATGATAATATGTGTAATGATAAAGCAGTCTGTGAGAGCCAGTGCAAACCACTGAAGCGAGAGACTGATGATGTGTGACAGTGATCATGTGATCATGAACCTTGTGTAGAAGCTGCTGCTGTAGTTCGGCTTGATGTCTTCTCAGAGTTTGAGCTTCTGACTGGAGTCAGTGTTGGTGAAGCGACTGGAGCTGCAGAAGATGAATGTTCAGACGCATCAGGACATTAACATCATATTTTCATATTGATCATGACATGCAGTTTGTGTTCAATCATCACAGCTTACAGTGGCAGTAGTTGAGAAGAGAGATGTTACTGTATCATTTATTCCTGGTTTATATGAGAGTGAAACACAGTGAGCTGCTTCCCATAAACCTTCAGCTTTCCTGAATCAATGACATTATTAAGCCTTAGAATTCCTCAAACTGCATAAAATCCTTATAATTCCCAATATTGACCTTCCTCATGGGTCATACATGAAATATTGCATAAATCAGAGGAGTCTATTTTAGCCTAGTATGACCCATAGGAGGTCAATATTGGGGATTATAAGGATTTTTATGCAGTTTATGACTTTGACCTCTAATATTTTACAATTGCCAAACGTATGAAGCCATCAGGAAGAGTAGAGCCAGTGTGTGAAAGTTTTCTCAAATCTGTCTGAAAAGTGTGTTTTCTCACCTGAATACTTGACAGTGTATCTGACTGAGGTCTGGAGTTGATTTCTGTGAGTAAGCCGACATCTCCACTCTCTGTTGTCATCTTCATTCAGGAGTGTTGTAGTCAGAGTGATGATACAGCGATATTGATCTGATGATGATAATATCTGATATCTGGAGTCTGTCTTCAGATCAACACCAGCCTGATTCACCCACAACAGCTCAATTCTCCCAGAACTGACCCGATCATCACAGGAGTATCCAGTATATGAATACAACTGACAGGAGAGAGTCACAGAGCGGCCTGGACTGATCTCAGTCTGTGAGGATGAAGATGAAGATGATGGAGACACTGAAACTGAACACAAGACACAAATCACAGACTCTTCAATCATCATCTGAGTTTAAAGGGAGAATCTGCCCTTTTTAAATTGACCACATAATCATAAACTTACCATGAAGAACATTCAGATAAACATCAGCATCAGGTCCTTGTTGTCTGTCATTCACAAATTGTCGGCAGCTGTAAAATCCGGAATCTTCTTCTGTGACGTTCTTGATGTTCAGAGAGCAGTCAGACTCCAGACTCAGTCTCTCATGTCTCTCTGTGTCTTTCTTCTTTATCCCTAATTTAATCAGTTCAACTGTCTCTGAATAACTGAATTTGTTGTAGATCCATCCAGTTGATTTGCAGTCAGAAAGAGCATTATTACAGGACAGACGAGCATTTTCACCAGAACTGATGAACACATGATCATCATCCACTCCACTGATACCTGAAACACAGTATATCTCAGTGATCATTATGATATTAATAAATAAAATAAAAAAACAGAAGATTCAAATCGTACAGTCTTTTTCCAGTGTTTGATAGTTAATGCATTAATTAACATTTATGGATAAACCAAATCAAACGCCTCTTTAAGAAGGAATAAGAAATACCCTGACTTTGAAACAAATGTAAATAATGTAATATCATCATATCTTGAACTCTTGATTTCAGCTTTGTCATAAACATCACTGGACGGCACAGGATTAGTTGATCCTCCTCTTCAACCGTAGAAAATACACTAATAACTGCCCTTAAAAGCTCTTTATCTGTTCTGTGTTTCTCTCTTTCCTTCAAACTCACCCTACTGTGACTTATGCACAGCTAAATACAAAATAACAATTCAAAACCCACAAAGAATATTTGTGGAACAGTTCCCAAAGGAAGGAGCAAAACTCAGGGAAGGTTTGCTGGGATCAGTAGTTCACTCTCCATCCAGACACAGTCGTGATGATACTGTACTTCTGTTCTCTGACCACACAACATCACTTCACTGAGCTGAACACTCGTTGTGTGTTTGATAGTAAGTTTATGATCAATCATGAGCTGAGTTTGGGAAGTAGTTAACAGTGAATTTGATCATGATTAGGGCTCTCTCAAGTAAAAGTCATGACAAAATAATGCATTAACAAATCATTTAATACAATATGATTAAACATGCACTAGGAGAGTGATTGTATTTATTTATTTTTTTTCATTTTTAATAATACAAATATTATATATATTTTTTTTTTTGGTTTACTTCTCATCTATGAATTAATGCTATGTTTTTGAAGTACTTTTGTACCTATTTACTGCAAAATACCTCAGCTACACCATTAGCATGCATATGAAATATTACCTTTTGATGAAAAAAAAAAAAAAAAAAAACCTAAAAATGATTGAAATGAAACCTGAGTTGTTTCTGGTTATTGATCTAGCTGTGAGATGCATAATTCTTCATCCACCTGTCATGATTCTGCCTTCTTGTCCTTGATTTTCTCTAGTCTTGAGGCAGGATCATGACAGACCCATGTTTTGTGTGTTTTGTGGGCCTTTTGTTTGGGCCATGTGCTTGTGTTGTCTCGTTACTTAACCCCGCCCCCTTGTTTTCCTCGTTAGTCATTATTGTTTCATCTGTGTGCTGTCATTATCAGTTTCTCCCTATTTAATCCCCTTGTGTTTAGTGTCCTGTGCCGATTCTGAAACGTAATTGAGACAGAAGCCAAACTTTACCTCAGAAAAAATGATTCGTCATTCGTTCTTCACGTACAGTATATCGTGGACTAAGTTACACATGCTGCAAGTTGACCTGTATGACCATTGCTAATGTAATTTAGTTTCTGCTGAATCCTGCAGCTTATCTGGCAACCTCGAGTCAGGGGGTAGAGGGAGGGGATACACCGCTCTACAGTATTTTTAAAGTGATTGCAGTACCAGTTTTGACCACAATCCTACATACGGTTCCTTTAATATATATATATTTAAACATTTTAAAATACATTAAATCAGTATTTTTTGTTGTTATTTCAGGTCTTTTGAAATGTCTTGTTTTTGCAATAATGCCACATAAATTTTCAGTAATGCCACTAAAAGAGAAGACTTGAAAGCAGTTACATATTATTTACTTCAATAATCCAAATGTATAAAACTTTATGTATATAACTTTAGAATAAGAAACACATTTTAGTACATAAAAGTAAATACCCCCCAAAAAAGCAAAAAAAAAACAGCAATAAACGGAGAGGAACACGAGTAAAGAGTAAACGCACCTGTGTGTGTGTGTGTGTGTGTGTGTGTGTGTGTGTGTGTGTGTGTGTGTGTGTGTGCGCGTGCATGTGTGTGTGATCATGTTCATTGTGTTTTTAGATCCGTTTCAGTTTACAGACACAGATGATGCTATTAACAGCATTTCACATCTGGTCAGTAAACACCTCGAGGACCCCAAGGCCTATGCACGCATTTTGTTTGTTGATTTTAGTTCGGCTTTTAATACTCTGCAGCCTCACATGCTCATCCAGAAACTGAAACATATGAATGTTAACCCTTTTATTCTCAATTGGTATCTTTCTTTTTTAACAAACCGTACTCAACAGGTTAGAGTGAATAATGCTCTTACGGAGCCCAGGCCAATCAGCACTGGTGCCCCTCAGGGCTGTGTCAGCTCTCCAGCACTTTTTACATTGTATACTAACACCTGCACTAGACTCCATACTGACAATTATATTATGACATTTTATGATGATACAGCAATCCTCAGCCTTATGCATAAAGATAAAAGTCCAGCAGCGTATCATACTGAAATTGAGGAATTTGTCCAGTGGTGCGATGACAACTATCTTGTGCTAAACGTGACCAAGACTGAGGAGATGGTGTTTGACCCAAAAGCCATAGGCGATATTAGGCCTTTAGTGATAAAAATTTACCCATTACTCAGGTTCAGAGCTGTTGAAAAACAGAGTTACGACACTCCCATAGACTGCCATGGGAACTTTGGAATGCGGAAGTAACGCGTGTCGTGGAGCAGCTGATAGTTCCAAACACTGATAGTTCCAAACACTGATAGTTCCAAGCACTGAACCCCATTCATTTTCAGTGTTTCATTTTAGGCTTTTACTGCCCTACAAAGGCAAAAGACCTTAAGTCGCTAGAGTGTGGAACTGAGAAAAATGACTTTAAAGATTTTTAGTTGTCCCGTCAAATTAATTATAGGTAGGACACTGGAAATCTGGCAAATAGATGTTTTAGTAATGGAAATTATATAAATAAAAAAATCTTGAGGTCAAACTTGACTTTTGACCACTATTTTAAAGTTACTGTACTCTGCCTTTGTATTGTCAGCAAAAAGTGAGAAGTCATGTCAAGGCAAAAGGCAGTAACTTCCACATTATCAATATTTAGTTGCTGATCACCATTAACCAAATCATTATAGTAACACCTGTATAAAATCTAGTGATCATGGCATTTATTTTGTATGATTTACAATTATTTATAGCCATCTACTTATTGCTAGCATGGGCTTTGGTTGCATTCTGATGGCATTATTAATACATTTGACATGAAAAATACCTCCATAGATATATTAGTCCAGCATTGGCTCGACCGTGTTTAAGGCGGGGCTGAAGGCGCCGGCATAGTTTTGGCACTCTGCCAGCTAGATGCACGAGTGTTTCAACCAGGTCCTGTACCCGAACTGAGTGAGGCGGGGCTTTAATTCTTGGTTGTATTCATCTGATACGGCAATGTGTAACGTTTTTCTGTCAACTCTGCATAATCCTTCGCGATCGATATCGCACGTTTGTCGACGGCGGGTTCAGGCCATATCAAATGTTCTGACCGCAACTGTGCAGGACAAAGCTCTGAGGACATCAGAAGTTAGAGGGACTGATAAGCCTACAATCTGGTAGGTAGCATTATCTGATAGAACGCCGGCACAGTAACTTCATATTGACGCGCGGCTAAACAAAGGCAGAGTACCGTAACTCCATTTCGAGCGTTCCAAAACAAAGCCAAAGAGCGGTAACTGATGTTAAGGTGTTCTGCCTTTGTTTCTCATGGGCTTTTGGAAGTTACTGTTAAAACAATTCATTATTTTCTCGAAAAAACAACGGAATTGATTCAAGATACTTATCCACATGATAAAGGAGGTCTTGAATGTGCCAAAAATATAAATAACTCACTTTCGACCAAAAACGAAGTTACGGTCTTTTGCCTTTGCACGGCAGTTTAGGCCCCATTCATTTTAGGTTACGTCCGTGGATCACGGCTGAACGCGTCTTCTCCGCACTCATTTATAAACAAACATTTTTTTTTTCGCCTATCGTGCATCTACTCCACACCCGTACCACTAAAAAGACGGATTATATCCAAGACTTAAGCCATAAATTAGTATTAATATTGATAGCATCACTGGTAGCGTCGTTGCTAACTTAACTTACTGTCCATCTGTTAAAATGGCGAATATATCAGATGTAAGTAGTCTACCTTTTGGTGCAGGTGAGGATACATTTGAGCTACACGCGTTGCAGTCTGAGCTGGAAGCTGTTGAGAAACAGATCCACGACCTTTTAGTGAGAAAAGCCGAGCTGATAGACCGGCGGTTAGCTCTTGAAACATCACGCGCCGATGCAATTGCACACAAATCAGTGATCAACGTTACTAACCCGCTGACTCCGACCTCGTCTACTCCATGCGTTACTCAGCATCGGTCACGAGCGTCGAGGCCGCGATCAGCTATGGTCTCGTTTACGCCGGCTCCAACATGCCACCACGAAGCCTGGATATTTCCGCAGCGGAAGACGCGAGTCAGGTCTAGACCAAGAAAACTCTCTCCGACCCTCCCGGTTTTCGAGATATCCACACAAAACCGCTTCTCCCCTCTTAGCGAAACAGAACGCGATGCTGTGATCATCGGTGATTCCATCGTTCGACACGTACAAGCTACGTTAAATAAAAGTAAGGTGCACAGTCACTGCTTTCCTGGTGCTCGTGTTTCTGAAATCGCTGCTCACGTTCCCGAGATTCTGAACGAGCGCGTCGGAACTGTGGTCCTGCACGCGGGAGGGGCCGACATCAGGCTGCGACAGACAGAGGTTCTGAAGAAAGACTTCAGGAATCTGATCGATACGGTACGCAGCACATCGCCTGATATAACGATCATTGTGTCAGGACCGCTTCCCACATACCAACTAGGTCATGAAAAGTTTAGTAGATTATTCGCGCTAAATGAATGGTTAATATCATGGTGCAATGAGCAGAAACTGCTCTTTGTAAATAATTGGAATCTGTTTTGGGAGCGTCCTAGGCTTTACCGTGCTGATGGCTTACACCCAAGCAGATTCGGATCGGATCTTCTGTCAGATAACATCTCCAAAATGTTAAATACCTTTTGACTAGTAACCAAAAGTTCAAATCATAGTCTCTGCTGCACCAAATTAACTGATATAAATAGTGTAGAATATTGCATAGAAACTGTGTCTATTCCTCGTTTAGTGAGATCAAATAATAAATTTACTGCAGGATCTAGAAAAAATCTAATTGTTATTAAACCAGAAAATGTTGCTATTAGTAACCAACTCATCGTCTTAATCATACACTCGATTTAATTATATCATATGGAACCGATCCAACTGATATAGATATCATTCCACAAAGTGATGATGTCACTGACCATTACTTGGTAACTTGCATATTACGTACTGCTGTAATATGTCATGCGGCGCCGTGTTTTCGACCAGGCAGAACAATCCTTCCATCCACCATAGATAATTTCTCGAGTTGCTTGTCTGATCTGTCTCAGCTGCTGCCTGAACCCAAACAAACAGATGAACTAGAAGAACTAACTAGCACAATGAGCACCATTCTCTCTAGATCATTGGATATTGTTGCACCCGTTAGATTAAAAAAGGTCACAGAGAAAATTAAAGCACCATGGTACAATAATACTACGCATGTTCTAAAGAGAGAAACCCGTAATTTAGAGCGTAAATGGAAACAAACTAATTTAGAGGTCTTTAGAATCGCGTGGAAAGACAGTATGTCACGTTATAAAAAGGCCCTAAAAGCGGCCAGGGCTGAGCATCTCCGCAAACTAATAGAAAACAACCAAAACAATCCTAGGTTTTTATTTAACACCGTGGCTAGACTAACAAATAAACAGACGTCACCCGAACAAAATATCCCGTTACAGTTTAGTAGTAATGATTTCATGAACTTCTTCACTGAGAAAATAGAAAACATCAGAACCACAATTGTAAACGTTCAATCCTCAATCGCGCCTTATAATTCAGCCTCAATTTTCCCCCCGCAAGAACAATTACAGTGCTTTACAACTATAGAACAAAAAGAGTTAAATAAACTTATCACTTCATCTAAAACAACAACATGTTTATTAGATCCTATACCAACTAAACTACTGAAGGAAGTGTTACCTGTAGTGGAAGAGCCTCTCCTCAATATTATTAACTCGTCTTTATCTTTAGGTCATGTTCCAAGAACATTTAAACTGGCAGTTATAAAACCTCTCATTAAGAAACCACAATTAGATCATAATAATCTAGCAAATTATAGACCCATTTCAAATCTACCTTTTATGTCTAAAATACTAGAAAAAGTTGTGTCCACTTAACTGGGCTCTTTCTTGCAAGAAAATGATATCTATGAAAAGTTTCAGTCTGGATTCAGGCCGCATCATAGCACTGAAACTGCGCTCGTTAAAATCACAAATGATTTACTCTTAGCTTCTGACCAAGGCTGTATCTCAATACTAGTTTTACTTGATCTAAGTGCTGCGTTCGATACTATAGATCATACAATACTCTTAGATCGACTACAAAATTATACCGGTGTTCAAGGACAAGCATTAAGCTGGTTTAGATCATACTTATCTGACCGCTACCATTTTGTCTATTTAAATGGAGAAAAATCGATCATAACTCCAGTAAACTATGGAGTGCCGCAGGGATCTGTGTTAGGCCCTCTGTTATTCTCAATATATATGATGCCACTTGGAAATATTATAAGGAAACATGGAATTAGTTTCCATTGTTATGCTGATGACACTCAAATATATATTTCATCACGGCCGGATGAAAACGCTAATTTATCCAAATTGACAGAGTGTGTTAAAGATATAAAAGATTGGATGACGCGTAAGTTTCTTTTATTAAATCCAGACAAGACAGAGGTAATACTTATCGGTTCAAAAAACCGCCCACAGAACCTCTCACAATACAACTTTGACATCGTAGGATGTCCTGTTACTTTATCCTCTACAGTAAAAGACCTGGGTGTTATACTCGACTGTAACCTGTCTTTTGAAAATCATATTTCGTATGTTACAAAAACTGCCTTTTTCCACCTTAGAAACATTGCTAAGCTACGTAATATGCTATCAGTTTCTGATGCAGAAAAGTTAGTTCATGCATTCATGACCTCGAGACTAGATTACTGTAATGCTTTATTAGCCGGTTGTCCTGCATCCTCAATAAACAAGCTACAGTTAGTCCAAAATGCAGCCGCTAGAGTTCTTACTAGATCAAGAAAATATGATCATATAACACCGATTTTATCATCACTACATTGGCTACCTATAAAGTTCCGTATTAATTATAAGGTATTGCTACTGACTTATAAAGCCCTAAACGGCTTAGCTCCAGTCTATTTAACGGATCTTCTATCACCCTATAATCCATCGCACTCTTTAAGATCAATAAATTCGAGGCTTTTGGTCATACCTAGGATATCCAGATCAACCAAAGGAGGGAGAGCATTTTCACATTTGGCTCCAAAACTCTGGAATAGCCTTCCTGATACTGTTCGTTACTCGGACTCACTCTCCCAGTTTAAAACTAGATTAAAGACGCATCTTTTCAGCCAGGCATTCATATAATATTGTTAATCTCACAGTTTCAAACTACAATCCGGCCTCTAGTTTTTTTTTTTTTTTAATTTATTTATTTAGCACACATTATACAACAGAAGTTGCCCAAGGTGCTTTACAGACAATATAATAAAACACGTATTAAAAAACTATACATAGAAACAAGCAGTTGAAAGTAAAAACATACGACAAGAGACAGCTATACTATAACACACACAAAAGTGCCAGGACACTTCAGCCTGCACCCCATGCAACATCTAATAAATGGGTTTTTAACAACGTCTTAAAGACAGCCAACGACTTTGCTGATCTGACAGAGAACGGGAGGTTATTCCACAGTGTAGGACCGACTCGAGAAAACGCTCTGTCACCTTTCCGTTTAGAGTTTGTTCTGACAGTCACAAGGAGATTTAAATTTTCCGATCTCAATGACCTAGACGGAATATATACCGACAACAACTCAGAAAGATATGGTGGTGCCAATTTATGTAGTGCTTTAAAAACCAAGACAATGATCTTATAATGCACTCTAAACTCGACTGGCAGCCAATTTAAGGATCTCAAAAGAGGTGTAACATGATCCATTTTCTTCGCTGACTTAATCAACCTGGCTGCAGCATTTTGTATGTTTTGCAAGCGTGCCAGAGCTTTTTTGTCAATCCCAGCATACAGTGAATTACAATAATCCATTCTCGAAAAAACGACCGCAGAAATAGCTCTTTCAAAATCTGTTGGAGATAAAAATGGTTTGGTTTTTGCTAAAAGTTTTAAGTGAAAAAAACTAGATTTAACCACCGAATTTATTTGTTTATCCATCTTTAGCTCCGAGTCCAAGATAAAACCAAGGCTTTTGACCTTTTCAGAGATTTCAACTGCCAGGGGAGTATCTTTTAGTCGCTCAGACACTAAGTGGGACTTTGAGCCGAAAATTATAACCTCCGTTTTCTCTTCATTCAGTTTTAAAAAATTAGCTGCCAGCCAGTCTTTTACCTCCTCAATACAGGCTAATAGGTTACCGAAAGTATAACTGTTTGACTGTTTTACCGAAAAATAAATCTGAACATCATCCGCATAGCAGTGAAAAGACATATTGTGTTTCCGAAAAATAGACCCAAGGGGAAGTATATATAAAGAGAACAGAATAGGAGCTAAAATCGAACCCTGGGGGACCCCACACGATAACCGAGACCTCCGGGACATGCAATCTTTTACACACACAGAGACAGATCTATCAGCAAGATATGAATAAAACCACTTAAGGACATTCCCCTTTAGGCCAACCCAAGCCTCTAGACGCTGCAATAAAATATTGTGGTCCACCATATCAAATGCAGCACTGAGATCAAGAATCATCAATACAGAATTTTCCCCTTTGTCCAAAGTCAAGAAAATGTCATTGAGCACCTTCACCAGTGCAGTCTCAGTGCTGTGCCTTGACTTAAATCCAGATTGAAACACCTCAGTTATGGAATTCAACCACAGGTGGTCTTGAAGTTGCTTAAAAACAACTTTTTCTAGCACCTTAGCTAAAAACGGTAGATTTGAAATCGGCCTAAAATTTTTTGGGTTGTCCATAGGGAGGTTTGGTCGTTTTAACAAAGGAGACACAACAGCATGTTTAAAGTCAGTTGGACAAACGCCCTGACATAAGCATTTGTTAATTAAGTTTAGTAGATTAATATTTATAGTATCTAAGATCTGCTTAAAAAGCCGAGGTGGCAAAATGTCTTCTTTTGAAGAGGATGGTTTCAAGTGTGCAACAATCTCTGCTAAAGCGGATCGAGTCAGTGGATAAAAATCGCTCCACTCCCTAGGAGAAGTCAAAGGTGACGGAGAGGGAGCATCAGTCCCTACCTGTGGTATAAGAGCCCGGATGTTCTCAACCTTCCCATTGAAAAAGTTTTGAAACTCTTCACAGGTAATAGTTAAGGAGTCCGAATGCAAGTTTTGTAAAGGATTTATAGCCGCATTGATTGTATCAAATAATACTTTGGGATTATTAGCATTCTTTAAGATCGTCTCAGAAAAAAAATTGTGCTTAGCATCCTTTGATCCCATCTGAAATGCACCCAAAGATTCTCTGAACAAATCGTAATGCACTTGCATTTTAGATTTTCTCCATCTCCTCTCCGCCTGCCTAGACAATCGTCTCAGGGTGCGAATGTTATCATTTACCCATGGCAGGGAAGTATGATTAGTCTGTTTAACTGTGAGCGGGGCAATAACATCAAGAATTTCCGAGCAGACAGATTTAAATTGCAAGAGATGTTCATCAACACTTAAAGAGCAGAGTGTAGTTTCAGAGCATATGGTTGCATACTTTCTGTCATAGAGTTCTGCAAACTCACCACTCGTCGCAGAAGTTATTTTTCTAATCCACTTTTTTGTCCGAGGCCTCATTAAAGTCTTAGCAATCGACAGATTAAAAAACACTGATTTATGATCTGAAAAAGGCACTTCCTCAACATTTAAGTCCTGAATGGCCAGGTTATGAGATAAAACCAGATCCAACATATGACCCAATCTATGAGTAGGCCCATTTACCCATTGTATTAAGTCATACGAGTCCATCACATTCACAAACTCCTTTGAGACTGCATCCTTAGCACAGCACAGATGTACATTCAAGTCCCCAAGGATTAAAAAACGATCAAACTGCGTTGTCAGTCTGCCTAAAAGATCTGAAATTTCCGAAATAAAATCTTTGTTTACCTTGGGAGGGCGATACACCAGTGCAATAATAATAGGATTTGTTGACATAATCTGAAACACTTGGAGTTCAAAGCTATTGTAACGGGCCAGCACTATTTGTTGACATTTAAAATCATCCTTAAAAATAAAAATAGTTCATAAATGCCAGAGGAGAACTGGCCCCCGACTGAGCCTGGGTTCTCCCAAGGTTTTTTTTTTTCTCCATTAGGTCACCTGATGGAGTTTTAGGACACCATTAGGTCACTTGATGGAGTTTTTCGGTTCCTTACCACTGTTGCCTTTGGCTTGCTCAGTTGGGGATATTTTGGGGATATTTAATTTTATTCTATCAATCAATAAATTCCACTAGAAACAAACTTTGTTGTATTATTTTATTTTAATACTGTGAAGCTGCTTTGATACAATCTGTATTGTAAAAAGCGCTATACAAATATACTTGATTTGATTTGATTTGAGTGTTTCCGAAGTACGCTGAGATGGTCCTCACTGCAGAACATGAAATTCACGGGGAGGAGTCGTATCCAGATCCAACTCCTCCCACCTTACATATACCTAAACCTACCCATCTCCACCCCCTGATCCCTAACCCAACCCCTAAACCTACCCATCTCCACCCCTTATATCTGGATCCAACTCCGCCCCCCGGATCTCGTGTACTGCATTGAGGTGCTACTGAGTAGTTCCAGCACTGAACCCCATTCACTCTCAGTGTTTCCGAAGTACGCTCGCTGGTAAGTTGATGAAATTACTGTATTTTTGACATTTGAACGCATTAGTCGTCCTCTCATGAATCTAGTCAGTAGTTGTAATTTATGTAGCCAACTTTAGTTAATGTTTATTGGAAGAGAATAGTTCATTGCGGCAAGCTTACGTGACCAACACTTCACTAACGTTAGCTACCAGTCAGAAATGTGTAAATTCAATACTGAGGTCATAGTTAAATGTGATGTTGCACTACATTGTATTCAGAGTTTTTTTTTTTTTTTTGTCAACCCTATTTACATACATGACGTGGTCAGAATATTAGAAATGCATCTGGATATAAAGCAAATAAGTACAGCAGCAGCACCCCCACAAATAAGACCTCAATGCTAAAACGTGTAAATGAATGTACACCTCTATGACAGTATAAAAAAAATCCTGAACATTATAGAAAAGCAGAATTTATGGCTGAGCTTTGTATATACGGTATCATAATGCAATAAAAATATAATTTGTTGGATGAGCAAAATAATCATCCAGCTTCTTCTGTTGTTGTGTAAGAATAACCATTTGAATAACAATAGTGGTTTGTGTATATATACTATATATCATTTTTGTTCTCATTTAATTTCAAATTATGTACAGAGTCATAATTATAGAAACCATGACAAATGTCCAAATAGATATGGACCTAACTGTAGGTGTGGACTCTTACTTCTGTAATCTCAAACTCATGGAAATGTTTAGGAAACATAGGCTTTCAATGTGTATGGGCCTGTGACACGCTCTGCTTCTGGCAGGGGAATGCACTCACCCAAAAATCCAATTAACTATAGCATTACTTATAGTGTGGAGTTTGAATGCTTTTGTTATCAATGTATGGCTAAGCATTTGACTGATTCTCGATTCACCACCAGGTCTCCAGATCATCCTACAGCGTCGGTGGCAGAATGTAATGGCTATTGTGAACACTTGTATTCCTCTTCTGGCCTGCTTTCTGCCATCTTTCTCTCCCTGTAGGAAGACGAACGAGTTTCTTTGAAGACAGAACATTCAAGGAAAACTCTCCCTAGATATAATATATAATTAAATGTTTTGTTGAGTTGGTTGCCTTGTATATGTTTTACTGTTGACCAAACTTCTTTCTTGACTTACACTGAGCAGCTTTAAATGATATTCACTTGTTGTGCAGGTTTATGTGAATGTATTTGAACAGAACATAACATTAGGATGTTAGTAATTATGACCATAGAAGCACGAGAAAAATATATACAGTAAATACTGTACTGTAAATGTATTATACCTTATTGAGAGCAGTCCCCCTTCCCTCCAAAATTAAACACAAAATTGCATTAAATTCAAGGGGCTTTACTGACATAAAATTTGTGTGTGTGTGTGTGTGTGTGTGTGTGTGTGTGTGTGTGTGTGTGTGTGTGTGTGTGTGTGTGTGTGTGTGTGTGTGTGTGTGTGTGTGTGTGTGTGTTATACATTACCAGTCAAAAGTTTTGGATCGGTAAGATTTTTAATGTTCAAATGATTTGATGATCAATAAACATTTTTGATTATTATTAATGTTGAGAAAAGTCATTAACATTTTTTATTTCAGGATTATTTGATGAATAGAAAGTTCAAAAGAACAGCATTTATCTGAAATGGAAAGCTTTTGTAACATTTAACACTACTGTTCAAAAGTATGTGTCAGTAGGAATTTCTATTTTATTTTGGGGGGGGGGGGGGGTAAAATAAATCAATACTTTTATTCATCAAGGATGAATTAAATTGATCAAAAGTTACAGTAAAGACATTTATAATGTTACAAAAGATCACATTTCAAATAAACACTTTTCTTTTGAACTTTCTATTCATCAAAAAATCCTGAAAAAAAAAATACACAACTGTTTTCAACATTGAATCATCATATTATAATGATTTCTGAAGGATCATGTGACACTGAAGAAAATTCAGCTTTGATCACAGGAATAAATTACACTATATACATTATATTATTTTATATTAAAATAGAAAATAGTTATTTTAAAAGGTATTTTATTTTAAATATATATATAAAATCAAATAAATGCAGCCTTGGTGAGCAGAAGAGATGACTTATTTTAAAACCATTACAAATCTTACTGATACAAAACTTTTGGCTGGTAGAGTATGCATGCATGTATGTGTGTGTGTATATATATATATATAATTTTTATTTTATTATTATTATTATTATTATTATATACAAACATATACACGTGTGTGTGTGTGTGTGTGTGTGTGTGTGTGTGTGTGTGTGTGTGTGTGTGTGTGTGTGTGTGTGTGTGTGTGTGAGTAACTGGAGAGATGGTGACTGAATGAAATAACTATGTTCCTAAATACGATCCATAACATTAACGTTACTGTTAAAGGATTCATTTTAGTATGGCTAATGCACCCCTAGATCCTTTCAAACCATTCATCAGAACACACACAAATACATGCATACGATGTACTGTGTACAGTATGTTTACATGTAAATGTATACTGAAATTAATCCCGTTAACAGTAACGTTAATGGTATGAACATACCGTAGTTATTCCACTCATTAACCATTCCTCCAGTTTAATTTCAACTGACCACACTGCTAACGTTACTGCCGTCTCTCCATCATTACAGAAATCTGCTGCAAATGGTTGTTGGTGTAAATGTATTCTACGTTATGGGAGCACCCAATTCCCTTCCAAAATTAAACACAAAAACGTATTAATGCTGTGTTTCTGCTATTCCCCAGAAAATAAATGATATTGTATGTAAGTCATTTAAGTGTCAACGTAATAATCAATGTACATTATGCGTCAATATTTACCGATAATTGCTGCAAATATGCTGCTGTCTGCCCCGCTTAAAATCATTGGCAACACGGATTTGTTTGGAACTATGTAGAGAGACATGAACCACGTGACTGCGTGGCGGCGAGATCAAAGAGTGTCGCAACTCTTCCCAGTAAACAATTACCGTCTTTCAACGTTGAAATATGGTTGAAAATAAGTCGGTCCGCCTTGGACTGGTTTACGACGTGATTTCAACTAAGTAGTTTCGGCCGGACTGTTTGACTAAAACAATTACCGTCTTTCAACGTTGAAATAAGGTTGAAAATAAGTCGGTCCGCCTTGGACTGGTTTACGACGTGATTTCAACTAAGTAGTTTCGTCCGGACTGTTTGACTACGTGTTATCAACTGATCTAAGACAGCTAGGATAGTCTGTTATAGGCCTACATGCTAAAACAACGGAGAAAACAAATTACCAAACCATGTGCATTATTATCTCAAATAAATTTAAAGAGTTTTACATATTCCGTCAAAGTTATAAAAAAATACATTGAAACTGTACGTGCAATGAGGATTCATACTTGGAAAGAATTACCACACCCCAGCTGGCGGCAGTAATGCACCATTAAAGTGAAGTGGAGTAAAACTGCCACAGAAGTTGAAATCAGGGCTGCTATGGCTGAGAAACTTAAACATGCTCCCGGGAGAGTTGGAGGTGGAGGTCGCAAAGTGTGAACATTTGTATTGTAAATTTTCTGAGTTGTGTTTTGTGTTGACTCTTGGAATGTGCTTTTGGAATGTGAAATCTGTGTTTTATTGCACTATATTTTATTTAAAATGTGCTGTTTTAAGTATAATAAAGCTATTCGCTCTTATTTGTTTAAATGTAAAATGTTAATTGGCATGTTAATGTCAGGTTAATGGCATGTTAATGTAGCTTTCCTGTAGCTCAAACAGTAGAGTGTTGGCGCTAGCAACGCCAAGGTCATGGGTTTGTTTCCCAGGGAAAGCAAGAACTGACAAAATGTGTATCTTGAATGCAATGTAAGTTGCTTTGGATAAAAGCGTCTGCCAAATGTAAATGTAAATCTGTAATGTGTTGGGACTTGAGAATTGACAATTGTCAATAGGCATCGAGTAAACGTTGAACATTGACCTGTTTTCAATGTTGAAAAGTCGGACAAATTTGACGTCTTTTCAATTTTCATTTTCAACCTTCAGTGGACCGTAATTAGACGTTGAAGATTGACCTGTTTTCAACGTTGAAAAGTCGGACAAATTTGACGTCTTTTCAATTTTCATTTTCAACCTTCAGCGGACCGTAATTAGACGTTGAAGATTTACGTCTATTCAACGTCTAATAGACGACTTTTTGCTAGCTGGGTTCTCTCTCTATGACTCTGCTCAGGTTAGCTCTTACAAATACCTTGGCGTACATATTGATAATGCACTGACCTGGAAGGACCACGTAAATACTGTCTGTTCCAGACTCCAGCAGAGGATGCATTTTTTACGAAGACTTAGATTGTATGGAGTGGAACAAAAATGTATGTTGTCGTTCTCATGCAATATTAGAGAGTATTTTAAAATATGGTATTACAGCCTGGTATGGTAACCTGACAGTACAGTTAAAATCATAGATCGCCCGTCAGGTAAAGACAGCTATGAAGATTATGTGCAAACAATAGTTTCCGATCCAACCCACATACTTCACCCAGAATTCAAGCTTTTACCCTCTAGCAGAAGATTCAGAGTTCCGGCTAAACCGATATAAACACTCATTTTTGCCTATTTTTGCTTATCAATACTAATATGTAGGCTATGTCATCATGCAATACATAGTTTATTGGGGTAATGTAATATGTTAGGGGTGAATGCATGGGCTGTTGGATTGTTCATTATGTCATTATGTAATGTCTAGGTTATGTGGAATGTGTCATCTGTGCAATTTGTAGGCTATCGGGGTTGTGCAATATGTCAGTTGTGCAATCTGTATATTATCGGGGTTGTGCAATATGTCAGTTGTGCATTTTGTAGGGTAGGGGGATTGTGCATTATCTCATTGTGCAATATGTATACCATTGGGGACGTGCAACATGGGAGCTGTAATCAATAATGGTTGTAATTTTTAAAACTGCCAGTGTGTGTGTGTGTGTGTGTGTGTGTAAGTGATCACGTTCGTTCCACATTGTATTTGTGCTCTAGTACATTGACGTATGGAAATTTTCAGATTTATTCTGGATTTATAGATTTTTTTTTGACAAATGAAAAATAAAAAACAATTTTCATGTCAAAGACATTTATTTCAAAGGTCTTGAGTGTGACTTTTTTTAAAAAAAATACCTTCAGAACAACCTAATCAAGCCCAGTTTTTTGTGTGTGTGTATAGATAAATAATTTAGAAAAAGTCACAAAATCTTATTGCACTGAGATGAAGGAAACCATTATTTTTTTAACTAAAGAAAAGTCGACTGCACTCAAAAAAATAATCTGTTGAACGAACTTAACTAAATTAAGGAAAGGTTTTCCACGAAATTGAATTACATTTTTCCAACAAAATCAAATTAGTTTGAAATATTTTGTTGTAATCTTGTTGAATGAATTTAAATTAATTTAGTCATTCCTGCTAGATAAAGTTTTGTCAGGATGACTACATTTAGTTTTTGTCCTGCTTTTAATCACCAACATTATTAATTTTAGTTAATTTGACTCTACAGTCACTTCTAATGATAGACACTACTAGTGTTCAATTGAATTAAAACCATTTTTTACATAGTAATATAATATTACTTGTGCAGGTCTGCGAGTGAGGTTTACACATAGTGTATACTGAGTGCCCACAGCCTGAACTCAAGGTTTAATGCACATATAGCGTAATACTGCCTAAACACAGTCGCCACTCTTCTGCATAATGGTAACCACAAAATTCAAAAACATTACAGAAAGTCCTCTAAGTTTCTAACATAACTGAACATTAAACACTAAATTCATTAACATTTATGGATAAACCAAATCAAACTGCCTCTTTAAGAAGGAATAAGAAGTACCCCTGACTGCATCTCCGTTCTCTGACTTCTGGAAAAGTCACACAACGACTGAACTGGGCTGAATACTTGTTGTGTTAGAACATCATGTGCATTTGATAATAAGTTTAAAATAAATCATGAGCTGAATTTGGTAAGTAGTTAACAGTTAATTAATTATGATTGGGCCCTCTCACCCAGTCAACACGTTGATCTCACAGTGATCTCTCCATATGATCATCAATGTCACAGTGAGCTAAAAGTGTAACCTCACAGCGCACTCACTGTGTGCTCATACTATGATCATAATATGAGCTCACCCCCAGATAGAAATGTTATTGGACATGGACTCCAACATCGCTCAGACGTCAAATTATGGTTGTAAATGAAAACTGGGTTGACGTCTAACATTTGTTTGATGTCAGGCTGTTAGTGTTAGTGTTAAAAAGGTGGCGAATTTGTTCCTGTTCTTCCCCTCTCACTACCTTCTAAGAGGGTTACCATATCTAACGTCCCCCCCTTTCTCAGTGACGTGCTAATAACAGAAGCTTTATCACGCTATGGAAAATTGGTATCTCCAATAAAAAAAATCCCGATTAGCACGGGTTCTCCCCTTCTGAAACATACTGTGTCTTTCAGGAGATTTGCATACATGATAACTAAGGACGATGGATCTTTCACTTAGTTTTAGAGCTGATGATTTTGATTACATCATTTTTGTAACAACTGCTAAAACGAAGTGTTTTGGTTGTGGGAAAGCAGGACATATGATTCGTAACTGCCCAGAAAAGAAAGTCACTGAGAAAGGGGACATGGTTTCCAATCCAAGCACGAGTAGAGATGCTGGTGTAGTTTCACTGAGTTCAGAGTTACAGGGTGACCAGCATAGTGGGACTGAAGTGGTTACTTGCAAGGAGATATCTGGAATAAAATCTGTTGTTGTGACGGGTATAGATTCAGAAAAGAAGGACAAAGTTGATATGGTATCTGATGTAAAACAA
The DNA here is from genome assembly GCF_964197995.2 of Scardinius erythrophthalmus. NCBI lineage: Eukaryota > Metazoa > Chordata > Actinopteri > Cypriniformes > Leuciscidae > Scardinius > Scardinius erythrophthalmus. The sequence goes on from NC_138221.1 coordinate 15,426,564, forward strand.
TCAAAACATCCTGAAAAAGAAAAAGAAGGTGCTACTAGTGGAAATGATGTAACACAGGTTGTACAGAAAAGGAGTGGAATTGATTGTGTGGAATTGGAAATGGAGACAGGAACAGAAATGTTCAAAACACCTCAAAAAAGAAAAATGAGTGATAAGTCTCAAAGTAAAAAAGCTGTGAAGAAAGCTGACTTATGTGGTAGCGATGATAATGAAACTGAAAGTGAAGGTGAATCCTCAGATTCCAGTGTGGCGTTGTCTTTGAGTGACTTCTCTGTTCGTAGCTATGATGCTGAAGAGATAAAATTATTCCTTAAGTCAACGAAGAACAGGAGAGTGGTGTGTGTACAAGACTATTTCCCTAATGTAACACAGTTTGTTGAGAAAACAAGGAATTTAATGGCTGAAGGATGCTTCACAAATAAAGAAGTTTATCGTTTAAAAAAATTTGTGAGGAATGTAGAGAAACTTAAAGGCACACTATGCAAGAATTGTACCTTAATATAACAGCTTCAAAGTCATTTCGGTGGTAAACAAAGTCATAGTAGGGCGAATCATCCTGGTAGTAAAGCTTGGGAGGGACGCCACTGGAAAAACCAGCAATGCAAGTTTGAGAGAGGCGCCCCCGACAAATCTCGCGAGAATCACGACTTGGTTTGCGGCAACGACGTCACATACATCAACAACAACATGAAGCACGAAGACACTTGCGCGCATTTCAGACGTGATTATTGGAAGACTCGACAATGGAAAAAACAAAGAAAGCGCGGTCGGAAGAGTGTAGGAAAAGGAAGAGAGAATCTGACCGCGTGAGTAACCGGACAAGAGTCCCACTCGGTCAGGCTTTCACTCGTTGGCGCGAGCTAAAAAGCACTGAGGGATGTCAGACGAGGCTGTTGACGTTGATTCCTGCGATTATGACTCTATGCTACAGCGATGCTGACCTGGCGATCTTGTTGATGGACTAGTAAGTAAATCTCTTATATGTAAACGACGCTGTTGACGTTGATTCCTGCGATTATCATGAGAACAGAGGGTTGTTCCATAAAACAAGATTAGAATACAAGCCAGGCTTATTTTGGTTAGTCAGACTTATTGTCGGTGGATTCTGTTTCATAAAGCAAACTTAAAATAGTTCAAACTCAGTTACCCTGGCAACTTATGCTGGGAAACTAGCCTGGTCCAGGGCAGGCTAACTGTCAGGCTAAGCCTCAGTTGTTACACAGATCCTCTAAAACAGACCAACAAGAACACAATGATATTACCACTGACACTATCTCATACTATTACTGGACTTTATTAACCACTATTAGTCCAAAAATAAATACACAGTATACAGAAAATAAACTTAAATAAGGCTACAATGATAAATTAGACAATATATATATATATACATACAGACAGACAGACAGACAGACAGACAGACAGACAGACAGACAGACAGACAGACAGACAGACAGACAGACAGACAGACAGATAGATAGATAGATAGATAGATAGATAGATAGATAGATAGATAGATAGATAGATAGATAGATAGATAGATAGATAGATAGATAGATAGATAGATAGATAGATAGATAGATAGATAGATAGATAGATAGATAAATACAATATACTACAGGTTTTCTTTTTTTACTGGCTGAATGTTTTGTGCCCAAGATTTAATTAGATTGTTATGAATACATTTATCTCTGGTTTTGTTTGGCAGCTGTAGTACATTTTTATGATTATTAGAAGAACATTAGAACACAATCTAAAAAAAAAAGCTTTTTAAAGCAGAAGTTAAAATCACAAAATTAAAAATAAATAATTACAAAAGCACAGTATAAATTTTAACTGGTAAGATGAATCTGAGCTTAGTAATTGACAGTATATTAGTCTACATTTGATTTACCCCATTATAGTCCCTTTACAGTTATTGTTATTGCTATCATAAAAATACACTTGTAGGTTTAAAATTCTAAATAAGGCACATCTAATGTCCAAATATCAAATATTTTAGCATATATATATATATATATATATATATATATATATATATATATATATATATATATATATATATATATATATATATTGTACATTATTGTGGCTTTCAATTCAAACACATTTAACACAATTATACAAATGGACAGTTCCTTTAAAGACATCATACTTTCCCCCAATAAATATTCCTTATTATTTATTTTTCCTTCTACTTTTTTTCTTTTGTGATAATACCCACCAACACATAGCCTAAAAAACACATGATTAGAACAATAACCAAAAAGTAGTTAGACACTTTTACATATGATTTAAGGGGGAAAAGACAAAAAACAATAAATGGATATTAATAAAAATTTAACATTCACATATTTATATCAAACTCTTATAATGACACATAATTCCTAATAGTTATTCAAGTAATATTATTTGAATATCAAATATTCAATATTAAATAAGTCAATAAATAAAATAACAAATAACTAGAAATAAAAGGGAGGGAGGGTTATATAAAAATGTAGTTAATGTAGGCTAATATATATATTCCTTTATTTTATGGAATATTCTTTGATTTTAGAGTTGCACATATTTTTTCAAAATGTATACATTTGCTCTTAATTTCATGTTATCCTCTCCATAATGTAGCCTACTTTAGAAACTAAATCTACTCATTTAAAACTGAGGATTCTTGCTTTCTCCAAAAAAATATTGCATTAAAAGCTGTAATTCTAAATAAGTATACATCATCTTTATTAAGTAGCATAGGTCCTAAACCCAAAACTATATTTTGTATCTTTATATATTTAGTTTCTTAAAATAAACTTCCCTGAATTAGGCTACTTCTGTTCACTGAAGTACTTCTGTTCGCTAGAAGTTCACTGCAACTTATCCAACATCCTAAAGATAAATTATTATGATTAGAAGATATTTCTAGTGTTATAAAATATTGCATATTAATTTTCCAAGCAAAATGTATATTTTAGTCAGAATTATTGCGCTCCTATTTGGCGCACATGCGCGCAGCAGCGCTCGTTCAATATGAAGATTAGCAGCAAAATGGATACATTTGCACGACTTTCTAACATTTACAGATGGAGAATATAACTGTAAAATGTAAGTTTTGCACTGAGGGGGAAAAAAACAGCATAAATTATACGCTGTTTGATGGTGGATCGATTTGATCCATGATCGACCTCTAGGGCTGCTTCGAAAACGCGTGCACACGCAATTATCTAGACTTGATAAGACTTGAGTTTAATCCCCGCTTTTCTAAGCGTCTTTTATGGAACAACCCTCAGGTCAATATCTCACATAATTATCAGGACATACATAAGCCAAGAGGTTGTAAATGAGCACAATTTGCAAAATATTATGATAAATTGCAATAATCATGTCTAATGACATCATCTGTGTTGTTGAAGCGACTGGAGCTGCAGAAGATGAATGTTCAGACGCATCAGGACATTAACATCATATTTTCATATTGATCATGACATGCAGTTTGTGTTCAATCATCACAGCTTACAGTGGCAGTAGTTGAGAAGAGAGATGTTACTGTATCATTTATTCCTGGTTTATATGAGAGTGAAACACAGTGAGCTGCTTCCCATAAACCTTCAGCTTTCCTGAATCAATGACATTATTAAGCCTTAGAATTCCCAATATTGACCTCCTACATGCGTCATCCAAGGCTACTAATAGATATATGCAATATTTCATGTATATTTCATGTATGACCCATGTAGGAGGTCAATATTGGGAATTATAAGGATTTTACATGCAGTTTATGACTTACTGATGACCACTAATATTTTACAATTGCCAAACGTATGAAGCCATCAGGAAGAGTAGAGCCAGTGTGTGAAAGTTTTCTCAAATCTGTCTGAAAAGAGTGTTTTCTCACCTGAATACTTGACAGTGTATCTGACTGAGGTCTTGACTTGATTTCTGTGAGTAAGCCGACATCTCCACTCTCTGTTGTTATCTTCATTCAGGAGTGTTGTAGTCAGAGTGATGATACAGTGATATTGATCTGATGATGATAATATCTGATATCTGGAGTCTGTCTTCAGATCAACACCAGCCTGATTCACCCACAACAGCTCAATTCTCCCAGAACTGACCCGATCATCACAGGAGTATCCAGTATATGAATACAACTGACAGGAGAGAGTCACAGAGCGGCCTGGACTGATCTCAGTCTGTGAGGATGAAGATGATGATGATGATGATGATGATGATGATGGAGACACTGAAACTGAACACAAGTTAAATGATTCATGATTTACGGATATGCTATCGAAAGCTAAATCAGGCTAGTTGTATGGCTGGACAGAAAAGTGCACTCAGTAGTTACTCTAAATAGCTACTCTAAATATAAAGACATAATATATACATTTAAAGATGTTTATTTCTTAAAACCGAAGTAAAATCATTCACTGGCTACCTGGTGACTCGATGAGGTACGAGTAAATGTCCGGGTAAGACACTTCTGGCCACTGGGTGGGGTTGTTAGATTTGACGCTGGTATTGCTATAGATATTGAAATATGTGTGGTTTTGGTCAGTTTTATGACCTTTATAACAGGTTTTTAATACTTATAATGATATTTTGCACTTCTTATTATATATTTACCCTTTATGTGTAAGTTTTATGCCCTTGAAACAGTTTTTATCATAGTTAAATGCCATGTATTGGTGGTTTTTTTTTTACTGTGAGACTTATTACTGCTAAAATAAGTGGTACCACCAGTACTTGACCATACCAAAGATCAGTAGTACAGATCTTTTATAAATGTATACATTTATTTATAACATTTATAAATGCACAAATGTGCAAAAATAAAATATGAATCATATTAGATGTTCTTAGGAGCACAAACCATAAATGAATACCCTATTCATTAATTTAATGTATGTTCCTAATAATAATTTAATTTAAAATGTTCCTAATAATAATTTAAAATGTTACTAAATAAATATTTTTATGTTTGTAACAAGTTTATGTGTTTTATTATATTTTTATATATACACTTTTTAAGGGAAAATAACTGAACACAAGACACAAATCACAGACTCTTCAATCATCATCAGAGTTTAAAGGGAGAATCTGCCCTTTTTAAATTGACCACATAATCATAAACTCACCATGAAGAACATGCAGAAAAACATCAGCATCAGGTCCTTGTTGTCTGTCATTCACATATTGTCTGCAGATGTATAATCCATAATCTTCTTCTGTGACGTTCTTGATGTTCAGAGAGCAGTCAGACTCCAGACTCAGTCTCTCATGTCTCTCTGTGTCTTTCTTCTTTATTCCTCCAGTAATCAGTGTAACTACTGCTGTATGTCTGAATCTGTTATAGTAGGCCCATGTAGTTGATTTGCAGTCAGAAAGAGCATTATTACAGGACAGACGCACATTTTCACCAGAACTGATGAACACATGATCATCCACTCCACTGTTACCTGAAACACAGTATATCTCAGTGATCATTATGATATATTTTAATAAATGAAACATAAACCATACCATAAAAAGCAGAAGATTCAAATCATACAGTCTTTTTCCGGTGTTTAATTAACATTTATGGATAAACCAAATCAAACGCCTCTTAGGCCTCATTTACACTGCAGGTCTTGATGCCCAATTCTGATTTGTTGCCTAAATCCGATCTGAAACATCGCGCATGCTTAAAGGGTTAAATAATCTTGCATAGATGGAAGAACGCAAAATATAATTGATGCTAGCTCTGCGATATATGCGATGTTCGCCAAACATCACCATGATTTTGAGGCGGAGGAGGACGAAAAGTGCCATCATTTCAGCCTGTGCATATGCTACAGTTATTGTGTGCGAGAGAGATCTCAGGACTGGTGGGAGCATATTGTGGCGGGCAACTGGTGGATTTATTTCCACATATGGATGAGGCCTTAAAGACGGAATACGAAGTGCCCTGAGTTTGAAACAAATGTAAATACTATAATATCATCATATCTTGAACTCTTGATTTCATCTTTGTCATAAACATTACTGGACGGCACAGGATTAGTTGATCCTCCTCTTCAACCGTAGAACATACACTAATAACTGCCCTTAAAAGCTCTTTATCTGTTCTGTGTTTCTCTCTTTCCTTCAAACTCACCCTACTGTGACTTATGCACAGCTAAATACAAAATAACAATTCAAAACCCACAAAGAATATTTGTGGAACAGTTCCCAAAGGAAGGAGCAAAACTCAGGGAAGGTTTGCTGGGATCAGTAGTTCACTCTCCATCCAGACACAGTCGTCCTTTACACCACCAGTACAAACGAACAAACAAACAAAAGATAAAGGTTATTTGTAGTTCTTTAATTATTTATTGACATCATTATACACAGACTCAGCAGTCAACATATATTAGAGTAAAATGCCAGCATTACCGTAGCAACACAACTAACACACCGATATAAGTGTTAATAAGTGTCTCACCAGAAACAAACCCTACATACTGCAGTTCCAGGAAAAAAAGTTATGACAAAATATTTATGAATAATTAAAATCAGAAAATGGTTTAAATCAAATTCAGTTTATTAGTGGTAATTATTAGTCTATTTTCCATCTTTAATTAGAGTATAGATCTATTAAATTAATGGCAAAATAATCTTGCACCGTTCTAATTATTTGTCATGAATAGGTGCTCTCGGCGTGTTAGTTGTGGTGTTATACGGTAATTCTGGCATTTTAATCTAATATATGTTGACTGCTTTGGTAAACTGAATTGATAATTATAGTCATGTTTGCATGAGTTTTAAATTGGGAATTTTCCAGGAAGTTATGTACAGTAATTAACTCTATAAATAATAAAATAACTACATCTTTTTTTTGTACTGGTGGTGTAAAGGGATAAAAATATCCTCCTAGTGCATGTTTAATCATATTTTATTAAATTATTTGTTAATGCATTATTTTGTCATGACTTTGCCCAGTCAACACTTTAATCTCCCAGTGATCTCACCATGTGGGCACAACGTCATCAGTGTGAGTCACAGTGAGCTAAAAGTGTAACTCTAAAAGTGTAACTCACAGCGCACTCTCTGTGGCCACAATATGAGCTCATCCCAGATAGAAATGTTGTTGTTCCATCAATGTTGTTATGTTCTTGTAATGGTTTCTGTAGATCATTTTATTTTTGTTACCAGGATGTTCTCCTAAAGGAAGGATAACACTCTCTAAAACATTTTAAACATGTTTAGTCCTAACATTGATAGAACATTATCCCCTAACAATCATATAAAGTTTTAGCGGGACGTTTCCCAGCAGACACAGGACTGAACCTCTTAAAAGAGGTTTAGATGTCGAAGTTTGTTTGAGCGTAATAGTTTGGTTTGGTCGCCGTTATGGTGATCAGTGTTTGCTTTAGTTAGGCTCTTTGGCCTTGACTATTTGATGTTAGTTTTTCTCTGGCTGCTATAAGTGTTTATTAAAGCAAGAGAAACTGTGATCAAGTATGATGGCTACTTGTTGATCATAATGTGACGGTCTGATTTCACCCAGGGACTAAATCTTAAAGGCTGTCTTAAAGCCTCCTGTCCACTATCTAGCCGGGATCATTTAGATGCAGCCTTGGCACTTCACCAGGCGAGGGCGCTGTTACTGTGGTTCAGTGCTTCACCAAAGCTTCATTTGCCCATCACTACCACCAGTGTTTTAATCAGAAAATATGGAGTATTTATTATAAAAACAAAAACTGTGCACAATAAGATTTAAACGTCTTCAACGAGACAAACACAAACCTCAAGGAAATGTGTTAGTGTTTTTATACACATTTTTTTTATAATTTTTTTTTAAAAAAAAAATAGGGTTTTTTTTAACGTATAGAAACATTACTATAATCAATTATATGAAATTAATAACACACATGACAGTTTAGAAGAGATCAGCTGATCAGAGCACTACATGATGATTATATCATTATCGTCATCATCAAGTAGATGACATCATCTGATCACATTTTTCTCTTACTGTTCTCGCCATAACACACAGTTCCAGCGGCCAGAGAAAAACTAACATTAAAACATCAAGAGTCAAACTGCTATTTTCAATAAATCATCATCATCTAAACCTTGTGTGACTTTTCCAGAAGTCAGAGAACGGAGGTGCAGTCAGGGTACTTCTTATTCCTTCTTAAAGAGGTACTTTGATTTGGCTTATCCATAAATGTTAATGAATGCATTAACTATCATGCATGTACTAACATGTAGTTAAGGCTGCCGTTATTCATGTGTGAATCCATAATGACTCCATCATTCATGCTTTCAATTATCATTAGTATCAAACTATTAGTCTTTATCAGAGAGCTGTTCAAATCACTGACACACTCTTAATATGAAGATAATTCTTTATCATCAGATGTTTGAGTGACACTATGTCCAGTATCAGGAATAATACAGTATGATCTGTGTGTATCAATACACAACTCTGAGATCACAACGTGAATGTGTGCAAGAATAAACTGAGCATGTTCAAATGAACTCTTTCCAGACTAATTCCACTAAATGTCTTTAGAGAAAATACAGATTTCTTTACCTGTGAGAAGTGAAGAGAGAATGATCAGTCCCAGCAGACACAGATCACACTTATCAGCCATTTTGTGTTTCTGTCAGTCTTCCTCTTCATTATATATAGTTACAGCTCTTCCTTTACACATCATCAGCTCCTCCTCTGGTTGGTAACTTCCTCTGATCTCTTCATCTGAGTGTTTAGTCCTGACTCTATGACACAGTTGAAGAAGCGATCAGAAAGATCTCTTGTGCCTCGATGTTTTTTGTGGAGCTTCGAGCCTATTTTTAACAATATCTCTTTTACTCTTTCTCTTAGTGACATCAGAAACCCTAAAATTTACATAAACTCTGCCCCCAGGAACATGTTTTATAGATTATCATGAAAGAATATGCTAATCAATGACTAGAAGATAACTACACATAAGCTACATAAATCCATCAACTAACCATTCAGAAATGTCCTGTTGCTTCTACATGTTGTCACTTCTTGAGTCTCTCCATCTTTGTCCGATTAGTGGTGGTGAGATATTAGTGGTGGTGAGATGAAGCCTCATGAAGCATTGAAGCTTTTCAGCCCAGTGGTTCACTAAAGGGTTCATTTCTCGAGGCTTCATTTACTCACAATACCACCTGGTGGTCAAAGAGTGTAAAACAACAGATACATTACAGATGACCTGATGTGATCTGTGATACACTGTATTTTGCGCCAGTTAAGGCTTAGAAATAACGGTGAAAAAATAAAATAAATTTCCACATAGACTAATTTATATGAATATATGAATATACTTGAATATATTTATACGAATATACTATTTATATGAATACAATGTGTATTTTCTGGTGGTATATAATAAATGTATTTGGCTTGAAATGAACGGGGCTATTAAATATGTATAAATCAATTATTTGGTCATAATAGAAGTGCTAATATTATTATTTTAAACTGGAAAGTGTCTGGGTTTAAACCATGGGTTTATATCTCTCTCAAAATGTTGCTTCCTGAACCAGTCAGGCTTCGGACGTCATCAGTGACGTCATAGGTCTAAAGCGATACAAGCCTCCATACGCGCTTCACTGAAAGCTTTCGGATTTCTCGACACACGCTCCAAAGCCTCGGCACAGAACGTAACATCACTATTGAACATAAAAGGCTAAAGATTTTTGAAATTTTCAGTGCATGACTGTGTGAGGTAATCGAAGCTGGCGAATGAGCTGTTGTAGCTCCGCCATCTGTGCCGGGAGCAGCAGCTCATTTGCATTTAAAGGGACACACACATAACCGGTGTGTTTTTGTTCACCCTCAAAAAGTGACAATTTTAACATGCTATATAAAATATCTGTGGGGTATTTTGAGCTAAAACTTCACATTCAGACTCTGGACCATCAAACAATTATGTTACATCTTGTGAAAAGGGCATTATACCACCCCTTTAATTCACAAAAGTTTTCACGTTCACTTGAGGTGGTTTTTGACTTGTGCAAAATAGAGTTAACAGTAATCGATAACTGACAAACCACAAGAGAAACACAAGAGCAATTTATACACAGGATAACAAGGTAACAAGGGGGTGTGATGATACATAAAAACATTGATGTACGAAAACGTTGCTATATCTCTTTTACCTGGCATTCATTTAGAACATTATACATTTCTATTATTCAAATAAGTTAAATGGTTATTAGACTGCATAGATTAGGTCAGCCGGAACCGGGGACACTTCCTATAACACCTGATGTACTCGTTACATCATACGAAGAATGGCATCTACGCTAATGTTAGTCTTTCTGTTTATTCTGAGGTTTACTGAAGTCAGCCGGATCCGGGCCGTATCCAGATCAGATGGTGGACCTGCGCCTTTTGGCTTGCTTAGTTGGAGACAGTTAATATTCAACGATATTATTGATCTGCCTAATTAGGGTGGACAATGATGCAATTTTCATCTATAAACAAACTTTGTTGTATTATTTTCATTTTATCAATGTGAAGCTGCTTTGATACAATCTGTATTGCAAAAAGCGCTATATAGATAAAGGTGACTTGACTAGAAACACTGGACATCAACCACACGCCATATGCTAATAACTTTTCATCTACTGTCTACAATTGTCTCCTTTTATGTATAACAGTTCTACAGTATCTAATAACGTATTAGACAGAACTGTTACACAGATCGTAAACTAATGAACAGGGAGAATGAAAGCACTGTTTGTTTGCTCAGGCTTTGGTGTTCTCAGCGCCGTCAAAATAAAAGTCACAAGCGCAGCTTACGTCACTCCAGAGTTCTTACTGGCGGTGCGAATACAACCAGGATTTTTTTTCTGAAAGGAAGATATTTAGAAGAATGTCAGACAGTTTTTGGGTCCCATTGACTTCCATAGTATATTTTTTTCCTACTATGGAAGTCAATGGGACCCAAAAACTGTCTGATATTCTTCTAAATATCTTCCTTTCTGTTCAGCAGAAGAAAGAAATTCATACAGGTTTGAAACAACATGAGGGTGATTATATGATGACAGAATTTTCATTTTAAAAGTGAACTTCTCCTTTAATGAGCTGAGGACAGAGAGACTGGCTGTTTTTTTATAGAGAGCATAAAGAAGCTGGGAAAGTGTTTTGGTTAAAAAGTGTTGGAGTTTTGAGTTGATTATTAAAAAGAAACCAGTGACTTGATCTCTGCCTGGACTCGATTTGTGAAGCAACCCACACTTTGGTGATCCTCTACCTCTCATGATGCCACAGTGGATACAGGCAATAAGACGAGAAGCATCCGCTGGAAGAATGGGTTAATTGTGGGATCCTGACACTCAACATTTTGTCACTTAGTCAAATGTCAGTTTTATATATTATATTTCTGTAAGCTAAGCTAAGCTATACTGGTCGCCGATTACGTTCCCCTCCCGCTTCTCTATATCAGTTGCCTGTATCCACTTTTGTGTCCTTAAATGCTTGTTTTTTGGGGTCAACAGCTTATAAAAACTTGTTTCTAGGTTTTGTAGCTTGATTTCTGTACACCTTGTCACACAGCAGCTTTTAGACATTGGTTTTTGTTATAAGTCAAAAGCTTCAGGCAATACAAAGCCAATGGAGACGGTTGGCCTACAGTAAATGCCTAAATGCGCTCTGTTTCTGTTTCAATTCTTTCTGTGAACAGTGTGTTTGAAAACTCTATCAATATATAGCCTAGTAGGGAGTTAATAATTTAACTGGGAAAATGCACAAGAAAAATAGGCTCTTTGTAAAAAAAATGTTTTATAACTTCTATTTATAATATTTTTTTATTTTATTTTGGTCCATAGGGATAGAAAAAAACAAAAACAAAATAAAAGCTCAAAACAAACTGTAGGCCTATATATATAATCATATAATATAAGTGAAAAACATAACTCGCAGTGACCCAAAAGGAGTAGGCAGAAGCTTTGCTTATTACACATACTGTACATTTCAGCCTCAATTCAGTGTTTATTTCCACCCATTAATCATATTAAACAACAGAATACGGCCATTCAATGGCTTCTTAACAAATAATTATTTTAACAAAAATGTAAAGAATAACATCAATTTATTAATTCCATTATTTACATTTTCTGTAAACGTTAGATAATTCATATACATCTGTATGCCTGATACGTTTTCATACATAACATTTTGTGCAGTTTGTCAGTTTGTCTAAAACCAGTATGATCAAACTAACACACGTGTTTCTGCCTAATTGTTGTCTTTTGTCCTCTTTGTGTTCTGGCTTTGAGTTCTAGCGCTTCCAGAACAATTTTAATAACCTTTGGTCTAGTTTTAATTTATCAATGTTGAACTAGTGTGACTATGTATTTTCAGGAGTATTTTCAGAGCGGTGAACTCACTGTTGAGGTTTGGAAACATGTTTCTGCTGAGTGTGAGAACTCTGTTAGTTTAACCACACATGTTATTAGAGAAACACATGTGGTTAATGAAGAAAGAACGAAGAGGGACTGACATCTTAACCCACACAGAACTGGTCATCTCTGAACCCAGTTTGGACTGAACCTTGAACCTTATCCATTAATTAAGTTATTTTTGTTTTACCAGTACAAGTATTTGTCTGATACCTTTTACTGGATGCTGAATAAGACAAAACAAGAGAAAATTAACTTCCATATATTGCAAATCCTTTATGTATTCCTTAACATGTTTTTAATGCCCTTCCAGAGTCTCGGCCCGTCGAGAGCTTCTTCTAGAGCTTCTTCTCGTCATGCCTGTCGAGTCCTCGGCAAAGATGATTATTCCACCATCATTGATGTGGGGTCGCCGCGGGTCTGCCAGTCTCCAGCTCCATCATGGTCGGTGGAGCCTACTTTGTCTTATTCAGCATCCAATAAATGTACCAGACAAATACTTGTATTTATCCATTAAATAAGTTATTTTTGTTTCACCAGGTCCAGTCCAAACTGGGTTCAGAGATGACCAGTTCTGTGTGGGTTAAGATGTCAATTCCTCTTCTTTCTTTCTTCATTAACCATACATGTTTCTCTAATAACATGTGGTTAAACTAACAGAGTTCTCACACTCAGCAGAAACACTAAACCTCAACAGTGAGTTCACCGCTCTGAAAATACTCCTGAAAATACGTAGTCACACTAGTTCCACATTGCTAAATTAAAACTAGACCAAAGGTTATTGAATCAGTTCTGGAAGCGCTAGAACTCAAAGCCAGAACACAAAGAGGACAAAAGACAAAAATTCACTGCAATGTGTTTGTTAACATGTAAAAGACATTGAAAGTATTAACAATGAATGAACCCATTAGGATTGAGTTATATTAGATTGATATTCCTCTGCTCATGTGGGTTTTGTATAATTATTTGCCTGATTTGTTCTTGTTCACAGAGGCATAAAGTTGACTGCAGTTCTCCTGAGCTCCAGCTTTTGCTCCTCTGATGGAAGCATAAGTCACTTTATCATCACAGCGAACCTGAATGAACATCACAGTTGTTTCAACCCACAATTATTACAGCATGTTGTTTGAGCTCAATTCATGAAGAACTGCATATAATCACACAAATCAAGACGAACTGCATATAAGAGGAAAATACAAACTATCATGTTGAGAGAAGCTGGACAACATCAAGGAAGTGTTCACTCACCTTGTACTTTTTGCCTCGTTTTTTACTGAACGCAACGACTTCAGTATAAGTCACATCATCTGTCTGCTCCTAAACATCAATGAAAATATGGACAAATCAAGCTATTAAATGCCATCCATCAATAATATTTTACTCAGGTTCTGCAAATGTTCAGGTAATATGTGTGTAAAACGTGTGTCCTGGCAATTTCACATAAATGTTTTGTGAAAATCTATTATACAGACATGACGTTATGATGACAGATCCTATTGTAACATGACAGCAGGGCTTAAAGTGAAAAAAAATTCTGAGCCTGAACTTTCTGTGGCTCATCCAGGACTTTTACCAAGCCCGTTTCAGGCATGAAAACGGGTCAGGTGTGAAAAAGGTGAGAAGGATATTACCCCTTTAGGGGGGTCCGGGGGCATGATCCCCCGGGAAGAAAATTTTGAAAATTCCATATTTTAAAGCATAAATCTGATGCATTTTTTTTTTTTTTTTGTCAACCTTGGGAGAGCTGGAGAAACTTAACTTCAGCCATGAGTCAACAATATTATGGCCTCCTTACTTGGTATTATGCAAGCCATTTCATGCCAACCTGTCACTGGGTCTAACATTTACAGTATATGAGGCACAATGTGGTAAGGGCACCACAAATAGCTTAATGCAAAACCCCCATAAGATATGGTGGACATGCTGTAACTCAGGGGTGCCCACACTTTTTTGCTTGATGATCTACTTTTAAAATGATCAACACAATGAGATCTACCAACTACCAGCTAAAAAACACAGTTTAATAAAAACAAAACAAACAAACAAAAAAAACCAACACTTCAAATGCTTGTTGCTACTACAGTAGTAGTACTGCATGTAATCTTGTAATTAAGAAGAAAAAAAATAATAAATGTTCATTGTTGATATTCAATTTTAACACTAAACTCAAAATACCTACAACATTTTGCCTTATTCTGATGACTTGCACTGACTGGAATCAGACAGTTTTATATAATCCGGGCAGAAGCTGCTGATGATAGCTAGTCTCAAACAGGCCTCAACATTGTCATCAGTCATGGTGGACCGGTGTTTTGATCATTTTCAAACAGCTTATATTCAAATGGTTGGAATTTATGAATGAATGAATGACATTCATTCATGAATTCCAATGAATTTTTGACGAATGAATTTTTACCAGGCGCGATTTTTGTTTATTCGGTTGTCATGACAACTAGCCTGCTTCTGCTTTCCTGCTCTGTTCTCCGAAGCTTTTGAGCTGGAAAGCAGAAGCAGGCTAGTTGTCATGACAACCAAATAAACAAAAATCGCGCCTGGTAAAAATTCATTCGTCAAGTGCAAGTTATACAAACACTAAAAGAAGGAAGGACAATGCTATATTTATTTTTATACAAATTTAACAAAAGCATATTTTAAAATTATGTGCGATCTACCAGCATGGTCTTTGCGATCGACCGGTAGATCGCGATCGACCTATTGGGCACCACTGCTGTAACTCGTCTACTCTCCCATCGTGATTGACAGCCAATACAACCTAAAAAACACAATACAGTGGTCTCCAGCACAGTGGCGGAGCCAGAAATTTTTTAAAGGGGTGGCACTACCCAGAGTGGGGTGGCAACTTGAGGCGGCAGGGGGTGAGGTTGGTTCTTGACCACTTTTAATAAGCCAAACCAAATTTTTAAATAACTGTCAACTACATGTTTTGGGCTTGGTCCTCTGTTTTGGAAGCACAGCTCTATAAAATCTTATATAGTCCTGGCCTACATCTCTACACTGCAAGTCTGAAGGGCATCTAAACTGTTCATATTGATACAATAATAAATAATATGTCCTACTTCTCATGTAGTCTCATTAGCATATTGTAGCTGTACTGGACAGCAACAAATTGCATCTACATCATCCTCTATTGACGAGGTTTGCCAAACCGGGTTACACAAAGAGCAAGTCGAAGAGCCCATATACTGTAGAAGAGCAAGTTTTTCACAGTCTATGGGACTGTCACTCCAGTTCAAACCCAAACTTAGTAATATGATACTGTCACTGTTAGGGATGGGTATCTTTAAGTATTTATCAATACTACTCCTCTTAGTTCCTAGATCTACCCGGTGGGAAACCCCCTATCCTGGACCCCTCACACCCAGACCTCTTCCTCTTTGAGCTGTTGTTGTCTGGTCGGCTCTACAGAGCTCTGAGCACCAGAACGGCCAGGCACAGGAACAGTTTCTTCCCTTCCACCTCATGAACAGCTAATGCCTCCACTTAGCAATAAACACGTGCAATACTTAAACACTATTTATACATTTATTTATTTAACACACCATACTTATTTACTGTACATTTCATTACATTTGTACATACATACCATCTATTGTCTATTTTTGTATATTGAGTATTTTTTTAAAAAACATTTTTGTATATTGTTATTTCCCATTTACTTATTCCATTTTTTATTATTATTATCTGTGTCCAGTCACTCACTGTCAGTCTGTTTATGTGGAAGCTTCTGTCACCAAAACAAATTCCTCGTATGTGCAAACATACCTGGCAATAAAGCTCTTTCTGACTCTGAAATATTAGATATAATGGGAGTTTAATTGAGTCTAATGGGCTTCTGTCAGTTTAAATGTGAATTATTGTCATTTGGAGTTTGTAGAGAAATAAAGTAATAAATTGTTGTGTAAGAAAACACTTCACTTGCTAATGTAAAGTCAGTCCTCAGTCCCTGTGAGCAGCGAGACTTCAGAGCAGCTCTTCTGGCATCTAGAGGTCAAGTTGAGCAACTGACTCAAACCTCAATGACAGTCGACGTTAATAAAAACGGCAGAGGTCACAGAGCAAACAGCATTGAGTCTTGTGTTTCGAAGGGGCTCATATTTGGGCTTCTTACCTCGTCAGGTGTGACCGAGAGCTTGTCCAGTTTAATACTCTCTGCTGGTCTCCTGTCAGCCGGAGCTGAGCCGTGTGTGGCAGTGATGGCACAGCATGATCACGGCAAACAACATGAGGGCCGGTTGTTGGTGTAAGGAGTGTGTCTCAGATCAATCCAGTGATCATCTGATCCAAATTTGTGCAAGTGTGACGCTCGTGATTGAACTGTTGAACTCACTCAGTAAGTGATCAATCTTTAATTCTCAGACCTACACTATAAAACTGTGATGTAAAAAACACCAAATTCTAACAGTAACATATCATTTTCCATTAAAACAGTAATATACCATAGAAAATAATGCATTCTGGGTAACATTTGTTGTTTTTGATAAAGTAGTCTACTGCAATATAACTGAATTATCAGTGTTCAGAATCAACACTCAGAGGCTGTGTCCCAAACATCCTGTGATCCTCTACCTCTCACGATGCCACAGTGGATACAGGCAATAAGACGTGAAGCATCCACTGGAAGAATGGGTTAATTGTGGGATCCTGACACTCAGTATGCACTAAAAATACATTATTTGTGCAGTAAATATTCTGTTACTTAGTCAAATGTCAGTTTTATATATTATATTTCTGTAAGCTAAGCTAAGCCAGGGTTCTCAAGTTTTACCAAAAGCTTGGAGTGAGATCACATGCGGTTAGGGGAGGAGCCCTAATGGAAACTGAGCCAAAGCTTCTGGCCTGGTTGCAAAGTAGTTGTAGGCTATAGTTTTTGACTGCATCAATAATAATGTATACGTATATTAAATGTTCTAGCCTAAAAATGTTAGACGAGCTTTTTTCCAACTTACCTTCTCCATCATGACGTGTGTTCGCGCGATGTTGTTGGTAGTAACGAACGTACGGTGGCCGAGAATGTTCCGTCAACTTCCGTGTGTTTCACTCTCATATACAGGTGCTGGTCATATAATTAGAATATCATCAAAAAGTTGATTTATTTCAGTAATTCCGTTAAAAAAGTGAAACTTGTATATTATATAGACTCATTACATGCAAAGTGAGATATCTCAAGCCTTTATTTGTTATAATTTTGATGATTATGGCTTACAGCTTGTGAAAACCACAAAATCAAAATCTCAGAAAATTAGAATATTACATGAAATCACACAGTAATTACACAGTGATACCATGGTCATTGAACCAGGTTTTGGTTATTTTGGCAGTGTGGGCAGGTGCAAATCCTGCTGGAAAATGAAGGAAGCATGAAGTGCTCTGAAAATGTCCTGGTAGACGGTTGCGTTGACTCTGGATTTAATAAAGCACAGTGGACCAAAGTCCTCTTTTCTGATGAGAGCAAATTTTGCATCTCATTTGGAAACCAAGGTCCCAGAGTCTGGAGGAAGAATGGAGAGGCACACAATCCAAGATGCTTGAAGTCCAGTGTGAAGTTTCCACAGTCTGTGTTGGTTTGGGGAGCCATGTCATCGGCTGGTGTTGGTCCACTGTGCTGTCCACTCAATGCAGCCTATGTTGCCTAGTAACGAACACAATCTGGCCGAGATACGTGCTGGCGGCAGGAAACTTCACTTTGTGTGCCTGCGCCTCGTATACAATATAGCTTGCAGGACCACTTGGTTGGAATTGCCTTTTCAGCGTGAGAAATACACGGTGTGGTGTGTGAGCGTGTGAACTGTTTGAATTGCGTGTGTCTCACGGCCAATGCGTGAGACTTGAGAACTCTGCTAAGCTATACTGGTCACCGATTATGTTCCCCTCCCGTGGCTCTATCTCAGTTGCCTGTATCCACTTTTGTGTCCTTAAACGCTTGTTTTTTGGGGTCAACAGCTTATAAAAACTTGTTTCTACGTTTTGTAGCTTGATTTCTGTACACCTTGTCACATAGCAGCTTTTAGACACTGTTTTTTGTTATAAGTCAAAAGCTTCAGGCAATACAAAGTCAATGGAGACGGTTGGCCTAAATGCCTAAATGTGCTTTGTTTCTATTTAAATTCTTTCTGTGAACAGTGTGTTTGAAAACTCTATCAATATATAGCCTAGTAGGAGTTAATAATTTTACTGGGAAAATGCACAAGAAAAATAGGCTCTTTGTAAAAAAATGTTTTATGACTTCTATTTATAATATTTTTTTATTTTATTTTGGTCCATAGGGATAGAAAAAACAAAAACAAAATAAAAGCTGAAAACAAACTGCAGGCCTATATATCTAATATATCTAATATAAGTGATCAAAACAACTCGCAGTGACCCAAAAGCTTTGTTTATTACACATACTGTACATTTCAGCCTCAATTCAGTGTTTTTTCCACCCATTAATCATATTAAACAACAGAATATGGCCATTCAACGGCTTCTTAACAAATAATTATTTGAACAAAAATGTAAAGAATAACATCAATTTATTAATTCCATTATTCAAATTTTCTGTGAACCTTAGATGATTCATATACATCTGTATGCCTGATAAGTTTTCATACTTAACATTTTGTACAGTTTGTCAGTTTGTCTAAAACCAGTATGATCAAACTAACACACATGCGTTTCTGCCTAATTGTTGTCTTTTGTCCTCTTTGTGTTCTGGCTTTGAGTTCTTGCGCGTCCAGAACTGTTTTAATAACCTTTGGTCTAGTTTTAATTTAGCAATGTGGAACTAGTGTGACTATGTATTTTCAGTAGTATTTACAGAGCGGTGAACTCACTGTTGAGGTTTGGGAACATGTTACTGGTGAGTGTGAGAACTGTTAGTTTAACCACACGTTTTTAGAGAAACACGCGTTGTTAATGAAGAAAGAAAGAAAAGAGGAACTGACATCTTATCCCACACAGAACTGATCATCTCTGAACCCAGTTTGGACTGAACTTTATCCATTAATTAAGTTATTTTTGTTTTACCAGTACAAGTATTTGTCTGGCACCTTTTACTGGATGCTGAATAAGACAAAACAAGAGAAAATTAACTTCCATATATTGCAGATCCTTTATGTATTCCTTAACATGTTTTTAATGCCCTTCCAGAGTTTCGTCCCGTCGAGAGCTTCTTCTAGAGCTTCTTCTCGTCATGCCTGTCGAGCCCTCGGCAAAGATGATTATTCCACCATCATTGATGTGGGGTCGCCGCGGGTCTGCCAGTCTCCAGCTCCATCATGGTCGGTGGAGCCTACTTTGTCTTATTCAGCATCCAATAAAATGTACCAGACAAATACTTGTATTTATCCATTAAATAAGTTATTTTTGTTTTAGCAGGTTCAGTCCAAACTGGGTTCAGAGATGACCAGTTCTGTGTGGGTTAAGATGTCAGTTCCTCTTCTTTCTTTCTTCATTAACCACATGTGTTTCTCTAAAAAACGTGTGGTTAAACTAACAGTTCTCACACTCAGCAGTAACATGTTTCCAAACCTCAACAGTGAGTTCACCGCTCTGAAAATACTACTGAAAATATGACACTAGTTCCACATTACTAAATTAAAACTAAAGACCAAAGGTTATTAAAACAGTTCTGGAAGCGCTAGAACTCAAAGCCAGAACACAAAGAGGACAAAAGACAAAAATTCACTACAATGTGTTTGTTAACATGTAAAAGACTTTGAAAGTATTAACAATGAATGAACCCATTAGGATTGAGTTATATTAGATTGATATTCCTCTGCTCATGTGGGTTTTGTATAATTATTTGACTGGTTTGTTCTTGTTCACAGAGGCATAAAGTTGACTGCAGTTCTCCTGAGCTCCAGCTTTTGCTCCTCTGATGGAAGCATAAGTCACTTTATCATCACAGCGAACCTGAATGAACATCACAGTTGTTTCAACCCACAATTATTACAGCATGTTGTTTGAGCTCAATTCATGAAGAACTGCATATAAATTACAAACTATCCTGTTGAGAGAAGCTGGACAACATCAAGGAAGTGTTCGCTCACCTTGTTCTTTTTGCCTCGTTTTCTACTGAACGCAGTGACTTCAGTATAAGTCACATCATCTGTCTGCTCCTAAACATCAATGGAAATATGGAAAAATCAAGCTATTAAATGTCACCGGTGTGGGCCGGGGCGGACTCGGATGACCAGCCACCCCAGACTTTGACACCACCGTGAGGAGCCGACACCACAGGTCCTCAACAGATGGACAACGCAGACAAGAGATCATTTCAAAGGAATAACAATCTTTATTGAACACAATATATCAATGAGCACAAGCGTGATAGACTTCAGTGTCCTCTAGGTCTTCTTCAGCTACGGGTAGGTACTGATCTAACGTCGCAGTTTCGCCCTGACGGCCACTTCACCAATGATACGGCTCATTTCAGGACTCGGGCAGTGAGTATGCAGGTAAGGATGCTTCTCAGTCAAGGATACTTGCGTCGATACACAGTAGTGAGTGAGCGAACTTGGAGGGGTACTTCACCAGTGATGCGGCATACTTCAGGACTCAGATGGTAAGTAGGAAGGTAATGATTCTTCTCAGTACAGGATACTTGCGTCAGTGCACGTGAGTGAGACAGTGGCTTAAAGGCTTACTTCACCAGCAATGCTGCATACTTCCAGACTCAGACGGTAAGTAGAAGGTAAGGATTCTTCGCAGTACAGAATACTTTGGTCGGTGCACAGTAATAAGGCAATTATTCGAAAACTTATTTCACCAGCAATGCTGCATTCTTCAGGACTCAGACGGTGAGTAGACAGGTAAGGGTTCTTCTTAGTAATAGACACTTTCGTCGGGGCACATTAGTGAGAGAGTAAGTTAATGGGCGGCTTTGCCAGCAATGCTGTATATCTTCGGAGCTCAGACGGTAAGTACGAAGGTAAGGATTTTTCCACATCAATATGTTCCTTCCTAGAGCTCGCAAACAGAGAGAGTGGATTAAGAGGAGGTTTCAGCGAGGCATTATAGTACTCAGAGCTCAGACGGCCCGAGAGAGGATAACGCAAGAAGATACTTCACCAGTGATACTGTATCACTCTGGGATTCTAATGGAGAGCAGGTATAATAACTTCTCACAAACGTGTAAGCAGGGGTTGGGGCCGCTTCTCAGCAAAAGCACACCGCACTCGTGTTCACTTCAAATCCACAGCAATGAATCAATGTGTATCAATAAGGCAAAAGCACTGCAATTCACTCACACGATAGGGCTGATCAGAGGCCTCAATCCATTCGTTACACTCTCGTGGGGGATATTCAATCCTCAGTTCCTCTTCAGCACACTCTGAAACACATAGCTTCCCCAACAGTCAGATTTACATTTACTGCATCCTCTTCAAGCTTTTCGAATGTTTGTAAGATGAAATCAATTCACTTAACTTTCTCTCTCCCTTCACAGCGCAGATCCAATCGATAAATCAGTCCAGCAAATTCCCACAGACGAACTCTGATCCAGCAGGCTTCAATGGGCGGCTTTCACCCCAACGAGACTTCAGCAGGAGACCTTCACACCCAAACAACTTCCCCGAGCAAGCTTGTGCCCAAAACTGCTCCGAGAAAACCAGCTGCGCCCAGAAACTTCTCTGAATGGCCCTTTTATCTTTGGCTTGTGAAGCAGGAAGCCTGTGTAAATGCCGCTCATCTCTCTCTCGCACCTGCAGTGCATTAGCGCTAATCAGGCCGGACAATGTTTCTGCCACACCCGGAACCGGAGTGGGATGTGTCGCACACAAATCGTTCCCTCGGGAAACTCGTGACTCGTCAAGAGGGTTCCGCTCGCTGAGCGTTTTTGTCACCCGTGACATAAATGCCATTCATCAATGATATTTTCCTCAGGTTCTGCAAATGTTCAGGTAATATATGTGTAAAACGTGTGTCCTGGCCTTTTCACATAAATGTTTTGTGAAAATCTATTATAAAGACATGACGTTATGATGACAGATCCTATGGTAACATGACAGGATGATTGACTTGACCCACACAACAGGAACAACACATGATGAAATCCACAACTAGAGCAATAGGCAATTAGTCACAGGTAGCACAACACACTCAGGGTACATTTACACGAAAACTATATGCTTAAAACTGAGTTTTTCCCCATTCACACAGATCTGCGAAAACAACTAAAAACGCTGTATTCTGCTGCCAGGCCACTAGATGGAGATTAAACACTATAGACTGAACACGTAATACGCATGTGCATGACCTCATCGTCTTCAGAGACTCACGTTTTTGTTGTTTACACGGAGACCGTTTTCAAAACTTTGCATTTTCAAGGACCCAAAACGCAGTTGTTGTGTAACGAACGGGCAAAACGCATAAAAAGTTTTACGTTTTTAGTTGAAAACCATGTCATGTGAACAGCCCCTCAGACAAAGAACAGGCGAGCACACACTCAGACTGACGAGGACTCATCAACGACTAAACGAGAGGGCGTGGTCACTGGGCACTAGGAGGCAGGACAAGAGGAACACATGGCCAACACAAATAAAGACAGAGCCATGTGCTCAAACACAACACAAACAAAGACAGATTAAACTAAGACAAGACTGACAGAACTTATTGAAGTTTCACATGGCTTTTTATTATATCCAACTGAGAAGGAAGAAACAACGAAGAAGAATAACAGAACTGTAGTGACACACTGGATGGCAAGTACAACAGTGACACCTATTGGTAAATTACTATATTACAACACTCCCACTTAATTTAACAATGGGTCTGCCATTTCTTAGTAAATGATATTAACAAAACAAACAAAAAATATATGTTTTGTAGTCCCTTTTTTTCTCTTTTCTCTCACTGTAACACAGTTAACAGTCTAGTCCATTTAAGATCAGACTAAACAAAGTTAAATGAAACAAAGTCCAATCTCACTCCTAAAATACTCAAACTTCTGTCTCACCAATGGCTTGGTAAAGATATCTGCCTTCATGTCATCTGTGGGACAAAATTTCAGTTGTATTTGTCCATTCTGCACACATTCACGAATGTAATGGTAGCGAATGTCAATGTGCTTGGTTCTTGAATGATCAACTGGATTCTTTGCGATTGCAATGGCTCCTTGGTTGTCCTCCAGGATCACCACAGGAGTTGCATCCATTCCAAGATCACTCAGAAGTCGTCTTAGCCAGACACATTCCTGAGCTGCTTGGCTAAGTGCAACATACTCAGCCTCCGCTGTTGAAAGAGCCACAGTTGACTGTTTCTTGCTGAGCCAACTCACAGCTCCTCCACCCAGTAAGAACACATTACCAGTTGTAGAGCGACGATCGTCCTGGTCTCCAGCCCAGTCAGCATCTGAGAAACCGACCAAAGTTCCAGATTCAGACCGCTCATACTTGAGAGCGAGACTCAGTGTTCCCTTCAAGTACCGTAGAATTCTCTTCACTGCAGTCAGGTGTGAAACATTTGGATTGGCATTAAACTTTGACACAACGCTCACAGCTTGTGCTATGTCAGGTCGTGTGGCCATTGCAGCATACAGTAGGCTACCTACCATTGACTGATAAGTACTTGGGTTCACAGGCTTGCTGACACCATCATCCTTTTTTAGCTTTACATTTGCATCAGCTGGAGTTGCAACAGGATTTGCATCATGCATACTATACTTTTGAAGAATGGCTTCAATGTAATGCTTCTGATGAAGGAACAGACTGTTTTTTTCTTTGTCTTGGATGACTGAGATTCCCAAGATGTAGGACAGTTCTCTCATGTCCTTCATCTTGTAGCGCTTCTTAAGAGCGAGTTTCAGCTCTTCCATGCTTTCCATCGACTCTGTGATCAGAATTAGATCATCAACATACACAGCTAATATCTCCAGCTCCTGTCGAGATCTCACAAACACACATGGGTCTGATGTGCTCTGTTTGAAGCCAATGTTCTTCATGAACTCTGTGAAAGTTTTGCTCCAGCAGCGAGGAGACTGCTTCAGTCCATATATTGACTTCTTCAGCTTGCACACCAAATTTTCCTCCCCTGGTCTGATGTATCCCTCTGGTTGCTCCATATATATCTCCTCATCCAGGTGTCCATTTAGAAATGCTGTTACCACATCCATCTGATGCACATGCATGTTATTCTGGACTGCGAAGGACAGCAATGTACGAATTGAGCTAAAACGTACAACGGGTGAAAAAGTTTCATCGTAGTCTGCACCATACTTCTGTGAGTAACCCTTAGCGACAAGTCTGCACTTGTATCTCTCCACTTGTCCGTCACTATGATGCTTAACTTTAAACACCCATCTCGATCCTATGGCCTTCCGATCCTTTGGTAATTCCATTAAATCCCACGTCTTATTTTCAAGCAGTGATTCATATTCTAAATCAGCTGCATCCTGCCATTCCTTTGCATTAGGACTCATCATTGCCTCTTTCAGTGTGCTTGGTTCTGCAACACAACAAACACTAGCATAATGATCAACAGTCACTAGGTCGGCAAACTCATCATAACCATATCTCTTAGGTGGTTTTCTGATTCTGACACCTTCTCTTGCAGTTTCATCGACAGTAGCATCAATTGGTGTTCTCTCGTCAGTGTTCATGACAACTTCGTTCTCCGAACAAGAAATGTCCACTTCTTGTTTCAAGTCAAAGTCTGACTCATTGAAGACCACATCCCGACGAATAAGAATCCTCTTTTTTTCTTCGTCGTACAAGCGATAGCCCTTGGCATTGTTGGCATATCCCACGAAACGAAGCTTCACAGCCTTCTTGTCCAGTTTTCTTCTTTCTGTGTCTGGGACATGTGCATAAGCTACGCATCCAAACACTTTCATGTGACTCACATTTGGCTGTTTGTCGCACCATCTCTGGTAGGGCGTCACTTGTTTCAGAACAGATGTGGGGAGTCTGTTCTGTATGTAAGCTGCGGTTGCTACAGCCTCTGCCCAATACGACTTTGGTAGTTTAGCGTGAGAGAGCATGGTTCTCGCTGCTTCAATTAATGTCCTGTTTTTTCTTTCAGCAACACCATTCTGCTGAGGTGTGTGTGGTACAGTTGTCTCATGGTGGATACCTTGAGCCTTCAAGTATTCTTGGAATTCTTTGGATGTGTATTCCCCACCATTATCCGTTCTTAGTCTTGCTATTTTCTGTCCGCACTCGTTGGATAATATTTTCTCAAATTCCTTGAATTTGGAAAGAACTTCACTTTTCTGTTTCATGAAGTATACTTTGCAACACCTTGAAAAGTCATCAATAAAAGTCACAAAGTACTTTGATCCACCAATAGATTCAGTCTGCATGGGACCACAGACGTCACTATGAACCAACTGTAGCTTACGTTTGGAACGGATTTCTCCCACTGGCTTATGTGGCTTCCTAGACAACTTGCCTTCCACACATGCTTCACAGAAAGAAACTTCTTTCTCTTCAGGAAAGTCCACTCCATTCACCAGTTTTTTTAGTTCCTTCAACTTAGTGGTGTGACCCAGTCGCTGATGCCACAAGCTGGTTGCTATTGACGCACTGTGACAGGCGGGCAAACTTTCCTCGACATCAAGCTGATACAATCCATCAGATCTTTGTGTTCCCATTCCTCTGAGATTTCCATTTTTATCACAGATGTAACAGCGAGACTTCTTGAACTTCACCGTATTTCCTTTTTTGACAGCAGCTCCCACTGAGAAGAGATTCCCTGATAACTTGGGAACATACAGCACATCAAACATTGTGACATTTTTTACATCACTGATTTTTAATGTCATTCTCAGTTTAACATTACCAAATCCTAGAGCATCGACCACTCTGCCATCACCAAGTTTCACAGACTGTGTTTTTGCAAATTGCTGGTAGTCTTGGAGAATTTCTTCATGACATGTCATGTGCTTTGAGGCTCCAGAGTCGATCAACCACTCAACTTGTGTTAACTTATCCTGATTTGCCTCTCTGGCGATGAAGGCACTTTCAGACGAGTCTTCATCATGATCAAATGTTACACTTTTAGCTTTGTGAGTTTTAGTGTATTTTTTCTTACTTGGACAGTCACGCTTGATATGTCCTTCTTTCCCACACTTGTAACATCTCCACGAGCCAGGTTTGTCAGTTCTCACTGCCTTGGAGTTAGCCTGCATATCATTGCGAACTTGTGTTGACATTGCTGACGAGCCACCGGACAAAGCACCACTGGACATAGCACCGCTATAGTTACCATCAGCAGACATTCGTTTTTGTTCTTCATTTATTAATGCTTGCTGAACAAACTGCAGCGTTAAACTGTCCAACTTAGTTTCCAGTGCAGTGACAATTGTAGCATAGCTTGGTGGCAAGCTACCCAGCAGTGTAACAATCTGGTCTTCTTCTTCAATCACTGCACCTATTGCCCCTAGCTGGTCAGTTAACTCTTTCATTCGTTTCAAATGTTCAGTTATGCTTTTTCCTTCCTTCATTTCACATCTGAAGTATTTTTTCTTCAGAAACAGCTTGTTTGCAAGAGTATCTCTCTCAAAATGTCCTTTTAGCGTGTCCCACGCTTCCTTAGGGGTCTTACAGCTTGTTATCAGATACAACTGAGGCGTACTCACATTTAGCACTAACACAGAAAACGCTTTTTCCTTCCGTTTTTCGAATTCTGCTCTCACCTGTGCATTTGCTCCTTCTGCCAAGTTGTCAGTCTCCATTACCATGCCCCAGAGTCCTTTAGCTTTCATCAAATGCTCCATTTGAAATTTCCACGTTGCCCAGTTCTCTGGCCCACTCAGCTTTTCAATAAACAGCTTATCCTCCATTGTGAGTTCCACAACACTGTCTATTTCACACACACAAAAAACTGTGTAAAACTACCTCTTCTTTGCTTTAGCGAAGATCTGGGCCCATAACCTATTGAAGTTTCACATGGCTTTTTATTATATCCAACTGAGAAGGAAGAAACAACGAAGAAGAATAACAGAACTGTAGTGACACACTGGATGGCAAGTACAACAGTGACACCTATTGGTAAATTACTATATTACAACAGAACTGTCTGCTGAGAACCCTGACATTTTATAATCTGAGTAATAAGAGTGTCATATTTCAGGATCAGTCCTTATGAACATTAATAACTCATGGATCAACCTGCAATACTTACCACAGAGTCACCAGTCCCTCTTCTGTTGCCTGAAACAGTGGCTCCCTGATTGGTCTGATGACGTACCCCAACCCCACCCCTAAACCTACCCGCCATTGGGGGTCTGATGACCTACCCCTAACCCCGCCCTAAACCTACCCGTCACTGGGGTTAAGACCAATCAGGGATGACTTCCCTAATGAATATTCATGAGTCTTCCCCTACCATCCTGGGAAAAAAAATATCGCCTCCGGGCAGCTATTTCGGACTAACAAGACCAGGCTCCTATCTAAATGAATGGGCAGAGAGTCAGAACTGCACTTTCACTTGTCACTGGGACATAAAAACTGCATGTATAGAAACAGCAGTAAAACATGATAAAAATCGCTGAAAAAGTTTGATGACTTTGCCCCAAAATAAGGTTTAAAACGCCTTTCCCCCCACATGTTATACTTTTACTACGCATGCGCAAGGGTTCACGACACCAACTTCATTTACGTCTCTATCCAGAATGCCGGTGTTGTGCATATTCAATGTCAATATTGTTCTCCTTTATTTAAATATAAGCAGGTTTGCACTTTATCAGTAATAACAATTTATTGTATAGATCAGTTGTTTTAACTATTCATTAAAATGAATCGGTTCAAATGAATCATTAGTTCGCGAATTGGACGTGTCATACGGTTGTGTGATTATCCCAGCAGTTAGGACATGGACATCCCACAAGGTTAGTGTCAACACAGAAAACATTACATCACTGGATAGGTTTTTTCGTTTATTTAGAGAGTCATTTTATGTCAGCTGAATGTGCGGAACGCATTTCAGAGAAGATAAGGCAACGTATTTTAGCACAATTCACACCCAGCGGTAATTCAGGGAAAAAAAAATCTCCGAATGCTCCAACATGAAACGTTGGTCTTCCGACCTTTTACCATTATGTCATTTTATTTAGATTAATATGCGTGCGGGAGAGAGAGCAAGACAGCGCTTAATTTGGAGACGCTGAAGTCTTGTTTACATTTTCGCCTGTCTTCGGAAAGAGAGAAAGAGAGTGCGCGCGCGCGACCGGGGCTCTCCCTCTCTGCTTGTCCTTTCCATATGGTTCTTTCAGTTAAATATGCGCCCTGTCACTGATCTTGCACATACAACAACTCGCTGTCCCCAAATCGTCTCCGCTGTCGCAAAACCTCAACTGTGCGCATGCGTCAGTGGAACCAGACGATAGGTTTAAATGTTTCGCGGCTTGACTGTTAAAAGCAGATGATTGGCTTTCCAGCGGGAGGGGCGGGACATGTTCATAGAACCGCCATCTTTGCCGTTACGGGTTTTCCTTATATAGTTCTATTGAGGATTGAGGAAGTGGCATGTCTCTTATATAAATTGTCTCTGGTATAACACACCGTTGCCAATGAAAAACAGAGCATTGCTATGGACGCAGGATTCTAACCGTAGAGACAGAACGGACTATTTTCTTTAGCGGAAGCAATACAATCATTTTTAAATCAATAAACTCCTTTTTAAATCAATATTTTGTGTCAAATTATTGATTTATTTGGTATTGTGTATGTCTAGTGTTCTGTAAACACTGAAAATAGTGTTTTTTTGTTTGTTTGTTTTTAGCTAGAAAACAAACCTACATACTGTAGTTCCAGTTATGAGTTATGATTAAATTTATGAATAATTAAAATCAGAAAACGGTTTAGATCAAATTCAGTTTATTAGTGGTAGTTATTAGTAGCCTATATTTTCCACGTTTAATTAGAGTATAGATCTATTAAATTAATGGCAAAATAATCTTACACCGTTCTAATTATTTGTCATGAATAGGTGCTCTCGGCGTGTTAGTTGTGTTGTTATACGGTAATGCTGCCATTTTAATCTAATATATGTTGACTGCTTTGGTAAGCTGAATTGATATTTATAGTCATGTTTGCATGAGTTTTAAATTGGGAATTTTACAGGAAGTTATGTACAGTAATTAACTGTATTGTATTGTTTTGTTTATTAATTGTATATGCTTCAATTAACTTGTGTACGTGGCATATTTGATTGTAAATGTACCCCGTGTGTGTCATTACAGGTATGTTTGGGCTTTATTTTGAGTCTATATGTTTAATGATGTAAATACATAAGAATTTTTTTTTTTTTTTACTGGTGGTGTAAAGGAATACAAATATTTTCCTAGTGCATATTTAATCATATTTTATAAAATTATTTGTTAATGCATTATTTTGTCATGACTTTACTTGCCCAGTCAACACTTTAATCTCACACTGATCTCACCATGTGGTCACAAGGTCATCAATGTGAGTCACAGTGAGCTAAAAGTGTAACTCTAAAAGTGTAACTCACAGCGCACTCTCTGTGGCCACAATATGAGCTCATCCCAGATAGAAATGTTGTTGTTCTATCAATGTTAGTATGTTCTTGTAATGTTTTCTGTAGATAATTAGGGCCCAAGCCCTGAAAGGGCGAAGGTCACTTTTTGACCAAAGTGGGGGGTTAGATTCATCTACAGCAACAAAACTTGGTATGTATATTGTTCGCATCAAGCCAGACAAATTTCTAATTTACATTCATTAGCTTTGACCAACAGGAAGTCAGATATTGTGGTTTGAATGTGGATTTTTCTGGATAATTTTTTTATTATTTTCTCTGTCTCTGTGTGTGTGAGGGGTGGGGGGGGATTTTTAATTAAGTATGAAGTCAAGACATTGAGGATGCTAAATTGCGGACAGATTTTTGATATCTCGAACGATTCGTGGTAAGAGGCCGATCAATTTTTTTATATTTTTATATATATATATATATATATATATATATATATATATATTTTTTTTTTTTTTTTTTTTTTTTTTTTTTTTAAGTGACAAGACAGATAATATTACTTATCTGATACATATATATAAATATAGCTGCGAGCAGTGATGGAGGGCCCAAGCCGGTGACACCGCCACCCTGGTGCCTTTAGGTCGCTGTTACTGTGGTTCAGTGCTTCACCAAAGCTTCATTTGCCCATCACTACCACCAGTGTTTTAATCAGAAAATATGGAGTATTTATTATAAAACAAAAACTGTGCACAATAAGATTTAAACATCTTCAACGAGACAAACACAAACCTCAAGAATCAACGTATGAATCTCAATAACGGTGACATGCTTCATGCAGCAATGCATTCTGGGTGCATCATACAAAACTAATCAGTGGCTCCCAGAATGCATTGCGGCATGAAGCACGTCACCGTTATTGAGATTCCCGTGCCGATTCTTGAGGTTTGAGTGCGTCTAAGTGAAACAGTAGTTAAAAATATTTAGTGTTTTTTATACACATTTTTTTGGATGTCATCCTATAGAAACATTACTATAATCAATTATATGAAATTAATAGCACACATGACGAGTTTAGAAGAGATCAGCTGATCAGAGCACTACATGATGATTATATCATTATCGTCATCATCAAGTAGATGACATCATCTGATCACATTTTTCTCTTACTGTTCTTGCCATAACACAAAGTTCCAGCAGCCAGAGAAAAACTAACATTAAAACATCAAGAGTCAAACTGACCAACTAAAGCAAACACTGATCACCATAATGGTGACATCAAACCAAACTACTATTTTCAACAAATCATCATCATCTAAACCTCTGTTAATCTCAATATATTTGAGACACAACAAGTATTCAGCCCAGTTAAGTTGTTGTGTGACTTTTCCAGAAGTCAGAGAATGGAGGTGCAGTCAGGGTACTTCTTATTCCTTCTTAAAGAGGCAGTTTGATTTGGTTTATCCATAAATGTTAATGAATGCATTAACTATCAAACATGTACTAACATGTAGTTAAGGCTGCCGTTATTCTTGCGTGAATCCATAATGACATAATGAGCACGTTCAAATGAACTCTTTCCAGACTAATTCCACTAAATGTCTTCAGAGAAAATACAGATTTCTTTACCTGTGAGAAGTGAAGAGAGAATGATCAGTCCCAGCAGACACAGATCACACTTATCAGCCATTTTGTGTTTCTGTCAGTCTTTCTCTTCATTATATATAGTCACAGCTCCTCCTTTAAACATCATCAGCTTCTCCTCTGGTTGGTTACTAGTCCTGACTCTATGACACAGCTGAAGAAGCGATCCGAAAGATCTCTGGTGTAAAACTGTGATGACTTTGAAAAGCTCTGGATCAGAAAGTGAGCTGAACTGTACAGTGGCGTCCAGAAACCAACCGAGTCCATAAAGAAGTATTATGTTTGACACTGAACAAAGTGCTTTGAATGAACAGTTCCACACAAATCAATACAAACATATATTTTTCCTCTCATTAGCAATGTGTCCATCACCCTGTTTTTATGCATATTTTGAAGTATCGCATCAGAAACGAGTGATGGAAACGCAAAATTTCTAAACTTTACGTTTGGATGGAAACCCAGCTATTGTAGCTACTGATTATTTGTCAGAGAAAACAATTTCAACATAATGAAATATAGTTATTTTTAAGTGACCCAATACAGTGTCCTCAGAGTCATTTTTATGTAAATTTTTTATTTATTTTTTCATTTACACTTTTTTTCCCCATCACATCACAAGACAACACATTGTGTTGCTATATGTGTGTGTGTGTGTGTGTGTGTGTGTGTGTGTGTGTGTGTGTGTGTGTGTGTGTGCACCATGAAGCTTTTATTAGGCTACTAAGTTTGTGCTTGTGAAACCACAAATTCACATCCTCCAGAAGTCTTTCACTGACAGATGCGTCAAGATCACACTTCATCTATATATACACAGCAAAAACTCCAGTGTTAAATTAACTCTCCTGGGAATTTATTTTAGACCACACTCAAAAGTGTTAAAATAAGGGTACATAAAAAGTCAAGGGTCAAAAGCCCATCTAAAGCAAATAGGGGTGGGAATCTCTATGCACCTCACGATTCGATTCGATTACGATTCAGAGGGTAACGATTATCAATGCATCTTTTTTTTGTGTGTGTGACTACTTGGCACTTTTAAAGCAAAGTATTTATGATGACCCATAAAGAATTTACTTCCTATATTCATTTTATTAATAAAACAAATGGAAGTGATTTGGCAAGTCAAGGTTACATTTGGTTACATTTGCCAGCATATGTCCCAACATTGCAAAGAACCAACAGGAAAATAAATGTGTGCCTGTACTAGCAGCAAACTTGTATACAAACTTCAGCATATTCTGAATATATAGCATTTAATAATAGACTTCTAACCAACACCCTCTTGTTATTTACAATGAGCAATATAATCCTTCAGACACAAAAACAAACAAAAAAAAAAAACATTTTGCTGTAGCAAAATCACAAACAGTTTTCGTTCGAAAATATAGAATTATGTACCAGCAGCTCTCATACAAACATAATGCTTGTGGACTTACGCATATTCTGAATAATTAGTAACATACAAAGCCGCTTTTATACACAACTAAATAATAAAGAGTTATGACTTGAAATGTTTGCTGTATGCCACAATCAAAAACTGGGTGAAGTGAATGAACATCTGCAGAGAGCACAGTCAAAATGTAACTTTTTGTGACTGGCATTGCACTGATACACACTGTGACTGTGGAGGGCAGTATAACGTACGTATAACGTCTCGGTTACATATGGTAACCCTCGTTCCCTGAGGGAGGGAACGGAGACGTACGTCGTGGTGAACGACGAATAGGAATCTCGATAGAGAGGCCAATCTACTTCGAGTGAAACTAAAACAAGCCAATGCATATTGGCGTGCAATCATTTGCTGGTGTTCAGCTGGTGTGATTGCACTTCAGTTTTTTGCTGAGGAGCCAAGCCTGAAAGCTGGTCGTCCTGGCGGGTAGCGGCAGATGTGGCGACGGGACGTACGTCTCCGTTCCCTCCCTCAGGGAACGAGGGTTACCACATGTAACCGAGACGTTCCCTATCGTTCGGTCACTACGACGTACGTCGAGGTGAACGACGAATAGGAATCCCAACCAAAGTGCCACAGCTGCTGCACCCCATCCAGCGCCCTGAGCAAGCCACCACACCTTCTTGCCTGGAAGGACGATAGGAGAGGGCTTACACAGAGAGTATCATCACTGTTGTTCCGTGATAACCCATACAGTGAGATATTGGATAACACTGGGAAAGCGTGCCCGAACTGAGGGAGGGAATGCTGCGGGAGCCACATTCTTAAGAAGAGTTATGTGGGAATAACATATGGACTAACCCAAGGGTTGTACTGCATATGAATAATGGGTGACTTAGCCCAAGGGAAAGACACAGGCTTCCGTTTAGGAGCAGCCGTGGAAGATATACACATATGGGATCCCTGTAGGGTCACACATATGGGACCCAGCCCAGACCCGGTTCTCAAGGATTCAGCGGGTAAAGGCCTGGCACCGGACGCTCCGCTACGTCCGGGCCGAGGGTGTTTGGAGGACTCGACAGGTTTTAACTCTGGAGCTTAGGGTGAGAACACGGGAGGACACGGGCTCTGCACGTAGGCTATAGTATCTAGCGAACGTGTTAGGTGTCGCCCAGCCCGCAGCTCTACAGATATCTGTTAGCGAGGAGCCACGTGCCAATGCCCAAGAGGATGCAACGCCTCTCGTGGAGTGTGCATGCAACCTGAGCGGGCAGGGCACGCCTTGAGCTTCGTAAGCCAAGGCGATGGCATCCACTATCCAGTGGGCCATCCTCTGCTTGGAGACAGCCTTCCCCTTCTGCCGGCCTCCGTAACAGACAAAGAGCTGGTCTGAGGTCCTGACGCTTTGGGTTCTGTCCACGTACATACGCAGAGCGCGAACGGGACAGAGCAAAGCCGGGTGGGTCTGCCTCCTCCAGGGGCAGCGCTTGCAGGTTCACTACCTGATCTCTAAAGGGAGTGGTAGGAACCTTGGGCACATAGCCAGGCCGGGGTCTCAGTACAACATGGTTGTCACCCGGCCCGAACTCTAGGCACGATTTGTCGACCGAAAATGCTTGCAGGTCCCCTACCCTCTTGATAGAGGCCAGTGCAACCAGCAGCAAAGTCTTCAAGGAGAGAAGCTTTAAGTCTGCTGACTGCAAAGGCTCAAAGGGAGCATCCTGAAGTGCTCGGAGCACCAGGGAAAGGTCCCAAGAGGGTATGGAGGGGGGACGAGGAGGATTTAATCGTCTCACCCCCCTAAGGAACCTGACGACCAGGTCATGCTTCCCAACTGTTTTGCCATCTATGAGGTCATGATATGCTGAAATAGCAGCAGCATGTACTTTAAGGGTGGAGGGAGACAGCCTTCGCTCCAACCCTTGCTGCAAGAAGGAAAGCACTGACCCTATCGAACATCTTCGGGGGTCCTCTCTGCGGGAGGAACACCACTCGACGAACAGGTTCCACTTCAAGGCGTACGCACGTCTCGTAGACGGCGCTAGCGCAGAAGTGATGGTGTTAAGTACCTCTGGGGGTAAGTCACCTAGAACCTCTGTGTCCCGTCCAGGGACCAGACATGGAGTTTCCAGAGGTCCGGACGCGGGTGCCAAAGCGTGCCCCGTCTCTGAGTCAGAAGATCCTTCCTCAGAGGAATGGGCCAGGAAGGGACTGTCACGAGGAGCACGAGTTCTGGGAACCAAGTCCGGGTGGGCCAATAGGGAGCCACTAGAAGGACCTGCTCCTCGTCCTCCCTGACTTTGCACAGGGTCTGTGCAAGTAGGCTCACTGGGGGAAATGCATATTTGCGGAGGCCCCGGGGCCAGCTGTGTGCCAGTGCATCCGTGCCGAGTGTTCCCTCGGTCAGGGAGTAAAACAACCGGCAGTGGGAGGTTTCTGAGGAGGCAAACAGGTCTACCTGAGCCTCTCCGAACTCTCTCCAGATCAGCTGAACCGCCTGGGGGTGGAGTCGCCATTCTCCCGGGAGCACAGCTCGTGATAGCTCGTCGGCCACACGGTTGAGCACACCGGGGACATGGCTCGAAGCGACCTCAGATGCTTCTGACTCCAAAGGAGGAGATGGCGGGCGAGTTGCGACATGCGACGGGAGCGTAGACCACCTTGACGGTTGATGTACGCAACGGTCGCAGTGTTGTCTGTACGGACCAGCACGTCTCTGCCCTGTAGCGGCCTTTTTAGGCGGCTCAGAGCGAGACGTACTGCTAGCAACTCGAGGCAATTGATGTGCCACTGCAGTTGGGGGCCCGTCCACACCCCTGACACTGCATGCCCGTTGTACGTGGCACCCCAGCCGGTGGCAGAGGCATCTGTGAAAACCACAGCATGCCTGGACACCTGTTCCAAGGGGACTCCTGCCCGGAGGAACGAGGGGTCTGACCACGGACTGAAGGTCTGGCGGCATTCCGGTGTGATTGCCACCCGGTGAGTGCCGTGATGCCACGCCCATCTCGGGACTCGGCCCTGAAGCCAGTGCTGAAGCGGTCTCATATGGAGCAGGCCGAGCGGAGTTACCGCTGCTGCCACTGCCATATGCCCCAGGAGCCTCTGAAAGAATTTCAGTGGGACCGCCGTCCTGCCCTTGAACGTGTTCAAGCAGTTCAGCACCGACTGAGCGCGTTGCTCTGTGAGGCGCGCTGTCTGTGCGACCGAATCCAACTCCATACCGAGATAAGAGATCCTCTGCACGGGGGCGAGTTTGCTCTTCTCCCAGTTGACCTGAAGGCCCAGCTGGCTGAGGTGCCTGAGCACGAGGTCCCTGTGTTCGCATAACTGATCTCGAGAGTGTGCTAGTATGAGCCAGTCGTCGAGATAGTTGAGAATGCGAACGCCCTGTTCTCTAATGGGAACAAGGGCCCCCTCCGTGACTTTCGTGAAGACACGGGGAGACAGGGCCAGCCCGAAGGGTAGGACCTTGTACTGATATGCTCGACCCTCGAACGCAAAGCGCAGAAACGGCCTGTGTCGAGGAAGAATCGAGACATGAAAGTACGCGTCCTTCAGGTCGATCGCTGCAAACCAATCTTGGGGACGGATGCATTCGAAAATGCGTTTCTGCGTGAGCATTTTGAACGGTAGCCTGTGAAGGCTCCGATTCAAAACTCGCAGGTCCAAGATCGGTCGTAACCCACCACCTTTCTTGGGTACAATGAAGTAGGGACTGTAGTGCCCTGACCTCATATCGGCTGGAGGGACCGGCTCTATCGCGTCCTTCGCCAGTAGGACTGCCATCTCCGCGCGCAAGACATGGGCATCGGCTGCTCTCACTGTAGTGGAGTGGATGGCCCGAAACTTGGGGGGACGCCGGGCGAACTGAATCGCATAGCCGAGCCTGATGGTCCGAATGAGCCAGCGAGACGGACTGGGGAGCGCTAGCCAGGCTCGCAGAGACCGTACAAGCGGGACCAAGGGGACCGTAGGCGTACCCGGAGTGGAGCAGCGAGGTGGAACACAGGGGCTCGGCTCGGGAGGCTCTCTCTGGGAGGCGGCCCGTAGCGGAGTCTGAGTGTGCTGCGCAACACTTACCTGATTCCACGAGGCGGGAGGTGCAGGAGACGGCTTGGTTGTGTTCTCGAACTGCACACTGCTGCCTGCTGGCGATAGAAGAGGCAGATGAGAGTGGTGAGGATTCTCTCCCCCCACTACTCTCCGGGCCCTCTTCGGACCCAGAGACAGAAGAAACTGCTCTTTTATTGAAAATTTGGGTACCGCTGGTTTTGAGGCCAGCGGCGGAACAAAAAGAAAAGGAAAACAAAGATTTTCCACCCGGCCCTCTTCCGGGGGATGGAGCGATGCAGTCATCGTCTCCTGGAGAGCAGTCCCTGCCCTGGGCGGGGCGGACCGCCTGCGACTGGCTCCACGGCGCCGTTTGGATGGAGGCTGCTGCTGCGGCGCGGGAGCAGGGGCAGACGCAGGAGGCCGCCCTCGGCGACGAGCAGACTGAGGAGTCGCAGACGGAGGGGTGGGAGCAGCAGCTGGCCGCCGCGGCAGGATGTGACGGATGGCCTCAGTCTGCTTTTGTACAGCCGAGAACTGCTGGGCGAAGTTCTCGACCGCATCGCCGAAGAGGCCGGTCTGGGACACGGGGGCGTTAAGGAACCGGAGCTTGTCGGTCTCCCGCATGTCCGCCAGACACAGCCAGAGATGGCGTTCCTGGACCACCATGGTGGACATCACACGACCCACCGACCGCGCGGTCACCTTCGTCGCACGAAGCGCGAGGTCCGTCGCGATACGAAGTTCCTGAAGAACTTGGGGATCATGACCACCCTCGTGCAGGTTCTTCAGTGCCTTGGCCTGATGAACCTGCAGCAACGCCATGGCGTGCACGGCAGAGGCAGCTTCCCCACAGGCCTTGTAAGCCTTGCCGGTTAGATCCGACGAGTACTTACAGGCCCGTGAAGGGAGACACGGTTCTCCACGCCAAGTGGAGTTAGGGCACAGTTGCATAGCAACGGCCCGTTCCACTGGCGGGATACGCGTGAATCCCTTAGCTGCCCCGCCATCAAGGGTGGTGAGGGAGGAGGAGCCACCGGAACGGTTTCTGG
This sequence comes from Scardinius erythrophthalmus, assembly GCF_964197995.2. Taxonomy (NCBI): domain Eukaryota; kingdom Metazoa; phylum Chordata; class Actinopteri; order Cypriniformes; family Leuciscidae; genus Scardinius; species Scardinius erythrophthalmus. Next base: position 15,464,526 of record NC_138221.1, read on the forward strand.
CAGTGAAAGGTGCCGTCCACGTCCCCGTAAGCTCCTCATGCACTTCCGGGAAGAAATGCACTGGGGTGGGTTGCTGAGAACCAGCGCGCGCCACCCCGAGATACCAATTATCCAACCTCGAGGGTTCGGGACACGGTGGAGGGTTCCACACGAGCCCGACCCCGTTGGCGGCCCGGGAAAGCATGGCCATCATCTCCGGGTCCGTCTCAGGCACCGTTGACACACCCGAAGGAGGTAACGGCGCTGAGTTGTCATCCGCAGAGATGTCTGACCCACCCTCCGATGCCGCGATCGACATCTGGTCTTCGCAGGGAGCCCCAAAGGAGACAACCGGTACACACCGCGAGGATGGTCCAGCTCTCTCCAATGGGGACTCAACTGGCTGCGGAGCATGAGAGGGGTGAGGGCGCCTAGGGGGTTGGTTCCCCGAAGGAAACGCGCTCACCGTAATCCTGAGGAGGATTGGATCGAGGCAGAGGCACGGGGACTCCGCCCCTTTGCAGGAACGTGAGTCTCGACCGCAGCTCCGCGATGGTCATCTTCCCACAATGGGTACATGACTCATCCACAAGCGCTGCCTCAGCGTGTTTAATGCCCAGACACACAAGGAAGCGTTCGTGACCATCCCGTGAGCCCAGGTAACGACCGCATCCAGAAACACACAGATAGAAAGTCATCTTTAAAAAGACGCTCTCTATCTGTGTAAGCTCTTTTAGGGACTGCTCTCACTGGTGCTGAAACACGCAGGGGAACAGTCACTGCGAACACAGACAGGAATGTGCACCTGTCTGTGCGCTGTCTCTCTCTCTCTCGCTGGCAGGTCTTACCAGCTGTAAAAACAGCTTTTAAGCGCTCTGATGGTGCACCTTACCAGCTGTTATAACAGCTTTTTTGTTTGCTCAGTATGTAACAAAAACAAAAAAGACAGAGAAAAGAAGAGAGAAGAAAAGAAGACTGCTCGCGCTGCCGTGTTGTAACGCCCACACCGGGAAGGAGAGGTCCAATAAGGCTCGTCAAAGTCACACTCTGTACTGTAGAATGCATCGAAGTGCTTGGCTCCGAAGCAAAAAGCTGAAGTGCAATCACACCAACTGCTCGTTAAATACCCGCGCTGCGAGGCTGCACAGCTGATGCAAATGATTGCACGCCAATATGCATTGGCTTGTTTTAGTTTCACTCGAAGTAGATTGGCCTCTAGCGAGATTCCTATTCGTCGTTCACCACGATGTACGTCGTAGTGACTGAACGATAGGGAACAGATCAGTTTACCGCATAGGCTACTGATGTGAAAACTAAACAATACAGAAAGCAGCTCTCATACTAAAAATACTAAATAGGTCACAATGAAATTTTTTTTTTTTAGAAAATCGATTTTTGACTTTCGATTTGTGAATCGATTCAGAATCGTCCACGTCCGCATCGCGATGGATGTAATAATCGATTTTTTCCCCCACCCCTAAAAGCAAACACTGATCACCATAACGGTGTGATTTTCTCCTTTGGTGATTCTGCTTGTTAACATCAGGTGTCTTCAATAATTGCCAATTATCACTCAATTAAAAACTTAATTATATCTTAATTATAACTTTAACACTGCTTCACTGTTATTTTAACTCTCTTAGGGGTGTGTTTACACAACACTGTTTCTGACGTTACACTTTTTACGTTCATTTAACCCTCTGGGGACCACAAACGCGCCCGCACGTTTTGCTCGTTTTTTTTTTTAGCAATGAAAATAAACACTAAATGCTCTGTTAATTTTGATCTTTCATTTTCGTTTAATACATCAATCGATCCTGTTCAGTTTCTATTTTTTTCTGTATACTCACAATAAAAATAAAGTGTTTTGCTTTTTGACAAATAAAGAAAAATTAACATGATGCGATTTCTGCCTTCTCTCTGTCAGTAAACTCCCATTTGAAACGCGTTCGAAAATGATCTATAACTCCGAAAATTCAGTCAAACAGGCAAACAGACCCATGGGCATAAAGCTTGAGATCGCATCTTTTAAATGAAGTCATTTATATAAAAAACAAATATTCTCAGCTTCTGTAATCTGTATAAAAAGAGAGCGACTCCAGTCGAGCTCATTACGAGCTAATTCACAGTAATGTGACCACTCCCCGGAGAGCGCGTGCTATTCAAACGCAAATTCTGAGAACTATTTCAGAGCTGTGAAACGCCCACATCAGCTGTAAACAAAGCGCGAAAAAAAAAAGAGAGCGACTCCAGTCGAGCTCATTACGAGCTAATTCACAGTAATGTGACCACTCCCCGGAGAGCGCGTGCTATTCAAACGCAAATTCTGAGAACTATTTCAGAGCTGTGAAACACCCACATATCAGCTGTAAACAAAGCGCCTATGTAAACCGCAAAAAGATGAATCGCATTTCTATAATATGACTCGCCTTTCTGTGAGATGAATGAAGGGGACATATTTGTAAAGACTGTTTAGCCTAAATATGAATCGCGCGTCTGTGTGTGAAAGAATAAACTGCTTTGCTATAGCCTACTGAGATGAGTAAAAATCGACTGGAATATGTTGAAATAAAATGTATTTGTATAAGCAACGTATTAAACTGCAAAAAAAATACTATTTTTGTCAAAAATAAATTCATAGACTAAGATGTTAGATGTTCCAATGTTGGCTATATTCAAACTAATGAATACATATGATAAAATGTAGGCCTATAATCTTTTTTTTTTTTTTTTTTTTTTTTACAAAGAAAGAGTACACTTGAAATATTGTTGAAATTGTAATTATTGTTGTAATTGTAACATTTTTAATAAAATAGCAAAACATATTTACAAGAGAGATGTAAGCGAAATCTTAAATGGTCAATATAAGTCTTCTTCTAAATACATCTTTTGTCCTTGCATTGTGGCTCAGTCAGTGTCACACCTGAATGAATGGCTCATTATGCAGAGTCATTATGCAGTGGGTGGGTGGGACATTGTAATCTAAGGTGTAAACTACTCCTCCCCCTCGCATATTGGCTTTCCAAGCAAAACCTGTTTTACACCATTTAAATCAATGTATTTTTTTTTTTGTGAACGATAAAGCAAGACTATTTTCACATCATTTTGAAGCTAGAACTCAAAGGGACAACATCCATTAGTCAAAAGTCTTGTGGACACATATTTAATATGTGTTTTGTGGTCTTAATTCAGCAACTTTCATTTAAATTTTTTCCAATAACCACGCATAAACATTATTCTCTTAAAAATACAAACATCTACATACACGTTGCTCGCATATTATGATAGCCCTGTTTGTGCTATATAGAGTGAATTTACACCTTTGCCATTAACATGTTTATAAATAACTGAAAAAAGCACAAATGTCAAGGCATGTCAGAACATCTCAAGGACCCCAAAAACAGCTTTGTCCCCAGAGGGTTAAACGACAATGGTGTTTTGGGTGCCTGATAACGCAAATGTTTGAAAACGGTCTCCTCGTAAATAATCGAAATGTGAATCTCTGAAGATGATGAGGTCATGCACATGTGTATTATGTGTTCAGTCTATAGTGTTTCATCTCCATCTGATGGCCTGGCATCAGAATACAGGGTTTTTAGTCGTTTTCGCGGATCCGTGTGCAGTTGCTAGGGTCTTGATACATTGGGGGCTTAGCCCAGTACCCACCCCCCACCCACCCCCGCTTTTGTTAACTACTTCTTCTACTCATAGCATAGGCACATAATAATAAGCAATAATAATATAAATGGGGGGTCTGGGGGACCTCCCCCAGGAAACGTTGGGCATTAAACACTTCATTTCCTGCATTCAGGTGCATTTTTTTGTAGCATTTTAAAAATACCTGAAATAAGATAGGATGAAGCAAGATAGGATTCCTAAAGTTATTTAGTATTTGCTTCGGTAATACCAATTGGGGAAAATCCTATCTTAGACTCTTCCTGTAATACGGCCCCTGATATCTAGCTAGCTATCCATCTGAGGGGAATAATGTTAATTTACACATCGTGTTTCAATCACCAAATCAGATGTATAGGCTACTTCATCTACATTCTTCACGAGAAACGGATTATGGCTCACAAAATGGATTAGCTATAGGCGAAATAGTAAGGTCCCACGTACTTTATATATACAGTACATGTTCTGCATTGATACCACAGTGAGTACAGGGCTAGGTAAGTTAGACCAGGGTTTGCTAAAGAGCCTTCACTGACCTGAGCTTAATGATGAGGGAACGGCGCCAGTAGATAACTCTTCTTGCCTCTCATCCGCCTCGTATCGTTCATGACTCCTTATTTTACTTTTTAAAAAGTGTCTAATGTCCATAATAGCTACCACCAGAAGCCACAAACAACAATGACAGTCAAGCCCTAAAGCTGTAAGTTAACCGATGGCTCTTTCAGGCTCTCTCCTCTGGTGCGCACTCTAAATACAAGCATGCTGTAACCATAGTAACTTTGATCTGCTTGAACACATTTTAATCGTCTTTAATACATGATTGATTCTGAAGGATAGATTAAAAGACCCGGTCAGTTTTTTTAAATAAATACAAAATTATTAAAAAATAATAATAATTATCAATAAATTCAATTTTTTGAGATCCGGGGCTATAAAAAAAACAGCCCCGGATGCCCATGTCTAACGACGCGCCTGTCCGTGTGAATGGGGATCGTTTTGACAACGGTGTCGTCTGTACGCCAAAAACTCAAAGGAAAGACTTCCCTGTTTTAAGCATAACTGGGTTGTAACAACCAGACAAGAGAAAAGGTGATCAGGTGGTGTTGGTTATGTTTCGACATAATCATCATTTGACCTGAATGACTGAACTAATTTATAGTCTAATCTCTGAGTTCCCTTTCAGTCGAGAACGTCAGACGTACGACGTCGACTGAATGGGATCACACTAGGGAGCCTGTCTTCTTCAAGTACTATTGAATGACCCATTGCAAATTGGCATGCGTGATTCACATCACACACTCCACCACCGCGGTGCGGGTATAAATACAAAAGTGGATGCACGACCGAGTCCCGAGGTGGCCGTGGTGTGGTGAACACCCTGGCCTGTCGCCAAACCCTCAGCCCTTAAATAGACCTTTTGTTTCCCAGGGCCAATGGCTCCTGGAACAAGTGTCCACTAATGTCGACTGAGGGACCACGTATAAAGGGCATGCAGTAATAGAGGTCTGGGTCTGGGTCCAGAGTTGAGGACCCCTGCTATAGGCGCTTACTCGCACACGCTTAGAGCTTGTGTTAATTGCACGTAGAAAAGGAAGTTAAGGAACGACCTCGATCCATCAGGAAACGCCACATGGGTCGCTGCATTAGGTAGGCTATAGCGTTGCAGTCAGACTAAATTCAGTTATATTTAGACTTTATATTTAGACTATAGACTTTATTCACGAGTTCACACATTAATTGCGGGTGCAAAAGTGATGTTGATTCAATGCAGTTAACTTTGACACATTAACATTGATTGAATATTGTTTCGATGGTTGCTTAGTATCTGGGACCCTCATCAAACACAGCTAATCAATGTCTCCAGGATTACTAGAAAGCTACAGACAGGAGAGTTTATCAGGGTTGGAGATAAACTCTGCAGCATAGTGGCCCTCCAGGACAGAGTTTGCCCATCCCTGGCTAAAACCTTTGCTTGATGAAAAGTTGAAAAGAGATGAAAAGTTGTGAATGCATGTGATAGTGATATGCGATAGTTTGGCCACACCCACTACACGCTCCTGCCAGTCGGATGGATAACAGCTCCAAACCCTAAAAGCTCCACATTTCACAAATCCAGAACATCACATATGCTTTTATTTTTGGCCTTATGGACAATTAAAGACATTCACATGATTGTGTATGAGACACGCTCCCGCCGTCCAGCTGGCAGTGCTGCAGTAAGTGAATTCTGTTTGAAAAAACAATGAGACAGACACAGTTGTGCTGTTATCAATAACGAGTCGCTCTTGTAATCGCTTTATTACAATAAGTCAAAGATTATTTATACATATTATATTTTGTATAATTAAATCACAATATCTTGTGTCACCTTACATGTGACTCAGTCAAACAGAACACCAATAAACATGTGTTGCATCACTTTTGTAAGTCTTTCTCCTCATACTCAAGTAGTATTTTCCTCAGATAACTCAATACTTTTTCCCATAAATCACACATCACAATGTAGGCTATTACAGTCTCTGTTGTCTGTGCAAATGTATCCCACTAAATACTGTATAACTGAATAGTTGAGCGAACCATTAGTTACACAATATAACCATTTAACTGAATTACTATATACAGTACAGCGGATATACTTAATCAAAAGATCATTAAAACATATTATAAAAACCAAATGTCAACAGTAGCCTATGGCTACGTTTACACGTGGATGGCTATTTTCATAAACGGACATTTCTCCCCTCTTCGTTTTCAAAAATAACATCGTGCACACGAACCTGTGTATATGCTGTCAAGAGCATGCCAAACCTGTAGGTGGCACTGTACCGAGAAGCTCAAGCCCACCTTAGCCAATCAGAATCCCGAAAATAGTCACATTCTGTGACGTCGCTGCCTAAAACTCCGTTTTTCTCTGTTTACATGCAAACGTGCAAACGAAGATTTTCAAAATCTCCACTCTGGCCGGAGTTTTTAGAAAGAATCGGTTTCATTGGCGAATCCTCCGTTTGCGTGTAAACAAAGGGTGCAAACGAAGGGAAATGTCTCCGTTTTTCAAAATAACCATGTACGTGTAAACGGGGCCTATAATATAGTATGCAAAGATTATATATGTATAATATTCAACAATTACACATGTACGTATCTATATATACATATACTTCAATCTTGATACCCATGGCGATTGCTCAAAACATCGCTCTTTATGCTAAAACACAATTATAAAGCTATAAACATCACATTACTTTGAGTATTCAGTGTGCTGGAGCCTCTAACCTTGCAGATTTTATTATATTAATACCAAGCCTGATGTGGCACGTCCGCAAATGAAACGTCATTTTCATAAACACAACACCGTCTCTATTAAACATCTTAACTCTACTCAGGAAATGTATATCACCCTCCTAAAACAGTGTACACACGCTATCAACATATCGTTTCATGTTTTATGTCCATGGTGATTGATTTCACCTGTTCACATGTTTGGCTAATCAATGAGACAGACACAGTTGTTCTTATATCAATAACGAGTCGCTCTTGTAATGGCGGCTTCTTCTCCGCGACTCATAGTTACACACATAGTCACCGATCAGCACATTGTCTCCCCCTACTGTCCACTGAGGGTATTACACATCACAAGTCAAGCATAATAACAGTAATTGAAACAATATCATAAACACAATAAAATAAATAAAATACATGAAGAAAAAATATATAATTATTCCTGTGACTATACATACAGGGTGTCACATGTATATGTGCTCTGCATTAAAGCTAATTTTTTTTTTCTTTTTTTTTCACTTATACAGTTTATTTTATTAAAACACTTTTGGATGTCATACTGTAGAAACATTACTATAATCAATTATATGAAATTAATAACACACATGACAGTCTAGAAGAGATCAGCTGATCAGAGCACTACATGATGATTATATCATTATCGTCATCATCAAGAATATGACATCATCTGATCACATTTTCTCTTACTGTTCTTGCCATAACACACAGTTCCAGCAGCCAGAGAAAAACTAACATTAAAACATCAAGAGTCAAACTGACCAACTAAAGCAAACACTGATCACCATAATGATGAAACAAACCAAACTATTATTATTAATAAATCATCATCTAAACCTCTGTTAATCTCAATAAGAACTTTTCCACACATATGACAGAAATAAAGTAAAAAATTTTAGTAATAAGTGAAGCTGGTAATGATGTTTGAGGAGTTGTTTAATGAAGTTGGAGCCTGACATCTAATGTTTAGGCCGGCTACACACTGGCTACACAGCGTGGCGTTTCTGTTGCGTGAGCTTGTGGCGTTTTCTATGTCTTTGCACACCAGAAACGTGTCTGACGCGGCACTGCCTCTGCTAGGTGACGATACAGCAAAGACAACGTCGGCAGTTTTGAGGGCAAAATAGGCTACAGAATATTTCGTTCTGTATTGACAGGTGCAATATTTCAAAATCAATAATTATTTATATATTTTTTTTAAATTACATTTATATCTGCATTTATGTCAAAACCTAGAGATTTTTAAGCATCAAAATATCATTTATTAATATGTATTCATATCAAAATGACATATAAACATATTTTCCTATTCTATTTTGCCTGGAAACGCTTCCAACACACTTGCGTGTCGCGTGAAAAATAGGCGTTGGTTCATATTTCTAGCTTGCACGCTTTTTTTTCTGCACCTGAGACGTGTGTGTCACGCAGGCAGTGTGTAGCCGGCACATCAACCCAATTTTCATTTTCAACCAAAATTTGACATCTAAACGATGAAGTTCATGTCCAGTAACATTTCTATCTGGGGTGACCTCACATTGTGGCCATAATATGAGCACACAGTGAGTGCGCTGTGAGGTTACACTTGTGACTCACATTGTGATCATATGGAGAGATCACTGTGAGATTAACGTGTTGACTGGGATGTTAATGAAGATAAATCTGGCCTTTTATTTGTAAAAAAAAAAACACATTTTAATCTAAACTCTGTGTCACTATTTCTTCAGGGTGATCAGAGTTTTTTCTTTGTTTTCTGAGAAGAAGAAAATAAAACGATGAACAATCCTCTGTAAGTTTTTGCTATTGTAAATATTGCTGCAGATTGGCTCTAAACTCACCAGTATTTTATTCTAATATTGCAGGCATCTCTATTTCCTCTGGGTGCTTCGAGTCCTTCCTCCCTGCAAAATAAAAGCATTGACTGACCTCTCGTATGTGTTTTTATCATGATTGCAGATTGTTCCAGATCAGATGAGTGTGAATCATCAGATTGTGTGCGGCTCAAAACTCACCAGCTCTTCTTGCACAGATGATCTGAAGAAGAATCACAGTAGGAGCAGCAAACACTGCCATCTCAACAATAGTCACAATCACTGCAGGAAACATGAGAGGAAGAAGAGAAACTGTACATGACTGAAGTCAAGGGTATTCAACCATCAACAGTTATTGATGAAGCTTTTACAGACTGACTGATAGTTTAATGTTATAAAGATGTCAGTATAAATGAACGTGTCGTACCTCTGTATAATGATACAGCAGTCACACTGACTTCAGTTTCTCCTGGATCTGTGGATCACGTCTGTTAGTTCAGTTCAACACATAATGCCACATATACACAACATCATCATCACATAATACTCAAGCTTCATAACACAGAAATGATGAATATGTGCACGAGTCTGTCATCATTATCTTCTTACTTCAATCTCAAGGTGTCAGGAGGAGAAAGACTATCGCCATTGACCAAAAATAAATCTAACATCATATTTTCATATTGATCATGACATGCAGTTTGTGTTCAATCATCACAGCTTACAGTGGCAGTAGTTGAGAAGAGAGATGTTACTGTATCATGTATTCCTGGTTTATATGAGAGTGAAACACAGTGAGCTGCTTCCCATAAACCTTCAGCTTTCCCTCATGGGTCATACTACACTGAAAAAAATTATAGTTGAATTTACTAAAAAAAATTATGGTAAGTGGTTCCACACAATTGATTTACTAAAATGTAATAAGTTCAACTTAATGCATTTGTTTAAATGTAGCTAAAATCAATTGTGTGGAACCACTTACCATAAATTTTTTTAGTAAATTCAACTATCATTTTTTTCAGTGTAGGCTTTAATAGATTTATGCAATATTTCATGTTGATTTTTCTTATGTATGAAGCCATCAATTATAATTATAAGGATTTTTATGCAGTTTATGACTTTGACCACTAATATTTTACAATTGCCAAACGTATGAAGCCATCAGAAAGAGTAGAGCCAGTGTGTGAAAGTTTTCTCAAATCTGTCTGAAAAGAGTGTTTTCTCACCTGAATACTTGACAGTGTATCTGACTGAGGCCTTGAGTTGATTTCTGTGAGTAAGCCGACATCTCCACTCTCTGTTGTTATCTTCATTCAGGAGTGTTGTAGTCAGAATGATGATGAAACAGCGATATTGATCTGATGATGATAATATCTGATATCTGGAGTCTGTCTTCAGATCAACACCAGCCTGATTCACCCACAACAGCTCAACTCCCTCAGAACTGACCAAATAATCACAGGGAGATCCAGCATATGAATACAACTGACAGGAGAGAGTCACAGAGCGGCCTGGACTGATCTCAGTCTGTGAGGATGAAGATGATGATGATGATGGAGACACTGAAACTGAACACAAGACACAAATCACAGACTCTTCAATCATCATCTTAGTTTAAAGGGAGAATCTGCCCTTTTTAAATTGACCAGATAATCATAAACTCACCATGAAGAACATTCAGATAAACATCAGCATCAGTTCCTGGTCGGTGTTGTTGTCCGTTCACATATTGTTGGCAGACGTATAATCCGGAATCTTCTTCTGTGACGTTCTTGATGTTCAGAGAGCAGTCAGACTCCAGACTCAGTCTCTCATGTCTCTCTGTGTCTTTCCTCTTTATCCCTAAAGTAATTAGTTCAACTCTCCCTGAATGTCTGAAGCTGTTAGCGTAGGCCCATGTAGTTTTAGATTTGCAGTCAGAAAGAGCATTATTACAGGGCAGACGCACATTTTCACCAGAACTGATGAACACATGATCATCATCCACTCCACTGACACCTGAAACACAGAATATCTCAGTGATCATTATGATATTAATAAATGAAAAAAACATAAACCACACCAGCATAACAAGCAGAAGAATCAAATAATAAGAAATAAGAAATACCCTGACTTTGAAACAAATGTAAATAATGTAATATCATCATAGCTTGAACTTTCGATTTCAGCTTTGTCATAAACATTACTGGACGGCACAGGATTAGTTGATCCTCCTCTTCAACCGTAGAACATACACTAATAACTGACCTTAAAAGCTCTTTATCTGTTCTGTGTTTCTCTCTTTCCTTCAAACTCACCCTACTGTGACTTATGCACAGCTAAATACAAAATAACAATTCAAAACCCACAAAGAATATTTGTGGAACAGTTCCCAAAGGAAGGAGCAAAACTCAGGGAAGGTTTGCTGGGATCAGTAGTTCACTCTCCATCCAGACACAGTCGTGATGATACTGTACTTCTGTTCTCTGACCACACAACATCACTTCACTGAGCTGAACACTCGTTGTGTGATTGATAGTGAGTTTATGATCAATCATGAGCTGAGTTTGGGAAGTAGTTAACAGTGAATTTGATCATGATTAGGGCCCTCTCAAGTAAAAGTCATGACAAAATAATGCGTTAACAAATAATTTAATACAATGATTAAACATGCTAAGATAATATTTGTAATCTTTTACACCACCAGTACAACAAAACAAACAAAACAAAAGCTAAAAGTTATTTGTAGTTCTTTTATTATTTATTGACATCATTAAACATAGACTCAGCAGTCAACATCAGGGGTGTGAAGTAACGAATTACAAATACTAATAAGTAGTTTTTTTTTTTCCAGAAATGGTACTTTTTTGAGTAGTTTAAAAATTGTGTAATTTTACTTTTACTTGAGTACATTTTAAGTGATGTATCAGTACTTTTACTCCGCTACTCTCCTTCTCAGGCATGTGATTGGCTAAGGACAAAAAAGCAGGAAAATATACTGAGACCCTCTCCGGACAGACAGAGGCAAGTAATGGAGCAGATACTGGTAGGGATTCGCGCAGCGGTTCCTCTTCGGTCAGACATAAGTAATGGAGCGGACACTAGTAAGGATTCGCACAGCAGTTCCTCTTCAGCCGGAGGTAAGTGTTGAGGCAGGCACTGGTAGGAAATCGACAACAAGGGAGGGGGTTACTCTTCTCACAGGACAGCATCAATAATTTGAGTGTCACCTCTTTTTGGGACGGGGGGAGGATAGGGCAGGGGATCATCCAACGCAATGCAATAGTCAGTCGTAGATGACAAACGGGGAGCTCTCTCGCTCTCTCCACGGGACACACCAGCTAGCTGGGGGTCACCCTCCTTCCACAAGCCGGCGGCAGTTGAAATACAGCGACGGACAGTGACTTCCCCACAGAACAGGGATGGCAGCATTCAATGGCGAAGGGCAGTTTCTCTATGTTCGCAGAACAACAGTGGTGAGTACAGGATTCAACAGTCAACAACTGGGTTTTCTTACCACAGGACAGTAATGGCAGAATGCAGCGGCGGATATCAGGATCTCTTTCTCTGTTCATAGAACAACAATAGTGCGTACAGAATCCAACAGTTACACTGAGTCTTCTTACCACAGGGCGGCAATGGCAACGCCAGGGATCCTCTTTGGTGTGGACAGTTCAATAAACAGATAATGCTTCCTCTTCAGGTCACGGAGTCTACAGCAATGCATAAATATTCAACAAATCCTCTTCAACTCAGACAGGATGGGGCTGCATTCCTGTACAGCATGCACTAAACACACAGCAGTTAGTAAATTTCAATTTGACCTTCGAGACCCACGAGTATGCCAACTGGGGAACGAGCAGACATAAAATTACAGTTTCCACGCCAGTGCACAATTCAGTCACCTCAAATGATCACACGTGTTCACTTCGCATTAAGCACTGCAACTCACATCAACTCACAGTGAATAAGGTCTCTTCTCGTGGTCCCAGCCGACTCTCTCCGCTCAACTGTCAAAACTGTACATCCAGGGCTGTGTAGGTAGTTGGCTATGGACACACAATTGACATTAAAAGGCTTCAAACCAGATCTCACTGAACGCCGGGGCGGCTTCACCGAGCTATGGCAGATAGCGGGCACTACAGGCATTAACTTCCTAATAGGACCGGCAGATAACACTCATCTGTTCGATGAGATAACACAGTTCAACCACACCGCTGATCTCCAGCTCTTTCTTCTTTACATGCAGTCTTTCCCGTCCTGCACGATCTGCCCTCTCGTCTTATCATACCTCAGTTTTAATCAAGTCCGCTTTGCTTGTCTGCACCTCTCCTCTTCAAACTGCCGCTTCTCTCTTCTCAAGCCGCCATGCACACAGGACACCAGACCGCCGCACAACAGATCATCTTTTCATAATGCCACTCTCCTCCGCTTCGGCCAAAGCCGAGCTCGCCAGCTGCCCGCTGCCTCCGTTCTGCCCTTCCGCTTTCCCGCACTGCCCGGAACGCTGCACGCCGAATGTTGAAATAGCCACTTCATAATTCACTGCAGCTGCCGCTCATCAACACGGGCAGCCATGACAGGCCAGGAACCGGCCTGGTGTCCCGCCGGAACTGTCTCCCCACGGGAACTCGTTCAGTTAATTATGGTTCCTAGTTGTCACTCCGTGACAATATCTTTTTACATTTTTTTTTTTAATCAAATCAAATCAAATCAAGTATATTTGTATAGCGCTTTTCACAATACAGATTGTATCAAAGCAGCTTCACAGTATTAAATTAAAATAAAATAATACAACAAAGTTTGTTTCTAGTGGAATTTATTGATTGATAGAATAAAATTAAATATCCCCAAAATATCCCCAACTGAGCAAGCCAAAGGCAACAGTGGCAAGGAACCGAAAAAACTCCATCAAATGACCTAATGGTGTCCTAAAACTCCATCAGGTGACCTAATGGAGAAAAAAAAAAAAACCTTGGGAGAACCCAGGCTCAGTCGGGGGCCAGTTCTCCTCTGGCGTTTATGAACTAGAGGCCGGATTGTAGTTTGAAACTGTGAGATTAACAATATTATATGAATGCCTGGCTGAAGAGATGCGTCTTTAATCTAGTTTTAAACTGGGAGAGCGAGTCTGAGCAACGAACAGTATCAGGAAGACTATTCCAGAGTTTCGGAGCCAAATGTGAAAATGCTCTCCCTCCTTTGGTTGATCTGGATATCCTAGGTATGACCAAAAGCCTCGAATTTATTGATCTTAAAGAGCGCGATGGATTATAGGGTGATAGAAGATCCGTTAAATAGACTGGAGCTAAGCCGTTTAGGGCTTTATAAGTCAGTAGCAATACCTTATAATTAATACGGAACTTTATAGGTAGCCAATGTAGTGATGATAAAATCGGTGTTATATGATCATATTTTCTTGATCTAGTAAGAACTCTAGCGGCTGCATTTTGGACTAACTGTAGCTTGTTTATTGAGGATGCAGGACAACCGGCTAATAAAGCATTACAGTCTCGAGGTCATGAATGCATGAACTAACTTTTCTGCATCAGAAACTGATAGCATATTACGTAGCTTAGCAATGTTTCTAAGGTAGAAAAAGGCTGTTTTTGTAACATACGAAATATGATTTTCAAAAGACAGGTTACAATCGAGTATAACACCCAGGGCCCGGTTTCCCGATAACGCTCACTCTTAGCCTGCTAAGAAGACTCGAAAGATATATCTTACCAAATTTGTTTATTTTCCTAAGTGTGTTCCCCGAACTATACCTTAGAAAGCTGCTTAAGATATACCTTCTTACGTGCGACGTGACCCGGCGCTGTCCGCGGCCATGGTGCTGAATTGTTTGAAATCGATGGTTCGAGGATCAATTATTCTCTCGTGCAGGGGCTGTTTATGTGAAAAAGCGGTCATCTTTATAAAAGAAGCACTTCAGAAATAGTTGAAATTGCAATTTATTATGATTATTGGATATTATAAAAAATAATCCAAACTATAAATAGCCTATCCTACATATTTTAAAATTGTAACATAGCCTATTGCTGCCACAATAACCTTTAAAAAATGTACATGCCGCCTTTTCTTTCCCATTTTTGTTCGCTGAGGTGGAGCTGCGATAAAATATTGTTCTTGTGTAAATACTTTCCAGCATTTCAGTAATAAAAGTTTACATCTTGCGTACGGTGCTCGGCAGTGATCAAAAAGGATTTAAACCGTGAATTTTGAATCTCTTGTAAACTCAGAGATGTGGATTCAGACGGCAATTAAATTACCACACGACCTGTTTGTCACAAAAACAGAAGGTACTAATTTGGCCAGGGATTTTTACGCGGATTGGGTGAGAAAAACACTGATATTATGGATTCGGATGGCACTAAAATCACCGACTTACCCCTGTAAATGTTTAAAATACCGGACGAGCCCATGAGAAACAATATTAGCGTCCGAGTAGGACTTAACTGACAATAGCCTATGCTTTCACTGGCCTTTAAAAGAGCGTTTTAATTCAATTCATAATATTGTATAATAATATAATTAAAAATCTAACAACAATCAGTGTAATGACAATTTTATTCTTTGCATGAAAACACTTGAATTAGCCTAATTTAATACTGTCTGGGTGTATTAAAACTTCAGAATTATATTCATTTAGACCTGCAACAACGCTAAGAGAGAGCTACGAATGGTCCAGACCAACCTTACGAAAGTGTGACTTACAGAAGATATACTTAGCGTACGAACGTTTCGGGAACCGTCCCATAAGGTTAAGAGAGAGGTTAAGGAATAGGTTAAGAACTACTTAGAGATAAGAACGCTTTGGGAAACCGGGCCCAGGTCTTTTACTGTAGAGGATAAAGTAACAGGACATCCTACGATGTCAAAGTTGTATTGTGAGAGGTTCTGTGGGCGGTTTTTTGAACCGATAAGTATTACCTCTGTCTTGTCTGGATTTAATAAAAGAAAATTACGCGTCATCCAATCTTTTATATCTTTAACACACTCTGTCAATTTGGATAATTTAGCGTTTTCATCCGGCCGTGATGAAATATATATTTGAGTGTCATCAGCATAACAATGGAAACTAATTCCATGTTTCCTTATAATATTTCCAAGTGGCATCATATATATTGAGAATAATAGAGGGCCTAACACAGATCCCTGCGGCACTCCATAGTTTACTGGAATTATGATCGATTTTTCTCCATTTAAATAGACAAAATGGTAGCGGTCAGATAAGATGATGATCTAAACCAGCTTAATGCTTGTCCTTGAACACCAGTATAATTTTGTAGTCGATCTGAGAGTATTGTATGATCTATAGTATCGAACGCAGCACTTAGATCGAGTAAAACTAGTATTGAGATACAGCCTTGGTCAGAAGCTAAGAGTAAATCATTTGTGATTTTAACGAGCGCAGTTTCAGTGCTATGATGTGGCCTGAATCCTGACTGAAACTTTTCATAGATATCATTTTCTTGCAAGAAAGAGCCCAGTTGAGCGGACACAACTTTTTCTAGTATTTTAGACATAAAAAGTAGATTTGAAATGGGTCTATAATTTGCTAGATTATTATGATCTAATTGTGGTTTCTTAATGAGAGGTTTTATAACTGCCAGTTTAAATGTTCTTGGAACATGACCTAAAGATAAAGACGAGTTAATAATTTTGAGAAGAGGCTCTTCCACTACAGGTAACACTTCCTTCAGTAGTTTAGTTGGTATAGGATCTAATAAACATGTTGTTGTTTTAGATGAAGTGATAAGTTTAACTCTTTTTGTTCTATAGTTGTAAAGCACTGTAATTGTTCTTGCGGGGGGATAATTGAGGCTGAATTATAAGGTGCGATTGAGGATTGAACGTTTACAATTGTGGTTCTGATGTTTTCTATTTTCTCAGTGAAGAAGTTCATGAAATCATTACTACTAAACTGTAACGGGATATTTTGTTCGGGTGACGTCTGTTTATTTGTTAGTCTAGCCACGGTGTTAAATAAAAAGCTAGGATTGTTTTGATTATTTTCTATTAGTTTGCGGAGGTGCTCAGCCCTGGCCGCTTTTATAACGTGACATACTGTCTTTCCACGCGATTCTAAAGACCTCTAAATTAGTTTGTTTCCATTTACGCTCTAAATTACGGGTTTCTCTCTTTAGAACATGCGTAGTATTATTGTACCATGGTGCTTTAATTTTCTCTCTGACCTTTTTTAATTTAATGGGTGCAACAACATCCAATGTTCTAGAGAGAATGGTGCTCATAGTGCTAGTTAGTTCTTCTAGTTCATCTGTTTGTTTGGGTTCAGGCAGCAGCTGAGACAGATTAGATAAGCAATTTGAGAAATTATCTATGGTGGATGGAAGGATTGTTCTGCCTGTTCGATAACGCGGCGCCGCATGACATATTACAGCAGTACGTAATATGCAAGTTACCAAGTAATGGTCAGTGACATCATCACTTTGTGGAATGATATCTATATCGGTTGGATCAGTTCCATATGATATAATTAAATCGAGTGTGTGATTAAGACGATGAGTTGGTCCGGTGACGTTGTGCTTGACCCCAAAGGAATTTAATAAATCTATAAACGCAGCCCCTAACGCATCATTTGAATTATCTACGTGTATGTTAAAATCTCCAACAATTAATGCTTTATCTACATTGACCAATAGATCTGAGAGAAAATCTGCAAACTCTTTTAGGAAATCAGCGTAAGGCCCAGGCGGTCTATATACGGTAGCCAAGGCTAGAGATAATATGGATTTTTTTTTCTAACATCTAAGAGCGTAACATTTAGTACAGTTTTAAGTTTTTAAACCAAACTTAAACTGCTTAATGTGCAACATCCAACTTATTATGTCATGAGTATGACACATAACAACTTATTTGGTGGATGTGTAACAGTGGGAAGTGTCTTGTCCACTGCTCTCTCTTTATATAGCCTACACTACACTACACAGAAATAACATACAATTAAATTATGCTTATTTTAAATGTATTGTGCATGCTAGGTATACAAAAATATAGGCTTTTAATAATCTTTCAGTGCGCAAAACCATGATAATATGAAACGCTTTAGAGCAGAGCGCACAAAGCGCGTATGCGCATCGCGGGCGCAGAATGATGTGCTCAAAGCAACATGGAGTCACAGTGTTCAGCGCTGCACAAGTGCGCATTTAAAAGTTCACGGCACAAAGCGAAGAAATGTAGATCACACAAATCCTAGTGTATATCTGTCCAACAGTTTATTGATCATTTGTTTCTTCACAGTTTTAAATTCCAGTTATTGTGCGTTTTGATCAAGCGGCAACCTCCCCGTCTTTCTCTTGAAACCAACACGGAAGTGAGTTAAACTGCAATTCGTTGACTGGCCGCTTGAGGCTGATGTCAAAAGTGAGTCAAATCTTTATCTCCCCCATGTTAAAATACCAAATTTTACAGCAGAAAAAAAACGTGTTTACAGCCTGGTGTCTGTATGTTTTTTTTGGTCTACAGCTATTTTTGCCCTTCATGACAACTGTGAGGGGGGTGAATTTTTTTATAACTCATCCGTTTAGTTGATTAATATTTAAAGTTCTGCAAAATTAAGGGTGTGGCCACTTGAGTGACAGGTGGATTGCCGCTGATGTCAATGCTAGCCGTTTGTCTGCTGTTACTAGCCGTCACTTCACCTCAGCAAATGTTGCTGCTGAACTTGCCATCTCTGCCGTGTTTTGTGCTTTTTTTCGGGATTATTTCATACTATTGAATTAACACAGTCTCACCCCAAAACGTCACTTACTGACGGGTCTTGACCATACGGCAACATACGACGAAAAGGGTACCCCTAAAACGTCCATATGTGACGAATCGGGTTATGGGTAGGTTTAGGTATGCGTTAGGGTACCGCTAGGAAGCGCTGCTGGTGCGCTTATGTCTTCGTCTCATATGGACGTTTTAGGGGTACCCTTTTCGTCGTATGTTGCCGTATGGTCAAGACCCGTCAGTACGTGACGTTTTGGGGTGAGACCGGGTTGATTGAATACACACATTAAGTAACGTTAACTTCGCCCACGGCTTAGGATTGTTGTCGTCGAGTATCGTTCGAGAGAACAACCAGCGCTGTATTTCAGTTTTCCTCTGTGAACATGCACTAATGGATGTCTGACAATTTCGTTGCTTTTTGGAGTTTTCAGATTTAAAAACGTCAATATAGGCTCGTTCGTTCTGCTCTCACGGAACAGATAGATTATAATATGCTTATGTACCGTCAGATGAAATCATGCAGGCGTCTGCGCTTTCTCCGTCCATGCTATAAATGCACATCCATGAATGAGCGCGGATTTTCTAGCGCATTTACTTTAACTTAATAGGCAAATCTATAACCCATTTGAGAGGCGGTCAAAATCAGAATTTAAAATGGACTGAATAAGCTCTCTATTACGAACTTGACGAGCGATGCCGCGCTGACGGACCATAAAGAGTGACTGACGTGCACATAAATCACTGTCACACACACACTCTCAGAGTAATATTAAGTTACTGCATAATACATTTTCAACTAACGTTAGCAGAATAGTACAGAATCACAATACACAGTCTCACTTGTAGCCGTGTCTTTTAAATATTATAATATAATATTTCGAAGGGCAAAAACAGGAACTTTTAATTGGCTTTACATCATCAGCTAACTCGATCACGTCGAGCCATAGATATAAACAGTGTTTATAGATATATCATAGATATAAAACAGTTTTTATATCTATGACGTCTAGGTGATTTCGGCTCCTCAGCTCCACTCACGCCCCGCCTGTTTGCCTATTTTCTGTTATCCGGGAGTGACGCGAGGCCAAGATGGCGACGGCCGGCTCCGCCTACTTTAGGCTTCAAAAATGCTCTTCAGAAACCTACGGGTAACGTCACGGACACTACGTCCATATTTTTTTACAGTCTATGGTTTTGATGCCGATTCATAGTCATTGTGATGTGTGTGATCTAACAGGCACATGGTAGCGAGTCGTTTAAAAACAGCAACAAACTCCAACAAAATAAAGTCATTGTATGCATATCCACAGCCTTTTCTCTACAGATCAAGCATTATAATGTGGATATCATATTGGAGAGAGTTTTACCATGCATCTTGCTGTAACCGGAAGAGGCGCGTGCGCTGTTTGAATACTGAATGGAGAATGACAGCCGCAGAGGAGGGAAAACGAGTTTCCGTATACTTTATTGATGTAAATAGACTTCTGTCCCTCACATTAAGCTATGAAATAGGCTTTAGATTAATTTGTCACCCAAACTGACGTGAAAAAAACGCCCGGTGTGGCCCTGTTGCGCGGGGACGGCGATTGTGGTTCCGTCCCGGGTTACCATGGTGACGGCTGTGAGATTTTTTTTTTACAGATCTGCATGATTCACGTAGGTCACATTTTCAGGTCGGAAAATCCGGAATTCCGGATTAATCCGGAAAAATCACATCCCTGCCTTCTGTTTGTGGTCGTTACTCCCCAGTTAAAAAATTTTGGTTCCCAGAACGTTATTTTCAGGTTCCCAGAACAAACATTCTAACGTTCCCTGTTCGTCAGCTAGGAAAGTTTTCTTTACGTTAATAGAACGTTCCCTGTAGGTTAGGGGAACGTTCCCGGAAGGTTATAAAAAATAAATAAAAAATCTTTAATATTTATATAATTTCTATATTATAATTTATAATATAAGTATAACATAAATTATAAATCTAAATCAGGTTGTAAAGTGAGTTGAAAATAAAAGATTTGCAGACCATTTATTGACACATCAGATACATCTTTCACATAAAAAACACTTTCCTGATCACATCTTAAGCCTGCATTTGATCAAGCATACCCTAAAAACAGTTGTGAAATATTACTACAATAAAAATAACTTTTCATATACCGGTACATGTAAATATATAGTAATGTGTAACTTATTTATGTGATGCAAGCTGAATTTTCAGCATCATTACTTCAGTCTTCAGTGTCACATGATCCTTCAGAAATCATTATAATATGATGATTTGATTCTCAAAAAAAAAAGTATTATTATCAGTTGTACGGCTTCATATTTTTGTGGAAACTACGATACAGTTTTCAGTATTCTTTGAATAGAACTTTCAAAAGAGCATTTATTTGAAACATAGATTTTTTAAAACAATTTTAAAGTTTTTACTGTGACTTATCAAATTTTTATTTTCTGTATGAACATTTTTTCAAAACAATAAATCTTAAAAATATTGAAAATGTTTATAAAACAGAACAATGACCAATTATAACCACATTAGAAAACAGTAAAAGGATAGTTCACACAAAAATGTAAATTCTGTCATTAATTACCCTCATGTCGCTCCAAACCCATAAGACTTTTGTGGAGAACACAAATGAAGATATTTTTAACAGATGCCTTATGTGCGCATACAATTACGTCTTTATTCACAAATGATGCATCTCCGACGCATGTTGCGCCATGAGATGGCCGGCTGATGAACCCTGATGAATCGTGGTGTCCGTGAACACGTGTCAGAGATGTATATTTTGTGAATAAAGATGCAATGTTTTTTTTTTGCACACACAAAGCATTCACTTCGCTTCATAAAGTTGAGGTTAAACCACTGGAGTCATATTGATTATTGTTATAATGTCTTTACTACCTTGAAAGCTGTAGTTGCATAAACTGTGAAATGGAGGGACAGAAAGCTCTCAGATTTCATTAAAAAGATATACATTTGTGTTTCAAAGATGAACGAAAGTCTTACAGGTTTGCAACGACATGAAGGTGAGTGATGAAAATGTTTGGTAATGTTTGGCGCATTAGGTAAATCAGTTCCTCAGGGGCACCAGTAGATCTCTGTCTGATCTCTGATCTGCTCCTTCCACCGTCCCAATCCTGGATTATTGAGCCACGACAGAAGTTTCCACTTTGAATGCTTTAGCCTGGCTGTTTTTTCTCCAGCATCTAAAGTGAGAAAGAAAACAGTAACCAAAATGTAAATGTAAAAATCAATGGTTGTCCAAACTGTCTCGTGTGATTAAAGTTTTGAGCTTCAGAACTTCCGATAACATAGTGAGTTTTTAGGGAGCGAATGTTTCAGTGTTTTACTGTAAGGATTTTGTGATAAAGACGGCCCTTAACCACTGACTACTGAGCTAGAGACCTGA
The DNA here is from genome assembly GCF_964197995.2 of Scardinius erythrophthalmus. Lineage (NCBI taxonomy): Eukaryota > Metazoa > Chordata > Actinopteri > Cypriniformes > Leuciscidae > Scardinius > Scardinius erythrophthalmus. The sequence goes on from NC_138221.1 coordinate 15,486,415, forward strand.
GTGATATGCACCCAGAGTTATGCACCTTGATTAGCTTGTTCAGGTGTGCTGGACTAGGTTGGAGTAAACCTCTGCATGTAAGTGGACCTTGAGAGACAATGTTGAGATCTCCTGCATTATGTTCTGCACTTACAACACTGGTGTCCAGACCAAAGTTCTGCAGAGTTTCTGGTGGTCCTGGATCAGCTGCTCAGGTCTGCTTAATTGAGTTTGGAGCTAAACTCTGTGATCAGGACTAGATGGCAAACAATACTGTAAAGGGGAGAAGACAAACAATATTATTATGTTATAAATAATTTGTTCTGTGTTCATCTGTTTACCTGTACAAAGTATGCATCGTGAATAAGCGGTATATTGAATTTGATCTTTTAATAACACTGTTTTACTACATTAATACTAACTACAAACCTGATAAAAATGACTGGGCAGTGGAGGAAAGCCTTATTTTGCCCTCCAGGTGGGCGTAATGGTGCGACGTCACGTGATAACTATGAATTAACCATAAATTAGCTTATTTCCATTCATCCATTGACCAATTGTCAGCAAAATCTTTACAAAACTACAAAATCTCTCATATACACATAAGATGTGATTAAAAGCCCAAAATTACAGCTCAAGTCTATAGTTTCCCTAAATTAACATTACCTTTAAGTTAGTTAGCCTAACAGTTGAGATGCTAACGGACTTTTGCGAAGACACTAAACCATTTCTATAAAGTAAATATTCAACGGAAGCGAGTCATTTACATCAAATAAAGTCTCAGAAACATTTGTATGTACTATTTGTGTAATTTTATGGACTAAACTTACCTTAAAGTAGTTAAAACAACAGTGAGAGACGGAGTTTCGCTGATTATCAGTTGAGCTGCTGCATCGTTTCCATGGTAACGCCCTCCGCTCCAGTTCAAATGTGGCTCGAATGTTTGCATTTCATACATTTCATACAATCCGTCTTTATTTGGCAAGTGCACTTGCGCAAAAACATTTTTCATGTTCAACTTTTGTTTTTTTTGTGCGTGGATGCTGCTGATAAAACAGCTTCGCCGAGACTACAAAGAGACATGCATGTGTGTGTGTGTGTGTGTGTGTGTGTGTGTGTGTGTGTGTGTTTGTTTCTTTTGTAAAAGTTTCCCGGATATAACTTCCCTATTTAATGCACAATTTTCCTTACAAATTATATTATCAGCATTACAATGTGAGTAAATGTAGCCGAGCAAATGTAAGGGATGATGCCCCCCTTCCTGGAACAATGTGCATTTACGTTTAGATTGTAACATATTTAATAACATGGAATTACAGTGTAATTAATGTTAGGTAATCTGATAATATTAGTGATTCTCATTTATCAAAACAATAAAACTGGTACCGTTTTGGAGAGAAATTGGGTATTTCTTTAATCTCTCCATTTAACCCATCTCATGGTGTGTGATGCTGATCTATCATATGAGTTTCTAAAGGTTTTTGAATTCTTTGCACAGTTATGAATATTGATATGCTTTTCTTTTTTTCAAATAATATAATTTAAATGGTGATGAGTGTACTGATTTGATGTATTTGATGTAAAAAAGATGGATGATAGATGTAGCGACAATGCGTAGAAAACCAACCACAAAATAATCTTCTTCCAGAATATTAATTCAAATTCTCTGCTTCTCGATGAATGAGGGGGGAAGACTTGTTCAGAACGTCTCATGATCCTCATCCATCTTGTCATCGGGGCCAGGCGCCAACCAGTCGGGCTGTTTAAAACTGACCCCCAGCACTAACGAAATAACTGGTAGCTTTGTTGCCAAATTACTGATTGGTTAAGAGAAAGACAGAGACCAAGGTCTCACACAAGAGTCCTCACATTCCAGATTCAAATTACCCAACCATGAATCATTCACAGTCTCCAGAAAGTCTGCTAACCAAAGACTTTTATTGGTTAACTGAAGGAAGAACTGGTCAACTTTGATAGTTTGCAAGATGGATCGATACCACCAGATGTTACTGAACCCCCATAACATTCCTGAACCCCTCCTCCTTAAGACTTCTGAAAGAACAAACAGTGTTCTGTCTCTTCAAACCAGAGAACTGATTTTTACCAATAACTATACATAAAATCATTCAAGAACAATTTTCAATGGACTTATGATCAGACATCACGCAATTACAGAATTCTATGTTGTTTTACGTGTGTGGTTTCACCTGTGTGTGTTTTAATATGCTTTAATCCCATATAATTCATGTAATTGTTATAATTATTAGAGGTGTGAATGAAAGTGTGTTGTGTTTCATATCAGTATGATCGTATGCTTTTGATTCAAAAGATGGCTGGAATTATATCTGTGTAAAATATTTCATATTCTGATAATTAGAAACCATGCCTAAACTGTTGCATCTGGTCTTTAAATTAGAGAAACCCCCCAGGGAAGACGTGATTTATGACTTTGCAAACAAAGCAGCAGTCATGACATATTTGTAGGAGTAGCCTAACAAACCTTTTCTGTTTTAAAAAACCTTTTAAAACCAGCGCAGAGCATTGGGAAAAAGAAAAAGTTGGTTCGTTCAAAATGTTCTGATACAGAAGAGCTCTCAACGAGTGCAGAACAAAGACAGAGACGGCAGACGATGGTTTTAGTAACCATGTAACGTTAACAGACGAGCAGATCAACCCAAATTAAGATCAGATGGGTTAGATTCAATTCCAGTCATCTAGCTGCTTTCCGTATCTTATTTTCTTTCTTTCTTTTGTGTTATTCTTCTTTTCCGATTGAAAGTCTCGGTTTTAAGTTAAGTTTTGCTGCAAAGTTTCGTTCCACGATTCACGGCTGCAACGCACGCTTTCAACTTCAAAGACGCATCAACCATCAGCAACCGCCAGCCACCACGTGACTGGTTCTCGCCCCATCTATCCAGGCACGAGGAGACCATAACCAACGAACGAACCCCTTTGACGCTGACCAAAGGAATTCCCAAAAGGAACGCAAAAGCAAAGACGCAAGTACCTCCAGACTAAAACTGAACTGGTGTTTTGATAGATGTAATAACCTGTCTTAGAAACGATAGAAGGGTTAAATTAATGATTGATGGTTCGTTCAGGTCATGTCTTACAAGTGCATATAGGAATTCGGAATTTCCTTCCTCTTACCCTTAAACTCATTCTTCCCAAACTCAGTCTTCTTTTTTTTGAATTTCTTTCTTTATTTCTTTCTGTAACTTCTTTATGAATGTGTGTGTATGCGTGTGCGTGGGTTTGTGTTAGATATTTTAGATAATTAGCTTTGTGTGTTAGTATATAATCAATAAAGTATTGTTTGCATTTGAAAAGAGATTGCTTGTGTATGTGCTTATCAAATTTATTGTCTTAAACTTCGATCAAAAGTTACCTATGCTTTTACCCGTGATTATTTCTTAATTTATTGTTAGCTGGGGATTAATTCTTTCTTGGCCAGGAAGATATTATATTTCCTAGAGTTAATAATTGTTTATGCTTTCTGTTCATTGGATAAACTGATAAAATGATCATACTATTGATTCTGCTACAGTAAATTCTGAAGATAATTAAAATATTAATTATTGATCATAATCCGTTATGAAAAATAATTAATTATATTTATACGTGGGCGTATAAACGCTACATAGATATTCTTCAATCTTTCTGACAAAGAACAAAATATAATGTGAGTTACAGTAGGCCTATGTGCATTTTTTTAATTTATTTATTAATTGTAGTGCACATTGTTTATTATAAAGGGGTAGAATCCGCAGCTCAGTACTCACTACTCACTACTCATGAGTGCGTTTAAATAAGCTACTTTTTATCTCTTACTCAAGTAGTTTTTTGGACAAGTACTTTTTACTCTACTCACACTACATTTTTTGGAATGTAATGGTACTTTTACTTGAGTATGTTTTTTCAGTACTCATCACTGATTGTCACGATTAGCCGCACTCCCTGGGTGATTACAGACACCATTTCCCATCATTTTTCCATGCGTTTACCTGCCTGTTGTGACCTTGTCTGTTCCTGATCTCCTGCTAGTGGTGGGCAGATCGAGGCTTCGTGAAACAATGAAACAGTTGAAGCAAATGTGCCATATTGTTTCGAGGCTTCGAAACAATCCGACACCCGTCTCAACGGTGACACCTTGTGGTCACTTGCAGGTGTTGACCTGAAACAACCTTGACAACGAGCCATTAAAAAATGTATGTTTTTTAATTGTATTTTTCTAATATGTGAAGCTCGTAACCTGTAGGCTGCTCACAGTGCATAATGTTATTTTGGTCATGAAAAATTAATATTAATAAAAGAAATCAAGCCACAATGTCTCACTTTTTTATAGAAAATTTATTTTAAAATATTAATTTCTTTGTTGTGGAAGGACTTAGCCTGCTTCTTTTTTTTTTAACAGATAATTTCACCAGCCTTTGACAAACTCCTCTCACAAAAACCCACGAGGTCAAGATGCGTTGACTTCACTTTTATACAGATGTGCGATTGTGTGGTCTGTTCCCGACCCTGTCAATCAAATGCTGATTCGGCAGACCATGCCACCTGTCGAAACACTTGTGAAACACTCCGAAGCTTCATTTAGCCGTAGTCACGTGACATGGGTGTTTTGAATCACGCTTCGGATCAGTGTTTCGAAACATCTGCGCTTCGGGATCTCGAAAAGCTTCGGAACATCAGTTTCGCGTTAGCCATCCCGATCTCCTGCCTGGTTCCTGTATCCTGTTTGTTTGCTGCCTGCCCTGATATCCTGCCTGTTTACTGACCACAATTTTGCCTGATCTTCTCTGCTGTGTTTGCTGGAGTTTGACCCTTGTCTGGTGACTACTCTGTTTAATAAAGACAAGCTGCACTTGGATCTGAATGACTCCTATACTTCGTAACAGAAGACTTCGCCACACCAAGATCCAGCAGCGATGCCAACCATGGATACAGCAGTACAGATCATGCGTCTCCGTCAGGGGAATCGGCCGATTGAGAAGAGTTTATTGAACTGGCACATCTCACCTCAATGAACACAGAATGCCTTATGATCTTTTTTCGGGGAGGACTATCTGAACCGCTCAGTTCATTCATGCCCTTGCATGATCCTTACGCGAGTTTAGAGCACTATATTGACCTGGCCCTTTTGTTGAGCAGCTCATCCTTTACTGTGGGCGTGGTAGAGGAGGAGCTCCGTGAACCCACAGTATCCCCTCAGCCTGAGCTTCACGTTAGTCCTGCCGAAGCCAGAGACTGTTCACGTCACGTCTGCCGATCCAGAGTCTCCGGACAAGATGGCCGCCGCCGAGCCAGTGTCTCTGGACAAGATGGCCGCCGCCAAGCCAGTGTCTCCGGACAAGATGGTCTCCACCACGCTGTCTGTTCCTGTTCCTAAGCCGGTGTCTGTTCCTGTTCCTGAGCCAGTCACTGTTCCTGTTCCCGAGCCGGTATCTGTTCCTGTTCCTGGGCCGGTGCCTGTTCCTGAGCAGAATCCCATAGCTGCCCTCAAGAGAATTTTGGGGGTGGGGCAGTGTGTCCCTTGACAGGACCATGGAGGCCACGCTGCCATGGCCACCCAAACAGTCTGGTCCGCCCTGGCCCCCTGAGCTGTCTGGCCTGCCCTTGGTCCATCTCCCACCTGGACTTTTTGGGTGTGTGGGGGGGGGCTCTGTCACGATTAGCCACGCACTCCCTGGGTGATTAAGGACTCCATTTCACATCATGCTGGACTGATTACACCATACACCTGCACTGCACTGATTACACACACCTGCACCTCATGTTCAAACACTCATTTAAGCCACACTCACACAACACTCTGGGCGAAGTCTTGTTTTGCTGCTGTGAACATTTCCTAGTGTTTTTCCATGCGTTTACCTGCCTGTTGTAACCTTGTCTGTTCCTGATCTCCTGCCGGTTTCCTGTATCCTGTTTGTTTACTGCCTGCCCTGATATCCTGCCTGTTTATTGACCACAATTTTGCCTGATCTTCTTTGCTGTGTTTGCTGGTGTATGACCCTTGCCTGGTGACTACTGTTTAATACAGACAAGCTGCACTTGGATCTGAATGTCTCCTATGCTTCGTAACACTTATATACGTTTATTTTCCTTATCTTAATAAAATGTTTACTTGAATTTTGTACTCTTTTGTATCTTTTGGTCTGACGATTGGGCGTGGGAGTCATGTGGATCGTAATAGCTGCGTTCCGGTCCACTTTTAGACACGCACTTGCGAACTTCCGAAAACACTTCCCCTCGGGGGAATCCCTGCCACCATTTTGAAGTGCGTTCCACTTCGTGAAGTGGATGAGGAAAGTTTATATGGACAGACCCTCATTCCCTCGATTTTGACCAAGGGAGTGAGTCTACTTCATATGTACACCTCAGGCACCTATATGTCCCACAATGCAGTACGACTGTGACGTCACCACATATCTCGTCTAATCACCACCGCAACAAACAACTCTATGATGTATTAATTATATATTTTTTATTTAAAACAACCCAAACACACTTATATACATTTGGATGTTGCATTAAACAAATTCTTAAAGGGAAAAAAAAATGTAAAAAGTAAAACTCCACAGCTGATTCCAAGTGATCAAGGGCTTAGGACGTTCCAGTTCAGCCCACCGCAGTTTCCGCCAGTAGTGGACACTCATGCAACGTAAGCAATGACGTACATCCGAGTGAACGAGACGGAGGGAAGTTAGCGAGTGAAGGGCATGACAATTTTGGACTGGAACGCAGCCTAGGAAAAAATGTTGATGTCATTTTCACGCAGCTGACACGCAACAGAGACGCCACGCTCACGCCACGCAGCCAGTGTATCGCCAGCCTAGCACGCCGAGACCACCTATAGTGCGCCACTAATAAGTGTCTCACCAGAAACAAACCCTACATACTGTAGTTCCAGGAAGAAAAGTAGTTATGACTAAATATTTATGAATAATTAAAATCAGAAAACGGTTTAGATCAAATTCAATTTATTAGTGGTAGTTATTAGTCTATTTTCCATGTTTAATTAGAGTATAGATCTATTAAATGAATGGCAAAATAATCTTACACCATTCTAATTATTTGTCATGAATAGGTGCTCTCGGCGTGTTAGTTGTGGTGTTATACGGTAATTCTGGCATTTTAATCTAATATATGTTCACTGCTTTGGTAAACCGAATTGATAATTATAGTCATGTTTGCATGAGTTTTAAATTGGGAATTTTCCAGGAAGTTATGTACAGTAATTAACTGTATTGTTTTTTTTTAATTGTATATGCTTCAATTAACTTGTGAACGTGGCATATTTGATTGTAAATGTGCCTTGTGTGTGTCTTTGCAGGGATGTTTGGGCTTTATTTTGAGTCTATATGTTTAATGATGTAAATAAATAATAAAAGAACTACAAATAACCTTTATCTTTTTTTTTTGTACTGGTGGTGTAAAGGAATACAAAAATTCTCCTAGTGCATGTTCAATCATATTTTATTAAATTATTTGTTAATGCATTATTTTGTCATGCCTTTACTTGCCCAGTCAACACTTTAATCTCACAGTGATCTCACCATGTGGGCACAACGTCATCAATGTGAGTCACAGTGAGCTAAAAGTGTAACTCTAAAAGTGTAACTCACAGCGCACTCTCTGTGGCCACAATATGAGCTCATCCCAGATAGAAATGTTGTTGTTCTATCAATGTTGTTATGTTCTTGTAATGGTTTCTGTAGATCATTTAGGGTAACACTCTCTAAAACATTTTAAACATGTTTAGTCCTAACATTGCTAGAACATTATCCCTTAACATTCTTATAAAGTTTTAGGGGGAAGTTTCCCAGCAGACACAGGACTGAACCTCTTAAAAGAGGTTTAGATGTCGAAGATTGTTTGAACGTAATAGTTTGGTTTGGTCACCGTTATGGTGATCAGTGTTTGCTTTAGTTGGGCTCTTTGGCCTTGACAATTTGATGTTAGTTTTTCTCTGGCTGCTATAAATGTTTATTATAGCAAGAGAAAATGTGATCAAGTATGCTGGCTACTTGTTGATCATAATGTGATGGTCTGATTTCACCCAGGGACTAAATCTTATAGGCTGTCTTAAAGCCTCCTGTCCACTATCTAGCCGGGATCATTTAGATGCAGCCTTGGCACTTCACCAGGCGAGGTCGCTGTTACTGAAGCTTTGAGTAATGAACCCATTTTCAAAACAATTGTTCTAAGTGGTTCAGTGCTTCACCAAAGCTTAATTTGCCCATCACTACCACCAGAGTTTTAATCAGAAAATATGGAGTATTTATTATAAAAACAAAAACGGTGCACAATAAGATTTAAACGCATTTAACAAGACATACACAAACCTCGAGAATCAACGTGTGAATCTCAATAACGGTGACGTCCTTCATGCAGCAATGCATTCTGGGTGCATCATAAAAAACTAATCAGTGGCTCCCAGAAATAAAAAATGTTGGATGTCATCCTATAATAAACATTACTATAATCAATTATACGAAATTAATAACACATTTGAAAGTCTAGAAGAGATCATCTGATCAGAACACAACATCATGATTAGATTAGATTAGATTAGATTTCTTTATTTGTCATTGTACAATTTCACATACAACAAAATGTGTAGACTCTCCAACGTATAGAGGTAAGAGTAGTTGAATACATATTGCAATCAAGGCCGTATTGCTCATAAATAAATAAAGTGCTCGTAGTGCTTCACATAAGTTATCTTGTGTGTCAAGAATGTGTTGTTGTGATGGTTTGGGATGTATTTTCAGTTCATGGTTCATTATTGTGATAGCTTTGGGATAGAAGCTGTTCATGAGTCTCGTTGTGCGTGATTTGATAGACCTGTAGCTTTTTCCGGATGGCAGTCATTCAAATAAGTGATAAACTGCCCAACTAAAGCAAACACTGACTATTAAACCAAACTATTATTATTAATAAATCATCAACATCTAAAGCTGTTAATCTCAATAAGGACTTTTGTACACATATGACAGAAGTAAATCTGGTTTGTAATAAGTGAAGCTGGTAATGCTGTTTGTGGAGTTGTTTAATGAAGTTTCCAAAATTTGACGTCTGAGCGATGTTGGGAGTCAATGTCCAATAACATTTCTATCTGGGATGAGCTCATATTGTGATCATATTCTAACACAACAAGTATTCAGCCCAGTTCAGTTGTTGTGTGACTTTTCCAGAAGTCAGAGAACAGAGGTGCAGTCAGAGGTACTTCTTATTCCTTCTTAAAGAGGCAGTTTGTTAATGAAAGCATTAATTATCATACATGTACTAACATGTAGTTAAGGCTGCCGTTATTCATGCGTGAATCCATAATGACTCCATCGTAGTTCAGGATAACTCTTCAGTGGTTCATGATTAGTTCATGCTTTCAATTATCATTAGTTCATGTAGAATTAAGAATTAATCCAGGTATTAGTACATGATTATTCATATACCCTTATTGTAAAGTGTTACCGTTTTTTCCTCACTTAAAGCAAACAACACACTCTCCAGAATAAACTATTAGTCTTTATCAGAGAGCTGTTCAAATCACTGACACACTCTTAATATGAAGATAATTCTTCATCATCAGATGTTTGAGTGACACTATGTCCAGTATCAGGAATAATACAGTATGATCTGTGTGTATCAATACACAACTCTGAGATCACAACGTGAATGTGTGCAAGAATAAACTGAGCATGTTCAAATGAACTCTTTCCAGACTAATTCCACTAAATGTCTTTAGAGAAAATACAGATTTCTTTACCTGTGAGAAGTGAAGAGAGAATGATCAGTCCCAGCAGACACAGATCACACTTATCAGCCATTTTGTGTTTCTGTCAGTCTTTCTCTTCATTATATATAGTTACAGCTCTTCCTTTAAACATCATCAGCTCCTCCTCTGGTTGGTTACTTCCTCAGAGTAATTTTTATGTGTCTATTTTTTTTTTTTCTTTTACACTTTTTTTCCCCATCACATCACTAACACATTGTGTTGCTATGTGTGTGTGTGTGTGTGTGTGTGTGTGTGTACCATGAAGCTTTTATTAGGCTACTAAGTTTGTGCTTGTGAAACCACGAATTCACAACCTCCAGAGAAGTGTTGATGCGTCAAGATCACACTTCATCTATATATACACAGCAAAAATACACAGCTATATATAATTTAACAAAAAAATGTTAAATTAACTCTCCTGGGAATTTATCTTAGACCACACTCAAAAGTGATAACGCAAATGTTTGAAAACGGGTTTCAAAGTGCAAGTTTTTGAAAACGGTCTCCTCGTAAATAATCAAAATGTGAATTTCTGAAGTTGATGAGGTCATGCACATGCGTGTTCAGTCTATAGTGTTTCATCGCCATCTGATGGCCTTAGTAATTTTTTAAACAGATAAACAGAAAAATAATGTAAACATTCTCCTGACTCCTGTAAAGACAATAGAGTCATTATTCATATTAATTCAGTTCAGTGGTGATTTGCTTCAATGACTGTGTAAGGGTCATCAGTTATGATATGATTCGGCAACTCTTCCCCTCATTCTTCAGTACTGAAACAGGGCTGAATAAACGGGACTAAGTGAGCTCAAGTCGGTCTATTTCCCGCGCGTCTTAATATCTCTGTAGCAGGAAAACTCCAAAAACAGTGAGAGCGAGCACAACGCTGACTACGGAGCTGAGCACAGTGCTAAGTGTGATGTTCTCCGCTGTGATTATCAGTTGAGTCTCATTAGAGCGTCTTTCGTCGCCGTTTATTCTTAAAGTGGCGCACCTCTGAGTGTGTCTATGCCCGCGCAAGCCACATCTGTGTGTCTCACTCTCCTGCTGGAGCAAGCACAGTGCTTAAGGGTCTGCAACTGAAAAAGATGTCTCTCCCCTGTGGCTATCAGGGACAATTATTGAGCATATCACTCTCTAAAGAGCATCTTTAGCCAGTGGTTGTTTTACAGCCCCGCGCCAATGTGCGTGTCACTTGCCAGGGCTGTGCCCACGTAAGCCGCATTCATCAAGGATGAACACTCATGGCAAAGTGCAAGTCTCGCCTCGCTACACTCGCGTTCTGCAGCTCAGCAGCGACCCAGGCCCCGAAGCAAAGCCGTAAGCAGTGCCTCCGCCCGGCCAAACGCTACTTCTATGATCACCAGTCCCCGACCCAGCGTGGTGAGCTGCCGTCTGAACTAATTCAGCCCTTAGCCACCCGGGCCGAGGCTTGGAAAGATATCCCCGGTGTGTCAAAATGGCTTCTGGACATGATGACATGAGGTTACTCGCTCCAGTTCGCTCACAGAACACCCCGCTTCGCGGCTAAAGTCAATGCTTTAGTGAAGAGCAACGTGGCTCACGTCCTCCACACTGAAGTACTGAGCTTACTGGCAAAAATGCTGTCAGGCTACTATGGCCGTTACTTCCTCGTTCCCAAGAAGGATGGCGGCATCAGGTCCATCACAGACCTCAGACTTCTGAACTACGCCCTCATGAAATGGCTGTTCAAGATGCTAACTTTGAATCGAATCCTCACGCTAGTATGCCCAGGGGCTTGTTTTTTCTCAGTGGATCTGAAAGATGCATACTTTCATATCCAGATTGCTCCCCTTAACCATTCTTGAGGTTTGCATTCGAAGGGGTTGCATACCAGTATACAGTCCTACCATTGGACTGTCTCTGGCACCACACGTTTAAGAAGTGCATGGGTGTGGTGTTTTTCCCCTGAGACAGAAGGGAATGCACATCCTCAACTACCTCGATGACTGGCTCATTCTAGCCCAGTCAGAGGTGGAATTAAACTCTCTCAGATCTGTGCTCCTCAGCCATTTGGGATGCCTAGGACTCAGAATCAACTTAACCAAGAGCTCACTGATCTCCAGTCAGAGAACCTCTTCCTGGGTGCAGTAATAGACTCAGCCGAATGAAGATTTGGCTGACACCCGAGCGCGCTCAGACAATTCAACGGCTTTTGTCTTCATTCAGAGCAGGGGCCCGTTGCCCTCTCAGAACCTTCAAAGGATGCTAGGCCTCATGGCCTCGACATCGACAGTCCTTCTGCTGGCTCTGCTGCATTGCGCCCCCTGCAGTTCTGGCTGAAATCCCAACATTCAATAGTATTCCTGCTAGAAAAGTTGTTTGTCCATGATAAACCTGTGATATTACTTGCATACTAGTCATAATCTGAAGATATAGTACACATGCAAGACAAGGCTTTAGCGGTGACATGTTGATATTCAAGGTAAATTGCTACAGTCAGTCATGTTATGTGACATCAAATACACTTGCTGTATTACATTTTAACATTTATTCACAAAACATACCATGACTGTTCACAAACATCTCTATACCCGACAAACTAGGGTAAAAGCACAATAACACAAAGAATGAAATGGCAACTATTTGCTATGTGCATTCCCTGATGTAGACTCGCAACAAACTCTCAAATGACCGAAAACCTAGCAGTCTTGATGTACAAATTTGTTACATGTTACTAATTTAAACTAATAAAAGTATTGTCTACATAATGTAAGCTGAGATGGGAGAAGTGAAATCAGCAATTGATTTCTTTTTGTGTGTGATAAAAGTCATGAATTTAGAGAGCATGCTAAAATACCATGTAACAACTTTACAAAACAACAATATCAAATCTACCATACCAGGGTATTTCCTGGGTCAGAAATGGTCTTCGGTGGAGGCATAGGCGTAATTTGCGGGTGGGACGGGTGGGATATGTCCCCACCACTTTTTGCCAGGGTCCATTTTGTCCCCACCACTTTTTAAAATTTGTATGTAACAATACAAATACAACCCCAAATCAGAAAAAGTTGGGACACTGTACAAATTGTGAATAAAAACAGAATGCAATGATGTGTAAGTTTCAAATTTCAATATTTTATTCAGAATACAACATAGATGACATATCAAATGTTTAAACTGAGAAAATGTAACATTTTAAGGGAAAAAATAAGTTGATTTTAAATTTCATGGCATCAACACATCTCAAAAAAGTTGTGACAAGGCCATATTTACCACTGTGTGGCATCCCCTCTTCTTTTTATAACAGTCTGCAAATGTCTGGGGACTGAGGAGACAAGTTGCTCAAGTTTAGGAATAGGAATGTTGTCCCATTCTTGTCTAATACAGGCTTCTAGTTGCTCAACTGTCTTAGGTCTTCTTTGCCGCATCTTCCTCTTTATGATGCGCCAAATGTTTTCTATGGGTGAAAGATCTGGACTGCAGGCTGGCCATTTCAGTACCCGCATCCTTCTTCTACGCAGCCATGATATTGTAATTCATGCAACCCCATACCATCAGAGATGCAGGCTTCTGAACTGAGCGCTGATAACAACTTGGGTTGTCCTTGTCCTCTTTAGTCCGGATGACATGGTGTCCCAGTTTTCCAAAAAGAACTTCAAATTTTGATTCGTCTGACCACAGAACAGTTTTCCACTTTTCCACCAGAGAAAATGCCTGCGCTTCTGGATCCTGTTTAGATATGGCTTCTTTTTTGACCCATAGAGTTTTAGCCGGCAACGGCGAATGGCACGGTGGATTGTGTTCACCGACAATGTTTTCTGGAAGTATTCCTGAGCCCATGTTGTGATTTCCATTACAGTAGCATTCCTGTATGTGATGCAGTGCCGTCTAAGCACCCGAAGATCACAGGCATCCAGTATGGTTTTCCAGCCTTGACCCTTACGCACAGAGATTGTTCCAGATTCTCTGAATCTTTGGATGATATTATGCACTGTAGAGTGTAGATGATGATAACTTCAAACTCTTTGCAATTTTTCTCTGAGAAACTTCTTTCTGATATTGCTCCAATCATGTTGCCAATTGACCTAACAAGTTGCAAATTTGTCCTCCAGCTGTTCCTTATATGTGCATTTAACTTTTCCGGCCTCTTATTGCTACCTGTCCCAACTTTTTTGGAATGTGTAGCTCTCATGAAATCCAAAATGAGCCAATATTTGGCATGACATTTCAAAATGTCTCACTTTCAACATTTGATATGTTATCTATATTCTATTGTGAGTAAAATGTAAAATGTATTATTACATTATTGTATATTGTAAATTATTCCATTCCTTTTTTACTCACAATTTGTACAGTGTCCCAACTTTTTCTGAAACAATTACATATGTACGTATCTATATATACATATACTTCAATCTTGAAACCCATGGCGATTGCTCAAAACATCGCTCTTTATGCTATAAACACAATTATAAAGCTATAAACATGACATTACTTTGAGTATTCAGTGTGCTGGAGCCTCTAACGTTTCACATTTTATTATATTAATACCAGGCCTGACGCGGCACGTCCACGAATGAAACGTCATTTTCATAAACACAACACCGTCTCTATTAAACATCTTAACTCTACTCAGGAAATGTATATCACCCTCCTAAAACAGTGTACACACGCTATCAACATATCGTTTCATGTTTTATGTCCATGGTGATTGATTTCACCTGTTCACATGTTTGGCTAATCAATGAGACAGACACAGTTGTTCTGTTATCAATAACGAGTCGCTCTTGTAATGGCGGCTTCTTCTCCGCGACTCATAGTTACACACATAGTCTCCGATCAGCACACTGTCTCCCCCTACTGTCCACTGAGGGTATTACGCATCACAAGTCCAGCATAATAACAGTAATTGAAACAATATCATAAACACAATAAAATAAATAAAATACATGAAGAAAAAATATATAATTATTCCTGTGACTATACATACAGGGTGTCACATGCATATGTGCACTGCATTAAAGCTTTTTTTTTATTTTTTTTTTTATACAGTTTATTTTATTAAAACACTTTTGGATGTCATACTGTAGAAACATTACTATAATCAATTATATGAAATTAATAACACACATGACAGTCTAGAAGAGATCAGCTGATCAGAACACAACATGATGATTATATCGTTATCGTCATCATCAAGAAGATGACATCATCTGATCATATTCTCTCTTACTGTTCTTGCCATAACACACAGTTCCAGCAGCCAGAGAAAAACTAACATTAAAACATCAAGAGTCAAACTGACCAACTAAAGCAAACACTGATCACCATAATGATGACATCAAGCCAAACTATAATTTTCAATAAATCGTCTATTATTATTGATAAATCATCATCATCTAAACCTGTTAATTCTGTTAATCTCAATAAGAACTTTTCCACACATATGACAGAAATAAAGTAAATTTGATTTGTAATTGAAGCTAGTAATGATGTTTGAGGAGTTGTTTAATGAAGATGGAGCCTGACATCTAATGTTTAGGCCGGCTACACACTGGCTACACAGCGTGGCGTTTCTGTTGCGTGAGCGTTTTCTATGTCTTTGCACACCAGAAACGTGTCTGACGCGGCACTGCTGCTGCTAGGTGACGATACAGCAAAGACAACGTCGGCAGTTTTGACGGCAAAATAGGCTACAGAATATTTCGTTCTGTATTGACGTGCAATATTTGAAAATCATAATTATTTTTTTTATTTTTTTTTTAATTACATTTATATCTGAATTTATGTCAAAACCTAAAGACTTTCAAACATCAAAATATAATTTATTAATATGCATTTGTGTCAAAATGACATATAAACATCTTTTCCTATTCTATTTTGCCTGGAAACGCTTCCAACACACTTGCGTGTCGCGTGAAAAATAGGCGTCAGCTCCAATTCTTGCACGCGTTTTCTTCTGCACCTGAGACGTGTCTGTCACGCAGGCAGTGTGTAGCCGGCTTAACACATCAACCCAATTTTCATTTTCAACCAAAATCTGACGTCTAAACAATGAAGTTCATGTCCAATAACATTTCTATCTGGGGTGACTTCACATTGTGGCCATAATATGAGCACACAGTGAGTGCGCTGTGAGGTTACACTTGTGACTCACATTGTGATCATATGGAGAGATCACTGTGAGATCAACGTGTTGACTGGGATGTAAATGAAGATAAATCTGGCCTTTTATTTGCAAAAAAAACAACACATTTTAATCTAAACTCTGTGTCACTATTTCTTCAGGGTGATCAGAGTTTTTTCTTTGTTTTCTGAGAAGAAGAAAATAAAACGATGAACAATCCTCTGTAAGTTTTTGCTATTTGAAATATTGTTGCAGATTTGCTCAAAACTCACCAGTATTTTATTGTAATATTGCAGGTATCTCTATTTCCTCTGGGTGCTTCGAGTCCTTCCTCCCTGCAAAATAAAAGCATTGACTGACCTCTCGTATGTGTTTTTATCATGATTGCAGATTGTTCCAGATCAGATGAGTGTGAATCATCAGATTGTGTGCGGCTCAAAACTCACCAGCTCTTCTTGCACAGATGATCTGAAGAAGAATCACAGTAGGAGCAGCAAACACTGCGATCTCAACCATACTCACAATCACTGCAGGAAACATGAGAGGAAGAAGAGAAACTGTACATGACTGAAGTCAAGGGTATTCAACTATCAACAGTTATTGATGAAGCTTTTACAGACTGACTGATAGTTTATTGTTATAAAGCTGTCAGTATAAATGAACGTGTCGTACCTCTGTATAATGATACAGCAGTCACACTGACTTCAGTTTCTCCTGGATCTGTGGATCACGTCTGTTAGTTCAGTTCAACACATAATGCCACATATATACAACATCATCATCACATAATACTGGAGCTTCACATCACAGAAATGATGAATATTTCTGTCATCATTATCTTCTTACTTCAATCTCAAGGTGTCAGGAGAATGACTATTGCCACTGACCAAAAATAAATCTATTTGATGCTTTATTCATTCATAGATATTCATGTTATAACTTATAAGTGAGTTTCTAGCACACTAGAATTTCTAAGTTTGCAGAAACATTAAAATGTGGAATATCTATTTATTGACGGCATCTAAAACATACAACGTTTCCTGAATGAAAACATTAAAATGCACAAATATTGAGGAATCCTTCAAGGTTGATGTATGTGACAGTGATCATGTGATCATGAACCTTGTGTAGAAGCTGCTGCTGTAGTTCGGCTTGATGTCTTCTCAGAGTTTGAGCTTCTGACTGGAGTCAGTGTTGTTAAAGTGACTGGAACTGCAGAAGATGAATGTTCAGATGCATCAGGGCATTAACATCATATTTTCATATTGATCATGACATGACAAGTTTGTGTTCAATCATCACAGCTTACAGTGACAGTGGTTGAGAAGAGAGATGTTACTGTATCATTTATTCCTGGTTTATATGAGAGCGAAACACAGTGAGCTGCTTCCCATAAACCTTCAGATTTCCTGAATCAATGACATTATTAAGCTAAGCCTTATAATTCTTAAAACTGCATACAAATCCTTATAATTCCCAATACTGACCTCCTACATGGGTCATACTAGGCTTTAATAGATTTATGCAATATTGTCACGGAATGAATAATTGGAGCGATGACTCAAGTGCAGGAAAAATATGTTAATTAAGTAAATAAAACAAAAAATACAAACAAAACTCCCCTGTGGGGGAAAACGAGACAGGTCTCAGGTGGGAACAGGAACACAATGTAACATGGACAACGAACTAGCACAGGACTGCAAACACAGAGAGACTAAATAGTGTGACACTATTTACACATTTTATAATGTGACATACTGTCTTTCCACGCGATTCTAAAGACCGATTTCTAAGTAATTAGTTTGTTTCCAGACATTGTTGCACCAATTAGATTAAAAAAGGTTAGAGAGAAAACTAAAGCACCATGGTACAACGGTGCTACGCATGTTATCAAGAGAGAAACCCGTAATTTAGAGCGTAAATGGAAACAAACTAATTTAGAGGTCTTTAGACTCGCGTGGAAAGACAGTATGTCACATTATAAAAAGGCCCTAAAAGCAGCCAGGGCTGAGCACCTCCGTAAACTAATAGAAAACAACCAAAACAATCCTAGGTTTTTATTTAACACTGTGGCTAGACTAACAAATAAACAGATGTCACCTGAGCAAAATATTCCGTTACAGTGTAGTAGTAATGATTTTATGAATTTCGTCACTGAGAAAATAGAAAGCATCAGAAACACAATTGTAAATGTACATTCTTTAATGGTGTCTTATGATTCAGCCTCAATTATCGCCCCTCAAGAACAACTACAGCACTTTACAACTATAGGACAGGAAGAGCTAAATAAACTTATAATTACATCTAAACCAACAACATGTTTATTAGATCCAATACCCACTAAACTACTGAAAGAAGTGTTACCTGTAGTGGAAGAGCCTCTTCTCAATATTATTAACTCGTCTTTATCTTTAGGCCATGTTCCAAGAACATTCAAGTTGGCAGTTATAAAACCTCTTATTAAGAAAGCACAATTAAATCATAATAACCGAGCAAATTACAGACCCATTTCAAATCTTCCATTTATGTCTAAAATACTAGAAAAAGTTGTGTCCGCTCAATTGTGCTCTTTCTTGCAAGAAAATTATATATTATATTATTAAATTTCAGTCAGGATTCAGGCCACATCATAGATCAGAAACTGTGCTCGTTAAAATTACAAATGATTTACTTCTAGCTTCTGACCAAGGCTGCATCTCAATACTAGTTTTACTTGATCTTAGCACTGCGTTCAACAAGTAGATCACAAACAAGTAGATCATGGTGTTCATGGACAGGCATTAAGCTGGTTTAGATCGTACTTATCAGACCGCTACCATTTTGTCTGTTTAAATGGGGAAAAATCTGTGTTAGGCCCTCTGCTATTCTCAATATATATGCTGCCACTTGGTAATATTATAAGAAAACATGGAATTAATTTCCACTGTTATGCTGATGACACTCAATTATATATTTCATCACGACCAGATGAAAACACTAAATTATCTAAATTAACAGAGTATGTTAAAGAAATAAAATACTGGATGAGGTGTAATTTTCTGCAATTAAATTCAGATAAAACGGAGGTATTACTTATTGGTCCAAAAAACTGCCCACAAAACCTCTTATAATACAACTTTAATTTAGAAGGATGTCCTGTTACTTTATCCACTACAGTAAAAGACCTGGGTGTTATACTAGACCGCAACTTGTCTTTCAAAAATCATATTTCATATGTTACAAGAACAGCCTTTTTCCACCTTAGAAACATCGCTAAGCTACGTAACATGCTATCTGTTTCTGATGCAGAAAAGTTAGTTCATGCATTTATGACCTCGAGACTAGATTACTGTAATGCTTTATTAGCTGGTTGTCCTGCATCCTCAATAAACAAGCTACAGTTAGTCCAAAATGCAGCTGCTAGAGTTCTAACTAGGTCAAGAAAATATGATCATATAGCACCAATTTTACCATCTCTACACTGGTTACCTATTAAGTTCCGTATCAATTACAAAGTATTACTACTGACCTATAAAGCCCTAAATGGTTTAGTTCCTGGGTATTTAACAGAACTTCTATCGCCCTACAATCCATCGCGCTCATTAAGATCACTAAATTTGAGGCTTCTGGTCATTCCTAGGATATAAGTCCACTAAAGGAGGGAGGGCGTTTTCACATTTAGCTCCTAAACTCTGGAATTGCCTTCCTGATATTGTTCGAGGCTCAGACCAGGGTTCCCACACCTTGGTTGACTTCAAATTCAAGGACCTTTCAAGGACTTTCCAGGTCCAATACACTCAAATTCAAGGGCTTAATGCGGGGACACATTTGTTGTGTCCAACAACAAACGATGAGGTACCATCGTAGTTTCATGCGCACGTGAACTTCATGGCAAGTACATCATGCGGGAAACACTTAACATAACTCAGGGTTTTTACTGGCTCAAAATGAGGCGGAGGTGGTAAAATCCTATTAATGTATTTTAATAATAAGATAATAAAAATTGTATTTTTTGTAGATCATCACATAGCCTATTGTGTTTCCCACATGGTTTGAGCTAGGTACCTCTAGGGGGGTACGGGGGCATGCCCCCCCGTAAGAAAATTTTGTACATTTTAAAGATAAATTCATTAATCTGGTGCACTTTGAGTCACCCGGATCCACTGTTAAAAATAGATAATCCACCCGCAAACCGCCTATACTCTCTGATTTAGATATCTGCATCTGATCATCACATTACAATTATTCAGATTCTCACTGTTAAGCATGGTAGTATGGTAACATATCACACTGAAGTAGGCTGATTTAAAATGAACATTTATTTAAAATAAAAGTTCTTCTTTTGGCAAAATTACATAATTCCTTAATAGCCTAAACAGAGGCTTTACTCCCTTCAAACTTAAATTGTTTAATTTCATTGTTGTTTCAATCTTTCATTACATTACTGTTTGAATACACTACTTTTTTGTACCTTTTATGCATTTTTCCCCTAATTTTATTAAATGTATGCTCCATCTTTCATTTCAAATTCTTAAATTTGATCAATTTATTAAATTAAAATAATAAGACACTAGGCTGTTACCAATTCAATTAAATAATTTACATTGAAAAATAATAACTGTATTAAATTAGATTCTTTTAAATATTTTTGAATATACAAATAAGGAATGTTGAAAAGAATGATACTTTATGAAACTAAACCGCCAGTAGGAGGCGGCAGCCGACCGTCTTAATGAGCGAGTCATTGAGTCATTCATTCAAACGATTCGTTCTAAAGGCTGATTTATTCAGAATGAGGCAGTTTATGAATGGGTAATTGAATCTTTGACTCAACCGATTCTTTCAAAACGCTGAATCATTCAATAATGCAACAACTGTTGCATGCCATGCGCGATGGTTCTGCGGTGATCTTTGTTTGGAATTATTTTCGCTGCTGAAACAGAACAAAAAAATTTTTTTTGCGTCTAAAATGTAAGTGACTTTAACTATTTGTTTATTGAACTGTTATGAAATCAGTCTCGGTTTCAATCTTGATGGCATTCAGGCAAACAGCTCTCTGGTCGCGTGTAGCCTAGGCTATATATTGTTTCTTAACTATAATATGTTATAAATAACTGCGCGAGCCTCAACAGCGCTACATTATTACCGTCAGTACATTAGGTAGGACTATATTATTATCAACCATAGGCTATCAATCACCACTTACTTTAAATGAAATAAAACAGAATCATCCTCACGTTTTCGGTGATTCCCTAGTTATTTTTTATTGTCGAGAGACGAAGGCGGCCGCCTCATAATTCTCTATGCAGGAAAAACCCTGGTAACGTAACGCGTAAATGCGCTTAACTAGTGCAAATCAAGCAAGCTAGTATGCAAAGGCCATGAAGTCTTGGCAAAATAACACATTAGGGGACTGGAGTGAATATGGAATTATTTCCAGAAAACTTCTTGCACAAAATAAATTCAAGCACTTTCAAGCACCTGTCTCTATGTATGTTTATTTTCAAAAACTTTCCAGGGCCTTGAAAACATTTTTTCAGATTCACAAACTTTCAAGGATTTCAAGGACCCGTGGGAACCCTGTCAGACTCGCTGTCCCAGTTTTGAAACTAGATTAAAGACGCATCTCTTTAGCCAAGCATTCACATAATACTTACCTTCTATACTACAGTTAAATCGGATCGAATGCATTAATATTATGAACAGCAGCTATGCTAATTATTTCCCATCTGCTTTTCTGTTGTTTTCACAAATCTGTCAGAAAAGAGTGTTTTCTCACCTGAATACTTGACAGTGTATCTGACTGAGGTCTTGAGTTGATTTTTGTGAGTAAGCTGACATCTCCACTCTTTGTTGTCATCTTCATTCAGGAGTGTTGTAGTCAGAGTGATGATACAGTGATATTGATCTGATATCTGATATCTGGAATCTGTCTTCAGATCAACACCAGCCTGATTCACCCACAACAGCTCAATTCCCACAGAACGGACCCAATAATAACATGAGAATCCAGTATATGAATACAACTGACAGGAGAGAGTCAGAGAACGGCCTGGACTGATCTCAGTCTGTGAGGATGAGGATGAAGATGATGACACTGAAACTGAACAAAAGACACAAATCACAGACTCTTCAATCATCATCTGAGTTTAAAGGGAGAATCTGCCCTTTTTAAATTGACCACATAATCATAAACTTACCATGAAGAACATGCAGATAAACATGTGCATCAGTTCCTTGTTTCTCTCCGTTCACATATTGTTTGCAGGTGTAAAATCCATAATCTTCTTCTGTGACGTTCTTGATGTTCAGAGAGCAGTCAGACTCCAGACTCAGTCTCTCATGTCTCTCTGTGTCTTTATTCATTTTCCCTAAAATAATCAGTTCAATTATTACTGAATGTCTGAAGTTGTTGTAGATCCATGTAGCTGATTTGCAGTCAGAAAGAGCTTTATTGCAGGACAGACGCACATTTTCACCAGAAGTGATGAACACATGAGTCTCATTCACTCCACTGACACCTGAAACACAGAATATCTCAGTGATCATTATGATATTAATAAATGAAAACATAAACCATACCAGCATACAAAGCAGAAGATTAAAATCATACAGTCTTTTTCCGGTGTTTGATAGTTAATGCATTAATTAACATTATGGATGAACCAAATCAAATGCCTTTTTAAGAAGGAATAAGAAATACCCTGACTTTGAAACAAATGTAAATAATGTAATATCATCATAGCTTGAACTCTTGATTTCAGCTTTGTCATAAACATTACTGGACGGCACAGGATTAGTTGATCCTCCTCTTCAACCGTAGAACATACACTAATAACTGCCCTTAAAAGCTCTTTATCTGTTCTGTGTTTCTCTCTTTCCTTCAAACTCACCCTACTGTGACTTATGCACAGCTAAATACAAAATAACAATTCAAAACCCACAAAGAATATTTGTGGAACAGTTCCCAAAGGAAGGAGCAAAACTCAGGGAAGGTTTGCTGGGATCAGTAGTTCACTCTCCATCCAGACACAGTCGTGATGATACTGTACTTCTGTTCTCTGACCACACAACATCACTTCACTGAGCTGAACACTCATTGTGTGTTTGATAGTAAGTTTATGATCAATCTTGAGCTGAGTTTGGTAAGTAGTTAACAGTGAATTTGATCATGATTAGGGCCCTCTCAAGTAAAAGTCATGACAAAATAATGCATTAACAAATCATTTAATAAAATATGATTAAACATGCTAAGAGAATATTTGTATTCATTTACACCACCAGTACAACAAAACAAACAAACAAAAGATAAAGGTTATTTTTAGTTATTTTATTATTTATTAACATCATTAAACATAGACTCAGCAGTCAACATTTATTAGAGTAAAATGCCAGCATTACCGTAGCAACACAGCTAACACCAGGGCTCTCAAGTTTTGAAAACAGGCAAGAGTGACATTTCCCCCCACTCAGGTCGTGGGAATGGGGGTGTTTCATTAATAATATTATTATAATGGGCCTACCCTTTTCTCCTCCTTCTCTGGGCTAGCCTCTAACCTGGCCTTTTTAGGGGACTCTCCTCTCAGGGCGAATGAGAGGATGCTTAATTGCTTTTTACCTGATATCGATACAGAAAGCCGGGTTACCAGGTTTCTCAGGATGCCTTGAACACACAAGCATGATTTGGCATCAAATACAATCTGCAAAAAGGGAAGGAAGAGACCTGCATGTATTTTCCTCAACCTGGCCAATGCTTTTGGATCTGTCCCCCATTCGGTCATATGGGCAGCCTTCAACTTCTTTCATGTGCCTGAAACCATCACAAATCTGGTCAGAAACTATTTCAAAGATTTG
Organism: Scardinius erythrophthalmus; assembly: GCF_964197995.2. Taxonomy (NCBI): domain Eukaryota; kingdom Metazoa; phylum Chordata; class Actinopteri; order Cypriniformes; family Leuciscidae; genus Scardinius; species Scardinius erythrophthalmus. The sequence continues at coordinate 15,510,096 of NC_138221.1, forward strand.
CAATTCTGCATAACAACTGCAGAATACACAACATCATGGCAATCATTGGAAGTGGGTATCATGGCAGGGTGCACCATATCCCCTCTAGCCTTCACCATGGCAATGGAAATTATCATCAGGGCATCTAGATGGGTAGTCGGAGGGGAGCGTCGGCAGAATGGGCAGCGGCTACCTCCAATTCGCGCCTACATGGACGACATGACCACCTTGACCTCAACTATCGCCTGTTAGCAAAGCTTCACTCCAACATTACATGGGCAAGGATGAAGTTGAAACCCAGTAAATCCAGGAGCATAGCCATCATCAAAGGAAAGCTTACCGACCAGAGGTTCAACATCAATGAAACACCCATTCCATTGGTATCAGAGCAACCTGTCAAGAGCCTAGGATGGTGGTACAATGCAAGTCTCAAAGACGCAGAGCAGTGTGACCAATTGAGAGAAGAAACCATCAAAGGCCTTGTCAGTATTGACAAGACTTCACTTCCGGGAAAGTTGAAACTGTGGTGTCTGCAGTTTGGGTTGCTCCCCTGCCTAATGTGGCCTCTAACGGTGTACGAGTTTCCTATTTCCAAAGTTGAGAAGCTGGAGAGGACAGTCAGTGCATACGTCAAGAAGTGGCTGGGACTCCTGCGCTGCCTCAGTAACATCGGGTTGCCTATCTCTAGCCTCACCGAAGAATATAAGTGCACCAAAGTGAGGCTGAGTATGACCCTGGCAGAGTCTCAAGATTAGAGGTCGACCGATATGTTTTTTTTTCAGGCCGATGCCGATCTTTTGATATCCGGGTCGGCCGATGGCCGATTAATGCTGCCGATTTATTTTGGCCGATATTTGGCTGATTATGTGCTTGTTTTTAACCTCTATTTGAAAGATAAAATGTAACACAAATAATTACTTAAGATAGACAAGATTTCTCAACAAAATCATTTATTGAACAATGAACACTTGACCAATCTTCTGCACTTGTACAAAAGACTAAAAAGACCTTGAGGTTTGGTAATTGTACCTGAATTAATTGAAAATTAATTTGCTACATTTCAGATTATTATATTTGTTTTCCTTAAAATTTTAATTAACAGTAAGTTAAATACTTTGCAGTTTGAATGATGTCTTGTAGGCTATAAACAAAATGACAGAGTATGTTTTTATGTTTCCACTGTTCGATCGCATCCGCGCCTCACACACACACACACAAATATAAGTAAACACTTTGCGACTTTAAACACACGCGACTTTTCGATCGCGCCCGTGCCCCTCTCTCCCTCTCTCTCTCTCTCACACACACACACCATATTCCAGCCATAGACAGTAGATTCCAGCATTGCAATCTTTACATCGCAGCCTGCTTCAGAGCTAAGGCGGAGCTACAGATTAAGTGTCCCTAAAGATCCCGCGTATCTAACAGTAGTTCCGCATTACATGAATTAATTTTGCACGCAAGTTTTATTTATTTTTATACCATGTATTCTCCGTGTAAATTTATACACGAACCGTGACGCCCGTACCGTTTCTGTTCAATACGAATACATGTAACATTCCACCCCTAGTCTACAGTGAAATACAGTAACACATTACACTGTTTGGCCAGCATTTTAACTGTGTTTAATCCAGCTACTAGCTAACGGTATGCTAAAGTTAACTGCTGACTAGCGTCACGTTTCTAACGTCCGTTTTCAGAGCATCCAAGAGAAGCACAGGCATAACACTAGCACCGAAATGAAGCACAGAAATCCGCATTGATATTCGGTCCGGTAAATAACGGTCGTTAAGGCACCAGTGCCGTATTAGCCCGGTGCTGTCTGTAGCTACCCAACCCTAGCAACAACGACGCTAGCAAAGCAAAGCCAGTCCTTCACTAACCTAGTGCGCTGTTCACTTTTTTATTACTTATTACTTATTTCTCTGCATTGAGTGACAACCCTCTCAAATATAAGACACACAAAACAGAAAAAACAAAATTCTCAGATTCTCTGTCTGTAATTGCAAAATTATTGCTTACTTATTGTGACATGATAGCAACCCTTCTGCTGTGCTAATGCAACCTCAACTACGCTATCAATATCCAAAGTAGCCGAACGTCATGTCGCCTATTCATATTTTTTCTCGAAGTTGGCAGTAACATATCAAAAGGTTTTAATTAAATATAAAGGAACTTAGCTCCTTCCCTAGGCACTGGATGAGGTCTGCTCACTCTGCTGGAGAATGACTCTAGGCGCTGTAAGAACTGATTTTCCTGCTAAAACAAAACGCACCCTGCAATAACGCCATAAAATGCCCCCTGACAGCACATAGCAAAGACAGAGCACAGAACCTTGTCCTGCCCAAACGTATCTCCTTGTCCCTTTGTTTGACTTCAACTCATCCCCCCTCTCCCTCCTCTTCTCCCTCCTCAAGTCACTGAAAGTTCATTAAGAATGTCTATTTAACACATATGGTGTTTCTTGTGAATATGTTGTTTTTCCTTTACATGTTTGATGTCATTTTAAAGGGCACAGTGCGATTGGTAAAATGGTCTTAATTTCATTGCAGTCATTGGTTTAATGAGAAAGATTGAGAACTTAGGATAATCTTGTATCTCTCTGGCTGATATCTCTTTACGATATCTCAAGAAACCAGGTGCTACCCCCCTGGGGTACATGGATTGGCCCAACCAACTCTAAACAACATTTGTATAACCCCCTTCTGTTCTGGTCTGGTATTTAAGGCGAGGGAATAGAACACACTTTGGGAATCTTTTACCAGGATCTTTCCCCCACAGTAATGTTTCAGTATTTTCCTGTTGGAAGGTCCTGACACATTACTGTGTGTCTCTGTCAGGAAAACATTACTTACTTTTAGAGTCATCTTTGAGTAAATGATGTCATGTATTTTTGAATTGGCTTTTAATAATTTACTTCTGTAATTGGCATGATACATTTTTACCTGACAAATAAATGTTAACCTTGATTTATTCTGCATTCTTCTGAAATCATTATTTCCAGTAGATTAATGTGTAGTCTGGTGTTTCCGCAAAACCTTGTCCAGAATAGATCAAACTGAAGGCACTTTGAATGGACCATGGGCACATCTTAGGAGACCTTCTGATTTCTGACTATTCCCTGACTTAGCATGTTGTATGCTACAAATATTATATAAATTACACCTATGGGTCTGTAGTGTGCGACCGCATAGGGTAAAATATTTGTACTACACCCTCTGACTATTTCAGGACTGGCTGGTTTGTGATCGTGAGCGCGCAGTCGCGACGTGACGTCTCAAAGCGACACTAGGTCCGTAATGAACGAATAATTGAAAGTATGGGATAATCAGAATAATCAAAGATCTAAATTAATTCATAATCAATATTTATGAGTATTTTCTAATCAGAAATACGATCTAAATTTGGTTATCATTTGAAATTGGAGTCAGATTACGCATAGAGCTAAAGTAATACTAAAACGAAGTTCCAATAAATTAAGTGAACTTCACTGGATCGCTGAAAAGACATACACGCTTTAAACCTTCGCCAGGCCGTTGGATTCCGTCGTTGGGCCAATGGATGGTCCTTACAGCGCAGCGTGCGTCGAACACGTGTTCCACAACAATAACAACAACACTAGGCTGCCCACAGATGCGCCCGCCTAATAATCGGCTTGATATACTGGATATTGGCCGATGCCGATTATGTTAAAAAATGCACAAAATCGTCCGATTAATCGTCCGACTCATTTATCGGTCGACCCCTACTCAAGATGCAGCCATACGAACAGCTCCTCCCTGACTGGCAACTGGGAGGAAATGGACCCCAGCTGAGGCTGTAGAGCAAGCACAATCCGCTCTCAGACATGGAGACATAGTGGGACAGGTACAGCAAGGAAGAGGTGGGTTTGGACTTGGGACTAGTCAACCTACATGGCACAAGGCAACATCTGCAGAGAGGAGAAAGTTGGTAGTTGCTGAGGTCCGGCACCAAGAGGAAGCAGAGAGATGCGCAAAGGCAGTGGCACAAGCCAAGCAGGGACAATGGACTACCTGGGAAAACCTGGAGCACCATAAGCTCACTTGGAGAGAAATGTGGGAGATGGAAGGAAGCCAAATAAGCTTCCTCATCAGGGCCACCTACGACGTTCTTCCTACACCTAAGAATCTTAACCAGTGGTTTGGAGATGATCTAGCATGCCCTCTCTGCCAAACTCCAGCAACTCTCAGGCACATCCTTACCGGCTGCAAAACCAGTCTGTCCCAAGGCCGTTACACCTGGAGGCATAACCAAGTCCTACGCCAACTGGCAGCTATTCTGGAAGGAAGGCAATCCTCCATCAATGCCCTCCCTCACCCAACATCTGGACACTCCACTATCCCCTTCGTGAGAGCAGGGCAGTGCCCAGGAAAACCAGCCACAGGAGTGGATAGCACCCTCTTGGACGCCGCACAGGACTGGAAAATGCAAGTGGACCTGGATCAGCAACTCAAGTTTCCGGCTGAGATTTTAAACACCAATCTCAGGCCGGATCTTGTTTTGTGGTCAACTTCACAGAAGTCCCTGTTCATCGTGGAACTAACTGTACCATGGGAGGCTGCAGTGGGAGAAGCGTATGAACGGAAAAAGCTGAAGTACACTGATATAGCTTTTGAGGCGAGACAACGGGGCTGGCGTGCACAGGTGCTTCCGGTGGAGGTTGGTTGCAGAGGATTTGTGGCCACATCCATAGGCAGGCTCCTGAAGGGGGTGGGAGTTCGGGGACAGGCCTTCAGGAAAGCCGTCAGATCACTGTCGGAGGCGGCGGATCGGGGCAGCAGGTGGATCTGGATGAAGAGGAAGGACCCCAACTGGGCTGCAAAAAACAATAAGGAGGGGTAAGAGCAGAAGGGGGCTCACCTGGGACACCAGGTGTTGCCGTTGAGCCCTCTGGAGGTGTCGTGGGCCTATCAACGAAACACCGGTGAAGGAGGGTGCCCACCTGAAGACCCTGATGACGTTCTTATCCCTCTTCCCACTTAAATTAGGAAGTGCTGATTACTAGGGATATTAATATCAAGTCCTATGAGCTGAACTGACATCTTTGAAAGACAGATGCAATGATTAATGCTTACATGGCCAGGATATAATTATAAAATATGACATGATTTTAAAAGTGACCTATAACATTGATAGGGGATCCAAGATGGCTGCCGCAGCATGTGGAGTTGCTACAGGCAGGAGCAAAATTCAAACAAATCCTGAAATATACCGCACAGATACAGGGCAAGTGATTGTGGAAGATGAGTTTTTGAACTTTTTGTTTGTCAAGCTCAAAACTGTGAAGCAGGATGAGATTGTTTTGATGGCTGTGGACCATTTTGGATCAGAATGGATTGTAAACTCCACTAAACTGCTTTTTGATCTGTGTCCAGGCTCTACTTGCAAGCTTGTGGCTCACACTGGGCCTCAAAAAGACTTAAAGAACATCAGGAGTTGCCTTAAGCTCCTTAATGAAGCTGGTGAAAATGTTCCTCGGTTTGTTTCTCACCATCTTGATGAACTTCCACCTGTGACTTTCGACAGCCTTGATGTGTCTTGTCTGCTTGGAAAGATTGAACAACTAAGTGTGGATATTACAACTATGAAACAGGCTGTTTCTCTGCAGACAAACACCTGTAACGATCTGTGGATTATCACTACGGACATAAACCAACGTTTGAGTGCTATTGAGCAGCCTAGAACAAATCTGAGGAGAGGGCCTGTTCTCCAAAACAACAAACATGCAATGACTCAGAGAGTGTCCACTCCTCAAGCCTGGGAGAAGACCCAAGATGACATGGAGGGTCAGACCAGCGAAGGAGATTCAAGCCAGATGGAGAATTCTGCCTTAGGCCTGGGCAGGCTAACCAGTGCTGCAAAGGAAGACTCTCATGTGAAGTGGAGTGACATGGCAGCTACCCCACCCTGGAACCTGGTCCAGGGCAAGAGGAGTAACAACCGCAGGAAACAGGTCCTTGAAAATGCTTCAGTAAAGCCCAAACCTCGCCTGAATCCTCACAAAGGGACGAAAACTGCTGGCATTGTTGGAACTGGTACGGGTGGAGACATCCGAGTCATAAAATCCAAAATGGTGAGTGTATTTGCAACAAAATTCTCACCTGATTTGGACTCTGAGACTTTGACTAACTATATGAAAGATAAACTTGGGCGTAATGTAACCTGCCAAAAGATAGAAGCTGTGCAAAGTCGGTTCAGTTCTTTTAAAATAACCGCAGAGTGCAAAGACGTAGATTAAATGTATAATCCAGAGCTGTGGCCGGAAGGCACTTTCGTGCGGCGATTCTATGAGGCACACAAACCTAAATCTATAGCTGTGCCAATATCAGTGTTGAGCGTGCCTGTAAGGGGATCAGGGGTACCTGATGCCTAGTACTAGCAACAGTGATGGTGCTCAGAGTGGTGTCATACAACTCACGAGGCTTGCGCCTAGGACAGAGTGCTGGAGACAGAGCACATCGGATTGTGGTTGGCCAGCTACTGGAGACCACAGACATTATCTGCCTGCAAGAGACATTTTTAGCCAAACAGGACCTTGATAAACTCAATTCTGTCCACAGTGATTTTCATGGAGCAGGAGAATCCACAACAGATTTAAGCACCAAATTGGTGCGTGGTAGAATACCTGGAGGTGTGGCCATTTTGTGGCGCAAGAAATATGATCCAATGATCAGTATTATCAGATTAGAGGTGGACTGGTGCATTGCAATTAAAGTTATGCATTCTATGAATGTTTTTATTATTTTAAATGTTTATACCCCATATGACTGCTATAAAAATGAAGATGAATATATGAATAGATTGGCCTTTTTGAACTCTTATATTAGGGAATGTACATATGCAAATATATTTGTGATGGGTGATTTGAATGCAGACATTTCTGATGACAAATCTCTCTTTGGTCAGCACTTGTTACAGTTTTGTCAGGATAGTAAACAGTTTTTTTCCAGTATGAATTTCCTACCTGCTGGTAGTTATACTTACGTCAGTGAAGCATGGAACACGACATCTTGGCTGGATCGTGTAATCTGTACAGCCGATGCTCATGAAAGTCTGGAAAAAGTTGAAATTCTGTATGAGTTGACTACAACTGATCACTTACCTGTCTCTATGATTATAAATGTTGATAACTTACCTGACTGCAGTAGTTCGACAGAAGATGGCGCCAACATGGTCAAAGTGGATTGGGATAAACTAAATAGAGAGGATGTATTGTACTATTGTGGGAGGTCAGATGCTCTCCTTAGGGAAGTACAGTTACCCATGGGTGCTAATTTTTGTTCAAATATTAATTGTGATGATGTCACTCACTGTAATAACCTATATGAAATGTACAATGGTATAGTGAGGGCTATACATGATGCCAGTCGTCCTCTACACACACACCCCAGAAAGGCTAAGAATATCAAACCTGGCTGGAATAAGTATGTAGTTGACCACCATGAAGCTGCTAAGACGGCTCATAGGTCCTGGGTTATAGCTGGTAAACCCAGACAGGGGCCAGAGTTAGAACACAAAAAGCTTACCAGGGCTAGATATAAATATGCAGTGCGCTTTGTTGGAAAGCATGAGGAAGCCTTAAGAGCTCACTCTATGGCTGAAAACTTGATTGGCAACAATGTCACTGAGTTTTGGAAGGAGGTGAAAGGTACAAATAGGGCCAAGACAATATTGCCTTGCCATATCGAAGGTGTATCTGGTGCAGAAAATATAGCAGAGCTGTGGAGGCAGCACTATGCAACTCTGTTTAATTGCATTAAAAGTGAGCCCTATTGTGTGGGTGAGTTAAATGAGGATGTAATCCACTTTACTCCCAATGAGGTCTATAATGCTATAGAGCAACTAGCTGATAGCAAAGCTAGTGGCAAAGATAACATCACTGCGGAGCATCTCAAGTTAGCCAGCCCCAGAGTGTCAGCCCTTCTATCCATTTGCCTGACAGGGCTGATGACTCATGGTATACTGCCAGACACATTTAAGTGAGTACTTTTAAATGATCGGATTCAAACTGAAAACAAATATTCTCTGCTTAAGTAATTTGTATAAAACCAACAAGATGTCCAGCTTCCCAAAGGCTTGCTAATTATTTTGAATTTGACCACGCCCACACGCGCAAAAGAGATTGACATGCAAATTGCCCACGCCTCACACGAACGTGCTCGTTACCTCAAAAACAAAGCACCAAACTTCACCAAAGTCTCTGCTTTTCGTCGAGTTTGAAAGACACGCCGTGAGCTTACATTGGATTTACCTCAGAAGAAGAAGAACGCGATTTGAAGACAAGAACGATGTAAGGTAAGAAATTCTTAATTATTAGTTTATGTTATTGTTGCATAAACTTCACATTGCAGTTGAACAGTTACTGTGTTTGTGGATATCTGCTCAAATGTAGATATGTATAATATGGTAACCATAATGTATCATATTTTGGAGTGAGCTCTACTTTTGAATGTATCATATTTTGGAGCGCGGTCTGCGTTTGAATGTTTCATATTTTGGAGTGCGCCGTGCATTTGAAAAGCAAAACGCACCAAACAATAGGCTTCATGTTTTTATATTGTAATCAATATATTTTTCTCTAGCGTAGTTGTTACTGAAATCTTTTGGAAGACTTAATTTATTGTTATTATTATTTTATGCAGCACTGCACGTGACCTATGCCTACAAGGCACAACAAACCTGGTGTTCATTATTGTTGGAAACATTTGTGTGTGTGTGTATTCTGTGAATTTAAAAAATTAATTTTAACCAGAAAAATCTAAAATCTATTCCCAAAATCAGCCCTTTAGTTTCTCTTGATATCAGCATGTTCACAGTTTTTATTTTTTTTATTTTTTACAGGGCCCAGATGCAACTGAGTCCTGCTGACTTCAACATTCACATGAGTCTCTGTACATGAACATGTTAAAGTGAAAATCAAACACCTTGGAAATGAAAGGTATGTACAATGTTTTTAGGAATGGCACAAAGGTATCTGTCTTTGGATCATTGTTTTCAATAGTGTGCTTTTTGTCATTTGTTGTGTATCTTTGGATTATGTTGTGTTGTAAATAAATCCAAACAATCAAAAAGCCATTCTTTTTTTTTATCTCCTCATTCTTTGTGCAAGGTTGCTCAGAATGACAGGGCCTGATCACTCCTAATAGGGCCATTAGGGGAGTGTCTTTGTCTTTCTCAGGTGTGAAAGCCATGCATATTAATGATGTGATCACGCCTCCCGCATAAAGCTTTCTTACACAAAACACGTCTTATAGTTTTTAAATCAATATATTATCTGATCTGAGTTTGTTGGATTTTGATTTGGATACTTTGAGTGAAGTTAGTTTGAGATTTTGTTTATTATTCGTTTGTTATTTTGAAGTTTATACACCTACTGGTTTCTGTTACTCTGACAATATTCAATCTTATATATGTTAATTTTCCTTATCTTAATAAAACGTTTACTTGAATTTTGTACTCTTTTGTATCTTTTGGTCTGACGACTGGGCGTGGGAGTCATGTCTAAGTATTTTTGTTACGATTTAACCTAGACGGATCGTAATAGCTGCGTTCCAGTCCACTTTTAGACACGCACTTGCGAACTTCCCTAAGCACTTCCCCTCGGGGGAATCCCTGCCGCCATTTTGAGGTGCGTTCCTCTTCGTGAAGTTTGACGAGGGAAGTTTATATGGACAGACCCTCGTTCCCTCGATTTTGACCGAGGGAGAGAGTCTACTTCATATGTACACTTCAGGCACCTATATGTCCCACAATGCAGTACGACTGTGACGCCACCACATATCTCGTCTAATCACCACCACAACAAAAAACTCTATGATATATTAATTATATATATTTTTTTATTTTAAACAACCCAAACACACTTATACATTTGGATGCTGCATTAAACAAATTCTTAAAGGGGAAAAATCAGCTCCACAGCTGATTCCATGTGACCAAGGGCTTAGGGCGTTCCAGTTCAGCCTATTGCAGTTTCCGCCAGTAGTGGGCACTCGTGCAACGTAAGCAATGACGTACATCCGAGTGAACGAGACAGAGGGAAGTTAGCGAGTGAAGGGCATGACCATTTTGGACAGGAACGCAGCCTAGGAAAAGATGTTGATGTAATTTTCACGCAGCTGACACGCAACAGAAATGCCACGCAGCCAGTGTGTCGCCGGCCTAACACGCCGAGAGCACCTACAGTCCACTAATAAGTGTCTCACCAGAAATAAACCCTACATACTGTAGTTCCAGGAAGAAAAGTAGTTATCACTAAATATTTATGAATAATTAAAATCAGAAAAACGGTTTAGATCAAATTCAATATAGTATTGGTAGTTATTAATCTATTTTCCACGTTTAATTAGAGTATATATCTATTAAATTAATGGCAAAATAATCTTGCACCGTTCTAAATGTTTGTCATGAATAGGTGCTCTCGGCGTGTTACTTGTGTTGTTAAAAGGTAATGCTGGCATTTTAATCTAATATATGTTGACTGCTTTGGTAAGCCAAATCGATAATTATAAATTGGGAAAATAAATTGGTAATTTTCCAGGAAGTTATGTACAGTAATTAACTGTATTATTATTTTTTTAATTGTATAGGTTTCAATTAACTTGTGTACGTGCCATATTTGTTTGTAAATGTGCCTCGTGTGTGTCTTTACAGGTATGTTTGGGCTTTATATTGAGTCTATATATGTTTAATGATGTAAATAAATAATAAAAGAACTACAAATAACCTTATTTTTTTTATTATTATTATTTTATTTTTTTACTGGTGGTGTAAAGGAATATAAATATTCTCCTAGTGCATTTTTAATCATATTTTATTAAATTATTTGTTAATGCATTATTTTGTCATGCCTTTACTTGCCCAGTCAACACTTTAATCTCACAGTGATCTCACCATGTGGTCACAACGTCATCAATGTGAGTCACAGTGAGCAAAAAGTGTAACTCTAAAAGTGTAACTCACAGCGCACTCTCTGTGGCCACAATATGAGCTCATCCCAGATAGAAATGTTGTTGTTTTATCAATGTTGTTATGTTCTTGTAATGGTTTCTGTAGATCATTTTATTTTTGTTACCAGAATGTTCTCCTAAAGGAAGGATAACACTCTCTAAAACATTTTAAACGTTAAATGTTTAGTCCTAACATTGATAGAACATTATCCCCTAACATTCTTATAAAGTTTAAGCAGGAAGTTTCCCAGCAGACACAGGACTGAACCTCTTAAAAGTGGTTTAGATGTGGAAATTTTTTAATGTGATCACCATTATGGTGATCAGTGTTTGGTTTAGTTGGGCTCTTTGGCCTTAACTTTTTGATGTAAGTTTTTGTCTGGCTGCTATAGGTGTTTATTATAGCAAGAGAAAATGTAATCAAGTATGCTGGCTACTTGATCATAATGTGATGGTCTGATTTCACCCAGGGACTAAATCTTAAAGGCTGGCTTAAAGGAACACTCCACCGTTTTTGAAATAGGGCTTATTCACCTTCTTTCCTACATTTAGATAGGTGGGCAAATGCATTTTTGTCTCAGTGCATGCATTGTTTTAGTTTGACAGGGTCGGTGCTAGCTTAGCTTAGCAGAATGAATGGAATCCTTTGTTGCCAGCTAGCATGTCCTGAGTAAAAGTGATATATATAAAAAAAAAAAACCACCTAATTACTTATACAAATAGCGATGCAGATTAACACTAGGCGATTTCCTAGGCAGATATTGACTTGGGACTATATTAGGGGGAAGCACAGGCGAAGCACTGCTACTTGGGCGCAGAGATATCACGCCCAAGTAGCAGTGCTTCGCCTGTGCTTCCCCCTAATATAGTCCTTAATATATAAGTCAATATCTGCCTAGGAAATCTCCTAGTGTTAATCTGCATCGCTATTTGTAAAAGAGATAATGAAATTTAGTTAGCACCACCATTTTAATGGAATTAATGCGCCCAATGAGGGAAATCTTTAAAGGTGACCATTTAGAAAGATCTTTCTTAATCCGTTCAAGAAGCATGCCAAAATTATGTTTAAAGGTGCTGTAAGTGATCCCGGGAGACGTTACTTATTGTTGACATTCGAATTGTTGTCAAACAAAACGGAGGCTAGCTAGACCCTCCCTCCTCCTCATCCCGTCTCCTCCCTCCTCCCCTCCCTTCCGACATAAAGGAAAGTCAAAATAGTCACTACAAACAAAGTTAAGCTTTACTGATACTTCATTCAATGTGTAATGTCGCCAAGTTAGATAAATGTTTTTATATATTGCAGAACAGAATGCAGAAAAAGAGAAACATTATCTTAAAATCGTTTCGCTACCTGAGGTTATAACTATAGCCTCCCATACAAGGACGCAATAATAGCATGATTACGTTAGCTTCGCGTTTCCCAGTGAGCATAAACAACGGCGGCGGCGTAAACAAATTTAGTCAAAGTTGTCAATAGCCTATAAATGAACATTCAAATTCATAACAAACAGTGGGTGAAAACAATCGTTCACACAAATTGTCGCCCTACTGTGAATTTGCTTGATCATTTACAAGAGAGATTGATCGCTGCTAGAAACATACATGTTGTATTCACCAAAGTTAACGCTGACTGCATAGATCTAGCTAATTACATCCTTGTGTTGGTTTGGCGAACATGAACGTCAGTTTAGAAAGAAAAATGGATTTACCTGTTCTGCAAAAACAGAGCAACTGAATGTTGGATTGGAAGCCCTTCTGCCGGCGGAGTTCTCGCCACCTTTCGAAGGTTTTTCCGATGTAAATTCGGGACTTTGTGCGTTCCTTATCCTTGTCCCTCTTCTTTGCAATTTGTTCATCGGAACGTCGTCTCTTTGGTCGTGTGTCGGCTATAATTCAAACTTCCCTCTTCATGCTTCTCTGTTCTCTCTCCTCCACACCCCCTTCACGTGCACGTGCACTAACCCCCCAAACCCCACCCTCCAATACTTCTTGTCGGTTATTGGCGGGAACACTGTTTATTATGTTTCGTGGTGCGGGTGAGCCCAGTTTGTTTTTGTTGCCGTTTGTGGAGCCTGTGGAGCCTGTGGTGTCTATAGAGACCGCATTTTTTTACAGTGTGTTCAGGGGACAGGCAGCTAGCGGATAGTGAGGAGATGTTTGCTGTATGTGACAAAAAATGTTTTGGCGTCGCATCACTTACAGCACCTTTAAAAAGATGCTTATGATGGCGAGTGATACAGACCCCAAGATAAGTGAGCTTATTTTTGACTAGTTTCAGTGGTATGTTGGAATACTGTAATTGCGTATCTAGCTTGTTAATTGGAAAAAAGGTTCACTCTTGTGCAGACAGATTAAGCCTGTAGCCAGAAAACCTACCACAATTCTCAAGCAAAGATAGAGCTGCGGGTAAAGAAGTTTGTGGATTTGTGGATCCAAATTTTTCTAAAACTAAAAAAAGGTACTCCCACTCAACCCTGTCGAACGCCTTCTCTGCGTCTAAAGAAACAACACATTCTGGAATGGCCTGATGCTGAGAGTATACCACATTAAGTAAGTGGCGGATATTAAAAAATGATTGACGTTTTTTTATAAACCCTGTTTGATCAGGAAAAATGATAGTGGGGAGGACATCTTCAAGTCTTGAGGCAAGCACCTTCACTAATATTTTAACATTGCAGTTGAGCAAAGAAATTGGCCTATATAACGCACAGTCTAAGGGGTCTTTATCCTTTTTAAGTAATAAAGAGATACAGGCTTGATTTAACGTTGGGGGAAGAGTCCCAGTATTAAGAGACTCAGAAAAAACAGATAACGAGTTGTACTGAGAATTTTTATAGAATTCTGACGGAAAACCGTCAGTCCTGGGGTTTTGCCAGATTGTAGAGAAGAGATAGCAGCCGCCACTTCCTCCTGAGAAATCCGCGCCTCTAAAAGGTTGCGAACATCCGAGGATAAAGTGGGGACATTTAGGCGGCCGAGAAAATCTTCGAAATCCCCTGCGAAGAGGGTTCAGATGTATACAAAGTAGAATAAAAATCTCTGTACTTGTCATTAATAGTATTTTGATCAGTTGTGACCTCCCCGTTATCTAGACGAAGACCACTTATAATTTGTTTAGCACGTAGCCCTTGCAGCTGATTAGCTAAAACTTTACCACCAGTGTTTTAATCAGAAAATATGGAGTATTTATTCTAAAAACAAAAACTGTGCACAATAAGATTTAAAAGTCTTCAACGAGACAAACACATACCTCAAGAATCAACGTGTGAATCTCAATAAACGGTGATGTGCCTCATGCAGCAATGCATTCTGGGTGCATCATACAAAACTGATCAGTGGCTCCCAGAATGCATTGCGGCTGAAGCATGTCACCGTTATAGAGATTCACGCACCGATTCTTGAGGTTTGAGTGTGTCTAAGTGAAGCAGTAGTTCAAAATATTTAGTGTTTTTGTTGGATGTCATCCTATAGATTATATCAATTATATGAAATTAATTACACACATGACAGTTTAGAAGAGATCAGCTGATCAGAACCCAAAATGATGATTATATCATTATTGTCATTGTCAAGTAGATGACATCATCTGATCACATTTTTCTCTTACTGTTCTTGCCATAACACACAGTTCCAGCAGCCAGAGGAAAACTAACATTAAAACACCAAGAGTCAAACTGACCAACTAAAGCACACACTGATCACCATAATGATGACATCAAACCAAACTATTATTTTCAATAAATCGTCATCATCTAAACCTCTGTTAATCTCAATATGTTTGATATACAACAAGTATTCAGCAAAGTTAAGTTGTTTTGTGACTTTTCCAGAAGTCAGAGAACGGAGGTGCAGTCAGGGTACTTCTTATTCCTTCTTAAAGAGGCAGTTTGATTTGGTTTATCCATAAATGTTAATGAATGCATTAACTATCAAACATGTACTAACATGTAGTTAAGGCTGCCGTTATTCATGCGTGAATCCATAATGACTCCATCGTTCATGCTTTCAATTATCCTTAGTATCAAACTATTAGTCTTTATCAGAGAGCTGTTCAAATCACTGACACACTCTTAATATGAAGAAGATAGTTCTTCATCATCAGATGTTTGAGTGACACTATGTCCAGTATCAGGAATAATACAGTATGATCTGTGTGTATCAATACACAACTCTGAGATCACAACGTGAATGTGTGCAAGAATAAACTGAGTATGTTCAAATGAACTCTTTCCAGACTAATTCCACTAAATGTCTTTAGAGAAAATACAGATTTCTTTACCTGTGAGAAGTGAAGAGAGAATGATCAGTCCCAGCAGACACAGATCACACTTATCAGCCATTTTGTGTTTCTGTCAGTCTTTCTCTTCATTATATATAGTTACAGCTCTTCCTTTAAACATCATCAGCTCCTCCTCTGGTTGGTAACTTCCTCTGATCTCTTCATCTGAGTGTTTAGTCCTGACTCTATGACACAGCTGAAGAAGCGATCAGAAAGATCTCTGGTGTACAACTGTGTTGACTTTGAAAAGCTCTGGATCAGAAAGTGAGCTGAACTGTACAGTGGCGTCCAGAAACCAACCAAGTCCATAAAGAAGTATTATGTTTGACACTGAACAAAGTGCTTTAAAATGAACAGTTCCACACAAATCAATACAAAAATATATTTTCACTATCATTAGCTATGTTTCCATCACCTTGTTTTTATGCGCACTTTGATGTATTGCATTAGAAACGAGTGACAGAAACACCAAATTTCAAATAAAAATCCCTTAAAGCAACACTAAGGAAAATTTTTTACCTTAAAATAATGTTTCCAAAATCGTATCAGTGGTTCATCAAGTCATAACAGGGTGAAAGGCACTTCTGGATTCGCTTTGCAGCCCTATATCTGCTATAACCACACTATGAAAGTTTGCCAAACCGGGTTGCGTTTCTGTAGTTCAAATGAGACATAAGAAAACTACAAATTTAACTTGCTTTACGGCAAGCGTTACAATAGTCATTATTTAGTTTTTCTTCATTTCTGATGTCACAATATATCATACTTTCATGAAATCATGCAACAGACTCTACCTTGTCTGTGGACATTGTTCATTCCAAAGCCGGTGCTGGATAAACAGCGAGCGTGCGTGTGACGGTAGGCTGTGGTAGGCTAAATTATTTAAGACAGCAGTAATGGACAATTCCGCTTCCAACCTGTTGCCTTTGGCTTGCTCAGTTGGGGATGTTTTGGGGATATTTAATTTTATTCTATCAATCAATAAATTCCACTAGAAACAAACTTTGTTGTATTATTTTATTTTAATACTGTGAAGCTGCTTTGATCAATCTGTATTGTGAAAAGCGCTATACAAATATACTTGATTTGATTTGATTTGATCTGTAGGGGGACCGAAGAGGAAAAGGTCATAAGTGTTGCTTTAAAGGGGTGGTTGATTATGATTTCACTTTTTTAACTTTAGTTAGTGTGTAATGTTGCTGTTTGAGCATAATCAACATCTGCAAAGTTACAAAACTCAAAGTTCAAAGCAAAGGGAGATATTTTCTTTTAAAGAAATGGCTTTTTAAGGAATACAACAGGCTTTTTTTTAAGGCTTTTGACTGCAATATAACTACACATAAGCTACATAAATTCATCAACTAACCATTCAGAAATGTCCTGTTGCTTCTACATGTTGTCATTGTCTGACTCCAGTTTGAACATCAAAGTCTAAAAGTTTTTTACATTTTCAGTGCGTGTCTGTGTGAGGTAATCGGATCTGTTAACACACACACACACACACACACACACACACACACACACACACACACACACACACATACATACACAAACAATGAGGATTATTACTTTAAGATCAATGGGTGTTGTAGTCCTTAGTGAAATGTATTGTGAGTAATGTGGTTCAGAAAAAGCGTGTTCGTGTGATGGATGTGTTCACACTACTGTGCTGTGCAAGGAAGATTCGGTTATGCTTTTAGGTTACTTTATTTAATCCACCCGGGAGTTATCGCGAATTGTTACCCTGACAACTTTACCCTGCAAGAATGATTAAAACAGCATGCATCGGCTAACTTTGTCCCTCTCATCATTGCCCGAACGTGAACTAACGAGTCGTCACACTGCCGCTGTGAATGGCCGAAGCGGGAAAATGTAACACAAGGTGAAAAGGGGGTTTGGTTGATTGTCATGGGAACACAGGACGGTAACCAAGGGAACTAACAAGACACTCCTGGAGAGATGTATCATACAGCTTACATAATAAAATGTTAGTAATACATAGTATGTAACTCTGTCATTTATTTAATTGCCAAACGACGGTAATTTTCTTCAAATCTGTCATTCACTGATAGTTCCGGGTAAGCAGATCCACAGATGCTTTGCCGTGTACGCTCTGCTGTTATGTGTCGCCGTCATTGGTTTTCTAGTATTTGGGGGATTTAATGCACGGAAGGCTGTCCGCGGATCACTCGCCGAAGAGGAGAAGTGTGCTGTTGCTTCCAGATCTCGATTAACGAAAATTATATTGTGTTTGATACAAGAATACTGTACTAAATCAAGTGGGGGAAAAAAAACATAACGGAAACAATTTTCTTAGTTTTTTTTTTATGAAAACTTACTGTTATAGGCAGACTTACTGTAAGCAGACCTGTAACTATCAGAGGCTGGGCTGTTAACTGTAGTCAATGCGTTTGTTAAAGTCATCAATATGCATTATTTCAACTTATTTTTTAAAAGAATAATTATATTTTTTATTATACTTACATTTATTCTACTGATATTTTACTTGTATTTTATTTATAATAGGCTTCTAATATTTATTATATCATACTTACTTACTTATGCCCGTCACCCTTGCCAGGGTATGGGCCACCAACCACAGATCTGCAGATTATTCTGCCGTTGGCCATTCTTTCCAGCTGGTTCCAGGTGGGAGTTGGTGAGTCCTCTCCCAAAGGCTGATATTGCTGATGGTGTCAGGCCATCGGATCTGGAGATCTCTTCTAAGACAGCTGTTGATGAAGGTTTGAACCTTCTTAATGGTCATCTTGGTCATCCTCCAGGTTTCCACTCCATACTGCCTT
The DNA here is from genome assembly GCF_964197995.2 of Scardinius erythrophthalmus. NCBI lineage: Eukaryota > Metazoa > Chordata > Actinopteri > Cypriniformes > Leuciscidae > Scardinius > Scardinius erythrophthalmus. The sequence goes on from NC_138221.1 coordinate 15,528,128, forward strand.
CACGATGGAGTTAAATAAGTGGATCTTTGCTGTCAAGGACAGGTCTCTGGAGCTCCAGATGTTCTTGAGCTGTACGTAGGCCACTCTTGCTCTGCCAGTCCTTGCCTTGACGTCTGCTTCTGTGTCACTCTGTTGGTCAATGACACTGCCCAGGTAGGTGAAGGACTGAACTTTAGGAGACTTCAATTCAGCATGACTGGTTCCTTGCTTGAGGATTTTATCTTTAGGGTCTTATTTCTGTTTTTGTTGAGGCCAGTCTGAGATGAGATAGTTGACACTACATCTGTCTTCTCTTGCATCTGCTGTTTGTTGTGGGAGAGAAGTGCAAGGTCATCAGCAAAGTCCAAGTCCTCGAGCGAGGTCCACTGGACTTTCCAGTCCCGTTTTTTCGCTCTCTTGTGGCTTCCTTCATAACCCAGTCAGTGGCAAACAGGAACAGGAAGGGTGCCAGCAGGCATCCTTCTCTCACACCAGTTTTCACCTGGAAGATGTTAGTGAACTGCCCTCCATGGATGACTCTACAAGACATTCCATCAAAAGATTTTCTTATCAGGTTGACCAACCTAACTGGGATGCCGTAGAGTCGAAGGAGCTTCCAAAGGGTCTCTCGATCCAAGCTGTCACATGCCTTCTCATAGTCGACAAAGTTGATAAACGGGGGAATTGCACTCAAGGAACTGTTCGACTATGATGCGGTGTGTTGCGATCTGGTCCGTGCATGATCTATTCTGCCGGAAGGATCTCGAAGATGTGTGTCAGCAATGTCTTTCATTCTCTCCAGGTGGATCTGATTTAAATATTTATAATATTATTATATTATACTTATTTTTAATTCTTAATAAAAATAAATTTAAAAAACACTTCTGCAATAGTGTTTCTTATTTGCCGTCTCTGATTTAGATGCGTGCCGATGCGCTGTACTGTTAAGGCTACTTTCAATAAATGGTCAAATATAGGAAACTTTTAGCTGTGTTTTCCTGTGTTATGAGGGCAAACACTGAACACTGTCTGAGAGCGAACGCGCTTATTCAAATCCCATCTAACGTGCACCAGGTGCATTTTTGACATAATGCGACACCCAGCATACCCGGTTAAGTCCCGCTATATATATATCATAACCATTATGGTGATCAATATTTTTTTGGGGCTCATGAGATTGAGATTTTAATGTAATTATTATTTTAACACTTTTAAGTGTGGTCAAAAATAAACTCCCAGGAGAGTTAATTTAACACTGGAGTTTTTGCTGTGTATATATAGATGAAGTGTGATCTTGACGCATCTGTCAGTGCAACACTTCTGGAGGATGTGAATTTGTGGTTTCACAAGCACAAACTTAGTAGCCTAAAATCTTCATGGTGCACACACACACACACAGCAAGCGTTCTTGGCCCGGATGTGGCCTCACGCTGACACTGCTGGCCTCCTGTGCAATGGCATGAATCCTGGCATGAATGGCATGAAATTCATAACCCCAGAAGTGTTGCATTGACAGATGCATCGTGATCACACTTCATCTAGAACGACTCTTATTTGACAAACAAACTAAATGAATGCCCTGCTAGTTAACTGGAGATGTTTTATTTATTTGTAGTATTAGGTACATATTCATCACCCAAACAAAAACTCATATTGCTCTGTGACGTGACTCGCTTTGGTCAGGTGGTATTTATAGCAGAGGGGGTGGAGCTTTAGATTCTAGAGAGCATTTGATTGGACAGGAGATGTGAGGAGAAGCTGAAGTGTGCGATGATGTAATAAAAATCCGTCATCCATTTTAGCGGAAGTGAGGGACTTTTGAATGCTCATATCTCCTGAACGTGAATTTTGTCATTGGTTTGTTAACACACCAGCTTATTCATAACCTTAAAGATGAACTGAACTGAAAATTTGAGTAAAGGTGATATAACAGATGTATTTTATTTATTCTCATTGGCACAATTATTAAAATGGCAGAATTTGTTAAAAGGGATAAAATGGTACGTAAATGGTAATTGAAAATGTTGTTGTTGTTACACGGGCGCCGCCATGTTGGATTTCAGCATTTTCACTACGTCACTGGCATGGTAAGCTACTCTGTTGCTAACCAACACAAGATGCTATCTATGTTACCGCAGAGACAGGGCGCTGAAACGCTCACGTCAGGCAGAGGACAGAGAAGTATGTTAACTGTTATCATGCTAGCAAGTAGGCTATACTAAGCAAAGGGCTGGATGTAACGTTGTCACATACACAAAACATGTACATATTCACTTACACACTCATATAACGTGTAACGTTAGATTTTATAGCGTTCAACAAAACTGAGACTGACACACTCTGGTTTCAGTCTATCTATCTATCTATAAATTGATAAAATAAAATAAAATTCTGTATCAAAAATTATAAGGAAACGCCAGTAATTTGTTTAGGCTTGGTTTGTAGGGAATTCCAAACCTGCGCACATATATTCAAACGCACATAACTATAGAACCAATTCTTAATGCACATGTGAACGCCATCAGCGTTTCTCACAGGATCGCATTTAAAGTCTGTGTACTGTGCAGTAACCGGCCGTACAGTATTTTGATTTTAACATTTTGCGTGCAGCTAACTTAACAAGCCATCCCATTGGATGAATTCCTCCAATCACATTTGCCATTTATGTGCCTCGATTTTCTAAAACGCACAGTACCTCAACCATGTTAGTATTTTTCTCTAAATGCACACGACATGTATACGCAGTCTCTATTTACTAAAATGCATAATGTGCTTGTATACAATAAATGAGAGTGCATGACAGGCTACAGCCCTCCAACCTCCTACCACATTTCCCTCTTATAACACCATGAACCACTATTGCTCCATTAATAATTGACTATGTACATTGCAAATACAATCTGTATCATACCTGCATTGCTTTTATTTCGTGTAATTTACAACGTAACGGCGTTGCATGCTCGTAGTTTCTTTTGCACTTGATCAGTGAGGCGAATCGATACAGCGCGCGCTGTTGCATTTGCGCGTGCAGTTGAAGAGTTTGCGCTACGAGAACAGGATAACGGCTGACAGGACAAGAAAGTCTGTTTTTCTGAGGTGAAAGACTTTATTTCAGCGTACACTTATGTCACTGCCTGGTAGTTCCTATTGTGCTGGGTTTTCTTAAGTAGTCATGATTCGCCTCTCATAAGATAACATGCTCTAAACACACGCATGCAGAGTGGAAAAGGAGGAGCGGGGAGCAAGGATCACAACTACAACTACATCAACTACATCGATATATGCGATATGGTCTAATTCCATATCGCGTTTCAAAAATAAATGTTCCAGGTTGACCTCTCTGCAACAGATCGATTCCGGTGCAGTGTCCATGCTCCGCCAGCGCCCGCACCCACACCAGTCTCTTCCCCCAAAACGATCCTGTACTGTAGGTGGAGCCTGAAACTGATCGTCCTCCTTGTGGTGGTGGTAGTCAGGTACTACTGGCCTGTCTCTCACAGGCTCAAACGCGTAACCAAAATGACTCATTTTCGTGTGTATGGGACCTGCAGCTGCAGCTGCCTATATACCTTCGCACATGGGCGTCGGAAGCAAAAAAAAAGTGGGTGGGTCCTCCCCCAGAAAAATGTTAATAATGCCATTTCATGTATTCTGATGCCTTTTAATTAAACAAGTAAACTAAACTTGCCTCCACGTCTTGCATTAAATGCACAGCTATCCGTGAATTAACCTGCTGATCCCATAGTCATTTGACAGCATTGACAACTTAAAGCTGTTATTGATGTTTGCAACACAATATTTGACTGGAAGGGTACAACGGGCGGTTTTTTCGTCAGTTGCGGCTCGTTGAGAAATATAATGTAGCTATTTCAGTGGAAATGGAGTTTAATTCATTAGGGCATTCCTCAAGTGGAATGGATTTGACTGACGACGCTCTGAAAAGCGAACAGACATATGCGCTGAATGTAAAAGTGAGTGGGTCCAATATCATTGGTCTTAAAAAGTGGGTGGGTCTTGTCCCACCCATATACAATGGTTCCGACGCCCATGCCTTCGCAGGTCCTACCATGCCAGTGATGTCATCAGAATTGGCAGCGTTCTTATACTAACAAACGCAATTTTTGTGTAGCTTTTAAAAAAAGCTATATTGATATTTTTAAGATTTTTTTTTTGTGTAATTTACTTTTAATTGTCATAAACAACACGTTATCAATGTTGATTCTTTCAGTTCAGTTCATCTTTAAGCCTAACATATTAAAAGCTAAAAAACTTAAATTTTGATTACAGGACTAACACAATACGATTGTGGTTTTAGTTAAACATCTAAATTTACAATATTTCTCACAAAAAATAAAGAGACCCCAGACGCACAATTTGTCTATTTTTAACTTCAGTCCCCCCAAAAATGTGAAAAGTATCATAAATGTTACATTTATTAAATTGTTATGAGGGACACATGAGCAGTAGGTAGATGTTTGTTTTATAGCAAGTTTTGTATAAAATCATCTTTAAACCAAGTCCATTTTGTCCATTACAAGGTTTAGAATTAAATGTGTTTAAATCTAAAAAACACTGAAATTAATAAAAGGTCTTATGCCTGAAGTGGGAAAATATGATTTTTTGGAGGTTTAATGTGTCTAATGATGTGGGCTATTTAGCAAATGATTTATATGTAGTTTAAGAAAAACGAAAATCCAAGTTGAAATATTATCGAATCCCAGTATTTACAGAATGACTGTAATCTTCTCTCCTAGTATTTTCCCTCAGACTCTCGACGCTTCACTCTCCAGTCCAGCGGGTGGCGGTAAGTCATGCGTTTGTTTTCTAGATGAGTTTACAGCTTGATCTCTGGTGTTATACATCGTGCTACTGGCTTCATACAAACTGTATTGGACATGTAACGTTAGTCCAGAAAGATTTTGAATCGAGTGAATACATGCCTGTAATATTCCCATTCTCATTGACGTTACCAGAAGTTTTGAATTGAGCAGGAATATGTGGAGTTGCTGCAACTGAACTGAGAAGATAAACTTGTTAAAAGAGGAGATTGAGGAGGACTCGAGTGAACCAGAACCCTGGAGAATAAAACACGAGGAACAAGCAGGTTGGTGTATATCCTATATTCATCTTTAATGACTGGTCTGGTACATTAATAAGCTAACAAAGCTTTAGACACCCCTTGCAAACATTTCCTGTGGTATTCCATGTGACAAACCATCAAAAGTACCACACGAAACGAAACTGGTATGGTGATTGTGTAGTATTGTGTTGTTTTTTAGGACGCTTTACCACTGGGTTCTCTTACGAGAGTTCTCTCGTACTGCGTTTGAAAAACGCTGCGGGAAAAGGTCTCTTTTCACGAAATACTGAAGCAAAATTATCCTTAATTTTCATAAATGTAAAACGCATTGCAGCAGTGCACAGCTATGGCGAGACGGCTCGCTCGCTCATAGGCTGTTCTGCGGCAACTGCATTAGCCTATCGAGCGAGGGCTGATGCAACATCAGGCCAATGAGAGCGCTTCGCGCGCTCCTCGCCACATCCCGCCGAAACGGGTGTGGCAGTCCCCTATAAAAGGAGCTCGAGTAGGCTGATTCAACTGATTTTCATCTCTTCAGCGAAGCGCACGCATCGCTGGATCACGAAGAAGCTAACGCCGTCGAGAACAAGCATCTCAGCGGGACGAGCCCTTGAAGCTGCTGGCCTTCGCCGCCTTCTACAAGCCGTACCTGCTGCGCTTTCCGGCGCTACATATCCTTTTCTGCTCTGTTTGTGTGTGTGTGTGTTGTGTTCTCCGAACACTCACCCTCTAAAAGAGCCGCGTCTTTTTTAAGATGCCATCCTGTGGTTCGTGCCGAGCCCCACTCACCGAGGGAGACCGCCATGTCATCTGCGTCTCCTGTCTGGGTGAGGATCACGCAGCGCTCGCGCTCGCTGACGGCGGCTGCCCTCACTGCGAGCTTCTGCCGATGGTGACTCTGAGGACTCGCCTCGCGCACTTCTCCGAGCCTGCACGCCCTGCCGCGATGCCGCGCCGTAAAAAGCGCCGCTCGCAACGGGCCCCGGAACCAGTTCCGTCCCGACAAAGCTCGCCGGTTCGCCCGCCTGCTTCGCCAGCTTCCCCCGAAGCACTTCCCAGTACACAGCGACCGCAGTCTGCCGCCGCTTCATCTGAGGGAGCCGCTTCTGAAGCTGAGTCGGTGGAGAAAGATTCCTGCTCTCTGCTAGCATCGGGCAGTGAGGACTGGGCGAGCTCTGCGGATCTCACGCCTCCTGCTTGTAAGCCCTCGGCTAGAGCTAGCATCGAGAGGGAGCTCATGCGGGTACTCGCGCTGGCCGCGGCGAGCCTCGGCCTCGAGTGGTCTGCACCGAAGCTCCCCTCTCGCACCCGGCTGGATGGTAGCTTCCTCCCTGGCGAGCGTACTTCTCCGGAGTCTAAGCCCGCACCCTTTCTTCCTGAGCTTCACGAAGAAGTGGCTAAGGCCTGGAACGCTCCGTTTTCCACACGGACACGATCCTCGGTTTCACCAGCTTTCGCTTCCGTGGATGGTGCTCAGGACCGAGGCTACCTCTCCCTTCCGCCGGTGGAACAGGCGATAGCGACCCACCTTTGTCCGCCCTCTGCTGGACGGCGGACTAAACCGGTGTTGCCATCTAAAGCCTGTCGAACAACGTCGACGCTGCTCGCGCGGATCTTCTCAGCCGCTGGGCAGGCTGCATCGGCTCTACACACCATGGCCACGCTACAGATCTTTCAGGGCGATCTCCTCCGTCGACTGGACGAGATAGGACCTGAGGATGTCTGCATCGCGGACCTGGGAAGCGCGTCGGATCTCTCCCTCCGCGCTACAAAGGCTGCAGCACAGGCCGTGGGACGGTGTATGGCTTCCGCTACCGTAGCAGAAAGGCATCTCTGGCTGACGCTCACGGAAATGGGTGACTCAGAGCGCAACGCGTTCCTCGACGCCCCGCTTTCCCCCGCTGGCCTCTTCGGATCTTCTCTCTCCGAGTTCGTGGAGAGATTTTCCGAAGCCCAGAAAGCGTCTCAGGCTTTTAAGCACTTCCTGCCGAAGCGCTCCAGCTCTACAGCGGCCCGTGAAAAACCGGCCTCACGGAGCTCTCAGCCTCAGCCCCCGCCTTCTGCATCCTCTTCACAGCGACAGCAGCGCAGCTCTCAGCCCCGCTCTCGCTCTACCAGCCGCCGCCCCACACACCGCGGGCCGCGGCCGAGGATCACTTTGAAGCCGGAAGCCCCAAAGAAGTCCTAGCACGCCTAGGAAAGCGCAGGTGTGTAAGCCCCGTTGCGGCCGGGCCCTCACCAAAGCGCACCGCTGTCTTAGTCCCAAGATTTGCGACTGCTTCAGTGTTTTCTGCAGTACACAAGCCCGCACAGCTGCCCGCTTGCCTGCACACAAAAGCCGTTTTTACGGCTACCCAGATAAATCCCGTAAAGAGTGTATTTTCTGGTGTCCCGGCCACGGCCGATGGTGCTATAAACGTAGTGCTGATGCCCACTCCTTTGTGCCCATCCCTACACAAAAGCACAGCCCCGCACACGGGGCCCGCGCTCATAAGATCGACTCAGGTCGATCGCGCTTTAAACATAGTCAAAGTGCCCACTTCCCAGTGCCCACAAACACTATGTCTGGCAGATCACAGTCTCCCCGTAAAAGCGGGATCTGTGCGCGTCCGCGCTGCTCACACAGACAGCGCGACCAAAGCAGTGAACGTGCCCGGTCCCCGCCCACGTCCACCTGCAGGCTACATGAGTCCCATGCGACCTTCTCAGACCTCCCTCGCTCAGTTAAGCACTGTAACGCGGTCGAGGATGAGCGCTATGCCCGCTGTATTAAGCGCGCTCCCCGCCTCATATGTCACAGGCGTAACGCCTATGTTATCGCACCCCGAAGCACCACTGCCGCACTGCGGACAGAGCGAGCTTCGCATTCAGCCCCTAGCCGGCCATGCAGATGCGTGGGCCGCGCTTCCAGGGGTTTCAGACTGGGTGCTAGACATTATAAAGAGAGGCTTCTCGCTACAGTTTTTCCGACGCCCTCCCCGCTTCACAGCGCGCGTCGAAACCACGGTGAATTCAGAAGCAGCACACCTGCTTCGTGCCGAAATATCAAAACTGTTGAGCAAAGGGGCGATACAGCTTGTACCCCCAGCTCAAAGCGAAAGGGGGCTATACAGCAGATACTTTCTAGTCCCGAAAAAGGACGGAGGTATCAGACCCATTCTGGATCTAAGACGACTAAACAGAGCTTTAGTGAAACGCAGTTTCAAAATGCTCACGACCAGAAAAATCCTCGCGCATATTCGCCGAGAAGACTGGTTTATGTCGATAGATCTGAAGGACGCGTATTTCCAGATACAGATAGCGTCACGTCACAGGCGATTCTTGAGATTCGCCTTCGAGGGTCGGGCATACCAGTACACAGTCCTGCCTTTCGGCTTGTCCCTGGCACCTCGTACGTTTACGAAATGCATGGACGCAGCGCTCGCCCCCCTCAGACTCAGAGGCATGCGAGTGCTGAACTATTTGGACGACTGGCTGATCATAGCTCAATCGCGATCACAGCTCGTGGAGCACAGAACCATGTTACTCGATCACCTCGAGAATCTTGGTATTATGATCAATTGGACAAAGAGCTCCCTGAACCCCAGTCAAACTATCTCGTTTCTGGGTGTCGTTCTGGACTCGCAGTCCATGACGGCGCGGCTGTCAACACAGCGCGCGCTGTACATTCAGCACACAGCGAGAGCCTTTCGCTGCGGTGCGACTACCACGCTCAAAAAGTTTCAGAGGTTGCTGGGTCTTATGGCCTCAGCAGCATCGGTTCTCCAGTTGGGCTTGCTTCGCATGCGCCCTCTGCAGTTCTGGCTAAAAGCGCGAGTGCCTCGCAGAGCGTGGGCACTTGGCCGATTACGCCTCAGAGTCGATCAGGACTGCGTGGCAGCCCTGAGACCTTGGGCGGCGAGCGATTGGTACCGTTCGGGTGTAAGCCTGGGGACTCCCTCGAGGGTGAAAGTGGTGTCTACGGACGCATCCACCTCGGGATGGGGAGCGCTGCTCGAGGGCAGACCGTTCTTTGGCCAGTGGTCAGAACGAGAGAAGCTCCATCACATCAACTGCTTGGAAATGCTAGCAGTTCACAACGCGCTGACGCGCTTTTGTCCCCAAATCAAGGACCAACACGTCGTAGTCCGCTCGGACAACACGGCCGTGGTGTCCTACATAAATCGCCAGGGCGGTCTCAGATCCAATATTCTGTACAGGCTGGCCAAGCGCCTCCTGACATGGGCTCAGCGCAACTTGCGCTCGCTGAGAGCAGTGCATGTGCCTGGGGTCCACAACCTGGGTCCAGACAGACTGTCCAGGAACAACGTTCCCACGGGCGAATGGTCTCTACACCCACAAGCAGTCCAGCTGCTGTGGCAGAGATTCGGCAGGGCGGAGGTGGACCTATTCGCGTCCCCAGAAAACGCTCATTGCCCCGTGTTCTTTTCAAAGAACGACAGCGCGCTGTCTCACATGTGGCCGCACTGCCCGCTATACGCGTTTCCCCCAGTCTCCCTCCTGCCTCAGGTATTAGAGCGAGTCAGGGAAGTGAAATGCCCAGTACTGCTTGTAGCACCGTTCTGGGCCAGCCATGCCTGGTTTCCAGCCCTGATGCAGTTAGCAGACTCCGCCCCATGGCCGATAACTTTGAGGAGAGATCTCCTCTCGCAGGCCAAGGGCTCGATTTGGCACCCACATCCGGAGTTGTGGTCCCTTCATGCGTGGGCGCTCAACGGGTATCCGTTGACCTCACGGAGGGAGTGCTGAATACCATCACTCAGGCTAGAGCACCGTCGACCAGGCGGCTTTATGCCTCGAAGTGGTCGGTTTTCTCCAGCTGGTGTGCTGCTCGGGGCCTGTCACCCCTCGATTGTGAGGTGACGGAGGTTCTCTCCTTCCTACAAGAGCTGTTGGATAAGGGCAGGTCCCCCTCCACGCTCAAAGTCTATGTGGCGGCTATTGCAGCGTTCTCGACAGCAACGCTAAGCCAGTCACTAGGAAGGAACGATTTAGTCATCCGCTTCCTCAGAGGAGCTAGGAGGCTGAATCCCCCCAGACCTCCTTCAGTCCCGATGTGGGACCTTTCTACGGTCTTGGCGGCCATGAAAGGTGCCCCTTTTGAGCCTATTCAAACTGTCAGCCTCAAACATCTGTCGTTCAAAACAGTGTTTTTGCTGGCCCTAGCTTCAGTGAAGCGCATAGGCGATCTGCACGCGCTCTCGGTGAGCCCAGCGTGCTTAGAGTTTGGGCCTAATGACTCCAAGGTCATACTCAAACCTAGACACGGTTACGTGCCAAAATCCCTCAACACACCGTTTAGGGCTCAGGTTATCTCCCTGTCCGCCCTACCGAGTGAGGAAGGGGACTCGAGCTGTCTTTGCCCCGTTAGGGCTTTAAGAGCTTATGTGTCCCGCTCTGCTGTCTTCAGACAGACTGAGCAGCTCTATGAGCGAGCGAGCCGTCTCGCCATAGCTGTGCACTGCTGCAATGCGTTTTACATTTATGAAAATTAAGGATAATTTCAGTATTTCGTGAAAAGAGACCTTTTCCCGCAGCGTTTTTCAAACGCAGTACTCGTTCCCTCTTCTAGAGAGAACCGAGGTTACGTTAGTAACCGAGTACGTTTTGTTGTATTGTATGTAATATTGCTGTGATATTCTTGTGCTACTGTCATATTCCTGCAGTAATACTTGGAATTTTCCTGTAATGAACCTGTGGTCCTTAATAGTGTAATTGTTTTGCACTGTTTCTGTAAACTTTTATTTATTTTATGGTAACATTCTATAGTAATCCTGCTAGAAAAGTTGTTTGTCCATGATAAATCCGATATTACTTGCATACTAGTCATAATCTGAAGATATAGCCTAGCACACATGCAAGACAAGGCTTTAGTGGTGACTGTTGATATACAAGGTAAATTTCTACTGTCAGTCATGTTATGACATCAAATACATTTGCTGTATTCATTTACATTTTTACATTTATTCACAACACATACCATGACTGCTCACAAACATCTTTGTACCCTACAAACTAGGGTAAAAGCACAATAATACAAAGAATGAAAGGGCAACTAGGCCTATATATGTAGACAATACTTTTATTAGTGTAAATTAGTAACAAATTTGTACATGTCAAGACTGCTAAGTTTTTGCTCATTTGAGAGTTTGTTGAGAGTCCACTTTGAACAATACAGGTTCCCAACTATTCCTCACTGATATACAATTAGTTAAAACAATTATCTGAATAAATGCAATTTTGGACAGAAATCTAGGCTGAGATGGGAGAAGTGAAATCAGAAAGTGTTTTTTTTTTTTTTTGTGATAAAAGTCATGCATTTAGAGAGCATGCTAAACACCATATAACAATGATTTTGGTATATTATCATATCAATAATAAAAGTAGTATTAAAATGTTTATTTTAACAAATAGTCTAATTTTCTACCATATAAAATTGAATAAAATTAGCAGCTAGCTAACAACAATTTGCTTTTTTCTAGTTTCACCTCACTTCAGTCTGAACTAGGCTAATTGATTCAAGTAATTTACTACTCAGACAATATCAATACCTTAAATTTCTAACTAACAACTCTTGCAAAATGGGGTAAGCACACTTTCTCATTTTCTCATTTCAGAGGTGTTCTGAGTAAATGATTATACACCGATTCCATAGTTCAGTTTTGGACAGATCAGTTGTTTTAACCAGTCATTAAAATTAATCAGTTCAAAAGGAATTATTAGGGGATGGTGGCAAATTGGACATTAGTGGATGCATTGTGTGCATATCCTGGCTGTTAAGACATCGCCAAGATTCTTGTCAACACAGAAACACTTCATTACTGGATAAATATACTCTTTTGTTTATTGAACATGTGGCTAATGTCAGCTGCATCATGTGCATAACGCTTGTCAGAGAAGAGGCACTGTTTTTTGAGCGCAATTCACACCCTTCAAAATCTTTTTGAATCAGAATGCGTCACATGTAATCTGGATTCGGTCGTCCGGCCTTTTACCATTGTGTTGGTTAAGTTGATTTTGATTACCGTAATATGTGTGAGGGAGAGAGAGAAAAGACACTGCTGTGAGTTTGAAGACAGAGAGAGTAAGCGCGCAAGGGAGGAGCTCTTTTCTCTTTCTCTCCCTCAGGTAACATGCGCCCTGTCACATCTACATCACTCATAAATCACAATAACCCATCAAATAAGGCTTTGGCGGGACAAAAATGTCTTCTGTTTTTGACACAATTATTACGACACAATTATTACAACACAACTGAACTGAACAAACCATTTTATTTATAACAATCACTCCCTCCATACATACAAAAAAAAAAAAACTCATTTATACACCAATAAATAGAAGGGTCTGCCAAACCCTTATAAAAAAAAATCGCATAGCTATTTTAGTGTAGCTTAATACTCCCAGTTGAGCAGAACTAGGTAGTGTAGAAAACAGAGTCTTTCTGTTATGGATCTGTGAAGGAGGACTCAAATGCAGGATGACAATTAACAGCTTTATTGACAAACAGATGATACGACGAGGTGGGAGAAGGTAGCAATCCAAACAATAGGTAGAGATGAGACAAAGACAACAGCAGAGCAGCAAATGTAATAAGGTGTCCGTAGGCTGGAGTGTTGATATGTTAGATCAGAGATAACCAGCTAAAGCCAGACAGGATCTTCTTACAGCTTGGCGCTCAGGAATATCAGGCTCAGAACAGGACTGCTTGCTGGACAGGACAACATTTAACGAACTGGCAAACACAAGAGGGAAAGAGCAAACATATAAAGGGAGCTAAGAACATGAGGAACAGGTGAGCACACTCAGACAAACAAGGACTTAACAAGGAGACAGGTGCTAACACTCAAACAAGGACTCAACTAAACAAGGGGGCGTGGTAACGGGAAACGAGGAGGAAGGGACAGAGGAGCACATGGCAAACACAAACAAAGGCACAGCCATGTGTTTAAGCACAACATAAACATAGAAACATTAAACAGAGACAAGACAGACAATGCTGCCAGGGCAGAACCCTGACACTTTCAGCATTCTGCCCTGTAAAGGCCTGTTCACACCGGGACGAATTTTGCGCGTGATATTCGCCGACGTTTAACGCCTCGTGACTAAACAAAGGGCGCCAATGTGAGTGTGCACCCCGACACGAAAAACTTTTTAAAAAACGCCTTGGGTTCGTCCGACCAATGAGATTGGCGCTTTTGCTCACGTGTCTGGAGCTTCTGAAGTTACAGTAAAACACAACTTGGGGGCGCTCAAACATAAAACGGTCTTGCCGAGCACATATACGTAACGGCGAAGGAAGATATACGCCAAGTAGCGTCTACACTGCCGGGAAGAAATAAGACGAGGAAGATGCAAGGCAAGATGAAGAGCTGCTGGTCTCGTTGGTGTCGGAACATAAAGAACTATATGACAAACGTGACAGCGACTACAAAAATCTTGATAAAAGAGAACTGTTCTGTTTTACATTAAGCGCCATCTAATGTCAGGGAATAAATTTGCATGTTCACTCGGCTCATCGATTGGGTGTGAACACAAAAAATGTAAAATCGATTGGGTGTGAACACAAAAAATGTGTTGAAAAATGCTGGCGAATAACGCGCGCCGATATTCGTCCCGGTGTGTACGGCCCTTCAGCCTGCTTCGTTTGTTTTCATAAATGGCTTCACTGAAGACTCGCTCACTGAAGACGGTGAGGGGCAAAGGAGCCAGAATGGGGAACCTTTTCTCATTTTGTTTCCACCATTCAAGTGGCTTGCCCATCCTTCTATCAATCACTGGTCCTAGAAGGTACTGCTGAATCTATCCAAGGCTAGACCAATCAACTTCAAAATAATTATTTCGTTAATAATTTGTTACATAGAACTTTATTATATTAAAAATGAATCAAAAATGCTTTACACCTTTAACAAAATCCACACACCCAACCCAAAATCCACACATTTAACACCATAAAAATGACATAACATCTTATATAGCCTAGTGTTTTGACCTCGTCAACCCAACTGCATTTTACTGTAAACTTGCGACTAATGTTAGTTAACTTACTAAAGAAGGCGCAATCGCTTGTTTGCTAAGGGTCGTGTATGAATAACATTTTATTCAGAATATAACATATTTTTTGATCTCGTTGATCTCTGATGATCTCGTTTTCATGGAGACAGACGCGGTGTGCACGGAGGGGAGGAGCTGTGTGTGTGTGTGTGTGTGTGTGTGTGTGTGTGTGTGTGTGTGTGTGTGTGGGTATGTATGTATATGTATGTGAGAGAGACGCGTGAGTGACAGAGAGACGGAGGGAGAGCAGGGAAAGGAAATGCAGCTGAACGAATACGCTGCGTGTTTTAAATAGCGAAAAAAAAAGAAAAGAATAACGAAACGCAATTTGTGGCGGCCAGTGTTGATTCTGTGGCGCACCGCCACAAAATAATCTGTGTGGGAAACACTGAATAGTATGCAATATCTGTATCGCAGAGAGGTGCGATAAATTACATTTATTTTATGTGCCAAGCATTTGTGTGTTGCATGCATTGGTTGTTTATCCAAATTCGACCAATCAGATGGAGCCTTACTATTTGAATACCCGCCTCCCCAGTAGGTGCTATTATGCTATTGGCTAGACCGCGCCTAAAGGGGAACCTAGTGGTTCAGAGCAGAGAGTGGAAAATTAAAACTAATGACGGGAGTAGAGAAGTGAGGAAAATGACAACAGCGAAGAACCTGTGCCTAAAGAGAACTGTACGTCTGAAATATTGCAATATTTTGGCTTCAATAAGAGAATATGTGTCACAAATACAGGTACTGTGTAAGGGGCCGTTCACATGTCTAAAAACGCCTGGAAAGCGCGGCCGGGCCGCTATCTCCTCCTTTCCACCAGCGCTTGCGCTCCCATGGCGTCTGTCGTTGCTATGCAACCATGAACTGCACTGAGCGCTTTCCATGATGATGAGAAAGTATCAGCAAAGGATTAATTGATTTCTAGCTCTTGCATT
This sequence comes from Scardinius erythrophthalmus, assembly GCF_964197995.2. Taxonomy (NCBI): domain Eukaryota; kingdom Metazoa; phylum Chordata; class Actinopteri; order Cypriniformes; family Leuciscidae; genus Scardinius; species Scardinius erythrophthalmus. Next base: position 15,543,176 of record NC_138221.1, read on the forward strand.
AGCTTTACTACTAGATATTGAGATGAGAAATAAAATCCCGCCCTGTACGGCTATGATCAGCTGTTCGGCCGAGCTTTCGATGTTGTTACGGAAACGCTGATCGGTTGGTTTTTGTCACGTGACCTGCGGTGATTTTGCGGCGTTCTGAAAAGTTGAGATGTTCTCATCTCTTCGTTGCATAGGCGGGCCTGGAAAAACGTGCTTCCATTATACGCCTACATTTGAAATAACAAATTTGCACATGCAAAAACCGCGATGTGTGGACAGTTGTGCCGAAAAATTGTGGCCACGATTAGAGGAAATACAACTAATCTCCACAGTCATCTGGAACGTCACCTCAGGGAGCATTATGAAGTGTAAGCCCAAATCTACCAAAACTGCTTATGAAATGCCAAGTAACAATAACCCAGTCAAATTTCAATTACATAGAAGCCTATGGAGGAGTGAGCCAGTTCTCAGATTTAATCAAAAATATCTTAATTTGTGTCTCGAAGATGAACGAAAGTCTTACGGAGTTGGAACAACATGAGGGCGAGTAATTACTGACAGAATTTTCATTTTTGGGTGAACTAACCCTTTAACAATGTTAGCACCACTGTACCTGAGAACAAGAACCACTCTGTTTTTGTCAAATTTCCCATTCTTCCAGCATGCTCAAAAACATCTCAGTAATGTACTCCCCAGTGTGTGATCCAATCATTGCTTTTGTGTTTCGAATGACTTGTCTGCGAATCCACTGATCATCAGTGAAATGGCATGTTAGACTCATTAGGGATTCAGCTGTACCGGACCAGCAGTCTGTGGTTAAAGCCAACTTATAACCTGCTTTATCGGGCTTTAGCAGTGCTTTAACCTTCTCATCAATACTGTTGTGAATACTGGGGAACATCTCTGTGCCGTAGAACTCACTCTTTAGAGTATATCTTGGTTCTGCAGTTGGTTTGAGTCTCTGGAAGCCTTTATTTTGAACCATGGTGAAAGGCTGATTGTCTGTAGCTATCATTTCTGTAATCATCACATTGAGTGTTTTTGAGCGGACATCGGACGTCTTCCACTTTGTCTACTTTTCCAATCATCATAGGAAGAGAAGCTTGAATGTGGCTTGATGTCTTTGCCTCTTCAGCATCTCTTTTTTCTTCTCCTCTTCAAAGATAGTTGAGTGTATATTGAGTGTCTGTTATGTTAAATAAAGTTGAATAATTAAAGCAAAGCAAGTAGTAGGCTACATATACTTTACCTGTGGACAAAGTTGTTGTTGTCTCTGGTGCAATGGCGGGATTCTCAAAACACCCACAAGATGGCGCTGTTTATCAATTCCATATTCGTATATATAATTTAAACAAATCTTTAATAAACATTTAATTTCACAAACCTTGCAGATTTAATCAGATCCAGCTGTCAGATATTCTGAAGTGTGCATTTGTAGCCTTCATGACTGTGCCATCCTCAATATGTCCTACTCAATATCCTGACAGCCAGCTAAACTTTTTCCCCACACCAAGACTCTGCAGATTAATTCTTAGTTCCACAGGTTTATTGGAGTTACAGAGAAAAGGTGAAACTGCAACACACAAAGAGCAAGGACAAATTACACATGAATAAAGGCTAATTTGCACTATTACTGTTGCATTTTCGTTTGTACTCATTTTAACACTAATATATGAGAAGAAATACATGTGAACAACATTCTGGTCATTATAGCACCTTTACCGTAGCCTGGCAGACCTCTTTCTCATTGAGACGTGGTCTGGGAACCATATGTTCATTTTCTCGTATTTGAGGAGTGGTTTACGAATGCCTAAAACCGTTTATTGGGCTCTACGAATGTCTATCAAATGAGCCTGTACTTAGCTCATAGCCAATCGTTTCAATTATACCAGATGACGTATGTAGAGCGACAGAACTACGGATCGCATAATAGGACATTTAGAACCATGCGATCTTAAAGTGAACATGACCTAAATAGAAACGCATAAGAAATGCATAGCCTAATCCTGGAACATATTATAATTCTGAAATGCTGACTAAAAGTAAAGCATGTTTATCTTCTGTAACTTTAAACTTAATGCTTATTTACATTTTCTTGCTTATAACAAAACAATGACAATATTATTATGCGTGACGGACAGTCCGTGTTAGAGGTCGACCGATATGTTTTTTTTTTCAGGCCGATGCTGATCTTTTGCAATCCGGGTCGGCCGATGGCTGATAAATGCTGCCGATTTATTTTGGCCAATATTTGGCTGATATGTGCTTGTTTTTAACCTCTATTTGAAAGATAAAATGTAACACAAATAATTACTTAAGATAGACAAAATTTCACACTTGACAAATCTGCACTTGTACAGTTAAATTAAAAGTCTACAGTAGGGGTGGAACGGTACACAGAAGTCACGGTTCAGTTCATACCTCGGTTCAGACATCACGGTTTCGGTACGAGTTCGGTACAATGGAGGGAAAAGCAAAACAAAAATGCAGAAGGCTTGTGCATATCTCAGGCTGTACCACCAAAGGAAAATAAATTACTCAAGCCTTGTATTTTTAAATAAGTTTTATTAATAAAGTAAAGGCATAGGACCCGTTTATTTGTAGTGCACTGACAATAGTTTATATAGTTAATTTATTAATTAAATTAATAAAAAGACAAAAAGACCTTGAGATATGTTTGGTAATTGTACCTGAATGAATTGAAAATGAATTTGCTACATTTCAGATTAATATATTTGTTTTCCTTAAAATTTTAATTAACAGCAACTTAAACACTTTGCCGTTTGAATGATGTCCTGTATAAACAAAATGACGGAGTATGTTTTTATGTTTCCACTTTTTGATCGTTCCGTTCCGTGTATTCTCCGTGTAAATTCATGCACCGAACCGTGACGCCCGTACCGTTTTGGTTCAATACGAATACATGTACCGTTCCACCCCTAGTCTACAGTGAAATACAATCACACTTTACACTGTTTGGCCAGCATTTTAACCGTGTTTAATCCAGCTAATAGCTAACGGTATGCTAAAGTTAGCTGGTTACTAGCATCACGTGCAGTGAAGTGATGTTTCTGTTATTCTAACATCCGTTTTCAGAGCATCCAAGAGACGCGCAGGTATAACAGTAGCACCGAAATAAAGCACAGAAATCCACGTTGATATTCGGTCCGGTAGAACGGTCATTAAGGCACCAGTGCCGTATTAGCACCGGGTCTGTCTGTAGCTACCCAACCTCTTGGTCTCTTTTTTTATTACTTATTCCTTATTTCAGAATTTAATCCTTACAGTTTTCTCTAAGGAACTTAGCTCCTTCCTTAACCCTCTGGAGTCTGAGCTGTTTTCTGGGCCCTGGAGGTGTTCTGACATGCTCTGACATTTGTGCTTTTTTCAGTTATTTATAAACATATTAATGGCAAAGGTGTAAATTCACTCTATATAGCACAAACAGGGCTACCAAAATATCTGATCAACATGCATGTATATGTTTGAATTTTTAAGAGAATAATGTTTATGCGTGGTTATTGGAAAAAATAAAAATGAAAGTTGCAGAAATAAGACCACAAAACACATACTAAATATGTGTAAATAAGACTTTTGACCAATGAATTGTGTAGCTTTGAGTTCTGGCTTCAAAATGATGTGAAAATTATCCAGCCTTATCGTTCTCATAAAACAGTACATTGATTTGAACTTTCTAAAACAGTTTTTTTGTCAGAAGAGGTTTATGCATGGGAGGGGTGGCCCATCAATATTAATGAGATTCAGACCAGGGGTGTGACATACACTCTTCCAGTGGTTAATGGGCCATCAGGTGCCTGAACAAAGAAGAGGAGATTCAAAGGTTTTGTTTTTCAATCTGTTTTATTGTAATTCCTCTATGTGGAGGAACTAAATGTTCTAAATTTGCTCTAAGCAAATCAAATGTGAGCAATTGTGAGCGATAAACAAAAGTAAAGGCAGGTATCTCACAGTAAATTCCTGTGCCCCGTTTATATGCGGGCTACAAGTAAATCAAATGAGCAAAATAAAGAATCCTGAAAAAACTATCACAGGTTATAAAAAATATATATTAAGCAGCACAACAGTTTCCAACATTGATTTAAAAAAATAGTCATCATATCAGAATGATTTCTGAAGGCTGATGGTTAGTGGAAGGTGGTCAGCAGAGCACACACATCTGAACACAGTCACACATCTTTATGCCACTCCTGAAAACAGTTCCTGTTTAACTGAAGACATAAGTGAACATTGCATGCCTGGCATTTCCATGGTGTTAATTGTCTTTTACCACGCACTGCTGTGCAATGCACACAATTGCGGCGACCAACTGTGGCAACATCCCTGTCATCTGATGCCAGCTCAGCTCCTGGAACTGGCACATGGTCACTATTGGTCCAATTTGGTGCTGTTTTCAGTGACACACCACAAAGCTCTGTTATAAGCTGCTCCATAAACTCTTTATGGGACAAGTTACCATGTAGCTCTTTGTGCACAATGAAAGAGTTGGTGGAAGCAATGTCCAAGAAGTGTAGAAAGATCTTTCTGTACCACTTCATGGTTTTGTGTTGTGCAGTGTAGAACTGTATCAGCTGATCAGACAGGTCAACACCCCCCATGTGTTTGTTGTAGGCAGTCACAGGTGCAGGACATGGAAATGTCTTTGTCCTCCATGTATCTTGTGTTTTCACCCTCCTCTGTGCAGTGTCTCCTGAATAAGCAGGATGGATAGTAGAACAGACAGATACCTCTCGTGTGTCCATCCACTTTACGAATACAAGAGGGCCATCCCGAATCCACCTGATGGATCCCCTGGCAGATTTTTTAGAGAGTGAATTAGCTGCATTCCGAGGGCAGTCCTTCCTGTTGTCCCTGTAAGTCCCACATGCACCAAACTTCATTGCAAACAAGTCTTTGAGGAGCTTTGGACTTGTATAAAAATTGTCCATGTACACATGGTACCCAGAGCCTAAAACTTTACAGTCTAAAAGAGATGTTACAGCATCATATCGTCGCTGTCCGATGAAAACCGCGTATGTCCATTTTGCCGATTTTGAGATTTTTCGACGGATAGAATGTCCAGGTTCATTTCCGTATACAGTATGCTTCACATATCTAAATGACCTATGAAAAGTTGTGAAATCATGTCATCTGATTTTCACGTATATCCATTTGGTGTCAAAGCTGTCAATCACGCCGCGTATCTCCCGCCCTGTGGAGGCATCTCGCGGTCTAAGCGTCTCTGGAAGCTCAGCATTGGATAGCCGAATAACTCTGTGAGGTAAAGTATCAGCAAACGTTTGTTTTTGACAACTGTTCAAGTTTATTATATATTCGCAATATATTCACAACTGTTATTTACCAGTAAATGGTCTAGACGAAGTAATTGTCACTGTTTATTGTGGAGATGTTAACGCACGGGCCTGTTAACTTAAGCAATACTTTTAAGGTAGTCTAATATTTTTCTGACTAATAAATTACTGACACAGTAAAGGGTAGATTTAAATAAAGAAAAACAAAATTTAAATAAAGAAAAAAACTAAATTTAAAAAAAGAAAAATTCAATTTAAATACAGAAAAAACTAAATTTAAATAAAGAAAATGACATTTAAATAAAGAAAAAACGAAAATTAAATAAAGAAAAAACCGAAATTTAAATAAAGAACAACGAAATTTAAATAAAGAAAAACGAAATTAAGTTAAATTAAAAACGAGATTAATTTAGATTGATAACGGGTAAAAAGGCTAATAGCCTACATGTTGGGTCCGTATACTTTTTCGTCCATTCATTATTCTATTTCGGAATGAAAGATGAAATGTAAAAAAGGTGTAGCTTTTTTTCCTTTTTTTTGTTTAAAAGAAAAAAACAGAAATGGCTGTATTTTTTTTGTACATAGCATAGCCTACTTTGTTATGAGTTTAGTATCATAATGATTAATAAATGCACGCACAATTATCCGTGAACTTGATTTGAAGCCTTTCAACAAAATTCAGAATTAAATGAATGTGCAGTTTGTACAAATAGAGTCTGTAGGTCTACTATGCTGTTGAAAGTATGAAAAGTGAACAGCACGAGTAATAGGATGCACAATTTGAGACGGGTCAGACATGATTTTGACCACTTCATTAAGTTTTGTTTTGTAGAAAACCTTTCTTTAAAGTGAATTTAGTTTTGTATAAATTGTATCTTAATTTTAATCAATTTTTCATCAACCATGGATTTAATAAATAAGCAAAAACCGGTATATAGCAGACAATATAATCATGGAGGCGCCATCGCGTTCACTTGCATTGCACGTTAACTGGAGCGCATCTCATTAACGAAACTCAGTGTATGCCTCACACAGACATGAGAAAGACATCAAATACACAAAGCTTGAAAAGTCTTTAAACGAAATAATTCAAAACGAAAAGAAAAAGGCAACTCTCTGATTATGTATGCCCTTACAAAAGTGCCGCTCTAGGCAATTGCCTAGTTATATGGACGCGCCGGCCCTGGGGTCAGCAATGAGTGTATTGATTCATTGTCCCTTCATAGTTTGCAAGAGACATTTAATAAACTGAGCGTATTTAATAAACGGAGACGTAGGCTATTTAATAAACTGAGCATATTCATCTGTCAATATGAAACGCGACTTGGCCATTCTAATTAATGATCGGAAAAACGCGTATCGACCACCGTTACTGTAAAATATGCGCGTATGTCCATTTAAACTCGATTTTGGTCAAATGTGGATTATATCATTACACTGGCAAGAATATGGCTACATTTAAAGATGCCATACCAAGTATGACAACGCTATGTTCATATGCTTTTAAATTACGGTGTTTTTTTCACTTCCTGAAAAGTAACCGTTTTGGACATACGTGATTTTCATCGGGCAGCGACGATATGACAGTCCATGGCCTGTGGGAAAGCTGTTCTTTCCAGTGTACACAGAAAAGTCCACAGTGTATCCATTTGATGAGTCTGCAAGTACAAACAACTTGAAACCCCATCTGGTTGGTTTGGCTTTCATGTACTGTGTCATACCTGTGTGTGCTTTGCATGCCACCATTCTTTCATCCACAGCTAAGTTTCTTTTAGGATGATAGATGGCTTTACAAGCCTGACGAATAGTGTCCATGAGAGGTTTGACCCTGAAGAGACGGTCATGTTCAGCTGTGCCCCTCTTTCTGTCATTATACATATCTGCATCTGGGTTACTCATGTGCACATTCCATGAAATGGTGCGGTATCTGTCCCGGGACATAACTGTAGCTGGAAAGGGTACAGAGAAAACACTGCTTTGCCGCCAGTAGTCGCTGATGGAGCTGACCTTCACCGTGGCCATGTAGAACAGCAACCCAATGTATCGGTACATCTCACTGATGCTGATATCTGTCCATTTATATTTGCAGCCCTTTGCCGTTGCTTTGGCAGCCTGAGCATTTGTGTTGTGGCACAGAGTTGACACAGCACTTTCTGAAAAAAATTGTTTGAATAGACTCATGGGCGAATGTGAGTCTACAGAACTCAGTTGCGGTCCCAATTTCCCGTGCAGGACAGAATTGCACAGTCTGCGGTACCATGTCAACATCAGTCTCTGTTTTCCATGCCAGAGTGGACTGCCTGTTGCTTGCCTGCTGGTTAGATTTGGCTCTCTTCGGGACAGGTGCTTGGACATGTTCACTGTCACATCTGTAAAAAAAAAAACAAAAAAAAAAACGTGAGCATGCTGATAACATAATAAAAGAACTTGTATTATCATTATTATTCACTAATGGCCATGGATAAAAAAAGACAACTGTTTTTGTCATTTCACACAAGAATAGGTAGGCTACTTTTATATTATTATGATGTAAACACAATTAGGCTACATTTCATCTGTAAAATATTACGTCTATGTACTTACTCAGTATGATTCTCGATCGCACTGAGAACTGAACGACACCTGCGTGCCCCTCTGCGAGATGCTGGAGAAGGAGAGCTTGAAGCAGACACATTCCTACAAAAAATTAAATTAAAATAAAACTGTTAGCATACATTATTCAAAGTAAACTGGTGAGCAATTGATGGTTATGGACCATTGATGGGCCATATAGACCGCACGCATTTAGTGAAGCACGCAATAAACGGATCGTTCGCGAACGACACATCACTAAAACATTTACACAGTCTGTATTCAAAAACATCTGCAGCATGATAAATACTGTCATAGGCCAACCAAAACCAGAACATTTATATAAAAATATAATGTATTTAGACAGTATCACATATTTTACCGGAGGCTGAAATAGTTGCACTAAACCACATATAACCTATAAGCAGATATTCGCAAACAATCTACATTATGCATAATGCAGTATTTTAGCATGAATCAGTGTCATAAGCTAATCAAAACTGAGTGAAATATATTTAATATACAAATATGTTTAAAGAGCAATATCACATTTAAAAAAAAAAGTTTACACTTGAGCATAAGTTCCACGGATGTTAGGGATATTGTAAGGCAATCGTTCCTGTAAGTTGTCAAAAGCAAGCCAAAACTAGGGAAAATATAGTCTAAAAATTCAGAAATTAAATATATATAAAGTTCTATATTATCAGAAAAGGAATTATATAACAGTAAACAACTTACTCTGAACTTGTATCCTCTGCGGGATCAATTCGCTCTTGAAAATGCTGCCGTTCTTCGTCTGAATTACAATCTTCCTCTGAGGAAAAGGTGAATTCTTCCTCGCTGTCCAGAATCATCTGAAGAGCGTCTTTGCCGGAGAAACGAGCCATCGATCCTCTCTAAACACGATGAATTATCAGTGAATCTGAGCTGATGAAACTTCGTGTTTTCAAGGCATTGATCGGGGGGGGCGTGTGCGAAGCAGAGATTACCTAAACTATTTACCATGTGAAAAGCGCCGGGGGCGGGGCGGCCTCAGCTTATTACAGATAATGAGGGAGAAGGAAAAAAACGGCACCTCTCCTTGCTTTCAAACGGATTACATGAGTTGAAAACATTTGTTTTTTATATTAATTACTTCACTTAAAAGAAGAGAATGTCAGCTTCATAAAGACATATCTCACGTGTCTGTGTGAAAAGTTTTTGCTGAGTTACAGATCATTTTCGGACGCGTTTCAGAATGACAGAGAGGAGGCAGAACTCGCATCATGTTTATTTTTCTTTATTTGGCGAAAAGCACAACACTTTGTTTTTATTGTGAGTATACACAAAAATAATACACACTTAACAGGATCGATTGATGTAAAACACTAGCATATAAAATAAAAATTAATATTTTTTTTTTATTTATTTTTTTCACTGATAGTGAAAAAAACGAGCCTATCGCGCCGGCGCGATAGCCGACCTCAGGGGGTTAAACATGTTTAGTCCTAACATTGATAGAACATTATCCCCTAACATTATTATAAAGTTTTAGCGGGAAGTTTCCCAGCAGACACAGGACTGAACCTCTTAAAAGAGGTTTAGATGACGAAGATTGTTTGAACGTAATAGTTTGGTTTGGTCACCGTTATGGTGATCAGTGTTTGCTTTAGTTGGGCTCTTTGGCCTTGACTATTTGATTTTAATGTTTCTCTGGCTGCTATAAGTGTTTATTATAGCAAGAGAAAATGTGATCAAGTATGATGGCTACTTGTTGATCATAATGTGACGGTCTGATTTCCCCCAGGGACTAAATTTTAAAGGCTGTCTTAAAGCCTCCTGTCCACTATCTAGCCGGGATCATTTAGATGCAGCCTTGGCACTTCACCAGGCGAGGTCGCTGTTACTGTGGTTCAGTGCTTCACCAAAGCTTCATTTGCCCATCACTACCACCAGTGTTTTAATCAGAAAATATGGAGTATTTATTATAAAAACAAAAACTGTGCACAATAAGATTTAAACGTCTTCAACGAGACAAACACAAACCTCGAGAATCAACGTGTGAATCTCAATAACGGTGACGTGCTTCATGCAGCAATGCATTCTGGGTGCATCATACAAAACTAATCAGTGGCTCCCAGAATGCATTGCGGCTGAAGCATGTCACCGTTGTAGAGATTCACGCGCTGATTCTTGAGGTTTGAGTGTGTCTAAGTGAATCAGTAGATCAAAAATATTTAGTGTTTTTTATACACATTTTTTTTATTACAAAAATGTTGGATGTCGTCCTATAATAAATATTACTATAATCAATTATATGAAATGAATAACACATTTGAAAGTCTAGAAGAGATCAGCAGATCAGAACACGATATTATGATTAGATTAGATTAGTTTAGATTAGATTAGATTTCTGTATTTGTCATTGTACAATTTCACATACAACAAAATGTGTAGACTCTCCAACGTATAGAGGTAAGAGTAGTTGAATACATATTGCAATCAAGGCCGTATTGCTCATAAATAAATAAAGTGCTCGTAGTGCTTCACATAAGTTATCTTGTATGTCAAGAATTGTAGTTGTGATGGTTTTGGGATGTATTTTCAGTTCATGGTTCATTATTGTGATTGCTTTGGGATAGAAGCTGTTCATGAGTCTCGTTGTGCGTGATTTGATAGACCTGTAGCGTTTTCCGGATGGCAGTCGTTCAAATAAGTGATAAACTGCCCAACTAAAGCAAACACTGACTATTAAACCAAACTATTATTATTAATAAATCATCAACATCTAAAGCTGTTAATCTCAATAAGGACTTTTGTACACATATGACAGAAGTAAATCTGGTTTGTTATAAGTGAAGCTGGTAATGCTGTTTGTGGAGTTGTTTAATGAAGTTTCCAAAATTTGACGTCTGAGCGATGTTGGGAGTCAATGTCCAATAACATTTCTATCTGGGATGAGCTCATATTGTGATCATATTCTAACACAACAAGTATTCAGCCCAGTTCAGTTGTTGTGTGACTTTTCCAGAAATCAGAGAGGTGCAGTCAGAGGTACTTCTTATTCATTCTTAAAGCGGCAGTTTGTTAATGAAAGCATTAATTATCATACATGTACTAACATGTAGTTAAGGCTGCCGTTATTCATGCTTGAATCCATAATGACTCCATCGTAGTTCAGGATAACTCTTCAGTGGTTCATGATTAGTTCATGCTTTCAATTATCATTAGTTCATGTAGAATTAAGTATTAATACAGGTATTAGTACATGATTATTCATATACCCTTATTGTAAAGTGTTACCGTTTTTTCCTCACTTAAAGCAAACAACACACTCTCCAGAATAAACTATTAGTCTTTATCAGAGAGCTGTTCAAATCACTGACACATTATATGAAGATAATTCTTCATCATCAGATGTTTGAGTGACACTTTGTCCAGTATCAGGAATAATACAGTATGATCTGTGTGTATCAATACACAACTCTGAGACACAACGTGAATGTGTGCAAGAATAAACTGAGCATGTTCAAATGAACTCTTTCCAGACTAATTCCACTAAATGTCTTTAGAGAAAATACAGATTTCTTTACCTGTGAGAAGTGAAGAGAGAATGATCAGTCCCAGCAGACACAGATCACACTTATCAGCCATTTTGTGTTTCTGTCAGTCTTTCTCTTCATTATATATAGTTACAGCTCTTCCTTTACACATCATCAGCTCCTCCTCTGGTTGGTTACTTCCTCTGATCTCATCAACTGAGGGTTTAGTCCTGACTCTATGACACAGCTGAAGAAGCGATCAGAAAGATCTCTGGTGTGAAACTGTGTTGACTTTGAAAAGCTCTGGATCCGAAAGATCTCTGGTGTACAACTGTGTTGACTTTGAAAAGCTCTGGATCAGAAAGTGAGCTGAACTGTACAGTGGCGTCCAGAAACCAACCGAGTCCATAAAGAAGTATTATGTTTGACACTGCACAAAGTGCTTTGAATGAACAGTTCCACACAAATTAATACAAACATATATTTTTCCTCTCATTAGCAATGTTTCCATCACCCTGTTTTTATGCATATTTTGAAGTTTCGCATCAGAAACGAGTGATGGAAACCAGGGTGGGAATTATGTAATTTTAGGGGCAAGGCCATTTGGCCTCCACCTTTTTTTTTTTTTAAGGGCACCAAGGCCATATGACAGGGCACAAAGGCCATCGTACAATTCGATGGTTTTCCCATTCAGATTGATACCATAACATCCTAATTTGTAATAAGACATGGATTATGACTTTTTTAATAAAAAAAAAAAAACATTTTTAATGAGAGAGAGAAAGAGCGCCATTACATCCAGAAGGTATACACTCTCACACAACAATAGAAACAACATAAATGCCAATAAAAGCATTCAGACACACCACAAATGCCAATAAAAGCATTCAGAAACACCACAAATGCCAATAAAAGCATTCAGAAACACCACAAATGCCAATAAAAGCATTCAGAAACAACACAAATGCCAATAAATTAATCATTTCCTGCATTGTCGAACGCTCTTCTTCATGTGTTTCAAATAGGGACTATAATGTTCAGTAGAGCGCCCTCAGGCTGGTATGAATTGAAAACACAGCACATCAGTATACAGCGCTCATAATGATTACATCGACGCATTTGGCTATAAATTCAATAAAATATTATTCCTGTCAATAGAAATCTGATGTAAACTGAGAATATATCAATATTTCTCCAAATCTGCACACTTTTGAGCTAAAAGCCGTAAGGGACGTTGTTTTGTGAATCGCTTTCATGGCGACAGCACAGGAGTTTTTTATGAATGGGAGCGTCTGACGCTCATAATTCATATTAAAGGTATCGACTCATTTTTGCATTTCATAACTCCTGACACAAATTAAGACATAACTGTCAATATAAATTTCTCAGAATACAATAGTGGTCAAATACTGAAACGTGAGTCTTATATCTTTTTAATGATGTAAGTTATAGTTTGTCAAGGTAATAACATTAAATCGTAACTTTGAACTATTAAAAAAAAAGTGTGCCGACGCCGTTACCTCTGGAACCTTGCATAGGGCCCTTTTCTGAAAAGGGCACTTATCTACTAGCAAATAGATTTTGATATTTTTAGGTCAAACCGTTCTTGTCTGTCAGTCATATAATGCAGGTCTATGGTCACGGTCTCAAAGAGCATCCATCCACAGAGTCCAAATTAAAACAATTCCCCATCGTAAGTACACATTGATGGCCTAAGACACAAAACGAGTGGTTTGTGTGAGAAAACGAACAGTATTTATATAGTTTTCACCTCTTGTAACACAGCAACGTCCAAGTGATCTGAGGGCGCCCGCGCTTCCTGCTGTGTGACGTGTGCGCAGACTGGTGCATAGACAGACATATAGATTTCGCCTTGGCTACGGCAGTTCATGAACGAATGCCGTAGCCAAGGCGAAATCTAGTGATATTAGGAAACACAAAATTTCTAAACTTTACGTTTGGATGGAAACCCAGCTATTGTAGCTACTGATTATTTGTCAGAGAAAACAATTTCAACATAATGAAATATAGTTATTTTTAAGTGGCCCAATACAGTGTCCTCAGAGTAATTTTTACGTGTCAATTTTTTATTTATTTTTTCATTTACACTTTTTTTTCACATCACATCACTAACACATTGTGTTGCTATATGTGTGTGTGTGTGTGTGTGTGTGTGTGTGTGTGTGTGCACAATGAAGCTTTTATTAGACTTCTAAGTTTGTGCTTGTGAAACCACAAATTCACAACCTCCAGAAGTGTTGCACTGACAGATGCGTCAAGATCACACTTCATCTATATATACACAGCAAAAACTCCAGTGTAAAATTAACTCTCCTGGGAATTTATTTGACCACACTCAAAAGTGTTAAAATAAGGGTACATAAAAAGTCAAGGGTCAAAAGCCCAACTAAAGCAAATAGGGGTGGGAATCTCTAGGTACCTCACGATTCGATTCGATTTGATTACGATTCAGAGGGTAACGATTATCAATGCATCTTTTTTTGTGTGTGTGTGACTTCTTGGCACTTTTAAAACAAAGTATTTATGATGACCCATAAAGAATTTACTTCCTATATCCTATATAGCATTTTCAATATAATTCTAAGGATTTCCCGCACGTCTCACTATCTCTGTAGCAGGAAAATTCCAAAAACAGTGAGAGTAAGCACAACGCTGACTACGCTCAGCTGAGCACAGTGCTAAGTGTGATGTTCTCCATTGTGATTATCAGTTGAGACTCATTAGAATGTCTTTCGCTGCCATTTATTCTTAAAGCGGCGCGCCTCTGAGTGTGTCACTTGCTAGGGTTGCGCTCATGCAAGCCACATCCATCAAAGACTAGCCCTCTTGTTGGGAGCGCGCGAGCTCCGCCGAGCTGCATTTGCGGACCACTAGGGGCTAACTGAGCCCATGCCAGCCTATGTCCCGCGTGTCTCACTCTCCTGCTGGAGCAAGCACAGTGCTTAAGGGTCTGCAACTGAAAAAGATGTCTCTCCCCTGTGGCTATCAGGGACAATTATTGAGCATATCACTCTCTAAAGAGCATCTTTAGCCAGTGGTTGTTTTACAGCCCCGCGCCAATGTGCGTGTCACTTGCCAGGGCTGTGCCCACGTAAGCCCATTCATCAAGGATGAACACACATGGCAAAGCACAAGTCTCGCATCTCTACGCTCGCGTTCTGCAGCTCAGCAGCGACCCAGGCCCCGAAGCAAAGCTGTAAGCCGCGTCTCCGCCCAGCCAAACGCTACTTCTATGATCACCAGTCCCTGACCCAGCGTGGTGAGCTGCCGTCTGAACTAATTCAGCCCTTAGCCACCCGGGCTGAGGCTTGGAAAGCTATTCCCGGTGTGTCAAAATGGGTTCTGGACATGATGACATGAGGTTACTCGCTCCAATTCGCTCACAGACCACCCCGCTTCGCGGGTAAAGTCAATGCTTCAGTGAAGAGCAACGTGGCTCACGTCCTCCGCACTGAAGTACTGAGCTTACTGGGGAAATGCTGTCAGGCTTCTATGGCCGTAACTTCCTCGTTCCCAAGAAGGATGGCGGCATCAGGCCCATCCCAGACCTCAGACATCTGAACTACGCCCTCATGAAATGGCTGTTCAAGGTGCTAACTTTGAAACAAATCCTCATGCTAGTATGCCCAGCGGCTTGTTTTTTCTCATTGGATCTGAAAGATGCATACTTTCATATCCAGGTTGACCCCTTCACAAACTGTTCTTAAGGTTTGCATTCGAAGGGGTTGCATACCAGTATACAGTCTTACCATTGGACTAGACCGAAATCTAGGCTGGAAGAAGTGAATCAGCAAGTGATTTCTTTTTGTGTGTGATAAAAGTCATGAATTTAGAGAGCATGCTAAAATACCATGCAACAACTTCACAAAACAACAATCTCAAAACTACCATACCAGTGTTTTTCCTGGGTCAAAAATGGTCTTCGGTGGAGGCATAGGCGTAATTTACAGGTGGGACGGGTGGGATATGTCCCCACCACTTTTTGCCAGGGTCCATTTTGTCCCCACCACTTTTTAAAATGTGTATGTACCAATACAAATAAATAAAACATCTCCAGTTAACTAGCAGAGCATTAATTTAGTTTGTCTGTTAAATAAGAGGTGATCTAGCGCTAAAATGTGTTGCTTTTGAAATCAAGTGATCAAAGTGCTTGTTGCCGCTGATATAAGTGGAGCGGATACAGTGTGTTCTCATGTGGCTTCCGCACAGTCTTCACAAGGACCCACGCTTCAATCTATCGATTAACGCTGTTGCGGAGACTAGGGGTGTCGAAATTAGTCGTTTCTATGATGCATCGCGATGCAGACAAGGATGATTTGGTATCGATTCAGTAATAGACCATAACCGATTATAATGTACTGACGCTTTTCTAACGTCATTTGTCACGTACGTGCCTTGTCGCGGTAGCATACAATGGCAGAGGGAGGTGAGACGCGAGTGCGAGTAATTAAAAATGATCCAACTACTTTAAAAGCCTACATCTTGGCACATTTCGGCTTTTATGAACAACCTGGTAAGCACAACCTGCAGAAGACACGCACTATGTGCGCTCATGTCATGCACAAATATAATATGCAGGAGGTAATACCACTAACTTGATAAACCACGTTAGCCGCTTTCACCCCGAGCTGTTAATGCCTGGCAGAGTCTGACTGCTTTAGAGTAAGCGGATGAGCTCAACGCTGAATCCGCAGCCAAAAACAAATCATCCACCCGCCCCCAATAGTTTTCTCAGATTTAAGTATCCACACCCGATGGTCAAATTACAGTTATTCTGTGTTCTTACGCGTTATTATAAATTGATGATCGTTACCTTTAACAGCAGATTCGGCAACGGTTGATGCGCGCATCTTTAATGGTAACATAATACACTGATTCATTGTATTGATTAATTAATTATATTAATTGAGGATGCAGTGCATCGTGATGCATCATGATATCGAATTGAACTGAATCGATGACATGATAATCGTAATCGAACCAGTGTAGGTTCACACCCCGAGCGGAGACTCTCTATTCGTTCTGGTGAAATCACAAAACAAAATCCACACAAACGCGTCCATGCTTAAAGGAGAAGTTCACTTTTAAAATTCTGACATCATATACTCACCCTCATGTTGTTTCAAACCTGTATGAATTTCTTTCTTCTGCTGAACAGAAAGGAAGATATTTAGAAGATTATCAGTAACCAGACAGTTTTTGGGTCCCAATGACTTCCATAGTATTTTTTTTCCTACTATGGAAGTCATTGGGACCCAAAAACTGTCTGGTTACCGATAATCTTCTAAATATCATCTTTTCTGTTCATCAGAATAAAGAAATTCATACAGGTTTGAAACAACATGAGGGTGAGTATATGATGACAGAATTTTCATTTTAAAAGTGAACTTCTCCTTTAATATACAACCAGTGGTGAACATATTCAGTTTTGATGAAAAACAAAAAAAACCCCGTAACCTCTGACACGCTTGGCAAAAGTTCTACCACTGGACTATTAAAGTACACATTTAAAATAGTAGGATCTATGTATTTATTCAGGAGAAAATTCTCTACACTTACAACATATATTAGATCTCAGTGAACGACAAATCAAACCCAATGTACTATTTAAATCGATTGCTGGACATCGTAATGTTATTGTACATATCTGATTTAGTATTGTATTAGCACCCCCCCCCCCCCCCCTTACGGAACACATTCCCAATAATTTTTTTCGTTTATCTTCTGTCAGCTGCATCATGTGCGTAACGCTTGTCAGAGAGGAGTAGAGCTGCATGATTAATCGTTAAAAGATCGCGATTTCGATTCAACTCCCCAAGCGATCTTAATCCTTCATTTCTACGATTCTGCGAATGATATTCAACGAGATAATGCGCCATAACTCACAGCGGCCGCGATGACGCCTTGACGTCTCATTGGGTATTGCGAGAGCCAGATGTGCTTGTGCTATATGCATTAATCTCCTGAAATGAGATGGTTAAAAACAAAACTGCTCAATCACAAAGTACCAGTGGCCAGACGAAACAAACGTCTAGAAAAGCAACGCAATTCAGCGCAACACCACACCCATCAAACTCCCTCAGGCTCAAAGAAATTACAGATGCAATAGCATTTCACCTGGCAAAAGATATGGCTCCCGTGACCACTGTTGAAAAAGATGGCTTTAAAAAACTGATTAAAACCCTTGATAAGCGCTATTGCCCTCTCGTAATTATTTTTTACATGTTGCAATACCTGCTCTGTACAACAAGTGTCGTGGAGCAATTGAAACGGAACTGCGAGATGTACAGTATTTTGCAGCAACTTCAGAGTTATTGTCCAGCAGAGCAAAGTTATACATGAGCATAACAATTCATTTCATTACTCATGATTTTGAGTTGAAAAGTCGGTGCCAACAGACTGGGTTTCTTCCTGAGGACCACACTGGTGAAGCATTGGCGCAGGGATTAAAGAATGCTCTCATAAACTGGAAATTGGAGGAGGAAAATCTTGTTTGCATAACTATAGACAATGGAGCCAACATTGTAAAGGCCACATCCATAAATGATTGGACACGACTGCAGTGTTTTGGTCACAACTTGGGACTGCATTATATCCTACAACATCTGGACAAACAAGGGAATTATGTGAGGATCCTGTTTGTGGACTTCAACTCGGCCTTCAACACCATCATACCAAACATCCTCCTGTCCAAACAAACCCAGCTCCCTGTACCCGCCTCCATCTGTCAGTGGATCACCAACTTCCTGACAGACAGGCAACAGTTAGTGAGGCTGGGAAAATTCTCATCCACACCTTCATAATCAGCACTGGCGCCCCCCAGGGGTGCGTTCTCTCCCCACTGCTCTTCTACCTGTAGACCAACGACTGCACAGCAAAAGACCTCTCTGTCAAACTCCTGAAGTTTGCAGACGACACCACACTTATCAGCCTCATCCAGGATGGTGACGAGTCTGTTTACAGACTGGAGGTTGAACAGCTGGCTGTCTGGTGCAGATATAACAACCTTGAGCTTAACACACTCAAAACAATGGAGATGATCGTGGACTTTAGGAGAAACCCCCCTGCACTCCCCACTCTCACCACCAAGAACAGCACTGTGGAAGCAGTGGAGTCACTCAGGTTCCTGGGCGCCACCATCTCTCAGGACCTGAAGTGGGACAATTACATTAACTCCACTGTCAAAAAGGCCCACCTGAAGAAGTTCAACCTGTCACAGGAGCTGCTGATACAAGTATACTCTGCAGTCACTGAATCCACTCTGCAGTCACTGAATCCACTCTGCAGTCACTGAATCCACTCTGCAGTCACTGAATCCACTGCACTTCTAGAACTGTCTGGTTCAGCTCAGCTATCGGATCTCAGAAGAGTACAGCGGATAGTCTGCTGAGAGAATCACTGGTACACCCTTCCCCACTCTCCAAGAACTGCACTCATCCAGAGTGATTAAAGAGCTGGCAGAATCACCCTGGACCCCTCACACCCAGGGGTCTAATTTTTGGAATTAACTCTTTCCCTGCCATTAACATAAATTTCTATGATTTATGAGACTTATGCTGCGTCCCAATTCACCTTCTTATTCTACGCCCTTAAAAGTATGTACTTCTTTTGTGAAGAAAAAGTACATACTTTTGAGTGTGTAGCAAAAGAGTAGATAAGCGCCTCTTCCTCTTTGAGCTGTTGTCGTCTGCTCGGCTCTACAGAGCTCTGAGCACCAGAACGGCCAGGCTTACAGGTGCTGGTCATAAAATTAGAATATCATCAAAAAGTTGATTTATTTCAGTAATTCCGTTAAAAATGTGAAACTTGTATATTATATAGACTCATTACATGCAAAGTGAGATATCTCAAGCTTTTATTTGTTATAATTTTGATGATTATGGCTTACAGCTTGTGAAAACCACAAAATCAAAATCTCAGAAAATTAGAATATTACATGAAATCACACTGTAATTACACAGTGATACCATGGTCATTGAACCAGGTTTTGGTTATTTTGGCAGTGTGGGCCGGTGCAAATCCTGCTGGATTTTATATTTGGTTTGACTCAGTCAAACAAAACACCAATAAACATGTTGCATCACTTTTGTAAGTCTTTCTCCTTATACTCAAGTAGTATTTTCCTCAGATAACTCAATACTTTTCCCGTAAATCACACATCACAATGTAGGCTATTACAGTCTCTGTTGTCTGTGCAAATGTATCCCACTAAACACTGTATAACTGAATAGTTGAGCGAACCATTAGTTACACAATATAACCATTTAAACTGAATTACTATATACATTACAGCGGATATACTTAATCAAAAGAACATTAAAACATATTATAAAAAACAAATGTCAACAGTAGCCTATATAATATAGTATGCAAAGATTATATATGTATAATATTCAACAATTACATATATATGTACGTATCTATATATACATATACTTCAATCTTGAAACCCATGGCGATTGCTCAAAACATCGCTCTTTATGATATAAACACAATTATAAAGCTATAAACATCACATTACTTTGAGTATTCAGTGTGCAGTGTTTCATTCGTGGACGTGCCGCGTCAGGCCTGGTATTAATATAATAAAAAGGTTAGAGGCTCTAACTTTTCAGATTTTATTATATTAATACCAGGCCTGACGCGGCACGTCCACGAATGAAACGTCATTTTCATAAACACAACACTCTATTAAACATCTTAACTCTACTCAGGAAATGTATATCTCCCTCCTAAAACAGTGTACACACGCTATCAACATATCGTTTCATGTTTTTATGTCCATGGTGATTGATTTCACCCACATGTTTGGCTAATCAATGAGACAGACACAGTTGTTCTGTTATCAATAACGAGTCGCTCTTGTAATGGCGGCTTCTTCTCCGCGACTCATAGTTACACACATAGTCTCCGATCAGCACACTGTCTCCCCCTACTGTCCACTGAGGGTATTACGCATCACAAGCCCAGCATAATACCAGTAATTGAAACAATATCATAAACACAATAAAATAAATAAAATACATGAAGAAAAATATATAATTATTCCTGTGACTATACATAGAGGGTGTCACATGTATATGTGCTCTGCATTAAAGCTAATTTTTTTTTTTTTTTTTTTTTTTTTAATTATGCAGTTTAATTTATTAAAACACTTTTGGATGTCATACTGTAGAAACATTACTACAATCAATTATATGAAATTAATAACACGCATGACAGTCTAGAAGAGATCAGCTGATCAGAGCACTACATGATGATTATATCATTATCGTCATCATCAAGAATATGACATCATCTGATCACATTTTCTCTTACTGTTCTTGCCATAACACACAGTTCCAGCAGCCAGAGAAAAACTAACATTAAAACATCAAGAGTCAAACTGACCAACTAAAGCAAACACTGATCACCATAATGGTGACATCACACTAAACTATTAATTTCAATAAATCATCATCATCTAAACCTGTTAATTCTATTAATCTCAATAAGAACTTTTCCGTACATATGACAGAAATAAAGTATTTTTTTTAGTTATAAGTGAAGCTGGTAATGATGTTTGTGGAGTTGTTTAATGAAGTTGGAGCCTGACATCTAATGTTTAGGCCGGCTACACACTGGCTACACAGCGTGGCGTTTCTGTTGCGTGAGCGTTTTCTATGTCTTTGCACACCAGAAACGTGTCTGACGCGGCGCTGCCTCTGCTAGGTGACGATACAGCAAAGACAACGTCAGCAGTATTGACGGCAAAATAGGCAAAATAATATTTCGTTCTGTATTGACAGGTGCAATATTTGAAAATTCGATAATTATTTATATATATTTTTTTCAATTACATTTATATCTGCATTTATGTCAAAACCTTCAAACACCAAAATATAATTTATTAATATGTATTTGTGTCAAAATGACATATAAACATCTTTTCCTATTCTATTTTGCCTGAAAAAGCTTCCAACACGCTTGCGTATTGCGTGAAAAATAGGCGTCGGTTCTATTTCTAGCATGCACGCGTTTTCTTCCGCACCTGAGACGTGTCTGTCACGCAGGCAGTGTGTAGCCGGCTTAACACATCAACCCAATTTTCAATTTAAACCAAATTTTGACATCTAAACGATGAAGTTCATGTCCAGTAACATTTCTATCTGGGGTGACCTCACATTGTGGCCATAATATGAGCACACAGTGAGTGCGCTGTGAGGTTACACTTGTGACTCACATTGTGATCATATGGAGAGATCACTGTGAGATTAACGTGTTGACTGGGATGTTAATGAAGATAAATCTGGCCTTTTATTTGTAAAAAAAAAAAACACATTTTAATCTAAACTCTGTGTCACTATTTCTTCATTGTGATCAGAGTTTTTTCTTTGTTTTCTGAGAAGAAGAAAATAAAACGATTAACAATCCTCTGTAAGTTTTTGCTATTTTAAATATTGTTGCAGATTTGCTCTAAACTCATCAGTATTTTATTGTAATATTGTCGGCATCTCTATTTCCTCTGGGTGCTTCGAGTCCTTCCTCCCTGCAAAATAAAAGCATTGACTGACCTCTCGTATGTGTTTTTATCATGATTGCAGATTGTTCCAGATCAGATGAGTGTGAATCATCAGATTGTGTGCGGCTCAAAACTCACCAGCTCTTCTTGCACAGATGATCTGAAGAAGAATCACAGTAGGAGCAGCAAACACTGCCATCTCAACAATAGTCACAATCACTGCAGGAAACATGAGAGGAAGAAGAGAAACTGTACATGACTGAAGTCAAGGGTATTCAACCATCAACAGTTATTGATGAAGCTTTTACAGACTGACTGATAGTTTAATGTTATAAAGCTGTCAGTATAAATGAACGTGTCGTACCTCTGTATAATGATCCAGCAGTCACACTGACTTCAGTTTCTCCTGGATCTGTGGATCACGTCTGTTAGTTCAGTTCAACACATAATGCCACATATACACAACATCATCAACACATAATACTCGAGCTTCATATCACAGAAATGATGAATATGTGCACGAGTCTGTCATCATTATCTTCTTACTTCAATCTCAAGGTGTCAGGAGGAGAATGACTATCGCCATTGACCAAAAATAAATCTATTTGATGCTTTATTCATTCATAGATATTCATGTTATAACTTATAAGTGAGTTTCTAGCACACTTGCATTTCTAAGTTTGCAGAAACATTGAAATGTTGAATATCTATTTATTGACGGCATCTAAAACATACAACGTTTCCTGTATGAAAACATTAAAATGCACAAATATTGAGGAATCCTTCGAGGTTGATGTGTGTGACAGTGATCATGTGATCATGAACTGTGTGTAGAAGCTGCTGCTGTAGTTCGTTCACACACACCTTGATTCAGAGAGATTGGTGTGGTGTCTGGAGTCAGTGTTGTTGCTACAGGGATTAAAGTGAAAAAAATTCTTCTGACTGAAATTTTTTTTTAGGCCAAGTCATATTCCTTTAACTTTTTAAATAGTCGAGACCAATAGCGTTTTAAGGGGAGATGTTTTAAACCGCTTTAATATTGCCAGTAGGCGTATTTTAAAAGCTATTTTAATCTATGAAAACCAGGCAGGGAGCATACTAATATAATTATAATTTACCTATATATATATTATATATATATAAATATATAAATATATATATATATAAATATATATATATATATATATATATATATATATATATATATATATATATATATATATATATAGGCAAATTATAACACGTTTACACAAAATTTGTTAACACACACAAGTTACTTTTCCCCTTTACTTAACATAAATTGTAAGAATATGACTAATAGTAAAGACTAGTACTAATAAATAAACATTAGGCCTAGGCTAAAGCTATTAAATAGCAGTCCCAAACTAGTTTTTGTTAATACAATGTTGGTATGAGCCACTACAGTCATTTAAAAATATAAAAAATAACACAAAGAAAAATAGTGGCATTTTGGGGTTAATATGGAAACGACAGTTACCATGGTGAACACACAATATTAACAATAACTGTTAATGAAACATGGAAACTGGTGAATAGAATGAGAATCATACCTGCATTACTTTTATTTCGTGTAATTTACAACGTAACGGCGTTGCATGCTCGTAGTTTCTTTTGCACTTGATCAGTGAGGCGATGCAGCGCGCGCTGCTGCATTTGCGCGTGCAATTGTGTGTGCGCTACGACAACAGGATAACGGCTGACAGGACAAGAAAGTCAGTTTTTCTGAGGTGAAAAACTTTATTTCAGCGTACACTTATGTCACTGCCTGGTAGTTCCTATTGTGCTGGGTTTTTTGAAGTAGTCATGATTCGCCTCTCATAACATAACAAGCTCTAAACACGCACGCAGAGTAGAGGAGGAGGGGCGGGGGCGCGGGGAGCAAATTTGAACTATATCGATGTGATATGGTCTAATTCCATATCGCATTTAAAAAATATATCGATATATTTTTAATAGCCTATCGATATATATCGCCCAGCCCTACCTGCATTATAAGTGTGTCACTGAAATATAGTTCTACCTAAGCGCTCAGCTGTAGCCTGACATGCACTTTCCGTGAGCGGTAATTGAAAACCCGGAGTGGACTGTTAGCGGAGTGATTACAGAGTGCTTAGAGTGGAGAGAGGAACGTGCTTTGGCTCCACTCCAGGCTTTGATCACATCCCCCTCAGAAGGGTGAATACACCTCGTCTTTCCTTAATTTAAGACCTATTCAAGCTAAAATTAAGATATTTATTACACTATTTGAGAAATGAAAGCCTATTTACGGCCTTAAAATTATTAAAAGTGAATTTAAGACTTTAAGGACAGACTGGAACCCTGCAATTAACGGAAATCCGTCGTAGCGACGGAGAACTTTAATCCCTGTGTTACAACTGTTAAAAACAAGATGGAAACAGAAATATGATTACACAATGTACATAAGGCATTTCTTTTACAAACTGCTGTAGAGCAGCTCCGTATCAGTGTGACGCTCCTGGGATGACATACTTTTACATACAGTTGTTACCATTTTGTTAATTTTGTTTCTCGTTATATCATATACTGATTCTAGAAAACTCCATGAGTCGGTCAAATGAAGATGATGTTCATACACACCTGGATTCAGAGAGATTGCTGTGGTATGTGGAGTAAGTGTTGTTACTGTAGTTGATGTTACAACTATTAAAACAAGATGGAAATAGAAATATTTTTCATATTTTAATGCATGAACATAATATCATGGAATTTCTTTTACAAACTACTATAGTCTAGAGAAGCTCATCAGTGTGATGCTCAGTTCTGGTGCTGGGATGACACACTAACATGGAATGAGTTGTGTTCAATTAAATTCTCACTATGATTTTATTAATTTATCATAAGAGTGGCGTGAGTTACACTAGCTGTATATTATGATTATTTTGCATCAGACAAAAAAATTTACAAGACCGGTCATATGTATCAAAACTCACTGACAAATCTGACTAAAGAGCTTTTTTTGATGCTAATATGTGTAATGATAAAGCAGTCTGTGAGAGCCAGTGCAAACCACTGAAGCGAGAGACTGATGATGTGTGACAGTGATCATGTGATCATGAACCTTGTGTAGAAGCTGCTGCTGTAGTTCGGCTTGATGTCTTCTCAGAGTTTGAGCTTCTGACTGGAGTCAGTGTTGTTGAAGCGACTGGAGCTGCAGAAGATGAATGTTCAGACGCATCAGGACATTAACATCATATTTTCATATTGATCATGACATGCAGTTTGTGTTCAATCATCACAGCTTACAGTGGCAGTAGTTGAGAAGAGAGATGTTACTGTATCATTTATTCCTGGTTTATATGAGAGTGAAACACAGTGAGCTGCTTCCCATAAACCTTCAGCTTTCCTGAATCAATGACATTATTAAGCCTTAGAATTCCTCAAACTGCATAAAAATCCTTATAATTCCCAATATTGACCTCCCTCATGGGTCATTCATGAAATATTGCATGAATCAGAAGAGTCTATTTTAGCCTAGTATGACCCATAGGAGGTCAATATTGGGGATTATAAGGATTTTAATGGAGTTTATGACTTTGACCACTAATATTTTACAATTGCCAAACGTATGAAGCCATCAGAAAGAGTAGAGCCAGTGTGTGAAAGTTTTCTCAAATCTGTCTGAAAAGAGTGTTTTCTCACCTGAATACTTGACAGTGTATCTGACTGAGGTCTGGAGTTGATTTCTGTGAGTAAGCTGACATCTCCACTCTCTGTTGTTATCTTCATTCAGGAGTGTTGTAGTCAGAGTGATGATACAGCGATATTGATCTGATGATGATAATATCTGATATCTGGAGTCTGTCTTCAGATCAACACCAGCCTGATTCACCCACAACAGCTCAATTCTCCCAGAACTGACCCGATCATCACAGGAGAATCCAGTATCTGAATACAACTGACAGGAGAGAGTCACAGAGCGGCCTGGACTGATCTCAGTCTGTGAGGATGAAGATGATGAGGATGATGACGATGATGGAGACACTGAAACTGAACACAAGACACAAATCACAGACTCTTCAAACATCATCTGAGTTTAAAGGGAGAATCTGCCCTTTTTAAATTGACCACATAATCATAAACTTACCATGAAGAACATGCAGATGAACATCAGCATCAGGTCTTTGTTTCTGTCCATTCACATATTGTCGGCATCTGTATAATCCGGAATCTTCTTCTGTGACGTTCTTGATGTTCAGAGAGCAGTCAGACTCCAGACTCAGTCTCTCATGTCTCTCTGTGTCTTTCTTCTTTATCCCTCCAGTGATCAGTTCAACTCCTGAATGTCTGAATCTGTTATAGTAGGTCCATGTAGTTGATTTGCAGCCAGAAAGAGCATTATTACAGGACAGACGCACATTTTCACCAGAAATTATGAACACATGATCCTCCACTCCACTGATACCTGAAACACAGTATATCAGTGATCATTATGATATATTAATAAATGAAACATAAACCATACCATAAAAAGCAGAAGATTCAAATCATACAGTCTTTTTCCAGTGTTTAATTAACATTTATGGATAAACCAAATCAAACGCCTCTTAGGCCTCATTTACACTGCAGGTATTGATTCCCAATTCTGATTTGTTGCCTAAATCCGATCTGAAACATCGCGCATGCTTAAAGGGTTAAATTATCTTGCATAGATGGACGAACGCAAAATATAATTGATGCTAGCTCTGCGATATATGCGAATGTGGCATGAAGCAGTATAGGATTTCAATAAGTTACTTTGCTTATGGTGATAATTGTCGACTATGCCACCCTGAATAAATCAGGGAATATCTAAATAACCCAGCAATTAGCATTAGGTCTCACAGGTTCGTGTGTGTCAGGGAGGTTAGAGACAAGAGTACAACTAAATTACAAAGGTATTTTATTGACATACAAAAATAGTTAAAACAGTATCTTTTCTTAAAACAAGGGCGCTCAGCGCTCAATGCACAAATGTCAATGCACAAAAACAGGTGCTCACCGGGGGCAATATGAATGGCACACACCAACATAGTCCTCTACCCACAAGGGTAGGAGGAGTTTCAGTCAAACAAAAAGTAAAACAAAACAACCAGGCTAAGTCTACCGGCGGAAGGACCACTTAATGGCTTTTCCAAAAGCGTAATTCTACTCACACACACACCCACACACGTCACCGTGCACTTGGATCATACACGCAAGCATTTCAAAAGTGTCACCCACTGCAACACTACCACCACCACAATTAGTAAGTAAGTAAGTAAAATTTATTTATATAGCACATTTATCACAGCAAAGCTGACCAAAGTGCTGAACAAAGTCAAAGAATAACATGAAATAAACAAAACATACGATACAATAAAACAAATGGAAACATAGATAAAATCACAAATTTAAAATGCCTGGGAATAAAAATATGTTTTCAACTTCATTTTAAAGGTTGTGATAGACGTTACAAGGCGAATGTCCAGTGGAAGTTGGTTCCAGAGACGGGGGGCCGCAATAGAAAAAGCCCTATCACCCTTTGTCTTTAGGCGTGAACGAGGGACAACTAAGAGAGCTCTATCAGAAGATCTTAATGATCTGGGGGATGAAAACGGAATAAGATGATCTGAGAGATAAGATGGAGCTTGACCATTGAGAGCTTTAAAAACAAACAACAAAATTTTAAATTGAATTCTGAAATAAACAGGAAGCCAATGAAGAGAGGCCAAAACTGGTGTAATGTGATCTGTTTTCTTTGCCCCAGTCAACAGCCTTGCAGCAGCATTTTGTACCATCTGTAAGCGTGCAATGGATGACTGTGGAAGACCCAAATATAATGAATTGCAGTAGTCGAGGCGGGAGGTAATAAAAGCATGAATGACTTTCTCCAGATCATTAAAAGTTAAAAATGATTTCAGTCTCGAAATTATCCGTAACTGATAAAAACTGTTCTTGACAACTGTATTAATTTGTTTAGTTAAGCAAAGTTCAGAGTCCAAAATGATACCAAGATTCCTGACCTGGGATGAGACTGAGGGGAAGTGCTTGCCGAGCTCATTTATGAGACAACTTCTCAACTTAGAGGGGCCAAAGACGATTACTTCCGTTTTATTTTCATTAAGTCTAAGAAAGTTGTTGGAAAGCCAATTTTTAATGTCCCCTAGGCAGGCCAATAAAGGTTGAATGGTATCACCAGCTTTCAATGGTATGTACAGCTGGGTATCATCCGCATATAAATGAAATGCAACTTTGTGTCTCCTAATAATGTCTCCCAAAGGTCGCATATATAAATTAAAAAGGAGTGGCCCTAAAATGGATCCTTGAGGCACTCCACAGATAATAGGAGCAACAGACGAAGAAAACTTACCCAACTCAACAGAAAAAAACCTGTCTCTAAGATATGAATTAAACCACTGCAAAGCAATACCCCCAATACCAAACAAATTTTCTAACCGGCAGAGAAGGATATCATGATCAACTGTATCAAAAGCTGCTGTAAGATCAAGAAGCAGCAGAACTGAATTTTTACCACTATCCGCTGCAAGCAAAATGTCATTGAATACTTTAAGCAAAGCAGACTCAGTGCTATGATGGGCAGAGAAACCAGATTGGAGAGGTTCTGTTAATTTAGCTGCATTCAAAAAGGAAATCAATTGTGAATATACAACTTTTTCTAAAAGTTTAGATAAAAATGAAAGCTTAGAGACAGGCCGATAATTATCAAGACAGTTTTCATCTAAACCCTGTTTCTTGAGCAAAGGTTGAACTACAGCATGTTTAAAAAAATTCGGGACTACCCCAGCACTTAGAGACGAGTTAATCACTGACTGAATGGAAGTACCAATTTCAGAAAAAGAGGCCTTAATAATCTCAGAAGGAATGACATCAAGTGAAGAGGCAGTTTTCTTCATCTTATTGACCAAATCACAAAGTTCCCTCAAAGAAACACTTTGAAAACAAGAAAAAGAAGCCGGACTTGCCAGCGAAAACAGTGACAGATCTGATGACTGCAAGGTAAAAGAGGAGCGGATAGCTAACACTTTATCTGAAAAAAACTGTAAAAAATCTTCACAAAGTTTAGTTGAGGGTTCCACATGAAACTGACAACCTGGATTAATTACTGAATTAATCGTGGAAAACAGAATTCTAGGTCTATGAGAGTGTGTAGTAATTAAATCTGAAAAATACTTAGACCTAGCTGATTTTGCAGCTTTCTGAAAGTTAAATAAACATTCTTTGAAAAACTCACAAGACACAGTTAACGAATCCTGTTTCCATTTCCTCTCCGCTTGACGACATGCCCGCCTAAGAGAGCGAGCATTGTCATCAAGCCAATAATAAGATTTATGTCTGGGTGTCTTTAACTTAAAAGGTGCAATAATATCTAAAATATTAGAACAATTTGTATAGAGAAGGGTAGTCAGTTCATCAGGCCCAGTGGAAGACTCAACAGCATTCAAAATAGATCCTTCAACAGCGTTAGCATGATAGATTTCACTAAACTGAGGAGGAATAGATGAATTTATACAACAAGAGTAATGGCCCAGATGTTTTTCCATGACTGCAGAATTCTCAGCATGGACATTAAAAACAATAGGGCAGTGATCAGAAAAGGAGACATCTTCTATGTTTACATCGTCTACAGCAACACCATGTGACAAAATAAGGTCCAAAGTGTGACCATGAACATGAGTTGCTCCATTTATATGTTGCATAAAACCAAAAGATTCCAAAACATTACCAAATTCATTGACCAAGGGTCGACCTGGGCAGCACACATGTATATTAAAATCTCCCAATAATAACAGCTGATCATACGATGGCAAGATATGAGTTACAAATTCACAAAACTCTCGTATAAAACCACTATCAGGATTAGGTGGCCTATAAATTAGCGCACAGAACAGTGCAATGGAATCAGACTCTAGCACAATACATTGTAACTCAAATGATGCATAACTCCCGACACAAACGGAACGTATGTTGAGGGTTTGTTTAAAAACCATGGCGACCCCACCGCCTTTGCCAGTACATCGTGGTGTACTACAATGCACTCGAAGGTCCTCTCGCCTGGCCACCTCAGTTCCTGGGAGAAAACAAGATAAACAGCCGAGTTTGGTAAAACCCAAAAATAAATAGCCAAAAGAAAATATAATAATCAAGGGCAGCAACGACACACAAGTAAATAACAGAAACAAAATCTAAACAAAATACATACAGCTGAACTAAAGAAACGGAAAAGAATAACAGCAGATAGAGCTGGTGCAGCACACACACATAGCCTACACACTCGCGCGCGCACACGCACTGGTTCTCGTACCAATAACAGTCAATTATTATTGATCATAACTTTTCTATCACACTAAAAAGGGAAAGGAAGTAGACTACTATACAAATCCTGTGCCCTTATGAATTCCCGCCGGCGCGATCAGCGCGACACGGAGGGCAGCGCAAGCACCGTGGTTATCCGGGTGGACGCAAGTTCATAGGAACACGGAAGAACGAGAGGGAGATTGTGCAGGGAACCAGCAAAATGGTCCTGAGGACAAAAGGGAGGACCCGCGCCTCACGAACGCCTTAAAGAGAAGCAGCGAGATGTTAGTGCCTCTCTTTCCACTACAATCTTCCAGACATCTTACACGACACTTAGGCTACCAAAAGACGACATCACCCCACATATAATCCCCACAGGCTACTGTTTACCGCGATCATCACAACCACCGATTAACTGGGATACAGAAGCAACGCATTAACAGTGATATAGCGACCATAGACTGTAAACAAATATGGACGTAGTGTCCGTAGTGATGTGACATTTAAACCGAGACGTCGGAGCGTGTGTCGAGAAAAAGTGGGCGTGCCAGATGAAGCCGCGATTCGAGGCTTGTGTTGTTAACGTGAAAATCACGTGACTAATGACAAACGAGGCCTCGGTTTGTGTGGATACGTCATCGGTTCGGTCTGAGTGTCGCTTCCGGATAAAAGCGGTTCGAAACTCGCGCCACTTTGTGGGTGTTGTCAGGAGTAGCCTAGTAAGCAGTTGTAGTAGTGTCAGAGAGTCAGAGAGTTAGATAACTATCATTGTCATTGTCGTTATTGTGTCATATGTGAGGGCTGTATATTATTACATTATATCAGGTTAGAATAGTTATAGTATATTATTTGTCAGGATAATAACCAGGAGATCAGAGGTAAGTGGTATAAGTGAAGTTTTATTCACAGATGATCAGAGTGCAAGGTGAGTATATATTCAAATCAAGTGCAGATTTCGTGATGAGTCGAAGTGCGGCAGACAGCAGGTAAGCAAGTTCACTTTAGATGAGCTGATGTCAAGTAGTCACTTGTTCAATAACTTTGTCTCTTCTCTTTCAGATGCAGATAGCAGTAAGCGGATTTGGAGGACATACACAGGAACTCTTGAAGGAGCATAGGATCTCTGACAGCATGGATTCGGGCAAGGATTCTGAAGACGGAACAACAGGATACGGAGGTTAGTATGTCAGGTAAGTATACATTACATCTTGGAGTCTGAAAGAATCAGCGGCAGCAAAGACAAAGGCATGTGAACTGTTCCTGTTGGAGACTTGACAAAGACTGATACCATTGTGAGGGTTTTATAGGTTGGTTGATGAGGTAATTGATGATGAACAGGTGTGTGGAATTAATATTCTGGAGAGAGTGATCTTTGAGTGGTGGACTGAAACGGACTTGATTGATTTCTGACATTACCCCCCCCTCCAGCGTCCGCGCCAGCGGACCTAGGATCTCGACGTCGTGGGGGTCTACCTCGAGGTCTTGGAGCAGGTCTTTCAGGATGTTGTAAATGGAATTCAGTGAGTAGCATGGGGTCGAGGATGTCTCTACGAGGTATCCAACACCTCTCCTCTGGTCCATAGTCCTCCCAGTCGACCAGGTACTCCAACTGACCACCTCGACGTCGGGAATCCAAGATCTCCCTTACAGTGTAGATGGGTTCTTCTTCAATGGGGGGTACTGGAACATTATCATCCTGAACTAGATCTGTAGACGGAACAGGAACAGATGGATGATGGGATTTCAGAAGAGAGACGTGAAATGTAGGGTGGATGCGATACTGGGCCGGTAGACGGAGCTGGTAGGTAACTGGGTTAATTTGTCTTACGATGGGAAATGGACCAATGTACCTTGGACTCAACTTGCGACAGGGTAGTCTCAAACGAATGTCTTTGGTTGAAAGCCAAACCAGTTGTCCAGGTTGATATCCAGGAGAGGTACGACGATGAATGTTTGCAAAGCGTTGTTGACGGTTCAGGGCTTGTTGGAGATGTTGATGAGCTTGATTCCATACCTGCTCACTTTCTTGGAACCAGGCGTTAACTGCAGGGACTTCTGATGGTTCACCGGACCATGGGAACAATGGCGGTTGGTAACCTAGGATACATTGGAATGGTGTGAGATTAGTGGAGGTTTGTCGAAGAGAATTTTGTGCGTATTCTGCCCACACAAGATATCGGCTCCAGAGATGTTGATTGGTGTGGCAGAATGTACGAAGGAATCGACTGACATCCTGGATCTTCCGTTCCGCTTGACCGTTTGACTGCGGGTGATACCCTGAAGTTAAGCTCACAGTTACATTCATTAAAGCAAAAAAGGCTCGCCACACCTTGGAGATAAACTGCGGTCCCCTGTCCGACACAATATCTTCCGGGATGCCGAAGTTCCGGAAGACGTGCTCCATCATAAGTTCCGCAGTTTCAAATGCAGTAGGTAAGGCTTTCATGGGAATTAACTTGCAAGCCTTAGAAAAACGATCGATGGCCACCAGGATACACGTATTCCCATCTGAGGGAGGAAGGTCAGTTACGAAGTCGACTCCAATGTGTGACCAGGGGCGTTGGGGAACAGGTAAAGGCATCAGTTTTCCAGCTGGCAAGTGTCGGGGATTCTTGTTCATGGCACAGAGAATGCATCCTTGAATAAAGGTCTTGATATCCTGCATCATACTGGGCCACCAGTAACGATTCTGGAGAGTACAACAGGTCTTGTTAACTCCAGGATGACCGGTGCCAACAGAGGAATGTGTTGAAGAAATCAGAGAGGTGCGGAACCTTTCGGGTACATAAAGCTTACCAGCTGGACACTCTGGAGGATTGGGTTGATGTTGAGACCATTCAACTAGCTGTTCATTTAGATCCCACTGAATGGGGTTGACAAACATCTTTTCAGGTAAGATATTTTCAGGTTCTTCATTGGAAATTTCAGGGGCATGGAGCCGAGACAAGGCATCAGCACGGACATTCTTCGAACCAGGGCGATAGGAGATCTGGAAATGGAAGCGAGCAAAAAAGAGTGCCCATCTGGCCTGGCGCGGATTAAGTCTCTTAGCTTCCTTCAAGTATTGAAGATTCTTGTGATCTGTGAGTACCAAAAATGGACGCTTAGCTCCCTCTAACCAATGCCTCCACTCTTCTAAAGCAAGCTTCACCGCCAAGAGTTCCCGATTGCCAATGTCGTAGTTGATCTCTGCAGGGGATAACTTGCGGGAGAAGAATGCACAAGGCATAGGTTTGGATGACGAAGCAGAATATTGTGAAAGAACAGCTCCTACTCCCGTAGTAGAAGCATCAACTTCGACAATAAACCTTTCTTCAGGATTTGGGTGTTGGAGTAATGGAGCTGTAGTGAAAGCTGTCTTTAGTGACTGAAAAGCATACTCGGCTTCAGAAGTCCAGAGTAGCATCTTGGGTTTTCCTTTGAGGAGAGAGGTCAGAGGAGCAGTTAGCATGCTGTACTGGTGAATAAATCTCCGATAGAAATTGGCAAATCCTAGAAATCGTTGTAATTCCTTTACTGTCTGTGGAGTGTTCCAGGAAGTAATGGCTCTGGTTTTACGATCATCCATTTCTACTCCTCTTTCACTGAGATGGTAACCGAGGAACTCAACTGACGTTTGATGGAACGAACACTTCTCTGCTTTCAGGAACAAGGAGAATTCACGTAGTCGTTGGAGTACTCGAGAGACATGTCGTTGATGTTCCACTGGGTTTCTGGAGAAGATTAGGATATCGTCAATGTAGATTATTACAAAATGATTCAGGTAGTCTCGGAACACTTCATCCATGAAACTTTGGAAGACTGAAGGGGCGTTTACCAGGCCATAAGGCATAACGAGGTACTCATAGTGTCCCGCTGGTGTGATGAATGCGGTCTTCCACTCGTCGCCCTCTCGGATTCTGATGAGATTATATGCACTTCTTAAATCTAGTTTGGTGAATATCTTGGCTTCTCGGAGTTGCTCAAGAGAAGAGGGAACCAATGGGAGTGGATAACTGAACTTCACAGTTATTTTGTTCAAGGTTCTATAGTCTATACATGGCCGTAAACCACCATCCTTTTTAGGGACAAAGAAAAAGCTGGCAGCGGCAGGTGACGTGGAGGACCGTATGTAACCCTGTTTCAAAGCCTCTTCAACGTACTGTTGCATAGCCTCTTGTTCCGGAATTGACAGAGAGTAGATTCGACCCTTGGGGATGGATTCCCCGGGAACCAGATTGATGGCACAATCCCAAGGTCGATGAGGTGGTAACTTGGAAGCTTCGACAGGATTAAATACATCGGAGTATTCAGAATAGCAAGAAGGAATGGACACAGACAGATTTTCTATGGGACTTTCAATGGAAGTTGAATTCACTGGACAGGAGTCTGGTAAGTCAACATCATTCGAGTCTGATAATTCGACGTCCGTGGAAGCACACCGGCAACCCCATTTCAATACCTTGCCTGACTTCCAGTCGATGTTAGGTTGATGTCGTATGAGCCATGGACGTCCAAGGATAATATCAGTCTGGCTATTCTCAAGTATGAGAGGTTCAAAAAGCTCATGGTGTGTTTCTTCTACACAGAGTAGGATAGGTTTAATCTGAGAAGTTACGTACCCCTTATTGATGGTTTCACCAGTTACTGCATGGATGGAGTAAGGCTTGATGGTGGTACACTTTTGGAGTTGGAGCTTCTGACAGAGCTGTCCGGAGATGAAATCTCCTGCCGACCCGGAATCCACAATGGCTGTGGCAGAGATATGGAAGTTAGTGGATTTTAGAATCACTGATATCGTTAGCGGAGCTGATACAGAAACGGACATTAGCACTGGACTCACAAGCATTCTAGGAGGTCGTGTAGGGCATGAACGAAGGAAATGTCCTCCCATTCCACAGTAAAGACATAATCTTAACTCTCTACGTCGAGAACGTTCTGTTTGAGACAGTCGATAAGTATCTACCTGCATCTTCTCTACAGTTGGGCTGGAGGAACTTTCAGCAGCATTTTGAGGAGGTGAAAAAATGGGTTGTTGAACTTCGCGATAGCAGCCTTGAGATCTTTGATGCACACGGAGGGCTTGTTGTATGAATTTCTCAAGTCCCATGTTGTCATCATAAATCGCGAGTTGGAGGCGAAGAGCAGGATTCAAACCACGTCGATAAACAGAGATGAGAGCCTTCTCGTTCCACCCACTTGCAGCAGCCAAAGTACGAAACTCCAGTGAATAATCGGAGACTGACTTTTTGCCCTGATACAATTGTAACAGTTTATCACTGATGGATGAATCTTCCACTGGGCGTCCGAAAACTTCCTTGAAATGATTTACGAATTCTTGTACCGAAGAAGTAACAGTAGATTCTTGCATCCATAACGTTTCAGCCCATCGTAATGAAGCTCCTGATAATTGTTGAATAATAAAAGCAACCTTCGATTTTTCAGTGGGATACAACTGGGTTTGTTGTTCCAGAGCCAGTGAGCACTGCAATAGGAACCCGTTGCAATCCTCCGCCCGGCCGGAGAACGGCGCTGGACGAGAAGTGGAACTTGCGATGCAAACCAGAGAGGAAGCGGAGTTTGCGGAAGCATCGGGTACGGGCTGACTGGGATTCACAGCGGCGGCGATGGGTTGTGCAGGATTGTCAATATCGATGCCAAACTCCATTGCACTGTTACTTCTCTGTTGTTGTTGGTCAAGTCTTCTGTCAGGATAATAACCAGGAGATCAGAGGTAAGTGGTATAAGTGAAGTTTTATTCACAGATGATCAGAGTGCAAGGTGAGTATATATTCAAATCAAGTGCAGATTTCGTGATGAGTCGAAGTGCGGCAGACAGCAGGTAAGCAAGTTCACTTTAGATGAGCTGATGTCAAGTAGTCACTTGTTCAATAACTTTGTCTCTTCTCTTTCAGATGCAGATAGCAGTAAGCGGATTTGGAGGACATACACAGGAACTCTTGAAGGAGCATAGGATCTCTGACAGCATGGATTCGGGCAAGGATTCTGAAGACGGAACAACAGGATACGGAGGTTAGTATGTCAGGTAAGTATACATTACATCTTGGAGTCTGAAAGAATCAGCGGCAGCAAAGACAAAGGCATGTGAACTGTTCCTGTTGGAGACTTGACAAAGACTGATACCATTGTGAGGGTTTTATAGGTTGGTTGATGAGGTAATTGATGATGAACAGGTGTGTGGAATTAATATTCTGGAGAGAGTGATCTTTGAGTGGTGGACTGAAACGGACTTGATTGATTTCTGACATTATTATTATAGTAGGCCTATATTATAGTCTTGTTATATGTGACCCTGCCTGGATCACAAAACCAGTCTTATGTTGCACAGGTATATCTGTGGCAATAGCCAACAAAACATTGTATGGGTCAGAATTATAGATTTTTCTTTTATGCCAAAAATCATTAGGATATTAAGTAAAGATCATGTTCCATGAAGATATTTTGTAAATTTCCCACCTAAAATATATAAAACATTTATTTTTGTGAATGGATGCAGCACTATCGCCAATAGAAATGGACAACTTTAAAGGTGATTTTCTCAATATTTCGATTTTTCTGTACCCTCAGATTCCAGATTTTCAAATAGTTGTATCTCGGCCAAATATTGTCCTATCCTAACAAACCATACATCAATGGAAATATTATGTATTCAGCTTTCAGATGATGTATAAATCTCAAATTTAAAAAAATTACCCATAAGACTGGTTTTGTGGTCCAGGGTCACATATTAATTAGATACGATTATTTGGATTGCTCTGGATTTTTGGAACTGGGCTGGACTGCTTTTTGATTTGGATTGCCCTTTTGGATTTGTTTGCTTTTTGTGACTCTTCCTTTTTCCTGGTAATGGAGCCAGCAAGAAAGAGGGAATCCTCACCTGTCTGGGCTCAACTGAAGCATCAGTGTCCTCATTTGTACCACTGCCATTTTTACGTTCCCCTGCATCCTCTGTTCCTTGTGAAAGGATCTTTTCCCAGGCTAGAGAGATTTTGTCCAAGAAGAGGAATCATCTAAACCCCAACACACTTGAAATAATTCTGTTTCTCAATAAAAAATCTATTTTTATTTTCCTTCCTTCCGGACTATTCTGTTGCAGTTTACTTTAATCTGTTATCTATAATCTGTTAAATTAATAAATGTAGGCCTACTTTATTACACTCCCTCTAACATAAGCACGGCACTCAACAGTGTCACTGTTGTTGTTCATACTGTCCATATCCAAACAATTTATGAATAATTAATTAACTGGGTGTGTGACTCTGGACAAGTAAATTCAGACAGAGAAATATACATATTTTATATTATACACATTAATGGACAAATGTCTGATCATGTCTTTTTATTATTGCAAATGAAAGGTTACAGACATCAACAGTGAGTTCAAAATAAATAAATAAAAATTTTTTATATAAAAAATATTTTTTATAAAATGTACATTTAAATATAAATATACAAATAAATATAAATATTTATTTGTATATTTACATTACAAATAAATATTTTTATTTATAAAAGTATTTTTATAAAATATTTTTTTTTTTATATAAAAAATATTTTTTATAAAATTAGGGAGGGAGGGAGGGAGGGAGGGAGTGAGGGCTTGACACTGATTTAGAATGAATTAATTTGTCTGCTATTTCTTTGCACAGTAGCTAGGTGTCACTAGTGAGCAATGCTGAATGAAGCTTCGAGTAATGAACCTTTAGCTGAAGCAATGGCCTGCTGAGGTCTCAGTGGTTCAGGAAGCCTCATTTTGCCATCACTAAGTGTCCGTGACGTCACCCGTAGGTTTCTGAAGAGCATTTTTGAAGCCTAAAGTGGGCGGAGCCGGCCGTCGCCATCTTGTCCTCGCGTCACTCCCGGGTTAACAGAAAATGGGCAAAGAGGCTGAGAAATCACACCCAAATAGCTCGAAGTGATTGAGTTAGCTCAGGCTGTTAAAGGCCGTGTTGCAGGGTTAATTTTTCAATGAATTTGTGCAATTTACTTGTTGGTAATAAACATTTAAACTGTTATCCATTGTATTTTATGTTGTTGGGTATCACAAAGCGGAATATAATACGAAAAAGTAGGTACTCTTACAGCGGTTTGCAACGATTCTCCTTTCCCCCACAATGCATTGCATTACGTCACGTTGGGGAGAGAATTTACCAAAGCCTGCCTTGAGAGCATTGAGAGTGACTAGAGAGACGAGTAGCAGACGAGTGTATTCAGATAGCGCAAATTATAGATATAGATAAATATATAGAAATATATAGGTAGATTGACAGTGGTGAACTACTGTGTTTGTGCTGGTGTAAAAACTCTGGATGCTGAGTGAGGCACGTCACATCTGGTCGTGGGGTGAGCTCCTCGACCAGCGACCAAAACGCACTCACTCACTAGCACATGCTTTCTAACGCAGTTTCCATGGGACGGCACCACTCCATAGACTGTGCCACAAAGCACCACTCACACAAGCACCTGCCAAACACAGCGACAGACACGCGGCGGCTACGTTTGCAAGAACATTTTCACCGGAGGAAGATAAACGCTTAGAAACGGCCATATAGCTAGCATGATGCCTTCTATTTCTAGATGACAAAGACAAAGTTTACCAGTACTACGACACTATGACAAAGGTTACCGGTACTTATCTGAACTAACGTCATGATCACTGCCACTAGATATAAAGAAAATGTACTCGGTTACTAACGTAACCTCGGTTCTCTCTAGAAGAGGGAACGAGTACTGCGTTGAAAACGCTACGGGAAAAGTCTCTTTTCACGAAACACTGAAGCAAAAATTATCCTTTAATTTTTCATATATGTAAAACGCGTTGCGGCAGCAGCAGACAGCTGAAGCAAGACGGCTTGTCTGCTCATTGGCTTCTCTGCGGCAACTGCATAAGCCTATCGAGCGCAGGCTGATGCAACATCAGACCAATGAGGGTGCTTTGCGCCCTCCTCGCCACTTCCCGCCGAGACGGGCGTGGCTTACCTCTATAAAAGGAGCTCGAGAAGGCTGATTCACTTGATTTTGATCGCCGAAGCGAACCAGAGTGAACCAATACGCACGGCAAGGGAACGCAGTACTCGTTCCCTCTTCTAGAGAGAACCGAGGTTACGTTAGTAACCGAGTACGTTCTCTTACGAGAGTTCTCTCGTACTGCGTTTATCAAAACGCTACGGGAACCCCTTGCAAAACGCCATGCGTGCTGGGATAAGAACACTGATCACCGGAAGCTATTTCAGGCATACAGTGCATAGTCACCAGATAGACTCACACAGAGTCAGGGAATAAGGGGGAGAAGCCTTAATTCCCTATATTGTAGCGTCCGCAGGCTTAACATGACCTCACAGGGAGAGGCTAAAGACAGGAGGGGTTTCCTCCGTCCTTATATAGACATGTCCACAGACGCGAATATGACATCACATAGCCAGGGTACGGAGCCTGCACTAATGTGGGAAAACGTGGGTCTTACACAGTTCTGCCCAGTATAGTCGGTAGCGCATTGCGCCTGTAATTAGATTACACCGACAAAAGCTTAGCCTGTAAGGCGGGAACCTCTAGGTTATAAAACCTGATAAATGTAGACGGAGAGGCCCAGCCTGCCGCCGTACATATATCCTGTAAGGAAATCCCGCTGGACCAAGCCCACGAGGAGGCAACGCCTCTCGTAGAGTGCGCTCTGACTCCCAACGGGCATTGAATGCCCTTGGCAGTATAAGCCAGCACTATGGCGTCAACTATCCATCTGGATAGACTTTGTTTCGAAACAGCCGTTCCTTTGGAACGTCCGCTGAACGAGACAAAGAGCTGCTCTGTCTGTCTAAAGGCAGCAGAGCGGGACATATAAGTTCTTAAAGCCCTAACAGGGCAAAGAAAACTCGAGTCTCCTTCCTCACTCGACGCCGGCAGGGCAGCCAGGGAAATGACCTGAGCCCGAAAAGGCGTGTTGAGGGATTTCGGCACATAGCCGTGCTTAGGTTTGAGTATGACTTTAGAGTCATTAGGACCAAACTCCAAGCATGTCGGGCTCACGGAGAGCGCGTGCAGATCGCCTATGCGCTTCACTGAAGCGAGAGCCATCAAAAACACTGTTTGAAAGACAAATGTTTGAGGCTGATTGACTGGATAGGCTCGAAAGGGGCACCTTTCATGGCCGCCAGGACCGTAGAAAGGTCCCACATAGGGACTGATGGAGGTCTGGGTGGATTCAGTCTCCTAGCTCCCCTGAGGAAGCGGATGACTAAATCATTCCTTCCTAGTGACTGACCCAGCGTTGAACCGGAGAACGTTGAAATAGCCGCCACATACACTTTGAGCGTGGAAGGGGATCTGCCCTTATCCAACAGCTCTTGTAGGAAGGAGAGAACCTCCGTTACCTCACATTCGAGGGGTGAAAGGCTCCGAGCTGTACACCAGCCGGAGAAAACCGACCACTTTGAAGCATTGAGTCGCCTGGTCGACGGCGCTCTAGCCTCCGTGATGGTATTCATGACTCCCTCTGCGAGACCAACGGGTATCCGTTGAGCGCCCACACATGAAGGGACCATAGTTCCGGGTGTGGGTGCCAGATCGAGCCCCTGGCCTGCGAGAGGAGATCTCTCCTCAACGGCACTGGCCATGGAGCGATGTCTGCTAACTGCATCAGAACTGGGAACCATGCCTGTTTCTTCCAGAACGGTGCTACAAGCAGCACTGGGCATTTCGTTTTCCTGACCCGTTCCAACACCTGAGGCAGGAGGGAGACGGGGGGAAAAGCGTATAGCGGGCAGCGCGGCCACTTTTGGGACAGCGCGCCGTCGGTCTTTGAAAAGAATGCGGGGCAGTGAGCGTTTTCGCGGGACACGAATAGGTCCACCTCCGCTTTGCCGAATCTCTCCCACAACAGCCGGACTATTTGTGGGTGTAGAGACCATTCGCCCGTAGGAACGTTGTTCCTGGACAGTCTGGACCCACATTCAGCAGCCCGGGCACATGTACTGCTCTCAGCGAGCGCAGGTTGTGCTGAGCCCATAGCAGGAGGCGTTTCGCCAGCCTGTACAGGGGTATGGAATTCAGACCGCCCTGGCGATTTATGTAGGACACCACTGCCATGTTGTCCGAACGGACTATGACGTGTTGGTCCTTGATGTGGGGACAAAAACGCGTCAGCGCGTTGTGCACTGCCAGCATTTCTAGGCAGTTTATGTGTTGGAGCTTTTCCCGTTCCGACCATAGGCCGAAGGACGGTCTGCCATCGAGCAGCGTTCCCCATCCCGAGGTGGATGCGTCCGTAGACACCATCCTCACCCTCGAGGAAGTCCCCAGGCTTACACCTGATTGGTACCAGTCGTTCGCCATCCAAGGCACCAGGGCTGTGACACAGTCCTGATCGACCTTGAGGCGTAAATGACCGGACACCCACGCTCTGCGCGGAACCCGCGCTTTCAACCAGAACTGCAGCGGGCACATGCGGAGCAAGCCCAGCCGGAGAACTGACGATGCTGAGGCCATGAGACCCAGCATCCTTTGAAATTTTCTGAGCGGGGCGAAAGTTCAGCACGCGCTGTGGCGACAGCCGCGCTGTCATAGACTGTGAGTCCAGAACTATACCCAGAAACGGAATCGTTTGGCTGGGGTTCAGTGAACTCTTCGCCCAATTGACCGTGATACCAAGATTCTCGAGGTGATCGAGTAAAATGGCTCTGTGCTCTATGAGCTGAGATCGTGATTGGGCTAGGATCAACCAGTCGTCCAAATAGTTCAGCACTCGCATGCCTCTGAGTCTGAGAGGGGCGAGCGCTGCGTCCATGCATTTCGTAAATGTACGAGGTGCCAGGGACAAGCTGAAAGGCAGGACTGTATACTGGTATGTCTGACCCTCGAAGGCGAATCTCAAGAATCGCCTGTGATGTGACGCTATCTGTATTTGAAAATACGCGTCCTTCAGATCTATCGACATGAACCAGTCTTCTCGGCGAACATGCGCGAGAATTTTGCTGGTTGTGAGCATTTTGAAACGGCGTTTCACTAATACTCTGTTCAGTCGTCTTAGATCCAGAATGGGTCTGATACCGCCGTCCTTTTTGGGGACTAGAAAGTATCTGCTGTATATCCCCTGTTCGCTTTGAACTCGGGGAACAAGCTCTATCGCCCCTTTGCTTATCAGTTTTGATATTTCGGCGCGAAGTAGGTGTGCTACATTCAGCGGAACCGAAGTTTCGACGCGCGCTGTCAAGCGCGGAGGGCGTCGACAAAACTGTAGCGAGAAGCCTCTCTTTATAATGCCTAAGACCCAGTCCGAAACCCCTGGAAGCGCTGCCCATGCATCTGCATGGTTGGCTAAGGGCCGGATACAGAGCGCGCTCTGTTCGCCATGCGACAGAGGTGCTATGGGGCTCACAAACATAGGCGTTATGCCTGCGGCATTTGAGGCGGGGGGCGCGCTTAATACAGCGGGCGGAGCGCTCGCCCTTGACCTTACAACAGTGTTTGGCTGAGTGAGGGGGGGCTGCGCGAGTCCCATGGGACTCATGTGTGCGAGTAGATGTGGGCTGTGAGCGGGCGCGCGCTCACAGGTCTCGTTTTTACAGAGAGCCTGTGATCTGATAGACATAGTGTTCGTGGGCACTGAGTAGTGGGCACTTTTACTATGTGGGGAGCACAATCGACCTGAGTCGATTTTATTTGCGCGAGCCCTAAGTGCAGGGCTGTGCTTGTGTGTAGGGATGGGCACTGAGAAGTGGGCATCGACACTACATTTATAGCACCATCGGCCGTGGCCGGGACACCAGAAATACCGTGAGTAAGTGTGGGCGCGGGAGAGCGGGCACAGTTACTGCAATGAGTGCACTGTCTGTCTGAGCAGAGTGAATGCACACAGGTTTCGTCTTTACAGAAACCACAAGGCATGCAGAACATAGTGTTTGTGGGCA
Source organism: Scardinius erythrophthalmus (assembly GCF_964197995.2). Classification (NCBI taxonomy): domain Eukaryota; kingdom Metazoa; phylum Chordata; class Actinopteri; order Cypriniformes; family Leuciscidae; genus Scardinius; species Scardinius erythrophthalmus. Next base: position 15,586,305 of record NC_138221.1, read on the forward strand.
CTAGGCAGTGGGCACGTTCACTATGTTGCGTGCGTGATCGACCCGAGTCGAATATATGAGCGTGGGCCCTGTGTGAAGGGCTGTGCTAATGTGTAGGGATGGGCACTAGCAGTGGGCATCTTCTCTACACATATAGCATCATCGGCCGTGCTCGTGGGCAGCAAAAAACACGTCTGCAGTTGCTTCTCGGGGAACAAACAGAGTGATTTGCATTCGGCGGCATAAATAATTTCTGCCGGCCGACCTGGGGTTCGAACCTCCGATCCCCCGCGCGCAAGTCTAAGAATCTACCACTGGACCACAGTGAAGATACATTGACAAAGTCAGCGCGAGTATTATCCGCACTGGCGTTTGCTTGTCAGGCATGTACCACGTGCTTGTGGGCAGCAAAAAACACGTCTGCAGTTGCCTCTCGGGGAATAAACAGAGTGATTTGCATTCGGCGGCATAAATATTTTCTGCCGGCCGGCCTGGGGTTCAAACCTCCGATAGCCCGCGCGCAAGTCTAAGAATCTACCACTGGACCACAGTGAAGATACATAGACAAAGTCAGCGCGAGTATTATCCACACTGGCGTTTGCTTGCAGGCGTGTACCACGTGCTCGTGGCCAGCAAAAAACACGTCTGCAGTTGCCTCTCGGGGAACAAACAGAGTGATTTGCATTCGGCGGCATAAATATTTTCTGCCGGCCGGCCTGGGGTTCAAACCTCCGATCGCCCGCACACAAGTCTAAGAATCTACCACTGGACAAACAGTGAAGATATATAGACAAAGTCAGCGCGAGTATTATCCACACTGGCGTTTGCTTGCAGGCCTGTGCCACGTGCTCGTGGGCAGCAAAAAACACGTCTGCAGTTGCCTCTCGGGGAACAGACAGAGTGATTTGCATTTTCAGACGCCTGCAAAATGCCAGAATGTGAGAAGAGTGGAAATCGCCCAGTTTCAGCGGGGCTGAAAACACTCCATTCTCCTTTCGCCAGTGACGCGCGGGAACCGTAGAAACGGTGTTCGGTTGCAGGCAAGCGGGTACTACGCGCTCACTGGCTGCAAAATGCATCTCTGCAGTCGCCTTCAGGGGACTTACAGAGCAAAGCATTGGCGGCATAAATATATATGCCGCTAGACCGGGATCCGAACCCCGGTCTCCCGCGGCGGACCCGAGAATTGTTTAGCTAAACGGCCCTAAACCGTTTCCCATGCATTCTCAATGGTAGTGCTAAACCACTACGGATGTAATATATTTTTGTCCACTACGACTTTTGGCGCTGTTCCGAGTTTTTACAGACGCGCGATGTTTTGAAAACTTTTATTCTAGACACACTTCTGTGGAGACATCGACTCACTATCATCATTCTTGACAAACTTCTGTGGAGACATCGACTCACCATCATTCAGACTTCTTTTTCATTTATCAAAGGTAAGATACGTTGTTTGAGAATAATTTAAAACTAAAGTTTTAATGTACAGTCATATAACGTTAACTGTTACTGTAGCTAGCATCGGTTGCTTGGTAAAGAGATGACGTGTTATGAAATGAAGTGCCGAATAATTAACGTTAATTAACATGATCGTTTTAATTATTCATGTGTATAGTTTTCCTGTCATGACGTTAAATAATCTTGTCAGTCCTTTTCTGACAATGTTGTGTTGATGGGTTACCTCAGCAACGCTCGTTTTATATGGTGTTGAATACGAGCTAAATAATGAATGGACATGATAGTTTTTTAGATTTATGTGAATGGTTTTCATATTGTGATGTCAAATAAGCTATATATAGCATTTAAATGTGTTGATAATTCGCCTACAGATAGGCCTACTGTCTGTCTGACTACTAACCAAAATCTTGACTACCAAGTTATTACCATCTCAGACTGAACCATTAATACTTTTTTGAATGTCATTAAGAACATTAAAATATATTTTTTTAATGTATGAAAAGGTATTGTCTTCTTGACCTTTTGAACTACAGCATGTGACTGAAGTTCAGAGATCAAAGATTGAACAAGCCCTTGTGTGATCCATTTCTCAATATTTGTAATTTTAAATGATCCACAGTTGAGCCCACATAGATTTCTGTTGTGCTCACTGTGTTAAGAGTTTTGCAAAAGTGACCTAAGTATTGAGAAATGTGTAAATTAAACCTAAAATTATATTATTCTTTCAAGGTAGATCAAGATGCAGAAGAAAATGATGTTCTTCCCAGGGAGAATATGTGTTGTGTTCCGCAAGGGACCTCTCGGATTTCTCCTCCAGGAGCCGTCTAAAGAAGCTAGGCGGATTAAGGACGAACCCACTCAGCAGGACAAGTCTGTGGCCATGAGGGAGGACCTTGTGCGGCAGAATGCTCTGATTGTGGTCCGTCAGAGAGGAGGGGATGCCTCAGACAGGACGGAGGTGCTGGGAGACTACATCCTGCAGTTTGGCAAATATAAAGGGAAGTCTTTCAGGTGGCTTTTAGAGAATGATGTAGGGTACACTATGTATCTCATCAAGAACCTCCAGAAGGAGGAGGCAACAGGCATCTGCATGTCTGAGGGGCATGGCAAGGACAGCCTACAGTCATTTATAAATTATGCTCTTAGTTTTGGAGAGATCCAGTCTCTTCTTGCCTATGAGGCCAGTGGAGTGGGTGTTGCGGCAGCCTCGTCGGAAGATGACCAGCTGGTTGGCTTTGGTTCCCGGGCCAAGAGCACCTGGAAGGAGATATGGGATGGCAGAGCTGATGGCTATGCAGACTTCATCTTGGGGAAGAGCTGTGTCCCAGGGACACGCATGTGCAAGTTGCAGCAGTACCTGAGGAAGAGGCAGGAATCTGCCACTGATTCGACATCTGCTGAGCATGCCTCAAGGGCCCCAGCTAAACCCCTGGGTAGGTTATCTTATTAACATTTTTGTTCAAATTTTTTTATATGAAAATTACTATTCATGTATGACCAGAAATAGACTTTAAAATATTTCTTGTATACATCCAAAATTAAAAATATAAATGTACATGTGAAAAATGCTTCTAATTCATCCTAAATTTGGAAAACAAATTATTGTCTGTGCCACAGTGATGGATGACGATGAAGAGCTGGAGAGGGCGATGTTAGGCATCTCACCTTCTAAGCTACAAGTGCAGAGCTGTAAGTACACTGTTATTACACTGACCAAATGTCAGAATTGATGATGACCTATGGTCTATTTTGTATCTGCTGTCTTCCACTTTTATTTCTCTGTGTTTATGTGTAACCAGTTGCTGTGCCAGCAGCAGTAGCAGCAGCTGTCATACCCAGAGTGTCACCAGGAGCAAAGAAAGGTGTTTACATAAAAGGTTTCAGGGCTGGAGTACGATTCTTTTACATGATGAAATGCCCTCCAAAACTGAATCTTGACTTAACTTGTTATATTGTTTGTGTTCTGGCCATGTTCCGGCCATGTTCCTTTAACAATATGGTTCGTTATACTAACTGTCCTAAGGACTATGAATTGATCCTACCACGATGAACTGATTCCAACCGCAAGGAGGGTAAATATGCACTTTTTGCTTTCCATTCATGATGTATTAAAAACAAATTAAGTAGCGTTGGGTACTAACACTTGAATGCATGCTTGTTCATTGAGTTCTTACTAACACCAACACCAACAGCATATATTGTGAATTCTAAAATGACTGATGATTTTTCTCTGTTATAGTTTTATCTGAGGCACTGTCCAAACCAAATCCTGATACAACTTCTGAACTGCAAGCATCACCAGTTGATGGTAAAAACAATGTAATCAAGTTAATGTAGTCAAATGTTTAGTTAATTTTGGTTACATAAAAATAATAATTGGTATATTTACGTTAATGTAGCTCCAGCCTCTCCAGGCCTGAAGAGGAAAACCCCTGTGCCCCTTCCAGCAGAGCTGACATTCCTTGTAAAGGAGACAACAGCAGAGATGCCTAAGTCAACTCTAGGTATGTTTCCATTTTAGTGTAGGACTGATACTCAATTACACATCTGCTTAATGCATAGCAGATCTAACGCTGTATCATTTTCACAAACACAACCAAAATTTGTTCATCACATCATGATGCTAATAGCCTGTACAAATGCAAAACATAAAGTCTGCACTTCTTTTTAGGACCCCGCACAAGTGCTGCTGGCACCTCTGCACGCAAAGCGCTTGTCTTTAAGGATAGTGGCGAAGATGGTAAGAATGAACAGCATGTAGTTAACCCTTGCATTTTGTGAACTCCTGACACTAAGATGTTTAACTCTGCTTTAATCATTTTGTTTTTCACACTATGCAATCTATAATAATAATGAGTTGCATTACATTCTTTTTGCCCTATCCATTTTTCTTTTTAAATCCTAGTTCCCTCAGCTCAGCCACCCATTCCTGTTCCTGTTCCTGTTCTCTTGCCTGGGCATGACCACGACATGAGTAACTGGAGCTGTTCTCAACACCAGAAGCTGTGGATGAGGATAGAGCTTCAGGATCTCGGGCTGTGGCCTGGGTCTCGCTCAGTGCGTAACCCAGGGAACACAATTTCACTGTGGCGTCTTCCTCCACAACCTGAGCTTGTCGATACGGTGGCTGCGCTCCCATCTCCCAACTTCTTCCAGCTCCACCCATTTTTCATCTGGAAGCCCGAGAGTCACATCATGGTCAGGTTGAGGAACAATTACCTCCTTCCATGTCTGCATGGATGTCCTCATCCACAGGTGGTCTCTGCAGGTGTGGGCAGGCCCCGAGTGATTGTTGGCACCAGTGGCCAGTATTACATCTTGTCCTCACGTCTCTGCTGCAAGGCCTGTCGGAGGAACTGGTTTGCTGACAATCCACGATGGCTTGAGAAGCTGCCTAAGCGGTTTACCAACCTTCTGCCCGCATTCCTGACCTACAAGAAGGCCATCTGCAAGACTGTGATGGATGAGCTGAGGCGCACTGGCAAGTCACCAACCGATATGGCAAACCAGGTGAATGAGCTCATGCACCTCAAGTATGAGCGAGCTCACCTGGCATACCTGCATGCCATAGAAAGCGTCAGGGATGCTGAGGCCGGCATGCATGGACAGAGGACCATTGGGCAGTTTCTGAGGAAGGAGAACACGCCACGTGCTTTCGGGCATTATGACGACCAAGATGGGTGGTATGGAGTCTCCGTGTCCAGCTTCTACCTGACCGACTGCCTACTAGATGAGTTCAGACGTCAACAGCCAGCCATGACCAAACTACTCCAGGGCACTTTTGGGCAGGTCCTCAGGTCAGACCACACCAGGAAAGTTGCAAGAAAAGTAACGCTGGCATCTGGTGTCATGTCCAGTTATGCCATCATGAATGAGAACTGGCTGATTGTTTCCTGGGTGATGGTTCAGTCTGAAACTGAGAGGTCCTTGGAGCCGATGTACCAGGGAATGGCCAAGAGGTACAGCGATGCTGGAGTGGAAAAGGCAGGCTTCCACTGGATGGACAGGTGAGAACTGCCATCTTTTCTCTTACCACTAACATTCAAACAGCCAATGTCATGTCTAATAACTAGTGCTGTCAATCGATAAAAACAAAAAAATGTTTTGTAATTAATTGTGATTAATATAATTGCGATTAATAAAAACTAATATTTATATTGTAATAATTGTACATATACTCCCCAAATAAACGTAGAAACAACATAGAGACAGTTGTTTATATTTTAAATATTTGTTTATTGGCATCTTTTTATGAAAGATGGCACCAATACCGCTACTGGTGTCTTGATGAAATTGATAATTTTTTCCAAATTTTAGCCATTAATTATATGCATTCAGCATTACAGTATAATTGAAAGCGATAATTTTAAAATATTTTTAAGGCTTTAAATAATATAACAACTTTTAATTTAAGTGAACTTAAAACAATCTTCACATAAACCCATTATATTAAATACCACATTTACCTGTGCCTTCAATACACCTTCAATATAATTTTTTTTTTCTATTGGCCCAGTCAGACCAGTTCAGATTTTTACTTGTCCTGTCAAAATGCACAAAAAGTTATTGTTTTCATAGTTTTTGACTCATCTAACCTTTCAAACAGTGCTTTAAGATTTTTAGGTAGGTATATCAAGTAGGATATATACAGAAATTGAATAAAGTTATCAAAAACTTCACAGCCTTCACTGCATAAATTATAAATGAAATATACATTAATCCTTCTTAAAGCTACAAACATTATTCAGTCAAGAGCAGTGAGTTTTTGATTTGTTCTTAGATTAACATTAATGACAAACATCATTTTTTTTTTTTTTTTGACAGTAACAAATTCTGTTTCTTTTTAAAAAATCTAAATTGATCTACATCTTTGTGCATTGCATTTAGGGATTGCTGTGCTCCATTCAAGATCCCAGACTGCATCCCTGGTGAACATCTACACTGGGATGCCTGGAAGACTACCCCTTCCATTGTTGCTGGGGCCACCTCTGGACCGCTGGAGAACAGCTGTGCCTCACGGGCACATTTCAATCACAACATTGTGGTGAAGCTGGACTTGTTCCACTGCCTGAGGCGTTTTTCACGGGAGTGCACCTCTGAGCATCACCCTCTGTTCAGCACATTCTGCCAGCTCCTCTCCGCAGCCTTCTCTGTGGTGGATCAGGAGGATCTAAAGAGGCTCCAGGATGCCTATAGGTTCTGTGGTATCCATCCAGCCAATCCCACCAAACAGCACATACGGGAGCACTGCAGGACCAAAATACCACAACCCACAGAGCTGCTGGACAGAGTGGAGAAAGTCCTGAAGCATCTGCACCAGGCCATGGACCCCAACAGTGTCCCTCTCTTCAAGCCATCCATGCTGAAAACTTGGCGCATACAGAGAGTTCACATTCTCCGCGGTTGCCTTAGTGACCCTGAACTCTCTGAGGGCATAATGTACCGGTATGGTGGAACTCTTCAGCTAAACCACATACCCGGTGAAGGCGCCAAAGTCCCCATCTGGATCCCAGTCAGAGGTACGTCACAGCAGGAGGGGTACCACTTCCACCAGGCCCAGTGGATCACTGGGACTCATGTCTCCACTGAATTGTTCCAGGCCCAGGGCATGACAGGGGTGGCACGGTGGAACTACCAACGGCTGGTGGACCTTAAGCAGCCAGGTGTCATCCTCCCTGATGTGTTTGACCCAGCTCTAATAGTGGAGTTAAATTCTGCCTCCAAGAGAGTGACTGGGCAGGAGAAGTACCAAGCACTTCATCTCTCTGACAGAGACACCGGAGAGAGGTTTGGCCTAGAGTACACAGAGCCAGGCTGCCGTCCAGTTCCTCTGGATTGGGACAAACACCGAACCCAAAAGAGAGACGAACCAGCTGCTCTTGTGCCTCTGCCTCCTGTGCAGACACGTGGTCCTGCCCAAGCCCAGACTCCAGATGCTGCACCCTCCTCCTGCTGGATACCGATTTCTGGCACGGCGTCCCCTAGACCGGCACCATCCATCGGTCATTCGCTCTCTGCTGGTACACTGCTAAAGCAGGAGATGCTATCAGAAGACGACCAGGCACCTCCAGTGGCGATGGGTAAGTTGACATAATCTTTTTAGACATACATTTGTGCATTGTTTTAATGTAACATCATGATCATCTGATGAACTGTCATTGCTTTATTGTGTTCCAGAAATCTCACATGCCATGCCCCTCCCGCTGAGGTCCTCGCCGAGGAGCGCTCGCACAGGACCCATAAAGACGGGCGGACGGGTTTTTGTGTTGGACCACACACGCTGGACGCCAACCATGAAAGAAGCTATCGACAGCTTGCTGCAGAAGTACCATGGGGAAAAGGACATTCTGAAGCTTGTGGATCGAGACTATGCTGAAATGGTCCATCAGTCTGCCACAGATCCCAATAGCTTAATGCACCCCACAACCAAGCTGCACATATCCCGCTATGTGAAGCACCTGGCAAAACTCCTCAACACCAGCTCTTCTTTGAACACAAGCCAGGAAAAACTTCTGGAGACTCAGCAGCTGTGGCACTCATTAACAAAGGGGAGTGAGACTGCTAGTGTTCCTGTGGTCACCATGGAGCCGGCTATTGTGAACCCACCTGCACCTGCCCTGTCCACACCTCTGATACAAGACTCCATTGAGAAGATTGTGGAGAGCATCTTGGAGAGGCAGCAGCAACAGCATCAGCCAGAGCAGAAGAAAAGGCAGACAAAGACGTGTCTTGCTTGTGGACAGCCCAAGTCTCGATATGAGACTGATGGATCCTCCATCCACTTTTTCCACCAACAAGGGCCTGTGCGCTACTTCTATTGTTCAAAGAAGGTGCATCAAAGTTATGCTGCTGAGGGACTCTCTAACCCCAAAATGCCTTTTGGAGAATTTGCACAAACAGAATTCTTCCAGAGGGAGCTGGAGGCCACCAAAAAACGGGTGGAGGAGAAGACGGAGAAAAAGAGGAAAAGGCCAGACTCCCAGCAAACAGGCCGCCGGTGCAGATTCTGCCACATGGACCTGAAACAGGGGCCAAACAGCCCACACATCCATACAGGCTTCCCTGGAGTGGCAGGGAAATACATCTACTGCCCATCTAAAGTGTACTCTCTATACAGAGATAAGGGCATGGCCAAGGAGATGACCTGGAATGAATTTCAGCAGTCTCCTTACTATGAGACAGAGAGGCAGAGATGGGTGGATGAAAGGAAGAAATAATTCACATGTTTATACTTATAAATAATTTATTGTAGATATGTATATGTTCTGTAGGTTTATAGGTTTTATAGGCTTCTGTATAGATGCAAATATATTCTGAATAGATGTAAATATGAAAATGTACCTATGTAAATAGTTAGTTTGGGTTTTGGTTTTTTAGTTTTTAGTTTTGGGTTATTTTGTTATTTTTAGTTTCTGTTCATTTTGATTGAAATATCTAATCTCATGCTTTTTCCCTTCTTACATGTAAATAAACATATTGATGATTATTTTCTACACTGTGTTCTGTCTTCTATCAGTGAATCAAAGTATATTCAGTTCATTTGAGCAGTATATTTTCTATACTTTCTACTTCTCGCATTTGATAATGCCTCAGTTAAGATTTTAAACCTGTATTTTGGGGAATGTTTAAAATAAGTAATTCAATGTAAAAGCTTTAATCCTATTGGCTGTTTTCTGTCACAAGTTTTTCGGGACGAGCCTCCGCACAAGTTGCAATCCTATTGGCTGTTTTCTGTCACAGGTATTCGTATTAAAAAAAAAATGTAAATGCACAAGCTGCAATCCTATTGGCTGTTTTTCTGTCACAAGTATTTCGGGAAGAGCCTCCGCACAAGTTGCAATCCTATTGGCTGGTTTTCTGTCACAGGTATTCGCGACGGCCTCCGCGTGGAGAGCCTATAATTCCACCACTGAGCCACAGGGGGATACAGGCTTTGAAAGCGGCGTCAACATCTATTCTTCAGCGTTTGCTGGCAGGCAAGCGTGTAACAGACTCACTTGCTGCAATAATATTTCCAGTCGCCGAACAGGGAACTGAGAAATGTGAGAGAAAAGAGGTCAGACCGACCAACGGTGGGACTAAGAACACTCTTTTCTCCTTCGCTGGTGAATGACGCGTGCAGAGGCAGGGTAGCTTTTCTTGTAACGTAAAGAAAAACTAATCCCGCCCTCCGCTTCCAGGAAGGGCAGCCTCGGAAGGATGCCCGGTGAGTCCTCAGAGTCACCGTAGGCAATTGGCTCGGAGTGAAGGCGTTCGCCGTCAGCGAGCGCGAGCGCTGCATGAGAAGGCATCTTGAAAAAGACGCAGCTCTTTTAGGGGTGTGTGTTGCAAAGCGAACACACACACACACAAACACAAGAACAAGAATGTAAAGGATATGGCGTCGGAAAGCGCAGCAGGTACGGCGGTAGAAGGCGGCGTTGGCCAGCGGCTTCAAGGGCTCGTCCCGCTGAAGTGCTTGCATCAGACGACGCGTGCTTCCTCGTGATCCAGCGATGCGTACGCTTCGCTGAAGAGATTAAAATCAAGTGAATCAGCCTTCTCGAGCTCCTTTTATAGAGGTAAGCCACGCCCGTCTCGGCGGGAAGTGGCGAGGAGGGCGCGAAGCGCCCTCATTGGTCTGATGTTGCATCAGCCTGCGCTCGATAGGCTTATGCAGTTGCCGCAGAGCAGCCAATGAGCAGACAAGCCGTCTTGCTTCAGCTGTCTGCTGCTGCCGCAACGCGTTTTACATATATGAAAAATTAAAGGATAATTTTTGCTTCAGTGTTTCGTGAAAAGAGACTTTTCCCGTAGCGTTTTCAACGCAGTACGAGAGAACTCTCGTAAGAGAACGTTGATTTTTCACTCTGTGCTATTCAATGACAGTAAAAAAAAAAAAAAAAATGTGTTGTTATTGTGCACTGCTGCTCTTAGACTAACGTTAGCTCCAGTGCTCATTGCTGCGTTGCTAAATGATAGCAACTCACCAGGACACTTCACCAACTCTCCACTCATTCTCCTCGGACCATGCATTTAATTATTAAGTATTTACGACATTGTGGTGGCGTTTAATTGCGTTCAACTGCGTAAATACGATCTATACGAGATGACTTGAACGCACCATAATGCTAGGCTGAGGCTACCTTTCCTCCACTTCTCCCCAACGTGACGTCATCACCGAATTGCGTAATAAAAAAACGTTATTACCAAAAACGTAAAAAACTGGTCTTTAAGGCCATTTTTGGGACATGGGACATCAAAATGATATACATATCGTGAGTGATTTATGTACCCATTAATCGACAGTGGTGGTTAACCTGCAACATGGGCTCTGGGTAATGCTTGATAACGTTATGCTACTGACAGTACCAAGTCTGCGACTGCACAGTGCCTCGCGCTAAAGTGACACTTGATGATGTCAAGCCAATTAAAAGTTCCTGTTTTTGCCCTTCGAAATATTATAATAGTTAAAAGACATGGCTACAAGTGAGACTGTGTATCGTGATTCTGTACTATTCTGCTAGTTGAAAATGTATTATGCAGTAACTTAATATTACTCTGAAAGTGTGTGTGACAGTGATTTATGTGCATACATGTCACATGTGTTTATGTCAGTCACTCTTTTATAGTCTATGGTCCGTCAGCGCGGCATCGCTCGTCAAGTTCGTCGAGAGCTTATTCAGTCCATTTTAAATTCTGATTTTGGCCGCCTCTCAAATGGGTTAAACCATAGATACATTGCCCATGAAGTTCAAGTAAATGCGCTAGAAAATCCGCACTCATTCAAGGATGTGCATTTATTGCATGGTAGGAGAAAGCGCCGACGCCTGCATGATTTCATCTGACGGTACATAAGCATATAATCCATCTGTTCCATGAGAGCAGAACGAATGAGCCTTTATTGACGTTTTTAAATTTGAAAACTCCAAAAAGCAACGAAATTGTCAGACATCCATTAGTCATGTTCACAGAGGAAAACAACTGAAATACAGTGCTGGTTGTTCTCTCGAACGATACTCGACGACAACGACGGAATCCAAAGCCGTGGGCGAAGTAACGTTACCCAAGTAATGGGTGTATTAAATTGTATGAAATAATCCCGAAAAAAAAGCACGAACACTGCAGAGAAAGCAAGTTCAGCAGCAACATTTGCTGAGGTGAAGTGACGGCTAGTAACAGCAGACAAACAGCAAGCATTGACATCAGCGACAACCCACCTGTCACTCAAGTGGCCACACCCTTAAATGCAGAAATTTAAATATTAATTAACTAAACGGATGAGTTATAAAAAAATTCACCCCCCTCACAGTTGTTATGAAGGGCAAAATTAGCTGTATAGACCAAAGCCACATAGAGATCCAGGCTGTAAACATGTTTTTTTCTGCTGTAAAGTTGGTAATTTTAACATGGGGGAGATACAGATTTGACTCACTTCTGCAGCCAGCCTCAAGCGTCCAGTCAATGAATTGCAGTTTAACTCACTTCCGTGTTGCTACAGTTATTGTGTGCGAGAGAGATCTCAGGACTGGTGGGAGCATATTGTGGCGGGCAACTGGTGGATTTATTTCCACATATGGATGAGGCCTTAAAGACGGAATACGAAGTGCCCTGAGTTTGAAACAAATGTAAATACTATAATCATAGCTTGAACTTTTGATTTCATCTTTGTCATAAACATTACTGGACGGCACAGGATTAGTTGATCCTCCTCTTCAAGCGTAGAAAATACACTAATAACTGACCTTAAAAGCTCTTTATCTGTTCTGTGTTTCTCTCTTTCCTTCAAACTCACCCTACTGTGACTTATGCACAGCTAAATACAAAATAACAATTCAAAACCCACAAAGAATATTTGTGGAACAGTTCCCAAAGGAAGGAGCAAAACTCAGGGAAGGTTTGCTGGGATCAGTAGTTCACTCTCCATCCAGACACAGTCGTGATGATACTGTACTTCTGTTCTCTGACCACACAACATCACTTCACTGAGCTGAACACTCGTTGTGTGATTGATAGTGAGTTTATGATCAATCATGAGCTGAGTTTGGGAAGTAGTTAACAGTGAATTTGATCATGATTAGGGCCCTCTCAAGTAAAAGTCATGACAAGATAATGCATTAACAAATCATTTAATACAATATGATTAAACATGCAGTAGGATAATATTTGTATTCCTTTACACCACCAGTACAACAAAACAAACAAACAAAAGATAAAGGTTATTTGTAGTTCTTTTATTATTTATTGACATCATTACATAGACTCAGCAGTCAACATATATTAGAGTAAAATGCCAGCATTACCGTAGCAACACAACTAACACACCGATATAAGTGTTAATAAGTGTCTCACCAGAAACAAACCCTACATACTGCAGTTCCAGGAAAAAGTTATGACTAAATATTTATGAATAATTAAAATCAGAAAATGGTTTAAATCAAATTCAATTTATTAGTGGTAATTATTAGTCTATTTTCCACTTTTAATTAGAGTATAGATCTATTAAATTAATGGCAAAATAATCTTGCACTGTTCTAATTATTTGTCATGAATAGGTGCTCTCGGCGTGTTGTCATACAGTAATACTGGCATTTTAATCTAATATATGTTGACTGCTTTGGTAAACCGAATTGATAATTATAGTCATGTTTGCATGAGTTTTAAATTGGGAATTTTCCAGGAAGTTATGTACAGTAATTAACTGTATTGTTTTGTTTTTTAATTGTATATGCTTCAATTAACTTGTGTACGTGCCATATTTGATTGTAAATGTGCCTCGTGTGTCTTTACAGGGATGTTTGGGCTTTATTTTGAGTCTATATATGTTTAATGATGTAAATAAATAATAAAAGAACTACATCTTTTTTTTGTACTGGTGGTGTAAAGGAATACAAATATTCTCCTAGTGCATGTTTAATCATATTTTATTAAATTATTTGTTAATGCATTATTTTGTCATGACTTTACTTGCCCAGTCAACACTTTAATCTCACAGTGATCTCACCATGTGGGCACAAGGTCATCAATGTGAGTCAAAGTGAGCTAAAAGTGTAACTCTAAAAGTGTAACTCACAGCGCACTCTCTGTGGCCACAATATGAGCTCATCCCAGATAGAAATGTTGTTGTTCTATCAATGTTGTTATGTTCTTGTAATGGTTTCGGTAGATCATTTTATTTTTGTTACCAGGATCTTCTCCTAAAGGAAGGATAACACTCTCTAAAACATTTTAAACATGTTTAGTCCTAACATTGATAGAACATTATCCCCTAACATTCTTATAAAGTTTTAGCGGGACGTTTCCCAGCAGACACAGGACTGAACCTCTTAAAAGAGGTTTAGATGTCAAAGTTTGTTTGAATGTAATAGTTTGGTTTGGTCACCGTTATGGTGATCAGTGTTTGCTTTAGTTAGGCTCTTTGGCCTTGACAATTTGATGTTAGTTTTTCTCTGGCTGCTATAAGTGTTTATTATAGCAAGAGAAAATGTGATCAAGTATGCTGGCTACTTGTTGATCATAATGTGACGGTCTGATTTCACCCAGGGACTAAATCTTAAAGGCTCCTTTTCACTATCTAGCCGGGATCATTTAGATGCAGCCTTGGCACTTCTCCAGGCGAGGGCGCTGTTACTGTGGTTCAGTGCTTCAGCAAAGCTTCATTTGCCCATCACCACCACCAGTGTTTTAATCAGAAAATATGGAGTATTTATTGCAATGCATGATTCTTGAGGTTTGAGTGTATCTAAGTGAAACAGTAGTTCAAAATATTTAGTGTTTTTATACACTTTTTTTTTAATTACAAAAATTTTGGATGTCATCCTTTAGAAACATTACTATAATCAATTATATGAAATTAATAACACATTTGTAAGTCTAGAAGAGATCAGCTGATCAGAACGCAACATGATGATTATATCGTTATCATCATCATCAAGAAGATGACATCATCTGATCACATTTTTCTTTTACTGTTTTTGCCATAACACACAGTTCCAGCAGCCAGAGAAAAACTAACATTAAAACATCAAGAGTCAAACTGACCAACTAAAGCAAACACTGATGATAACCGTAATGGTGACATCAAAACAAACTATTATTATTAATAAATCATCAACATCTAAAGCTGTTAATCTCAATAAGGACTTTTGTACACATATGACAGAAGTAAATCTGGTTTGTAATAAGTGAAGCTGGTAATGCTGTTTGTGGAGTTAGGGTTAGTTAGTTTAATGAAGTTTTCAATATTTGACATTAGAGCGATGTTGGAGTCCATGTCCAATAACATTTCTATCTTTTTTTCTTCTTTTCTTTTACTCGGGGGCACATGCGCAAGTGCTGACCCCAGACGCTGGTGTGCTTGTGTGTTTGCTTGCTTGTTTGTCTGTTTTAAACAGTGGCGGCTGGTGAAAAATATCTTAGGTGGGGCTGTGTCATATTCAAACCATGGGAGTAGGCTATTAGGCCTACTTTCTGCCCTTGGTATGTGTATTGTGTATTGTGTTTGATGTTTATTTTGTTCTATTCCTTAACCCAGTCCCAGTGGTTCTCAAACTTTTTAGAGTTGTACCCCAAGAGGCTTAATGTCCTTCTGCGTACCCACACTCGTCACACCAAGGGACAATATTTGCCCCCTTAAATCGATTTTTTCAAGTGCATTTTTACCTTTACACATACCTTTATAAAATAAATAATGCTTTAAAAAAAAGTTAAATAGATAAATATGCAATGATGGTAAAAACGAAGTGATGCTTTTAAATATTAAATTAAAACCGCCAGTAGGTGGTGAGTCATCGAGTCATTCAGAAATGAAGCAAGTGGTAGTATTTATGAATTAATCATTGAATCATTGACTCTAATGATTCGTTCAAAGTCGCAGATTCGTTCTCAAACACTGCTGTGTGCTGCAGTTCTGCTGTGGCTTTGGAGCTATTATTTTATTGTAAAAATACTGACAACTGTGTTGAAAATGAACATCACTTAATATTAATATTTCGTTTGTTGAACTGTTGTATAAAATCAATGTGACATTTGCAATCGCTAACGCACATGGTCGAGAATGGCAGTATAGCGCGATTTGCCGAGGCAGCAATCTGCACGAGACCTGTCATAGCAGCCCACTACACGCTGCTTAAATGCAGACAGTTTTGACCGCAAAAGATGAGGTAATTTGATCGGATGTCATGTATTTACAGCATTTAACCTGAGAGAAATGCATGCTCAGTTTAAATCGTATTTTAAGATGAGGTAGTATTAACGGAACGGCAAAATTCAGCATTTTGTTCCCGCACCACCTTCTGTCACCTCACGGTTTGAGAACCACCACAAACCCAGTTTGAGAACCACTGCCTTTACATATCTTTGTAAAGCGAATAATAATAATATTACAAATAATTATTAGTATTAACACAAACTGCACGATACCAGTGCTCTGTCAAAAAGTCAGTAATTATTTAATGCCATATTACAAGGCTGAGGCATTCTTACACAAAAAAAAAAAAAACAAATTGCACAAACTTTCCATTTGCATTTGAAATTTAATTAAAACAGTAGTTACTTTCTCAGACAGGTCCCTCGCTCCGGTAACTGTCCATGCTGGATCTATCGCTGTTGTTTTAAAAAGTAATCACGGAAAGCAAAACAAGGCATTAGCATGACGCATCCAGCTAGCCAGCCCGATAGACAGCTGTCTGATAGAGATGGGCGTGCCTCGGCTCGGGCTCGCGCAGCTTTGGCCGCTAAACAGAAGCGCCCATAGCTGACTAGATTTGAGCTCGCTGATTGGCTACAGTTTATGTCAAATATGTCAAACTTAAATCAGCAATTGGCTAAACTGATCCACAGACCCACCTCTCTGGGGCGCCTCTCTCCAGCGCCCCAGAGCTGATCGACGTGCACGCAGGTGGAGGAGACGTGTTGAAAAAGCAGATATTTTGAATTTCTATCATATTTTTCACATATACTGGGTGTATTTAATATCTCAAACACACAAATACTGACAATTTGTATGTATGATTTATGTATATATTTACTTATTTATTTAATGAGTGTGGCTCATAAACTGTGGTCTGGCTCATGGGGGGGCGGCGCCCTAGCGCCCTCTATTGGCCAGCCGCCCCTGGTTTTAAACTGTTTAAACAGTCCACGTTTTAAAAGCAACATGCTTTTTAAGATAATAGCTGTGTTCTGGATTTTAAAATGCGCTATAGACTGTGTGTCTGCGTTGGGAGATGGAGTGGATTCGGGAAATCTAAGGAACAACGGACTAATGAGGACAATGTTTTACAGCCGGGAAGATCTGATGAGATTCCGACACAATGTTAGAACCCCACCAAAGTTCCTTCATGAACCTTCTGAAATAATCTGTTCCATCCACACAACAAACAGAAAGAAGAAAGTTAAACGGAGGGGCTCTAGAGGCGGAATCCGAAACAGACTTAAATCTCGCGGCAGTCGGTTTCCTCTTCCTACAATAACTTTAACTAATGCTCGTTCGCTTCAAAATAAAATGCCCGAACTCACAGCATTGGTGAAATATAACAGAGACTTTAAAAGAGCTAACCTGATCTGCATCACGGAGACATGGCTGACGGAGGCGATTGATAACATACACTTGGAAGCAGTGTTGCCAGATTAGGACGGTGATTTCCAGCCCAAAAGCTCACCAAAACCCGCCCACTACAAGAAAAAACCGCCCAAAATTTTACTGCCAAAATAATATGATATAATTTCATTACCATGTCATTCAAGGTTGATAAGCACAATTTGTATCTCCTTAAAACAAAATAACAATGATAAAATAAAATAAAAAATAAAATAAAAATTCCAGGAAAACAGATCAAAACAGTGCAATAATTAAGGAGAATTAGCCAATATGACTAAAATGTCCAGATGGACACTGTCAAAACGGCAATCAAGAAATGAACCGATGACTTAACCCTCGGAAGTACACATTGCAGAACATAACGCAGAATTTAGCAGTAAAAACGGATTCAAACCTTTTTCAGCAGCTGTCAGGGTCGAGTATAGTGCAGTCTGGACGGTGTAAAAGTTGCCGATGTCTGGTAAGGTTAGGCTAGTGTGCACATGACCATGGACAGGAGTCGTCCCATATTTGATTTCATTTCAAGTCATTCAACTGTGCTGTGCTCTCTCCTCTCAGAGTTATAGTCACCATCGATATCTCCCACCACATGTATGTTTTTAGAGTTGCTCTATCTCACTCTTTACTGTGCAGATACAACTTACTGTTTAGTAGGCTATATCACTTTGGCATTAGAATATACGGAATATACAGCTACAACTTATCGCGCTCATTCGCATCTGCCTGCTGATCGCTGATTGGCTAAAAGTGCGTGCTCGTCGGTGATGTCAACAACACCAACGCCAGCTGACTCTGCATGGGCGTGTGTGTACAGTAATGTCATGATGACTGATTTTATGGACTACATGCACACTTTAGTTTAGTTTTTTAGCCAATTAGACTTTAAAATGTAGATGTTTGAAAACCGCCGAACTGA
Source organism: Scardinius erythrophthalmus (assembly GCF_964197995.2). Classification (NCBI taxonomy): domain Eukaryota; kingdom Metazoa; phylum Chordata; class Actinopteri; order Cypriniformes; family Leuciscidae; genus Scardinius; species Scardinius erythrophthalmus. The sequence goes on from NC_138221.1 coordinate 15,604,238, forward strand.
CCCCAAACCAGCCCAAATTTTGTCTACCCACCCAAACCCTTTTTTACCCGCACAATCAAATTCAAAACCGCCCAATTGGGCGGGAACCCGCCCAATCTGGCAACACTGCTTGGAAGGATACTCATTAATCCGTCTGGACCGCGACACTGCTAAGTCAATCAAAACAATCGTAGGAGGACTGTGTATGTTGGTCATTCCACGAAATCGGTGCCTTTTCAACTTTGAAAAATTTGAAAAATATAATTGTTTCAAACTGATTTTTTTCAATACCAATTAATCCAAGACATTTTAACGTGACAAGAAATTGTGTTGGGCCATCTCAAGCTATGCCATTTATTATTTTATGACTGTTTATTTATTTCATGTTTTGATATTTTCCTCAGTCCTGTTACTGACTAAAGTGATACTATATATAATACTTCCAATTACAAATATGCAACAGTTTGCACATATATAAGTAGTATTTTGGTCCCTCTTTTCATTCAGATTATGTCATATTTAAAAAAAATATGTTTTATATCATAATTGCCATTCAGATTACTAAAAATGTCCTATTTCAGGGATGACATCACATTACAATTAAGAAATATGTATACTTTGACAAGACATTTATTTTAAAAAGGGTCTTGTCCAAAATGCAGTATAGTACATGTTACTATGGTGAGATCTGTTTGACTGTCAAATGTCATTTTTCTTTTAAAATATCAAATTAATGACAGTAACAGGACTGAGCTCTCAATAACCGAGAGGGTCTTTAGTCACCTATTGTTTGTCATTGCAGTTAATTGCATGCATTATGGACAAGAGTTATGAACTTATTTACGTACTAGTTACCTATGGAACATTAGGCCATGACAATCTGCCTCCTTATGGGAGGTAATCTAGAATTACAGAAACTGAGACAGACTAAATCCAGAAGAACTGCGGGAATGTCTCCGAGATGCTTGAAGAAACCTTCCTGCAAAGCTACCTGAAAAACTATGCACAAGTGTACTTGGACAAAAGCCGTTTTAAATGCAAATGGTTGTTACACCATATTGATTTGAATTAGTTAATAGAAGTTTTATTTTTGAAAGCATTCTCACTTTACAGCATATTAACACAAGTGCAGTACTTTTCATAGTACTGTAGCTTTGCAGGAAGGTTTCTTCAAGCGTCTCGGAGACATTCTTCTGGATTTAGTCTCTCTCAGTTTCTTCTGTTTCTTCATGACGGACTCGATGATGGTGAGATCAGATCATACCGGCTGTTGTCAGACTCCTTGTGCATACACAAATCTCACTGGATTATTACAGTTAATGGCAAAAAGAATGTTTGGAAATGTAAACTGATATTTCCTACTGACACAATACAGCAAAAGATATAAATAACTGACTTAAAACCATTTGGTTGATTTAAATCAACTTTGTACGTATAAAAACTTTCCCTCCTCTCTGGATCCTGGTCTCTACGTGTGCGATAGCGCCGTTGCTTCTCAGCTGCAGTTAATGGCATGTTACTAACAACTGTAAAAGTGTATAACAGATTAAGTGGTGTTAATTCTATGCAAATAAGACAAAGTACAAAGTAAGTTCCATAAGTATACAAATGAAAAAACGATGCAGAAACAAACAATGGTAACTAAGCAGCATGTACTTGATGCTCATATGCTACTGAGTCATATGTCACTGGTTTTAGCTTAAAAATACACAAAATAACCTTTATAAATGTCTATGTCCCTGAGTTGTTGTACTAATCCTTAAATTGCAATTGAATGTAAATAACAAATACACCATCTATGACCTAGTTATGCAGCTGGGCTAGAATCTATGCCCCCTATTGCTCTGGTATTAGGGCTAGGTATCGTTCAAAATCTTTCGATCCGGTGCCATTTTCGATACCTCAGTTTCGATACCGGTTCCTAACGATACTTTTTTCGATACCAATTTTATGAAATCCATTTTAACAAGATTACAACAAGATTACATACACATTACCTCAGAAAATTTTGGTTTTATTTTTTCAGTTTGACTCATGCTCCTTAGCCAGTGCACAAAGGAACAAAAAATGTTTTATAAAGAGCTCATGCTCACCAAAGCTGAATTTTTTTAAATAAAAAATACAGTAAAACTTGTAATATTGTGAAATAGTATTACAATTTAAAATCTTATTTGAATATATTTCAAAATGTAGTTTATTCCTGTGATGTCAAAGCTGAATTTTCAAAATCATTACTTCAGTGTCATATGATCCTTCAGAAATATGAAAACAGTTTGCTGCTTAATATTTTGGAAACTATGATAAAAAATTTTCATGATTCTTTGATGAATAAAAATGTCAAAAGAACAGCATTTATTTAAAAACGAAATATTTTGTAACATTACACGTTTTAATGTCACTTTTGATAACTTTAATGCATCCTTACTGAAAAAAAAAAATTCTGAGTAATCAACACATTTTTGAACAGCTGTACACTCAGTAGGTCATTATTGCAATATAAACACTGTCAGAGTGATCAACAAGGTATCTCTTCATTTACCAGTCGAAGACGGAGCCACTTTCTGCTCTTATGTTTACTCCGTGGCCGTGCACTGTCAAGGTCTTCATCATATTTGACTGGTATAGTAACAGGACTGATGGTAACAGGACTGATGATTTGATGCTAATATGCTCATTTCTAGCTAACAGGTCAATGTCAGAAAGGCACATGGTATGTAATCTGAAAGGTTATTACTTCTAGATTTTGATAATATCAGGATTAATAAATAATTGTTTATATGTACACTTTAAAAAATGGTAACAGGACTGATGTTGTATGCCGACCCCTCTCTACCAACCCTGACAAAATATGAAAAATAGAATATTTAAGAAGACAGAAAATTACCCTTGCTTACACTGTGGAATCCACTTAATCTAAATGATGTCACTTCCTTTAAATTATGTCACTTCTGGTTTGTACCATTATTTTATAGGGGGGTTTTGGTGTTAGTAACAGGACTGATATGAAATTAGGGGACAGTGATAAAATTACTTATATTTCTAAGAAAATATATCTATTTATGTCAAAACCATTGCTTAACAATGAGATTACACTTGAGACAAAATAAAATTGTGAAAATTGTTTCATTTTACTAACATTTTACAAATGAGAAGTCCTGTTGAAAAAGAACAACCATAGCGAGGGACAGGCCAAAACCCTCACCCATAGCATATAATATGTGATTTTAATTATTTAAAATTATATTTTATTGGCTTTTACCTGGTCTTATATTGATGCATATGATCTATAGTAACATTAAGTTTTTTAAATTACACATTTATTTGTTGTTAAAGCAACTTTAGAACTGATTATTTGTAAGGGACGCAAAAGGCACCGATTTCACAGAATCACCAAGTAGCAGGTGGGCGAATAATATTACGGTACGCGAAACACATTGCTCTGCTCACTATGAACTATTGACTGTGTCTTTTAGGCCATATTATTTGCCTCGTGAATTCGGACAAATAACAATTATTTTAGTCTATGTGCCTGGACCAAACTTTGCACTTGCTGCCGAATGCATAGCTGCTAGTTACAACAGAGCGCTTTGCAATTCTGACGATGACCCAGTCTTCTTGCTTGGAGATTATAATAAATGCAATGTATCTATGCTGTTGCCAAATCTTGAGCAATATGTAACCTGTCCGACAAGACTGGTTAAGACTCTGGACAAATGCTTTGGTAACGTGGAAGGTGCATATGTGCCAAAGCTATATCCACCTCTGGGACGTTCGGATCACAACGTTATTCATCTGTTACCAAAATACAGGCAGCTTTTAAAGAGGATCAAGCCTGCCGTTCAGCAGGTTCAAACGTGGTCCAGAGACGAAATAGAAAAGTTAAGAGGCTGTTTTGAGTGCACTGAATGGGACTTATTTTTTAACGATGATGACTGTTGTAGTAATCATGAATTGTTGAATGATACAATAACCTGTTATGTTAATTTCTGTGTAAATTCAGTGGTTCAAACAAAGAATATCAGAGTCTATCCAAATAATAAGCCATGGATTAACAAAGATTTGAAACATTACCTAAACATGAAGAAAATTGCCTTCTTGCAGAATGATCAGCAGAAAGTGAAAGAGTTAAACAAAGCAGTAAAACGTAAGATAAAAGATGCACAGAATAAATATAAAGAGAATGTTGAAGAGAAATTAAAAACAGGGAATGTAAGAGATGCATGGAAGGGTTTGAATACAATGATGGGTAGACAAAAGAAAAGAGTTCAACAACATGATGATCCTCATTGTCTTGCAAATAATCTTAATATTTTTTATTCACGATTTGATCATGATTCTAATGATGATTTGTCTGTTAGTAATGAATTAATGATGACCATGACTCAATCTCAGCCTATGATCATACAGGAGAGGGAGGTTGTCACAGTGCTTCATAAAATTAAACCGCATAAGGCATCTGGCCCAGATGGCCTGAAGGGGAAAGTCTTGAAAGAATGTGCAGCACAACTTGGACAACTTGTGTACAAGGTTGTTTCAAATCTTCCTGGACAATGGTTTTGTACCATTAGCCTGGAAGAATTCCATTGTCATCCCGGTGCCGAAAATACCAAATGCAAAATCTCTCAAAGACTTTCGCCCAATCGCACTCACGTCTATTCTGTGTAAATGTATGGAGCGCATAGTATGTAAGGAACTGTTATCCCAAATCGAGACATGCATAGACCCCCTGCAATTTGCCTATCGGGCCAATAGGAGCACTGTGGATGCCTCTCTCACTCTTTTAAATAAGGTTCAAAATCATCTAGATAACTCAAATTCCTATGTTCGAATACTCTTCATGGATTTCTCATCCGCTTTTAATACTGTCCAACCTCATCTTCTTTTAAAGCGCCTCTATGAGTTAGGTGCTAGTAGTTAGATGATTTCATGGATTAAGGAGTTTTTAAAAGGTCGCCCCCAGCGAGTTTGTGTTAATAATAATGTTATGTCGGATTGCTTGGTTTTAGATACTGGGGTACCGCAGGGATGTGTACTGTCTCCAATACTTTTTTCCGTATACATAAATGAACTGAAGTGCAATGACGATAACCTTACCCTTATAAAATATGCCGATGATATGGCATTGGTCTCATGTCAGAAAGAAATGAACTGCACCTCATATTTTGAGTACATTGACAGTATTATCTGTTGGTTTGAGAGTAGTTTTTTACATCTTAATATTGAAAAGACAAAAGAGCTATGTTTGAGAAATCAATCGAGAAGAGTAGATACCGCATCTGAATATAAACCAGTTGTCATAAAGGAAAAAACTGTAGAGCAGGTCTCGAATTTTAAATACCTGGGTACAATTATAGATGAGAAACTTAATTTTGAAAGTAATGTGGAGTACATTCATAAAAAAGCACGACAACGCCTGGGTCTCCTCAGGAAACTGAGAAGCTTCAATATTAGTCAGCAGACCCTAACTATGTCATATCGATCAATGATTGAGAGTATTCTCACATATAATATTGTTTCATGGTACGGCAATCTAACATTAAAACAAAAGAACAAACTCTCACAAATAATTAATCAAGCAAATAAGATTAATGGACAAAAACAACAGCCACTTCAGAGCTTGTTCGATCAATTTATGGGTAAAATGGCAATTGCGATTTTTAAGGATACCACACACCCTCTTCACTCTGCTTTTGAATTGCTCCCATCTGGACGCAGACTAAAAATTCCCTTGGCTAGGAAAAATGTCTATAAAAGATCTTTTCTTCCAATGGCAGTGATTATCTTAAATCGTACAGTGTTTTAATTGAAACAATAGAACGGCTGTTAATATTTCTAATTTTTTCTTTCTTACAGTGTCTAACTATATAATTTTTTTTTTTTTTGTATTTGTGCTGTTGATGTGTGATGTGTTTAAGCAGTGAATGTATGTTACAGTGTCAAAGAAAAATTTCCGCTCTGTGAAAACAGACTGGACAATAAAGTTCAATCAATCAATCAATCAATCAATCAATCTGGGATGAGCTCATATTGTGATCATAGTATGAGCACACAGTGAGTGTGCTGTGAGGTTACACTTTTTAGCTCACTGTGACATTGTGATCATATGGAGAGATCACTGTGAGATTAACGTGTTGACTGGGTGAGAGGCCCAATCATAATTAATTAACTGTTAACTACTTACCAAATTCAGCTCATGATTTATTTTAAACTTACTATCAAAAGAACATGATGTTCTAACACAACAAGTATTCAGCCCAGTTCAGATGTTGTGTGACTTTTCCAGAAGTCAGAGAGTGAGGTGCAGTCAGGGTACTTCTTATTCCTTCTTAAAGCGGCATATTGATTTGGTTTATCCATAAATGTTAATGAAAGCATTAACTATCAAACATGTACTAACGTGTAGTTAAGGCTGCCGTTATTCATGCGTGAATCCATAATGACTCCATCGTAGTTCAGGATAACTCTTCATTGGTTCATGATTAGTTCATGCTTTCAATTATCATTAGTATCAAACTATTAGTCTTTATCTGAGAGCTGTTCAAATCACTGACACACTCTTAATATGAAGATAATTCTTCATCATCATATGTTTGAGTGACACTATGTCCAGAAACAGGAATAATACAGTATGATCTGTGTGTATCAATACACAACTCTGAGAACACAACATGAATGTGTGCAAGAATAAACTGAGCATGTTCAAATGAACTCTTTCCAGACTAATTCCACTAAATGTCTTTAGAGAAAATACAGATTTCTTTACCTGTGAGAAGTGAAGAGAGAACGATCAGTCCCAGCAGACACAGATCACACTTATCAGCCATTTTGTGTTTCTGACAGTCTTTCTCTTCACTATATATAGTTACAGCTCTTCCTTTACACATCATCAGCCCCTCCTGTGGTTGGTTACTTCCTCTGATCTCATCATCTGAGTGTTTAGTCCTGACTCTATGACACAGTTGAAGAAGCGATCAGAAAGATCTCTGGTGTAAAACTGTGTTGACTTTGAAAAGCTCTGGATCAGAAAGATCTCTTGTGCCTCGATGTTTGTTGTGGAGCTTCAAGCCTATTTTTAACAATATCTCTTTTACTCTTTCTCTTAGTGACATCAGAAACCCTAAAATTTACATAAACTCCGCCCCCAGGAACACGTTGAAGAAGCGATCAGAAAGATCTCTTTTGCCTCGATGTTTGTTGTGGAGCTTCGAGCCTATTTTTAATCTCTTTTACTCTTTCTCTTAGTGACATCATCTGTTGCTTCTACATGTTGTCACTTCTTGAGTCTCTCCATCTTTGTCCGATTAGTGGTGGTGAGATATTAGTGGTGGTGAGATGAAGCCTCATGAAGCATTGAAGCTTTTCAGTCCAGTGGTTCACAAAAGGGTTCATTTCTCGAGGCTTCAGTTACTCACAATACCACCTGGTGCTCAAAGAGTGTAAAGCAACAGATAAATTACAGATGACCTGATGTGATCTGTGATACACTGTATTTTGCGCCAGTTAAGGCTTAGAAATAATTTTTAAATAAAAAAATAAAATAAATTTCCACATAGACTAATTTATATGAATATATGAATATACTTGAATATATTTATACTAATATACTATTTATATGAATATAATGTGTATTTTCTGGTGGTATACAATAAACGTATTTGGCTTGAAATGAACGGGGCTTTTAAATGTCTATAAATCAATTCTTTGGTCATAATAGGCAGAAGTGGCAACATTATTATTTTAAACTGGAAAGTGTCTGGGTTTAAACCATGGGTTTATATATCTCTCAAAATGTCGCTTCCTGAACCAGTCAGGCTTCGGATGTCATCAGTGACGTCATAGGTCTAAAGCGATACAAGCCTCCATACGCGCTTCACTGAAAGCTTTCGGATTTCTCAACACACGCTCCAAAGCCTCGGCACAGAACGTTACATCACTATTGAACATAAAAGGCTAAAGATTTTTGAAATTTTCAGTGCATGACTGTGTGAGGTAATCGAAGCTGGCGAATGAGCTGTTGTAGCTCCGCCATCTGTGCCGGGAGAAGCAGCTCATTTGCATTTAAAGGGACACACACATAACCGGTGTGTTTTTGTTCACCCTCAAAAAGTGACAATTTTAACATGCTATATATAAAATATATGTGGGGTATTTTGAGCTAAAACTTCACATACAGACTCTGGGCCATCAAAAACGTATTTTACATCTTGTGAAAAGGGCATTATACAACCCCTTTAATTCACAAAAGTTTTCACGTTCACTTGAGGTGGTTTTTGACTTGTGCAAAATATAGTTAGCCGTAAACGATGACTGACAAACCACAAGAGAAACACAAGGGCAATTTATACACAGGATAACAAAAATGGTAACCAAGGGAACTAACAAGACACACCTGGAGAGACTAATCAACATGAAAACTACAAAGAACTACAAAACATGGCACAGGACAGGAAATAACACAAAAGTCCTCACACAAGACGGGAACACAGGTTGAGATTGTGACACTATGTCACTAGAAGATACATTTGCATAACGCCCGCCTTCGCTTTACGTTTGGATGAAAACCCAGCTATTGTTGCTACTGATTATTTGGCAGAGAACACAATATCAACATAATGAAATATAGTTATTTTTAAGTGACCCAATACAGTGTCCTCAGAGTCATTTTTATGCAACACAGGTTCATTGGAAAAACGTTCCTGTGGCAACATTTTTGCAAAACGCAAAATACGTACCAATACGTACATATCACTGCAGTTTCTAAAAGAAATGAACATTATAGGCAGTAAAACAACAAGCACTCTTAATAGTTTTCATACAAGATTATGGATTAATAAAGGCTTATTTTCACGTGACTTCTGGCACAATTATGTTAATTAAAACACTTTTCACCATAGTGCATGATTTGTAAACAAATTATTTTTTAATATAGAGTTTGCATCACTTAACCAGCTCCATATGTTCGTAATACACATGTAACTGTCAGTAATTTATTTATTTGCCAAACGACGGTAATTTTCTTAAAATCTGACATTTCAACTCAGAACTGTGATGATACATTAAAACATCGATGTACGAAAATGTTGCTATATCTCTTTTACCTGGCATTCATATAGAACATAATACATTTCTATAATTCAAATAAGTTAAATGGTTATTAGGCTGCATAGATTAGGTCAGCCGGAACCGGGGACACTTCCTATAACACCTGATGTACTCGTAACATCATACGAAGAATGGCATCTACGCTAATGTTAGTCTTTCTGTTTATCTCAAGGTTTACTGAAGTCAGCCGGATCCGGGCCGTATCCAGATCAGATGGTGGACCTGCGCCTGCACACGTACACGACGCATCCCTGAAGTGCCAGCCTCATCAGCCCTGTGAAGGCCTCATCGACACGACAGCCATCGGCACTGATCCTCAACAAACTCGTCTCCATACCGGCGTGACTCCGACTCCAACCAGATGAACTGGATAATATTCTGAATGTTCTGATCCAATCTGACTTCTGGCCTGTAATGCTGCCTGGATCATAATCATACACTGTTCGCTCGTTGGCCAGAGGAGAACTGAGCGACTGAGCCTGGGTTCTCCCAAGGTTTTTTTCTCCATTCTGTCACTGATGGAGTTTTGGTTCATTGCCACTGTTGACTTGGCTTTTGGCTTAGTTGGGGACATTTAATATTCAACAATATTATTGATCTGCCTTACTTACTAGAAACAAACTTTGTTGTATTATTTTCATGTTATCACTGTGAAGCTGCTTTGATACAATCTGTATTGTAAAAAGCGCTATATAAATAAAGGTGACTTGACTAGCAACACTGGACATCAACCACACGACATACGCTAATAACTTTTCATATACTGTCTACAATTGTCTTCTTTTATGTATAACAGTTCTATCTAATAATGTATTAGACAGGGCTGTTACACAGATCGTAAACTAATGAACAGGGAGAATGCAAGCACTGTTTGTTTGCTCAGGCTTTGGTGTTCTCAGTGCCGTCAAAATAAAAGTCACAAGCGCAGCTTACGTCACTCCAGAGTTCAAACTGGCGGTGCGAATACAACCAGAATTTTTTTTTTTCTAAAGGTGTTCAGTTCCTAGCACTACCCGGTGGGAAACCCCCTATACTGGACCCCTCACACCCAGGCCTCTTCCTCTTTGAGCAGTTGTCGTCTGGTCGGCTCTACAGAGCTCTGAGCACCAGAACGGCCAGGCACAGTTTCTTCCCTCAGGCAATCCACCTCATGAACAGTTAATGCCTACACTTAGCAATAAACATGTGCAATACTTAAACACTATTTATACATTTATTTATTAAATACACGGTACACTTCATTACATTTGTACATACATACCATCTATCGTATATTTACTTATTCCATTTTTTTTTTGTATGTGCAAACATACCTGGCAAAAAAGCTCTTTCTGATTCTGAAATATTAGATATAATGGGAGTTTAATTGAGTCTAATGAGCTTCTGTCTGTTTAAATGTGAAATATTGTCATTTGGAGTTTGTAGAGAAATAAAGTAATAAATTGTTGTGTAAGAAAACACTTCACTTGCTAATGTAAAGTCAGTCCTCAGTCCCTGTGAGCAGCGAGACTTCAGAGCAGCTCTTCTGGCATCTAGAGGTCAAGTTGAGCAACTGACTCAAACCTCAATGACAGTCGACGTTAATAAAAACGGCAGAGGTCACAGAGCAAACAGCATTGAGTCTTGTGTTTCGAAGGGGCTCATATTTGGGCTTCTTACCTCGTCAGGTGTGACCGAGAGCTTGTCCAGTTTAATACTCTCTGCTGGTCTCCTGTCAGCCGGAGCTGAGCCGTGTGTGGCAGTGATGGCACAGCATGATCACGGCAAACAACATGAGGACCGGTTGTTGGTGTGAGGAGTGAGTCTCAGATCAATCCAGTGATCATCTGATCCAAATCAGGACAATTAAGTGCACTATAATGCAGTTGACTTGACTGACTTACAATTTACTTCATTTGAAATTAATGTTTCATCTGCTATGACTTGCCATTTCAAAGATTACTTAAAAAAAAAAATACCACAGTTTAAAATATTGAATTGATTATATGATTTAACCATAATCATGCAATAATTCGTTAATTTTGTTTATCATGGGGCATAATTTTATTAATAGGCTTTCATGAAATATACAATATTTTATGCATGTGCTGTAATCCAAATCTTCGGGATGTGATGCTTTGTGTTAGGAACTGTTGTAGAGTAAGATTTAAAAGTTGATGTGAATATTTATGACAGTCTAATGCAGTTCAACTTAGCTTAAAAAGCTGCAAAGAAGAAGCTGTTGTTTGTGCAAGAGTGACGCTCGTGATTGAACTGCTGAACTCAGTAAATGATCAATCTTTAATTCTCAGACCGACACTGTAAAACTGTGATGTAAAAAAACCCCAAATTCTAACAGTAACATATCATTTTCCATTAGAACAGTAATATACCATAGAAAACAATGCATTCTGGGTAACATTTGTTGTTTAAGATAAAGTAGTCTACTGCTATATAACTGAATTAGCAGTGTTCAGAATCAACACTCAGAGGCTGTGTCCCAAACACACCCTATACCCTCATTCACTATTCCCTACACTATTACTGATATAGTCCACAGGACAGAGTGAATCCAGACACTGATGAACACCTGCTGTTAACAAGCAGAATCACTGAAGGAAAGAGAAACACAAGAACTACAACTGACTGAAGACAAAAGACATTAAATCTGTGAAGATCTCAGCAGAGGAGGATTAAACAACTCCACACACAGCATTACCAGCTTCACTTATTACTAACCAGACTGACTTTATTTCTGTCAGACGTCTACAGAAGCTCTCATTGAGAATTATCAGAGGTTTAGATGATGACATTTTATGGAAAATGATGGATTTGTTTGAAGTCACCATTGTGGTGAACAGTGTTTTCTTTGACCTTGGACATTTTCAGTGTCATTCCTTCTTTGGCTGATTGTGTGTTTTTAACGCACATTTGTCAAGAAAAGCTGAGAGAAAATACAGTCAGGTGATGTTGGTCATGTGTTGATAGGGACATAATCAGCCTTAATTTTCACTGAAGGATCTACAGCAAACAAGCTAAAAAACCCAGAAATAAGTTTTTATAATCTGTCGACGCAAAAAAAACAAGCACCAAAGGTGGTGTGGCATCGTGAGAGGGTGTCATAGAGGCAAGGTATGTGCCATCTAGGTGGCTGCAGCATGGGGACTACAAACCAAGATGGCCACCTGGTCCCGGACTACAGTTACCAGGGACACAGCTGTTGCGAGTGAAGGAGAAAAGCTGTTAATGAGCTGAGAACAGAGAGACTGGCTGTTTTTTGATAGAGAGCATAAAGAGAAGCTGGAAAGTGTTTTGGTTAAAAAGTGTTGGAGTTTTGAGTTGATTATTAAAAAGAAACCAGTGACTTGATCTCTGCCTGGACTCGATTTGTGAAGCAACCCACACTTTGGTGATCCTCTACCTCTCACGATGCCACAGTGGATACAGGCAATAAGACATGAAGCATCCACTGGAAGAATGGGTTAATTGTGGGATCCTGACACTCAACATTTTGTCACTTAGTCAAATATATTATATTTCTGTAAGCTAAGCTGAGCTATACCGGTCACCGATTACGTTCCCCTCCCGCATCTCTATATCAGTTGCCTGTATCCACTTTTGTGCCCTTAAATGCTTGTTTTTTGGGGTCAACAGCTTATAAAAACTTGTTTCTAGGTTTTGTAGCTTGTTTGCTGTACACCTTGTCACGTAGCAGCTTTTAGACACTGTTTTTTGTTATAAGTCAGAAATGACAAGGAGGCTTCAGGCAATACAAAGTCAATGGAGACGGTTGGCCTAAATGCCTAAATGCGCTCTGTTTCTATTTCAATTCTTTCTGTGAACAGTGTGTTTGAAAACTCTATCAATATATAGCCTAGTAGGAGTTAATAATTTTACTGGGAAAATGCACAAGAAAAATAGGCTCTTTGTAAAAAAAATGTTTTATGACTTCTATTTATAATATATTTTTTTTATTTTGGTCCATAGGGTTAGAAAAAACAAAAACAAAATAAAAGCTCAAAACAAAGTAACTGTAGGCCTATATATAAAATCATATAATCTATATGATCAAAACAACTCGCAGTGACCCAAAAGGAGTAGGCAGAAGCTTTGCTTATTACACATACTGTACATTTCAGCCTCAATTGTTTTTTTTTCCACCCATTAATCATATTAAACAACAGAATATGGCCATTCAACGGCTTCTTAACAAATAATTATTTTAACAAAAATGTAAAGAATAACCTTCCTTTAAGTAACATCAATTTATTAATTCCATTATAAAAATTTTCTGTAAACCTTAGATGATTCATATACATCTGTATGCCTGATACGTTTTCATACATAACATTTTGTGCAGTTTGTCAGTTTGTCTAAAACCAGTATGATCAAACTAACACACGTGCGTTTCTGCCTAATTGTTGTCTTTTGTCCTCTTTGTGTTCTGGCTTTGAGTTCTAGCGCTTCCAGAACTGTTTTAATAACCTTTGGTCTAGTTTTAATTTAGCAATGTGGAACTAGTGTGACTACGTATTTTCAGGAGTATTTTCAGAGCGGTGAACTCACTGTTGAGGTTTGGAAACATGTTTCTGCTGAGTGTGAGAACTCTGCTAGTTTAACCACACCTCTTTTTAGAGAAAGACATGTGGTTAATGAAGAAAGTACGAAGAGGGACTGACATCTTAACCCACACAGAACTGATCATCTCTGAACCCAGTTTGGACTGAACCTTATCCATTAATTAAGTTATTTTTGTTTTACCAGTACAAGTATTTGTCTGGTACCTTTTACTGGATACTGAATAAGACAAAACAAGAGAAAATGAACTTCCATATATTGCAGATCCTTTATGTATTCCTTAACATGTTTTTAACCTTTAATGTTAAATGTTCTTTAACCCTCTGGGGACCAAGCTGTTTTTGGGGTCCTTGAGATGTTCTGACATGCCTTGATATTTGTGCTTTTTTCGGTTATTTATAAACATGTTAATGGCAAAGGTGTAAATTCACTCTATATAGCACAAACAGGGCTACCATAATATGCAAGCAACGTGTATGTAGATGTTTGCATTTTTAAGAGAATAATGTTTATGCGTGGTTATTGGAAAAAAATAAAATAAAAGTTGCTGATTTAAGAACACAAAACACATATTAAATATGTGTCAACAAGACTTTTGACTAATTAATGTTGTTCCTTTGAGTTCTAGCTTCAAAATTATGTGAAAATCATCCTGCCTAATTGTTCATATAAATCACTACATTGATTTAAACATTGTAAAACAGTTTTTTTGTCAGAAGAGGTTTATGCGTGGGAGTGGTAATGGGTCATCAATATTAATGAGATTCAGACCAGGGGTGTGACATAGACGCTCCCCCAAGTGCTAATGGGCCATCAATATTAATGAGATTCAGACCAGGGGTGTGACATAGACGCTCCCCCAAGTGCTAATGGGCCATCAAGTGAGGCAGCCTGAACAAAGAATGAGGAGATTCAAATGTTTTGTTTTTCAATCTGTTTTATTGTAATTTTGTAAAAACAAAAGTAAAGGCAGGTATCTCTGAATGTTTGTCTTGGCCCTCTTTGCCACATTCCTATAAAAATAATAATATTAATAAAGGTTAATAAAGGTTGATCAAAGTACTATCAGCATGTCAGGGCAGGGCAATCAGCATGTTGATAAAACAAAAAATATATAAGCTCTTTTATATTAACATTACCAATCAATAATTGTAATATTGCGCATGCATAACACATTTTTTGCAAAGCCACAGTAGTAGGTAAACAAATAGATAAATATGTACTTACTCTTTTTGATTTCCGTTGCTCCGTGTCCTGCAAGTTGCAGTGGAAGGCGAGAGTGAACAAGCTACATTCCTTTTAAAAAAAGTTGAAAACTATTTTTATCATATATTTTACAGAGTACTATTCCAGCACATGCATAACTGATGGACATTTAGCAATGCTGATAAAGCAACACAATATAAGCTCTTTTATATTAACATTACCAATCAATAATTGTTATATTGTGCATGCATAACAACACATTTGTTGCAAACAGGCACATATAGGCTACATTTGTATCATCACTAAGTATATAAACAAACTGTAACTAACATCTGTAAAATAGTAGGTAAATATGTACTTACTCTTTTTGATTTTTGTTGCTGCTTGTCCTCGTTGCAGTGGAAGGCGAGAGTGAACAAGCTACATTCCTTTTAAAAAAGTTACAAAACATATGTAACATCAACCAATCTCCAAAAATAAATAATAAAGTCATACAGGCTCATATTATTAACACTAAGTATAAACAAAATTGAACTAACATCTGTAAAATAGTGGGTAAATATGTACTTACTCTTTCTGATTTCTGACTGTGTTGCTAAGCGCACTCCGAGTTGCAGGCGGAGGTAAAAAAGTTGAAGAATATTATTACATAAATATAACTATAGTAGCATTAGTCTATAATGAATAACTGATGTAAATAATTTTAGACGCGTGCAATAAGCCTATATGCGTGTCAATGGGCCATTACCGGAGAGGTACACCGCAAACATTAGCCTAACACATTTGTGCACTTCATTAACTGGGTATATTTACACATTTCAGCACATTTACACACATTTACAACTGATATTTGCGAGCATGCATCGTTAATGATAATGAGGCAGCATTTATATAGTCAAAATATAATCTAAACACCTACTAGGCCTACTTTCTAAAATAATTTCTAAATTCTATCTTTCATACATAATGATCTAAACATATAATTTAGGCTACACATACAAATACACATTTCCTAACCAAGGGGTGTAGCATATGTACACAAAAAAAAACTAAATAAAACATTTTTGACGTTGAAATGGTACGAGATATTAAATTCATGGTATAGATATGCACTTTCATTAGATCGTGTAGAATATAGGTATCAAATGTCAATAGCCTACTCTGGATGGCAAGTCCACCCAGTATAATATGTAAGCTTTTTGGATAGCTTGTCAACTAGGGATGGGACGGTATGGAAATTAAATATCACGATAATAGTGACCAAAATTATCGCGATTATCAATATTATCACGGTTTTGTTAAAACGAGAGGAAAGTGTTCAAAAAGAGTTGATGATCACACTGAAGACATTTCAACAAGTTTTATATTTGAAAATCAACAAACAACAAATAAAACAAGCAGCTCTATGCACTTTTTAAAGCATTTCCTTCCTTATAATGAATCAATAGCAACGCATTATAAGACCGCGCACATGCATTGTAACGGCCACCTAGTGTTAAGTAGTGTTCATGACATGAATGTTAATGTGCCTTTAAGATAACTACTTCTATGGCGTAGCCTACGTTATTGTATGCATGCTGCTGTTTTTATGTGAGCGCGCACGCACAGTGAGAGTGAGATTACTCGCGCAAAGAGGAAGATGACCGCTTACCTGCTGACCGTTGTTTTATTATAATGTGTTTACTTCCACTTTGATTTGTAGCGTGTTTTAGAGTGTTTTCTTTTCCCTTTTAACATTCGCTCTTCGACATGTATGTGAAGAGTGTGCTTAACTGAGAGAAAACATCTATAAAAGTCTCGTGGAACTACCAGTTCATTTGCACTGTCATGTATTCTTCATCTGGGCAGACTTCAAACTCTCTGACAGACGTTACACCATGTAATGTTATCACAACGGACACGCTCTCTCGTTTCATTCAAATACAATTTGCCGTCTTGCGTCTCCGTTTTTAATTGTATTGAAATAAGAGTTGATCAGAGTTGATTTATTGTTTACAGAGTTTGATAATATTGTTGTGATCATCTTATCTGAACGATTGCTTTGTAGCCTACATGATTTATAAAAAGGTAAGAAAAACATTAATCTCAATTCAATGTCCCCGTAATTAGCCTATGAAAAAAAAATCGGTGTAATAAGTGTATAATGAATATAAATTATTATCCCTTAAATGTCACTCTTAATAGTCTTGTTTGAACTTGTTCGTTCGTCTTTGGCTAAGCCACTTGCTCCGAGTCCGAACTTTACTCAACTGCGGAAGTTTCACGTTCATTGATATAAAATAGTTCAACTTAAAACAACATTTCATGCCCAATTATTTCCCAGACGTAGTTTTGGTTTTGAGGTCAAAGTTAACTTGCCTTGCGTTCGCTATACAACAGTCGGTGATGGTCACAAGACGACTCGGCAGATCTGAAGTTATTGCAGCGACTTTTTCTTGTGCATGTTCTGCTGACAGGGTGACCATCCTCGATTAAGTTTCCCTCAGGACTTTTGTTAAAGCCAAAATATGACCACACATCAGAATTGGTTCTTTTAAAAGGCTGAAAAATCTCCCGAGCACGGGCACTGCCTTGCGCGCTGCGCCTGCGTCAGACTGTTGCTGGTTTAACAGGATCTAAATCGCGATAATCAAACACGGTTTTAATGATAATTCAATTTTAACCCTCTGGGGTCTAAGGTGTTTTTGGGGTCCTTGAGATGTTCTGACATGCCCTGACATTTTTGCTTTTTTCAGTTGCTTATAAACATAATAATGGCAAAAAAAAATTACACACTATTTAGCACAAACAGGGCTACCATGAAATGTGAGCAACAAGAATGTACATGTCTGCATTTTTGAGAGAATAATGTTTATGCATGGTTATTGAAAAAACTAAAAACTAAAGTTTCTGAAATAAGACCACAAAACACATACTAAATATGTGCCAATAAGACTTTTGTCTAAAAGATGTCATCGCCTAGTGTTTTTTCTTCAAAATGAAGTGAAAATCACCCTGCCTTATCATTCACATAACACAATACATTGATTTGAATTTTGCAAAGCACTTTCTGTTTGGAAAGGCCATATGCGGAGTGGGCGTCAACGGTCATGTATATGTAGTGGTTCACACCTGAGGAGACAATGGGGCCCGCATACTTAATTAGCCATTCATTCAGGTGAGTCACTGAGCCACAAGAATGCAAGAGCAACAGTTGGAAGCATCTCAATTCTTTTTTATTTTTCCTCATATTGTGCTTGCAATTTGGCCTATAATATCCAAGGAAAACATGTCTAGTAATTGTGCAGTTAATTCTCATACTGTATTTTCAGTTTTGGAATATTTATCCTCTCCCCAAATTTGTCAATAATAAAACACAATAAAAGTTATTTAAAGAAAAGGCTTATATTTACCTTTTAATAGTTTGTTTACATCTACCTTGTAAATATTTTTTTTTATTAAAAAGGTTACAATTACAACAACAATTCAAGTGTAATCTTTCTTTGTAAAAACTAAAGTATACATTTTATCATACATATTTCAAAGTTAAGGATTTGATTGATTATTTGATAACTTTATTTTTGACAAAACATATTATATTTAACATAAGCAAATATTGGCAAACAAAAGCTTATTTGAGGTGGCAGATATTTTACATTAAAAATGTATAATCTATCCAAAACTAATCAACGAAATGTTGTCTTTCATATGTCTGTAACATAGGTCTTTCATTTTTATTATAAGAAATATAAATGTTAATTTGCAGTTTAAATCCAGGAAATTTGTTAATGAAAAAATTATTAAAAGTAAGATACAATTGATACAAAACGAAATTCGTTTTAAAGAAAGGATTTGTACTTTCTGTTTTGAGGTCTCTGTGAAAGTTTGAAAGTCTTTTAGTGATTTTTTTAGAGCGCTCGCGTCCATAATGGAGAACTGTCACGTAATATTGTTTTTTCCTCATAAATGCGAACACGAAAAATAAAAGACAAAAGACTTTTAAGTAAAACTTACTTCGCTCTTCAATATGCTGCCGTTCGTCGTCTGAGTTACAATCTTCCTCTGAGGAAAAGGTGCATTCTTCCTCGCCGTCCAGAATCATCTGAAGGGCTCTTTATTACCGGAGAAGCGTGTCATACTCAAAACGCGATGAACTATCAGTAAGTCTGATGAAGAAACTTTTTATGGCATTGATCAGGGGGCGGGTGCGCTGCATACTAGATCATCTAACGATTTACATGTGAATCGCGCCGGGGGCGGGGCGGCCGCAGCTGATTATAGAGATAATGAGGCAGAAGGAAAAACGGTACCTCTCCTTGCTTTCAAACGGATTACATGAGTTGAAAACATTTGTTTTTTATATAAATTACTTCATTTAAAAGAGGAGATTTCAAGCTTCATAAAGACATATCTCACGTGCCTGTGTGAGAAGTATTCGCTGAGTTATGATTCATTTTCGGACGCGTTTCAGAATGGACTACACGGAGAGAGAGAAGGCAGAACTCGCTTCGTGTTTATTTTTCTTTATTTGGCGAAAAGCACAACACTTTGTTTTTATTGTGAGTGTACACAAAAATAATACACACTTAACAGGATAGATTGATGTATAACAAGCATATAAGATAAAAATTAATATTTTTATTTTATTATTTTTTTGCACTCATACGGAAAAAAACGAGCCTATCGCGCCGGCGCGATAGCCGACCTCAGGGGGTTAAACGATATTACTAACCGTCAGTACATTTTATCGTGGTTTATCGTGAAACCGGTAATCGTCCCATCCCTATTGTCAACTAATGCAAGTAAGAATAAATACTCTTCAAGTCGCTCTTCAAAATACAAACCGTCGTCATCAGAGTAGTCGCGCTCTTCTTCTGATGAAAATCTGGACTCTTCTTCGCTAGTATCCAGGACGAACTGAAGGGCTTTCGCACCGGTGTACCGTGTCATCTTCCCAACGCACAGGTCACGAAATGATGAAACTTGAAGCGTTTAATGCATTTGCTTGGGGGCGTTTACCTGTTTTGCATAGATGGCTTAGCACATTATCTTGTGAATAGCGCGCTCCGTGAGTAGCCGTGAACGAATTAAAGTCAATGAGCTCGTAATGAGCTTGACTGGAATCGCTCTCTTTTTATACAGATTACAGAAGCTGATAATATTTGTTTTTTATATAAATGACTTCATTTAAAAGATGCGATCTCAAGCTTTATGCCCGTGGGTCTGTTTGCCTGTTTGACTGAATTTTCGCGGAGTTATTGATCATTTTCAAACGCGTTTCAAATGGGAGTTTACTGACAGAGAGAAGGCAGAAATCGCATCATGTTAAAGTTTCTTTATTTGTCAAAAAGTAAAACACTTTATTTTTATTGTGATTATACAGAAAAAAAATAGAAATTGAACAGGATCGATTGATGTATAACACGTAAATTAAAGATCAAAATTAACAGAGCATTTTGTGTTTATTTTTCATTGCTAAAAAAAAAACCGAGCAAAACGCGCCGGCGCGTTTTTGGTCCCCAGAGGGTTAATGTTTTTAACCTTCCAGAGTCTCGTTCCGTTGAGACCACCCTTCTAGTACTTCTTCTCGTCATGTCTGTGGAGCCCTCGGCAAAGATGATTATTCCACCATCATTGATGTGGGGTCGCCGCGGGTCTGCCAGTCTCCAGCTCCATCATGGTCGGTGGAGCCTACTTTGTCTTATTCAGCATCCAATAAATAGTACCAGACAAATACTTGTATTTATCATTCCAATTCAAACCCAACTATTTATCCATTCAATAAGTTATTTTTGTTTTACCAGGTTCAGTCCAAACTGGGTTCAGAGATGATCAGTTCTGTGTGGGTTAAGATGTGAGTTCCTCTTCTTTCTTTCTTCTTTAACCACGTGTGTTTCTCTACAAACGTGTGATTAAACTAACAGAGTTCTCACACTCAGCAGAAACATGTTTCCAAACCTCAACAGTGAGTTCACCGCTCCGAAAATACTCCTGAAAATATGTAGTCACACTAGGTCCACCATTGCTAAATTAAAACTAGACTAAATGTTATTAAATCAGTTCTGGAAGCGCTAGAACTCAAAGCCAGAACACAAAGAGGACAAAAGACAAAAATTCACTACAATTTGTTCGTTAACATGTAAAAGACATTGAAAGTATTAACAATGAATTAACCCATTAGGATTGAGTTATATTAGATTGATATTCCTCTGCTCATCTGCCCTACAAAGGCAAAAGACCTTAAGTCGCTAGAGTGTGGAACTGAGAAAAATGACTTTAAAGATTTTTAGTTGTCCCGCTTAATTAATTATAGGTAGGACACTGGAAATTTGGCAAATAGATGTTTTAGTAATGGAAATTATATACATAAAAAAATCTTGAGCTCAAACTTGACTTTTGACCACTATTTTAAAGTTACTGTACTCTGCCTTTGTATTGTCAGCAAAAAGTGAGAAGTCATACCAAGGCAAAAGGCAGTAACTTCCACATTATCAATATTTAGTTGCTGATCACCATTAACAAAATCATTAAAGTACACACCTGTATAAAATCTAGTGATCATGGCATTTATTTTGTATGATTTACAATTATTTATAGCCATCTACTTATTGCTATCCTGTGCTTTGGTTGCATTCTGATGGCATATTTAATACATTTGACATGACAAAATACCTCCATAGATATATTAGTCCAGCGTTGACTCGACCGCGTTTAGGGCGGGGCTGAAGGCGAAGTTTTGGCACTCTGCCAGCTAGTTTGCGAGCTTTAATTCATGGTTGTATTCATCTGATACGGCAATGTGTAACGTTTTTCTGTCAACTCTGCATAATCCTTCGCGATCGTAATCGCACGTTTGTCGATGGAGCAGACCATACTAAATGTTCTGACCGCTCTGAGGACATCAGAAGTTAGAGCGACTGATGGCAGCTGTACAAAGTACACAGGATACACCGTAATTTTAATTTTAATGGACATTAAAACAAAGGCAGATAACCTTACAATCTGGTAGGTAGCATTATTTGATTAATCACCGGCACCGTAACTTCATATTGACGTGCGGCTAAACAAAGGCAGAGCACCGTAACTCGTAATTTGAGCGTTCCAAAACAAAGCCAAAGAGCGCTAACTGATGTTACGTGTTCTGCCTTGGTTTCTCATGGGCTTTTGGAAGTTACTGTTAAGACAAATCATTATTTTCTCGAAAAATAAACGGAATTTATTCAAGATACTTATCCACATGATAAAGAAGGTCGTGAATGTGCCAAAAATATAAATAACTCATTTTCGACCAAAAACGAAGTTACGGTCTTTTGCCTTTGCACGGCAGTCATGTGGGTTTTGTATAATTATTTGACTGGTTTGTTCTTGTTCACAGAGGCATAAAGTTGACTGCAGTTCTCCTGAGCTCCAGCTTTTGCTCCTCTGATGGAAGCATAAGTCACTTTATCATCACAGGGAACCTGAATGAACATCACAGTTGTTTCAACCCACGATTATTACAGCATGTTGTTTGAGCTCAATTCATGAAGAACTGCATATAATCACACAAATCAAGAAGAACTGCCTATGAGAGGAAAATACAAACTATCATATTGAGAGAAGCTGGACAACATTGAGGAAGTGTTCGCTCACCTTGTTCTTTTTGCTCGGTTTTTTACTGAACGCAACAACGTCAGTATAAGTCACATCATCTGTCTGCTCCTAAACATCAATGAAAATATGGAAAAATAAAGCTATTAAATGCCATCCATCAATGATATTTTCCTCAGGTTCTGCAAATGTTCAGGTAATATATGTGTAAAACGTGTGTCCTGGCAATTTCACATAAATGTTTTGTGAAAATCTATTATACAGACATGACGTTATGATGACATCCTATTGTAGCATGACAGGATGATTGACTTGACTTGACCCACACAACAGGAACAACACAAGATGAAATCCACAACTAGAACAATGGGCAATTAGTCACAGTAGCACAACACACTCAGGGTACGTTTACACGAAAATGATATGCTTAAAACTGAGTCTTTTCTTTGAGTTTTCCGCGTACAGACGACACCGTTGTCAAAGCGATCCCCATTCACACAGATCCGCGAAAACGACTAAAACGCTGTATTCTGCTGCCAGGCCAGTAGATGGTGATGAAACACTATAGACTGAACACGTAATACGCATGTGCATGACCTCATCGTCTCCGCAGATTCACGTTTTTGTTGTTTACACAGAGATCTTTTTCAAAACTTTGCGTTTTCAGGGACCCAAAACGCATTTGTTGTGTAACGAACGGGCAAAACGCATAAAAAGTTTTACGTTTTTAGTTGAAAACCGTGTCTTGTAAACAGCCCCTCAGACAAAGAACAGGCGATCACACACTCAGACTGACGAGGACTCATCAACGACTAAACGAGAGGGCGTGGTCACTGGAAACTAGGAGGCGGGACAAGAGGAACACATGGCCAACACAAATAAAGACAGAGCCATGTGCTCAAACACAACACAAACAAAGACAGATTAAACTAAGACAAGACTGACAGAACTGTCTGCTGAGAACCCTGACATTTTATAATCTGAGTAATAAGAGTGTCATATTTCAGGGTCAGTCCTTATGAACATTAATAACTCATGGATCAACCTGCAATACTTACCACAGAGTCACCAGTCCCTCTTCTGTTGCCTGAAACATAATGTCACGGGGAAGTTTATGATCAAACACACACACAGTCTCTAATGCAGAGGACAATCAGTTTTTAAAAGAGTCTAGAAGAATCTAGTGCTGTAGAATAGAAACATTATTTTTGTTAACTCATTGATTTCTCTTCACTTTTAGAGGAAGAAATTTGTCTAAATTACATATTTATTTTATCAGATGTTTTTGTCTGTTGTTACAAAATATGAAAAACTCACCCGCTCTTTTTTTACGAATCACCCAGAGAATAAGAGCCAGAAGGAGAAGAGCAAATGAAGCGGCAACCACAATCACAGTCACTGAGAGAGAGAGTATAGAGAGACAGATTCAACGGGACTATATTACTGTGTTTAACCAAATACATAAAAATGGCATATTTAATAGCATAATTATCCTTATTTATCATGTAAATTGATGCTTGTGATGATGATTTTATAGAAATTGATATGTATTAAAAGCCATCTGTAGCCTACACTAACAGACTGTACCTCATATGTTCACTAAATGAATGTGACATGATTTTTTAGGATTGTCTGGATGAGAATGGTGTCTCTGACATTTAATGACAGTTACTTTTTACATTACGGTATTAGTTTTCATGTTTATATGTTGCTGGTGATGTACAAGAGAATGGAATTAGAAAGTGATGACGATTACAAATTAAACATGGCTTGAGTCAAAATCTGTGATCAGCTGCTCGAACAACGAGTCGGTCAAATGAGGATGATGTTCACACACACCTGGATTCAGAGAGATTGCTGTGGTATCTGGAATCTGTGTTGTTGCTGTAGTTGATGTTACAACTGTTAAAAACAAAATGGAAATAGAAATATATAATATTTGAATGCATGAACACAATATCAAGGCATTTATTTTACAAACTGCTGTAGTCCAGAGCTACAGTATCAGTGCTGAAAGCTGCTCACACTAACATGGGATGAGTTATGCTCAAAATATCAGAGATCATAGTTTCCCCGCCTCCTCAGACTCAACACTTATGCCAGTCGCCAGTTTGAGGACACGCAACAGAATGAGCGCAATTGACAATGAAAGCCGAGGAGACTTACACACTGTAAGTTGATGAGTTGATTTATCCGTGTTTTAATAAGCTCTTGTTCATAGAGATGTTTAGATGGATACCGAGGCTTTTTAGGTTGTGATCTGCGATCTCTGAGCCAGTTTGTTTGATGGCTGCGATACACTGTGTTTTCCAGCTATCTGGCATCCCGGGGTGTGGGAATACTATTGGCTGAACTGGCAGTGGGCGGAGTCACACAGACCAAAACAAAAACAGACTGACTATAAATTCTAAGTAAATAACTGGCAGTAGAAGTGTTTTCTAGAGAAACGAGGATGTGAACTTAATATCTGCAAACATATTATGGTTTTTTTAGAGAGAAAAAGTTACATACAGCACCTTTAATACTTACGTTCTCTGAGGTCATTTTCACTACAATATTCCCCCCACCCCCTTGTTGAGGCTGCAACCCGATTGGTCCCTATCCCTAAACTCCGCCCCCTCTGCCAACAAGTAGTCCAGAGAGTTGTTTATATGTGCTGAAAGCATCCGCACACTAACAGACTGTACATCATATGTTCACTAACATATGTATTACTAACGATATTAGTTTTCATGTTTATGGATTGTTGGTGATGTACAAGAGAATTTAATTAGAAAGTGATGTAGATTACAAATTAAACATGACTTGAGTCAAAATTTGTTCAGCTGCTCGAACAACTCCAGAGAAGGTTCATGATTCTAGAAAACTCCATGAGTCGGTCAAATGAAGATGATGTTCATACACACCTGGATTCGGAGAGATTGCTGTGGTATCTGGAGTTGTTTCTATAGTTGATGGTACAACTATTAAAAACAAAATGGAAACAGAAATATGTCTTATTTTAATGCATGAACACAATGTCAAGGCATTTATTTTACAAACTGCTGTATGTTTAATAAATCCTCACAATGGGCCCATTCACACACCCGCGCAATACAGTGCCAGGCGAGACGCAAGTGTGTTTTGCTAGTTTCAGCCTGACACATTTTTATATTTTCACGTCCTGCGACACGTTGTTTAAATAGCAAATGGATATATAGCATGTGTGCCCATCAGTGCGGCCATGGGCTGCTGGTCTAACAGAACGAGCACGAGGAGTGTGTTCAGGCGCATTGTCAGTGCTATTTTGAGGAACTGAAATAGAGCCACTGACCAACTGAAACCTGGTCTAAAGTCAATGGTGCAATATTTATTTTTGTTATTTAAAGAGGGTCCACAACGCGCGTACACTTATTACACACACTCTGCTTATTTAACGCACAGGGACGTGCAGCAGTCAATGCCAAAAATGTAAAAATAAAAAAAAAGGATTATAATGTAAAAGATTATTATTGTGTACATAAAGATATGGTGAATCCGGCTTGTGTCGTAGATTGTCCCTTTAACCACATGTGGTGGGACGTACCGAGTTTTCGTTTTTAATTAATTTAATGCTTGTGGATAATGTAGTGTCCAATTATATTCCGTGAGTGAGCGTATAAAAGGGATTCGAATGCACCGTTTGTGTGTGTGTGTGTGGTCACCGCCTGTGCGTCATTGCTGGCCATTCCGGTTTGTTTAATCCCTTCTTCTTGAGGAATGTGTTTAGCTAACTAGTTAGCACACAGATTTGTGACTTTATTGCACTACTAGGTGAACTATCCCTTTCAGTTTAGTTTTGCATATCATATTTCTCCATTCCCATCTATCAAACCGTCAGGAATGCTCAGAAAGCTTTCAAGTAACTTCAAAAGTACGTTCTTAATTCAAACTACTGGTGTTTACGCTTGTAAAAATCAATCACTTTAATTCCCAATTCTACCCCATTCTGTACCTAAACAAGCCTTCTAACTCCATGAGTTAAAGGAGAACTCCGGTCAATTTTAACATTGAGCTCATTTTATTGTACATTTGGAGTGCTGTCAATACAGAGAACAACTACAAAAATCGGTGTTGCCTACACCGAGTTATTCTATTTTTAAAATTTGCACCCTGTTGACTTCAATGGGGCAAGTACTAAACCTGCTTTTAGCCTCTTAACATCCTTGATGTGTCATTACAAGTGCACAGAAAATGTGAGTGATTCCTTCTGAGTGAACACGAGTGGATCTGACTGCAGTAGATGTGAAAGATATGTATAAAAATGATGTTATTTAAGCCAGCGCAAATACCTGTTTACATCCTGTTTTTCGGTTGAAGTCCAAAGTAGTCGATTACCGAGTTCACGCGCGTGATCATAGGTAACTAAACCTATGCCCGTGAACTCGGCAATCGACTACTTTGGACTTCAACCGAAAAACAGGATGTAAACAGGTATGTGCGCTGGCTTAAATAACATCATTTTTATACATTTCTTTCACATCTACTGCAGTCAGATTCACTCGTGTTCACTCAGAAGCAGTGGTGTAGTCGGGGCCATACGCACGTATACTCCGTATGCTTACTTTTTCCCCAGGGCTGTTTGCGTATTACAACTTCTGAGGATCAATATTAGCGTATACCCTCCGTATACTCACTTGTTTTGCTGATTAAGACGTCCCTAATCTACTCCTGTTTTAGCGTCCCCTTTAACTGTATCCCAAGTGTTTTTTTTTTTACTCGCGAACGTTTGTTGTAATTGGTGCATTTTTGTTTGAATTCTGTCGTTCCCCGCCCCCGACGACGCCGTTATCAAGCATCATTCGCAGGATGCCAGCGAGCGAGCACAGTGTTCATCGATTGACGACGGAAGATGGTTTCACGTTAAGGCAGTCAGGTAATAAACGTATTTGAAATTAGTTTAATTACAGCTACCGGTAATTACAGTCTGTTATGCCGTTGCTGATTTATGATGCCTTTGCCTTATCATGATTTCGTATATGGCAGAAATATAACGTTATTCAAGCAGCACAGGATTTTTGAAGTTATAAACATTTCAACTTGATAAAGAAGCATATACATGAATCAGAAATTGATCAGAAATTATGTTTAAAGTAGCTAACAAGCCACAGACAGAAAGTCAAATACACAAAAAATACTAAAATTGCCATCATGATGAATATTTGCATAAAACAGTCTGTTAACGTTATGTGTTAAATAAATGCCGCATTTGGGATAAAATCAGAAGGCTGCTTTGGGATTTGTGCATCTGCTACTGACTGTCATTTAATGTTTATCCAACAACAAATTTAAATTAAATAAAAATTGTAATGACACATTACGAGGTTATCCCACTGCAAATACCTTTTAAAAAGCAAACATTTGTGATGTGTTATCTTATGTCTTATGACAAAGTAAAGACTTGGGTAGATTATGCGACCCATGTTAGTTTAATGATGCATAATTCAAGTCTATCTCTGTCTCTATCTCATCTAGAAAATGGTTGGAAGAGGAGAGAAAAGGAAAGTCAGTCTAACTGACTATTTTGGAAGGTAGGCCAACTAAAGGAAATTTCATAGTGTCCCACTTGTAAGGGTAAATGTTGGCTTTTGACCTGTCAGCCAACAGCAAAGGTAATGATTACTTTTTTACTTTTAGTGTGCAGAGTAAGAGAAGCCATGTAGGCCAGTTCTACTCAAAAACCAGCTCAAACCCAAGTCAGACCAGCACAGCCCAGACCTCCAGCACAGGCCATTATCAGACCAGCACAGGTCCAAGTCAGACCAGCACAGACCAGACCTCCAGCACAGGCCCAAGTCAGACCAGCACAGACCAGACCTCCAGCACAGGCCATTATCAGACCAGCACAGCCCAGACCTCCAGCACAGGCCCAAGTCAGACCAGCACAGCCCAGACCTCCAGCACAGGCCCAAGTCAGACCAGCACAGCCCAGACCTCCAGCACAGGCCATTATCAGACCAGCACAGCCCAGACCTCCAGCACAGGCCATTATCAGACCAGCACAGCCCAGACCTCCAGCACAGGCCCAAGTCAGACCAGCACAGCCCAGACCTCCAGCACAGGCCATTATCAGACCAGCACAGCCCAGACCTCCAGCACAGGCCATTATCAGACCAGCACAGCCCAGACCTCCAGCACAGGCCCAAGTCAGACCAGCACAGCCCAGACCTCCAGCACAGGTCCAAGTCAGACCAGCACAGACCAGACCTCCAGCACAGGCCCAAGTCAGACCAGCACAGACCAGACCTCCAGCACAGGCCATTATCAGACCAGCACAGACAGCTCAGGTATTTCTAAAGTCATAATAGGAAAATGCTTACTATAGTGATTTAATATTTAGTAGAGTAGAAAGTAGGTTAGTATTATGTGTCACTCAGTTATAGTCTTTTGTTTGCTCATAATTTGATGGGCATCTCACAATGTGGCTGGATTTATAACCTGCTCAAGACTAGTAGTTCACTATTAGGATTAGTTCACTTTCAGAGACTAATATGTCATTTTTGTAAAACACATAATTGCAATTGTTAAAGGGATAGTTCACCCAAAAATAAAAATCCTATCATTAATTATTCACACTAATATTATTCCAAACCCACAAGACTTTTGTTGATTTTCACAACACAATTTAAAATATTTTGCATTAAAGGTTGTATCAGCGATTTCTAGCCTAAAACATAAAGTGTCAATTTCAGCTGACCTTTCTGCACGATCCGCTCGCTGCCTGCCCTATAAATTGTCTGTGAAAAAAACGCGTCTCTCTGGTCAGCCAACTGTA
This sequence comes from Scardinius erythrophthalmus, assembly GCF_964197995.2. Lineage (NCBI taxonomy): Eukaryota > Metazoa > Chordata > Actinopteri > Cypriniformes > Leuciscidae > Scardinius > Scardinius erythrophthalmus. The sequence continues at coordinate 15,633,444 of NC_138221.1, forward strand.
TTGTCCATTACTTTCAGATGATTCAATCCAAAATATATTCATTAGTGTTTTGAACCTTACAGAGAGCCTTACAGGTTTGGAATGACATGAGAAGGAGGAAATAATGGCAGGATTTTCATTTTTAAGTGAACTATCACTTTAACATTAGTCTGTTATTTATGAAATTATAAAGCACATCAGTCTTATAGGGTAGGCTTTACATTAAAATTGTGTGCAATGAAATCATGTTTTTGTTTAGGTCCTGGCATACCATGTACTGAAGATTGGCCGGACATTTGGAGTAAAAGCCAATGGGAAGCTTTTAAATCAAAGAACCCTTGGTTGGGGTGCAAGAATAAGAGGCTTGGTATGTGATTGTTCAATCTGACTTTAATTCATATGAGCTTTTACTTTTTTCACAATTTGTAAAATAAAAGCAGAGACTATTGTTCAAGTTAAATTAATATTAAAATGACTATAGCATAACATATATAACATGGAGTTTTTTAAGGCCTATGTTTGTTTGTTTTTCTTATTCTTTTAAAGATTTTATAAACATTTTATGCTAACAACATGAAATTCTTGACCTAGCTGTCTTTGAATGAAGCATGGTTTATGGCATTTGTGGTAATAATTTAAAAAATGCAGCTAAAATCTAAAATAAACAAATGACAACTGAAATTAATGGCATACAACTAATTCCATTTTTACTTTCTTAATTACAGGATGCCTGGTCTGCTGTAATGCAGGATCAACAGGGGTCTTTAAAGAACAAGGTGTCCAGATTTCCATGGAGTGGTCTACATTTCAAATTCAAGGTTCTATCAATGAAAACAGGGACACTGTTTTATGTTCATTAAGGAACAAAATCAAAAGACATTATTGCTCAAAAGCACATGCTCATGCTGAAAATATAGAAAACTTAAAAAAAAAAGATGTGCTGGGAAAAAATGTGGACACAATGAACTTGTCGTTACTAAAAGAGACTTACTCAGTGTTCAGAACTGCATATTACCTAGCCAAAAATAATTGTCCCTTCACAGATCACGAAACGCTCGTAGAACTCCAGCAGCTAAATGGAGTCAAAATGGGACACATTCTGCACTCTCGTTTCAGTGCCACCAACATTATTGAAAGCATTGCGAAAGAAATGCAGTGTTCAATTGTGAATAACATTATTAGATCCTCAAGCAAACTAGCTGTACTAATAGATGAGGCTTCCACCTTGAGTAGAAGAACCACCTTGATTGTTAACATCAAAACCTCTGTGCTAGGTGAACCGCCAGAGTTCATTTTTCTTGATCTAGTGGAACTTAAGGACCAGACATCTGAAGGAATAACTGATGCTTTAATGAGTTGCCTAACAAAAGCAGGATTCACAGAGGAGTGGCTAAAACAAAACTGGGTATCTTTTGTCTCAGATGGTGCTAGTGTAATGTTAGGAAAACACTCTGGTGTGTCAACTAAATTGAAAATGAGATTTCCAAACCTGCTCACTTGGCACTGCATGAATCATAGGTTAGAACTGGCAGTTTCTGATGCTGTAGATAAAGTTACTGCTATAAATCACTTCAGAGTCTTTGTTGAAAAATTGCACAACATCTATAGCAAATCAAACAAAAACCAAAGAGAGCTTTTAGAATCAGCAGCTGAGGTTGGCTCTCAGGTTCTCAAAATTGGCAGAATCTTAGATGTTAGATGGGTTGCCAGCAGTTTTCGGACCGTTCGGGCTGTCTGGACCTCTTTTACTGCTCTTGCCAGACACTTTGAAAAGGCCTCCAATGATGACCAGAGGACCTGCACTGAGAGACAGACATACAGAGGCTTGTGTGACAGACTGAAGAGCCCAGAATTTCTCTGTGATCTTGGTTTGATGTATGATACCTTGCATGAACTGTCCATTGTCTCTGAGGAACTACAAGCTCAAACTATGACCCTACTCAGAGCAGATCTTCTTGTGAAAAGAGCAATCAGAGTTTTAACATCATTTAAAACTCAACCAGGAGAGAAACTATCAGCTGCCCTGGAAGCAAAGGATCATGGCACATTTAAAGATGTGCACTTGAAGTCAAACCCTAAGATGAAGTCCATTAACACTGAGGAATTCTTGCAAAGGCTAATTGACAGTCTACAGAAACGTCTTCCTTTTGAAGAAGACATTCTCAAAGATTTAAGTATTCTTGACACAAGCAGGTGGCCATCAGAGCCTAGCATTCGTTATGGTGAAGCAGAGATTTGTAGGCTTTGTGCACGTTTTAATGTGTGCCCTGACCAGGCCATTAAGGGAATGCGAGACTTAATTGAATCTCCCCAAACTGAAAGTCAGAATTTGAAACCCCTTAAGAACTGCATGCAGACTTTTCCTGTAAGTACTGCAGAATGTGAAAGAGGTTTCAGTCTGATGAATACCATCTTGACCAACAAGAGGTCTTTGCTTCTTGTTTCAAATGTTTCAAATTTAATGATGATCAACCTGAATGGCCCACCAATTTCACTGTTCAACCCAGAGAAATATGTTAATTCCTGGGCAAGACATCATCGCACTGCAAATGACCCTCAGTCACGTCAGTGTAAATCTGTAAATATAACAAAAAATAGTAAATCTGTTTGGAACGTACTGTAAAAAAATGCATAATAGATAAATGTAAATAAAAAAAACGCCAGATTGTAAATGTAGTTTTAAATGTATATATTCCTAATTAACAAAAAAACAATGACTTGTAAATTGATATAAATGTATATGAATTGATATATACCTAATAAACCAAATAAACAATGACTTCTGACATGTTTTTGCCTTTAATTATTTTTTTCTCTGGGGGGGTGTAGTAAACCACTTTTTTTTTAGGACTACACCACTGCTCAGAAGGAATCACTCACTCATTTTCTGTGCACTTGTAATGACACATCAAGGATGTTAAGAGGCTAAAAGCAGGTTTAGTACTTTGAAGTCAAACCAAGACTACCATTGAAGTCAACAGGGTGCAAATTTTAAAAATAGAATAACTCGGTGTAGGTAACACCGATTTTTGTAGTTGTTCTCTGTATTGACAGCACTCCAAATGTACAATAAAATGAGCTCAATGTTAAAATTGACCGGAGTTCTCCTTTAAGTGTCATCACGTACAGTATTAATGCACATCAGACTTACGTGACTCTCTCCAAACCTCAATACTTAACCACATTACATAGTTAGTACATAGATTTGTGACTTTATGTTAGAGTCATTTGGTTTATAGCATTATGGCGGATGGTTCGTTGCTGGAGGTTGTTGGCGGCGGATGTTCATACGCCCCTCCTGCATTCCCGTGCTTCTGTTGGCATGGCGATAGTCTTCTGTGTGCGGGACTTGGACTTGCGACCCGCTATGAAATGAAGGTACGTGTAACTACCGCTACTGCACAATGTTCATTCATAGTTATGTTGGGAGTAATTTTCTGTTTAAATTCTAACAGGAATAATCTGTTCTCGGGTACCGTGTGTTCAGTGAGGCCTGCGGGGAAACACTATTTGATGCTTCTGCTTTGTCAATCCGGGTTTCTCCTGTGACGAACTCACTCGTCAGCGCGTGTGCGCTCTGTCACGGGGACACACAGAAAATAGGTAGATCCAAATGCAGCATGGCAGTAGGTGTTTATTAAAGTGTAATCCATCTCATAGTCATCCAGGCAAGGTTCAAAGTCCATGTTAGCAATCCAAAATACAAAATACAAATAAATAAAACAAGAAACAGGCAAGAACGCAGACCAGAAGTGTAGTGACGGTTAACAATGACTCCGTGACATGAACTGAAACAGACAGGGTATTTATACACAGACACTAACAATGTGATAGGGAACAGCTGAGTGGAATCACGAGTGATGAGAACAGACAAAGGATTGGGGAATGCGGTTCCAGAGTGTATAGTGACAGGAAGGGAAGGAGACCTCTAGTGGACACCCGGGGAAACAGACCAGACACTGTGACATAACCCCCCCTCTACGGAGCGGCTACCAGGCGCTCCACGACAAGAAACAAAAACCAAAAACCAAAAACCAACAAGAGTCCAGGAGGGAGGTGGAACGGTGGAGGATCAGGGGGAGGGATGGAGGGCCAGGACCATGGAAGGGAACGTAAACAGGGGGTGACGGTTTAGCCGGCGGCCAGGGCGAAGCAGGTAGTCGTCGGATGGCCAGGGCAAAGCAGACGACCCATCAGGCGGCCAGGGCGGAGTAGACAATCCATCTGGCGGCCAGGGCGGAGCAGATAGTCCATCTGGCGGCCAGGGCGGAGCAGATAGTCCATCTGGCGGCCAGGGCGGAGCAGATAGTCCATCGGGCGGCCAGGGTGGAGACCTCCCCTCGGGCGGCCAGGGTGGAGATGACCCTTCGGGCGGCCAGGGCGGAGCAGATAGTCCATCGGGCGGCCACGGCGGAGACCTCCCCTCAGGCGGCCAGGGAGGAGACCCCTCGGGCGGCCACGGCGGAGACGACCCCTCGGGCGGCCACGGCGGAGACGACCCCTCGGGCGGCCACGGCGGAGACTCCACCGGCTCAGGAACTGGAACAGACTCCACCGGCTCAGGGACTGGAACAGACTCCACCGGCTCAGGGACTGGAACAGACTCCACCGGCTCAGGGACTGGAACAGACTCCACCGGCTCAGGGACTGGAACAGACTCCACCGGCTCAGGGACTGGAACAGACTCCACCGGCTCAGGGACTGGAACAGACACTGGCTCCGGCTCAGGAACAGACACTGGCTCCGGCTCCGGCTCAGGAACAGACACTGGCTCCGGCTCCGGCTCAGGAACAGACACTGGCTCCGGCTCAGGAACAGACACTACCGGCCCAAGAACAGACACCACCGGCCCAGGAACAGACACCACCGGCTCAAGTGTGTGCGTAGCCCACACACACCACATGGCTGTGGCCATAATGGCCAGTGTCGTGGTCACTGAGGGCTCAGGCTCAGGAACAGACACCACCGGCTCAGGCTCAGGAACAGACACCACCGGCTCAGACACAGGCTCGACGGCGGCCATCTTGTCCGAAGACACAGGCTCGGCAGGCGTGACGTGAACAGGCTCGGTGGCAGCGACGACCATCTTGTCCGAAGACATAGGCTCAGGAACAGTCTCTGGCTGGGCAGACGTGACGTGAACAGGCTCGGCGGCGGCCTTCTTGTCCGAAGACACAGGCTCGGCAGGCGTGACCTGAACAGTCTCTGGATCGGTAGATTGCATCGGTGGAACCGGTAGGGTGAAGCACTGGGATGGCGCTGGCAGAGCGAGGCGCTGGGGCGGTGCCGGCAAGGCAAGCTGCTGGAGCGGTGCTGGCAGGGCGAGACAATGGAGCGGCGCTGGCAGGGCGAGACGCTGGGGTGGCGCCGGCAGGGCGAGGCGCTGGAGAGGTGGTGGCAGGGCAAGCTGCTGGAGCGGCGCCGGCAGGGCGAGACTCTGGGGCGGCGCCGGCAGGGCGAGGCACTGGGGAGTTGCCGTCAGGGCAAGCAGCTTGGGGACGGCCTCCGGGACGACAGCGGGCTGTACGGGGAATACCTCCGGAACCACAGCGGGCTGCACGGAGACGACCACCGGAACCAAAGCGGGCTGCACAGGGACTACCTCCGGAACCACAGCGGGCTGCACGGAGACGACCTCCGGGACATTAGGGAGACGAGAAGTCTTCTTCTTCCTCCTTGTCCGCGAGCGACTGGGTGCTGTTCTCTCCCCGGAATTAACCGGGAGCGCAGCACTCTCCTCCCTGATATGAGCACACAAGGCATAACACTCATCTAACGTCATGCGTGGCTCCTCCTCTTCAGCTTGATGATTCCCATTCCGCTGTTTCCTCTCCTTCCTCGTGATTGAGGAAAAATCACGAAAACTCATACCGCTGGATCTATATGGTGACGGAGTCATTCTGTCACGGGGACACACAGGAAAATAGGTAGATCCAAATGCAGCATGGCAGTAGGTGTTTATTAAAGTGTAATCCATCTCATAGTCATCCAGGCAAGGTTCAAAGTCCATGTTAGCAATCCAAAATACAAAATACAAATAAATAAAACAAGAAACAGGCAAGAACGCAGACCAGAAGTGTAGTGACGGTTAACAATGACTCCGTGACATGAACTGAAACAGACAGGGTATTTATACACAGACACTAACAATGTGATAGGGAACAGCTGAGTGGAATCACGAGTGATGAGAACAGACAAAGGATTGGGGAATGCGGTTCCAGAGTGTATAGTGACAGGAAGGGAAGGAGACCTCTAGTGGACACCCGGGGAAACAGACCAGACACTGTGACACGCTCGGGTCATGTGTTTGTGTTTTGCTTTCTTTGCTTTTTGTACATTTACTTTATTGTTCTTCAGTGCCATTGCTGTATCTCTTTTGTTTGTTTCGTCTACCCTGATTTCTCCTGTGACGAACTCGCTCGGTTCATGTGTTTGTGACTCCTGCTTTCCAGCATATATTGTTTATGTGATCGCTGGGTTGCTGGTGAAGTTTGAAAGTGGAGTGAATATCCACCCAGTTTTGGTGCCCAATTCTTAACCTCGGCGTGGTTTGATGCATGATTCTCAGGTTTATTAATTAGATGTTATTCTTCTGTAACTTTATTTTAGTTTCAGTTGGGGTTATGTTTTGTTTATTTGGAGACCATTTTGTTAATTTTGTTTCTCTTTATAGGAGCCGAGGCTTCAGGGCCGGCCGCTCATAGGCCCTCGTGTGCGGTGGTGGGACTCTGTCACAGAGTGCTGTGTGTTCATGCTTGACCTTTTTGGGGTGTGTGTGTGTTCAGATACTGATTCTAGAAAACTCCATGAGTCAGTCAAATGAGGATGATGTTCATACACACCTGGATTCAGAGACTTTGGTGTGGTATGTGGAATCAGTGTTGTTGCTGTAGTTGATGTAACTGGTAAAAACAAAATGGAAATAGAAATATGTCATATTTTAATGCATGAACACAATATCATGGCATTTATTTTACAAACTGCTGTATGTTTAATAAATCCTCACTATGGGCCCATTCATACACCCGCGCAATACAGCGCCAGGCGAGACGCAAGTGTGTTCTGCTAGTTTCAGCCCGACACAGTTTTCATTTTCACGTCCTGCGACACATTGTTTAAATAGCAAATGTATGTGTGCATCTGTGCACCCATGGGTGTTCGGGCGCATTGTCGGTGTACATACAACGCGCGTACACTCTCGACTTATTACACACACACTCTGCTTATTACACACACAGGGATGCACAGCAGCACACAAACATGCCAAATATTAAAAATAAAATGTAAAAGTGTACAATGTAAAAGATTATTATTGTGTACATAAAGATATGGTGAATCCAGCTTGTCCCGTAGATTGTCCCATTAACCACACACACACACACACACACATTCCGTAGTGAATCCGCAAGCACTGGATTTTAAAGGGAATGGCAGATAAGACTCTGATTGGTTTATTTCACGTTACGTGAACACACTCATTACCAAAACACACTCATTACTCATTAAGAGAATAAGGACAACACTTTTAGACCATGAGCTTAGATCGTTAAAATAGGGCCTATGATTTGATGTTACAACTATTAAAAACAAGATGGAAACAGAAATATGATTACACAATGTCAAGGCATTTCTTAATAACCTGCTGGGATGAGAAGCTCCGTATCAGTGTGATGCTCAGTTCTGGTGCCGGGATGACGCACTAACATGGGAAGAGTTGTGTTTAATAAATCCTCACTATGATTTAATTAATTTATCATGTGAGTGGCGTGAGTTACACTAGCTGTATATTATGATTATTTCGCATCAGACAACAGACTGTACAAGACCGGTCATATGTATCCAAACTCACTGACAAATCTGACTAAAGAGCTTTTTTTGATGCTAATATGTGTGATGATAAAGCAGTCTGTGAGAGCCAGTGCAAACCAATGAAGCGAGAGACTGATGATGTGTGACAGTGATCATGTGATCATGAACCTTGTGTAGAAGCTGCTGCTGTAGTTCGGCTTGATGTCTTCTCAGAGTTTGAGCTTCTGACTGGAGTCAGTGTTGTTGAAGCGACTGGAGCTGCAGAAGATGAATGTTCAGACGCATCAGGACATTAACATCATATTTTCATATTGATCATGACATGCAGTTTGTGTTCAATCATCACAGCTTACAGTGGCAGTAGTTGAGAAGAGAGATGTTACTGTATCATTTATTCCTGCTTTATATGAGAGTGAAACACAGTGAGCTGCTTCCCATAAACCTTCAGCTTTCCTGAATCAATGACATTATTAAGCCTTAGAATTCCTAAAACTGACCTCCTACATGGGTCATACTAGGCTTTAATAGATTTATGCAATATTTCATGTATGAACCATGTAGGAAAAAGAATAGAGCCAATGTAGGAGGTCAATATTGGGAATTATCAGGATTTTACATGCAGTTTTTGACTTACTGATGACTTTCCTGAATCAATGACATTATTAAGCCTTAGAATTCCTCAAACTGCATACAAATCATTATAATTCCCAATATTGACCTCCCTCATGGGTCACACATGAAATATTGCATTAACCCTTGTGTGGTGTTCATATTTTTGTTACTCAGCCAGTGTTCGTGGGTCTGGTGGACCCGCTGCATTTTTGGGTTTTTAATTCAACACAATCAAAAATGTTATGTTAAAATACTCAACAGATGTTTACTTCATCCCAATTACAAGCAATATAAACAGCATATATGGTTAATATTTTCTCTTTACCTTTGTTAGATCACATTTAAGAATTGCAACCTCATGTGGGAACGGCAGGAGTAGAAGCACAAAACTCACTCTTGCACTCTTTCACACTTACACACAATCTCTCTCACACACGCACGCACGCACACACACACTCATGCAGACACATACACACACCCACAACACACACACCCACAACACACACACAGACACACACAAAACACACACCCACCCACACACACACACACATACACTCACTTGGATATGTGGTGTACGGTCACTCTCCATAGGCATAATGGTTTTTCTAATGTACAAACTGTATAATATATCCCCCTACACTAACCCTACCCCTAAACCTGCCAATCACAGAAAACTTTTGGCATTTTTTGAATTTCAAAAAACACCATTTAGTATGTTTTAGTATGAGGACACAGATGTCGTCATAAACCATGTTTACGTTGTAATACCCATGTCATTATACACATTTGTGTCCTCATAAACCATATACAAGAACATACACACACTAACAGCAGGCCCTGACAGGAGGAGGACAGAGTAAAGGTACACAGGACCTACAATTTACACACTTTTATTAGCCCCGGGTCCAGTGGACCCGAACATCCTGTGTGTAATATAAATGTGTAGGGGTGGTGTACAGTGTGTTTTCATTAAAATTGTGTTCTGATATATATTCCTCACAGAAAATGAGCCAAGGCCAATGAGTCTCAGTTTGAAAAAATAATTAATTGTATCATTTTTCTTTTGATAAAAAATGAAAACGGGTCCAACAGACCCGAACACCATACAAGGGTTAATCAGAAGAGTCTATTTTAGCCTAGTATGACCCATAGGAGGTCAATATTGGGAATTATAAGGATTTTACATGCAGTTTATGACTTTGACCACTAATATTGTACAATTGCCAAACATATGAAGCCATCAGAAAGAGTAGAGCCAGTGTGTGACAGTTTTCACAAATCTGTCAGAAAAGAGTGTTTTCTCACCTGAATACTTGACAGTGTATCTGACTGAGGTCTTGAGTTGATTTCTGTGAGTAAGCTGACATCTCCACTCTCTGTTGTTATCTTCATTCAGGAGTGTTGTAGTCAGAGTGATGATACAGCGATATTGATCTGATGATGATAATATCTGATATCTGGAGTCTGACTTCAGATCAACACCAGCCTGATTCACCCACAACAGCTCAAATCCCTCAGAACTGACCAAATAACCACAGGAGACTGAATACAACTGACAGGAGAGAGTCATAGAGCGGCCTGGACTGATCTCAGTCTGTGAGGATGAAGATGATGATGATGATGATGATGATGGAGACACTGAAACTGAACACAAGACACAAATCACAGACTCTTCAATCATCATCTGAGTTTAAAAGGAGAATCTGCTCTTTTTAAATTGACCACATAATCATAAACTTACCATGAAGAACATGCAGATAAACATGTGCATCAGATCCTTGTAGTCTGTCATTCACATATTGTCTGCAGCTGAAAGATCCATAATCTTCTTCTGTGACGTTCTTGATGTTCAGAGAGCAGTCAGACTCCAGACTCAGTCTCTCATGTCTCTCTGTGTCTTTCTTCTTTATCCCTTTAGTAATCAGTTCAACTGTCCCTGAATGACTGAATCTGTTAGAGTAGATCCATGTAGTTGATTTGCAGTCAGAAAGAGCATTATTACAGGACAGACGAGCATTTTCACCAGAACTGATGAACACATGAGTCTCATTCACTCCACTGATACCTGAAACACAAAATATCTCGGTGATCATTATGATATTAATAAATAAAATAAAAAAAGCAAAACATTCAAATCATACAGTCTTTTTCCAGTGTTTGATAGTTAATGCATTAATTAACATTTATGGATAAACCAAATCAAACGCCTCTTTAAGAAGGAATAAGAAATACCCTGACTATGAAACAAATGTAAATAATGTAATATCATCATATCTTGAACTCTTGATTTCATCTTTGTCATAAACATTACTGGACGGCACAGGATTAGTTGATCCTCCTCTTCAACCGTAGAAAATACACTAATAACTGACCTTAAAAGCTCTTTATCTGTTCTGTGTTTCTCTCTTTCCTTCAAACTCACCCTACTGTGACTTATGCACAGCTAAATACAAAATAACAATTCAAAACCCACAAAGAATATTTGTGGAACAGTTCCCAAAGGAAGGAGCAAAACTCAGGGAAGGTTTGCTGGGATCAGTAGTTCACTCTCCATCCAGACACAGTCGTGATGATACTGTACTTCTGTTCTCTGACCACACAACATCACTTCACTGAGCTGAACACTCGTTGTGTGTTTGATAGTGAGTTTATGATCAATCATGAGCTGAGTTTGGGAAGTAGATAACAGTGAATTTGATCATGATTAGGGCCCTCTCAAGTAAAAGTCATGACAAAATAATGCATTAACAAATCATTTAATACAATATGATTAAACACGCTAAGATAATATTTGTAATCTTTTACACCACCAGTACAACAAAACAAACAAACAAAAGCTAAAAGTTATTTGCAGTTCTTTTATTATTTATTGACATCATTAAACATAGACTCAGCAGTCAACATCAGGGGTGTGAAGTAACGAATTACAAATACTCACGTTACTGTAATTAAGTAGTTTATTTTTTTTATTTTTTTCAGAAATTGTACTTTTTTGAGTAGTTTAAAAATTGTGTAATTTTACTTTTACTTGAGTACATTTTAAGTGATGTATCGGTACTTTTACTCTGCTACTTTCCTTCTGTTTGTGGTAGTTACTCATTACATGCTTGTTTTAATTTTATTTTTATCCATCAATGTGATTGGATCGAGTAATCAGTCTCGTGACTGTCATCAAATCAAATTAAGCACAGAAAACTTTGACCGCCTATTCCTGCTGTTACTCGTGACTGCTGTGGAAGTGCATTCTTCAACAATTCAATCCAGATATCAGCGTCTTCCTCTAATATGCTAAGGTACATTTCACATTTCTGCTTAATATGATATAGGCTGGGCTATCTACAGTACAGGGCCTAACATTTGGTGTGAGGTTGGGAGTATTGCGTGCAGTGTCGCCTCCAGAAATTTTTCATAGGGGTGGCCAGATGGGGCCACTTAAAATCTTGGGGTGGCACACCAAAACTATAAACCATAATTTCAGAATGTTATTCTACTGTTGTAGTAAACCGGCCTGTAGAAAACTATCAGAAAGACTTAAGGAAACTCCTACTGATATACTTTGGTTTATTGTGTTATATTTAATGTTACTAATGATATAATGTGCATAGACTAATAACAGTACAGTTAACATTTTGAGTTGCACAACAATTCTGTTTTATTTTGCAATTATATTTGGCATAAGGTGTACATTTATTGCAAACAAAACAGTTACTGGGGAAAAGCAGATACTGGCAGATACAAATATATTATATTTATATATTGATGTCAAGAATTCAGAAGTGTATGTATATAGCCTACACTACAAAGAAATAATATACAATTAAATTATGCTTATTTTAAATGTATTGAGCAGGCTAGGTATAAAAAAATATATAGGCTTTTAATAATCTTTCAGTGCGCAAAACCATGATAATATGAAACGCTTCAAAACAGAGCGCACAAAGCGTGTATGCGCATCGCGGGTGCAGAATGATGTGCTCAAAGCGACATGGAGTCACAGCAAGTGCGCATTTAAAAGTTCACGGCACAAAGCGAAGAAATGTCGAGGGCACAAATCCTAGTGTATATCTGTCTAACAGTTTATTGATAATTTGTTTCACAGTTTTAAATTCCAGTTATTGTGCGTTTGATGCCGATTCATAGTCCTTGTGATGTGTGTGATCTAACAAGCACACGGTAGCAACAAACTCCAACAAAATAAAGTCATTTTATGCAAATCCACAGCCTTTTATCAACAGATCATGCATTATAATGTGAATATATCATATTGGAGAGAGTTTTACCGTGCATCCAACCGGAAGAGGCGCGCGCTCTGTTTGAATACTGAATGGAGAATGATTGACAGCCGCAGAGGAGGGAAAACGAGTTTCCGTAAACTTTAATGATGTAAATAGACTTATGTCCCTCACATTAAGCTATGGAATGACTTCAGATGACTTTGTCACCCGAACTGACGTGAAAAAAGCGGGAGGCGCCGAAAAGCGCGCTGTTTGCATCCCTGCTTGTCAAAACGTGTCATAGACACATCAAAAAGCTGTTGTAACAGTATACTGTAACCATTTGGCACTTAAAAAGCACGTCACGACACATAATTCCCCGTCTTCTTTTACTAAAGAATATTTTTGACTTATTTACTTACCGGTAGTCTTCTTTGTCTTCTTTCTTAACTTCTTTTGAAATTGTTGACCGGCGCGCAACAGCGGCATGGACGGAGGGGCGAGGGAGTACTGGCTACTGTGTGCGATCGTAGGTGTAGAGCGGCTTGCCTGTCTGGCTGTGCATTAGGGATGAAATGCATAACTGATGCTACTAAAATTTATACTGGCCAGTGGGGTGGCCAGGAGTCGGCCAGGGGTGGCCACGGCCACGCCACCCCCTGGTGGCGCTATTGATTGCGTGACGAGTTCATAATGCGGTGAATTCCCGCTCCCATGTTTGCTGGGCATTTACTTCACAATCTCATTATAGAGAGACGCGCGTCGCGGTCTGTGCACTGCCGCGTCTCGCGCTCGCCATGCCGCCAGATTCAGTATCAGTGCACCTTATGAACCATGGCGGTAACTTGAACTGCATTTCTGTCAGTGCGTGACTACAGCTCGTTAATAAACAACGTTTTTTGATTGATTCATTTCATACGATCCATCTTCATTTGGCAAGTGCACTTTGTTTTTTTGTGCGTGGATGCTGCTGATAAAACAGCTTAGCCGAGACTACAAAGAGACATGCATGTGTGTGTGTGTGTGTGTGTGTGTGTGTGTGTGTGTGTGTGTGTGTTTGTTTCTTTTGTAAAAGTTTCCCGGATATAACTTACCTATTTAATGCACAATTTTCCTTACAAATTATATTATCAGCATTAGAATGTGAGTAAATGTAGCCGAGCAAATGTAAGGGATGATGCCCCCCTTCCTAGAACAATGTGCATTTACGTTTATATTGTAACATAGGCCTACATCACCACTGATTGTCACGATTAGCCGCACTCCCTGGGTGATTACGGACACCATTTCCCATCGTTTTTCCATGCGTTTACCTGCCTGTTGTGACCTTGTCTGTTCCTGATCTCCTGCTAGTGGTGGGCAGATCGAGGCTTTGTGAAACAATGAAACAGTTGAAGCAAATGTGCCATATTGTGTTGAGGCTTCGAAACAATCCGACACCCGTCTCAACGGTGACACCTTGTGGTCACTTGTAGGTGTTGCAAACTACCTGAAACAACCTTGACAACAAGTAAAAAAATATTCATTTCTTTGTTGTGGAGGGACTTAGCCTACTTCTTTTTTTTTTTTAACAGATAATTCCACCTGCCTTTGACAAGATTCAACAGGTGTTGACCTGAAACAACCTTGACAACGAGCCATTAAAAAATGTTTTTTTTTTTTTGTTTTTTGTTTTTTTTGTATTTTTCTAATATGTGAAGCTCGTAACCTGTAGGCTCCTCACAGTGCATAATGTTATTTTGGTCATGAAAAATTAATATTAATAAAAGAAATCAAGCCACAATGTCTCACTTTTTTATAGAAAATTTATTTAAAAATATTCATTTCTTTGTTGTGGAAGGACTTAGCCTACTTCTTCTTTTTTTTTTACAGATAATTTCACCAGCCTTTGACAAACTCCTCTCACAAAAACCCACGAGGTCAAGATGCGTTGACTTCACTTTTATACAGATGTGCGATTGTGTGGTCTGTTCCCGACCATGTCAATCAAATGCTGATTCGGCGGACCATGCCACCTGTCGAAACACTTGTGAAACACTCCGAAGCTTCATTTCCCTGCCTGTTGTAACCATAGATATCATATAAAGGCTAGATGGCTCAAGGCAGAGTCACTTCCGGCATCACCGGCGGCCATCTTAGGACAGGGCTCTGTGAATTAAGGTGAGTGAGCAGCATGCACACAAATCCTCTTATCTCGCTGAAATCTGGACGGATTTACAAACGGTTTGGTTTCTTACAAACGTTATTAACGTGGCTATAATTCTGAATGCTTAAACATTTTGAACATAATTATTCATATGTATGCAGTATAATAGCTACATCTCTGACGTTTATAACAAACCAAACCGTTTGAAAATCGGTAGAAAATTGAGCAAGTTATGGTTATTTAAAAGTACATGCACCATGTTATGAGTGAGCGAGCACCCTGTCGTAAGATGGCCGCCGTGTGCGGATGTCGAGCTCCATTGGCCAGCAGCGCGGACGAGCCATCTAGCCTTTATATGATATCTATGGTGTCGCCGGCCTAACACACCGAGAGCACCTATAGTGCGCCACTAATAAGTGTCTCACCAGAAACAAACCCTGCATACTGTAGTTCCAGGAAGAAAAGTAGTTATGACTAAATATTTATGAATAATTAAAATCAGAAAACGGTTTAGATCAAATTCAATTTATTAGTGGTAGTTATTAGTCTATTTTCCACGTTTAATTGGAGTATAGATCTATTAAATTAATGGCAAAATAATCTTACACCATTCTAATTATTTGTCATGAATAGGTGAACTACAAATCACCTTTATCTTTTTTTTTTTGTACTGGTGGTGTAAAGGAATACAAATAGTCTCCTAGTGCATGTTTAATCATATTTTATTAAATGATTTGTTAATGCATTATTTTGTCATGCCTTTACTTGCCCAGTCAACACTTTAATCTCACAGTGATCTCACCATGTGGTTACAACGTCATCAATGTGAGTCACAGTGAGCTAAAAGTGTAACTCTAAAAGTGTAACTCACAGCACACTCTCTGTGGCCACAATATGAGCTCATCCCAGATAGAAATGTTGTTGTTCTATCAATGTTGTTATCGTCTTGTAATGGTTTCTGTGGATCATTTTATTTTTGTTACCAGGATGTTCTCCTAAAGAATGGATAACACTCTCTAAAACATTTTAAACATGTTTAGTCCTAACATTGATAGAACATTATCCCCTACCATTCTTATAAAAGTTTTGGCGGGAAGCTTCCCAGCAGACACAGGACTGAGTTTGAAGTTTGTTCTGAACGTAGGCTAATAGTTTGTTTGGTCATCATTATGGTCAGGGTTCGAATTACGGGGGAGCTAAGGGGAGCTCGGCTCCCCTGAAAGCCTACTTTGAGACATTTAGGGGGAGCTCTAAAACACTGTCCATTTTTTGTGTCGCATATAGATTATGATTTTCTGTACATTTCTTGTACAATCTGTACAAGGGAAAACTCCTTTTCTCGAGAATATTGAAGCCTTTATTTTAAAACGCATTGCAGCAGGACAAGCGAGAGCATCAGAGCTCGCGTGAGCACGCTGATAGGCTGTGCTGAGGCAACTGCACAAGCCAATGGCGAGAAAGCAGAAGCACACGATCCAATAGGAGCGCTTGGCACCCTGCCAGACTCTGCGCGCCAAATAGAAGAGTATAAATACAGAGAAAACTCGCCATATGACAGATCTAATCGACTGAAGCGAAAACACCTGACGTGAGAGAAATAGCACGGCAAGGCAACGCAGTACTCGTTCCCTTATCTCTAGTCTAAAGTAACCAAGGTTACGTAAGTAAGTACGTTCTGTACTGTTTACTGTAAACCTATTGTTTTAAATGCCCGAACATGCACCAAAAGCGTTAAAGTCAGTCAGGGAGGATCGGAAAATAGGGCTCCCCCGAAAGCCACTTTGTAATTCGAACCCTGATTATGGTGATCAGTGTTTGCTTTGGTTGGGCTCTTTGGCCTTGACTATTTGATGTTAGTTTTTCTCTGGCTGCTATAAGTGTTTATTATAGCAAGAGAAAATGTGATCAAGTATGCTGGCTACTTGTTGATCATAATGTGACGGTCTGATTTCACCCAGGGACTAAATCTTAAAGGCTATCTTAAAGCCTCCTGTCCACTATCTAGCCGGGATCATTTAGATGCAGCCTTGGCACTTCACCAGGCGAGGGCGCTGTTACTGTGGTTCAGTGCTTCACCAAAGCTTCATTTGCCCATCACCACCACCAGTGTTTTAATCAGAAAATATGGAGTATTTAATATAAAAACAAAAACTGTGCACAATAAGATTTAAACGTCTTCAACGAGACAAATACAAACCTCGAGAATAAACTTGTGAATCTCAATAACGGTGACGTGCTTCATGCAGCAATGCATTCTGGGTGCATCATACAAAACTAATCAGTGGCTCCCAGAATGCATTGCGGCATGAAGCACGTCACCGTTATATAGATTCACGTGCCAATTCTTGAGGTTTGAGTGTGTCTAAGGGAAACAGTAATTCAAAATATTTAGTGTTTTTAGACACATTTTTTATTAATTTTTTTTGGATGTCATCCTATAGAAACATTACTATAATCAATTATATGAAATTAATAACACATTTGAAAGTCTAGAAGAGATCAGCTGATCAGAACACAACATGATGATTATATTGTTATCATCATCATCAAGAAGATGACATCATCTGATCACATTTTCGGTTTTTGCCATAACACACAGTTCCAGCAGCCAGAGAAAAACTAACATCAAAACATCAAGAGTCAAACTGACCAACTAAAGCAAACACTGATCACCATAATGGTAACATCAAACCAAACTATTATTTTCAATAAATCATCATCATCTAAACCTCTGTTAATCTCAATATGTTTGAGACGCAACAAGTATTCAGCCCAGTTAAGTTGTTGTGTCACTTTTCCAGAAGTCAGAGAACGGAGGTGCAGTCAGGGTACTTCTTATTCCTTCTTAGAGGCAGTTTGATTTGGTTTATCCATAAATGTTAATGAATGCATTAATTATCATACATGTACTAACATGTAGTTAAGGCCGTTATTCATGCGTGAATCCATAATGACTCCATCGTTCGTGCTTTCAATTATCATTAGTATCAAACTACTAGTCTTTATCAGAGAGTTGTTCAAATCACTGACACACTCTTAATATTAAGATAATTCTTCATCATCAGATGTTTGAGTGACACTATGTCCAGTATCAGGAATAATACTTTAGAGAAAATACAGATTTCTTTACCTGTGAGAAGTGAAGAGAGAATGATCAGTCCCAGCAGACACAGATCACACTTATCAGCCATTTTGTGTTTCTGTCAGTCTTTCTCTTCATTATATAGTTACAGCTCTTCCTTTAAA
Organism: Scardinius erythrophthalmus; assembly: GCF_964197995.2. Classification (NCBI taxonomy): domain Eukaryota; kingdom Metazoa; phylum Chordata; class Actinopteri; order Cypriniformes; family Leuciscidae; genus Scardinius; species Scardinius erythrophthalmus. Next base: position 15,651,450 of record NC_138221.1, read on the forward strand.
CATCATCAGCTCCTCCTCTGGTTGGTTACTTCCTCTGATCTCTTCAACTGAGTGTTTAGTCCTGACTCTATGACACAGCTGAAGAAGCGATCAGAAAGATCTCTGGTGTAAAACTGTGTTGACTTTGAAAAGCTCTGGATCAGAAAGTGAGCTGAACTGTACAGTGGCGTCCAGAAACCAACCAAGTCCATAAAGAAGTATTATGTTTGACACTGAACAAAGTGCTTTGAATGAACAGTTCCACACAAATCAATACAGACATATATATTACTGTTTTTATGCGTATTTTGAAGTTTTGCATCAGAAACGAGTGATGGAAACGCAAAATTTCTAAACTTTACGTTTGGATGGAAACCCAGCTATTGTAGCTACTGATTATTTGTCAGAGAAAACAATTTCAACATAATGAAATATAGTTATTTTTAAGTGACCCAATACAGTGTCCTCAGAGTAATTTTTACGTGTCAATTTTTTATTTTTATTTTCATTTACACTTTTTTTCCCCCATCACATCACTACTAACACATTGTGTTGCTATATGTGTGTGTACCACAAAGCTTTTATTAGGCTACTAAGTTTGTGCTTGTGAAACCACAAATTCACATCCTCCAGAAGTGTTGATGCGTCAAGATCACACTTCATCTATATATACACAGCAAAAACTCCAGTGTTAAATTAACTCTCCTGGGAATTTATCTTAGACCACACTCAAAAGTGTTAAAATAAGGGTACATTAAAAGTCAAGGGTCAAAAGCCCAACTAAAGCAAATAGGGAATCTCTAGGTACCTCACGATTCGATTCGATTCGATCACGATTCAGAGGGTAACGATTATCGATGCATCTTTTTTTGTGTGTGTGTGTGACTACTTGGCACTTTTAAAGCAAAGTATTTATGATGACCCATAAAGAATTTACTTCCTATATTAATTTTATTAATAAAACAAATGGAAGTGATTTGGCAAGTCAACTGTAAGGTTAAATTTGCCAGCATATGTCCCAACATTGCAAAAAACCAACAGGAAAATAAATGTGTGCCTGTACTAGCAGCAAACTTGTATACAAACTTCAGCATATTCTGAATCTATAGCATTTAATAATAGACTTCTAACCAACACCCTCTTGTTATTTACAATGAGCAATATAATCCTTAAGACAAAAAAAAAAAAAAAAAAAAAAAAAAAAAAAACAGACTTGAAATGTTTGCTGTATGCCACAATCAAAAACTGGGTGAAGTGAATGACCATCTGCAGAGAGCACAGTCAAAATGTAATTTTTTTGTGACCGGATATTGCACTGATACACACTGTGACTGTGGAGGGCAGTATGACGTACGTATAACAGATCGGTTTACAGCATAGGCTACTGATGTGAAAACTAAACAATACAGAAAGCAGCTCTCATACAAAAAATACTAAATAGGTCACAATGAAATTGCCAATTTTCCATACGTTAGCTTTTAACAAAGAAGGTGCCGTCCGAATTTGGCGCTCAGCCATCAAGCCACAGACTGTCCGCGCCTTTCTTATACTGTCTATGGTCCGCGCATTGCACGTCCGCTTTAGAGTTCCGCCTTTTCTTTTTTTTATCGATTTTTTACATTTGTGAATCGATTCAGAATCATCCATGCATCTAATAATCGATTTTTTTCCCCCACCCCTAAAAGCAAACACTGATCACCATAACGGTGTGATTTTCTCCTTTGGTGATTCTGCTTGTCAACATCAGGTGTCTTCAATAATTGTCAATTATCACTCAATTAAAATCTTAATTCTATCTTAATTATAACTGCTTCACTGTTATTTTAACTCTCTTAGGGGCGTGTTTACACTACACCGTTTCAACGTTACACTTTTTACGTTCATTTACGCGACAATGGTGTTTTGGGGCCTGATAACGCAAATGTTTGAAAACGGGTTTCAAAGTGCAAGTTTTTGAAAACGATCTCCTCGTAAACAATCAAAATGTGAATCTCTGAAGACGATGGTCATGCACATGCGTATTACGTGTTCAGTCTATAGTGTTTCATCTCCATCTGATGGCCTGGCAGCAGAATACAGTGTTTTAGTCGTTTTCGCAGATCCGCGTGAATGGGGATCGTTTTGACAACGGTGTCGTCTGTACACCGAAAACTCAAAGGAAAGACTTCCCCGTTTTGAGCATAACTGGGTTGTAACAACCAGACAAGAGAAAAGGTAATCAGGTGGTGTTGGTTATGTTTCGACATAATCATCATTTGACCTGAATGACTGAACTAATTTATAGTCTAATCTCTGAGTTCCCTTTCAGTCGAGAACGCCAGACGTAGTCGACGTCGACTGAATGGGATCACACTAGGGAGCCTGTCTTCTTCGAGTACTATTGAATGACCCAATGCAAATTGGCGTGGGTGATTCATACAAAAGCGGGTATAAATACAAAAGTGGATTCACAACCGAGTCCCAAGGTGGCCGCTCCGTGTGGTGAACACCCTGGCCTGTCGACAAACCCTCAGCCCATAAATAGACCTTTTGTTTCCCCGGGCCAATGGCTCCTAGAACAAGTGTCCACTAATGTTGGCTGAGGGGCTACGTATAAAGGGCATGCAGTAACAGAGGTCTGGGCGTCCTCTGACTGCATTGGCATTCATTGCCTCGGGTTGCTTGCAGTTTCCTCGCTTCGAGACACCGCTGCTCAGCGAGCATGTACTGTTCTGACAACATTGCGACCGTCGAGCTGCGCTCCCCTCGCATGTTGCAACTCGCCCGCCACCTCCTCGCAGCCAGAAGCTTCTAAGGTCGCTTCATTCCACTTATTTCTGCAGGCTTGCTCAATCGTGCCACTGATAAACCTCACGACAGCCTTTGGTTCAGATACAGTTGAGACTCCGTCCCCAGCTGGCCAGCTGTTTGGGACCAGTTCGGGGCCGCACAGTCACGTCTGTTGTCCCTCTGCACAGCAAAAACTCCAGTGTTAAATTAACACTCCTGGGAGTGTATATGAGTCCACTCTCAAAAGTGTAAAGTGTTAAAATATGAGTGTTAAATGAACACTCAAGAGTGTTAAAGTTAATGAGATAATTAAGTGATTAATTTATTGATGATTGACTGTTATTGAAGACACCTGATGTTAACAAGCAGAATCACTGAAGGAGAAAATCACAAATTGTAAGCCACCGCTATGCTGATGGGTGTTTGCTTTAGTTGGTCTCTAGACCATTATACATTTACTTTAGATTTTGTTTGGCTGTTATATCTTATAACTGCCAGATGAACAAAGAAAAAAAGTGATCTGATGATGTTGGTTATATTATGACAATCATCATTTGAAATTGATCCCTGAACTCATTAAGATCCTTATTTCTGACTTAGATTTATGTTGTTGATTACAGCATAACTGTGAATCTGCATAAATATCCAGAATTTTAGATATAATACAAAGGATTTCTTAAAAGTTGTTTTGAAAAAAAAAAATCATTCTTTAAGGCACACACAGACATCAAGATTCAGTCTATGCATCTCAACAATGGTGACGAGCAGAATATTCAATTAGGAAAAGTAAATTACATAGACAATTCAGATCATAATTTATTCATACCGCAATGCATGATGGGAGCCATTAATGTGTTGTGATTGGTGGCAGCCACTGCAACATGCTTTATTATTGTCACCATTGTTGAGATTCACAGGTTGATTATTGATGTCTGTGTTTTAAATACATTTATTTGAAAGTCTTTTGATCAGAACAATGGTTATGAAATATTTTTGGATTACATGATAAATACTGAAAATCATAATGTAGAATCACAGAGCTGCTGTAATTAACAAGCTAAGCCATCTCAATAAGTTTTGTTTTACGGATCACAACATGATTATGTCAAAACATAACCAACATCTGATCACATTTTTCTTTGTTCATCTGACTGTTATAAATCAATAACAGCAGACAAACAAAATCTAAAGTAAATATATAATGGTCTAAGAGCCCAACTAAAGCAAACACTGATCACCATAACGGTAACTTACAATTAGTGATTTTCTCCTTCAGTGATTCTGCTAGTTAACATCAGGTGTCTTCAATAATGCTCAATCATCACTAAATTAATCACTTAATTATCTCATTAACTTTAACACTCTTGAGTGTTCATTTAACACTCATATTTTAACACTTTACACTTTTGAGACTGGACTCATATACACTCCCAGGAGTGTTAATTTAACACTGGAGTTTTTGCTGTGTGTACTCGTCCCTCTGCCAGTTGTTTCTTCTCCTGTCTGAGTGGATATCCCTCGACACAGAAAGAACTCTGGCCACAGCTGGCCCTGGGGCCCCTGCAGAAATGTGTTCCCCAGTGAGCCTTCTTGCACTACGGTGTAAAAAGTAAGGTTCATCAATTATGAAATGATTTGGTAACTCTTCCCCTCATTCTTCAGCACCGAAACAGGGCTGAATAAACAGGACTAAGTGAGCTCACGCCGGTCTATTTCCCGCGCGTCTCACTATCACTAACTAGCGGGAAAACTCCAAAAACAGTGAGAGCGAGCACAACGCTGACTACGCTCAGCTGAGCACAGTGCTAAGTGTGATGTTCTCCGCTGTGATTATCAGTTGAGACTCATTAGAACGTCTTTTGCCGCTGTTTATTCTTAAAGTGGCGCGCCTCTGAGTGTGTCTATGCACACGCAAGCCACATCCGCGTGTCTCACTCTCCTGCTGGAGCAAGCACAGTGCTTAAGGGTCTGAAACTGAAAAAGATGTCTCTCCCCTGTGGCTATCAGGGACAATTATTGAGCATATCACTCTCAAAGAGCATCTTTAGCCAGTGGTTGTTTTACAGCCCTGTGCCAATGTGTGTCACTTACCAAAGCTGTGCCCACGCAAGCTGCATTCATCAAGGATGAACACTCATGGCACAGTGCAAGTCTCGCCTCTCTGCGCTCGCGTTCTGCAGCTCAGCAGCGACCCAGGCCCCGAAGCAAAGCCGTAAGCCACGGCTCTACCCGGCCAAACTGCTAATTCTATGAACGCCAACATGGCGAGCTGCCGTCTGAACTAATTCAGCCCTTAGCCACCTGGGCCGAGAAAAGCTATCCCCGGAAAGCTATCCTCGGTGTGAGCTTACTGGCGAAAATGCTGTCAGGCTTCTATGGACGTTACTTCCTCGTTCCCAAGAAGGATGGCGGCATCAGGCCCATCCCAGACCTCAGACATCTGAACTACGCACTCACGAAATGGCTGTTCAAGATGCTAACTTTGAATCATTCTTGAGGTTTGCATTGGCCGGGGTTGCATACCAGTATACAGTCCTACCATTGGGCTGTCTCTGGCACCACGCATGTTGTTCCAATGTTTTTCTCCTGAGACAGAAGGGAATGCATATCCTCAACTACCTTGATGACTGGCTCATTTTAACCCAGTCAGAGGCAGAATTAAACTCTCTCAGATCTGTGCTCCTCAGCCATTTGGGATGCCTAGGACTCACACAGCAAAAACTCCAGTGTTAAATTAACACTCCTGGGAGTGTATATGAGTCCACACTCAAGAGTGTAAAGTGTTAAAATATGAGTGTTAAATTAACACTCAAGAGTGTTAAAGTTAATGAGCTAATTAAGTGATTAATTTAGTAATGATTGATCATTATTGAAGACACCTGATGTTAACAAGCCGAATCACTGAAGGAGAAAATCACAAATTGTAAGCCACCATTATGGTGATGGGTGTTTGCTTTAGTCGGGCTCTTGACCATTATATGTTTACTTTAGATTTTGTTTGGCTGTTGTATCTTATAACTGCCCGATGAACAAAGAGAAAAAGGGATTTGATGGTGTTGGTTATATTATGACAATCATCATTTGAAATTGATCACTGAACTCATTAAGATCCTTATTTCTGACTTAGATTTATGTTGTTGATTACAGCATAACTGTGAATCTGCATAAATATCCAGAATTTTAGATATAATACAAAGGATTTCTTAAAAGTTGTTTTGAAAAAAAAAAAATCTTTCTTTTAGGCACACACAGATGTCAAGATTCAGTATATGCATCTCAACAATGGTGAGGAGCAGAATATTCAATTAGGAAAAGTAAATTACACAGACAATTCAGATCATAATTTATTCATACCGCAATGCATGATGGGAGCCATTAATGAGTTGTGATTGGTGGCAGCCACTGCAACATGCTTTATTATTGTCACCATTGTTGAGATTCACAGGCTGATTATTGATGTCTGTGTTTCTAAATAAATTAATTTGAAAGTCTTTTGATCAGAACAATGGTTATGAAATATTTTTGGATTATATGAAAAATACTGAAATCATGTGCTGTAGAATCACAGAGCTGCTGTAATTAACAAGTTAAGCCATCTCAATAAGTTTTGTTTTACGGATCACAACATGATTATGTCAAAACATAACCAACACCATCAGATCACATTGTCTCTTTGTTCATCTGACTGTTATAAATCAATAACAGCAGACAAGCTAAATTTAAAGTAAACATATAAGTGTCAAGAGCCCAACTAAAGCAAACACCCATCACCTTAATGGTAACTTACAATTAGTGATTTCCTCCTTCAGTGATTCTGCTAGTTAACATCAGGTGTCTTCAATAATGCTCAATCATCACTAAACTAATCACTTAATTATCTCATTAACTTTAACACTCTTGAGTGTTAATTTAACACTCATATTTTAACACTTTACACTTTTGAGTGTGGACTCATATACACTCCCATATACTTTTTGCACTGAAGCTACACATGATGATCCACACTGGAGAGAAACCGTTCTCATGTGATCAATGCGGCAAAACATTTATCTGTGTATCAGAGCTGAAGAAACACCTGACAGTTCATACGAAGGAGAAGCCGCATTCATGTTCTGTGTGTGGAAAGAGTTTTTCACTGCTGCTATATTTACATAGACACGAGAAAATACACACTGGTGTGAGAGAGTACATGTGCTTTGAGTGTGAGAAGACTTTTACTGAAGCGGGCGGTTTAAAACGGCACCAGAGAATTCACACTGGAGAAAAACCTTACAAGTGTTCACACTGTGATAAGAGATTCAGTCAGCCAGCAAATCTGAAAACACATGAGAGGATCCACACTGGAGGGAAACCTTACACGTGTGATCAGTGTGGACAGAGTTTTGCTCTTAAAAGTACACTGAAGCTACACATGAGAGTTCACACTGGAGAGAAACCGTTTAAGTGTGATAAATGTGGGAAAGATTTCAGTCGATCTTCACACCTTAAATTACACATGATGATCCACACCGGAGAGAAGCCGTTCTCATGTGATCAGTGCGGCAAAACATTTATCTGTGTATCAAACCTGAAGACACACCTAAAAGTTCATATGAAGGAGAAGCCGCATTCATGTTCTGTGTGTGGAAAGAGTTTTTCACAGCTGCAATATTTACATAGACATGAGAAAATTCACACTGGTGTAAAAGAGTACATGTGCTTTGAGTGTGAGAAGACTTTTACTACAGCGGACAGTTTAAAACGGCACCAGAGAATTCACACTGGAGAAAAACCTTACAAGTGTTCACACTATGACAAGAGATTCAATCAGTCAGCAAATCTGAAAACACATGAGAGGATCCACACTAGTGTAACGACTGAGTGCAAATCAAACACAAATGAAGCTTCCAGGTGTTTTGTTCAAACATAACTCCACACAGGACTCAACATTCCAGAACTCAAATCACCAATCCAGAGCCATAAAATCAGGCTTCAGCCAGTTTACGCTAACCAACGAAAACCCCCAGCTAAGAACTTTATGGCCATGCAGGCTTCAAAGAGATGAGCCCAACTAAAGGAAGAACGTGTCAATGTTAGATTGGTTCCAAAGACTGATTGGTTCAGAGATGGCTAAAGCTCGGTGCTCGATCAAGATAACAGCAGAGAAGCTGCTGGACTCCACACAGACACAAAGCAGACCCCAGTCTCCTTAAGGAGACCTATGAATGACCCAGTGTTGAAATCACTTCAAACCAAAGAGACTGAGACTTTGACTCACAAAAATACATCAAATTATCCCAGAACAATTGTCGATGGACTTATAATCAAACATCATGCAACTACATAATTCTGTTGTTTTTACAATATGTGTGCATGTCTAATATGCTTAGATCCCATATAATTCATGTAATTGTTGTAACTATTAGATGCTTGAAAGTGTGTCGTGCTTCCTATCGTATCGTATGTTCTTAATTCAAAAGATGGCTTGAGTGAAATCTGTGTGAAATGTTCTGTATTCTTATAATAGTAATAATGTCTAAACTGTGGCCTCTTTCCTCTCTGCTAGAGCTTAGAGAGTAAGGAGAGCACAGATAAGCTTGATTTATGAGAAGAGATGAAGAGAACGCCACCTCCTAAATTAAGCCAGTGTCTTAATTGGTCAGTTCTCTTAGGATGCTGGACAAACATGAGTTTAAAAATCTTAGACCCGAACAAAGTTTGCGCGCTCTCTCGGTGAAAGAATTTTCAACAAGGTTGAAAAGGTGCGCGAAGGGAGAAGAGAACAGAAAGACAGTAACCATGTAGAAGCGCTGAGACAAAGAACCCAAATCAAGATCAGAAGAACGGGTTCAACAGCTTCATTCAAGCCATCTAACTACTCTCGTCTCAATTTCCTTTCTTTTCTTAGTTTCTTATTTTCCGTTGTGAGTCTCAGTTCTAAGTTAAGTTTTGTGACAAGATTTCGGCCCACGTTTCTTCTGCAAAGCCAGCTTCAACAAAGACTATCATTCATTCGCCAGCACACCACGTGATTGGCCGCCCCAGACATCTGTTCAAGCACGAGGACATCAACCAACGAACGCCGACAAAAGGGAATCCCTACGCAACACAACACAAGTAACCTCCAGACCAAAAGCTGAACTGGTGTATTGTATTGATTTAATAGCCCGCCTAAGAAGGGTTAAATTAATGATTGATGGTTCGTTCAGGTTATGTCTTATAAGTGCATAGAATCTTGGGATTTCATCGTCTCACTCTTAAACTCACTCTTTCCTCACTCTCTTCCTTTCTGCAACTCGTGTGTGTGCGCGTGTGTTTGTGTTAGATATTAGTTTTAGTCTGTGTCAGAATAATCAATAAAGTCTTGTCTTTTTAAAGAGAAGTGTTACTTGTGTTATGTGCTTACAACATTAATGTCTTAAACTGCTGATCTAAGTTACCTTGTTAACTATAGTGTTTCACTATAGTTTGGATATTTATATCCGTTGAAGAATTACAGCCAGTTCAAATGAACCGCGAACGAGTCATTTGCTCGGTTGTAATAAGCGATTCTTTCGAATTCCCTATAAATTAATTAATAATCCCTTTGAGCTAAATTGACCAGTCAGAATCACTCTATTAACGCTACAGGGACATAAGGTTTCGCCTTGCATGATCCACACACACAGCTGTCTGAGAAAACCTGCTACCACTAGATGGCAGTATTCCGCTAAAACAGACAACGGCAGCGAAATCAAGCGTTCTTCCTCATTCTTCCTCAAGCGTTCTTCCTCATCTTCCTCAACCTGCGAAATGAAAGTCTCAAAATGTCCAAAAATCCAAATGAATCAAATAGGATCGGCTCAGAAACGAGTCAATGAATGCACGCGTGTCACCTCGTCCACAAATACACATCTTACTTGTTGCATGCACAAATTCTGGCCTACATTAATAAAAAATTGAGGTTTTGTATTAACAACTATGTCTCTATTTGTACAAAATGCTGCACATTAATGTGATTTTGCATGTTGTATTGTACAGTTGTATTGTATTAGTTTAAATGTAGTGACGCACATTTGTGAATTTGTCAAATAGATGGGTAGTTGTGCACACATTAATAATTAGCACCATGCCTATTCATTTGTAGTTGTTTGTGTGTGGGTTGTGAAATGCTTAAAAACCTCGAAAAGAAAGTCTCAAAATCCAAATTAATCAAATGAGATCAACTCAGAAAAGACGTCAATGAATGCACGCGTGCCACCTGATCCACACATGCACATCTTCTGTGTTGCATGTGCATATTATGATACACTAATACAAAGGAAAACATTTGTATTCACAAAAATGTCTCTATTTGTACAAATTGCTTCACATTCATTCAAATTTGAATTTTGCACACACAAGTTGAAAGGCATGGATAAAACATTTCTGCAACATCATGTATCAAGTTAATTTATAAGTGTGCTTGCGCGTGTTAATCATTTTGATACTATAATCATCCCATATTTATCAAATTCAGGAACGGGTTGGAAATGAGAGGACAAGATATGGAAATAGGAATAAAGATGTCATTATTACAAGGTTAAGAATTGGTCACACTGCATTAAATTATAGTCTTTATAAAATAGGGAAGCATGATAGAGGAAACTGTGATAATTGTGAGGATTTAGAAACAGTGCAGCATATTCTTTTAGAAAGTGCTGCATATGAAAGGGAGAGACAACAGTTAAGTCAAGAGTTACGATGGATGGGAGTTGATACAATTTCAATATAAGTATTGTTAGTAAATGGGTCAAGACAATCAAGAATTCTTGAATTAATATTTAAATATCTAAATAAAACAGGAATAATAAATAGAATTTTTTTTTCTTCCAAAGCCAAGTATACTCCACACTCCAGATCAGTAGGTGGCTGAAATGCACCATTTATGTTGGTCTGCCAATCCGCCATTAAACACCAGAAGAAGAAAAAGAAAAGTTTCAGCGTCGAGTCTTCTGAGGTGAGGAGAGCAGTTCGCGGTATTTCTCATATTTACACAACCATCACACACACTTTATACAGTTTGATTAAGCGACAGGCTCATTTCTGTATTGTTTTCATCGATCACAGCGATACTTGTGCGTCTTTTCTGGCGTCTTCCTTCTGAAATAAACATTTAGTGCAGCAGCAGCGAGCATGAGGAGAATATGTTGAGTTCATTCAGACCTGAGCGAGTTTGTGTTCGTTTGTGATTGACTCGATGTTTGGAGTGAGAACTGTTACTGAATGTCGAGTTAAGAGGTAAAGTTTGAGATCTGTGAGGGGAATTGATGTGAATTGATCTCTTACTTTACGTTGAGCCTATAATGAGCCACGTGAGACATTAAATCAACTCTTAAATGTTAATATTATAAATGAATAGCGCTTTACTCTTTGAACAATATTGCTTTGTAATGCTCTTTATTTTTAAACGTTTTATGATCAGTTTCAGCGCACATAAAATGTAATATTTTAACAATTTAAGATTTATTTCCACATATAAATAAACCCCAGGCAAAATTAATCATTTTTAAATATATTTTATATAGTCCTATAATGTTTTTTATATAATATATTAAAATGTATATTTGTTAAGGCTATCTTCATTGCCTAGATATAATTAAACAAAAACACATCTAACAGAACATAACCTGAGTTGTTCATTTTTTACAATATGTTCTTATTTTTTTTTTTATTTTTTTTTTTCATTAACGAAATGTCAATCTTCGTCTTTATAACAGAAGATACAAAAATCTTCAGCCTATTACATGTATAACGGATTATCACCTTATAAACAGTCCTTTGTGGAATAAGGCTATATAGAAATAGCATAACCTATGGTTATAGCATCTTAATTTAAACTTTATTTTGGTATTAGGTTATTAAAATGCTAACTCGTCTATCTAATGTAAAGAGCTGGATAAGGCTACTTAAATAGGCCTTATGTCATTAAATGTAGGCCATCTACGATAGACTAAATATTTTTAACGTTAGTCATTCATTTAACCTGTTAGCGTTCCTGCAAATTCTGCCAAAAACGCCTAAAAAAGGCCTACCCAAATTAAATTGCAGGCTGTTCTTGAACCATTTGGAATATATGCATGGTCTTGGTCTCTTTTGAAAGGGGACACTTTGAGGTTTGTCCCCAAACAGTCAGAATCACTGTAAGTCTCACTGGTATTGAGTAATAGAACTTTGAACACACTAAAAAAGAGGGAAAAAATTTCCGCCTAACTTTTTTTTTGTAAAAAGATGCCTGCAGATAACTATAGCTGGGAGGTATTAGCTGGAAAACACAGTGGGATCATAGCATGAAGCCTTACCAAGCCCAATTTAAATGTTGATAACAATACCTTAAGCTAATGAGTGTTTTACACAGGTTTATCTAAGTTTATGTCTAGGCGCTCCCCAAAAAAAGGCCACTTGGAGACTCCAAATGACACTTTGTAACCACAGACACATAACATGCTGCTATTCTTGAATGCTTTACTGTACAGGTATAATTTTGGGCTCTAATGAAAGGTTACACTTAGAGCTATTCTATTCCTTATTCAGATTCACTGAAAATAATTGTTGACACATAGTAACTGAAGCATAAACACATTATATTGTTTTTTTTGCAATTCTTGAAACTGAAATTTGTGCAAATAACAATACAAAACAAGTGTTATGGTTAGGGGTGTAACGGTACACAAAAATCACGGTTCGGTACGTACCTCGGTTTTAAAGTCACGGTTCGGTTTATTTTCGGTACAGTAAGGGGAAGAAATGCAAACATTAAACTGCAGGTTGTTTATTACTATAAACTTTTTTTTAACAATTTGTTTGCACTTTTTTAAACACTTTTTAATAAAATATAATAAAATAGATATAAAATAAAAAAAAAAGAATAAGAAATAAAATACTGCTGGAAAGTTCTCCACTAAATAAAATACTCTCAGTCTCAAACCAATATCACATAATAAATTTAATGAAAAATATAAATAAATAACTATGATTACAGTGCAGCATTACCAATCCCAGCTTGTAGGCCTGCTCATATTTAAAAATTAAGGCTGGGGATCGATAAAAAAAAAAACTAATTAATTGCACAATTTGCTGTAATTAATTGCAATTCCTCCAAGCTTGTAATCATCAATAATTAAACTTATAATCACCTAATTAAATGAAACATGGGGAAAAAAGGAACAGAAAATAGCCCTATATTAAAATAATATTAAGCATAAATATATCAATGTATTATTATTTTTCAATAATCAATCAACATAATCAATTTAAGATTTTTTTCCCACTTTTTTAATAATTATCAAAATAAAATATAGTCCAAAGCTATAGTAGCCTACAAAGCTATTATTACCAGAGCATGTGATCAGAGCAGGTCATTTTACCATTGTTGCCAGCATGACTATACCAGCTCAGCAAACAGAAGTGTACTACTGAGAAATTTCACCTTATTTGAGCTGACTTTGCTTTTCCAGTGCGTGATCGGTACATGATTGGAGTGTTTGGGCCGTTAACGACAGAGCAGAACACGCAGCGCAAACACAGACTCGAACATTGAGCAGAGAGTGCAGCGGGCCGACACACACACAAACACACACACGCGCGCGCGGAACGGAGAGTGCGGCGGCGCACACGGAGCGGAAAAGCTTTTTTTCGCCCTGCAGTTGATTTCATTGGTTTAGGTTACAGTGACGAGGATAAAACTTTAGAATCAGCTGCAGGGCGGGATTTGCGCTGAACGCGGAGACTTCCGCCACTTAATATGTTCGTGTGGAAACACGAAAATGTACCTATGTTCCGCACACAAAATATTGCATTCAGTCATTCGGTACACACGTGCACCGAACCGAAAGCCCTGTACCGAAACGGTCCGGTACGAATACACGTACCGTTACACCCCTAGTTATGGTATTAAAATATTGTTTAATATTAGTATTTTATACACTACATATATATCAAACTATTTACAAATTTATGATTAGGTTTTTCTTTGGTTATTGAACCTCTCTAGGAAGGTGAAGGATATGGTTCCTCTCTTGATGTCCATATATGGCTTTCTGCTGACTCCCATTCTTCATCCAGTTCAATGTCAGATGATTTTCTGTGATATAAAAAAGCAAAAAAAACAAATAATTTACATCTTTTATGTATTGTGTACTATTTTATACACACACACGCACGCACGCGCACACACACACACACACACACACACACACACACACACACAAACAAACCCGTGGATAAAGACACACAGGGACATAAACAACGATACACGCACACCTCATAACAATAACAAGAGCGCTAAAAGCACCAAACACACACAAACAAACACGGACAAACACAAACCCGTGGATAAAGACACACAGGGACATAAACAAACTGATAAATGTACAACACAACAGTAACATGAGCGCTCAATGCACACATACGCTTGAGGACGAGCTTTAGCCATCAGCAGTTAGCATTGGGCATCTCAAAACAGTGAAACACAAACACAAGATACTCAGAAAAACACGTCAAATATGTTATATAGTATAATAAAACACTTACTTGTCGAAAGAGACGATTTCCCATCAAAAAAGCCTTTCTCCAAAGTCATATGTCATTTGCTACAGCGTTACGCAGTTTTGCGCACGGGCGCGCTGATCCAAAACAAACATTTGCGCACCGTCATTGCTGGCCGTGTTTGGATTCCTCCCACAAAAACTGCATATCAATGTCTTCACGAGATCATTGGCTATCAGAAACGTCAGTCATTTGCTAACATTTCTCCAATTGGAGTAGCCAAATGTCCGTCAAAGCGAAGGATGGACCGTGTCCCTAATGCGCGGTGAGTGGCTCAAGCTGGAGGAAACCCCCCCCTAAAACTCCGTGATTCGCTGAAATCCGCTGTCACTCAAAAGTTCAGGGGTCAGCGGCCATTTTGAAGTCAAAATAGCTGTATTATTTACATGTCATTTGAAGATTTACCATAGTATGTTCGATAGTTGTGAGAGCTCTGTCGGCTAACTTGGAATGCTGCTATTCACAGTAAGTGGATGTTTATTGATATATAAATGTGTTATGGACTAAATACTTCGCTGAATTGATTGTATGGAGCCTTTACAGTGTAACTAAACCATTGTTGTTGCAATGTAATGGATCAGTGGACGAACAGAAGGCTTTTTAGGCAAGTGTCTTCCACTTCCTGTTTGTTTATTTGGCTGTTGGTGGTCTGACAAAGACACAGATTGTACCCGCTGTGTTTATTGCATCCTAAAATGGCTTATATCGTTAGAATCACAAGAATCTCAGCTTTCCATAGATATGCGACTTGTAAATTTTTTTTTGTGTATTTTTTTTTGTCTTTCATAAACCTTTCAAACACCCAATGTCCCGCGGGCGACCCGTCGGACCACTAACGGGTGACTAATATCGCACGTTAATCAATCCTAGGTGCAGTTCAAGCATCAAGCACCGGCAAAAGTAGGCTAATGATAATAAATGTGTCTAAAAAAAATAAAGCATTTTCATTATGTATTAATAGGCTGTGTACAGTATCATAACATTGAACAACTCAACAGAAATCAGATGATTTAGATTAATTCACAAATAACACACACGTAAATGCGGTGGACAAAAAATAAATAGCCCTATCTAAGCTTTCACATTGCCTTTTAAGTCTAGTAATTTACATAATAATAGCAGACGCTTTTGTCCAAAGCAGCTTTAAAAGTGAGGAAAACAACGAAACCGTTATAAAGATAAAATAATACATAGATAAAAAGTTTCAACCGTTTTTAGAAAAACACACACACACACACACACACACAGTGTGAGCAATGTTCTTATTAGGTGTTTACGCGTTTGTCACAGAAACGATAAATATTTAATCATAATCACGACAAATATTAGAGAAAAATACAGTATGATGTATGCCAGCATATTGCGCACTAGATCCAGCAACAGTGAGCTAGAGCTCTAGCTTCTCCCATTTGACACTGCAGCGAATCCCCGCTCACTAAATTTAGCAAGGTGGAGCTGGAGCTCCAGCGAGGGGAGGAGCTGGAGCTCTAGCTCCTCCCATTTGGCTCTGCATCGAGCACCATCTCTAATTTTCGCATGTTTTTGACTGTTAAAGCGATATAATCACGAAAAATAACTTTTGTTACCCGCGAGCTGTGTGTGAGGCGGCTTTACTCTATGTATGTGTGCAGAAAAAACAAAATCTCTCAGACAGCGCGCAAGTACCGAAAAGTTTAAAATACGCGTGAATGTTTAAACTGGTAAGACTCAAAAAAGACTGCAAATGGTAAACTTTAGTTACGTTACTCATGATGCAATGCCTGCAGCGCGCTTAACGATTGCCTAGTGCAACACATTTAGAGAGACGAGAGATAGAAGACGCAGCGCCGCTGAAGCACTCATGTGGTTTGTGAAATTGCGTCTCGTAGACAGTTTTAAAATGACTGATTTGATTTTATAATCTGTGTGGATTAATTTACCAATACAACCTACATGCTAAAGTGAATCAATGTTTGCGGGAATTTCCCGCATTATAAGTGGGAGACCTGCGGGAATGATTAAAATTATGCGCAATCCCGCGCCGAAATTCAAGCCCTGATTTTACAGTTCTTTAAAGTAGGTAATGAAGAATAGGTGTTCATATTTCACTCTCTTAGTGTTCATGGTGTAACTCTGTGTCGTCGGTGTTGCGAGAGGCAACACTCTTGAAAGTGTCGAACTAATACTTTGAGGGTTGTTCCCATATTTACACTTTTAACCTGTTAACCGTTGCCAGAGCGCGGGCGCACTGAAGCGTTTTTTTTTATAAATAGTTCAAAGTTACTATCAGATTTAATGTTATACCTTGACAAACTATACATCATTACAAAGATATAAGACTCAAGTTTCAGAATTTGACCACTATTGTATTCTGAGAAACTTATAGCGACAGTTATTTCTTAATTTGTGTCAGGAGTTATGAAATGAAAAAATGAGTCGATACCTTTGATATGAATTATGCGCGTCAGCCGCTTTCATTCATAAAAAAACTCCCGTGCTGTCGTCATGACAGCGATACACAAAAAAACGTCCTTCCGGGCTTTTAGCTAAAAAATGTGCAGATTTGGAGAAATATTGATATATTCTCATAGGTTTACATCAGATTTCTATAGACAGGAATAATATTTATTGAATTTATACCCAAATGCGTCGATGTAATCATTATGAGCGTTTGTATACTCTGTTAATGCGTTTTCAATTCATACCAATAGCATGAGGGCGCCCTCGCCGCCCTGTGCACAGTATTAGAACATGAAGAAGTGCCATAATCATGTGACAATCCAGGAAGCCTCGAACACACACACAGCTAACAACAGATCACGCTGTAACATGGAGAAACAGTCGTTTTGAAGACAATAAACATGTTTGCTATGATATTTGAGTTACCTGTGTTTTTCAATCCATGCCAGGTATTTCCATAATAATAGATTATATTTATAATGTAATGCTAATCTATATAGACTATCATTGTGCAGAACAGTATACAATAGTATATTTTCTGTCTGATTTTTTTATCTGAAGCCAAATTAGATCACAGAAAATTATTTAAAATACTCGATTTGCTTTATAAAGTAAGTTTATAAGCACAAACATGGTTTTAATCTCATAAATTGTCGTGTATTGATGGTGTGCTAAGCTAACATGCTAGCTAGCCCTAGGTGCACCTGCCACCTAGAAGTTATATTTTTATTATTTTTTGAACGCTTACTGAAATGTTTCTTTATTCAAGAAATGCATTTAAAACAGTTTAGAATGTAAGGGTGAACTTTGAGAAAATAAATTAGTGACTGAAACCATATGAATAGCATGTGAATAGCCAGTCGTTAGTAACTAATGCAGACAAAAGAAATGCATATTTAGAGCCATAACCTGGCTGGAGAGGTGTGAATGTGTGCAGGGGGAGACTGAGACTGAATGGGGCTCGTTTGCACCACAAAACAATAAAGACAATATACTGCATAGATGGTAAGAAGATGACACTAAATATCAGTAGCATTTTAGCATCAAATCAAAATAAAGTCACATGACATGGTCTTGAAAAACATTTCACTAAATACAGAGTTTTGGACTTATTATCTTAAGATTTTAAACATAAAATGTTTAGACATGTGGCATTAGCTGTAGTGCATTTCTAGACTGCTCCAGGGCCAACTTCAATTTTATTTTCATGAATATAAAAGTTGGGTGACCCTCCCCTTAGACTTAAAAAAAGTTGGATGACCCTCCCCTCAACAAAGAATAAAAAGACATGACCCTCCCCTATTTTCCTCCGGTGGCCCCTTCCATAAATACCGAACGGTCCTTTAGCTAAGCCAAAATTGTGGAATATTCTGCCGGTTTGTTGTCACGTTTTGGGTTTGTTCCCTGTTTGTCATGTGATCCTGCCATGTGTCTGATCATTGTTCACAGGTGTCCCTTGTCATTAGTCTGTGTATTTAAGCCCTCATGTTTGCCATCTGTCTTTGTCAAGTATTGTTTCTTACCACTTTCAAATAATGTGCATAAATGTGAATCTCTGAACATTCTTAAGTCATGCATAGATCCTGGCCATTTTGCGTTCAGATTTGGGATATGGAAGATTTTAGTCAACTACCTTTTTTATTTGATATAATATTACTAATCTGGAATTAAAAATCCCAATAGTAACTGGGCTGCACATTTACATTATGGACCCCCTTTCTGTTCACATAATCCCCTTCATTGAGGCCTTGATGGTCTAGCCTATAGTCTATGGTACCAATCACGTTAGTGAAGCCTGAGTGACATATACTGTAATCGGCATGGTTAGAAATTGATAGAAAAGTGTAAAAAAGGAATAAATGTTTTAAGATGCTTGTCAGGTGCTGATTGGGGGGCAAGTTGCAGTGATCAGGTCAAATATAGACTATGGAAGTATGGTATACAGTTCTGCTAATACAACTTAACTTAAAAAAATACAAGTAATACAAAATCAGGCCTTGCGAATTTGTTGTGGAGCCTCTCCGGTAGTCTCACTACAAGTTGAATAGGTTGGTTTCACGTGACGTCACGCTGCTGCATCGCGAGAGCGCGAAATTCAGATGGAGGGCAGGAAGTGAAATAGCTGAGGATCTGCCGTCTGATAAAATGCCAATGCATTAGTTTAAATGTAGTGACGCACATTTGTGAATTTGTCAAATAGATGGGTAGTTGTGCACACATTAATAATTAGCACCATGCCTATTCATTTGTAGTTGTTTGTGTGTGGGTTGTGAAATGCTTAAAAACCTCGAAAAGAAAGTCTCAAAATCCAAATTAATCAAATGAGATCGACTCAGAAAAGACGTCAAAGAAAGCACGCGTGCCACCTGATCAGGGCTTGACATTAACACCCGCCAAATGCGGGTGGCTTTTGCTCGTGGAGGGTAACATAGTCACTCCAACTAGCCACTTTGGCTGGTTGAATAATTGTAGTCTTTTCAAAACGCATCTGAAATAAGTGTGACACTACGACACTACAACTCCCATAGGGCTGTCAGTGAATATTCTAAATTCGAATATATATTCTAATAGTTTTAAAAAAACAGAATTTCGAAGGTGAAAATGAATATTCGAATGTGGAAAAACGCACGCGGTAGCAGAGGCGCGGCTGTCTGCTTTGCGAGTGGGCGCGCTGCCGGAGGGTGTCAGGGACAGGTAACAGGAAGAAGTGTTAACGTTAAACAGAAACATTACCAAAGTGTAGGCTACTGTACTGACTGAATAGATATTGAACGAATAAGGTAGGTTAGATACAGTAGTTTCATGCACTGCAGGCTTCCACTGGTTTGATTATTTACTGTTTCATGTCAAGGAAAAGTTCCATGTTTACCACAGCACAGCTCGCTCGGAGCGTTCAATGTCGGTTTTATATAGGCTACTGTAAAACTTAAATTATTGTAAATAATATTTGTTTCAATCACTGAATGAAGCCTGCTATATAAGAGTCGCGACCTGCACAAAACTCTTGATCAGCACTCAACATTTGCTTATTGTTGTTGTTCATTTAAACCGTTATGCACAGAGAGCGTGACGCCTCATTCGCGCCGCAAGACCTCCAGACGCGCATAAACGCGTCTTTAGAGAGAGAGAGAGTGAGTGAGTGAGTGAGTGAGTGAGTGAGTGAGTGGTCTTGGCCATTAGTTGAATTACTTGGTTTTTGTGTAGGTAATACGTTGTCAAATATGTTTAAACTTAAATAAACTACCTATACAAGTAGGTATGTCTCTTTGTATTAATTTGTCCTGTTATTGACGTAATGCGTGTCATTGACAAAATGCGCAACCAGATGTTTGAATATAGGCTGTGTTTTTTTTTTAGAGGGAATATTCAAACGTCATTTTTGAGCTATTTTGACAGCCCTAATGAGTATTACATGCACACAGTGTTGCCTTGCACTTGCGCGCTTGTGACCGACAACACAGAAATGAAGAGACAGTTAGCTGCATGCCCTGCTGGAGTTATGTCGTATGCCGGTGTGGAGCTATGTGGCGACATATAATACATAATAATACATGGTTTTATTTTAAAAAAAGGAGCCTTACACACAACCTTATCAGAGCTAATGATAATGACCTGTATTGTTATATATTTATGTAGTCTTGATTTGGGTGTGTACAGTGGTTTTACGTTTAAAAGGTTTGTAAATCTAGTTCAAGTAAATTTTAGCACGCCATAGTCAACTTTTATCAGGTAATTTCACAAAAACAAAAATGTGGCTAGTAAAAATGCTGTGTGGCTAGTAACTTTGGAAAACCACTAGCCACATTGGCTAGTGAGCAAAAAAGTTAATGTCAAGCCCTGCACCTGATCCACACATGCACATCTTCTGTGTTGCATGTGCAAATTATGATACACTAATACAAAGGAAAACATTTGTATTCACAAAAATGTCTCTATTTGTACAAATTGCTTCACATTCATTCAATTTTGAATTTTGCACACACAAGTTGAAAGGCATGGATAAAACATTTCTGCAACATGTATCAAGTTAATTTATAAGTGTGCTTGCACGTGTTAATCATTTTGATACTATTATCATCCCATATTTATCAAATTCAGGAACGGGTTGGAAATGAGAGGACAAGATATGGAAATAGGAATAAAGATGTCATTATTACAAGGTTAAGAATTGGTCACACTGCATTAAATTATAGTCTTTATAAAATAGGGAAGCATGATAGAGGAAACTGTGATAATTGTGAGGATTTAGAAACAGTGCAGCATATTCTTTTAGAAAGTGCTGCATATGAAAGGGAGAGACAACAGTTAAGTCAAGAGTTACGATGGATGGGAGTTGATACAATTTCAATATAAGTATTGTTAGTAAATGGGTCAAGACAATCAAGAATTCATGAATTAATATTTAAATATCTAAATAAAACAGGAATAATAAAAAAAAAATTTCTTCCAAAGCCAAGTATACTCAACACTCCAGATCAGTAGGTGGCTGAAATGCACCATTTGGTCTGCCAATCCGCCATTAAACACCAGAAGAAGAAAAAGAAAAGTTTCAGCGTCGAGTCTTCTGAGGTGAGGAGAGCAGTTCACGGTATTTCTCATATTTACACAACCATCACACACACTTAATACAGTTTGATTAAGCGACAGACTCATTTCTGTATTGTTTTCATCGATCACAGCGATACTTGTGCGTCTTTTCTGGCGTCTTCCTCCTGAAATAAACATTTAGTGCAGCAGCAGCGAGCATGAGGAGAATTCAGACCTGAGAGAGTTTGTGCTCGTTTGTGTGATTGTCTCGATGTTTGGAGTGAGAACTGTTACTGAATGTCAAGAGTTAAGAGGTAAAGTTTGAGATCTGTGAGGGGAATTGATGTGACTTTACGTTGAGCCTATAATGAGCCACGTGAGCCATTAAATCAACTCTTAAATGTTAATATTATAAATGAATAGCGCTTTACTCTTTGAACAATATTGCTTTGTGATGCTCTTTATTTTTAAACGTTTTATGATCAGTTTCAGCGCACACAAAATGTATATTTTAATATTTTAACAATTTAAGTACTTCATGATTGTCATAAAATGTAACTATTCAAATGTACATCTTATGCTTCTGTAATTATTTATCTGTAGAGCAGTTTTACAGGCTTTTATCATGTATCCTGACTCCAATAATGTGTTTCTAACAGCAAACACTCAGAATAAAGTGAGATGATCTGCTGATGATCCTGAATGGCTTGTTGAATGAGTGTTGATAGTCTGAGGCTCATCAATATTAACAGATCTGCTGAAAACACTCTTTATTTCATGACAATAGTTCCTGTTTTCACCTCATTTATTAGATCTCCTGAAATTCGTCATCAGTGAAGCTCCTCCCACTGCAATTCTCCAATAAATGCTGTAAATTCCCATCAGCTACAAGTGAAGACGAGCATCAGAGCATCAGGAAGAGCTGAAATCTGCAAAGACTGAGTTTATTAAAGAGGACAGTGAGAACATGAGTGATCCAGAACCCTGCAGAATGAAACACACTGAAGATCCTGAAGAACAAAGAGGTTGGTGTTTATTCTTCATTCATTCATGATGCTGAAGAACATTCATGTTAGAAACATTCAAGCACTTCAGCACATTTAGATTTAAACAGTTACACTATTTATTTATTGTTTATTTAACAGGGACAAATGCATTGAACGTTGATTTATAAAGAATACAAAGTAGATGCCATGCATACAGGTTTATAGTCATGACTAATTTGCAAACCCTGTCCCTGGTTAGGCTTGTAAAATTAAAACAGAAATGACAGAGTATTGAATTTAAAAGATTATAACTATTAAAATACATACAATAAATACATCCTATACATGCAATAAGATATGGGCTTAAATAGATGTAGAAATCTAGACACATTTAACAATACAAAAACACGAAACTTTATGTTTGTATGCGTTGTGTTGTATCCTGTACAGTCAGTGTTCACACAATTGTTTCAGTTTCAGCCATTGCTGTAAATGTGCATTAAAAACCTTGAGCTCTGTTAATGTTTTCCACAATTTGCCTCTTACTGAAAATGATGTCTGACCAAATGTTGTTCTACGTTTTGCGGCTGTACAGTTTCCACTTATTGTGCCTCTAGTTCTTATTCCGCTCTTTTGTTTCACTACTAGTTGACAGAATATTTCTGGTGCAAGGTTGTTCACACACTTAAAAAGTAGGTTTAGAAATGAATAATTTACAAAATTGTCAAAACTCTAAACATTATGCTTCCTTAGAATGAGGCAATGGTGCCATCTTACAGGTTTCTGGTCCATTACTTTTAATGCCTGTTTATATAATGACCTAACGGGTGTAATTGTTGTTTGATTGGCCTGACTCCAATCAGTAATGCAATATGGTGGATGAGTAAATATCAGAGAATGCATAAACTGCCTTAATGAGTAGGCCTATCTATAGTCTTATTAATGGGAAGCAGTTTAAATTTGTCTTCTTGACAGTTCTGCACAGTCTCTTTACATGTCTATCAAACTTAAGATGAGAATCTAAAGCAACCCATAGAAATTTTACTTCATGTACCTCATCTATCTCCTTCTCATCAATCTTTATTCTAAAATTTTCCATTGACCTTTCTTTTTTATTGAAAAGCACATAGAGACTTTCTTATTCTGTCTTTATAGATATGGAAAATAAGTATAAGGAAAGTATTCAGATTTTCACAGATGGGTCAAAGGACATGCAAACAGATGCAACAGGAGCTGCAGTTGTTGTTCCTAGATATCAGGTGGAATTTAGTAAAAGAACAACTGATAGTCTGAGTGTGTTTGCAGTTGAACTGTTTGCCATATTGATGGCGTTGGAATGGACATATTAGTGAGAAGGACATCTTAATATGTAGTGACTCCAGGGTTTCCCATACATTCATTAATTTGTGGCGGCCCGCCACATATCAACGCTGACCGCCACGGATTGATTCAGATTTTTTAACTATTTAATATGGGTAAAATTGTATTTTATTCGCGCTGCTTGCTCCCCCTCTCTCTCACAAACTGACACTGGAGGCACGACTAGCCCCTCCTTCTCTTACCGCACGATCTGAATCAAAACATGAGCAAGAGGGCGGATTGTTTGTTTGTGCTTAATGCTTATTCCCCCAGCGAAGATTCCAGAATCAATCCGGAGTTGAATGGTTAGTACAGTGTGTGCAGAATTATTAGGCACGTTTATTTTCTGATCATATTTTATTCCCAGGAATATTTTGCCAATTCCAAACCATATTAATCTTAATAACTACTATTAATTTTGTATTTAATCATTTATAAGTGATATATAATTGTTCATGAAGGCTGGAAATGAAAAATGTCTTATTTTCAGGTGTGCAGAATTATTAGGCAAGTTTTCTTTTACAGATAAAATAAGCCAAAAAAGAGATTTAACAAAGACTGAAAAGTCAAAAATTATTAAATGCCCATGAGAAGGACACAATACTAATGTAATACTAGAGATTGCAGTTAAGGCATGACCATTGGACAGTGAAATGCTCATTGGGTCAGCAGGGTCAGACAAAAACAGGTGGAGAAGAAAAAACACATGTTAACTGCAAAAGAATGAAGAATTCTAGTGAAGAATTAAATGTGAAACCATCAGGAACCCTTAAGTCTCCAGCGCCACCATTTTCCAGAACTGCAACCTACCTGGAGTCTCCAGAAGAGCAAGGTGTCAGGGTCTCAAAGACTTGGGTTAGGTAAAGAATCCTAAAAATGACCCCCTCTTAATAAGAATCACAAGCTGAAGTGTTGTGAAATACATGAAGACTGTTTTTTTATAGGCTTTATAGACAGACAGATTGAGAGTGACTCTTGAAGGACCAGCACCATATCCTCTTCTACCACTATTTGAAGAATTCATCTTCCAGAATCTGACAGTAAGTTTTATGAGTTAATTTTTAGTCCATCTCTGCAAAACGGACATCAGGGTAGGAGAGGGACTAAAAATAAACTCCCAAAACTTATTAAAACATATTCTAGAAGATGAATTCTTCAAATAGTGGTAGAAGAGGATGTGGTGCAGGTCCTTCAAGAGTCACTCTCTATCTGTCTGTCTATAAAACCTATAAAAAAACAGTCTTCATGTATTTCACAACATTTCAGCTTGTGATTCTTATTAAGAGGGGGTCATTTTTTAGGATATATATATATATGATATATTTAACTTTGTCCCCGGTCCCCAAAAACCACACCACCGCAAATAGAATCTAATTCTGTGGGAAACACTGGACTCTGTGGCAGCTCTTATAAGCATGAAGACAGGTGTAACTAAAAGTCATCTAGACATTTTGTATAAAGTGTTATTTGTGAACTCAAGACTAGTTAGACAGGGGAAAAATGACATATTTCTGTGGCTCCCTGCACACTCTGGAATTCAGGGAAATGAGAAAGCGGATAAGGTGGCAAGAGAAGCAGTTAAAAAAGGAGATTAGAGGGGAAAGGTGTGGAGAAGTAGAAAGCAACAATGTGAGTGACCACGGGCAGCACATCGTAGATATTTCTGAAGTGCATAGTTGTCGTCTGTGTCGTTATGTGCATGTGTGCGTTCAGAGACATGTGAGTAACCTGGTCTTAATGTTTACATATACAGTGCTATGCATAAGTTTAGACACCCATGCTAAAGTTGACTAAAAAGAGGAATAAAAAATCATCTTTTGGAAATTGAACTTAATGCCTTAATTTAAAAAATGAGGAAAAATCAAACCTTTAAGGACACCAATTTTCTTTGTGAATGAATAATGTATCGTAAATAAATAAATGTTCTTCCTTAAAATACAGGGTGCAAAAGTTTGGACACCCCTATGTTAAATTCCCATAGAGGCAGGCAGATTTTTATTTTTAAAGGCCAGTTACTTCATGGATCCAGGATACTATGCATCCTGATAAAGTTCCCTTGGCCTTTGGAATTAAAATAGCCCCACATCATCACATAGCCTTCACCATACCTAGAGATTGGCATGGGGTACTTTCCATAAGATCATCTCTCAATGCAAATCAAACTAGCTATTAGGCTAACTGAAATAAAACCATGCCAATCTCTAGGTATGGTGAAGGCTATGTGATGATGTGGGGCTATTTTAATTCCAAAGGCCAAGGGAACTTTATCAGGATGCATAGTATCCTAAAAAATTTTTAAAAGAAATACTTAAAAATAAAAATCTGCCTGCCTCTATGGGAATTTAACATTAATTAATTTAATATTAATCTAATTGAGAAAACCACTTTTATGATCCCAGTCTAAGGTTAGCCTACAATTTAAATTTCTGGATTGTTTTGAAATAAAGTTTTTAAAGAGTAATATAAAGTAATGTTTATTTCAGAGTGAATTTATTTTTTCAGATTACATGATTTGTCAGTGTATTTTACAGTTCTTTAAAGTAGGTAATGCAGAATAGGTGTTCATATTTCACTCTCTTAGTGTTCATGTTGTAACTCTGTGTTGGTAGCCTGGGTGCCAGCCCGAACCCCGCCCACAATATTTTTTGGTCGGGAAGTTCGGTCTGGACAAAAATAGTTCGGACCAATCAAATTGTCAGGGGCGGGCTTTATACGATGATGGACAGATGAGCAACGGTAACGTAATCACCCACGTCACCAAAGAGCGCTTGATTTGAATTAGTTTACAACAAAGACGACTGCAGCTGGAGAATTGAGATTTCACGAGTTCACATTTACAAATAAGTCAGATAGAATAAATGCGTATATAAGATTTCACGAGTTCACACAAATAAGTCAGATAGACTAAATGCGTATATGACGTGCTGTCCGAGGGCTGTGGGCTCGGTAGCCATACTCCCCCCGTGTTCCTGGTTGTGAGAGAACAAGACAAGAGTGAGGATTCGGGGTGGTGGAGGGATGCTGAAAAACTGTCAAGGAGTGTTAGGTAAGTTGACAGAGTGAATATGCTTCCTCATGCTGATAGATAGGGTAACGTTAGACATGGTATTGTTTGATGACAAGTTGATATTGGATTGATTATTTGTACGTGCTCCTCCCAAACTTTGTTTATGAAACATCATGTGTAGATTCCGCTATTGAAGATATCCACAGCGCATTCATTTTAAAAGAGGAACAGAGAGCCGCGACATTTTGTTGGTTGAAAATATGAATGAAGAACATGCGTCATTTACTCCGTTGCTCTGATTGGTTGTAGGTCTATCCAATTGAGTGCAGAGTTTTTTTTTTTCCTGGTTCGATTGAGACACGCCCCATAATCAAATCTCTATGGAGCAGTCTCAGACTCACATTCTGACTAGAATATGAGTATGACGAAGTCAGGCTACTGTGTTGGTGTTGCGAGAGGCAACACTCTTGAAAGTGTCGAACTAACACTTTGAGGGTTGTTCCCATATTTACACATTTAAAGTGTTGAAATTAAGTACATTGGTGTTGATTTCCGGATCTCAAATTCACTGTGTAGTGATTAATTTAGTTATTATAAGATCAAACTATATATTTAGATTAGAGCCCGACCGATATGGATTTTTGGGCGCCGATACCGATAAAAAAAAGCCAGATACCGATATATCGGCCGATATTATTTGTGTGTATATTATAATACAGTAGCAATATTATTTATGTGTATTATAGTATAGTAAGTTTGGACACTTTCCAATTGGTGTGTACAAACTTTTGATGGGTACTGTATGTAGAATACACAGTATAAACAGAATAAATATATAAACGTTTTGCAATGATAACTCAAATGTGGTGATCAAACACTTGTGTGACAAAGATTTGTAATGGAGGCAGGGTGAATGATAGAATGAGAATTTGAGCTGTAACCAAACTAGTTTGCATTGCATTTTATATTATATTATATTCTAAATACTCTTCTATTTTTAATCTTCATTTAGTGGAGGAAGAACTCAGATCTTTTTAGTAAAGTAAAATTAATAATATCATAATGAAAACGTTTATAATTAAATATGTACAGTAGTTTTATACTATTTTAAATTAGTAAGCAAAATGTACTAAACGTGAAACTAGTAGGGGTGCGCCGATCCGATATTCGGTATCGGTATTAGTCCGATACTGGCCAAAATCACTGGATCGGATATTGCATGAATCGCGGGAGTATAACCCGATCCGATACGATCACGTCCCTTAGTCCTAAATTGTCATACAAATGCTTAAAGGGGGGGTTGAAATGCTCATTTTCACTCAATCTCCTGTTAATCTTGAGTACCTATAGAGTAGTATTGCATCCTTCATATCTCCAAAACGTCTTTAGTTTTATTATATTTATAAAAGAAAGATAGGCTGTACCGAGTCTTTCCGGAAAAAAACGAGCGGCTGGGGGCGGGCCGTGTGGGCGGTGTGCTATAGCTGTGCTAACCGAGCTAACAACAACACAGAGAGACATTTGAAGCAGTTTACTCACCGCATGCGACAGCGAACCTTTATCATTGTGACTGCTCAATCCTTAAGCATTAGACGATCTGCAAATCCGTCGATCTGGGCTTTGTTTATAAAACAATCATCGTCGAAATGCAGGGAACAAAGAGTCTTGCACAACCTCTGTTGATGCTTCGAAAAAACAAACTCCATCCACTGTTCCCTTAACGCTGGGTTCTTTGGGAATCTGTGCAGGGTTGTCTTGCCCTGGCAACCAAAAACCCACTTCTTTGGTGACATTGACTTCCCTAAAAGCCGGGCAGGGCGCTTTGAGGTAACGTACTGTACTGCTTTCGCTCTCTTCTCTCTCTGGTCTATGAGTGCGCGCCCGCGCCCGCGGAGAAGTGCCCTTAGGACCCATATAAGGAAATTCCACCCTATCTTACGTAAGACAGAGCCATACTTGAAAAAATAAAAATTAAGCAGCAGTATTGCACAACTGAGTCATGTTGTGGGCTACTTATTTCTTCCTTTAGGAAAGTAGAACATTTATTGCACTGTTTGAGCATGATGCTTTTTAGATGGCTAGGTTAAGCACAGTGCATCCTCCTGACAAATGTGTTATTAACAGCTTAATTAAGAAAAAATATATGGTATTGTATCGGTATCGGTATCCACAGATACTCAAGTGTGTGGTATCGGTATCGGACATGAAAAAGTGGTATCGAGCCACCCCTAGAAACTAGGCTACAAGGCTGGACCCGAATATTCGTTCGGTGGGTTGGTATTCGATTTGAAAATTTGACATTCGAATATTAGTTGTTGTTGTTTTTTTCACATCTGGGATCCCCCGCGAAACGGTTCTCATTCGTGCTTGAATAAGGCCGGCGACACACTGACTGCGTGGCATGGCCGTTTTTATTTCGGCTCCCATGTTAACAGGTTGGAGTTTGCACACTGCCTGCGTGAGACACGCGTCTCTCAGGCGCGGCTCGAGCCACGCGGAAAACGCGTGCATGCTAGAAATAGAACCGACGCGCAAGTCTTCTCTGGCAAGAGCGCAGAACAGCGGAGTTTGTATGGACCGAAGTGCATGCCTGAGCTTGTGTTTTGGATTAAGCTGTGTTGCTTTGACATTGTGGAAAATAGAAGAATAGAAACAAAATGTATTAGAATTTTTACCCGTTATTATCAATCTAAATTAATCTCGTTTTTTAATTTAACTTAATTTCGTTTTTCTTTATTTAAATTTCGTTTAATTTCTTTATTTAAATTTCGTTTAATTTCTTTATTTAAATTTCGTTTAATTTCTTTATTTAAATTTAGTTTTTCTTTATTTAAACTTCGTTTAATTTCTTTATTTAAATTTCGTTTAATTTATTTAAATTTCGTTTAATTTCTTTATTTAAATTTCGTTTAACTTTATTTAAATTTCATTTTTCTTTATTTAAATTTCATTTTTCTTTATTTAAATTTCGTTTTTCTTTATTTAAATCTACCCTTGACTGTGTCAGTAATTTTGTTAGTCAGAAAAATATTAGACTACCTTAAAAGTATTGCTTAATTTAACAGACCTGTGTGTGTGCGTTTTATATCACTAACAGTGTCCGTTCTCGGACGCGTTCTCTGCCCGCGTGAGGTGCGCCGCTTCCCGCTCGCGCTGTTCTGTAGTTTACTAAAAGTGTATTAATTCTGAACGTGTCGCGTCTCCATCTGGCTACTTTTAATGCAAAATAGCCCTATATAAAGTGTTAATTACATAAATTATTGGAATATTGCTTGATGTTGT
Organism: Scardinius erythrophthalmus; assembly: GCF_964197995.2. Lineage (NCBI taxonomy): Eukaryota > Metazoa > Chordata > Actinopteri > Cypriniformes > Leuciscidae > Scardinius > Scardinius erythrophthalmus. The sequence goes on from NC_138221.1 coordinate 15,681,342, forward strand.
AACGTAGCAGAATGAGCTTTAACACTGTGTCTACACCAGACGCGCTGTTATTTTTTTGCCACTTTTGCCAGTTCTTTGTAACAGCTTTTAGGTGCTTTATTGGCAGCGCCATCCTTACATAAATCACTGCACGCTGCATTTTTTTTAAATATTAATTTATCGGCCGTTATAAATGCCGATACCGATAGTTAGGAAAATGCCTAATATCGGCCGGGCTCAAATTTAGATTAATTTGGACATTATGCTGCTGTAATCTGTAGTGGTTGAGGAAGATGAGTGTCATTGTTTTGTGTTATTGATGATTTATCCATGTCATAGTTTGAGAAATAAGAGTATTGTCTTTCAGTGGAGCAGTTTAACAGGCTTTTATCATCTATCCTGACTCAAATAATGTGTTTCTAACAGCAAACACTCAGAATAAATTGAGATGATCTGCTGATGATCCTGAATGGCTTGTTGAATGAGTGTTGATAGTCTGAGGCTCATCAATATTAACAGATCTGCTGAAAACACTCTTTATTTCATGACAATAGTTCCTGTTTTCACCTCATTTATTATGCTGATGTCTTCAGATCTCCTGTAAATTGACACTTAAAGCTAATTTCATTGGTGTCAGCAGACTGAGGGGATTTGCTGCTTACTATATGTACATTTATTTCTGTGTTTATGATTTTAACTGTTTTTCTTGCCATTTTTCATATTGGGAAGAATTTAAATTAGTTATATATTTTTTTTTATTTCTAGATGCCTGTATTTTAATGAAGAAACAGAATAATGTTAGGATTAGCAATACAAATAATGAATGGATTGTTATTTCTCACAGGGTTATTCACTTGAGGTTGTGTTTCTGGTGTCCCACTTTCACATGCGTATGAATGGAAGTCAGTGCAAGGAAAAGTCTAGTGTGAACGGCCATTAATAATTCAAAACGTTTTTAGTAAAATCATTATCAATCTCAAAGTTGGTGTCAAAATATGGCAACAATGGGATTTGTCCCTGGATTCAGATTCGATAATGTTTTAAAAATAATTAGAAGAAAAATGTCCCTCATTCAAGGAAATTTTCAAGTGTCAGTTAGTATAAAAACAAACTCAGTAACTGATATATTTTTGATTTTGGGCAGATCAGTGAAGCTCCTCCCACACCAATTGCATCATCAACGAAGCTCCTCCCACATCAGTCACATGGTCAGTGAAGCTCCTCACACATCAATTCTCCAATAAATGCTGTAAATTCCCATCAGCTACAAGTGAAGACGAGCATCAGAGCATCAGGAAGAGCTGAAATCTGCAAAGACTGAGTTTATTAAAGAGGACAGTGAGAACATGAGTGATCCAGAACCCTGCAGAATGAAACACACTGAAGATTCTGAAGAACAAAGAGGTTGGTGTTTATTCTTCATTCATTCATGATGCTGAAGAACATTCATGTTAGAAACATTCAAGCACTTCATCACATTTAGATAAACAGTTCAACTATGAAATGGTACAGAATGTTCTGGGTTTTTCTTCAACAAATGGTCAGTAAAGGGAGGTTTGAGAAATGTTGATATTGATTATCAACATACTATTTTAACTGATAAATAATCAATTTATAAAAAGGCATCAAATTATCATAATAATAAAAACAGTTGTCTACTTTCTACTATTACTTTAGGGCTCACTTTCATGTCCTTTCAATTTGTATTTCTTTCAGTGTATTATTTTGATGTACTGAATTGTACTTAATACATTTTTCTTTCATGTCAGACCTGATGGAAGAGAGCGAGGAGAGTGAAGAACTGAGTGAAGTGAAGGAGGAGAGAGAAGAACTGAGTGAAGTGAAGGAGGAGAGTGAAGAACTGAGTGAAGTGAAGGAGGAGAGTGAAGAACTGAGTGAAGTGGAGGAGGAACATCATGTCAAACCTGGAGAAAAACCTTTGAGTCGCTCAAAGACTAAAAACACATTTTTAAAGGAAAGAAGAGCCAAGAAATCTTTCACCTGCTCTCAGTGTGGAAACAGTTTCACATGCAAACATAGTCTTGATGTTCACATGAGAGTTCACACTGGAGAGAAACCATTTAAGTGTGATCAGTGTGGACAGAGTTTTGCTTTTAAAGTACTTGTATTGGTATATAAAGACAGTTTAAACAAATTTGGGAAAAAGTTTTTTTAGAAAAAACCTGCCTACCCTGCCTTTAAGGGGTAAAATATATATATATATATATATATATATATATATATATATATATATATATATATATATATATATATATATATATATTACAAATGCAAAACGAGGGAATGTAAAAATAAACATGTTAAACATTTTTATCTATATATGAAGACTTCAGCAAAAGCCTCTAAGTTTTCCTCTAGAATGATCGTTTTTATCAAGCTTGTATGTTTATGTTCAGTTATTTCACTTTAATGGCAATGAAAATGAACTATTAATTGACATTAAAGTAAAAATATACGAGATATACCTAAATATACTAGCTTGATAAAAATGCTAATTTTAGGAGAAAATTTCAGATGGCACTTAGATCATATAAAGTTACTAAATAGTTGCAAAATATATACAAAAAATATTATAATGAAGAAAACACAAACAAACACAACAATAACAAACAAACCCTTACAATTGCCTTAGATTTATGATATTAAAACTATATCAATAGACATGAGACTAAAGCAATAAATAACACCCTCTCACCCCCTCCCCAACCCCCCCAATCCGCCCGGCCCACCTTTCATATCATATCTGGAGCCGGGCCTCCTGTGACTCACATTGTGATCATTTGGAGAGATCACTGTGAGATCAACGTGTTGACTGGGATGTTAATGAAGATAAATCTGGCCTTTTATTTGTAAAAAACATTTTAACTCGGTGTCACTATTCTTCAGGGTGATCAGAGTTTTTTCCTTGTTTTCTGAGAAGAAGAAAATAAAACGATAAACAATCCTCTGTAAGTTTTTGCTATTTTAAATATTGCTGCAGATTTGCTCAAAACTCCCCAGTATTTTATTCTAATATTGTCGGCATCTCTATTTCCTCTGGGTGCTTCGAGTCCTTCCTCCCTGCAAAATAAAAGCATTGACTGACCTCTCGTATGTGTTTTTATCATGATTGCAGATTGTTCCAGATCAGATGAGTGTGAATCATCAGATTGTGTGCGGCTCAAAACTCACCAGCTCTTCTTGCACAGATGATCTGAAGAAGAATCACAGTAGGAGCAGCAAACACTGCCATCTCAACAATAGTCACAATCACTGCAGGAAACATGAGAGGAAGAAGAGAAACTGTACATGACTGAAGTCAAGGGTATTCAACTATCAACAGTTATTGATGAAGCTTTTACAGACTGACTGATAGTTTAATGTTATAAAGCTGTCAGTATAAATGAACGTGTCGTACCTCTGTATAATGATCCAGCAGTCACACTGACTTCAGTTTCTCCTGGATCTGTGGATCACGTCTGTTAGTTCAGTTCAACACATAATGCCACATATACACAACATCATCAACACATAATACTAGAGCTTCACATCACAGAAATGATGAACATGTGCACGAGTCTGTCATCATTATCTTCTTACTTCAATCTCAAGGTGTCAATTATAGATATCCATGTTATAACCTTAATATATGATGATGTGTGATCAGAGACTGATTCTAGAAAACTCCATGAGTCGGTCAAATGAAGTGAGATGTTCATACACACCTGGAGTCAGTGTTGTTGCTGTAGTTGACGTTACAACTATTAAAAACAAGATGGAAATAGATAAATATAATATTTTAATGCATGAACACAATATCATGGCATTTATTTTACAAACTGCTGTGTAGTCTACACTTGCATTTCTAAGTTTGCAGAAACATTGAAATGTTGAATATCTATTTACTGACGGCATCTAAAACATACGTTTCCTCTATGAAAACATTAAAATGCACAAATATTGAGGAATGCTTCGAGGTTGATGTATGTGACAGTGATCATGTGATCATGAACCTTGTGTAGAAGCTGCTGCTGTAGTTCGTTCATACACACCTGGATTCAGAGAGATTGGTGTGTTGTCTGGAGTCAGTGTTGTTGCTGTAGTTGATGTTACAACTATTAAAAACAAGATGAAAACAGAAATATGATTACACAATGTACACAAGGCATTTCTTTTACACACTGCTGTAGCTCCGTATCAGTGTGACGCTCAGTTCTGGTGCTGAGATGACACACTAACATGGGATGAGTTGTGTTTAATAAATCCTCACTATGATTTCATTAATTTATCATAGGAGTGGCGTGAGTTACACTAGCTGTATATTATGATTATTTTGCATCAGACAACAGACTGTACAAGACCGGTCATATGTATCAAAACTCACTGACAAATCTGACTAAAGAGCTTTTTTTGATGCTAATATGTGTGATGATAAAGCAGTCTGTGAGAGCCAGTGCAAACCACTGAAGCGAGAGACTGATGATGTGTGACAGTGATCATGTGATCATGAACCTTGTGTAGAAGCTGCTGCTGTAGTTCGGCTTGATGTCTTCTCAGAGTTTGAGCTTCTGACTGGAGTCAGTGTTGTTGAAGCGACTGGAGCTGCAGAAGATGAATGTTCAGACGCATCAGGACATTAACATCATATTTTCATATTGATCATGACATGCAGTTTGTGTTCAATCATCACAGCTTACAGTGGCAGTAGTTGAGAAGAGAGATGTTACTGTATCATTTATTCCTGGTTTATATGAGAGTGAAACACAGTGAGCTGCTTCCCATAAACCTTCAGCTTTCCTGAATCAATGACATTATTAAGCCGTATAATTCCTCAAACTGCAAACAAATCATTATAATTCCCAATATTGACCTCTCTCATGGGTCATACAGGAAATATTGCATAAATCAGAAGAGTCTATTTTAGCCTAGTATGACCCATAGGAGGTCAATATTGAGGATTATAAGGATTTTTATGCAGTTTATGACTTTGACCACTAATACTGTACAATTGCCAAATGTATGAAGCCATCAGAAAGAGTAGAGCCAGTGTGTGAAAGTTTTCACAAATCTGTCAGAAAAGAGTGTTTTCTCACCTGAATACTTGACAGTGTATCTGACTGAGGTCTTGAGTTGATTTCTGTGAGTAAGCCGACATCTCCACTCTCTGTTGTTATCTTCATTCAGGAGTGTTGTAGTCAGAGTGATGATACAGTGATCTTGATCTGATGCTGATATCTGATATCTGGAGTCTGTCTTCAGATCAACACCAGCCTGATTCACCCACAACAGCTCAAATCCCCCAGAACAGACCCGCTCATCACAGGAGAATCCAGTATATGAATACAACTGACAGGAGAGAGTCACAGAGCGGCCTGGACTGATCTCAGTCTGTGAGGATGAAGAAGATGATGAAGATGAAGATGATGATGATGATGAAGATGATGAAGATGGAGACACTGAAACTGAACACAAGACACAAATCACAGACTCTTCAATCATCATCTGAGTTTAAAAGGAGAATCTGCCCTTTTTAAATTGATCGGATAATCATAAACTTACCATGAAGAACATACAGATAAACATCAGTATCAGTTCCTTGTTGTGTGCCATTCACATATTCCTGTCTGCAGGTGTATAATCCATAATCTTCTTCTGTGACATTCTTGATGTTCAGAGAGCAGTCAGACTCCAGACTCAGTCTCTCATGACTCTCTGTGTCTTTATTCTTTATCCCTAAAATAATCAGTTCAACTGTCCCTGAATGTCTGACACTGTTAGAGTAGAGCCATGTAGTTGATTTGCAGTCAGAAAGAGCATTATTACAGGACAGACGCACATTTTCACCAGAACTGATGAACACATCATCATCCACTCCACTGATACCTGAAACACAGCATATCTCAGTGATCATTATGATATTAATAAATGAAAACAATAAACCATACCAGCATAAAAACCAGAAGATTCAAATCATACAGTCTTTTATAATAATAGGAAGAAGAAATAATGTAATAACATCATATCTTGAACTCTTGATTTCATCTTTGTCATAAACATTACTGGACGGCACAGGATTAGTTGATCCTCCTCTTCAAGCGTAGAAAATACACTAATAACTGACCTTAAAAGCTCTTTATCTGTTCTGTGTTTCTCTCTCTCCTTCAAACTCACCCTACTGTGACTTATGCACAGCTAAATACAAAATAACAATTCAAAACCCACAAAGAATATTTGTGGAACAGTTCCCAAAGGAAGGAGCAAAACTCAGGGAAGGTTTGCTGGGATCAGTAGTTCACTCTCCATCCAGACACAGTCGTGATGATCCTGTACTTCTGTTCTCTGACCACACAACATCACTTCACTGAGCTGAACACTCGTTGTGTGTTTGATAGTAAGTTTATGATCAATCATGAGCTGAGTTTGGCATGAAGCACGTTAATCAGTCAGCGTTATTGAGATTCACACTCTGATTCTTGAGGTTTGAGTGTGTCTAAGTGAAACAGTAGTTCAAAATATTTAGTGTTTTTATACACATTTTTTATTAAAAAAATGTTTGATGTCATCCTATAGAAACATTACTATAATCAATTATATGAAATTAATAACACATTTGAAAGTCTAGAAGAGATCAGCTGATCAGAACACAACATGATGATTATATCGTTATGGGTTGGACGGGTCGTGGGAACCAGCATCCTCTAACCTGGTCTTTTTAGGGGACTCTCTTCTCAAGGCGAATGAGAGGATGCTTAATTGCTTTTCACCTGAAATCTTTGAAAGACAGATGCAATGATTAATGCATCCATGGCCAGGATATAATTATAAAATATGACATTATTTTAAAAGTGACCTATAACATCGACATGCAATACACTTTAATTTATTTAGTGCTAATAAAATGATTAAGCCTATTTGGAGAGAGAGATGTTTATAATGTGACAATATGTCAGTCATAATAACGAAATAACGAAAATATGACTAGGCCTAGACTACTTGTTCTGAGCAAGTGTTGTCAGTGAACAGGCTGTAAAACTGTTGGCTAAGTTACAGACACTCATGAAAAACTGATGCTAATTATCTGGGAAACATTCTCTAATAGCAGTCAAGTTTTCACTGTTTGTGTCAAACAAGTGGTGAATTTATTGTAACATTAAAACAGGAGATCATGACTAACCCGTGTATCATTTGTTCAGTCGTTTTTTGATTTAATATTGAAAGTAGAAAAATGAGAAAACGGTTCCTATTTCGTTTTTTCATAAAAAAAAAAAAAGGAAAAACAGCTTTAGTTTTCGTTTTTCAAGATCAAACTTTCCCGTCATCAGTTCTTCCTCAGTTCTGCACTGCAGAATAAGAGTCCTCCGTTGTGCGGATTCTTAATGCTTTTATTGTAACTTTTTCATATGTTTTCCATCAACCAGACTAATGAATGGCTCGACACAACCCGTACTGGGGAATAGACTAGACAGGGCTTTCTTCATCTTCATCAGGGGCAACCGAATCAGCGCCCCCAGGCATACTCGGCATGAACATAGCGCAGCGCTGTAAACAGTTGATTCTGGCCGAGTTTGACAATGCTTTGGAAGGGACGTTGGATGCTGACTGGAGAGCCGCCTTTAATAAGGTGCAAGATGCTATCCCAGTGGAGGCGACCTCTATGGTTCGGACAATAGGCACACATAAGCTGTATGTACCTGCAGGCTCAGTTGCTACAATTCAGGCTAAAACACACAAGGAACTGATTGGAAATAGGGGCTTAGGATTGTTTGAACCAGGTAATACATCATTGCCTGGTGGCCTGGTCCTGGTTCCTACCTTGGTGTCACCTGGTAGTCGAGTGTTCCCAGTGTAGGTAGTAAACTTGTCACCAGAGGATGTGTGGTTGCCGCCTAAGTCGAAACTCGGGATACTTACCCAGGGTCGTCGCTTTGAGGGTAGCTCCTGCGAGGTTACATTCCAGCGTGTCTCCGCGGATCATGAAGAAGTTACTGTCCACCAGAGATCAATGACAGGGGTTGGGAGTGACCTGCAGTGTCCATTGGAGAAGGTGCAGATAGGTGGTACCCCTACACAGCAGGCAGAGCTGAAGGCACTCTTGATGAAGTACTTGGATGTATTCGCCACCTGTGACGAAGACCTTGGTTATGCTGACCTGGTAAAACATGAGATTCCCCTGAAAGATGACCTCCCTGTCTCACAGCCATACCGACGAATACCCCCGAACCAATTTGAGGAGGTAAAGGACCATATCTCCGGATTACTCAAGAAGGGTGTCATCCGAGAAAACTCCAGTTCGTACGCTTCTCCGGTGGTGTTAGTTCGTAAGTCTGATGGGAGTCTCCGACTATGCGTGGATTACAGGAAGCTGAACTCTAAAACTAGACGTGACGCATTCCCATTGCCACGAATTGACGAGAGTCTGGATGCTTTGAGCAAGGCCAAGGTGTTCTCATCTATTGATCTTGACAGTGGCTATCATCAGGTGGCAGTTCATGAGAAGGACCAGAACAAAACAGCCTTCATTACACCATTTGGGCTGTATGAGTACCAGCGGATGCCGTTTGGACTCTGTAATGCGCCTGCGACATTCCAGCGCCTCATGCAAAGCATAATGAGTGATCTGGTCTTTCAAATGGTACTTGTATACTTGGATGATTTGCTTATCTATTCAAGTACATTTGAGGGACACTTGGTGAGGCTCGAGACTGTGCTAAAAAGGTTGAGGGAGGCTGGTCTAAAGGTAAAGGTGGAAAAGTGCCATTTTCTGCAGTCCGAGGTAAAGTTCCTGGGGCATGTTGTATCAGCGCAGAGGGTGTCTACAGACCCAGACAAAGTGAGTGCAGTGAAGCAGTGGCCGATCCCTAACACTCTAAAGGAGCTGCGATCCTTTTTAGGGTTCTGTAGTTACTATCGAAGATTCATTGAGGGTTTCTCTAGAGTGGCGGGTCCGCTTCATGATGTGGTTAACACTTGTGTTCGCCAGGGGAGTGTGGTTCAGGCCAATAAGTTGTTCAAGGGCTCCTGGACAACAGAATGCCAACAGGCCTTTGAGCACCTCAAGGAGAAGCTTACCTGTGCGCCAACGCTGGGCTATGCGGACTTCACCCTACCGTTTGTGCTGGAGACTGACGCCAGTAACCTGGGATTAGGCGCTGTGCTATACCAGCAGCAAGGGGGAAGGAAAACTGTGATAGCTTATGCAAGTCGGAGGTTGAGGGGTGCAGAGCGAAATGACAGGAACTACAGCACTATGAAGCTGGAGCTCCTGGCACTCAAGTGGGCAGTGGGGGAGAAGTTCAGGAGTTACCTGCTGGGATTAAAGTTTACTGTCTTAACAGATAATAACCCTCTGTGCCATCTCAACACGGCCAAGCTGGGTGCAATTGAACAGAGGTGGGTGGCACAGCTTGCAGTCTTCGATTTTGACGTGCAGTAACGTCCTGGTCGGTGTAACACTGCAGCTGATGCTCTCTCTAGAAGACCAGGGCTAGAAGGAATGGAGGTGGTAACTGAAGATTCGGAATACGATGGCTGTGTGGCTATTTGCAGCGGGCTCCGCACCGGGACGGCAGTGGAGGCTGATCTGTCAGGGCTAATGGAAGGGCCTAGAAATGGAGGGACAATACAGCTACATTCAGCCATGGTTGATCAAGGGAATGAAGAGGGACAACTCCTGGAGAATACCCCAACGCTACCTGGATACACGAAAGATGAGCTCCGTCAGTTCCAAGAGGAAGATCCGACCATCAGCACGCTTAAGTGTTTTTGGTACAAGAAGAGGAAACCCACAAACCATGAGAGAAGAGGCATGTCCCGATCTGTGCTCTTGTTGCTTAAGCAGTGGAATAGAATTCAAGAGAGAGAGGGGCTGTTGTTTAGAGTCATTGACGATGTGTTCAATGGGGAATGCCGACAGTTGCTGCTCCCTGCATGTCTGGTCAAGCTGGTGTTGCAAAGTGTCCATGACCAGATGGGGCATCAGGGCATTGAGAGGACGCTGGGCCTGCTCAAGCAGCGTTGTTATTGGGTTGGGATGAGTGATGCTGTGGATAAGTGGGTGAAGGAGTGCCAGCGATGCGTGTTAGCCAAAATGCCGCAGCCGAAGATACAAGCACCTTGGGCCCCGTTCTTGGCGTCACATCCATTAGAGGTGGTTGCGATGGATTTCACCACACTAGAGCCTGCATCGGATGGGCGGGAGAATGTCTTAGTTGTAACCAATGTATTTACTAAGTTCAGCCAGGCGTTCCCCACCCACAATCAGAAGGCAGCCACTACAGCTAAGGTCCTTCTGAAGGAATGGTTCCTTAAGTATGGTGTGCCACAGCATCTTCACTCAGACCAGGGGAGGAACTTTGAGAGTGCCGTTATTGCAGAACTCTGTAAGCTGTACGGGGTAAGGAAATCCCGCACTACGCCACATCACCCCCAGGGAAATGCGCAGTGTGAGAGATTGAACCGCACTCTGCACGATCTCTTGCGTTCATTACCACCTGAGAAGAAACGGAGATGGCCAGAGTACTTACCTGAGCTGGTGTACGCCTACAATGTGACTCCCCATTCTTCCACCGGTTACTCTCCATACTACATGCTGTTTGGAATGCAGCCACACTTACCAGTAGATGCCTTGCTGGGTCAGGAGACAGAAGGGGAGATGGAGCCTACCTGGTTGTCTGTCCATAAGGAACGGCTTCAGGATGCACACTCCAGAGCACGAGAGTATGCTGCAAGAAAGGCAGCGGACCGTGTTGCCAAGCGTGAGAATGTGGTGTATTGTCCAGAGGTAGCAGTGGGTCAGCAGGTGTATTTACGATATCGTCCTCCAGGAAGGAACAAGATCCAGGATGCCTGGGCTCCCACGGTGTATACGGTAGTGGAGGTGCATGGAACAACCTACACCGTGGAACCGGTGGGAGGTGGTCCTGCAAAAAGAGTGCATAGGTCAGACATCAGGCCCTGTCCAAGACCAGTCCCAGTGCCGATGCCTAGGAAAAGAGTGACACCTGTAAAAGTTCCTACCTCGGAGTTGGTAGAAGGGATGCCTACACTGGATGCAGAATGTGTGCTGGTGGAGGAAACCAGATGGACTAAGGAGGATCCAGTGGACAAAGTGCTTGGGAGGTTGCAGCAGCCAGTGGTGCAGCCAGAGGATGATGCTGAAATAAGAGAATTGGAGGGCAATGATGGAGTGGAAGTAGATGATGAGGCGAGTATAGTAAGACAGCTCCCTCAGCCCAAAACAGAAAGAAAGGATTCAGCATTGGATGTGGTGGTGACTAGGCCAGTTCCTGTTCCCCGAAAGCCCAGGGCAGAGAGTGCCCAGGTGGATGTACCCTGTCCTTCACCACGCAGGACCCAACGGTCTACTGCTGGGGTTCATAGCAATCCAAACAGGCTGCCTAAATCGACTTGTAATTCTGTGTCTTTCAGTCCCGATGTTCTTTCCCAAGTGTTAGCTGGAATACTTTTGTATACATCTGGAAAACTACAAGGAGTAGTGGATGATTAAAGCATGTTTGTAGTCATCGAGGACGGTGACTGTAGGCAGGGGAGAGTGTAACCGGGGCAGGAATAGCCTGATATTTGATTAATTCCCCTGGTGATTTGCCCTTATGTTTGCTTTGACTCAGCCGCGCGCTGTCCCCTTTAAGAGTGTGTGCATGCGCAGATGAGATAGAGCGCGTCAGACTGAAAGAGAGCGCAGTTTGAGACAGAGTCACACAGAGGGAAAAGTAGTTGATTAAACTGTTAAAGAGAGAACATTTCCAGTTTGATATTGACTTGTGAATCTGTGGTGATAACAGCCGTGTGATATTGTCGAGTGTATGGTTGATTTTGCTGCTCGTATGAGTGTGGTGTTCCTGCACGTGAGAGATCTTCCATGGGAAATAGGAAATAAGGAAATACAGAGACGTTGGGGAAGATTGAGCGTGAGTTACTCTGTGATATGTTATAAAAAGTTGTTGAAAGGTTAAATAACACAGTTTATTTCATATATTAATGCAACTTTGAGTAATTATTGTTATTTATGCCGTGTTAGAGGGGAGAACAGCCACGCGTGATATTGCACGTGCACCAGCTGCCACGTGAGCTTTTTCTGTGCGCTTCAAAGTCTCAATAAGAGTGAGTTTTGATCCTTTTATTCTCCTAAAGTGTTTATGTATAAGTTATAAAGAATATTTGTATCTTTGTTCAAGTGTATACTATTTTTCTTGTGTAGTTCCACATTTATTTTAAACAACCCAAACACACTTTATATACATTTGGATGTTGCATTAAACAAATTCTTAATGGGAAATTTTTTTTAAATAATAAATCAACTCCACAGCTGATTCCAAGTGATCAAGGGCTTAGGATGTTCCAGTTCAGCCCACCGCAGTTTCCGCCAGTAGTGGGCACTCGTGCAACGTAAGCAATGAAATACATCCGAGTGAACAAGACGGAGGGAAGTTAGCGAGTGAAGGGCATGACAATTTTGGACTTGAACGCAGCCTAGGAAAAGATGTTGGATGCCACACTCACGCCACGCAGCCAGTGTGTCGCCGGCCTAACACCCCAAGAGCACCACTAATAAGTGTCTCACCAGAAACAAACCCTACATACTGTAGTTCCAGGAAGAAAAGTAGTTATGACTAAATATTTATGAATAATTAAAATCAGAAAATGGTTTAGATCAAATTAAATTTATTAGTGGTAGTTATTAGTCTATTTTCCACGTTTAATTAGAGTATACAGGTGTTGGTCATAAAATTAGAATATCATCAAAAAGTTGATTTATTTCAAGAATTCAACTTAACAGGTGAAACTAATATATTATATAGACTCATTACATGCAAAGTGAGATATTTCAAGCCTTTATTTGTTATAATTTTGATGATTATGGCTTACAGCTTATGCACAGCAAAAACTCCAGTGTTAAATTAACACTCCTGGGAGTGTATATGAGTCCACACTCAAAAGTGTAAAGTGTTAAAATATGAGTGTTAAATTAACACTCAAGAGTGTTAAAGTTAATGAGATAATTAAGTGATTAGTTTAGTGATGATTGAGCATTATTGAAGACACCTGATGTTAACTAGCAGAATCACTGAAGGAGGAAATCACTAATTGTAAGTTACCATTAAGGTGATGGGTGTTTGCTTTAGTTGGGCTCTTGACACTTATATGTTTACTTTAAATTTAGCTTGTCTGCTGTTATTGATTTATAACAGTCAGATGAACAAAGAGACAATGTGATCTGATGGTGTTGGTTATGTTTTGACATAATCATGTTGTGATCCGTAAAACAAAACTTATTGAGATGGCTTAACTTGTTAATTACAGCAGCTCTGTGATTCTACAGCACATGATTTCAGTATTTTTCATATAATCCAAAAATATTTCATAACCATTGTTCTGATCAAAAGACTTTCAAATTAATTTATTTAGAAACACAGACATCAATAATCAGCCTGTGAATCTCAACAATGGTGACAATAATAAAGCATGTTGCAGTGGCTGCCACCAATCACAACTCATTAATGGCTCCCATCATGCATTGCGGTATGAATAAATTATGATCTGAATTGTCTGTGTAATTTACTTTTCCTAATTGAATATTCTGCTCCTCACCATTGTTGAGATGCATATACTGAATCTTGACATCTGTGTGTGCCTAAAAGAAAGATTTTTTTTTTCAAAACAACTTTTAAGAAATCCTTTGTATTATATCTAAAATTCTGGATATTTATGCAGATTCACAGTTATGCTGTAATCAACAACATAAATCTAAGTCAGAAATAAGGATCTTAATGAGTTCAGTGATCAATTTCAAATGATGATTGTCATAATATAACCAACACCATCAAATCCCTTTTTCTCTTTGTTCATCGGGCAGTTATAAGATACAACAGCCAAACAAAATCTAAAGTAAACATATAATGGTCAAGAGCCCGACTAAAGCAAACACCCATCACCATAATGGAGGCTTACAATTTGTGATTTTCTCCTTCAGTGATTCGGCTTGTTAACATCAGGTGTCTTCAATAATGATCAATCATTACTAAATTAATCACTTAATTAGCTCATTAACTTTAACACTCTTGAGTGTTAATTTAACACTCATATTTTAACACTTTACACTCTTGAGTGTGGACTCATATACACTCCCAGGAGTGTTAATTTAACACTGGAGTTTTTGCTGTGTGAAACCCACGAAATCAAAATCTCAGAAAATTAGAATATTAAATGAAATCACACAGTAATTACACAGTAATACCATGGTCATTGAACCAGGTTTTGGTTATTTTGGCAGTGTGGGCAGGTGCAAATCCTGCTGGAAAATGAATGAAGCATGAAGTGCTCTGAAAATGTCCTGGTAGACAGCTGCGTTGACTCTGGATTTAATAAAGCACAGTGGACCAAAGTCCACTTTTCTGATGACAGCAAATTTTGCATCTCATTTGGAAACCAAAGTCCCAGAGTCTGGAGGAAGAATGGAGAGGCACACAATCCAAGATGCTTGAAGTCCAGTGTGAAGTTTCCACAGTCTGTGTTGGTTTGGGGAGCTGTGTCATCGGCTGGTGTTGGTCCACTGTGCTGTCCACTCAACGCAGCCGTCTACCAGGACATTTCCAGAGCACTTCATGCTTCCTTCAGCAGACAAGCTTTATGGAGATGCTTCCTTCATTTTCCAGCAGGATTTGCACCTGCCCACACTGCCAAAAGAACCAAAACCTGGTTCAATGACCATGGTATTGCTGTGTAATTACTGTGTGATTTCATGTAATATTCTAATTTTCTGGGATTTTGATTTCGTGGGTTTCATAAGCTGTAAGCCATAATCATCAAAATTATAACAAATAAAGGCTTGAAATGTCTCACTTTGCATGTAATGAGTCTATATAATATATTAGTTTCAACTGTTAAGTTGAATTCTTGAACTAAATCAACTTTTTGATGATATTCAAATTTTATGACCAGCACCTGTAGATCTATTAAATTAATGGCAAAATAATCTTGCACCGTTCTAATTATTTGTCATGAATTGGTGCTCTCGGCGTGTTAGTTGTGTTGTTTCACGGTAATGCTGGCATTTTAATCTAATATATGTTCACTGCTTTGGTAAACCAAATAGATAATTATAGTCATGTTTGCATGAGTTTTAAATTGGAAATTTAAGTTATGTACAATAATTAACTGTATTGTTTTGTTTTTTATTTGTATATGCTTCAATTAACTTGTGTACGTGGCATATTTGATTGTAAATGTGCCTCGTGTGTGTCTTTACAGGTATGTTTGGGCTTTATTTTGAGTCTATATGTTTAATGATGTAAATAATTAATAAAGTAACTACAAATAACCTTTATCTTTTTTGAACTGGTGCACAGCAAAAACTCCAGTGTTAAATTAACACTCCTGGGAGTGTATATGAGTCCACACTCAAAAGTGTAAAGTGTTAAAATATGAGTGTTAAATTAACACTCAAGAGTGTTAAAGTTAATGAGATAATTAAGTGATTAATTTAGTGATGATTGAGCATTATTGAAGACACCTGATGTTAACAAGCAGAATCACTGAAGAAGGAAATCACTAATTGTAAGTTACCATTAAGGTGATGGGTGTTTGCTTTAGTTGGGCTCTTGACACTTAAATGTTTACTTTAAATTTTGCTTGTCTGCTGTTATTGATTTATAACAGTCAGATGAACAAAGAGACAATGTGATCTAGTGGCGTTGGTTATGTTTTGACATAGTCATGTTGTGATCCGTATAACAAAACTTATTGAGATCCGTATAACAAAACTTATTGAGATGGCTTAACTTGTTAATTACAGCAGCTCTGTGATTCGACAGCACATGATTTTCAGCATTTTTCATATAATCCAAAAATATTTCATAACCATTGTTCTGATCAAAAGACTTTCAAATGAATTTATTTAGAAACACAGACATCAATAATCAGCCTGTGAATCTCAACAATGGTGACAATAATAAAGCATGTTGCAGTGGCTGCCACCAATCACAACTCATTAATGGCTCCCATAATGCATTGCGGTATGAATAAATTATGATCTGAATTGTCCATGTAATTTACTTTTCCTAATTGAATATTCTGCTCGTCACCATTGTTGAGATGCATAGACTGAATCTTGATGTCTGTGTGTGCCTAAAAGAAAGATTTTTTTTTCAAAACAACTTTTAAGAAATCCTTTGTATTATATCTAAAATTCTGGATATTTATGCAGATTCACAGTTATGCTGTAATCAACAACATAAATCTAAGTCAGAAATAAGGATCTTAATGAGTTCAGTGATCAATTTCAAATGATGATTGTCATAATATAACCAACACCATCAGATCCCTTTTTCTCTTTGTTCATCTGGCAATTATAAGATACAACAGCCAAACAAAATCTAAAGTAAATGTATAAGGGTCAAGAGCCCGACTAAAGCAAACACCCATCACCATAACGATGGCTTACAATGTGATTTTCTCCTTCAGTGATTCGGCTTGTTAACATCAGGTGTCTTCAATAATGATCAATCATTACTAAATTAATCACTTAATTAGCTCATTAACTTTAACACTCTTGAGTGTTAATTTAACACTTATATTTTAACACTTTACACTCTTGAGTGTGGACTCATATACACTCCCAGGAGTGTTAATTTAACACTGGAGTTTTTGCTGTGTGGTGTAAAGGAATACAAATATTCTCCTAGTGCATGTTTAATCATATTTTATTAAATTATTTGTTAATGCATTATTTTGTCATGCCTTTACTTGCCCAGTCAACACTTTAATCTCACAGTGATCTCAACATGTGGTTACAACGTCATCAATGTGAGTCACAGTGAGCTAAAAGTGTAACTCTAAAAGTGTAACTCACAGCGCACTCTCTGTGGCCACAATATGAGCTCATCCCAGATAGAAATGTTGTTGTTCTATCAATGTTGTTATGTTCTTGTAATGGTTTCTATAGATCATTTTATTTTTGTTACCAGAATGTTCTCCTGAAGGAAGGATAACACTCTGTAAAACATTTTAAACATGTTTAGTCCTAACATTGATAGAACATTATCCCCTAACATTCTTATAAAGTTTTAGCGGGAAGTTTCCCAGCAGACACAGGACTGAACCTCTTAAAAGAGGTTTAGATGTCGAAGATTGTTTGAAAGTAATAGTTTGTTTGGACATCATTATGGTGATCAGTGTTTGCTTTAGTTGGGCTCTTTGGCCTTGACTATTTGATGTTAGTTTTTCTCTGGCTGCTATAAGTGTTTATTATAGCAAGAGAAAATGTGATCAAGTATGCTGGCTACTTGTTGATCATAATGTGACGGTCTGATTTCACCCAGGGACTAAATCTTAAAGGCTGTCTTAAAGCCTCATGTCCACTATCTAGCCGGGATCATTTAGATGCAGCCTTGGCACTTCACCAGGCGAGGGCGCTGTTACTGTGGTTCAGTGCTTCACCAAAGCTTCATTTGCCCATCACTACCACCAGTGTTTTAATCAGAAAATATGGAGTATTGATTATATAAACAAAAACTGTGCACAATAAGATTTAAACGTCTTCACCGAGACAAACACAAACCTCAAGAATCAATGTGTGAATCTCAATAACGGTGACGTGCTTCATGCAGCAATGCATTCTGGGTGCATCATACAAAACTAATCAGTGGCTCCCAGAATGCATTGCGACATGAAGCACGTCACCGTTATTGAGTTTCCCGCGCCGATTCTTGAGGTTTGTGTGTCTAAGTGAATCAGTAGTTCAAAAATATTTAGTGTTTTTAATACACTTTTTTATTACATTTTTTTGGATGTCATCCTATAGAAACATTACTATAATCAATTACATGAAATTAATTACACACATGACAGTTTAGAAGAGATCAGAACACAACATGATGATTATAACGTTATCATCATCATCAAGTAGATGACATCATCTGATCACATTTCCTCTTACTGTTCTTGCCATAACACACAGTTCCAGCAGCCAGAGAAACACTAACATTAAAACACCAAGAGTCAAACTGACCAACTAAAGCAAACACTGATCACCATAATGGTGACAACAAACCAAACTATTATTTTCAATAAATCATCATCACCTAAACCTCTGTTAATCTCAATATGTTTGAGATACAACAAGTATTCAGCCCAGTTAAGTTGTTGTGTCACTTTTCCAGAAGTCAGAGAACGGAGGTGCAGTCAGGGTACTTCTTACTCCTTCTTAAAGAGGCAGTTTGATTTGGTTTATCCATAAATGTGAATGAATGCATTAACTCAGGGCTGCCAACTCTCACGCATTGAGCGTGAGACTCACGCAATTGACACTTTTCACACGCTCTCACGCCACACATCCATTTTCTCACGCACAGAAAAATTGCGGAGCAAAGAGGTACTTTTAATATTAAACTAATTCTCAGCTCTTAGATTTCGTCAATTTTATTACAAAATTCAGACAAAAATACCTTTGGCGCTTGTAAATGTGACGTGACAGATCGCTGAGCGCCTCAGTTCAAGTGCAAGTGAACCGATCATCTGTTACTTTTTTATTTAAAGATGCAGTACAACTTACCAAAAGTATACATAATATCGACCACTCGTGGATTTTTCAACCACTGAAAGAGGTCAATATATAACAGCAGGAGAACAATTATGTCACATAACGTTACATTTACCTCAGGAAAGCCATTTAATGACCATAGCATGTTAACTGAATAGAAAAAATAGCTAGAGAGGAGATTTTGCTGAGCACTATATTACATATTTATTATATTTCTACTTATGCCATTAAATAATTGTTATTATAACAAAAACTGCATTATATTTAATTTAATTTGTTATTTTTAACCTTTAATAATATTGGGCCCTCTATGTTTACAGTATTAGGTGAGATAATTTTTTTTAAATAAAATTTAAAATAAACATGTATCCAAATGAGTCAATATTGAATCAAAATCGGAATCAAATCACAAGAATGGAATTGAAATCTTGAAATTTTTGTCAAGCAATAATAAAAACTGTATACTACCAGTCATTGTACAATGTAAACATTGTAACATGTTGTCACTAAACTTCATTAAATTCTATTTAGTTACCAAATGTTTTGACAATCACAATAACATTACCCCCCCCCCCCCCCCCAAAAAAAAAAATCTCACTCCAAGCTAAACTCAAAAGTTGGCAGCCCTGATTAACTATCATACATGTACTAACATGTAGTTAAGGCTGCCGCTATTCATGCGTGAATCCATAATGACTCCATCGTTCGTGCTTTCAATTATCATTAGTATCAAACTATTAGTCTTTATCAGAGAGCTGTTCAAATCACTGACACACTCTTAATATGAAGATAATTCTTCATCATCAGATGTTTGAGTGACACTATGTCCAGTATCAGGAATAATACAGTATGATCTGTGTGTATCAATACACAACTCTGAGATCACAACGTGAATGTGTGCAAGAATAAACTGAGCATGTTCAAATGAACTCTTTCCAGACTAATTCCACTAAATGTCTTTAGAGAAAATACAGATTTCTTTACCTGTGAGAAGTGAAGAGAGAATGATCAGTCCCAGCAGACACAGATCACACTTATCAGCCATTTTGTGTTTCTGTCAGTCTTCCTCTTCATTATATATAGTTACAGCTCTTCCTTTAAACATCATCAGCTCCTCCTCTGGTTGGTAACTTCCTCTGATCTCATCAGCTGAGGGTTTAGTCCTGACTCTATGACACAACTGAAGAAGCGATCAGAAAGATCTCTGGTGCCTCGATGTTTGTTGTGGAGCTTCAAAACTATTTTTAACAATATCTCTTTTACTCTTTCTCTTAGTGACACCAGAAACCCTAAAATTTACATAAACTCCGCCCCCAGGAACATGTTTTATAGATTATCATGACAGAATATGCTAATCAATGACTAGAATATAACTACACATAAGCTACATAAATTCATCAACTAACCATTCAGAAATGTCCTGTTGCGTCTACATGTTGTCACTTCTTCTTGAGTCTCTCCATCTTTGTATGATTAGTGGTGGTGAGATGAAACCTCATGAAGCATTGAAGCTTTTCAGCCCAGTGGTTCACAATAGGGTTTATTTCTCGAGGCTTCATTTACTCACAATACCACCTGGTGCTCAAAGAGTGTAAAGCAACAGATACATTACAGATGACCGGATGGGATCTGTGATACACTGTATTTTGTGCCAGTTAAGGCTTAGAAATAACGGTGAAGAAATTAAATAAATGTCCACATAGACTAATTTATATGAATATACTTGAATATATTTATAAGAATATACAATTTATATGAATATAATGTGTATTTTCTGGTGGTATATAATAAACGTATATGGCTTGAAATGAACGGGGCTATTAAATGTGTATAAATCAATTCTTTGGTCATAATAGGCAGAAGTGGCAACATTATTATTTTAAACGGGAAAGTGTCTGGGTTTAAACCATGGGTTTATATATCTCTCAAAATGTCGATTCCTGAACCAGTCAGGCTTCGGATGTCATCAATGACGTCATAGGTCTAAAGCGATACAAGCCTCCATACGCGCTTCACTGAAAGCTTTCAGATTTCTCGACCCACGCTCCAAAGCCTCGGCACAGAACGTAACATCACTATTGAACATAAAAGGCTAAATATTAACACACACATAACCAGTGCGTTTTTGTTCACCCTCAAAAAGTGACAATTTTAACATGCTATATAAATTATCTGTGGGGTATTTTGAGCTAAAACTTCACATACAGACTCTGGACCATCAAAAACTTATTTTAGATCTTGTGAAAAGGGCATTATACAACCCCTTTTTATTCACAAAGGTTTTCACGTTCATTTGAGGTGTTTTTTGACTTGTGCGAAATAGAGTTAGCCATAAACGATGACTGACAAACCACAAGAGAAACACAAGGGCGATTTATACACAGGATAACAAGGTAACAAGGGGGTGTGGTTGAATGTCATGGGAACACAGGAGGGAAACCAAGGGAACTAACAAGACACACCTGGAGAGACTAATCAACATGAAAACTACAAAGAACTACAAAACATGGCACAGGACAGGAAATAACACAAAAGTCCTCACACAAGACGGGAACACAGGCTGAGATCGTGACACTATGGCACTAGAAGATACATTTGCATTACGCCCGCCTTCGCTTTACGTTTGGATGGAAACCCAGCTATTGTTGCTACTGATTATTTGTCAGAGAACACAATTTCAACATAATGAAATATAGTTATTTTTAAGTGACCCAATACAGTGTCCTCAGGGTCATTTTTATGCAACACAGGCTCATTGGAAAAAACATTCCTGTGGCAACAGTTTTGCAAAACGCAAAATACGTACCAATACGTACATATCACAGCAGTTTCTAAAAGAAATGAACACTAGAAGGAGTAAAACAGCAAGCACTTTTAATAGTTTTCATACAAGATTATGGATTAATAAAGGCTTATTTTCATGTGACTTCTGGCACATTTATGTTCTGACCTCAAAAACACTTTTCAACATAGTGCATGATTTGTAAACAAATTAATATAAAATAGAGTTTGCATCACTTAACCAGTTCCATATGTCCGTAATACACATGTAACTCTCAGTAATTTATTTATTTATTTGCCAAAAGACGGTAATTTTCTTCAAATCTGACATTTCAACTCAGAACTGTGATAAGTATAAACTTCGACTTAAGAAAACGTTGTTATATCTCTTTTACCTGGCATTCATATAGAACATTATACACTTCTATTATTAAAATAAGTTCAATGGTTATTAGGCTGCATAGATTAGGTCAGCCAGAACCGGGGACACATCCTGTAACACCTGATGTACTCATTACAGCATACGAAGATGTTAGTCTACTCTATGCTAATGCTAGTCTTTCTGTTTATTCCGAGGTTTACTGAAGTCAGCCGTATCCGGGCCGTATCCAGATCAGATGGTGGACCTGCGCCTGCACACGTCCACGACGCATCCCTGAAGTGCCAGCCTCATCAGCCCTGTGAAGGCCTCATCGACACGACAGCCATCGGCACTGATCCTCAACAAACTCGTCTCCATACCGGCGTGACTCGGATCTTCAACCAGATGGAACTGGATAATATTCTGAATGTTCTGATCCAATCTGACTTCTGACCTGTAATGCTGCCTGGATCATTATCATACACTGTTCGCTCGTTGGCCAGAGGAGAACTGAGCGACTGAGCCTGGGTTCTCCCAAGGCTTTTTTCTCCATCATGTCACTGATGGAGTTTTGCTTCCTTGCCACTGTTGCCTTGGCTTTTGGCTTGATTAGTTGGGGACATTTAATATTCAACAATATTATTCATGTGCCTTACTTACTAAACTTTGTTGTATTATTTTCATGTTATCACTGTGAAGCTGCTTTGATACAATCTGTATTGTAAAAAGCACTATATAAATAAAGGTGACTTGACTAGCAACACTGGACATCAACCACTAGGCATACGCTAATAAATTTTCATATACCGTCTATAATTGTCTTCTTTTATGTATAACATAAAAGATTATGTATAAAATGACTACTGTAATGCTCTTCTGGCCGGACTTCCAGCATGTGCAACTAAACCCCTACACAGCAAAAACTCCAGTGTTAAATTAACACTCCTGGGAGTGTATATGAGTCCACACTCAAGAGTGTAAAGTGTTAAAATATGAGTGTTAAATTAACACTCAAGAGTGTTAAAGTTAATGAGCTAATTAAGTGATTAATTTAGTAATGATTGATCATTATTGAAGACACCTGATGTTAACAAGCCGAATCACTGAAGGAGAAAATCACAAATTGTAAGCCACCATTATGGTGATGGGTGTTTGCTTTAGTCGGGCTCTTGACCATTATATGTTTACTTTAGATTTTGTTTGGCTGTTGTATCTTATAACTGCCCGATGAACAAAGAGAAAAAGGGATTTGATGGTGTTGGTTATATTATGACAATCATCATTTGAAATTGATCACTGAACTCATTAAGATCCTTATTTCTGACTTAGATTTATGTTGTTGATTACAGCATAACTGTGAATCTGCATAAATATCCAGAATTTTAGATATAATACAAAGGATTTCTTAAAAGTTGTTTTGAAAAAAAAAATCTTTCTTTTAGGCACACACAGATGTCAAGATTCAGTATATGCATCTCAACAATGGTGAGGAGCAGAATATTCAATTAGGAAAAGTAAATTACACAGACAATTCAGATCATAATTTATTCATACCGCAATGCATGATGGGAGCCATTAATGAGTTGTGATTGGTGGCAGCCACTGCAACATGCTTTATTATTGTCACCATTGTTGAGATTCACAGGCTGATTATTGATGTCTGTGTTTCTAAATAAATTAATTTGAAAGTCTTTTGATCAGAACAATGGTTATGAAATATTTTTGGATTATATGAAAAATACTGAAATCATGTGCTGTAGAATCACAGAGCTGCTGTAATTAACAAGTTAAGCCATCTCAATAAGTTTTGTTTTACGGATCACAACATGATTATGTCAAAACATAACCAACACCATCAGATCACATTGTCTCTTTGTTCATCTGACTGTTATAAATCAATAACAGCAGACAAGCTAAATTTAAAGTAAACATATAAGTGTCAAGAGCCCAACTAAAGCAAACACCCATCACCTTAATGGTAACTTACAATTAGTGATTTCCTCCTTCAGTGATTCTGCTAGTTAACATCAGGTGTCTTCAATAATGCTCAATCATCACTAAACTAATCACTTAATTATCTCATTAACTTTAACACTCTTGAGTGTTAATTTAACACTCATATTTTAACACTTTACACTTTTGAGTGTGGACTCATATACACTCCCAGGAGTGTTAATTTAACACTGGAGTTTTTGCTGTGTACAGATGATCCAGAACGCTGCAGCTCGTCTTGTCTTCAACGAGCCCAAGAGGGCCCACGTCACTCCTCTGTTCAGCTCACTGCACTGGCTACCTCTCGCTGCTCGCATCAAGTTCAAGGCATTGACGCTTGCTTACAGATCTATCACAGGCTCAGCTCCATCCTACCTTCACTCACTCCTACGATCCTACATCCCTACCAGAAGCCTACGATCGGCCAACGAGCGACGTCTCGTGGTTCCATCCCAGAAAGCCACAAAATCACTTTCCAGAACATTCTCATTCACAGTTCCATGCTGGTGGAACGCTCTCCCCACCCTCATCCGGAATACAGAATCCCTGACAACATTCAAAAGACAGCTGAAAACCCATCTCTTCCGGGAGCACTTAACCTCATAAAAAAAAAAAAAAAAACCCTCCCCTTTCCCTCTAAACCTCGCTTATCGGGCTTATGCTACTCTGAATAATGCCTGAACTTTGTATCTGGAGCACTTCTTGCGCTGCTTTTTGTTTTTTGCCTCTTCATGATGACTCGCTTAATCTAGTCCTACTTTGTAAGTCGCTTTGGATAAAAGCGTCTGCTAAATGACTAAATGTAAATGTAAATGTAAATAACAGTTCTATCTAATAACGTATTAGACAGGACTGTTACACAGATCGTAAACTAATTAACATGGAGAATGAAAGCACTGTTTGTTTGCTCAGGCTCTGGCGTTCTCAGCACCGTCAAAATAAAGTTCCAACACTCAGAGGCTGTGTGCCAAACACACCCTATACCCTCATTCACTGTTCCCTACACTATTACTGATATAGTCCACAGGACAGAGTGAATCCAGACACTGATGAACACCTGCTGTTAACAAGCAGAATCACTGAAGGAAAGAGAAACACAAGAACTACAACTGAAGATAAAAGACATTAAATCTGTGAAGATCTCAGCAGAGGAGGATTAAACAACTCCACAAACAGCATTACCAGCTTCACTTATTACTAACCAGACTGACTTTATTTCTGTCAGACGTCTACAGAAGCTCTCATTGAGAATTATCGGAGGCTTAGATGATGACCTTTTATTGAAAATGATGGATTCGTTTGAAGTCACCATTGTGGTGAACAGTGTTTTCTTTGACCTTGGACATTTTCAGTGTCATTCCTTCTGTGGCTGATTGTGTGTTTTTAACACACATTTGTCAAGAAAAGCTGAGAGTAAATACAGTCAGGTGATGTTGGTCATGTGTTGATAGGGACATAATCAACCTTAATTTTCCCTGAAGGGTGTACAGAAAACAAGCTAAAAAACCCAGATATACATTGTATACAGATATAAGTTGTCGAACCAAAAAAAATTGCGTTTAACCCTCTGGGGACGGATTGGGCATTCTTTTACAAATGTGTAATTATCTTAAAAACTATTAATGATAGAGAGATGCAGTCTTTTTTGCCGTCTTCCTCAGATTCCGCTGAAAACAATGATATATGGTATACACACTTCCTTGTTGCGTAACACCACTGTGTATAAGGCCAATGAAATCGATGTTGTTAGGAATATTCCACACGCAAAGACCAATGGAAAAATTGCCGCTAGGAGGAATATTTTTCTTACCCAATCAGAAGAAGGTTACCATGACTTATTCTAGCTAATCAGAGGACTCTGTAGCCTTGCAAGGGGTGGGACTATAGTAAGTGATATGATGCAAAGCCATAGAGAGAAAGAGTTGCGACACTCCCATAGACCTCCGTTGTAAAAAATGGCGGCGCTTTTAACCGCCTACTTCCGGGATTTGAAGATCGGAATAGTTCTAAACACTGTCATTTTGGCGTTGGACACCATTCACTTACATTGCTGCGCGTCGAGTTGTTCTAGAGTTAAGTTGCTGAAATATCGACCTCTTTTGATTTGTCAACTGTCTATGTTGTATCAGAGGCCCTTTGCGATGCTTATACTTGTCTTCATTTGTATATGCACAGCGTAATTATTTATATTTTATGTTGGTTGTTTCAACCAATTTTCAAGCACTGCCTGCTAGCTAGTGCGACTTCGTCAGCTGTGACTGACAGTAAGAGTTCGGTAATGAATCACTACCACCTTTATAGCAACTTTTATTTCATTAAATTTTTTGGGATATACTAACTTTTCATTATGTTTTATTGTCTTGAGTGAAGCGGCTTGTGAGAACAATGCTGGACCTCTAGGATTGTTATGGGATCACCAGTCCTGTCTGTTTCATGGATCACCTGCCCCTGGTTTTTGTTTTCCTTGTTCACACACACCCACACAAGCACACATTTTTGTTGTCTGTCATTGTTTAATAAAAAATATTTAAGCGAACTCTGAACGGACGGCCACGGCAGACCTCTTTGCGTGATCACGAAGGCAGGCTAATGGCTGAATCAAAATTTATAAGCAAAATCACGGGAATCAATTGCCTAATACAGCCCAGTTGTGCTAAAATAAATATCATGAGACGTCCATCATCATATGAATGATATGGAAAAGTTAAGTTAGAGCCGCTAAAGCCAGTGCTACTACCCATACGAACATGAACACTAAGCTTTTCCCTCCAAAAATATAGCCTAAAACTTATCTCCAAATGCAAAACTGATGTTAATAAAAATGCAATAATGCAATAACAGCTGAAAAAGTACTTGGGTGTGTGTTTTATTTTATATTTACCGTTCAATAATGCAATCGCTGCTGTCTGTCCCATAGAAGAGCATGACAGCCAGCGTATGTTTTAGAACTATTGGGGCTTACATGAACCACGTGACAGCCATAGCGGCGACATCAAAGAGTGTTGCAACTCTTTCTCTCTATGGCTCTGATATGATGCAAACAGCCGCGTCGAGTGGATAAGGAGAGACAGAGAACGAACGGAGCAGCGTATTACACACAGAGATTTATATGAGAGACAGAACGATTATAATATTTATATATATTAGCAATATTTAATATTTATAGCATATTAGCAATTATAGCATTATTATTTTATAGTTTTAGCACTTGTATGATGGCAAGCAGTAAAAGATTTACCTCAGAACAAGCTCTGGAACAATTACTGGAAAGTGACGTGGAGAAATCCGAAGCTGACAGCTTTTTGAAAAAACGCTGTATATAAAGTTCATTATTTCATTGTTCTTTACACTTTTGATTGAACAATTACAAATATCTGTCTAGCAAAGGGTTTGAAATATATATTTTTTGTTCAAAAACGGTTCACTATTGTTTTGTGAGGTGTGATTTTCAGTAATAAATGACTAAAATAAAATTTTCGTTTTTGAAATTCTCTAGTTTATTGTACATTTTTTACTCATACTTCCTTTATAAACACATTACATGCATTCTTATGTTAGCTCCCAGCCAGCACAGTCACCTGGGGCCCAAATGGGTTTGACCTGGGCTATCTAACTGGGACCCAGCCAGTTTTGTCCTCGGTTTCCATGTTGGCCCCACATGGGTTTGCCCAGATGAAATGAACACTGCTTAGTGTGCACAGTACAGGCTGTTTAATGTAACACTGAATCGGTGTTGGAGGTAATGAGATAATTAGGTGATTGAATAATGATTGTGCATTATTGACGAACACCTGCTGTTAACAAGCAGAATCACTGAAGGAAAGAGAAACACAAGAACTACTTCCAGCCACAACCTTGGATGAAATCAACTGAAGATAAAATACATCAAATCTCTCAAGATCTGATTAAACAACTCCACAAACAGCATTACCAGCTTCACTTATTACTAACCAGACTGACTTTATTTCTGTCAGACGTCTACAGAAAAGAATTAAGAAGAGGTTATAGATGTTGATTATTTATTTTAAAGTAATAGTTTGATTTGATGTTACCATTGTGGCGATCCGTGTGTGCTTTAGTCAGGCTCTTGACTTTTCAACATTAGTTGTTCTCTGGCAGCTGTGTCTGTTTGTTATGGCGAGAACAGCAAGAGAAAATATGATCAGATGCTGTAAGCTGATTGATGATAAGAATATAATCATCATATAGTGGCTTAGCTCATTGATTATGTGTGAGGTTTATGTTATTCATTTTGTTTTATTGTTGTGATTCTGCAACGAGAGAATAATATAATTTAATTAGAATGTCTATTATTTTTAACACACTATTTACATATTTTGAGCTCCCCCTAATCTTACTCACACACAGACATCAAGAATCAACATATGAATCTCAACAATGGTGACATGCTTCATGGTGCAATGCATTCTGGGAGCCATGGATAAGTTTCGTATGATACACCCAGAATGCATTGCAGTATGAATGTCACCATTGTTGAGATTCATATGCTGATTCTTGATGTCTGTGTGCAAGTAGAACTTGCTGAAGTCCAACATGTGTAAAGGGTGTTTTAAAAATCATTTGATGTTCCGATTGAACTGTTCTGATTAAACTGTACTGGATCTCTTGCTATAGAATCACAACAACAAAACAAAATTAATAACATACTACCCGTATAAACCTTACAAATAATCAATGAGTTAAGCTACTATATGATGATGATTATATGCTTATCATCAATCAGCTTACAGCATCTGATTATATTTTCTCTTGCTGTTCTCACCATAACAAACAGACACAGCTGCCAGAGGAAAAAAAGCTAATATTAAAAACTCAAGAGCCTGACTAAAGCACACACTGATCGCCACAATGGTAACATCAAATCAAACTATTACTTTCCAATAAGTAATCAATGTCTGACAGAAATAAAGTCAGTCTGGTTTCTAATAAGTGAAGCTGGTAATGGTGTTTGTGGAGTTGTTTAATCCGATCTTGAGAGATGTAATGTATTTTATCTTCAGTTGATTTCATCCAAGGCTGTGGCTGGAAGTAGTTCTTGTGTTTCTCTTTCCTTCAGTGATTCTGCTTGTTAACAGCAGGTTAATCATTATTCAATCACCTAATTATCTCATTACCTCCAACACTGATTCAGTGTTACATTAAACAGCCTGTACTGTGCACACTAAGCAGTGTTCATTTCATCTGGGCAAACCCATGTGGGGCCTACATGGAAACCGAGGACAAAACTGTCTGGGTCCCAGCTAGATAGCCCAGGTCAAACCCATTTGGGCCCCACATGGCTGTGCTGGCTGGGCTTAGGGTCTTCTGAATCCATAGATACCAAACACATGGTGTTCCATCTCCATTAAATATGGTTTATAAGCCCAAATGTAAAAATAGAGAAAACGGACCAAAAAGGGCTTAGTCCCCAGAGGGTTAAGGAGACAAAGATGTTGTGGCATCGTGAGAGGGTATGTTATAGAGGCAAGGTATGTGCCATCTAGGTGGTTGCAGCAATGGGAACTACAAACCAAGATGGCCACCTGGTCCCGGACTACAGTTACCAGGGACACAGCTGTTGTGAGTGAAGGAGAAAAGCTGTTAATGAGCTGAGGACAGAGAGACTGGCTGTGTTTTTGTTAAAGAGCATAAAGAGAAGCTGGGAAAGTGTTTTGGTTAAAAAGTGTTGGAGTTTTGAGTTGATTATTATAATGAAACCAGTGACTTGATCTCTGCCTGGACTCGATTTGTGAAGCAACCCACACGTTGGTGATCCTCTACCTCTCATGATGCCACAGTGGATACAGGCAATAAGACGTGAAGCATCCGCTGGAAGAATGGGTTAATTGTGGGATCCTGACACTCAACATTTTTGTCACTTAGTCAAATATCAGTTTTATATATTATGTAAGCTAAGCTAAGCTATACTGGTCGCCGTTTACGTTCCCCTCCCGCGTCTCTATCTCAGTTGCCTGTATCCACTTTTATGCCCTTAAATGCTTGTTTTTGGGGGTCAACAGGTTATAAAAACTTGTTTCTAGCTTGTTTGCTGTACACCTTGTCACATAGCAGCTTTTAGACATTGTTCTTTGTTATAAGTCAGAAATGACAAGGAGGAGGCTTCTGGCAGTACAAAGTCAATGGAGACGGTTGGCCTAAATGCGCTCTGTTTCTATTTCAATTCTTTTTTGTGAATAGTGTGTTTGAAAGAAAATGGGCTCTTTGTAAAAAAACTAATTTATGACTTCTATTTATATGTTTTTTTGTTTTGTTTTTTGGTCCATAGGGTTAGAAAAAACAAAAACAGAATAAAAGCTCTAAACAAACTGTAGGCCTATATATAATCATCTAATATAAGTGATCAAAACAACTCGCAGTGACACAAAAGGAGTGGGCAGAAGCTTTGCTTATTACACATACTGTACATTACAGCCTCAATTCAGTGTTTTCCACCCATTAATCATATTAAACAACAGAATACGGCCTTTCAACGGCTTCTTAATATATAATTATTTTATCAAAAATGTAAAGAATAACATCAGTTTATTAATTCCATTATTAAAATGTTATGTGAACCTTAGAAGATTCAGTTTGTCAGTTTGTCTAAAACCAGTATGGTCAAGCTAATACACATGCGTTTCTGCCTAATTGTTGTCTTTTGTCCTCTTTGTGTTCTGGCTTTGAGTTCTAGCGCTTCCAGAACTGTTTTAATAACCTTTGGTCTAGTTTTAATTTTGCAATGTGGAACTAGTGTCATATTTTCAGGAGTATTTTCAGAGCGGTGAACTCACTGTTGAGGTTTGGAAGAGTTTATTAGAGAAACACGTGTGGTTAAAGAAGAAAGAAAGAAGAGGAACTGACATCTTAACCCACACAGAACTGGTCATCTCTGAACCCAGTTTGGACTGAACCTGCTAAAACAAAAATAACTTATTTAATGGATAAATACAAGTATTTGTCTGGTTCCTTTTATTGGATGCTGAAAAAGACAAAACAAGAGAATATTAACTTCCATATATTTCAGATCCTTTATGTAGATCCTTATGTTTAGCCCAAGACTGGTTGCCCACTGAAGCTAAGCAGGGCTGAGCCTGGTCAGTACCTGGATGGGAGACCTCCTGAGAAAAACCAGGTTGCTGCTGGAAGAGGTGTTAGTGAGGCCAGCAGGGGGTGCTCACCCTGTGGTCTGTGTGGGTCCTAATGCCCCAGTGTAGTGACGGGGACACTATACTGCCAAAAGAGCACCGTCCTTCGGATGAGACGTTAAACCGAGGTCCTGACTCTCTGTGGTCATTAAAAATCCCAGGATCTCTTTCGAAAGAGTAGGGGTGTAACCCCGGCATCCTGGCCAAATTTGCCCAGTGGCCTCTGTCCATCATGGCCTCCTAATCATCCCCATATACTGATTGGCTTCATCACTGTCTCCTCTCCACCAGTAAGCTGTTGTGTGGTGGGCGTTCTGGCGCAATATGGCTGCCGTCGCATCATCCAAGTGGATGCTGCACATTGGTGGTGGTTGAGGAGATTCCCCCTTCTATGTAAAGCGCTTTGAGTGTCGAGAAAAGCGCTATATAAATGTAATGAATTATTATTATTATTATTATTAAGATGTCAGTTCCTCTTCTTTCTTTAAATGTTTCTCTACAAACGTGTGGTTAAACTAACAGAGTTCTCCCACTCAGCAGAAACATGTTTCCAAACCTCAACAGTGAGTTCACCGCTCTGAAAATACTACACAGCAAAAACTCCAGTGTTAAATTAACACTCCTGGGAGTGTATATGAGTCCACACTCAAGAGTGTAAAGTGTTAAAATATGAGTGTTAAATTAACACTCAAGAGTGTTAAAGTTAATGAGCTAATTAAGTGATTAATTTAGTAATGATTGATCATTATTGAAGACACCTGATGTTAACAAGCTGAATCACTGAAGGAGAAAATCACAAATTGTAAGCCACCATTATGGTGATGGGTGTTTGCTTTAGTCGGGCTCTTGACCATTATATGTTTACTTTAGATTTTGTTTGGCTGTTGTATCTTATAACTGCCCGATGAACAAAGAGAAAAAGGGATTTGATGGTGTTGGTTATATTATGACAATCATCATTTGAAATTGATCACTGAACTCATTAAGATCCTTATTTCTGACTTAGATTTATGTTGTTGATTACAGCATAACTGTGAATCTGCATAAATTTCCAGAATTTTAGATATAATACAAAGGATTTCTTAAAAGTTGTTTTGAAAAAAAAAAATCTTTCTTTTAGGCACACACAGATGTCAAGATTCAGTATATGCATCTCAACAATGGTGAGGAGCAGAATATTCAATTAGGAAAAGTAAATTACACAGACAATTCAGATCATAATTTATTCATACCGCAATGCATGATGGGAGCCATTAATGAGTTGTGATTGGTGGCAGCCACTGCAACATGCTTTATTATTGTCACCATTGTTGAGATTCACAGGCTGATTATTGATGTCTGTGTTTCTAAATAAATTAATTTGAAAGTCTTTTGATCAGAACAATGGTTATGAAATATTTTTGGATTATATGAAAAATACTGAAAATCATGTGCTGTAGAATCACAGAGCTGCTGTAATAAACAAGTTAAGCCATCTCAATAAGTTTTGTTTTACGGATCACAACATGATTATGTCAAAACATAACCAACACCATCAGATCACATTGTCTCTTTGTTCATCTGACTGTTATAAATCAATAACAGCAGACAAGCTAAATTTAAAGTAAACATATAAGTGTCAAGAGCCCAACTAAAGCAAACACCCATCACCT
The DNA here is from genome assembly GCF_964197995.2 of Scardinius erythrophthalmus. Classification (NCBI taxonomy): domain Eukaryota; kingdom Metazoa; phylum Chordata; class Actinopteri; order Cypriniformes; family Leuciscidae; genus Scardinius; species Scardinius erythrophthalmus. The sequence goes on from NC_138221.1 coordinate 15,713,808, forward strand.
TAATGGTAACTTACAATTAGTGATTTCCTCCTTCAGTGATTCTGCTAGTTAACATCAGGTGTCTTCAATAATGCTCAATCATCACTAAACTAATCACTTAATTATCTCATTAACTTTAACACTCTTGAGTGTTAATTTAACACTCATATTTTAACACTTTACACTTTTGAGTGTGGACTCATATACACTCCCAGGAGTGTTAATTTAACACTGGAGTTTTTGCTGTGTACTGAAAATACGTAGTCACACTAGTTCCACATTACTAAATTAAAGACCAAAGGTTATTAAAACAGTTCTGGAAGTGCTAGAACTCAAAGCCAGAACACAAAGAGGACAAAAGACAACAATTCAGTACAGTTTGTTTGTTAACATGTAAAAGACACTGAAAGTATTAACAATGAATGAACCCATTAGGATTGAGTTATATTAGACTGATATTCCTCTGCTCATGTGGGTTTTGTATAATTATTTGACTGATGTGTTCTTGTTCACAGAGGCATAAAGTTGACTGCAGTTCTCCTGAGCTCCAGCTTTTGCTCCTCTGATGGAAGCATAAGTCACTTTATCATCACAGCGAACCTGAATGAACATCACAGTTGATTCAACCCACGATTATTACAGCATGTTGTTATAGCTCAATTCATGAAGAACTGCATATAATCACACAAATCAAGAAGAACTATTAAGTCCCATCATCTGTCTGCTCCTAAACATCAATGGAAATATGGAAAAATCAAGCTATTAAATGCCATCCATCAATGATATAAATGCCAAAACACATAAAGTTTTACATTTTTGGTTGAAAACAGTGTCGTGTGAACAGCCCCTCAATTACATTGCGTGTAATTGGACACTAGGAGGCGGGACAAGAGGAACACATGGCCAACACAAATAAAGACAGAGCCATGTGCTCAAACACAACACAAACAAAGACAGATTAAACTAAGACGAGACTGACAGAACTGTCTGCTGACAACCCTGACATTTTATAATCTGAGTAATAAGAGTGTCATATTTCAGGGTCAGTCCTTATGAACATTAATAACTCATGGATCAACCTGCAATACTTACCACAGAGTCACCAGTCCCTCTTCTGTTGCCTGAAACATAATGTCACGGGGAAGTTTATGATCAAACACACACACAGTCTCTAATGCAGACGACAATCAGTTTTTAAAAGAGTCTAGAAGAATCTAGTGCTGTAGAATAGAAACATTATTTCTGTTAACTCATTGATTTCTCTTCACTTTTAGAGAAAGAAATTTGTCTAAATTACATATTTATTTTATCAGATGTTTTTTGTCTGTTGTTACAAAATATGAAAAACTCACCCGCTCTTTTTTTACGAATCACCCAGAAAATAAGAGCCAGAAGGAGAAGAGCGAATGAAGCGGCAACAACAATCACAATCACAATCACTGAGAGAGAGAGTATAGAGAGACAGATTCAGCAGGACTATATTACTGTGTTTAACCAAATACATAAAAATGGCACATCAATCATCGACAGGGGCGGGTGTTGTGAGGTTTTGCGCTCGTGCACGGCTGCCTATGATGGCTGCACGCGAAAACCTCACAACACCCGCCCCTTTCGATGATTGGTTGGAACACTATTTGTTTGGGTTTTGATTGTTTGGCCAAACAGACTGAAAACAGCTGTTTTTTTGTGCAGATCTCAGAGCCTAGGCTACCTAGAGAGACGCGTTTTTTTGACAGCATGCTAATGGGGCGTGCAGCTAGCGAAATATTAGATGAATGTGATCATTTATGTTTGGGCCTGAAATCGCTGATACCACCTTTAATACTGACGTCCTCTGAGGTAATTTTCACTACAATATTCCCCCCACCCCCTTGTTGAGGCTGCAACCCGATTGGTCCCTATCCCTAAACTCCGCCCCCTCCGCCCTCCGCCAGCAAGTCCACGACCACGAGTCGGTCAAATAGGATGATGTTCATACACACCTGGATTCGGAGAGTTTGCTGTGGTATCTGGAGTAAGTGTTGTTGCTGTAGTTGATGTTACAGCTATTAAAAACAAAATGGAAACAGAAATATGTCATATTTTAATGCATGAACACAATATCAAGGCATTAATTTTACAAACTGCTGTATGTTTAATAAATCCTCACAATGGGCCCATTCATTTACCCGCGCAATACAGCGCCAGGCGAGAGACGCAAGTGTGTTTTGCTAGTTTCAGCCTGACACATTTTTATATTTTCACATCCTGCATGAACGAGCACGAGGAGTGTGTTCAGGCGCATTGTCGGTGTGTTGTTATTTTGAGGGACTGAAATAGACTGAGCCATTGACCAACTGAAACCTGCTCTAAAGTCAATGGCGCAATTTTTATTTTTGTTATTTAAAGACGGTCCACAACGCGCGTACACTTATTACACACACTCTGCTCATCAAATGCACAGGGACGTGCAGCAGTCAATGCCAAAAATGTAAAAAAAAAAAAGGATTATAATGTAAAAGATTATTATTGTGTACATAAAGATATGGTGAATCCGGCTTGTCCTGTAGATTGTCCCTTTAACCACATGTGGTGGGACGTACCGAGTTTTCGTTTTTAATTAATTTAATGCTTGTGGATAATGTAGTGTCCAATTATATTCCGTGAATGAGCGTATAAAAGGGGATTCGAATGCACCGTTTGTGTGTGTGTGTGGTCGACGCCTGGGCGTCATTGCCGGGGACCGCCCATTCCAGTTTGTTTATCCCTTCCGCTTGAGGTATGTTGTTGGCTAACTAGTTAGCACACAGATTTGTGACTTTATGTAACAGTCATTTGGTTTATAGCATTATGGCGGATGGTTCGTTGCTGGAGGTTGTTGGCGGCGGATGTTCATACGCCCCTCCTGCATTCCCGTGCTTCTGTTGGCATGGCGATAGTCTTCTGTGTGCGTGACTTGGACTTGCGACCCGCAATAATATGAAGGTATGTGTAACTACCGCTACTGCGCAACGTTCGTTCATAGTTATGTTGTGAGTAATTTTAATGTTTAAATTCTAACAGGAATAATCTGTTCCCGGATACCGTGTTTTCAGTGAGGCCTGCGGGGAAACACTATTTGATGCTTCTGCTTTGTCCATCCTGGTTTCTCCTGGACAACTCGCTCGTCAGCGCGTGTGCGCTCGGTTCATGTGTTTGTGACTCCTGCTTTCCATCATATATTGTTTATGTGATCGCTGGGTTGCTGGTGAAGTATGAAAGTGGAGTGAATATCCACCCAGTTTTGGTGCCCAATTCTTAACCTCAGCGTGGTTTGATGCATGATTCTCTGGTTTATTAATTAAATGTTTTTCTTCTGTAACTTTTATTTAAGTTTCAGTTTCAGTTGTTGTTGTTATTTGTTTTGTTTATTTGGAGCCCATTGTGTTAATTTTGTTTCTCGTTATAGGAGCCGAGGCTTCAGGGCCGGCCGCTCATAGGCCCTCGTGTGCGGTGGTGGGATTCTGCTTGACCTTATTGGTGTGTGTGTTCAGATACTGATTCTAGAAAACTCCATGAGTCAGTCAAATGAGGATGATGTTCATACACACCTGGATTCGGAGAGTTTGCTGTGGTATCTGGAGTAAGTGTTGTTGCTGTAGTTGGTGTTACAACTGTTAAAAACAAAATGGAACTAGAAATGTCATATTTTAATGCATGAACACAATGTCAAGGCATTCATTTTACAAACTGCTGTATGTTTAATAAATCCTTACACTCAAAAAAAAAATGATTCTTGGCACTAATTGAATTTAAGCAAACAATTTAACTAAAATATATATAAAAATGTATAAAATAATCATTATTGTTGCGAATTACTCTTATACAACATGAATGTAATGGATCCAAGTCCAAACTGATCAAATTACATACACTATACTTGATTTGTTGCCGTAACAAGCAGATTCTGATGTGGCGCATGCGCACTAGAGTAAAAAACAAAACAACAAAAAAAAAACCTCTGAAGGCGTGTGAAGCCGCTTGTCCACCAGCGTCTCGATTTCTGACCCATTCGTTTCCTATGGAACTACGTCAAAAGGCGCAGGCGGCAACAGTCGTTGGAGCTTGGAGGTGCGACTCAGCGTCAGCGATTTTCGTTAACAGATGTGGAATATTCAACAAGGTAAGATATTTTCTATATTTATAAATGATTTAGACTTCAACATCAACTATTTTTTGTTAAAAAATGTGATCGACCTGATTTAATTAATATCTTAGTTTTGCCGTGACTGCACTTCAGACGAATGAACTTTTTCAGCCTTTCCAGTTAACGTTATATATAAAGAGTAACGTTAAATTATCTTTTTAAAGATTTTGTCGACTGACTAACTGTTACCTGTGCATCATTTTTTTGCATTTAGGCAGATTACGCGTATGATTGTGTGGCACAAACACAGTCAATCGAATGTAACTTTAGGCCCAAATGAAGGTTTTCAGGTAAAATTGTATAGGATTTCTCGTTAAAACAAATTTCTAAAAAAATATTTCTAACTTTGTTCATTTATAGGCCTACGGTCGAATGACTATGCGTCATTTTTAATAACAACGTGTATTCATCTCGACGCAAGTTAGGCCTAAATTTGACTTGTTTGAAAAATCCTTTGAACATGCCAAACCGTTGCACAAACACACTTAATCGACCGTATATGAAAGTTATCTACATGCAAAGGTTTATAGGATTCAATTAAGTGGAACATGCTGCTTTTTTCCATGCTGAGTTGTAATTTCATTACAAAAAAAAATGAAACTATGTCTTTGCTATTTCAGAGTCCTCATCGACGTGACCATTCCAACATTGCTGGCTCTGGTTTGGCACAATCACCCAATTACGGTATGTGTATTTTTTTCTTTGTAATAATTTAAACTTGACATTTAATTGCTTTGCAAAAGTGTGATGTCTGTTCTCTCTCTTTTTGAATTTCAGATAAGTGAGTTTTGGAAATGTTGCAATGTAAAGTGTGTAGCACAGAATTATCCAGTAGGTATGAGTTATTGAAACATTCTAAGCTTAAACATGGACATTTTGGGGTGAGGTTCAGGCATCCTTGTGTATAGTAGTATATAGTAATTGTATAGTAATTGTCCTTGCACTTTTAGGACAATTGGTGTCTGATTTACAAACCAGGTGGCCTGCACAGCAAAAACTCCAGTGTTAAATTAACACTCCTGGGAGTGTATATGAGTCCACACTCAAAAGTGTAAAGTGTTAAAATATGAGTGTTAAATTAACACTCAAGAGTGTTAAAGTTAATGAGATAATTAAGTGATTAGTTTAGTGATGATTGAGCATTATTGAAGACACCTGATGTTAACTAGCAGAATCACTGAAGGAGGAAATCACTAATTGTAAGTTACCATTAAGGTGATGGGTGTTTGCTTTAGTTGGGCTCTTGACACTTATATGTTTACTTTAAATTTAGCTTGTCTGCTGTTATTGATTTATAACAGTCAGATGAACAAAGAGACAATGTGATCTGATGGTGTTGGTTATGTTTTGACATAATCATGTTGTGATCCGTAAAACAAAACTTATTGAGATGGCTTAACTTGTTAATTACAGCAGCTCTGTGATTCTACAGCACATGATTTCAGTATTTTTCATATAATCCAAAAATATTTCATAACCATTGTTCTGATCAAAAGACTTTCAAATTAATTTATTTAGAAACACAGACATCAATAATCAGCCTGTGAATCTCAACAATGGTGACAATAATAAAGCATGTTGCAGTGGCTGCCACCAATCACAACTCATTAATGGCTCCCATCATGCATTGCGGTATGAATAAATTATGATCTGAATTGTCTGTGTAATTTACTTTTCCTAATTGAATATTCTGCTCCTCACCATTGTTGAGATGCATATACTGAATCTTGACATCTGTGTGTGCCTAAAAGAAAGATTTTTTTTTTCAAAACAACTTTTAAGAAATCCTTTGTATTATATCTAAAATTCTGGATATTTATGCAGATTCACAGTTATGCTGTAATCAACAACATAAATCTAAGTCAGAAATAAGGATCTTAATGAGTTCAGTGATCAATTTCAAATGATGATTGTCATAATATAACCAACACCATCAAATCCCTTTTTCTCTTTGTTCATCGGGCAGTTATAAGATACAACAGCCAAACAAAATCTAAAGTAAACATATAATGGTCAAGAGCCCGACTAAAGCAAACACCCATCACCATAATGGTGGCTTACAATTTGTGATTTTCTCCTTCAGTGATTCGGCTTGTTAACATCAGGTGTCTTCAATAATGATCAATCATTACTAAATTAATCACTTAATTAGCTCATTAACTTTAACACTCTTGAGTGTTAATTTAACACTCATATTTTAACACTTTACACTCTTGAGTGTGGACTCATATACACTCCCAGGAGTGTTAATTTAACACTGGAGTTTTTGCTGTGTGCACTGCACAAGTAAGTATTATTGATATTTACACAAGAATAAATAGTAAATTACAATGAATTTTTAAACTTTATAAATTTATAAACTGCCAATTCTGTCAAAGTTCTTGGTGCAGCTGGACAGATACACTGTTAATCTACACAAGCTTTGGCTTTATATATATATATATATATATATATATATATATATATATATATATATATATATATATACATACAGTGTATGTATATATATATATATATATATATATATATATATATATATATATATATATATATATATATATATATATGTGTGTGTGTGTGTATATATATATATGTGTATGTATATATGTGTATATATATTTAAAATATACTATAATTTTTTTTATATTTGTATTATTATTTTATATATATATATATATATATATATATATATATATATATATATATATATATATATATATATATATATATATATATATATATATATATATATATATATATATATAAAAGAAATTGAGGTTTGTATATGAAGAGTTCAGATGCAAAAGCCTCTAAGTGCCATCTGAAATTTTCTTCTAGAATGATCATTTTTATCAAGCTTGTATATTTAAGTTCAGTAATTTCACTTAAATGACAATTAATAGGTAATTTGCATTGCCATTTAAGTGAAATTACTGAGGACGAGCCAGAGGATGTTGGAGTAGTGATATAGGGTGTGCAGCAGCTACAGCCCTTAAAGAGTGTTTCCTTTGGATTGGTAATGCTGTTAGGACTGATCTACGCTCTCAACTTAAGCTACCCTCAGAGTCTCAAATTCACGTTTGAATTCTTTCAAAAGGTTCTGATGAATTTGGATGGCAGCAAGCTTTCCCCAAAGGTTCAGGCACAGTTTCAGTGAATAGGACATTCACTTCTTGCCTAGATGTTTCCAACAACTGAAGGGAGATTAAAAACTTTAAAAACTTAAACTTTTAAGACAGGGATGCCCTGAAAGGAATTTTTCGACGGACTGATGACACTAACTCCAGCATGCAAGAGACTGAACCTAATGCACCATTTATGCTTTTGTAGCTCTGATACTCTTGACACGAGAGATGTTAGCCCTTGTGCTATTGACTCAATCCAGGAACTTATCTGATGACTTGTTTTGCAGCAGAGCCGAGACTGTTATAGTCAAGAACAGTTCTTTGCCTCAGATTTCTTTTTTCCTGTGTTCTGCTGAAATTCAGCTTCAGAGAGCTGACACAGAGTTCAGCAACAGTGAAATGCTACACTGTTAGACCTTACCGGGGTTTTTTACAGTAAAATACTGGCAACACTGTTGCAAGTAATTTACTGTTAATTGTACAGTATGTTACTGTAAAAATGTACTAAAACTCGAGTTAACTAATTTCACTTGCAAAAACCGACTGTCTTAAATTAACCAACTGTCATTTAAAAGTATTAACTAAAATGTATAATGCATTAATAAAGTGAGCAAAGGATTACTGTGAACTTATTTTATTTGAAACCACAAAAAAATGTTGGTAAATAAAGAGATTTCTACTGGACCAGCAACTACACAGTCACTGCCTTTTAAATAAAGCAACATGCAGCGTATCATCAATGTATCTCGATCGTCTCCTGGACTGAAGCACAGGCTCTACTCTTCTGCACAATGGCGACCCAAAAACTAAGATTTTACAGTAAAATACTGGCAACGGTGTTGCCAGTATATACCTGTTTTATAACTTACAGTTTATTACTGTTAAAATACATGTTGTGGGTGTGTCTTTTTATCTTACACTGTTAACCCTTTCAACCCCACAGGGAAATCCACACTACAAAGAGAAAAAAGTTACATTGACGCAGTGTTGTAGAACAGAAAATAGAGAAACACAAGAACTTCAACTGACTTCCAGCCATTACACATTATTACACTTATTATTATGACTTTATTTATTATGTCCTACATCTACAGAAGTTGTTGTTGAGATGTTTAATTGAAAATGTTTGGTTTGAAGTTACCATTATAGAGATCAGTGCTTGCTTTAGTTGGGATGCTGATGTTAAAACAGTAGTGTTTCTTTTGCCGCTTGAGCTGTTTTTGTAAATCACACTTGTGCACACACACAGTTTATGAATGATTGTGGTTATGTTGATTATGGTGATGAAATCATATAGCCTCTTCATTCACTAAGGAATTCATTCCTACTTTGAGTTTAATCCTCAATCAAAAGTGTTACATTAGCACCACTGTGAAACCACAACAATACATTACAATGACTTTTTTTTAACACATCATGCATAAACCAAAAAAAAAAGAGCTATGCTGTCTTTTAGAAACACAGAGATATCACAATTTAGCACATGAATCTCAACAATGGTGGCAATATTTTTTTTTATTATTCATGCAGCAGTGTATGCTGGGAGTTTTATATTTTCCTGGAACCCAGCATGCATTGCGACATGAAACTTTTGATTGTCACCATTGTTGAGATTCATATGCTGATTGTTGGTGTCTGTGTGTGTCTGTGTCAAGCAGAAGTTAAAAATGTTTTAATGCACTCTATGATTACAATATTCTTCAGAAAACATGATTACAGAGATATTGATTTCATGTTGTAGATTTCACAGATAAATATGAAATACCCATAAATTCTAAGAATATATACAGGAAAGATCTGAAAGTCAGACATGTCCAGGATGAATGTTAAATCATCCCAAAAGCCAAAAACAACTAATCATCTTCCTCTTGACTTTTTCTTGCCATAACAAATGTGTTTTATAAACTCACTGTTACAGCAGTCAGAGAAAGATGAATGGTAAGAAGTCCAGGTACAAGAGCCCAACTAAAGCAAATACTGATCTCCATCATGGTGACAACAAATTTTATTATTAACTCAATCTCTGTTAATTCTCAACAAGAACTTTTGTACATGTATGAAATAAATAATCATAAACTGGTTTGTAAACTGGTTTCACACTCAGTGTTACTGGAAGTCAGTTGTAGTTTCTGTGTTTCTCTTTTTTCTGTTCTTGATTCTCTGTCATTCAGTGATTCTGCTTATCAGTGTTCATCAGTTTCTCAATTTACTCTCTTCTTTTCATTCAAGTGGACTATATTAGTGAACTAATGTAGGGAATAGTGAATGAGGGTATAGGGTGTGATTGGGAAAACAGCCTCTGAGTGTCGACTTTGAGCACTGTTAATTCACAGTATATTCCTGTAGGCTAGTTTTGTTTTCTACGGTATATTACTGTTTTAATGGAAAATGGTATGATATTGTCAGAATTTGGCCTTTTTTTACAGCAAGGGTTAACAGTGTACTTAATCCACCACCAAAACTAAGATTGGACATTCTTGGTGGAGATCTTCTTTAGCTATGCCGCATACTCCATGGATAGCTTGATCAGGCAGCTGAGGCAGTGAGAAGGACACTTTGTTCTTGCCTAAATGTTGAAATGTGAAAACGTGTTATATATTAAAAAAATGTTTAAGGAAGATGGGTACCAATTACATTCGTGTTAATATTGTATTTTTTTTTATCCAATGTCCTGATTGTTTATTTGTTCTTCAAATATTTATGAAGATGGGTACCAATTACATTCGTGTTTGAAATTTCAGATCAGAAGAAGGCACAAACTGATCACTGTACTATGCAGTGATATCAAAATGTTTAACTTAAAAATGTGAAAATGTTTGATGTTGAAATTTGGATCCCTGTTACTTGGCACACAGGTTTAAAACTAAAAAGTGTAACATGAGTAATAACCACAGAAAATACAGGATGCATAAAACTGTTGCATTAATTTGTAAAGTGCTGTATTATGTCATTATTTGTTTCTTTTGTCAGAATGGATGCTTCTTTTGACTTGGGGAGCAAATTGCACACAATAAATGTTTGAAAATTTAACATGTATTTGACCGATAGAATTATCAATAGAATTAATGAAATGTAAGATAGTTATATAAAGCAAGTAATAACTATTTATTTGAAATGAGTAAAGCTTAATTAATACACACTCTTGAATCACAGTTCATTAGTTCACATAACCATTATTTAATTCAGTCATGTCAACTGAACATGATGGTGAAGCTTAAATAAAATGTTAACTTTTACGTTGGATTTATGTGATTTAATTGGATGGAAAATTGACATGTAGAAATAAGTTTTAACTTTTGGGGTTAAATATTTTGTGTATAATACACAATTCTATTATACACCCGCGCAATACAGTGTCAGGTGAGGTGCAAGTGTGTTTTGCTAGTTTTTAGCCTGACAGGGTTTCATTTTCACGTCCTGCAACACATTGTTTAAATGGCAAATGTATGTGTGCATCTTTGCACCCATGGGTGTTCGGGCGCATTGTCAGTGCATTGCTATTTTGAGGAACTGAAATAGACCGAGCTATTGACCAACAAAAACCTGGTCTAAAGTCAATGGCACAATATTTTTTTTTGGATTACAATGTAAAAGGATTACAATGTAAAAGATTATTATTGTGTACATAAAGATATGGTGAATCCGGCTTGTCCTGTAGATTGTCCCTTCAACCACACACATCGCGTGCTTAGATCATTAAAATAGGGCCCTATGATTTTATTAATTTATCATGTGAGTGGCATAAGTTACACTAGCTGTATATTATGATTATTTTGCATCAGACAACAGACTGTGCAAGACTGGTCATATGCATCAAAACTCACTGCCAAATCTGACTAAAGAGCTTTTTTTGATGCTAATATGTGTGATGATAAAGCAGTGTGTGAGAGCCAGTGCAAACCACTGAAGCGAGAGACTGATGATGTGTGACAGTGATCATGTGATCATGAACCTTGTGTAGAAGCTGCTGCTGTAGTTCGGCTTGATGTCTTCTCAGAGTTTGAGCTTCTGACTGGAGTCAGTGTTGTTGAAGCGACTGGAGCTGCAGAAGATGAATGTTCAGACGCATCAGGACATTAACATCATATTTTCATATTGATCATGACATGCAGTTTGTGTTCAATCATCACAGCTTACAGTGGCAGTAGTTGAGAAGAGAGATGTTACTGTATCATTTATTCCTGGTTTATATGAGAGTGAAACACAGTGAGCTGCTTCCCATAAACCTTCAGCTTTCCTGAATCAATGACATTATTAAGCCTTAGAATTCCTAAAACTGCATACAAATCCTTATAATTCCCAATATTGACCTCCCTCATGGGTCATACTAGACTGAAAAAAAATGATAGTTGAATTTACTACAAATTTTTATGGTAAGTGGTTCCACACAATTGATTTTAGCTACATTTGTATGTAGTTTATGACTTTGACCACTAATATTTTACAATTGCCAAATGTATGAAGCCATCAGAAAGAGTAGAGCCAGTGTGTGAAAGTTTTGACAAATCTGTCTGAAAAGAGTGTTTTCTCACCTGAATACTTGACAGTGTATCTGACTGAGGTCTTGAGTTGATTTCTGTGAGTAAGCCGACATCTCCACTCTCTGTTGTTATCTTCATTCAGGAGTGTTGTAGTCAGAGTGATGATGATACAGTGATCTTGATCTGATGATGATAATATCTGATATCTGGAGTCTGTCTTCAGATCAACACCAGCCTGATTCACCCACAACAGCTCAATTCTCCCAGAACGAACCCAGTAATCACAGGAGTATCCAGTAAATGAATACAACTGACAGGAGAGAGTCACAGAGTGGCCTGGACTGATCTCAGTCTGTGAGGATGAAGATGATGATGATAATGATGATGATGAAGATGATGGAGACACTGAAACTGAACACAAGACACAAATCACAGACTCTTCAATCATCATCTGAGTTTAAAGGGAGAATCTGCCTTTTTAAAATTGACCACATAATCATAAACTTACCATGAAGAACATGCAGATAAACATCAGCTTCAGATTCTGGTTGGTGTTTCTGTCTGTTCATATATTGTTGGCAGCTGTAAGATCCATAATCATTTTCTGTGACGTTCTTGATGTTCAGAGAGCAGTCAGACTCCAGACTCAGTCTCTCATGACTCTCTGTGTCTTTCCTCTTTATCCCTTTAGTAATCAGGTCAACTCTCCCTGGATGTCTGAAGCTGTTAGAGTAGGTCCATGTAGTTTTAGATTTGCAGTCAGAAAGAGCATTATTACAGGACAGACGAGCATTTTCACCAGAACTGATGAACACATGAGCATCCACTCCACTGATACCTGAAACACAGTATATCTCAGTGATCATTATGATATATTAATAAATGAAAAAAACATAAACCATACCAGCATAAAAAGCAGAAGAATCAACTCATACAGAGTCAAACGCCTCTTTAAGAAGGAATAAGAAATACCCTGACTTTGAAACAAATGTAAATAATGTAATAACATCATATCTTGAACTCTTGATTTAAGCTTTGTCATAAACATTACTGGACGGCACAGGATTAGTTGATCCTCCTCTTCAACCGTAGAAAATACACTAATAACTGCCCTTAAAAGCTCTTTATCTGTTCTGTGTTTCTCTCTCTCCTTCAAACTCACCCTACTGTGACTTATGCACAGCTAAATACAAAATAACAATTCAAAACCCACAAAGAATATTTGTGGAACAGTTCCCAAAGGAAGGAGCAAAACTCAGGGAAGGTTTGCTGGGATCAGTAGTTCACTCTCCATCCAGACACAGTCGTGATGATACTGTACTTCTGTTCTCTGACCACACAACATCACTTCACTGAGCAGAAGTTTTAATACACCCAGACAGTGTTCAGTTAGGCTAATTCAATTGTTTTCATGCAAAGAATAAAATTGTCAGTACAATGATTGTTGTTAGAATTTTAATTATATTATTATATAATACAATTTTATGAATTTATTTTAATTAAAGAGCGCTTTTAAAGGCCAGTGAAAGCATAGGCTACTGTTAAGTCCTATTCGGACGCTAATATTGTTTCTCATGGGCTCGTACGGTATTTTAAACATTTACAGGGGTAAGTCGGTTATTTTAGTGCCGTCCGAATCCATATCAGTGTTTTTTCTCACCCAACCTGTGTAAAAATCCCTGTCCAAATTAGTACCTACTGTTTTTTGACAAACAGGTCGTGTGGTAATTTAATTGCCGTCTGAATGCACATCTCCGAGTTTAAAAAAGAGATTCAAAATCCACTGTTTAAATCCTTTTTGATCACTGCCGAGCACCGTACGTGACGTACACTTTTATTTACTGAAATGCTGGAAAGTATTTACAAGAACAATATTTCATCGCAGCTCCACCTCAGCGAACAAAAATGGGAAAGAGAAGAAAGCACATAAAAAATTTAAATGGTTATGGCAGCAATATATGATAGCCTATAATTTTAAAATATGTACAGTAGGCAAGTATAGGCTAGTATAGTTTGGATTATTTTTTAAAATATCCCATGAGTCCTAATAAATGCAATTTAAACTATTTCTGAAGTGATTATTTTATAAAGAACACCACTTTCTAGCTTAACGCAGTGAAACAGCCCCTGCACGAGAGAATAATTGATTCTCGAGCCATCGATTTCAACCAATTCAGCACCATCGCCACGGACAGCGCCGGGTAACGTCGCACGTAAAGCCCAATTTATACTTCTGCGTCGAACTTACGCCGTAGCTACGTCGTAGGCTGTGTTTAGCGCGCGTACCCTTCTTCGGCGTACCCTGACGTGCACCTCTTCAAAAATGTAACAACGCGTCAACTCTACGCGGACGCAAGCGCTGTGATTGGTCTGCTAGGACCGCTCCCTCAGGTTTCACATGTTCCCTCTGCACGCATCAACGTGGACAACGACGCAGAAGTAAATGAAAACCAACGTAGGCAACCTACAGCGTAGCCGTAGAGGCTCCGGCGTAGGTCAGACGCAGAAGTATAAATCAGCCTTAAGAAGGTATATCTTAAGCAGCTTCCTAAGGTATGGTTCGGGGAACACACCTAGAAATGGTATACCTTCAGTTAGTGTTGCTTTCGTCAACGAAAATTATGACGAAATATTGTCGTCAACGAACCGTTATCACCTGACGAAAACGAGACAAGACTAGACGTAAATGCATGGTCATGTGACGATGACTAAAATACATGTATAATGCAGTATCGTTGACGAATAAAAACGAGACTAAATGTGGTTTAAAAAATAAAAACTATGCTAAAATGTCTCTTCATTTTCGTTGACCAAAACGAGACGAGACGAAATGTTATAACGTCACGACGAATGAGAGAGTTGTGCGTGAACCCATAGCTTTGTCGGCTTTAAATTCTGGATTGCGATCTGGTCACCCGATTATCAGCGAATTTAACAATATATTACTCCATTAGTTATTCTATTAAAATGTCTCATTGATATATTTGACACATTCATAATCATTACTTTTGCCGGTTCTTTGTGACAGCTGTATGTTATTGGCAGCGTCTCTGGTTACATGAACGCGTCACCGCATCAGCGCCAGAACATGGAGATTTTATTTTAGAGAATAATCGCACAACCCATTCGATATCCTATAATTAAATAAACTAATCGAATATCCAAAAATCGTGACTCATCCCTGCATGGAATCTCTTGTTTCTTTTCCCAAATCTTCACTCACGTCACGTCTCACCCATTTTCTAAAGGTATTATAAACGTTTCTTGGTTCGCTTTTAATTAGGCCTATTATATTCGTATTCTTTACTGTGGTAAAGTAGAAAAACGCTGTAGGACAGATAGCCTACATTTGTACTTGCATGTCAAATTCTTTTTAACACAGTTTGTGCTTGTTATATTAGACATAGGGCGCATCAAGTTTAGTTGTAAAGCGCGTTTCACATGTGCGGGTGATTTTTAGTTTCACTTTCTCTGGCAGCGCAATCTCAAACATAGCCTAAATATTTCGCCCTTGTGGAGGTTAAAATTCGCTCTTCAAACCAATTTACATCAAGTAGAAAACACGAAGATATCATAAAGAGATCGATGGAGATCGATATCATCGTGTTTTCCTGCTCGTGTCCCACATCCCAGACAGCAACATAGTGTCGGCTCAGATCCGGCCCACATCTGGTACACATGGATTCCACACGGCCCAGATGTGGGCCGTATCTGGGTAGACACTATGTTGCTGTCTGGGATCCCTCTCAAAGCGCAGAATGTATATCAAGCGTCTTTGTGTGGAAATATAAAACAAGTTTTTTTTTTTTTTTTTTTTTTTTTTTAAATAACCCCCCAACCACCGCCGGTAGTTGGTCCATTACCGCGGTGGTAAAAAAAAACCTGCCACCGTCACAGCCCTAAATATAGGCCTACTAAATAGCCTATAATAAGATAGCCTTGTTTGAAATTCTGTATTGACTGGGTTAAATAGAATCGCATTACTAAAAAGAGACTAAAATACCATTTTCATTGACTAAAACTAGACTAAAATGTCATCAGTTTTCGTCGACTAAAACTAGACTAAAATGTCATCAGTTTTCGTCGACTAAAACTAGACTAAAATGTCATCAGTTTTCGTTGACTAAAACTAGACTAAAATGTCATCAGTTTTCGTCGACTAAAACTTGACTAGACTAAAAAGAGTATGAATGTGACTAAAACTAATAAAAACTAAAATGACAGCCTGACACAAAGACTAGACTAAAACTAAAATTAAAACAGGCCGCCAAAAACTACCTTCAGTTAAGTTATACCTTAACTGTGCGTTCACACCGAACGCGAACAGCGCGTCAAATTCGCGCCTGCCGCATCTAGTTATACGCTTGACCACTTTGTGTGCATTCGCGTGTCAAGAGCGAAATTGACGCGCGTAAAATCAAAAGTTTGAATCGAAATTTACGCGCGTCAGTTCGAAACCTGTTGGCGGCCATCTTTTTTTAGATGTTTATCGAGCATTAGCATTAGCATTAATCGAGAGAGTCACCGCTCGTATATGCTCTGGAGAGCAGAAACAGCAGCGTAGTGGACATCGTCGCTGTTCTCGGGTCCACCAAACCCTCCGGAGGGTTTCAGGGGTTTCACAATTTGCTCCAGGAGGTAGGTTTGGTGGACCTAACGATGAGGACACTGACGAGGACAGCGTAGGCCGTATAAGCCTCGGCCTCGAGTGGTCGCTGCCTGACGAGCCTGCGCTGTACAGCCCGGCGCGAGATTCACCCTCGCCCGCACCTAATCTGTGATTTATTTTTGTTTTGATAATAAATGGAGCTGCAGCCTTCAAAAATGAAACCTGTCCTGTGATTTTTTTTTATACACTAAATTGTGTTTGTTGTCTTTACATTAGATTAATAATGTTTCATATAATCTAGAATAGATATGGAATAAATAGCATTCAATACAAAATGAGTATCTCTCATATATTGAAATCGAGTTTTATGTTTTTATTTGCTTTATTGTGCATTTTAGTCATATTACAAAATAATGTATTGAGGCCAAACATAAAATAACATTATAAACTGTCAGTTCACCACGTGATGCAGCAAGCAGGCTCCTGATTGGTTAACGCGGCGCGAATTGACGCAGAAGTTCAGATTTTTTAACTCGGGCGGCAGACGCGAATTCGCGTCAAACGCGTGAATGCACAAATAGCACTAATAAAATCATTCGCGCGTAACGCGCTTAACGCGCCAGACACTCAATTCGCGTCATTCGCGCGAACTTGACGCGCGAATGAGGCGAATTCACGTCTACCGCGCCGCGCTAAACGCCTCATTCGCGCCGCAGGAATTTTTTACGCGCGTAACGCGTCTTTGCATTGACTTAACATTGAAATGACTCGCGCCTGACGCGCTAAACGCGTCCGGTGTGAACGCACCATAAGAGTCTTCGTAGCGCGCTAAGAGACAACGTTATCGGAGAACGCACCCCTGAACACTCATTGTGTGTTTGATAGTAAGTTTATGATCAATCATGAGCTGAGTTTGGGAAGTAGTTAACAGTGAATTTGATCATGATTAGGGCCCTCTCAAGTAAAGTCATGACAAAATAATGCATTAACAAATCATTTAATAAAATATGATTAAACATGCTAAGATAATATTTGTAATCTTTTACACCACCAGTACAACAAAACAAACAAAACAAAAGCTAAAAGTTATTTGTAGTTCTTTTATCATTTATTGACATCATTAAACATAGACTCAGCAGTCAACATCAGGGGTGTGAAGTAACGAATTACAAATACTCACGTTACTGTAATTAAGTAGTTTTTTTTTTTTCAGAAATTGTACTTTTTTGAGTAGTTTAAAAATTGTGTAATT
The DNA here is from genome assembly GCF_964197995.2 of Scardinius erythrophthalmus. Classification (NCBI taxonomy): domain Eukaryota; kingdom Metazoa; phylum Chordata; class Actinopteri; order Cypriniformes; family Leuciscidae; genus Scardinius; species Scardinius erythrophthalmus. The sequence goes on from NC_138221.1 coordinate 15,731,419, forward strand.
TTACTTTTACTTGAGTATATTTTAAGTGTTAATAGAACGTTCCCTATAGGTTAGGGGAACGTTCCCGGAACGTTGCCGAAAGGTTCTCTGAACGTTCCCGGAAGGTTATAAAAATTAAATAAATAATCTTTAATATTTATATAATTTCTATATAATATAAATTATAAATCTAAATTAGGTTGTAGAGTGAGTTGAAAATATGTCTTTTTCAGGCCTAATTTCAACCGTGAGTTCATGATTATATTTAATATTCATCATAAAACAATTCATAAAAGATTTGCAGACCATTTATTGACACATCAGATACATCTTTCACATAAAAACACTGTCCTGATCACATCTTAAGCCTGCATTTGATCAAGCATACCCTAAAAACAGTTATATTGTGAAATATTACTACAATAAAAATAACTTTTCATAAATATACATGTAAATATATAGTAATGTGTAATTTATTCATGTGATGCAAGCTGAATTTTCAGCATCATTACTTCAGTCTTATGATTTGATTCTCAAAAAAAAAATTGTATTATCAGTTGTACGGCTTCATATTTTTGTGGAAACTACGATACAGTTTTCAGTATTCTTTGAATAGAATTTTCAAGAGAGCAGTCGTTATTTATTTATTTATTTTTTTGCGCACAAAAAGTATTCTCGTCGCTTTATAAACTTAAGATTGAGCCACTGGAGTCACTTGGACTATATTAACGATCTCTTTAATGCATTTTCTGGCCCAGCAAGTTATAGTGTCCATAAGCCTATGGAGAAGTGATCCAGCTCTCAGATTTCATCAAAAAATATCTTAATTTGTGTTCCGAAGATGAACAAAGGTCTTACGGGGTTGGAACAACATGAGGGTGAGTAATTACTGACAGAATTTTCATTTTTGGGTGAACTAACCCTTTAATGCCGTTTTTAAGAGGAGCAGCGCCACTTCTTCTCCTGTGTTCAAAACTCATTCACTTCTTGGAGGGAGCCTGGTCTACAGGGATCACGTGATTTTCGTGCATCTAACCTGGACATTGCCATTGCCAACATCAGACCGAAAATATGGCAAAATCATTTACTATGGTGATAAGCATATGGTGATTTTTTTTAAGTATTCAAGTATTTGAAATACTCTAAATACACTCCCTCAAAATATTTTGTTACAAACTACATTTTATCTTTTCCACACCTGCAAAATACAAATTACAAAATACACTAAAGTAATTAAATACGTATTTAAAACGGGTTATGGTTCGTCATTAATACATCAAATAGTCTTATTTCAGCTCGAAGTTATGGGATAACTTTAATGGAATTAATTTAGTTATCAGACAATCTGTTTGTCCAGCAAACATTGAATTGAACGTAAGATTAACTTAATTCTCAAGGAAAATTATCCTTCTTACAAACACGAGAAAGAGTATCTTTTCCAGGCCTTGAAAAGACAACTTTCTATGTCTGTAGACTAAAATTAGGTTACTTAAATCGTAGCCTAACAAGATAAAGCATATAGCTAAGATCGAACATTTCAGGGACTAAGTAACATGGGCAATTAAATCAGAGTCAGTCAAGGGCATATGGAATTTAATAATTGGACCAATACATTGAACTAAGGAATATATCAAACTACACAATACACACGGATTATATGTCTATGTACATATAATACAGTTAAACAATACAAGATAACGAATAACAGTGAGAGAGAATAAAATGATCAGAGTTAGAAAAAGATAGAATGCCAGAAAAGGGTTAAGAGAGAGTGGATGAGAGAGAGAGAGAAGGATGGGGGACGAGATCGGAAGTGAAAGCAAAAATCTGTGATCAGAGATCGCAGTTGGCTATGGCAAAATCACAGACAGTAACCCTTAAGACACAACAAAAAAAATCACATCATAAGTTCAATTCAATAATCGATACTTGCATGGCATATGGTTCTCTTTGTATGAGGTGTGTAGGACCGCAGGGTTCTGCGTGTCTTTAAAAGCAGCGCGAGTCGTCTGAGGGGAGGCGTGCCAGTGTTGCCAGATCTCGCGAGACAAATAAGCAACCAGGCCAGTAAAAACAAGCCCAAAACAAGCGACCCCCCCCCCCCCCATCCCCATCCCATACTGTCTATGCGCCCCCCCGCATAGACATATTATTAATTAATAATAAATCGTTTATTAATAATAAATAAACTGTGACGTAGGGACTGATTTTAAACTGTTGCTACAGATTGTCAATTTACATCCATGTGGACAGATTGGTTAACGTTAACTATGCGCAGTTTTGCAAAACTGTAGCCTCCACATGGTAACGTTACAGTGTTTTTTTTGTGTTTTTTATTTATTTATTATGTTTCTGTGAACATACATTATTTATCTGTTCATTTATTATGTTCTGTGAACATACAATGCGGTGCATTTTGATGTCTTTGTCACAAGTTGAGCAAATTAATTCCCCAAGGTGATCGGCTGATTTAATGTATGTGTGACAAGCTCTACCTTTAGCACAGCTCTCGATCTGTCTTGACTCGTTGTGTTTGGAGACCGTAAATCCAATGTCCGGAAGCCTCATTGAGGAGAACGGTGCTGCATTTTTAGCGCAATTTTCCACCGGACAAATTGCGATTGTTAACTCATGATTTCTGTTCTGTCTGTGCGCACCAATCTTGCACTTCTATCTACTCCTCAACCAGACCACCTAGAGACTTCGGGTTTTCGGCATTATGTTAAGGAAGGTCTAATCTCGGGAACGCACAAAAAAAATCCAGGAAAAGATTTACTATCTCTTAGTGTTGTGATCCCATGAGGTGAGAAAATTGCGCTAAAACACTCACTGAGTTGTTATTACTTGTTTTAAATTATTTTCGAGGTCCGCTACATACTCTGCACAGTGCTTTTGAGTCATCCCCCACGACAGGTTGAATCCATACTTTTACTCCTTTTTCTTTCTTCCGACTCGCGCGTATTTTCATTAAAACGTCACTGACGTTTTCCTAACCATAAAAAAACAGACTGCCTCTGATTGGCTAACGTTAGTACTCGTTGACATCTGAGTCAACCCTGCTTTCTCCTGTGTGTATGGGAAAGGGGAGGGACAGAGGGAACAGGCAAGACAAACTACATTTAACATATAGGCAATATCTGTTTGACAACTTTTTATGGAGCTGGGAACAAGCCCAAAATAAGCAACTATACTTTAGAAACAAGCCCAAAAAAACGCAACCCGCGACTACCAATATTTGTAAGCGACTTTACAGAAAAATAAGCCCAAAGTCGCTTATAATAAGCGGACTTGGCAACACTGGCTGTCTTCCGGCGCGCGTGCGAGCGCGGGAGCTTCAAAGAGTCTCTTTCTTTGTGGTGAAGTTGCCGGGAATGATTCAGGCTAAGTTCATTCAGCTCGTGAATGAACAGAGGCGAAGAGGAAAACAAAACTAGACTATAGAAAAACATAAAAGAAATAAATAAAAAGAAAAGAGAAGCAGGCCGAAGCCGGTCCGGACTTGGGTTTTTGAGGAGGAAGGAGAGAGTAGGAAAGGATGAGCGAGCGAAAGTGAAAGCAACCTTAAACAGCATTTAGATTTCGAGACTTGCATGTGGTCTGTTGTGGTGCTGAGGCAGGCGCGCGCGCATGGGCCTTTGTTCTCTCATGCGTCTTCAGGTGAGCGTGGCCGCGGGATTTTCAAAAGAGTCTTTTCTTTGAGTTGAAGTTGCTTGCTGCGTTTGCTTCGCTGAGTCCGAATACGAAAGAATGCTCCCTAAAAGGGAGCCATGGGTCTTCTGAAGAAGAGGGTTCGTAAAAGCAGGAGAGAGAGAGAGAGAGGATTTTCTGAGTCGGTCTTTTATGGACAATATGGGTTGACGCCTCTGTTCGCGCGAACAACCAATGAACGTCCAAAGGTCTGAAGCGGGAAAAATGTCTTTGTCTCTGGGGCCACGCCCACTCGGATGAGTCATGAGGAGATGAGCTTTGAGCTGTTCGGCTCCCGAAATATGAAAAAGTGTAAAATAATGCACATTACTTCATTCTGCTGTCGGAATTCGACTCTGTTAGATTGAGAGAATTTCAACGATATCACACACGTCATATGAAGATTAAGAAAATCAAGTTACTCACGAGTTCAAAGTGCACCAGCTTTTGTATTCAGGAAGAAATGATTTTAGCAACACAGAGTATTTGAATTTGTTAATTCAAACCAACGACGAATGATTCGATAGCCAATGTTGTTACATGTGTCAAGATCACACTTCATCTATATATACACAGCAAAAACTCCAGTGTTAAATTAACTCTCCTGGGAATTTATTTCAGACCACACTCAAAAGTGTTAAAATAAGGGTACATTAAAAGTCTCGATAGCCGCACCCTTTCGCCATGGCACGTGACCGAAAGAGAAGAGAGGTCGTTTCGAGGGGGGAGGGAAGGGTAATGTATTTGATTAAAGATTATAAGGGTACATGAATTAAAAAAAAATAATGAAGTGAACAGATAAATCATTTATAATAAACACTACAATATTACATATAAAAAGAAGATTTGTCAAATTTGATTTCATTTCACTTTAATTAAATCTTAATTATAACTTTAACACTGATTCACTGTTATTTTAACTCTCTTAGGGGCTGTTTACATGACACCGTTTTCAACGTTACACTTTTTACGTTCATTTACACGACAATGGTGTTTTGGTGCAAGGTGTCAAAGTGCAAGTTTTTGAAAACGGTCTCCTCAAAAATAATCAAAATGTGAATCTCTGAAGTTGATGGTCATGCACATGCGTGTTCAGTCTATAGTGTTTCATCGCCATCTGATGGACTGTCAGCAGAATAGAGGGTTTTTAGTCGTTTTCGCGGATCCGTGTAAATGGGGATTGTTTTGACAACGGTGTCGTGTCTGAGTCCTGTAATTCTAAGGATTTCTTAAAGTTTTCAGGGCTGAATAAACGGGACTAAGTGAGCTCATGCTAGGCTATTTTCCGCGCGTCTCACTATCTCTGTAGCAGGAAAACTCCAAAAACAGTGAGAGCGAGCACAACGCTGACTACACTCAGCTGAGCACAGTGCTAAGTGTGATGTTCTCCGCTGTGATTATCATTTGAGACTCATTAGAGCGCCAATGTGCTGTGCCCACGCAAGCCGCATTCATCAAGGATGAACACTCATGGCAAAGTGCAAGTCTCGCCTCGTTACACTCGCGTTCTGCAGCTCAGCAGGGACCCAGGCCCCGAACCAAAGCTGTAAGCCGCGCCTCCACCCGGCCAAACGCTACTTCTATGAACACCAGTCCCCGACCCAGCGTGGCGAGCTGCCATCTGAACTAATTCAGCCCTTAGCCACTCGGGCCGAGGCTTGGAAAGCTATCCCCGGTGTGTCAAAATGGGTTCTGGACATGATGACATGAGGTTACTCGCTCCAATTCGCTCACAGACCACCCCGCTTCGTGAGCAAAGTCAATGCTTCAGTGAACAGCAACGTGGCTCACGTCCTCCGCACTGAAGTACTGAGCTTACTGGCCAAAATGCTGTCAGGCTTCTATGGCCGTTACTTCCTCGTTCCCAAGAAGGATGGCGGCATCAGGCCAATCACAGACCTCAGACATCTAAACTACGCCCTCACGAAATGGCTGTTCAAGATGTTAACTTTGAATCGAATCCTCATGCTAGTATGCTCAGGGGCTTGTTTTTTCTCAGGGGATCTGAAAGATGCATACTTTCATATCCAGATTGCCCCCCTTCACAAACCATTCTTGAGGTTTGCATTCGAAAGAGTTGCACACCAGTATACAGTTCTACCATTGGACTGTCTCTGGCACCACACACGTTTAAGAAGTGCATGGGTGCGGTGTTTTTCTCCTGAGACACAAGGGAATGCATATCCTCAACTACCTCGATGACTGGCTCATTCTGGCCCAGTCAGAGGCGGAATTAAACTCTCTCAGATCTGTGCTCCTCAGCCATTTGGGATGCCTAGGACTCAGAATCAACATAATCAAGAGCTCGCTAATCTCCAGTCAGAGAAACTCTTCCTGGGTGCAGTAATAGACTCAGCCGAATGAAGGTTTGGCTGACACCCGAGCGCGCTCAGACCATTCAACAGCAATATGTATATTTTAGTCAGAATGTTTGGGCTACTATTCTAATGTGCTCTGTCTGTTTGACGCGCATCCGAAGCTTGAATTTTAGCGGAGATTCACTTGCAGAAGCTCGTCCTCTCCTGACAGTGAAATGGACATACATGTTTACTTTCTAACATTTACTGATGGAGAATATACCTGTGAAATGTAAGTTAAGCACTGAGGAAAGCACCACATCTCAAACACATTAAACAGTGCAAGTATGTATCTGTCAGTCAACAGATCTGTCAGAGCATCTGACTGGGCAAGCTGCTTTAAACTTGTTAACTGTATCTTACCAGTTATTTTGAAGCTTTAAAGCAGCACTCAGTAGCTTCGGGATTTCTTTGCTGTATTCTCGCTTTTTGCTCGCAGGTTTCTCTCTAGAGCTCCCCCCACAGCTTCGGAATAGATATTTGACAACACTGTTGTAAAAACTCGTTGGTGATTCTCAGACACCAGAGGCTATAGATCAACGACATCAAAGCAGATGGGACATTCTTTAAAACGTCTTCTTCATTCGGGTTCGAACAGCGTGAGGGAGCACAATAATGACAGCATTTTAGCAGATTTCTTTTGGCCGTAAAGCAATTGTTTACATCGCGAGACCTGATATCACGCGATACTTCCTGACCCGTCGGCTCAAAGTTGCAAGTGCGTATTTTCCACTCACGGGCACCAGGGGGGTGCGAAACGACCACCATTCAACCCGAAATAAGTAATATAACCATTCCAATGACTCCGAAGCTGTTCAGTTAAGGTAAAAAAAGTTACTTAGTTCACCTTTAAATATAAGCTTTTGTGATATTTAGGACAAATTGTACAATGTACTTTCACTGCGGCAGCTCATACGGCGTCCTCGGCTATTTTTCAGATGTGCTCGTATCAAATACTGTATTCACCCTGGCCCCACACCACATAACAGCCAATCACAAAATTTATTGATTCATTCAGTTCGCTACCTTTGAGGTAAACAGACACACTGAAAGAAGCAATATTACGACAGTAACAGCAAATTAACTTTATTAGAACTATTAGTGAACTTGATTACACTCTAGTAGCCTAATAAAACACAACATGCACAGATTTCTTGTTCTGAAAAGGAAAGCCTTGTGCTTTTAGCTCATGAAAAAGCAATAACACATGAACTGGACATGGATGAGTTTGTGACAGAATTCTCTAAAATGAGTAGAAAGTTAAAGCTAAGAAAGCTGTAAATATTATAGTGATATAAGTTCACATTTTTCAAGACCTGCCCTGTTTTCCTCAAATCTAAAGTTACTAAACTGATACAAGATCTGTTGTGTGGTAAAAAAAAAAAAATCTAAATATACATAAGAATGTAAAAATAAAAATGTAAACAATAACAATGGCCAAAAATCTGTAATGTTATATTAACAGACGTGAGAACAATTCTTAAGAAAAACAGCATTTCAGATAAAATTAACATTTTTAGTTTGTAACAGTTTTCTAAAATGAACAAAAAGCTGATGTTATAAATGGTGTAGTGATGTATTTTAAAGTTATTTTAAAAGACCTGCCCCTTTTTATCAAATTACTTAATTGATACAAGATCTGTTAAAGGGTTGGTTCAGAGTAAAATCAACCTAGGGTCCTTTGCACCATGACCTTGAGCCAAACACCCCCCAGAAGCCTTTTTTCCCTTGGTCGAACATTATTAAAGTTAGAGCTTATTTAGAGAAATCAGCCGGATGGCTTAGTGCAGGCGCTAATGGATCCAAGGATGTATCTTGTAAATTACCCCACTAATAATGCCCAGAATGGTGCCAAACTTCTACAGTAGTACAAACAGGTTCTGTACTCATAAAACGAGGCATTGGAAAGTGTGTAAGTACATCAGCAGTTTATTTAAATAACACTTGCCTGGCGGCTCATGCTACCGCTAACCCGGACGTCGGCGTCACTTCAGTGGTTTGGGAAAAGCCTGTAAAAGTCCTGACAGAAAGTGATGCATAAGGATGTAGCGTACTGTAGAAGTTTGGCACCATTCTGGGCATTATTAGTGAGGTAATTTACGAGATACATCATAGGATAAATTAGCGCCTGCACTAAGCCATCCGGCTGATATCTTGTAATAATATTAGCTCAAAGGGGAAATATTAATAATAATCCATAATTACCAATTATGATTAATTATTAATATTTTGGTCAGTTAATTAGATTAACTTTGAGGTAAGCCAAATTAATATTACAATCAATTAATCAGTTCCAACGAACTCTTTGATTATTCATTTATTCTAAGGAAAATGTATTGTTCATGGTCACTGAAAAATAATTATTCCTTATGTACAGCAATTAGCATGTAGCAAGATCAAAATCATAAAAGGGACTTTGTATGCAAACAGAGGATCAGAAACCAAATTCATAATCGTGCACAAATTTTATTAACTAAATCACAAACATAACTAACACTAAACAAACATAAATACATTCATACATCCATACATACATGCATAGGTAAAGGGGTGAGTGGTGTGGAACAGGAAATAGAACTATGGAATAAGATCTCAGTATGAGAAGAAGAACCATCAGCTTATTTCATAGCAATCTCATCAAAGAATACTTGCATGGCAGTTGCAATCGTGGAAAATTCTTGGATTGGATTCGTTGATTGGGTCTATGGCCTTGAAGAAAAGCATGGTGGCTTCGAGCACATGGCTGTTGTGAGTCGAAGCCTGCTGTCCTGGCTTGAAGACCAGGAGTGGATCGTTGAGCCAGTGATGGTAAAGTTGCAGTTGTTTTCTAGATTGAAGAAAAGTCTGACTCCCTTTTTGGAGTATGAAAGCATGGCAGGCATTGCTCAGGCCTGTTTGGGCCCAGGGAGCTGGGCCCAAGTGGGGGGGAAGGGGTCCAGCCCCTCCCCCAGTAACAGCAGAAGCTGCCTTGTTGTCGGATGAGAAGCGTTGAGAAGAGAGCGCGGTCACTGTGGTCAGTCTCTAATAAAGCCTGAGAAATGGCCACCCCTCTCTGGGTTTGCTGTACCAATGAGAAGGGTGGACTGTCTGGCGGGAGTTTCTTCTGTCACCAGGATTTACAAGCCTTTGTCTTAAGCGTGCTCACTCGGACTGGCATGCTGGATTGGTGTTTAATGACACTACTAAGGAAGATTCTTAGTAATTCTAATGTGTTGCACAGCTATTGGCATATCATGTACACAATCATTTCGATCTTCAAAGCACCAATTTATCGAGACCAAACATGGTTACATAGACAGTTGGTCTTGTAATAACTACATAGTATCAAAGAGATCATATTATCAACAGAATTATTAAAAGACAAAACACACAACAGTAAATCATTCTCAAAATGTTCTGGAATGCCTGTTCATTTCATGTCAGTCAGTTCATCAATAAATGAATGCAGGAGAGTTTGTTCTGATATCTGTGGCAGAGTTAGTTACTTGTTAGCATTCCTGAGAGTCATAAAACATACTATCTGATCGCGGCCATGGCAACCAGGCCCCTTTCACCCCGCCTGGGGGTTGGGACCCTGCTCTCGGATGGAAGTTTTAAAGATTGGTGTGTGCATATGGCAAATAATTGTGTCTGATTTGTCTCAGTCGCTACAATCTCTAAATAAGCTCTAACTTTAATAATGTTCGAACCCTAGGTTGATTTTACCCTGAACCATCCCTTTAAGGGGTAAAAAATATGTATATGTATATTACAAATGCAAAAAAGAGGGAATGTAAAAATAAACATGTTAAACATGCAAAAAAGCATACAAAAGCCTCTAAGAGGCTTCTGAAATTTTCCTCTAGAATGATCGTTTTTATCAAGCTTGTATGTTTATGTTCAGTTATTTCACTTTAATGGCAATGAAAATTACGTATTAATTGTCATTTAAGTGAAATATACGAGATATACCTAAATATCTGAACTTGATAAAAATGCTCATTTTAGGAGAAATGAATTTTACTTCATTAATTATTGCAATATTGTCTGGGCAGCTACTTATCCTACTTACCTTAAGAAATTAATAGTCATACAGAAGAAATATTTTAGATTTATTTCTCATTCAAATAGATATGCACCTTCGGTACCCCTTTATAACAAATTCAAAGTTCTCCCTATTGATAAGGTAAATATTTATCAAACATGCCTATTTATGCATAAGTTTATATATAGGAAACAAGATCTTCCAGATTCCTTTCAGAATTTTTTTATCCCCACTTCACATGTACACTCATATCAAACTAGACACAGCAATAATACTTTACTTTTACCTTACTCACGAACTACAAGACATCAATTTAATATTTCTTATAGAGGTCCTAAGCTCTGGAGTGATTTAAGTCCATCGTTGCGATCAATGTCCTCTTTTTCTGCTTTTAAGAAGCATTTGAAGAGACTACTATTGCCAGCCTGATGCCTTTATGTAGTCCTGTCTAAGTATTGTTTGCTCTTTTTGCGTTTTTACCTAGATTGATCATCTTTTATGATTTTGAATTGTTGCTTTGTATTGTTTTTTTTTGTTTTTGTTTTTTCTTCTTGTTGCTTCTGTTGTTTCTTTTTTGCTTATGCTTTTGCTTTGTTTCGTTTGTTGTTTGTTTGTTTTTGTTTTCGTTTTTTTTGAGTGTTTAGTCTGCATGTTTCATGAGCTAATATGAGTAGGAGTGGAACTTTGTACAAGCCTAGACTGGCTTCGTTCCCTCCTTGCATGGTTTTGTACTTGTACTAAACATGTGCTAAACAAATAAACTAAACTAAACTAGAACATTTCAGATGGCACTTAGAGTCTTTTGATTTGAAGTCTTCATATATATAAAGTTACTAAATAGTTGCAAAATATATACAAAAAATATTATAATGAAGGAAACACAAACAAACACAACAATAACAAACAACCCTTACAATTGCCTTAGATTTATGATATTAAAACTAAATCAATAGACATGTGAGACTAAAGCATTAAAGAACACCCTCTCACCCCCTCCCCAACCCCCCCAATCCGCCCGGCCCACCTTTCATCTCATATCTGGAGCCGGGCCTCCTGTGACTCACATTGTGATCATATGGAGAGATCACTGTGAGATCAACGTGTTGACTGGGATGTTAATGAAGATAAATCTGGCCTTTTATTTGTAAAAAAACAAAACAAAAAAAATCTAAACTGTGTCACTCTTTCTTCAGGGTGATCAGAGTTTTTTCTTTGTTTTCTGAGAAGAAGAAAATAAAACAATGAACAATCCTCTGTAAGTTTTTGCTATTGTAAATATTGTTGCAGATTGGCTCTAAACTCATCAGTATTTTATTGTAACATTGTCGGCATCTCTATTTCCTCTGGGTGCTTCGAGTCCTTCCTCCCTGCAAAATAAAAGCATTGACTGACCTCTCGTATGTGTTTTTATCATGATTGCAGATTGTTCCAGATCAGATGAGTGTGAATCATCAGATTGTGTGCGGCTCAAAACTCACCAGCTCTTCTTGCACAGATGATCTGAAGAAGAATCACAGTAGGAGCAGCAAACACTGCCATCTCAACAATAGTCACAATCACTGCAGAAAACATGAGAGGAAGAAGAGAAACTGTACATGACTGAAGTCAAGGGTATTCAACTATCAACAGTTATTGATGAAGCTTTTACAGACTGACTGATAGTTTAATGTTATAAAGCTGTCAGTATAAATGAACGTGTCGTACCTCTGTATAATGATCCAGCAGTCACACTGACTTCAGTTTCTCCTGGATCTGTGGATCACGTCTGTTAGTTCAGTTCAACACATAATGCCACATATACACAACACCATCATCACATAATACTTGAGCTGCTCATCACAGAAATGATGAATATGTGCGCGAGTCTGTCATCATTATATTCATGTTATAACTTATAAGTGAGTTTCTAGCACACTTGCATTTCATTTTGCAGAAACATTGAAATGTTGAATATCTATTTATTGACCGCATCTAAAACATACAACTGAATGAAAACATTAAAATGCACAAATATTGAGGAATCCTTCGAGGTTGATGTATGTGACAGTGATCATGTGATCATGAACTGTGTGTAGAAGCTGCTGCTGTAGTTCGTTCACACACACCTTGATTCAGAGAGATTGCTGTGGTGTCTGGAGTCAGTGTTGTTGCTGTAGTTGATGTTACAACTATTAAAAACAAGATGGAAACAGAAATATGATTACACAATGTCAAGGCATTTATTTTACAGAATGCTGTAGTCTAGAGCAGCTCATCAGTGTGATGCTCAGTTCTGGTGCTGGGATGACAAACTAACATGGGATGAGTTGTGTTTAATAAATCCTCACTATGATTTTATTAATTTATCATAAGAGTGGCGTGAGTTACACTAGCTGTATATTATGATTATTTTGCGTCAGACAACAGACTGTACAAGACCGGTCATATGTATCCAAACTCACTGACAAATCTGACTAAAGAGCTTTTTTTGATGATAATATGTGTGATGATAAAGCAGTCTGTGAGAGCCAGTGCAAACCACTGAAGCGAGAGACTGATGATGTGTGACAGTGATCATGTGATCATGAACCTTGTGTAGAAGCTGCTGCTGTAGTTCGGCTTGATGTCTTCTCAGAGTTTGAGCTTCTGACTGGAGTCAGTGTTGTTGAAGCGACTGGAGCTGCAGAAGATGAATGTTCAGACGCATCAGGACATTAACATCATATTTTCATATTGATCATGACATGCAGTTTGTGTTCAATCATCACAGCTTACAGTGGCAGTAGTTGAGAAGAGAGATGTTACTGTATCATTTATTCCTGGTTTATATGAGAGTGAAACACAGTGAGCTGCTTCCCATAAACCTTCAGCTTTCCTGAATGTAACCCAGATTAAAATAGCCATAAACAGATTATTGAATAAATAACAGTAAAAACACTTTTGCATAAATATTCTGATATTAGAAATAAAGTTCATGATTTTGATCGTGGGTCATACTAATAGATATATGCAATATTTCATGTATATTTCATGTATGACCCATGTAGGAGGTCAATATTGGGAATTATAAGGATTTTTATGCAGTTTATGACTTTGACCTCTAATATTTTACAATTGCCAAACGTATGAAGCCATCAGAAAGAGTAGAGCCAGTGTGTGAAAGTTTTCTCAAATCTGTCAGAAAAGAGTGTTTTCTCACCTGAATACTTGACAGTGTATCTGACTGAGGTCTTGAGTTGATTTCTGTGAGTAAGCCGACATCTCCACTCTCTGTTGTTATCTTCATTCAGGAGTGTTGTAGTCAGAGTCCTGATACAGCGATATTGATCTGATGATGATGATGATGATATCTGATATCTGGAGTCTGTCTTCAGATCAACACCAGCCTGATTCACCCACAACAGCTCAACTCCCTCAGAACTGACCCAATCATCACAGGAAGATCCAGTATAATATGAATACAACTGACAGGAGAGAGTCACAGAGCGGCCTGGACTGATCTCAGTCTGTGAGGATGAAGATGATGATGAAGATGATGATGATGATGATGATGAAGATGATGATGATGATGAAGATGAAGAAGATGATGATGATGATGATGAAGATGATGATGAGGATGAAGATGATGATGAAGATGGAGACACTGAAACTGAACACAAGACACAAATCACAGACTCTTCAATCATCATCTGAGTTTAAAGGGAGAATCTGCCCTTTTTAAATTGACTACATGATCATAAACTTACCATGAAGAACATGCAGATAAACAGGTGTATCAACTCCTTGTTTCTGTCCGTTCACATATTGTTGGCAGCTGTAATATCCATAATCTTCTTCTGTGACGTTCTTGATGTTCAGAGAGCAGTCAGACTCCAGACTCAGTCTCTCATGTCTCTCTGTGTCTTTCCTCTTTATCCCTAAAGTAATCAGTTCAACTGTCTCTGATTGACTGAAGCTGTTAGAGTAGGTCCATGTAGTTGATTTGCAGTCAGAAAGAGTATTATTACAGGACAGACGCACATTTTCACCAGAACTGATGAACACATGATCCACTCCACTGATACCTGAAACACAGTATATCTCAGTGATCATTATGATATTAATAAATGAAAACAATAAACCATACCAGCATAAAAAGCAGAAGATTCAAATCATACAGTCTTTTCTGGTGTTTAATTAACATCAACATGTATTGATAAACCAAATCAAACGCCTCTTTAAGAAGGAATAAGAAACACCCTGAGTTTGAAACAAATGTGTAAGAGTCATCTGTAAGTATCTCATGTATTCTGTGTTTATATGATTCACTGCACAAGGATCGTAGGTGGTGGGCGTGTCCACCGGCGTTTGGGCGGAAGTGATAGTGGCTTATTTGTTTTGCTTCACTTTCACCTGGGATAATCAATGGGAGTTTGACACAGAGAGGGAGTGAGCCTGAGAGCGAAGACTTTTCTGTTGACCGCACTTTCACATGCACGCAGCACTTTATTACTTGGTAACTGCAGTACCAGTTGTATTTTTATATGTTGAAGTAGCCTACAATAAACGCTTTGAAAGGATCATCGATTGGAACTGAGTTTGTGCGCGTCGCAGTGTTTACAGTCTCTCAGGCGTTAGTCTCTCGCGGCTGCAAGATTCTTTTTTTTTTCTTTGATTTGCCTAGTCTACAGCCGCTACATTAAGTCAACAGAAAAATCTTTTAAACCAGAGTGTTGTTCTACGGAAACGAACTGTTCATCACGGATTCCGCGGATCATAACGGAACACTTTGGAGGTCAGAGGAAACACAGAAGCTACCGGCCACAATCAATACAGCAACAGAAGCGGTATGTACTAAAACTACGTCAATTTGTGCTGTGCCAGTTGTTTGTTTGAACACGGCATAAAGAGGCTGCTGCCGCTCGTCCATTGGGGACGCATTGTTGCTTGCTGGTGTTTATTGTTGGTCTTTGGATGTGGTTTATGACTCAGCGGTTGATTTATTGGTGGATGGATTGACGGATTGAACTGCGTGGATTATTTGATGAGTTGTGGTATATTGGGAAATGGCAACAAGTGAATCAAAATCAAATTCAGATGTCAATGGTTCAGAGATGGATGAAAAAAGGAGAGAAATCAAACTCACTGCAAAAGCTTTGGTGAACAAAATTGAAACATTACAAAAGGAACGTAGGAAAAAGGTTCATCAAATTAAAACTCTTATACAGACAATAAAAGATCTTATGCAAAAAGATGATAATGCCTCACAAGTGCGTTCTCATTTGGAGAAAATGAGTCAAATGGTGGATGAAACTACTATGTTACATGAATCTGTAATTCCCATACTTCCTGAAGAGGAACAAGAAAGACAAAAGGAATGGTTTGTGAATGTACTAAAATGTCACAAAGGATTTATGGAGGATGTAAAAAGATGGCTTTCTGAAATTGGGACACAAACAAGCCGGACCATTGCTCACAATGCCACAAAGGATGCACGAATGGAATCGATGCACAAGTTGGATGAACCTCATAATGATAAGGAGTCTAATGTTTCAATTCACGCTGAGCAAAGTGTTCAAGCCCCTGAAGCACAAGATAATATAGAGCCCAGTGATAGCGTGTCAAACATTGGGAGTAAATGTTCTAGCATTGGGCAGAGCTCGAATGGAAAAAGGTCCAGTGTCTCAACAACATCATCAGCACGCATTACAGCAGAGGCAGACATGGCTGCTCTCATTGCGAGACAAAAATTATTAAAAGACAAACATTCATTAGAAGAGCAAGAGCAACAGCTAAGAAAAAAACGGGAAGAGTTTGATCTTGAAGTAGAAATAGCTGCATCAGCGGCCAAAGTGAATGTGCTGAGAGGCTCAAGAGGGTCTCGTGTTTCAAGTAAACTATCTGTGAAGTCCAATGGCATGAATTCTTATCTAGAAAGGGGACAAAAGAAAACTGAATCACTAAGTGCTAATGCAAAATCATTTGTGCCTGATACAAATATTTCTGTGCTAGGACAGCTCAATCCACGTGTCTTGGGTACAAAACCTCAAGTGGAAAATGTTATTCAACCACCTCGACCCACATCGTCTAGACTCCCAGAAGTCACGGGACATCAAGATACAGTACAATCACGTCCACTGTTTCAGCACAGGAGTCAACAATTGGCAACACAGGTAACAAGTCACAGTGATCAAAGTCAAATAATTTCGGTGTTGGAAAAACAAAATGAGATAACTGCTTTATTGGTTCAGCAACAGTCTCTTTCATTGTTGCCTAAAAGAGATATTCAGATTTTTGACGGTGATCCTTTGCAATACCATACCTTTATCAGGGCTTTTGAGCATAGCATTGAAGAGAAGTCTGACAATCCTAAAGACTGTTTGTACTTCCTTGAACAGTATGTGAGGGGGTATCCAAGGGAGCTCGTCAGAAGCTGTCAGCATATGGCACATGACAGAGGATATGCCAAGGCTAAGGCTTTGCTGCAAGAGCATTTTGGTAATGCACAGAAAATTGCTTCAGCCTACATGGAAAAGGCTCTTTCTTGGACACCAATAAAATCTGAAGATGTGAAATCTCTACAGGCATACAGTCTTTTTCTACGAGGATGCTGTAACACCATGGAGGATGTTGAATATATGGAAGAGTTGAACATGCCTACCACTATGCTGACCATTGTAAAAAAGCTACCCTATAAACATAGGGATAGATGGAGATCTGTGGCTTGTGAGTTGCAGGAAAGGAGTGGCCGGAGAGCTACATTTGGAGATATTGTCAACTTCATTGAAAGACAAGTGAAGATTGCAAGTGATCCGCTATTTGGGGATATACAGGATTTACCATCGACAACAGCAAACAAGGACATAAGGAAATCTAGGTTTGAGCCTAGTTCTAGAGTAAAGAGGAGTAGCTTTGCTACCACCATCTCAACAGTGGAAAGAAAAGTTGAACCTAGAATAAAAACTGAAGAGGGAAGTTCAGCTGGTATGAAGGCTTGTATGTTTTGTGGAGGTGGGCACACATTGGATCTGTGCCGCCAGTTGGAAAGGATGGTGCATAATGAGAAGATTACTTTCTTAAAGAAACATGGTGTGTGCTTTGGCTGTTTGTGCATTGGGCACATGAGCCGAGACTGTATGAAGCGTCTCTCATGCAAAGTGTGCAGTCTGAAGCATCCTACTGCACTCCACATTTATCCAAAAGAGAAAGAAATTAATTTAGTGCAAGTCAAAGGAGAATCTGAGACAGCAGTGGGCAGTGCTCTGATCTCCGTTCAATCCAGTGGTCTCACTGGGGCCGGTGACCTAGACTGTACGCTTCCCATAGTTCCAGTACAAGTTAAGCCTAGGAAAGGACATAAAGTGTTGATTACCTATGCCTTCTTGGATCCTGGGAGCTCAGCGTCATTCTGCACAGAGCGGCTGATGAACAAGCTTAATGTCAGGGGACGAAGAACTGGTATTCTCCTACGGACTATGGGTCAGGAGAAGTTCGTTGGAAGCCATATTGTCTCAGGTTTGGAAGTGGCTGAATTAGATAGCGGTTGTTTTTGTGAACTGCCTGATATTTATACGCAGAAAACCATGCCAGTTCATCGAGGTAATATTCCTCGCCAGCCAGACCTCCAACGATGGCCATATCTGAAGCATGTCCAGTTAAGGGAGATTGATTCAGATGTTGACCTCCTGATTGGATGCAATGTCCCTCGAGCACTGGAGCCATGGCAAGTCGTTCGAAGCACGGAGGGGGGCCCATATGCAGTCAAAACGATGCTGGGCTGGACTGTAAATGGACCTCTTAGAGGTGTTGAAAGTAGAGAAATTACTTGTGGACAGCCAGACGTCACTGTCAATAGGATCTCTATTGCAATCCTTAATGATTTGTGGAAGCAGCAGCTAAAGGCAGATTTTCCTGAGTGTCATCAGGATGAGCAGATGGGGTTATCAAGAGAAGACTGTCAGTTCATGGAGCTTGTTACAAAATCTGTCAAGCTGGTGGATGGTCACTATAGTGTTGGCTTACCTTTAAGAAAAGGGGATGTAAATATGGCAAATAATAAAAGAGTTGCCGAACAGCGTGCTCTGAGCCTCACAAGGAGGTTTGAAAGGGATGCCCCATTTCATGTTGATTACACTGCATTTATGAATGATATCATTTCAAAGGGCTATGCAGAGAAGGTGCCTATTGAAAATCTGGATCGGAGTGACAGCAGGATATGGTATATACCACATCATGGTGTATATCACCCAAAGAAACAAAAGATCAGGGTTGTTTTCGACTGCGCAGCTACATTCCAGGGAACATCTTTGAATGCTCAGCTCCTACAGGGACCCGATCTTACCAGCATGTTAATCGGAGTCATGACCAGATTCCGAAAGGAGCCTGTTGTGCTCATGGCAGACATCGAGGCTATGTTTCACCAAGTCAGAGTGCCAGCTGAGGATTCAGATCTGTTGAGGTTTCTCTGGTGGCCGTATGGAGACCATAAACAGAGCTTGGTGGAGCACAGAATGGTTGCGCATCTGTTCGGAGCCACATCATCGCCAAGTTGTGCAAACTTTGCTCTCAGAAAGTGTGCAGAAGATAATCGGGAGCAATTCAGTTCCAAAGCAATCGAAACGGTAATGCACAATTTCTATGTGGACGATTGCCTAACATCAGTGGCTTCTGAGGAGGAGGCGATAGCACTCTACCAGGACCTCCGTGCCCTTTGTTTGAAAGGGGGATTTCAGCTCATGAAGTGGATCAGTAACAGACGTGCTGTGCTGGCAGCCATACCTACAATAGAGAGAGCAAAAGAGGTTAAGGATTTGGATTTGGACAATGACATGCTTCCTGTAGAAAGAGCATTGGGCGTACAGTGGTGTGTTCAGTCCGACACTTTTAAGTTCAAAATCCTCATCAAGAATCGACCCTTAACCAGAAGAGGGATCCTCTCCACGGTCAGTTCAATCTATGACCCCTTAGGAATCTTGGCACCTGTGGTCTTATCTGCCAAAAAGATCCTTCAAGACTTGTGCAGAATGGACCTTGGTTGGGATGACCGTATACCAGATTTGTCTGCACATGAGTGGAGAAGTTGGTTGAAGGATCTTTGGCAGCTTGAAAGGTTTGACATTGATAGATGCCTAAAACCAGTTGATTTTGGGGAAGTGATTTCTGCTCAGTTACATCACTTTGCGGATGCATGTGAAAGCGGCTATGGAACAGTGACTTATCTTTTATTAAACAACATCGAAGGACAAGTTCACCGTGCTTTCATAATGGGTAAAGCCAGAGTGGCTCCATTAAAGCCAATTACCATCCCTCGTATGGAGTTGACAGCTGCCATGGTTGCAGGTCGAATGGATGAGCTGTGGAGGAAAGAGCTGCAGATGCAACTTCAGGACTCAATTTTTTGGACTGATAGTACTTCCGTACTGAAGTACATCAGCAATGAGACTTCAAGGTTTCGTACCTTTGTAGCCAACCGGGTTTCAAAGATACTGAGCGTATCAAATCCATCTCAGTGGAGATATGTTAACACCATAAGCAATCCTGCTGATTTGGCCTCTAGGGGAGTAAAGGTGACATCACTCCTGACAAACAAAATATGGGTGTCTGGACCTCAATTCCTTGCTGGGCCTGAGGAGGGATGGCCTGAAAACCCAGATGGTTTTTTGAGAATTCCGACAGATGACCCTGAGGTTAAGAAGGGCTTGATTGCGAATGCTGTTCAGGCTGAAGAAAGGATCGATGCAGTAACTCGCTTGATTAACTACTCCTCCTCATGGATCCGTCTGAAGAAGATGGTTGGTTGGATCCTTAAGCTGAAGAGTCTGCTACTGTACTTCAGTCAGAAGAGGAAGCAACTGAGCGTGACTCTTGCTCAATCTGGCTTAGATAAGGACCAACAGAGAAAAAAAATAGAAAAGGAGATGCAGAGTATAAAGGCTCAGACTGGCAGTGGTCTTCTTTCAGTTGAGGAACTTAGAAAAGCTGAGATGGAGATTATTAAGTTCTGTCAGAGAAGGAGGTTTCCAGGAGAATTTAACAGCTTGCAAAAGGGAGAAAAGGACTAGTCACATTTACAAGCTCAACCCAATACTTGAAGATGGTGTCTTGAGAGTCGGAGGACGACTTAGCAGAGCAGCTATGCCGGAAGAAGCTAAGCACCCTGCCATATTGGCAAAAGATTTACATATTTCTGATGTAATTCTTCAGTACATACATCAAGAGGTGGGACACAGTGGTCGTAACCACATGCTAGCTAGTCTGCGCCAAAAATACTGGATCCCTGGGGTTAGTGGGGCTATAAGGAAAACCCTGTCGAAATGTATTGTCTGTCGACGACTCCATGCAGCTCCAGGGCGGCAGCAGATGGCAGATTTACCTCGTGACAGAGTTTCTCCAGATGAACCGCCATTCACTCGGGTTGGAGTTGATTACTTCGGACCTTTTGAAGTTAAGCGAGGAAGGAGTACATTGAAGAGATATGGGGTTCTCTTCACATGCCTTTCCATAAGAGCGATCCACATTGAAGTTGCATCATCCTTGGATACAGATTCTTTTATTAATGCTCTTCGTCGCTTTTCAGCAAGACGTGGACAAGTATTGGAACTGCGCTCAGACAATGGAACCAACTTTGTTGGAGCAGAGAGAGAATTGAGACAGGCAATGGAAGGTTGGAATCATGCTCTAATTAATAACACCCTCCTTCAGAAAGGAATCAAGTGGATTTTCAATCCCCCTACAGGATCGCATCATGGAGGGGTTTGGGAAAGGTTGATAAGGTCTGTGAGGAAGGTCGTGAATTCCACCCTGAGGTTGCAGACCCTTGATGAGGAGAGTCTTCACACAGTTCTCTGTGAAGCAGAAGCCATTATCAACAGTCGTCCTATTACCAAGGCATCCACTGATCCCAACGATTTGGAACCTTTAACCCCTAACCATCTGTTGCTGCTCAAAACTATGCCATCTTTGCCGCCGGGTCAGTTCAAAAGGGAGGACATCTACGCTCGTCGCAGATGGAAACAAGTTCAATATATATCTAACTTGTTTTGGAAACGCTGGATTAAGGAATACTTGCCTCTTCTTCAGGAGCGTCAGAAGTGGTCTGGTGTCAAGCGCAACTTCCTTACTGGAGATATTGTACTCATAGTTGACGACTCAGCACCTCGCAACTCATGGCTTACAGGAAGGATTGTGCAAACTACCCCTGACCAAAGAGGACTTGTCCGTCAAGTGCGAATTAGGACGAAGACCAGTTATTTGGACAGGCCTATTACCAAGATTTGCCTTCTACAGGAAGCAGAGGATCCACAAGGATCCAGCTGACCTTTGAACTTTGACTTTAACCTTGATACTGACTAAGTGATTGTTAAGATCACTCCTTACAAAGACTAAGAACTTTGTTTCTTCCTTTTGTTTGGCCTAAGGAAGAAAGGACACTTTCAAATGGACTGCCTTATCTTGTTTTTTTTTATTGATTGATCTCTTACATAATGTGCAGTTGTATAATTATTGTGTTAAAATAATTAGGGGCCGGAATGTAAGAGTCATCTGTAAGTATCTCATGTATTCTGTGTTTATATGATTCACTGCACAAGGATCGTAGGTGGTGGGCGTGTCCACCGGCGTTTGGGCGGAAGTGATAGTGGCTTATTTGTTTTGCTTCACTTTCACCTGGGATAATCAATGGGAGTTTGACACAGAGAGGGAGTGAGCCTGAGAGCGAAGACTTTTCTGTTGACCGCACTTTCACATGCACGCAGCACTTTATTACTTGGTAACTGCAGTACCAGTTGTATTTTTATATGTTGAAGTAGCCTACAATAAACGTTTTGAAAGGATCATCGATTGGAACTGAGTTTGTGCGCGTCGCAGTGTTTACAGTCTCTCAGGCGTTAGTCTCTCGCGGCTGCAAGATTCTTTTTTTTTTCTTTGATTTGCCTAGTCTACAGCCGCTACAAAATGTAAATAATGTAATATCATCATATCTTGAACTCTTGATTTCATCTTTGTCATAAACATTACTGGACGGCACAGGATTAGTTGATCCTCCTCTTCAAGCGTAGAAAATACACTAATAACTGCCCTTAAAAGCTCTTTATCTGTTCTGTGTTTCTCTCTCTCCTTCAAACTCACCCTACTGTGACTTATGCACAGCTAAATACAAAATAACAATTCAAAACCCACAAAGAATATTTGTGGAACAGTTCCCAAAGGAAGGAGCAAAACTCAGGGAAGGTTTGCTGGGATCAGTAGTTCACTCTCCATCCAGACACAGTCGTGATGATACTGTACTTCTGTTCTCTGAC
This sequence comes from Scardinius erythrophthalmus, assembly GCF_964197995.2. Classification (NCBI taxonomy): domain Eukaryota; kingdom Metazoa; phylum Chordata; class Actinopteri; order Cypriniformes; family Leuciscidae; genus Scardinius; species Scardinius erythrophthalmus. Next base: position 15,753,723 of record NC_138221.1, read on the forward strand.
CACACAACATCACTTCACTGAGCTGAACACTCGTTGTGTGATTGATAGTGAGTTTATGATCAATCATGAGCTGAGTTTGGGAAGTAGTTAACAGTGAATTTGATCATGATTAGGGCTCAAGTAAAAGTCATGACAAAATAATGCATTAACAAATCATTTAATAAAATATGATTAAACATGCACTAGGAGAATATTTGTATTACTTTACAGCACCAGTACAACAAAACAAACAAAAGATAAAAGGTTATTTGTAGTTCTTTTATTATTTATTAACAAGACTCAGCAGTCAACATTTATTCGATTAAAATGCCAGCATTACTGTAGCAACACAACTAAGGCCCTGTCCCAAATGGCACCCTAAGCACTCGCGGTCTTCCTCTGAGTCTGCACTTTCGTGACGTAATGCCGCTTTGACTGTCGGGAAGAAGTCTGCTGCGGAGTCTGCATCAGCGTGGGCTCGGCCAAAGTGCGCATCAAGGGTGCCAATCGACCACATGGGGGTGCTCACGAGCACCCTTCTGAGATCTAAAAATGACAAATGGGACACACTGCGGTCTCACGGACTTAACGGACATGCGCACGCGGCAGCCATTGTAAGTCCACAAGACCGAAAGTGCACATGAAGTGTGCCATTTGGGACAGGGCCTAACACGCAGAGAGCACCTATAGTGCGCCACTAATAAGTGTCTCACCAGAAACAAATCCTACAGGAAAAAAAGTTATGACTAAATGTAGCGCCCCCCAACAGTTGATTATGGGGGAAGGCTAACTTGAGTTCTTTTAGATCTAGTATTCAATCAAATTCTATATTTATTTTAATAAGTGCAAATGATTAATCAGGTTGCTCTGGTTCTCAAATATACACAGAGTTATAAAATGAATATGAAATAACAATAGCAACAACAATTGAAACAAATAAAGCTCTTTACTGAATATAAACTAAAATAATCACACAAGAATATGAATTAGTAAACAACCAAAAGATGATTGACAGTGTAAAATGATGGAAATGATGTACAGTAATTAACTGTTTTTTTTTTTGTTTTTTTTATTGTATATGCTTCAATTAACTTGTGTACGTGGCATATTTGATTGTAAATGTGCCTCGTGTGTGTCTTTACAGGTATGTTTGGGCTTTATATTGAGTCTATATGGTTAATGATGTAAATAAATAATAAAAGAACTAGAAATAACCTTTTTTTCTTTCTTTTTTTACTGGTGTTGTAAAGGAATACAAATATTCTCCTAGTGCATGTTTAATCATATTTTATTAAATTATTTGTTAATGCATTATTTTGTCATGACTTTGCCCAGTCAACACTTTAATCTCACAGTGATCTCACCATGTGGTCACAACGTCATCAATGTGAGTCACAGTGAGCTAAAAGTGTAACTCTAAAAGTGTAACTCACAGCGCACTCTCTGTGGCCACAATATGAGCTCATCCCAGATAGAAATGTTGTTGTTCTATCAATGTTGTTATGTTCTTGAAATGGTTTCTGTAGATCATTTTATTTTTGTTACCAGAATGTTCTCCTAAAGAATGGATAACACTCTCTAAAACATTTTAAACATGTTTAGTCCTAACATTGATAGAACATTATCCCTTAACATTCTTATAAAGGTTTAGTGGAAAGTTTCCCAGCAGGCACAGGACTGAACCTGAAGTTTGTTCTGAACGTAGGCTAATAGTTTGTTTGGTCACCGTTATGGTGATCAGTGTTTGCTTTGGTTGGGCTCTTTGGCCTTGACTATTTGATGTTAGTTTTTCTCTGGCTGCTATAAGTGTTTATTATAGCAAGAGAAAATGTGATCAAGTATGCTGGCTACTTGTTGATCATAATGTGACGGTCTGATTTCACCCAGGGACTAAATCTTAAAGGCTGTCTTAAAGCCTCCTGTCCACTATCTAGCCGGGATCATTTAGATGCAGCCTTGGCACTTCACCAGGCGAGGGCGCTGTTACTGTGGTTCAGTGCTTCACCAAAGCTTCATTTGCCCATCACCACCACCAGTGTTTTAATCAGAAAATATGGAGTATTGATTATATAAACAAAAACTGTGCACAATAAGATTTAAACATCTTCAACGAGACAAATACAAACCTCAAGAATCAACTTGTGAATCTCAATAACGGTGACATGCTAAATGCAGCAATGCATTCTGGGTGCATCATAGAAAACTAATCGGTGGCTCCCAAAATGCATTGCGGCATGTAGCACGTCACCGTTATTGAGATTCGCGTGCCGATTCTTGAGGTTTGAGTGTGTTTAAGTGAAGCAGTAGGTCAAAATATTTACTGTTTTTATACACATTTTTTTATTACAAATTTGTTGAATGCCGTCCTATAGAAACATTACTATAATCAATTATATGAAATTAATCACACACATGACCGTTTAGAAGAGATCAGCTGATCAGAACCCAACATGAGGATTATATCATTATCGTCATCATCAAGTAGATGACATCATCTGATCACATTTCCTCTTACTGTTCTTGCCATAACACACAGTTCCAGCAGCCAGAGAAAAACTAACATTAAAACATCAAGAGTCAAACTGACCAACTAAAGCAAACACTGATCACCATAATGGTGCCATCAAACCAAACTATAATTTTCAATAAATTATCAACATCTAAACCTCTATCTCAATATGTTTGAGACACAAGTATTCAGCCCAGTTCAGTTGTTGTGTGACTTTCCCAGAAGTCAGAGAACGGAGGTGCAGTCAGGGTACTTCTTATTCCTTCTTAAAGAGGCAGTTTGATTTGGTTTATCCATAAATGTTAATAAATGCATTAACTACATGAATCCATAATGACTCCATCGTTCATGCTTTCAATTATCATTAGTATCAAACTACTAGTCTTTATCAGAGAGTTGTTCAAATCACTGACACACTCTTAATATGAAGATAATTCTTCATCATCAGATGTTTGAGTGACACTATGTCCAGTATCAGGAATAATACTTTAGAGAAAATACAGATTTCTTTACCTGTGAGAAGTGAAGAGAGAATGATCAGTCCCAGCAGACACAGATCACACTTATCAGCCATTTTGTGTTTCTGTCAGTCTTTCTCTTCATTATATATAGTTACAGCTCTTCCTTTAGACATCATCAGCTCCTCTTGTGGTTGGTAACTTCCTCTGATCTCCTCAGCTGAGTGTTTAGTCCTGACTCTATGACACAGCTGAAGAAGCGATCAGAAAGATCTCTGGTGTAAAACTGTGTTGACTTTGAAAAGCTCTGGATCAGAAAAAGTGAGCTGAACTGTACAGTGGCGTCCAGAAACCAAGTCTATAAAGAAGTATTATGTTTGACACTGAACAAAGTGATTTAAAATGAACTGTTCCACACAAATCAATACAAAAATATATTTTCCCTATCATTAGCTATGTTTCCATCACCTTGTTTTTATGCGCACTTTGACGTAATGCATTAGAAACGAGTGACGGAAACGCCAAATTTTGAATAAAAATCCCTTAAAGCAACACTAAGGAACAAATTTTACCTTAAAATAATGTTTCCAAAATCGTATCAGTGGTTCATCAAGTCGTAACAGGGTAAAAGGCACTTCTGGATTTGCTTTGCAGCCCTATATCTGCTATAACCACACTATGCAAGTTTGCCAAACCGGGTCGCGTTTCTGTAGTTCGAATGAGACATAAGAAAACTACAAATTTGACTCGCTTTACGTCAAGCGTTACAATAGTCGTTATTTAGTTTTTCTTCATTTCTGATGTCACAATATATCATACTTTCATGAAATCATGCAACAGACTCTACCTTGTCTGTGGACATTGTTCATTCCAAAGCCAGTGCTGGATAAACAGCGTGCGTGCGACAGTAGGCTGCGGTAGGCTAAATTATTTAAAGGGGTGGTTAACTGCCTTTATTCTTTGCTTGATTGTGTTTATGGGCTGCAATATAACATGTCTTCGTGTTTCGTTTGTTAAAAAACGCCTTATTTTTCATAAATTTCACCTTTATTGTAAGCCGCTTCCTCCTCTGTCATTTGAACGACCGGTTGACTTCCTGATTCTATGAAACCACTCCCTCAGAAACAGGCAATGGGCTCAGATTGGTTAGTTCGGCCGGTGTGTTGTAATTGGCTAAACTGCATCCGGAATCTTCACGCCCATTACCTTTACGGGCGACAGTTGCATGTGCTCCGGACTCATCAGTTTGAGCCAGAATCAGACCCAGAGAGCGGTGATGAAGAGAGTCAAGCAGAAACTCCGCAAAACCCGGCTCTTACTAAACGTTTCTGAATGGTAATTTTTTTTAATTATTATTATTTTCTCAAAGAATTTCCATATGCTGTTACTTGAAAATGCTACTGCTGTTTGTAAGCTTTTGAGATACGCTTTCCCCCTGATTAAACATGTAATATAACTGAATACATGACTGAGTAATACCGTTTTTTAAAGATGTTGTTTTTTTGATAGAATGAACAACCGTTTAACTATTCACAAAACTTACCGGTAGTTTACTCAGTTTGTCGTTTTCTTTAGGTGTACATGTGATAACAGCAGCTGAAGTTCGCTGTTGCGATAATTTTTTGAAGTTTGTACACGTTTCTTATACACACAAAATAACATCGAACTAACTAGCTACTATAACCAAACAGCTTTGGCATTGGTTTGCGTTCTTGATCAAATAAAAAAATTACGTCATAAAGTATACATGGAAAATACGTTTACAAAATTTACATATACAAATTCGGGTCCAAAATGTTTATACGCATCTGTCATATACTAAAGCCAGCGCTGGCATTTTTTTACATCCTTGATAAAACTAAAACATTATGTCTTAAATTATACAGGCAAATACATTTAAAATGATTTAATCTTACTTGCAGGTTGTGGCCTCTGGTTTTAAAGCTGGAACTGCTTCATGTTGGAGTAATAGTTTCTTGTTGAATCCGAAATTGAACTCGTGTAGATTCTGGAAGCTGTCTTCCGTAAAATGCGCAGCACAGAGAGCTAAACTACGTTTGTAATTGTCAGGAACATAATCAAACATAAATTTTAGCCATTGTTGATGAACTACAGCGTCTGTAGGAAGCCTGAACACAGAAGACCTGACAGCTACAGCTCTCCACTATAACTCCTCCTCTTCGACAGCAGAACATGTTCCGGAGGGAGGGTTGATGTAAATGTATGGGTTAGTTACGTATAAAACCCGGGAAGTATCTCGTTGTAGTCCCATTCGAGTCGTTTTTGTAGGCATTAAACTTCCTGATTTTTAAAAGACAATATCTCTGCTTATGTTGAACTTTCAGCGCAGCAACTTTGCAGATACTGTTCATGCACCAACAGCAACATTACACTGTGTTTAAAATGAAAAAAGTGAAATAGCAATCAACCACCCCTTTAAGACAGCGGTAATGGACAATTCCGCTTCCAACCTGTAGGGGGACAGAAGAGGTAAAGGTCCTTAGTGTTGCTTTAAATATATGATTTCACTTTTTTAACTTTAGTTAGTGTGTAATGTTGCTGTTAGAGCATAAACAACATCTGCAAAGTTACAACGCTCAAAGTTCAAAGCAAAGGGAGATATTTTCTTTTAAAGAAATTACTTTTTAAGGACTACAACAAACGGCTGGTTGAGACTACACCACATTCCTCCCGGGTTAGTGACATCACCAACACTAAAATTTACATAAACTCCACCCCCGGGATCATTATATATTGATTATCATGACAGGATATGCTATTCAATGACTACAATATAAATACACATAAGCTACATAAATTCATCAACTAACCATTCAGAAGTGTCCTGTTGCTTCTACATGTTGTCCTTGTCTGACTCCAGTTTGAACATCAAAGTCTAAAGGTTTTTTACATTTTCAGTGCGTGTCTGTGTGAGATAATCGGATCTGCTAACACACACACACACACACACACACACACACACACACACACAAACAATGAGGATTATTACTTTAAGATCAATGACTATGGGTGTTGTAGTCCTTAGTGAAATGTATCATGGGTAATGTGGTTCAGAAAAAGCATGCTCGTGTGATGGATGTGTTCACACTACTGTACTGTGCAAAGAAGATTTGGTTATGCTCTTAGGTTACTTTATTTAATCCACCCGGGAGTTATTGTGAATTATTACCCTGACAACTTTACCCTACAAGAATGATTAAAACACCATGATCGGCTAACTGTGTCCCTCTCATCATTGCCCGAACGTGAACTAACGAGTCGTCACACTGCCGCTGTGAATGGCCGAAGCGGGAAAATATAACAAAAGGTAAAAAGGGGGTGTGGTTGATTGTCATGGGAACATAGGAAGGAATCAAGGGAACTAACAAGACACACCTGGAGAGATGTATCATACAGCTTACACGATAAAATGTTAGTAATACATATGCAACTCTCTGTCATTTATTTAATTGCCAAACGACGGTAATTTTCTACAAATCTGCCACTCACTGATAGTTCCGGGTAAGCAGATCCACAGATGCTTTGCCGCGTACGCTCTGTTGTTATGTGTCGTCGTCACTGTTTGCCGCGTTCTCATTGGTTTGTATATGGGGGATTTAATGCACAGGGAAAGCTGTCCGCGGATCACTCGCCGAAGAGGAGAAGTGTGCTGTTGCTTCCAGATCTCGATTAACGAAAATTATATTGTGTTTGATGCAAGACTACTGTTCTAAATCATGTGGGAAAAAAAATCATAATGGAAACAATTTTCTTTCTTTTATTTCTTTTTTTTTTTACAAGAACTTACTGTTATAGGTAGACCTGCTTTAAGAAGACCTGTAACTATCAGAGGCACGGCTGTTAATTGTTGTCAACGTGTTTGTTAAAGTCATCAATATGCATTATTTCAACTTATTTTTTAAAAGAATAATTATATTTTTTATTATACTTACATTTATTCTAATGATGTTTTACTTCTATTTTATTTATAACAGGCTCCTAATATTTATTATATTATACTTACTTACTTATGCCCGTCACCCTTGCCAGGGTATGGGCCGCCAACCACAGATCTCCAGATTATTCTGCCATTGGCCATTCTTTCCCGCTGGTTCCAGGTGGGAGTTGGTGAGTCCTCTCCCAAAGGTTGATATTGCTGATGATGTCAGGCCATCGGATCTGGAGAACTCTTCTAAGACAGCTGTTGATGAAGATTTGAACCTTCCTAATGGTCATCGTGCTATTCCTCCAGGTTGCCGCTCCATACAGCAACACTGCCTTTACGTTGGAGTTAAATAGGTGGATCTTTGTTGTCAAGGACAGGTCTCTGGAGTTCCAGATGTTCTTGAGCTGTACGTAGACCACTCTTGCTTTGCCAGTCCTTGCCTTGACGTCTGCGTCTGTGCCGCTCTGTTGGTCAGTGACACTGCCCAGGTAGGTGAAGGACTGAACTTTAGGAGACTTCCATTCAGCATGACTGGTTTCTTGCTTGAGGATTTTATCTTTAGGATCTTGGTCTTATCTCTGTTTATGTTGAGGCCAGTCTGAGATGAGATAGTTGACACTACATCTGTCTTCTCTTGCATCTGCTGTTTGTTGTGGCAGAGAAGTGCAAGGTCATCAGCAAAGTCCAAGTCCTCGAGCTGGAGAAGATTAGCCATTAGAAATATTAGAAAATAAGATTTTCTTATCAGGTTGACCAACCTAACTGGGATGCCGAAGAGACGAAGGAGCTTCCAAAGGGTCTCTCGATCCAAGCTGTCACACGCCTTCTCATAGGCGACAAAGTTGATAAACGGGGGAATTGCAATCGAGAGACTGTTCGACTTTGATGCGGAGTGTTGCGTTCTGGTCCGTGCATGATCTATTCTGCCGGAAGTCTGCTTGTTATTCTCGAAGATGTGTGTCAGCAATGTCTTTCGATCTCTCCAGGTGGATCCGAATGAAGTTTATTATATTATAATATAATTCTTAAAGGGACAATAAGTAGGAATTTCTCCCATCTAGCAGTGAAATTGTATTTTGCATTCAAACGAATAGCGCTCAACAGCGCCTCACTTTTTAAAGTGCGTGTTGCATCTACGGTAGCTATATGTACCAAAAAGCTAAGCTTCTAGCCCTTCATCGAGTTTTCCTTCGGGTGAACTGGTTTGTTATTTCAAACAAACTGCAACTTAAAACAAAGAACAAACGAATGTTAGTTTTGATCAAACAAAACTTACAACCTTGTTTTTAGGACCTTCTCTACTTTACTCAATAGCTGCTATTCATCAAAGAGCCTGTTTAACTTTTAACTATAAATGTTATACTGTCTATAAACTAATAAAGTACACAACCAAGCAATGAAAAGCTTGTAATTAAGACAGTAACATTGACTTACCGGTCGAGAAGAAAACAGGAAACTTCAGCGTCTCTTTTGAAAGCTTCCTCCTGCATTAGCTGTCCCGACATTAACCCTTGTTTTTTGTAATCTCCGATCACGTTTCCTTTTACAGTCTATTATGGACTTTTTTGACGACGATGACTCCTTATCCTGTGACTCAGCATATGTATTAATGAACGGTGTATAAATAACCGTGCAGTGCATCCTTTTAAACTTGCCGCGACAGTGACAAGCATAGACATGATGTCTATGGTGACAAGCACCACTCTCTGCTCTGCTCCTCCACTTCTGTTAACTTCAGTCACGTGACGCGGGCTCTGAACGAAACGCGTTGTGGAAACGCGTTGGCCTAGTACTTTTTGTCCCTCTCTGCTATTATAGTTTTTCAAGATGGCGGAACTACATGGAAGCCTCCGTGGACCTACCCGTCCCATGTATATAAAGATAATAAATTCTTCGTTTACGAGGATTAGTCAGATCATTGGCATAGGTATTTGGACAACATTGAGGACATATGTATGATTAAAAATATTGCTTTTAGATAATAAAATACCTAAAAAGCTACTTATTGTCCCTTTAAATGGGTCATATAATGCCATTTTTGTACAAGCTAATATGATTCTTTAGGGTCTAAATTAAAAGTTTGTAATATACTTTAATTAAAAATTCTCATTAGTATTGTAAGAAAACACTCATTTTACCTGGTCAAAAACAGCTCTGTTTTCAGCACGCCGTTTAAGTGCATGTGTCTTATGAGCTTTGCTCACCCCGCCCCTCTGTTCTGTGCGCGTACACCGTTTGTAACACAATTTAACACAATAACCATAACACGTTGTTTATTATAAACATGGGATTATGAATTATATTGAGAACGTTGTACATAGAAAACATGCCGTAATGTACCCTGAGTGTAAAAATAGCCGCATTCATCATGAAGCGTGCAGCAAGCGATTTGCATAGATTAATATAAAGATTAATATAAAGGTTAATAAAACGTTACTCTCACTTCAGTTCTTCTGGAGGTGCAGCAGGAACACAAATAGTTGGTAACCGATCCTTTTTAGCGCAATTTTCCACCGGACAAATTGCGATTGTTAACTCATGATTTCTGTTCTGTGCATCTGTGCGCACCAATCCTGCACTTCTATCTACTCCTCAACCAGACCACCTAGAGACTTCGGGTTTTCGGTTAAGGAAGGTCTAATCTCGGGAACGCACAAAAAAAATCCAGGAAAAGATTTACTATCTCTTAGTGTTGTGATCCCATGAGGTGAGAAAATTGCGCTAAAACACTCACCGAGTTTTTATTACTTGTTTCAGGAGCAGCTTCTTAGCAAAAACCAGTTTTATACTGATCCTCCTTTGTAAAGCAGTCTGGTGAAATGATTCGCACAAACATGAAAGCATGGATGTTGACCGTGGGGAATCCCCGCGAGGGAATCCCCACGTCAATGCTTTGGGAATATTCCATCAAAACATCAAAATGACTGCTGTGTTCCTTATTACACACAAGAACAGGACGCCACAATCGCTTAGACGACGCCATTCTTCTCCAGCATATCAATGCACTATGATGACAGACAGCTTGCTCACGAGCGAGGGCGGGTCTGTGTTGAAACGCTGCTGTCAATCACAATCGTGGGATGGGCTTCGATTTTGTAACGTCACAAAATCGAACGGCTTGATTTCAGAGAAGGTCAAACATATAAGGAGATAAAAAAAAAAAACAATCAACTTGTAAAAGTGCATGTACCATTATATGACCCCTTTAAAAAATTCTTCTGTCATGGTGTTTCTTATTTGTCGTCTCTGATTTAGATGCGCGCCGATGCGCGTACCGTTAAAAAAACGGAAGCATGTCGTTTCTGCGACAATAGTGCCACCTAGTGGAATAACAAAAATACAGCATATTTTGCAAACCCCACTTTTGCACGTTGCACATGATTCAATTGCTTTTGAGCTGCTTTTATGGGTGATTCTGAAGGCATCAACAGGTAAATGCAGGCTACTTTCAATAAATGGTCAAATATAGGAAACTTTTAGCTTTGTTGCCCTGTGTTATGAGGGCAAACACTGAACACTGTCTGAGAGCGAACATGCTTATTAAAATAGGTGCATTTTTGACATAATGCGACACCCAGCCTACCCGGTTAAGTCCCGCTTATATCCCGCTAGATATATATATCATAACCATTATGGTGATCAAAACATTTTTTTTGGGGGGGCTCATGAGATTGAGATTTTAATGTAATTATTATTTTAACACTTTTAAGTGTGGTCAAAGATAAATTCTCAGGAGAGTTAATTTAACACGGGAGTTTTTGCTGTGTATATATAGATGAAGTGTGATCTTGACGCATCTGTCAGTGCAACACTTCTGGAGGATGTGAATTTGTGGTTTCACAAGCACAAACTTAGTAGCCTAAAAGCTTCATAGTACACACACACACACACACATAGCAAGCGGTCTTGGCCCGGATGTGGCCTCACACTGGCACTGCCTCCTGTGCAATGGCAAGAATCCTGGCATGAATGGCATGAAATTCACAACCCCAGAAGTGTTGCATTGACAGAAGCATCGTGATCACACTTCATCTAGAACGACTCTTATTTGACAAACAAACGAAATGCCCTGCTAGTTAACTGGAGATGTTTTATTTATTTGTATTATTAGAATGCTTAAAGGTGTGTTCGACATCGCCTGCGGCTGGATGTATCCGATCGGCGAGAGTAGCCGCGTGCAGGCGGGGAGGAGCTGCAAACGGAGACGTGAAGTCGGACACTTTTCTGGTTCCCGTAGTGACCGCTCACGTGGTGTTTGCCACAGCTGAAGTGAAATAAATGCAATATTTGCCAAATAATACACAGATGTTTCAGAGACATTTTCATTCAATACTTTATGTACTGCTTCATACAGCGTCTGTTTGAACAAGAATAAAGGTCAAGCTATCAATGAAGTGTAGTCTACGTTTTTTAATCAGTTTTAATTTGCTAAACATGACACAATATAACATAGCAACTACATGAAAAGAGTGTTTACTATTATAAAAAACTGATTTGTGAGCTTTAGAGGAACTAAAGGTGTTCGAATAAACATGAAACACGTGATCGTTGTCATGCGGTGAATCCGGCCAATCGTGGAACAGCTGTGTCGTCATCAGCCCTCGTGCAGCCGCTCTTGAGAAGCTGCGCTGGCTGAGTTCTCCGGCTTTGATGGCACACGTCACTGTCACGTGCCGTCGGCGCTGGATCAAGTCCATAGACAGTAAAAGAAATGGACACAGCGACCCCATTGGAACTCAATTGAGACAAGTGAAGCCCATTTTTAGCGATTTCTTAGCACTTCCTTTCCTGACGCGCAGACTCAAACCGAGCAAAGCGTTACACGGACCACGTGAGCAACCCGTCTGTCTTCTACCCACATAGCAACACTGTGACATCTGGCACACATGGAAAGATGATCTGGCCCACATGCAGCATGGACTTACGGCACTTGGGTGGGCCACTCCTGTTTGCCAGATCTGGGCCACAAGCAGGCCTTAGCAATGCCACATCTCAGCCAAGAGCAAAGAAATAAACCAGAACTGGAGGATTAAACAACTCCACAAACAGCATTACCAGCTTCACTTATTACCAATCAGACTGACTTTATTTCTGTCAGACGTCTACAAAAGTTTTTATTGAGAATTAACAGAGGTTTAACTATAATGTGTTTCATTTAAAGTCACCATTACAGTGAATAGTGTTTCCATTAGTTGGGCTCTTAACTCTTATCATATATATATTGTCTGTTTTTTTTATTGGCGGCTGTGACAGAGTGTTTGTCAAACACATTTGCAGCAGCAAAGAAAGCTAAAGTGAAATGAGATCAGGTGATCATGGTTACCTGTGGGTAGTAGCTGTGCCAAGAGAAATCTGAATCATTCCCTTCCGAATCTTGCAGAGACGGAGAGTGTGAGTAGGAGCTGTCCATGAGCTAGGAGCAGGAACAACTTTTGCTAGGTTTTCTGATTAATTATATTGTCATTTTGCCTCCACGTCCCCCCGATTGCCCGCGAGCTTCTCCTCCCGTCCATACGGTAATCTCTCTACTGTGCGACAGAGAGTCGCTTGGTTATGACGCAATCGTTAGCCTACTTTTACAAAAACTGCTTCTACGGGGCCATAACATAAGATACAAGGTAATGGAGCATTTTATACATTGTCGTGTTTCTTTAGAAACAAATAATGGACTAATGAAGTCTTCAAATGCCTCAGATGTAAAGTTATTCGCTGTCAAAGTGACGTCAAAATGAATGGGAGTCAATGGGATGCTAACTGCAGGTGAAGTTCTGTTACAAGATGGTGGCACGCGGTCGGCTTCAACTTCCGGTCGACTTCCTTCCCGCCTGATCAAGTCGGACAAAATTTCTAACCGGCATGCACTGCTTCAAGTCAGCCGCCGATCGGTCTGCGCAGAGCTGCATGTAGCCGAACAAGCCTTTTATCTCTTGAATGCGAATTTTGTCATTGGTTTGGAACACACCAGCTTATTCAAAAGCCTAACATATTAAAGGTGCCATATGTAAAAATTGAGGTAAAAATATCCAAAAAATGACCTACACGCATCAAAAGAATGAGAAGAAATAAGGGAGATGATGTCATTAAAAAAATGTCAAGTTATAGTGCTGCAGAGATATCAACTTGAATTAGCATTAGCATTACTAGCCACGGCCCGACAGGTGTCGTGATACCAGTTTCGGCCATGGAAGGCGGTATGCGGGCAACATAACCACCAGTCAGTCAAACATGCAATACACGAATAACTCGCACGGCTTGTGGGCATACTTGAACCTGATGTCAATCGTGTTGAAAGTAGCTTACAGCCCACTACTACATTCAAATAAAATCTGATAAAAAAAAAAGGAACAAAACCAGAGTAAACATTGGCACTGCTTTCCATCGCTGGAGACAACTAATGGACATGAAAGAAATGAGGTTCGACTCCAAACTTGCAACATTTCTTTTGGATTGGTAAGATAGATGCTGTTAGTATTTCGTTAGAAGTTTGTTTTATATGTTTGTGTAGTTTTTTCGGGAAGTTATAACATAGAAACGTATCGAAGGCTGTTCGATAAACGTATATATAACGCACATAAATATAGTATTGTAATAGTACACATAGCACAATCTCTATAGCTCTTTTTTCTTGCCAACTACGTGACCTATATTATGTTTATTAAATGGCTTTCCTGAGGTAAATCTGACATAATTGTTCTCCAACTGTGTTATTGACCTCTTCACGCTGATAAAAAACACTGATTGGTCGATATTATGTATGAGTATGAGGAATACATTTTGGTAAGTTGTAGCCTACTGTATCTTTCAACAGAGTTCGTGTTTTTTTTACTATTAGCTAACGTTAGTAGAGTTGATCGGTTCACGTGCGATAGGGATCTGTCGTGTAACAATTACAAGCGCCAAAACGGTATTTATTGTTTGAATTCAGTAATAAAATTGACAGAATCTGAGAGCTGAGATTTTTTTTATATCATAACTAACCTGCTCTGTCTAGTCTGTCGGTATCCGTGTCCTCTTTGCTTCGCGATTTTTCTGTGCGTGAGAATTTATGTGTGATGTGAGAGCGTGTGAAAAGTGTCAATTGTGTGTGTCTCACGGTGAATATGCGTGAGAGTTGGCAGCTCTGAATTAAGTTACGTTGGCGCTAGCTTGGTCAACATCAGCGAATGCTGTCTGTCAAATTAATGTAATTTAAACTAACAATAAAAATGTAATATGAACAAAACGAATATGAACATATTCACTGGTAAAGGTGAAGGGGAGTAGCTTGAAGATGTCGTTTTCATACTCTAGAGTAGACCAACTCACTTTCTGGAGGTATACTGCCCCCGTCTGGTATGGAATGTGGTGTATGATTTTTTTTTTTTTTGAAGGATGGCACCTTTAAAAGCTAAAAACTTAAATTTTGATTACAAGACTAACACAATACGATTGTGGTTTTAGTTAAACATCTAAATTTACAATATCTTTTTTTTTACAAAAATATAGAGACCCCAGACACACAATTTGTCTATTTTTAACTTCAGTCCCCAAATAATGTGAAAAGTGTCATAAATGTTACATTTATTAAATTGTTATGAGGGACACATGAGCAGTAGGTAGATGCTTGTTTTATAGCAAGTTTTGTGTAAAATCATCTTTAAACCAAGTCCATTTTGTCCATTACGGGGTTTAGAATAAAAGGTGTTTAAATCTGAAAAATATAAGGTCTTAAATGCCTGAGGTGGGAAAATATGATTTTTTGGAGGTTTAATATGTCTAATGATGTGGGATGTTTAGCAAATGATTTATATGTAGTTTAAAAAAAATCCAAGTTGAAATATTACTGAATCCCAGTATTTACAGAATGACCTCTCCTATCTAGTACATCTTCTTTCCTAGTATTTTCCCTCATACTCTCGACGCTTCACTCTCCAGTCCAGCGGGTGGCGGTGAGTCATGCGTTTGTTTTCGAGTTTACAGCTTGATCTCTGGTGTTCGTGCTACTGGCTTCATTCAAACTGTACTTTTAGTCCAGAAAGATTTTGAATCGAGTGAACACATGCCTGTAATATTCCCATTCTCATAGAAGTTACCAGAAGTTTTGAATCAAGCAGGAATACGTGGAGTTGCTGCAGCTGAACTGAGAAGATCGTGTTTGTTAAAAGAGGAGATTGAGGAGGACTCGAGTGAACCAAAACCCTGGAGAATAAAACACGAGGAACAAACAGGTTGGTGTCTATTCTAGATTCATCTTTAATGACTGGTCTGGTACATTAATACGCTAACAAAGCTTTAGACAGCCCTTGTAAACATTTTCTGTGATATTTCATGTGATAAACCCTTAAAAGTAACAAACAAAACTTGTGTGGCAAGTGTGTAATGTTGTGTTGTTTTTTGGGACGCTTTACCACAGGATTTTGTTGTATTGTATTGTAATGAACTTGTGGTCCTTAATAGTGTAATTGTTTTGCACTGTTTCTGTAACTTTTTATTTATTTTATGGCAACATTCTATAGTATTCCTGCTAGAAAAGTTGTTTGTCCATGATAAACCTGTGATATTACTTGCATAGTCATAATCTGAAGATGCAAGACAAGGCTTTAGTGGTGACATGTTATACAGGGTAAATTGCTACTACAGTCAGTCATGTTATGTTATGTGACATCAAATACACTTGTTGTATAACATTTATTCACAACACATACCATGACTGTTCACAAACATCTCTGTACCCTACAAACTAGGGTAAAAGCACAATAATACAAAGAATGAAAGGACAACTATATAGACAATACTTTCATAAGTGTAAATTAGTAACACATTTGTATGTTAAGACTGCTAGGTTTTCGCTCATTTAAGAGTTTGCTGCGAGTCCACATTGTAGGCTACAGGTTCCCAACAATTCCTACCCCTCAATGATATACACTTAGTTAAAACAATTTTCTGAATAAATGCAATCTGCAATTTTGGGCAGAACTCTAGGCAGATATGGCAGAAGTGAAATCAGAAAGTGTTTTTTTTTTTTTTTTTTTTTTTTAATTGTGTGTGTTTTAAAAGTCATGCATTTAGATAGCATGTTAAACACCATATAACAATGATTTTGGTATATAATCATATCAATAATAAAAGTTGTAAAATGTTTATTTTAACAAATAGTCTAATTTTCTACCATATACAATTGAATAAAAGTAGCAGCTAGTTAACAACAATTTGCTTTTTTTCTTTTTTTTTTTCTAGTTTGACCTCACTTCAGTCTGAACTAATTGATTCAATTAATTTACTTCTCAGACAATATCAATACCCTGAAAATACTGTGAATTATTAAAGGGTAAGTTCGGTATTTTACACTTAAAGCCCTGTTTACAGATCGTATCTGATGAAATAGAACGGTTAAGATTAAAATTTGGACACATGATGCTGTCCCGAGAATTTTAGGTTTCTTTCGCTTTCCCCAAAACCTCTAGAATGCACTGGAACAATCCTTCATAAAACGCATTAAACTTTCGTTTACAAAGACGTGAAACTCACCGAGTGGTCAGGGGTGTTCACTGATATGCTCACACAAAAATCGCTGCAAAAGATGCTTTCCAACAGGTGTTTTACCATTCGTTGTAAAACTGTGGATCTATTTTTCCAAACGTCTCACACCCGTAGATTCTTCCGTTGAAAGCTTGAATAATAGACACTCCAGCCCAGTTGGTGGCGATAATGCACCTTTGCCAATTGCAAGCAAACCGCTGGCATTTCATTGAATACACAGAAGAAGCAGAAGAAGAAGCGGCGGAGTAATACTGTACCTCACACAGCTCTTTCAATACAAGTCAATGGAGTTGGACAAAAACTACGGGAAAACCTGTTGGAAAGCATCTTTTGCAGCGATTTTTGTGTGAGCATATCAGTGAACACCCCTGACCACTCGGGGAGCTCCACGTCTTTGTAAACGAAAGTTTAATGCATTTTAGGAAAGATTGTTCCTGTGCCCATAGGCTGCCATTGTGTAGGTGGTTGGGGAAAGCGAAATAAACCTAAAACTCTCGGGACAGCAGCATGTGTCCAAATTTTAATCTTAACTGTTCTATTTCATCAGAAACGACCTGTAACAGCGCTTTAAGTGTAAAATTCCGATCTTGTCCTTTCTAACTAACAATTCTTGCTTAATGGGGTAAACACACTAGCATTCTCATTTCAGAGGTGTTCTGAGTAAATGATTATACACCATATTTCCATAGTTCAGTTTTGGACAGATCAGTTGTTTTAACCAGTCATTAAAATGAATCAGTTCAAAGGAATTATTAGGGGATGGTGGCAAATCGGACTTTAGTGGATGCACTGTGTGCGAATCCCGGCTGTTAAGACATCGCCAAGATTCTTGTCAACACAGAAACACTTCATTACTGGATAAATATACTCTTTTTTTTTTATTGAACATGTGGTTAATGTCAGCTGCATCATGTGCATAACGCATGTCAGAGAAGATGTTTTTTGAGCACAATTCACACCCAGCGGTAATTTAGGCAAACAAATCTTGTGCTCTGTCACATCTACATCACTCATAAATCACAATAACCAATCAAATAAGGCTTTGTCGGGACAAAATGTTTTTCTGTTTTTGACACAATTATTACGACACAATTATTACAACACAACTGAACTGAACAAACCATTTTATTTATAACAATCACTCCCTCCATCCATCCATCCATCCATCCATCCATCCATCCATCCATCCATCCATCCATCCATCCATCCATCCATCCATCCATCCATCCATCCATCCATCCATCCATCCATCCATCCATCCATCCATCCATCCATCCATCCATCCATCCATCCATCCATCCATCCATCCATAAAAAAAAAAAAAAAAAAAAAAAACGTATTTATACAC
Source organism: Scardinius erythrophthalmus (assembly GCF_964197995.2). Lineage (NCBI taxonomy): Eukaryota > Metazoa > Chordata > Actinopteri > Cypriniformes > Leuciscidae > Scardinius > Scardinius erythrophthalmus. Next base: position 15,771,482 of record NC_138221.1, read on the forward strand.
CAATAAATAGAAGGGTCTGCCAAACATAAAAAATAAAGTGCACTGTTACTAAAGTGTCTTTGTTTAAAAATAAAAGCTTTGAAGAAGTAAACAAACAGGTCAAAAATAAAGCACAAAAAAATTCTAACCAGTTGGGGAAAAAATGTAAATCTAAATAAAAAAAAAAAAATCACATAGCTATTTTAGTGTAGCTTAATATTCCCAGTTAAGCAGAACTAGGTTGTCGTGTAGAAAACAGAGTCTTTAAGCATTCTGCCCTGTAAGCCTGCTTCGTTTGTTTTCATAAATGGCTCCCACTTCACTGAAGACTCGCTCACTGGGCACTGAAGATGGTGAGGGGTAAAGGAGCCAGAATAGGGAACCTTTTCTCATTTTGTTTCCACCATTCAAATGGCTTGCCCATCCTTCTATCAATCACTGGTCCTAGAAGCTACTGCTGAATCTATCCAAGACCCATCAACTTCAAAATAATTCCTTCGTTAATAATTTGTTACATAGAACTTTATTATATTAAATATGAATAAAAAATGCTTCACACCTTTAGCAAAATCCACACACCTAACCCCAAATCCACACATTTAATACCCTAAAAATGACATAACAACTTATATATTGTTTTGACCTCGTCAATCCAACTATACCGCAAACATGCGACTAACGTTAGTTAACTTACTAAAGAAGGCGCAATTGCTTGTTTGCTTGTTGTGTCTGAATAACATTTCATTCAGAATATAATTTTTTTTTTATCTTGTTGATCTCTGATGATCTCGTTTTCATGGAGACAGACGTGGTGTGCACGGAGGGGAGGAGCTGTGTGTATGTGTATGTGAGAGATGTGTGAGTGACAGAGAGACGGAGGGAGAGCAGGGAAAGGAAATGCAGCTGAACGAATACGCTGCGTGTTTTAAATAGCATAAAAAAATAAATAAAGAACGAAACGAAACGCAATAGGTGGCGACCAGGGTTTATTCTGTGGCACACCGCCGCGAAATAATCTGTGTGGGAAACACTGAATAGTATGCAATATCTGTATCGCAGAGAGGTGCGATAAATTACATTTATTTTATGTGCCAACTGCCAAGCATTTGTGTGTTGCATGCATAGGTTGTTTATCCAAATTCAACCAATCAGATGGAGCCTTACTGTCTTTATACCTGCCTCCCCAGTAGGTGCTATTATGCTATTGGCTAGATTGGGCCTAAAGGGGAACCTAGTGGCTCAGAGCAGAGAGTGGAAAATTAAAACTAATGGCGGGAGTAGAGAAGCGAGGAAAATGACAACAGCGAAGAAGCTGTGCCTAAAAAGAACTGTACGTCTGAAATATTGCAATATTTTGGCTTCAATAGAGAAGACGTGTCATTAATGCAGGTTAGGCTTGGGTATCGAGTATCGAGTTGGCTTGGCGCGATAGTCGGTGTTACCGATGTTACACGGTGTTCAGTCGCAACACCGGTTGCATTAGGGCTGCACAATTAATCGAATTTCTAATCGCGATTACGATTATGGATGCCACGATTACGTAATCGTTCAAAGCCGCGATTACAAAAAAAAAAAAAAAAAACTCTGCGTGCATTTAGAGCATGTTGTGAGAGGCAAATCACAACTACTTCAGAAAACCCAGCACAATAGGAAGGAACTACCAGGTAGCGACGTATGTGTACGCTGAAATAAAAAGTCTTTCACCTCAGAAAAACGGACGTTCCTGTCATGTCAGCCGTTATAGGCTACTGTGTTCGTAGCGCACACTCTTCAATTGCACGCGCAAATGCGGCGGCGCACGCTGTGTATAAAGTGCAAAGGAAACTACGAGAATGCAACGTTGTTACGTTGTAAATTGGTAAGTCACAAAAGTAAAATACCAATAAATCACGTTAGTGGTACGTCCTGTGTTAGCTGAGAAGGATTTGCATGCAGGGATGATTTTCATTCTATTCACCAGGAGCAGTTTCCATGCTTCATTAACAGTTCTTGTTAGTATTGTGTATCACCATGGTAACTGTCGTTTTAATAATAACCCACTGATCTATATAATGACATTCTATATAGATCAGTGTATTAACCCCAAAATGGCACTTTATTTTCACTTTGTGTTATTTTTTTATATTTTAAATGACTGTGGTGGCTCATACCAACATTGTATTAACAAAAGCTAGTTTGGGACTGATATTTAATAGCTTTAGCATAGGCCTAATGTTTATTTCTTAGTAGTCTTTACTATTAGTCATATTCTTACAATTTACAGATATGTTAAGTAAAGGGGGACAGTGTGTGTGTTCACAATTTTTAAGCAAACATGTATAATAATATGCCTATATATATATTCAATGTAAATTGTGATAATCGTAATTAATAATTGCAATTACAATTTCAAGGGAATAATCGACAATTATGATTTTTGTCATAATCGTGCAGCCCTAGGTTGCATCACTTGCCCACCGCAGCACCGCAAAAAAAAAAAAAATTTTTTAAAGCAATTACGCAGTACAGGGCTCTAGAGTGCGACCAAATTTTGTAAGTGTGCGACTAACATTTTTCCTAGGTCGCACCGGTGCACCTAACGTCCTCGCATCCGCTGCCTCTCCACGAACGTTTGTTGGCGTTTGTTCTCCTTTGACGGAACTCACACTCTTCTCTCACGCGATGCCACAGCTCGCACAACACGACAGCTCTGCTTAATGAGTGACGACGGAGGACAGAATTAAACATTCAAACGTAGCCTGGTTACACTTAAGGTCTGTTATATTAGTCTGATTTTATTTTAAATTTCGGCTTCCAAAGATTATAAAAAATAATATATTGAGGTAAAACCATTAAAAACTATCTAACTACGCGCAACTTCTTCCCTTCGCAGCATTACGCTGTCATTTCTCCCTAACACTCAGAATCAGCGCGATCGGTGATTGTTGTAAATGCAGTCTAGCTACTGTTGCTAAATTGCGGGACGCGTTTAATAATTGAAAAAGCTAATAAAAACACAAAAATCTGCGCAATAGATGTTGTTCGCATGGCGGCGTGCGCTCCGAAACAGACCGAGACAATAATTATACTTTCGGTTTCATGTGCAGATTGTGCGCGTCTAAACGATCAATTGTACACAAAAGCGTGTCAAAATTACCGGCTTTGAGATTCACTAAAAACAGTTTATGTCTTAAATGGACGTAGTTATGGAAATAGTTGGGAGAATATGGTGCATCAGTAGCCTAGATCTGCACCCGGTCTTAAAGGGGCCGCAGTCTAATAAACATGCTGACGATTGCGCCATTACTGCAAATCAAACAACAAGAGAAAAATCACTCACAGCTCTTGAAAGAATAACTTCAGCTTTAATAAGCATTAATCTATTTATGATAAATTTTACAGTGTTATTTTACATTTTATTACTTTATTAGATTTCTTTTTAGACCATGCCTGAACAGTAGGCCTTCCTGAAATTAAAGCACTGTAGGCCTATATAAAGTGTATCTTTGTTTAATTGTTTATCTTTTGTTTATCTATTGTTTATCTTTGTTTATTATATATAAAACAAAAAGAACCATAAGAATACAGTTAAAGTACTGTATCGATAAGCAGTATCGGTAAGAGTAGGAATACCGTTAATAATTGTGCTTCAAAAAAATAAATAAAAGTTTTTACCTACACCTTCTTTTTTAAATTCATTTACATAATATATGTGAATGTGTATAGAGCGTGATGAAAAGGTGACCTTAAAATTGTGGCGTTAAAGGTGATACAGCCGAGGAAAAATTTGGGTGCACCCAAATTTTGTGCTGGTGCACCTAAATAAAAATGTTAGGCGCACAAGTGCAACCAAGGCAAAAAGTTAGTCTGGAGCCCTGCAGTATCCGTTCTGTCACCAGTTTACTAGCGTTGTATGATCACGCTCAACCATTCAAGCGCGACAAAACAAGAGACCGCGCTGTAAGTCCTGCCTATTGCACACACACACACACACACGGAAAAGACGCGCGTCAGTATCGAGTTCTCTTTTCGGCCTTGAACAAAACATAACACACACAAATTATGCCAAAATGTCCGTTTTGTTGAGTGTTCTCATAAGAGCAAATGATTTAAATAATATCATAAATGAATGTAGAGATTTGTGAGAAAATGGGACGCGTGTCAGATGGAGTGTCATTAATGTTAATCAAAGAACAAAGGTAAGAGAGTAAATTACTCAGACCCGGCGCCAGGAGAATTAGTATAGGCCTACCGGTAGCCTAATAATCATGAATACACTCTCTTGTGTGCATGAATGAATCTTTTAACACATCTCCGGCGAACGGCTTCTTCGCGCAAAATAAAAACTCTTCATAAAGCGCAGTGAAAGTTTCCTGATGGAACGAGGTTGTTCGTTAACTTCATTTTATACGTGCAATTCACACGAGCTCTAAACGAATGTGAGACTGCTGCGATTAGTCAAATTTTATTAATGAAACAAAATCAGAGGGAATAGTTTCTTTAATGTATTTTTTTTCTTTTAGTTTTTTTTTTACCGGTTGGCCACACGGCTTTCATAGTTTTCAGTTAGGCTAGTGCGGAGACCAGGGCCGGGTTTCCCGATAACGATGTATCTTGGCTCTTAAGAGCGTTCTCTTTGTGCAAGGTTACGCTCGTCACACGCCGCAATTCCACGCGCGTTTCCCAAAAATGCACTTAAAATGAATGCGCGAGAACGCATTCGTGATATTTAAGAGTCGCTGTCCATTCACGAAGTGCTGAAATAATAACATGCGTTTTTCATGAATAATAACGAACCCACCATTCAAACACTGTGGTTGAATCCGAAACCGCGCCCTATACACTCGGTACACTAGGGCGTTATTGTTCTCAACATGATCTCAAGCAGTGAAAAATAGAGGACACTGACAACGCGCTGAAAGACAGGACCGAGCAGGTAATATTTAATATGAAACAAAGTCTCAACTTTCAAATTTGGTCAGTCAAACAAAAATAAAATAGGCCTACCGTTTTTTGGCTCTTTAATGTGTCATGACAGATTGCCCCAGTTAAAGCCAAGTTCAAATCCACTGAAGTTTATCAATAAATCTTCTGACTGCTTTATCGCACAAAAATGGTGGAATTTGATTGGTCAGATTGCATGTCAATCAAACTCAATAGGAATGATCAATTGACGCCATGTAAAAAAAAAATAAAAATACATCACTCTAACACCCCCCACCCCCACGATGAAACCGGTAATACCGGTGTAGTCACAAGTCGATTAACCGGTGGGAGAATATTATCACCGTCACATCTCTAGTATCGAGTATCGATTGGAACCGGGACTAGCTTTTCGATTTTCCCGGAATCGTTCAAAAGTTTAAATTTCGATTCCTAGCTTCGATTCACAGTCCGCCGACCGGAAGAAGAAACCGCTGTCTATAAGTTACCTATTTGATAATTTCTAGCCCTATTCTGAACTGAAGTAACTACCTAATCGATTTCAAACTTACAAGTTAACTCACTGAACACTGACAGGCTGCTATAGCCTTCCCCACATTAGTTAAACATTTGTAAACTGTAACGTACACACGGCATGGTAAATGCGTGTATTACTAGCACAGGTGTAAGCGTATATGGATTGTTATGCTAAACTGCGAACCGATACATTTTATGAGACACTGTGTGAGTTGCCTTAACTCACACAGCGTCTCATAAAATGTATTCACAGCAAACAACCCTGACGTTAAACCTTAACTTACTCATGATGTTTTCTTTTTCTTCGGTATCTTGCAAGTTGCAACCATATTCTATCGTCCTCTGCTCGTCCGTTTGAAAACTGCGCGCGATGCCGGCGAACTTAAAAAAAAAAAAAAATCATGCAAACACATTTACTCATGCAGAGCTGCCAACTCTCATGCATTCACTGTGGGACACGCAATTGACACTTTTCAAACGCTCTCACGCTACACATCCATTTTCTCACGCACAATAAAATCGCGAAGCAAAGAGGACACGGAGACCGACAGACTAGACAGAGCAGTTACTTTATGATATACAAAAAAATCTCAGCCCTCAGATTCTGTCAATTTTATTACGAGATTAAAACAATAAATGCCGTTTTGGCACTTGTAAATGTGACGTGACAGATCCCTAGCGCACGTGAACCGATCATCTCTACTAGCTAATAGTAAAAAAAACACGAACACTGTTGAAAGATACAGTACAACTTACCGAAATGTACATATTCATTCATTCAAATAACATTCAGTTTAGTTACTAAAATGTTAGTGACAATCACAATACACTTATTGTGATGCAAATGTTTTTATATTTCAATTGGAGAAGGTCAGACTATTCCCTTCAGAAAGACCGTTGGTTAGCTAGCTCATTTAAAATGTCCTAAAAAATTTTTTTAAAATAGATTTGATATTTATATTGTAGTTGAAAACAGCCCTGTGAGAAATTCATAGTAAAGTTCATAAAAAGTAAAAAGTTCATAGAATTAAAACTGATTTAAACTTTTTTGACCCTTCCTCTTAAAAGAATCGGAATCGAGAATCGTTAGGAACCGGAATCGAAACAAGGAATTGGAATCGGAATCGGAATCGTTCAAATTCAAACGATACCCAACCCTAATGCAGGTACTGTGTAAGGTAGGGCTGCACGATATGAGGAAAAGCTGCGATGTGCGATAACATTGTTTAATACTGCAATGATGAAATGACTCACGATAGATATTCAAATGTGATTGTTAGCTATACTGTTCCCATGTCTTAGTGCTTTAATAGGTTCTTTGCGAACCTAAACATTGAATAGCCTATTGCCACTGAATAAAGAAATCAAATAGATAATTTTTGACATGCTTTTATTGAACAAATTACACATAAATGAGGCATTATAACTATAAGAAATTAACGTTCAATTTCCCCTGCTCCTTTTAAAAAAATTTCTTGTAAACTTTTATACTCAAATAAATAAAAATGGCCAATTAAAATAACTGTAATGGCGCATAAAACCAGCAAACAAATATTATGCCCCTTAGGACAAGTTACTGTCTTGGTTATCTCTTTAGGGCAAGTTCTTGGCCAAGAAAACCAGCATGTTAACTTTGCTAGGTTTCAAACATGTATGTTGACATGTTACCACATTCCCAGAAGTGCTGAAGAGCCTCTCGGAGGGAGAACTGGTCGCAGGTATACAAAGATACTTCCGAGCAAGTTTGGTCAGCTTAGGGTAGGTGACCTGGTGGAGTTCCCACCAGGCTAAAGGGTCTGCTTCACTGTGAATGATGGGGGAGAACAAGTAGCTGTTAAGTTCAGCTTCAACTGCTTGCTCCAGATGTCAGAAGGTGTCCCCTCCTTCTGTGCTGAGTCTTTCATTTCTGTCATGATCCTGTTCTTGATGTCCTCAACTTTTTCACTGCTGATGTAGGTGACCTTGAACCTGGGGTCCATGAAAGATGCGATGTCCAGAAGTTCTTGTGTTCCTGGGTCATCATACTTTGTATTCATGTAATCCAGGATTTTCACTTTAATGGACTTGGTTAAATCTGTGTCATCTTCCTTTTCTACAAGAGCCGATGTCTTTAACCCTCTGAGGTCGACAAACGCGCCGGCGCGTTTTGCTGGATTTTCTCCACATTGTAGCACTTTAAACTTAAATTTCTCCGTCATTTATGGTCATACAGAAAAAATAAATATAAAAAAAGAATCTGTGGTATTTCTACTTTTGTATGTGTCCACTTCCAATCAAATCAAAACATTGTGCTTTTGTAAAATAAAGAAAATAAACAGTGTGTGCGTTCTGCCTCTCCGTCGCGGTGAACTTTTTTTTCTTGAGCACGTCTATAAACTGAAACAAAACTCAGCGAATACTTGTTACACATTTATGAGCCATACACCTTTATAAACATTTAAGTGTGTACTTTTAAATGATCGGATTCAAAACGAAAACAAATATTCTCTGTTTAAGTAATTTGTATAAAACCAACAAGATTTCCAGCTTCTCAAACGCTTCCTAATTATTTTTAATTCGGCCACGCCCACTCGCGCAAAATATATTCACATGCAAATCTCCACATGGAACGCGATCACCCTCATTACCTCAACAACAAAACACTTCACTTCACTTTTCGTCGAGTTTGAAAGACGTGCCTGAGCTTACATTGGATTTACATCAGAAGAAGAAGAACGATATTTGAAGACAAGAAAGATAAGGTAAGAAATTCTTACATATTAGTTTGCTATTGTTGCATAAATTTCACATTGCAGTTGAACTGTTGCTAGATATATGGTGAATATTATAATATTTAGACCCGTGTTTACTGTTACTGTGTTTGTGGATATCTGCTCAAACGTAGATAGACTATGTATATGGTAGGCCTAACCATAATGTTTTATATTTGATCGCAATCGCGTTTTAATGTATCATATTTTTGATCGCGATCGCGTTTTAATGTATCATATTTTTGATCGCGATCGCGTTTGAATGTATCATATTTTGGAAAAGCAAAACGCTCCAAACGGCTTCATGTTTTTACTATTATCTCATTTCATATCATCATAACGAATGGAAACATTTGAAGTAACATGATAATCAATATATTTTTCTCTAGCTTAGTTGTTACTGAAATCTTTTTGAAAATATATATAGGCTGCTATATTGTTATTATTTTATGCAGCACTGCGCATAGCCTATACCTACAAGGCACAACAAACCTGGTGTTCATTATATATTGTTGGAAACATTTGTGTGAGTGTGTGTGTGTATTCTGTGAATTTTAAAAAGCAATTTTAACAAGAAAAATCTAAAATGTATTCCCAAAATCGTGCAGGCCTTTCTCTTGATATCAGTATGTTCACTTTTTTTTTTTTCAGGGCCCAGATGCCACTGAGTCCTGCTGACTTCAACATTCACAGTACATGTCTCTGTACATGAACATGGTAAAGTGAAAATCAAACACCTTAGAAAATGAAAGGTATGTACAATGTTTTTAGGAATGGCACAAAGGTCTCTTTCTTCAATAAGTGCTTTTTTGTTGTGTATCTTTAGATTATGTTGTGTTGTAAATAAATCCAAACAATTTTAAAAGCCATTCTTTTTTAAATCTCCTCATTCTTTGTGCAAGGTTGGTCAGAATGATGGGCCCTGATAAGCTCCTAATAGGGCCATTAGGGAGGTTCTTTGTCTTTCTCAGGTGTGGAAAGCTTTCATATTAATGAGGTGATCCGCCCCTTCGCATATTGCTTTCTAACACAAAACACGTCGTAAAATTTTTAAATCAATATATTGTCTTCTCTGAATGAGCAGTCAGGGTGATTCTCACATAGTTTTAGAGCAAATATTCTAGGCTACGTGATACAATTTTCAAAAGTCTTGTGAAGAAATAATCAGTATGGGTTTCATGACCTTATTTCAGTGAGAATTTATTTTTGTATTTTCACAAACCACGCATAAATGTCATTATCTCAAAACTACAAACTTTTACATACATGCTGCTGATATATTATTGTAGCAGAGTTTGTGCTGAATACAGTGTAATTAGACTTTAGCCATGAAAATGTCACAAGTAACAGAAATAACCACAAATGTCAGAGCATGTCAGAACACCTCCAGGGCCCAGAAAACAGCTCAGACCTCAGAGGGTTAAAAGATGAAGGACGGGTTTCACATATGAAACACTGACATAGATTTCCCTGGAAAGAGCAACAGTAAATTCCGGCAGGACTAATGCTAGGTTTACAGACTCTAGCTCATCCAGGTCCTGCCAGGAGGGAACCAGATGCCGTGTTTTCCGGTCTGCTGATAGGACATCAGAAATGGCCCGCCGCTGCTCCAAGACCCTCTCAATCATCTGTTTGCTTTGAGCCTCACCTAGTTGGACATTCTGTAATGAGTGAGTGCTCAGGGAGGTTGTGCTCCTGTTGTGCTTTTTTCAGTGCCGTCTTCTGCTTCCAACTGTGGGAAAAATGCCCCACCAATTTTTTGCACAGCCCAGCAGCACGGTCAATGCGGCTGTCATCCTTAACAGCATTTCCTGGAAAGAAGATAAGAAATAAATTGTATTCAAACAAACTATTCAAACTACCAGTAATCATTGTAGCCAATTATTTAATTATTATTGAATTATTTATAATTAATAATAATTTAACTAAATAAAATATAATTTTATAATAATATAATTATTTAATTATTGTAATAAAGTAATATTTCAAAGGCTGCATAATTAACTACAATTCTTACACAGTGATAATCCAGTACTATAGGCACTAGCCCTGTTAGATAAATGCTGACCATGCAGTGGGGAAATACAACTTAAATTAATATGCTTAATTTTACAAGTGCTCAGTGTTTGCTATTGTTTATTTCAACTTAATAATATTCAGACAGTTGCCTACATGACATCACATGCTTTTCCCCGCCGATAACTCGATCTTTGTCAACACAGTGCAACTGACAAAAATTTTATTACGTAATAAACCAGGGCAGATATAATCATCTTATGATATGACTAATATGGTCTGTTGTTCAGGTAATAAAATAATACTTGCAATAGCCTACAATAGTACCATTTATTACGTGGCTTGGTTGTAGAAACCGACATCATATTGACTTCAGAACCTGACATCTTATAGACATCAGAAACCGACGCCATATTGAGCGTTGCCATGGACACACAGGATTCTAGCCTCCAAAGTCTTGATCCAGAAAGTGCACAGTGAGGCTGATGTAGGGCTTTGTTGTTCAACTGGACCAAAGATCTGTGGTACAAGCGTAGTGTTCAACTTGACTCAGTTCCGATTCCACGGTCTCCCTGCATGCGTCATACATTTTTGGAATGGCGACTTGCGAAAAATAAGTCTGTGATGGAATCTGGTATCTCCGGTCCAAATTGGTTATCAGGCTCACAAAACCTTCTTTAGTCACTGTGTTTATAGGTATCATGTCCTTCGCCAAATAACAAGTTATGGCCGCTGTGATTTCTCTGTGGCGTTTGGATGTTGTGTCATAAGGAGTCACACTCGCAAAACTCTGAGCAATTGACTTTTGTTGTAGTGATGGCAAAGTTTTAGATTTGCTACTCTGTTTTTGGTTTTGTTGTTTGGCTAGTTTTGAATTGTTCGTGTAGGTCTTTATGATTGTATTGCAGGTGGTGATGGAGGTTCGTCGTGTTTCCTTTTGAAGTTGCCACCACTGTTCGGCATGTTTTACACAGTACCTGTGTTTGTAACACGTCATCTCTCCTGAATCCAAAATATTTCCATATAGCTGAAGTGCTGTTCTTTTTCACCACAAGGTCTTTGTCAGCCACCACATTTTCCTCACTCCTCTCTCCTCCCTTCGCCATCGTACTTGCTAACGGCACAGTGTCGCAACTAAATTGACACCTCACAAATCAATCCGAGAGACACTTCCTGGGGCTTCACCTGATTGGCCAAATAGCATAAACGCGCCAACCATGTCTTCAGGGCTAAACCTGATAGGTCAAACGTTTATTAAATGCGCTTGGCGAGAAATTATCAGCAAAGGATTAATTGATTTCTAGCCCCTACTACTAGATATATTTATTGAGATGAGAAATTAAATCCCGCCCTGTACGGCTATGAGCAGCTGTTCGGCCGAGCTTTCGGTGTTGTTACGGAAACTCTGATCGGTTGGTTTTTGTCACGTGACCTGCGGTGATATTGCGGCGTTCTGTAAAGTTGAGTGTTCTCATCTCTTCGTTGCATAGGCGGGCCTGGAAAAACGTGCTTCCATTATACCTGTTTATTTCAGTATGATCATTACATATAAATGATAAAAAAGCTTAATAAAAATAGCATTTCTCTAGGGAAATGTTATATCCGGGGCTCCAGACTAACTTTTTTTATTAGGAGCGCTGTAGCCCCTGACTTAAAATTTTAGGAGCGCAAGCAGAAAATTTAGGGGCACACCTTCACATTTTCCCCCTAAATAACTATTACAGACAAATGCTTTGATAATAAATAGATTAAGCGTACAGAAATTATGGTGCAGTTTTATTTTAAGATCACAGGGCTCCAGACTAACATCTGAGGGCCGCGGCTCTAAGTTCTACAGAAAGTATTTGGTAGCACTGTGGGATGACAAAGCACTGAGCTAAATTTGTGGTGTATAGATAAAATTAAATATAATTATTATCCTTCATAATGTCTTAATATTATTTCAAAAGCAAAATGAGTGACAAAATAGATATTAGGGAGTGAAAATAGCCAATAAGCACCCTCAGCAGCTGTTTACAATGGTAATTTAGTCTTCTTTTAAAAAAAAATAAGTGTGAGTTTTCCTACTTCTTGAAACTTTCAGTTTTATAAATAGAGACAATCTTTAAAGGATGAACAAAATGTTTTGGTCGACACATTAAAAACAACAACATTTTAATAGGATATAGTTTTGAAGTGCTGTAAAAAGATGTGTAGGCTACTTTCATAACCACAGTATACCATAGTTATAGTTATGCCTGGTTCAGAATACGCAATTTTTTTGTCTGTTACTATAGTCAATGTATCAGATTACACGATTTCGACTCCTAAAAATCTTGTCATGTCCTGGACAAGAAACATTGTCAGACTACACATTGCTTTACGACCAGTCATCTCGAGCCGTCTCACACACATATTCACTCGCACATGTACACACGCACTCACTCACATACACGCACATACAGGGCCGTTTCTAGCCTTTTTGGCACCCTAGGCAAGATTCCTATTGACCCCCCCCTCCCTCCCTCCCTCCACTATCCTTCTAGGGGGGTTCGGGGGCATGCTCCCCCGCAAGAAAATTTTGTACATTTTAAGGTTAAATTAATGCATCAATCTGGTACTTTGAGAGCTAAAAATTAAGAGCTTCAACCCATGAACTGTGCACATTGAACAAAGAAAAACCATTGACTTGTACCTGGACACTAAAGAGGGCTCAAACATCTCATTAGTTATCATGATATAGAGTCTCAGTCTACATTACATTATCACTGGTGTTTATGATTTATATAAGTATTCCTATGACGTAAAATCCATATAGCCAATCATATGTAGGCTACTTTATAAATTAAAATGAATATTTCAAAAGTATAATTTACATTACACTATAGTATCGGAAAATTACAATACTTTTGTCCTCGTAATTTCTTCACTTGCAAGAAATAAACCCTTGAGCTTTTATTTTGGAGAAAAACACCAGATCACCATGCTGATCGCATGAGCAAAGTGCGCACTTTTCTTTAAATCATGCAGCACAAACAGAATGTCTAGGCTACTTAATTAAAGTCTTGTGCTGTTTTATAAAGGCACAAAGCCTTTTGATTTCGATTTTAATTCATTGACAAAATATAACGCTAGAGACCTTTATGTTAGGCTATAAATTTTACATCTCAAGTGTTGGGAAAAGGGAGAAGAGCGATTTCGGCAAAAGGCGGATTCGAACTCAGGTCGAACGCATCCAAAGCTACTTTCAAGCACCTCACGCCTTACGACCTATGCCACTGTAGATATATAGTAGTGGGCGTATTTTTGCTAAAAAAGACAGGCACTTAGTGCAAATATACGCTCCATTATCGGAAATGTAAAGAAAGAAGGATTTTTCTTCCACTCACTTGGGCAAAAATCTTTTGGTGTGGTGGGGGCTCTCAATGGCGCCCCCCAGCTGTTTGCGCCCTAGGCGACCGCCTAGTTTGCCTATGCCTAGAAACGGCCCTGCGCACATAGACTAACGCACGCACACACTCACTCGCGCACACACTCTCTCACTCTCTCTCGCTCGCTCGCTCGCTCACTCACTCACTCACGGTGCGTGTCCACTACAGCGGCAAAAGTCCGCTCAGTGCCGCTGGTAACGCTGTAACGTCTCCGCTTTGGGGTGTGTCTGTTGCGAGTGTGTTTAATCTATGTTTTTTACAACACACGTACAATATAATCATCAGAGATGCACGCCATTACATTTAGAAATAGGCAAGCTTTGTTTCCAAATGCACCAAGCAAAGATATCCTTTCAATTTTATAAACTTTTATTAACCCAGCCAATATAATCACAATGAACACATCCAAAATAAAATCTTTAACATATATAACAACTGCAAAGCGTCTAATTTGTAAACAAAATGATTTACGCACTAAATCCAGCATTAACTCCGGCACAATTTGCATATTTTTAAACTCTCAGAACAGACGTCACATCCCGAACCTCACAGCAATTGGCTGCCGACCGCGTTTTTCGCTTGATATTTGCATAAAGTCAAAAACTGCCCAACCTTTTTGACGCTCTCGGTCGCTCTCAACGCTTTCTCCGGTCCGCTGGCAATCCCAAAATGCACTGCGCGAGCGTGAAGCTCAACTTCCATAGGAATGAATTGAAAACGCTCGCAACGCGCCAGTGGACACGCACCGTCACTTGCGCGCGGGCGCACACACACACACACACACACACACACACACTCATTCACTCACTCACTCGCGCGCACACACACACTCATTCACTCGGAACCCTTCATGGAGGACCGTTAAAAAATTAAACATGCTAGTCTTCTTGTCGTGATGTCGTAAACAAAGCATCGCAGACGCGACGTCGGTTGTCGCCCACTTTGAACGAGATGAAATTTACTGGTCGCACATGTGCGACTGGATGTAAAATTTAGTCGCACACTCTCAAATTTTGGTCGCAGAATGCGACCATTTGGTCGCAGTCTGGAGCCCTGATATCACAAGAGATATCATTATCACAATACTCAACAACATCGTATATCGCATATTTTCCCAGTATCGTGCAGCCCTAGTCTTTACTAACTTTTCTGGGCCGGCAAGTTTCAATTACAGAGAAGCCTATGGAGGAGTGAGACAGCGCTCAGATTTAATTAAAATGTCTTAATTTGTGTCCCGAAAATGAACAAAAGTCTTACGGGGTTGGAACAACATGAGGGCGAGTAATTACTGACAGAATTTTTAATTACTGACAGAATTGCTTTAACAATGTTAGCACCACTGTACCAGAGAACAAGAACCACTCTATGTCAAATTTCCCATTCTTCCAGCATGCCCAATAACATCTCAGTAATGTGCTCCCCAGTGTGTGATCCAATCATTGCTTTTGTGTTTCGAATGACTTGTCTGCGAATCCACTGATCATCAGTGAAATAGCATGTTAAGCTCATTAGGGGTTCAGTTGTACCGGACCAGCAGTCTGTGGTTAAAGCCAACTTATAACCTGCTTTATCGGGCTTTAGCAGTGCTTTAACCTTCTCAACAAAACTGTTGTGAATACTGGGGAACATCTCTGTGCGGTAGAACTTCTCACTCTTCAGAGTATTTCTTGGTTCTGCAGTTGGCTTGAGTCTCTGGAAGCCTTTATTTTGAACCATGATGAAAGGCTGATTGTCTGTAGCTATCATTTCTGTAATCATCCCGTCCAGTGTTTCTGAGCGGACATCGGACGTCTTCCACTTTGTCTGCTTTTCCAATCATCATAGGAAGAGAAGCTTGAATGTGGCTTGATGTCTTTGCCTCTTCAGCATCTCTTTTTTTCTTCTCCTCTTCAAAGATAGTTGAGTGTATATTGAGTGTCTGTTATGTTAAATAAAAGTTGAATAATTAAAGCAAAGCAAGTAGTAAGCTGCTACATATACTTTACCTGTGGATGCAGTTGGAGTCTCTGGTGCAATGGCGGGATTCTCAAAACACCCACAAGATGGCGCTGTTTATCAATTCCATATTCGGATATATAATTTAAACAAATCTTTAATAAACATTTAATTTCACAAACCTTGCAGATCTAATCAAATTCAGCTGTCAGATATTCTGAAGTGTGCATTTGTAGCCTTCATGACTGTGCCATCCTCAATATGTCTACTTAATATCCTGACAGCCAGCTAAACTTTTTCCCCACACCAAGACTCTGCAGATTAATTCTTAGTTCCACAGGTTTATTGGAGTTACAGAGAAAAGGTGAAACTGCAACACACAAAGAGCAAGGACAAATTACACATGAATAAAGGCTAATTTGCACTATTACTGTTGCATTTTCGTTTGTACTCATTTTAACACTAATATATGAGAAGAAATACATGTGAACAACATTCTGGTCATTATTAGGGCTGGGTATCGTTCCAAAAATTTCGATACCAATACCGATACCGATACCTTGATTTCGATACCGGTTCCTGAACGATACTTTTTTCGATACCCATTTTATGAAATCCATTTTTACAAGATTACATAACACATTACCTCAGAAAAACTTTGGTTTTATTTTTTCAGTTTGACTCATTCTCCTTAGCCAGTGCACAAAGGAAATGTTTTTTTTTATAAAGAGCTCATGCTCACCAAAGCTGAATTTGTTTGATCAAAAATACTGTAAAACTTGTAACATTGTGAAATAGTATTACAATTTAAAATCTTATTTGAATAGATTTCAAAATGTAATTTATTCCTGTGATGTCAAAACTAAATTTTCAAAATCATTACTTCAGTGTCACATGATCCTTCAGAAATATGAAAACAGTTTTTGGAAATTATATGATACATTTTTTCATGATTATTTGATGTATAAATAATTAAAAAGAACAGCATTTATTTGAAACAGAAATCCTTTGTAACATTACACATGTTTTAGGGTCATTTTTGATTACTTTAATGCATCCTTACTGAAAAACAATTCTGACTAACCAATAGGGGTGGGAATCTCTAGGCACCTCACGATTCGATTCGATTACGATTCAGAGGGCAGCGATTCGATGCTAAAGCGATTATCGATTATCGATTATCTGAATCTTTTTTTTTTGTGTGTGACTAAATACTTTGCTTTAAAAGTACCAAATAATGACCCATAAAGAATTAACGTACAATATATTTTATTAACATTGCAAATAACCAACAGGAAAATAAATGTGTGCCTGAAATAGCAGCATACTTGAAGTAAATGAATAATATAACAATAACAAATTATAACACCACAGCCACTCTCACCGCTATCACTATCTCCTACATCCCCATTGATGTGTTTCTCAGAGAAAATGGAAAAACTAGTGTATGCTGGAACCCAATTCGCTGGAAGCCCCCAGATATCAACCAGAAAAACATCACTACCACCAAAGTCTATGGGCGCAGCTCGCCCTCTCCCCCCTCCCCCTCCTCCCCGAGCATTAAGGCCCCTTCCACAACGCCAGGGCCCACAACTTCCACCGTCTGCTCGAGGTGTTACAAAATCAACTGATACCAGCTCCAAGTGATTTGTGCCGGGTCCCCGCTGTGATAACAGTAACTTTCTCAAATGTTTACAGAACAAGCGGGAACCCAGTGTTCCTGTATCATCTGTTCATTCACATGTTAGAAAGTCTAAGGCCTTTAAAAGCCGTACAGCAAACCCATCTAATCTGGTGCCTATCACACGACAAACTAAGATTGTGGACACAAAAAGCAAGACTGTTAAGTTAGCACTTTTAAACATCCGCTCACTTAAAAATAAATCACTTCTAGTCAATGACTTTATAAGCACATACAACCTGGACTTTATATTTCTAAATGAAACTTGGCTAGAAGCCAGCTGCAGTGCAACAATCCTCAATGAAACATCTCCTCCGAACTTTACCTTTATGAGTGTCTCCAGAGCTGGAAGGAGAGGTGGGGGTGTAGCTGCTCTTTTTAAAGATGTCTATCAATGTAAGCAAATATCATTTGGTAATTACCCGTCTTTTGAATATCTGGGTATTGTGTTAAAAGGTGCTCCACGGATTTTACTTATCACTATTTACAGGCCTCCAAAATACTCTTCAGCCTTTGCTGAAGACTTTACAGAACTGTTATCAATAATTTCCTCAGAGTTTGACAGTTTCACTATTGCTGGAGATTTTAACATTCACATAGATAATTCAGAAAATAATATGGCAAAAGAAATCAATACTGTTTTAAAAACTTTTGATCTGATTCAACATGTACATGGGCCCACACACAATCGTGGACACACTCTAGATTTACTTATCAGTAAGGGTCTAAACATTTCATTGAATGATATTAAGGATGTCGCACTCTCTGATCATTACTGTATTTTCTTTGATTTATTGATCTCTCCTGCCATTGAAGTTAGATCTGTGTCTGTCAAGAAGAGATGCCTAAATGAGAACACTAGTGTACTATTTATGAAGGCCATATCCCTAAGACCGAGCATATCTGCTGACTCGGTTGATTCTCTCCTTGTTTCTTTTAACTCGAAGGTTAAAAATGTAATTGATGATATTGCTCCTGTGAAAGTCAGGAAGAATGGTAAACAAAAAGCACCTTGGAGAAACTCAACAGCAGTGCAAATTATGAAAAGACAATGCAGAAAATCAGAGCGCATGTGGCGAAAGACAAAACTTGTAATCCACTATAACATCTATAGAGACACCATTCGTGCTTTCAATATGGAACTAGGCAAAGCTAGACAGACTTTCTTCTCCAATATCATAAACAGAAACCTAAATAATACTCGAAATCTCTTCGCTACTGTCGACAGACTAACAAATCCCCCAAGCCAGATTCCCAGTGAAATGCTCTCCGACAGCAAGTGTAGTGAGTTTGCTACCTTTTTCTCTGAGAAAATCAATAATATTAGAAAGGTGATCAGCACATCCTTGAGTTGCACTGAGGTCAGACAGATCAGACTACAACCTGAGAAAGTAGTTACTATGTCTGATTTTGAAGAAATTGATGGCAAAATTCTGAAAGAAACCGTTCAGCACCTTAAAACATCAACCTGCGCCCTTGACACACTTCCCACATCTTTTTTTAAAAGTGTGTTAGACTGTTTAGAAGCAGATCTCCTAGAAGTGGTAAATGCCTCACTTTTCTATGGAAGTTTTCCAAACTCCCTTAAAACTGCTGTTGTCAAACCCCTCCTGAAAAAGAGCAATCTGGATAAGACTATATTAAGCAACTATAGACCGATCTCAAATCTTCCTTTCACAGGCAAAATCATTGAAAAAGTTGTCTTCAACCAGCTGAACAAATTCTTAAACTCAAATGGATACTTTGATAATTTTCAATCTGGTTTCCGACCGCACCACAGCACAGAGACGGCGCTCATTAAGATAATAAACGATATTCGCTTAAATACGGATTCAGGCAAATTATCAGTGCTGGTTCTACTCGACCTCAGTGCTGCATTTGACACTGTCGATCACAAAATACTTCTGGACAGGCTGGAAAACTGGGTGGGGATTTCTGGGATAGTCCTAAAATGGTTCAGGTCATACTTAGATGGGAGAGGTTATTATGTGAGTATAGGTGACCATAAGTCTGAGTGGACGCCCATGACATGCGGAGTCCCTCAAGGCTCAATTCTTGCGCCACTCCTGTTCAACCTGTATATGCTCCCAATGAGCCAAATAATGAGAAAGAACCAAATCGCTTACCACAGCTATGCAGACGACACACAGATCTACTTAGCCCTATCGCCTAACGATTACAGCCCCATTGACTCCCTGTGCCAATGCATCGATGAAGTCAACAGCTGGATGTGCCAAAACTTTCTACAGTTAAACAAAGACAAAACTGAAATCATTGTGTTTGGAAACAAAGATGAAGTTCTCAAGGTGAACGCATACCTTCACTCTAAAGGTCAAACAACTAAAAATCAAGTCAGGAATCTTGGTGTGTCTTTAGAGTCAGACCTTAGTTTCAATAGTCATGTCAAAGCAATAACTAAATCAGCATACTATCATCTGAAAAATATTGCAAGAATTAGATGCTTTGTTTCCAGTCAAGACTTAGAGAAACTTGTTCATGCTTTCATCACCAGCAGGGTGGATTATTGTAATGGACTCCTCACTGGCCTTCCCAAAAAGACCATAAGACATTTGCAGCTCATACAGAACGCTGCTGCCAGGATTCTTAGCAGAACCAGAAAATATGAACATATCACACCAGTACTCAGGTCATTACACTGGCTGCCAGTTACTTATAGGATTGATTTTAAAGTATTATTACTAGTATATAAATCATTTAATGGCCTAGGACCTCAATACATTGCAGATATGCTCACGGAATACAAACCCAACAGATTACTCAGATCATTAGGATCACATCAGCTAGAAGTTCCAAGAGTTCACTCTAAGCATGGAGAGTCTGCTTTTAGCTATTATGCCAGCCGCAGCTGGAACCAGCTTCCAGAGGAGACCAGATGTGCTCCTACAGTAGTCACATTCAAATCCAGACTCAAAACACATCTGTTTAACTTTGCATTTAATGAATGAGCACTGTGTCACTGTCTGTCCGACTGTTTATACTGTGTCTTATTTTAGTCTTTATTCTAAACTGTTTTAATTATTTTTAGTTCTTTCTCGTTTCTTTATTTTAAACTGTTCTTTATTCTAAACTGTTTTAATTATTTTTAGTTCTTTCTTGTTTCTTTATTCTAAACTGTTTTGTATATTCTTATTTCTTCTGTTTATTTTTAATAGTATGTAAAGCACTTTGAATTACCATTGTGTATGAAATGTGCTATATAAATAAACTTGCCTTGCCTTGCCTT
Source organism: Scardinius erythrophthalmus (assembly GCF_964197995.2). Classification (NCBI taxonomy): domain Eukaryota; kingdom Metazoa; phylum Chordata; class Actinopteri; order Cypriniformes; family Leuciscidae; genus Scardinius; species Scardinius erythrophthalmus. The sequence continues at coordinate 15,791,936 of NC_138221.1, forward strand.
GCCTTGCCTAACAAACTTCAGCATATTCTGAATCTGTAACATAAAATGGACTTCAAACAAACATCCTCCTGTTATGTGCAATATAATCTTTCAAAAATAAACATTTTGCAGTAGCAAAATAGGCCACAATGAACTTGTGCAAATGTGTGGCAGTGCAAATGTGCTTAGCTAGATTAAATGTGTAAGTTCTTGTGTAAGAACAAGAGCTGGTCTACATGTTCAGATGCAAGTGTGCTCCGCTGTGCTGTTACTATATCTCCTGCCGTAGAAAAGACTCTCTCTGCAGAGACACTGGTGCCAGGAATACACAAGTATCTTTTGGCCAACTTGGAAATCAGAGGAAACATCATCTGATTCTTACTCCACCAGCTAAGAGGGTCCTCAGAGAGAGGGAGTGATGGAGCACTACGGTACTTGGTAACTTCTTCATCAGCTCTGGCATAAGCAGACATGGGCTGCTGCTGGACTCTAGCATCAGTAAAGGTCTGCCCCAGCAGATTCTCTAGCAGAGAAGATGATGACTTTCTTTTTTTAGAAAGGCTTTGGTATTGCTCCTCCTCAGTGCTCAGGGTGTCTTCTTCCCTCAATGTGTTGTGCTCTGGGGTTTCCTCCTCTTCAACTCTCACCTCTTGCTGTTAAACACAATGAGAAGAAAAGGTAAACACAAAAGCCTTACATTTTTAAATCATTATCTTCAATCTGAACAACATTTTGAACAAAATTGTCAAAACACAAATGTTCTATACAATATATTGACCTTGTATTATTATAGAAGTTGTTGTTATTATTATTATTATAATTAAATCATAAGTCATAAGCCCAGAGTGACATTTTACATGAAGTAAAATAGCAAAATTACCTCTAGTGATGCAGCCTCAGCAATCACTCTTCCATACATCTCCCCTCTCTCCTCCTCAGAAAGAAAAGGCAGGCCCTTGAATCGCGGGTCCAGAGCAGAAGCTGTGAAAAGAGTGTTTCTCTCTTGCTCGCTTTTGTATCTCTTGCTGAGGTCCCCACTAATGGCTTGCTTTATCTCCCGGACCATTGATGACTCTCCAATACTGTCCTTCGTGTCCTGGATGAGTTGAGCTTGCAAAGGAGCAATCAAACAGATGGTGGGGCTGCTCTCCTCTGACATGAGAATAGTTGCATCGTTCATTGGCTTTAGGGCCTTGATAATATCCTCAGCATTTGAGATGTCTGCTTCAGTGAGAGTGCAGATGTCAGACTCTCCTCTCCTTACCTGAGGAGACAGTAAGGCAGCAGAGACTGCAGGCTGTTGCTCCAGAAACCTGTCAACCATCTCATACGCACTATTCCACCTGGTACTCACATCTGTTTTCAGCTTGTGTTTCGGCAGACCAAGAAGAATCTGCTTCTCTTCAAGCTGGTGTTTTGCAGTGGTACTGCGGTGAAAATACGTAGAAATGCGTCTCACCCTTCCTAGTAGCCTTGACACAGTGGGCAACTTGAGCGCACGCTGAGAGGCCAGGTTTAGCGTGTGGGCATAGCACTTCACGTGCAGGAAATTACACAATTCAGCAGCAACAGCCATATTGGATGCGTTATCAGTAACTAAAACTAAATCTTTTTTAGTGATCTTCCATTCCTCTGCTACATTCTTTAACAGCTCAGCCATATTTGCACCCGTGTGGCTCTCATTTACTGCTCTTGTCTGGAGTACATGAGACGCTAGCTGCCACTCATCTGTAATAAAATGCGCAGTTACGGTGACATAAGATTCTGTGGCAATGGATGTCCACGCATCACATGTTACAGCTATCCTACCCGCTTTCTTCAGTGATTCCATGACTTCAGTTTTGGTCTTGTTGTAGAGTGTGGGGATCGCTGTGTCTGTAAAATATCTCCGAGATGGGACGTTGTATCTCGGCTCCAAAGTGTGCAACATAGCGCGAAAGCCCTGGTTTTCAACGACTGAATATGGACGCAAATCCTTGGCAATAAAAGTTGCGATTGATTGTGTAATGCGCTTTGCCCTTTCCGAGCCGGGTGGAAGCTTCAACAATATTGTTTGCTCGATAGTCCTCTGTTTGGCAGAAACGAACGGTACAGCCGGGGGTTTTTCCTCCTCTGGGTGGAAACGTGTCATATGGTTTCTCATATTTGTCGTGTTTCCAAAATATTTTAGTTTTATTCTACAAAGCTTACAAATAGTGTGGCTCTTGTCCAGCTCCTTTCCCCCTTCAACTTCATAGAAGCCAAAATATTTCCACACATCAGCTTTTAACGAGGAGGGTGTTTGGATTTCGCGCTCAGCCATCATTGCGTTTCTGTTATGAGCATGCCACAGACGGTCCGGCCACTGCACTTCCGCCCTTCAGAGTTCCATCTTTTGCGTTCCGTCAATATTACGTTATTTTAAATGTATGTGTGTATATATATATATATATATATATATATATATATATATATATATATATATACATACATACATATATATATATATATATATATATATATATATATATATATATATATATATATATATATATATATATATATACAGTATATATATATATTTTTTTTTTTGAAAATCGATTTTTGGACATATGTGAATCGATTCAGAATCGTCCGCATCGCGATGCATCTAAGAATCGATTTTTTCCCCCACCCCTACTAACCAACAATTTTTTGAACGGCAGTGTAGCCTACATTCAGTAGTTCATTATTGCAATATAAACACTGTCAGAGTGATCAACAAGGTATCTCTTCATTTACCAGTCAAAGACGAAGCAACTTTCTGCTCTTGTTTACTCTGTGCACTGTCAAGGTCTTCATCATATCTGTCGCGGTACCGGTCTTTGCAGCAATTATTTTCAAATACTGCATCGCGCGCTGTTGGCATCGAGCCTGGAGAAATGTAGCCACACTTTTGATCGACTTATCCACATCTTTAGGGTTTTGTGTGTGCGCGCGCGCTCGCGTCTCATAGGACTATGTGCGTGGAGAGTTTGTGTGTGTGTGCTCGCGTGAGTCGCGTCTCATTAAGTATGTGCGCGAGTTTGTGTGAGCGCGCGCCTCTCATATGAATATGTGCGCGGAGATTTCCGCGCGTCTCGTGTGTGTAGAGTTTGCGTGTATGTGCGTGAGCGACTTTAGGTGTGTCGTTGTGCATTTCATGTATTTGTTTGAGCACTGACGTTGACGAGTTAACCCCTTAGGTATCGAAATCTGGTACCGAAAAACAAGTCATTTTTCGATACTCGATAGTATCGAGGCAATTCGGTTGGTACCTAAAAAGTATCGAATCGGTACCCAGCCCTAGTCATTATAGCACCTTTACCGTAGCCTGGCAGACCTCTTTCTCATTGAGACGTGGTCTGGGAACCATATGTTAATTTTCTCGTATTTGAGGAGTGGTTTACGAATGCCCAGAGACGTTTATTGGGCTCTACGAATGTCTATCAAATGAGCCTGTACTTAGCTCATAGCCAATCGTTTCAATTATACCAGATGACCTATGTAGAGCGACAGAACTGCGGATCGCATAATAGGACATTTAGAACCATGCGATCTTAAAGTGAACATGACCTAAATAGAAACACATAAGAAATGCATAATCCTGGAACACATTAGAATTCTGAAATGCTGACTAAAAGTAAAGCAGGTTTATCTACTGTAACTTTAAACTTAATGTTTATTTACATTTTCTTGCTTATAACAAAACAATGACAGTGTTATTACGCGTGACGGACAGTCCGTGTTAGAGGTCGACCGATATGTGTTTTTTTCAGGCCGATGCTGATCTTTTGCAATCTGTGTTGGCCGATGGCTGATAAATGCTGCGAATTTATTTTGGCCAATATTTGGCTGATATGTGCTTGTTTTTAACCTCTATTTGAAAGAATGTAACACAAATAATTACTTAAGATAGACAAAATTTCACACTTGACCAATCTGCACTTGTACAGTTAAAGGGATACTTCAGGATTTAGCATTAAGCTTTGTATTAGTAGAAAAACTGTAGTATTTTCGAATTACCATGCTTTCCACCCTCACATCCCCCTGAGAGGAGAGATTTATGTATTTTTTGTCTGGAAAAAATCCTCCGATGACGCAAAAATCGTCATTAGAAATCGCCAGTAGAAGGCTTTGTTCCGCATGTTTTCAGCCCGCCCATAGAGGGTGGGATCTCACGCACAGAATGCACACACAGTCAGCCGTCTTTCTTTGGAAGCTAAGCTAGCAGGCTCTTGTTCTGTGGAGAAAGCTGAGTAGTAGGAGAAAGCTGAGTAAGTAGGAGAAAGCTGAGTAAGTAGGGGTTACCATCCTCCTTTTCCCTGACTTGTCCGGCGGGCGAGATAGTTCAAAATGTCTGGGATTCGGCTTTTGCTTTCTGCGGTCGCCGCAGTTTACATGCACACCTCTTGTTTCAATCTAACTGAATTCATTCCGATCGGTGAATCTGAATGTAGTGTTTACATGAACGCTAAACAAGTGATCGGTTGAAGTGCGTTTTAACATTGCTAAGAAAATTCCCGCACCTCCGTTGCGAGACCGGCGCCACCAGCCTCGTTCTCCCGCGGCCGTCAGCCTCGTCCTGCTCGCCACAGTAAACATGATGAATGGCGACTGTAGAACGCAAAAGCCGAATCCCGGACATTTTGGGCGATCCCGAAATCCCAGGCAGACTCTTCACGGAGACTCACTTGTAGCCTAACCTTGTTTTAAACTGCGCTCTCTTACCAGTAGGCGTGGCCTCCTAGGGCAGCGAAGCAAGTGCATTCTGGGAGTTGGTGTCTTTCATCCACATGAGCCAAAAATACATTTTCTGGCTTTTCTCAGTCTAGAAAGCTCCAAATTAAAACAATTCTTCACATTCCTTCTACATAAATGACCTATTTTAAATACACATTCATCTTTCCAGAGGTGAAGTATCCCTTTAAATTAAAAGTCTACAGTAGGGGTGGAACGGTACACAGAAGTCACGGTTCAGTTCATACCTCGGTTCAGACATCACGGTTTCGGTATGAGTTTGGTACAATGGAGGGAAAAGCAAAACAAAAATGCAGAAGGCTTGTGCATGTCTCAGGCTGTACCACCAAAGGAAAATAAATTACTTAAGCCTTGTATTTTTAAATAAGTTTTATTAATAAAGTAAAGGCATATGACCCGTTTATTTGTAGTGCACTGACAATAGTTTATATAGTTAATTTATTAATTAAATTAATAAAAAGACAAAAAGACCTTGAGATATGTTTGGTAATTGTACCTGAATGAATTGAAAATTAATTTCTTACATTTCAGATTAATATATTTGTTTTCCTTAATTTTAATTAACAGTAACTTAAACACTTTGCCGTTTGAATGATGTCCTGTAAACAAAATGACGGAGTATGTTTTTATGTTTCCACTTTTTGATCGTAAAGCTGGAAATCTAGGGGCAGCGTGCGTCGAACACGTGTTCCACAACAACAACAACACTAGGCTGCACAGGCTGCAACGGTACTAAAAACATCTTCATATTATTCTTATTATTATTATTATTATTAGTAGTAGTAGAAGTAGTAGTATTAATAATAATATCAGATTTAAAGATATGTTTAAAAGCATTTAAAGAAAGTATGTCAAAACCCTTGGTTATTCTTAATTTTGACATTAATTTACATTTTTACACAAGACATAGGCCTATTTATCGGTTCAAAATCTACTTGATCTGTAATAATCAGTATTGGCATCGGCCCTGAAAAATTTCTAAAAATGTTCCCCTATTTCATAGTATGCACACTGTTGAGTGTCTCACACGATCAGAAATTGTAAAACACAACTATTCTAAACACACATAGACACAATCACACATACATGGGTAAAATGGGTAAAAAATGACAGAATGAAACCAGAAGCAGGAAATTAAACTATGGAAAAGTTAATTAACTATGAAAAGAACCATCAGCTTTCACCTTTCAAAGCACCTCATAAGAGACATCCACCGCTTATTATTAAACCTCTCTTTAAAATGCGAGTTACTTGCAACTTCTCGTTTGCAGTGGACATCTTTGAAGATGTTCTCCATGGTTCTGTGAATCGATAGTTGAAGTTTTGATTGGCTTCTGCATTGAGTGAAGAAATTGTGACAATCTCTCGATGTTGTCCTTGACTCTGGTTGAGAGAGTCCTCTCGTGTAGATGCTCTATAAAGCCTGAGAAAAGTCCCACCTCTCAGGTTGGCTTGACCAATACTTCTAGAATCGCGATTCTTAAAAATCACAATACATATTTTATCAACACCCAAGTATCGTGATAGTATTGAATTGGTAGATAGATGTATCGTCCCAGCCCTAATGAATGTAAGTCAATGCAACGAAAAGTCCAGCCCTTAAAAATGTAAAAAGTTTTTAGAAAAATGCATTTTTTATCAATCTAAATGTTGGTATAAAAATTATGGAACTATTGTATATTTTTAATGCCAGTTAGCCTCATAGCATAATTGCCTATAAGTCATTTTAAATAGGACGTAGGCAATTATGCATATTTGTGCCTATGATAGGGCTGCTTAATTATGGAATTATGGAATAATCACAATTATTTTGGTCAGTATTGAAATCACGATTATGTAACACGATTATTTCACATGACTTTGGGAATGTGTTGCATTTATTAAAAGGACACCTTTCAACAATTCTTAAAAAATGTGAAATTTGAACATTTTTTGTACTTTTTGAACTATTGAAATAAATAATATAACAGATAATACTTCAAGTATTTTAATTTTCCTGCAGGTCTACCACTTATAATGCAGGAAATTCCCCCACAAACATTGATTCACTTTAGCAAGTAGATTGTATGAGTAGCCTAAATTAATCCACACAGATTATAAAAACAAATCTATCATTTTAAAACTTTTGCAAAGACGCAATTTCACAAACCGCGTGAGTGTTCAGTGGTGCTGCGTCTTTTCTCTCTCTGTCTCGTCAAAAGCGTCAAAACTACACTCTCGCGTTTAGGAGTCGGGACATGACAGAATTGTCACTTGCACAATCGGCCAGTATTGCATCGCAACTAAAGTTGATCATTTTCACTTCTTTAAGTCTTATCAGTTTAAACATTCAAGCTGAGAGAGTTTATGGCTTCGGGAGGGGCGGAAGTGCGCGTGTCGTTCAGAAAACAAGACAAAATAAGAGTGTTCTTGCAAAACAGAACATGGCAAAATAATTGTTTTTACTCGATTGTACTATTTTGGTGATCGTTGGGAACCAAAATCAAAATTCAATTAATTGCACAGCCCTAGCCTATGATATAAAAAAAAAAAAAAAATTGTAAGATCAATGCATCTCATTCATGGAAAGTTTCAGGGATGTATTAATTTATGAAAATAGGTCAAAAAGTTAATAATATTTTACATAATTTTTACATCAGTGCTGTCTCATGTCATTTCACTTCATATTTCTCTTCATAATTATTTTGATGTACTGAAATTCAATTTTTTAAAAATATATTTTTTTCTTTCATTTCAGACCTGATGGAAGTGAACAAGGAGAGTGAAGAACTGAGTGAAGTGGAGGAGGAACATCATGTCAAACCTGGAGAAAAACCTTTGAGTCGCTCAAAGACTAAAAAGACATTTTTAAAGAAAAGAAGAGCCAAGAAATCTTTCACCTGCACTCAGTGTGGAAAGAGTTTATCAAGCAAACCAAACCTTAAGAGGCACATGAGAATCCACACTGGAGAGAAGCCTTTTACATGTGATCAGTGTGGGGAGAGATTCAGTCATTCAGCATCCCTTAAAGGGCACACGAGGATCCACACTGGAGAGAAGCCGTACACATGTGATCAGTGTGAAAAGAGTTTCTCAAGTGAACCAAACCTTAAGACACACATGAGAATCCACACTGGAGAGAAGCCTTTCACATGTGATCAGTGCAGGAAAAGCTTCACACAAAAAAATAATCTTATGGGGCACATGAGAATCCACACTGGAGAGAAGCCTTTCACATGTGATCAGTGCGGGAAAAGCTTCAGACAAAAAAATAGTCTTATGGGGCACATGAAGATCCACACTGGAGAGAAGCCGTTCAAGTGTGATCAGTGTGGAAAGAGTTTCACACACAAACATAGTCTTGGAATTCACAATAGAGTTCATACCGGAGAAAAGCCGTTCACATGTGATCAATGCGGCAAATCTTTTTTTGGTGCATCAAACCTGAAGGAACACCTGACAGTTCATACAAAGGAGAAGCCGCATTCATGTTCTGAATGTGGAAAGAGTTTTTCACTGCGCTGTAATTTACATAAACATGAGAAAGTTCACACTGGTGTGAGAGAGTACATGTGCTTTGAGTGTGAGAAAACTTTTACTACAGCGTACAGTTTAAAACAGCACCAGAGAATTCACACTGGAGAAAAACCTTACAAGTGTTCACACTGTGACAAGAGATTCAGTCAGTCTGCAAATCTGAAAACACATGAGATGATCCACAGTAGAGGGAAGCCACATACGTGTGATCAGTACAAGAAGAGTTTCGCTTTTAAAAGTCACCTGGAGCTACACATGAACATCCATACAGTGGAGAAACCACAGAAATCACGGTAAGTAGTTCATCTTTATATGCTGATCAACCAAGTCTCTTCTAAGTTAGTTTCCTAAAAGCCACCAGGAGCGACAGGACATTTTCACATTAACACGAATGTTCGGCACAAAATTCACATGAGATTTGTCTGTTCAGACCAATGCAAAATAATGGCAGTAAATGCACATTCAATCTCTGACAGTAGGTGGCGCTCTTTAAAGCCCTGCATTTCAGCCCGAGCCCGACGGGCCCCGACTTTTTTACGCCCCTAGGGCCGGGCTTCGGGCCAATTTTCACGTCATAGTTCACATGCGGGCCGGGCCTCGGGCCTTTTTTGAGTTATCCTTCTTTTTATATTTTTAGACATTAATTAAAAAAAAAAAGAGAAGTTGACGTCGACGATAGAAAAACAAACATAGAAAGACATTTAATAATCTCATAACTTTCATAATCTTATAATTACACTGACATATGATTGACATGACAGTCGCACGCACGCACGCGCACACAGGTGGTTTCCCGTCAGCGGAACCAACGATTCACCTCATGTGCAAATAATGGAGAATATTAAGAGAAAAATCGCGCGTGATAGAAGAGAGGACTGGGTTAAAATCTTCCACTGTGGATGCTATTCTTTTTCTCCACGATGCTCTGTAAGAGACTGTTCTAACTTTTCGTTTGAATGGACTTTATTTTCGTTTAACTGTTGGAAACTACTGATGTTTTTCGTTTTTCGTTTGATTGGACTTTATTTTCGTTTAACTGTTGGAAACTACTGGAAAAAAAGAATGGCCATGTTCTGTGGTGCATTTTTGAGGTAAGATAACCTGCAAGTTTGTTTTTGATTTATTTCAAATGATGTTTTTGACGGGCTCGGGTCGGACTCGGGCTGATAATTCTGATGAGCTGTCGGACACGGGTCGGGCGAGGGCCTGAGCATCTCGGGCCAGGGCCGGGCTCGGGCCTAGATTTGAGGCCCGTGCAGGGCTCTAGCGCTCTTGGTAAAGCGGAAAAAATAGCGCTATGCAACTTTGTTTTTGACACCCGCTTGTCATGCCTGCTACAGACTGCAATTTCGGCAATCCTCTAAGATCATTACTAGGGATGTCCCGGCATCGCTTGTGGGGATGGCACTTGAATATCTTACATTTGAGTTCCAAGCTAAAGTCTCAAACCAACTCTCAGAAGTGAGAGGAGACCTGCTATACAAATACAAGGTGGCTATCAAGGTGGCCCGATGCGGGCCAATGCTTGGTTGGTCTAACTGGAGCTTTATACAAAACGGTGGCCTAGGGAGAAAACCCCCAAATGGGAGGTAGCCTTCTCACGTGAAACAGAATCTGTTTGAGGCTCTCATGCATGGTGGCCTCTGAAAGATTTTCAGTCATCAGATTCATTTACATTGTGACTGTGTATCAGATGTAATGCACTCTGTCTGTGTCTGCAAAGGTGTGTGCCAAATGGCCCATACAGATGAATGACCCATTCAGATGTATGGCCCATAAAAACTGATTGGTGTGAATAAATAAAAAGAATCAGCATTGCTCAGAGTAGATTAGCAAGTTAGATCGATCTCCTGTGGGAGGTCCTAACAGGTTTCTATTGTTTGTAGCCCATAGGCTATGTCTATGTACAAAGTTCTGTCTCAAGACACAGAACTTTGGGGTTAAGATTGTTGAAGGGCGACATGCTAACATCGCTGCTGAAGGACTGCTACACTACAAACCTTCAATAAATTCTTCTCCCCACAAGAACTCTGGTCAAGCTTACTTATTTTATGTATTGGAGAAATCTAATACATTGGCGAGCCACCCACACCACTGCTCGGCCAAATACACCAAAATCTAACACCTCACTAGAGATTTCTCTGAGATGAAGCCAACCTGTACATCACTGGGTGACCAAGATTGGCACCACCAACTACATACAGTAAACCTGATGACTCTAACACAAGGAAGTCTATGATAAGGTATGCAAGCCTACCTATAAAAAAGCTACTAACTGAAGGCCCTAATATCCTAATTCTAATATTTTCCTATCAAACATACCCCTTAAAACTTTCTAAACAGGGAGCCGAGGTCTAAAGTTTAACAACCTTATATAAAGACCTACCAAGATCATCCTGCTGTTCATAGAGCGGTGGCCTAAATTCTATTCTTCGAATGAAGGCCTACCACCCAAAAGCTAGAAAGGGTGCACTCGCTACCAAACCCGACTCCGGACCTTCAGAAGCATTCCGTTTAATCGGAAAATATCATCATCTGTCCAGGCTTCAGGCTTGATGTAAGAAGCGCCTGGGGGAGAGGAAGAATAGAGGTGAGGCTGGATGTTATTCACCCTAAGAGGAAGGGGATCCCTCACTGACACTGGGTGTGCCTGTGTTGGATCACCTCCCTCAGATTCCTCTTCTTCTTTGAGTTGCGCCTTCTCTGCGACCTACTTTGTAGGAGGAGGAGCGCAAGAGGCGATCCTGAACCTCTGGCCCTGTCTCCGATCCTCAAACTGGGATAGCCCAGGCCCCCCTGGCTTTCTGGGTGTGTATTCGGATTGTGCCTTCGCCTCTCTGAACTTTTTCACCACCATCTCAATGGAGGTGCTGAAAAGTTCAGATGGCGAATAGGGGCATCAAAGAGAAGACCCTTTTCTTTCTCCCCGATGTCAGCGAGGTTCAGCCACAGATGTCTCTCTGTGGCCACCGTCACTGCCATTAAACTTCCAATTGAGGCAGATCTGTGGTGCGGTGCAGCTCATCCACTGCATCAGGGTAAAGACCCTGACCCTTGTCCAAATCCTTTAGCAGGTTGGCTTGACCTGCTGCCGCGTATGCCCTGCCGGCAGGGCCAGAGCTTTAAGTGTCAATGCTTCTCCAGCAGCGAGATATACACGTTCACGCATCCCCTTAACATCAGCCTAGTTTGCCCGCTGCTGACGATAGATGCATGCAGAATATGGGTTATTCCATGGTCAGAAAGGAACCGCTCATCCAACCTGCCGCGAACAGGTCCTTCCTTCACGCACCCCCACGGTAGCTGAAGCGCGCTCCATAACACCCAACAGTTCGCGGGACAGGGAGGGTGTGTGAGGGTTCAGGTTGTACCTCTTCTTCACCCTCATCAGTCATCTCCTGCTCTATTGGGCTAGGTGCCAGCAGAGCACTTGCTGCCGGATCAGAGGATGTAAGAGATAACACATCATCATCCAGCAGCTCACCCTCGCGAGCTTCTGACGGTTGTAAAAGAGAAACGCCTCTCTCAAACTCACGTCTTCTCTCTTATCTCTCAAAATGTGTTGCACAAGGCAAGCATCAAGTGCGCTGCAGGTGGCGATACTACACTCAATTTTAAACTATCTAGTACTCGCACTCTCTCTGAGAGATGGTTTTCTCTGCGTGCACACATACAGTAGATGGGTTTTCAGCTGCCTTTTGAATGTTGTCAGGAATTCTGCATTTCGGATGAGGGTGGATAGATCTTTCCACCAGCATGGAACCGTGAATGAGAACGTTCTGGCTCTTTGTGATGGATCCACGAGACGTCGCTCGTTGACCGATCGTAGGCTTAAGGTAGGGATGTAGACTCGTAGGAGCAAGAGAAAGTAGGAGGGAGCTGAGCCTGTTGTAGATCTGTAAACAAGCGTCAATCCCTTGAACTTGATGCGAGCAGCGAGAGGTAGCCAGTGCAGAGAGATGAACAGAGGAGTGACGTGGGCCCTCTTGGGCTCGTTGAAGACAAGACGAGCTGCAGCGTGTTGAATCATTTGTAGAGGTTTAGTTGCACATGATGGAAGTCCAGTCAGAAGAGCATTGCACTAGTCAAGCCTAGAAATGACCAGAGCCTGCTCGATAAGTTGTGTTGCATGCTCAGTTAGGAAAAGCCTGATCTTCCTGATGTTGTGTCAGGTAATTGTAAATCAGACAAAACAGTCCCTGAAGACGAAAAGAGGATGACATGTTCTCTAGGTGCCCCTTTTACACTTCCGGGTCGCACTAGTAGTGACGTCATAGGCTGTCTCCGGTCAATTTCGATTGCCGTAATTGGATAGTTTTTCAGTTTTTCCGGTTCATGTGGAGGTCATTCCCCAATAGCGTCATCGACACAGTGTCAGTTCCCTTTCGAAAGGGAACTCATTACTACTCAATGTATTTATGAGTTGTGAACTATTTTGCTTAAAATTATTAGATTTATTTACTAATTTTTGCAGTTGGTCTGCTGCTAGCTCCATTGTTTGCATCTGTTATGCTTGACCCCAATAATTGCTGCTTGCAGCTATATTTGTTCTTACTGCCAGTTTAATGCATTTTTTTAAGATCTTCCTTTACATATTTAAATGCCTTTTTCATAATTTGCCATTTGTTTAGTTGATGTTCTACTTCCATTAAACAATTGACAGTGCACGTTGTATACTGAATACCATTCTAATAATACTCATCTGAGTGAGTAGCCTATTAATTGTAATAATACCACATCAGAGTAAACAACATAGGCATCTGTTCAGCGTCCAAGGCAAAACTGTGTTATTCAAAGCATTTGATGTGAAGCATTTTCATGTTGAGGAAAACTTGGCTTGTGCACATTTCCTGCAGCTGCTCACCGTGTGACCTCCATTATTTTCAGATGTGTTTTAGCCATAGAATTGTGTTTTGCAATGGCTTCATTGAATCTGAGGATTCAGGATTAAAAAAAAAAAAAGTTTTATATGATTAGTCTGAAATATTTGTTATTCATCTTACAACGTGTCTGTGGGAAATGACACTTGTTTGTTTTTGGCAGAACTACCAGACAGCATCTGGATAAAAAGGACAGAGAGAGCGAGGAGAGTGAAGAACTGAGTGAAGTGGAGGAGGAACATCATGTCAAACCTGGAGAAAAACCTTTGAGTCGCTCAAAGACTAAACAGACATTTTTAAAGCAAATAGACGTGAAATCATTCACCTGCACTCAGTGTGGAAAGAGTTTCACAGCTAAAGCAAGTCTTGGGCGTCACATGAGGATCCACGCTGGAGAGAAGCCCTTCAAATGTGATCAGTGCGGGAAGAGCTTCGCATACAAAGAAAGTCGTGAGCTGCACATGAGAGTTCATACAGGAGAAAAGCCGTATGCATGTGACCAGTGTGAAAATAGTTTCCCAAGCAAATCAAACCTTAAGAGGCACATGATGATCCACACTGGAGAGAAGCCTTTCACATGTGATCAGTGTGGGAAGAGGTTCACAAATAAAACATATCTTATGGGGCACATGAATGTCCACACTGGAGTGAAGCCGTTCACGTGTGATCAGTGTGGGATTAGTTTCAGTCAATCAGCATACCTTAAAGGACACATGAGGGTCCACACTGGAGAGAAGCCGTTTATGTGTGAAAAGTGTGGAAAGAGTTTCCCACTCAAACATAGTCTTGTACTTCACAATAGAGTTCACACCGGAGAGAAGCCTTTCACATGTGATCAATGTGGCAAAACATTTCTTCAGGCATCAGCCCTGAAGGCACACCTGACAGTTCATACGAAGGAGAAGCCACATTCATGTTCTGTGTGTGGAAAGAGTTTTTCACTGCGGCGAAATTTAAAAGTACATGAGAAAATTCACACTGGTGTGAGAGAGTACATGTGCTTTAAATGTGAGAAGACTTTTACTGCAGCGGAGAATTTAAAACGGCACCAGAGTATTCACACTGGAGAAAAACCTTACAAGTGTTCACACTGTGACAAGAGATTCAGTCAACCATCAAATCTGAAAGCACATGAGAGGATCCACAGCAGAGAGAAGCCACATACATGTGATCAGTGCGAAGCGAGTTTCTATTTTAAAAGTCACCTTAAGCTACACATGAAGATCCATACAGCAGAGAAACCACATAAACGCAGTCTGAGATCACGGTAAGTAGTTCATCTTTATGTGCTGAGAAACAAATGTCTCTTCTAAGTTATTTTCCTAACAGCCACGATGAGTGACAGGACATTTTCACACTAACACAAATGTTCAGCGCAAAATTTTCATGAGATTTGTCTGTTCAGACCAATGCAAAAAAAAACTTAATCATAGGCTACAACGCAAGTTAGTATAGAAGAATTAAATGTCATCAGCATTTGCTAATGGTAAATAGGGCAAGGTGAATCGCACAGTAATTGTGTTTTTTATGTGCGTTGAATAAAACAGGAAGCGAAAGAGGTCATGGCTTGGGAAGAGGCCATCTTGGTATGCCAATTTATGCAAAGGTAGCTTGAGGAAAATAGTTTTAGGTTTTAGCACTCTGTCACGTTGATCCTTACGCCATTTCATCTTGCATTTTTTTTTTGGCCAGTCAGTAGACGGGTCGTAGCAACAAACACTGCTGATCATGTTAAATTTCTGCCGCTTTTAGAAATTTATCGCAGACACTATTTGGTCGGCAATGCGACAACGACCATGTTTGAACCTCTCTCACTGTATGACGTAGCACCACGGTTTGGGAGCCACGACCACAAAAACCAGTATTGATCCTCTTTTGTCTGATACAGTCCAAAATCCTACAATGTGTACCGGGCATTACGGAGAACATCAAACAGTCATCCGTGTTTTCTATTTGCTTTGGTGCTTATCAAAAATAAAGAGCAGAAGAACCTTCTGCTTAGGTTTTTACGCATACGCAAGGGTCCATCCACAGTGTGCATGACACAATTTTCATCTCTAGAATAGTCGCTTTCTTCCTGATTTACACAGTCATTGCACAGATTCGCCTCGTGTAAACAAAGGAGATTGTGGCGCACAATCTGACGTCAAACAAAAGGGATAACAGCACGCTCTCTGATGTCACCAAGCTAAAATCTACGTTTTCACCATCTACATGTCAAACACTGCAATCAGGTTTTATTAAAATCTTCACTCTGGCAGGAGTTTTCAAAAAAGTTTGGTTTCAGATGCTGCGTTTGTGTGTGGATGAACGGCCAAACAGCAAATCTGCAGTTTTGAAAATATGGTTTGGATCATCAAAACAATCAAAGAAAAGTTTTGTTGCTGTGGCTTCGACAAAACCTGATGAATCAATATGTTTTTGTTTTTTACACGTGATTAGTCTGAAACATTTATTACTCACATCATATCTGTTGGAAATGAAACTTGTTTGTTTTTAGCAGAACTGCCAGAAAGCATCTTGGAAGGAGAAGACAGAGAGAACGCCAGTGATCCAGAACCTGCAGAATGAAACATCATGACACTGAAGAACGAAGAGGTTGGTGCTTTAATTCTCAAGAGAAAGTTTCAACATTTTTGTTTGACCAGCTTGAAGCAAACACTGAACCAAACTATTTAAATATTGAACAAGCAAATTGGTTGCGGAAGCAGCAGCAGCCAATCAGCTTGTGCCGTGTAGGAAACGATGTGATTTCTTACAGATTAAATGTCAAGCGCCATCTAGAGTTTCATGACCAAACTGGTGTTTTATAACACAAATCATCTTCATGACATTAAAATAGATCATAATCGTGCACAGCAGTTGTCGACCAGATTTGATGAGATTAAAATGACAATTGAACTCATCATTGATCTTGACTTTGAGCTTCACTTTTCATTTCAGATTTGTTTCTCATTTGAAATCTCACGATTTAATGTTTCTTTTAGATCTGATGGACGTGGACGAGAAAGTAAAAACAGAAGCCAAAAAACTGTCACCTGCCCTCAATGTAAAAAAAAAAACGTTTCAAATGTAAATCAAGGCTGAAGAATCACATGAGGATCCACAGCGGAGAGAAACTTTACACATGTGATCAATGCGGGAAGAGTTTCACTCGGGCCTTCGTTCTGAAATCACTTCTGCCTTCTCATTCAGAAGAAGAGCACCAGAAAATTAAGCTTTCATGTTCAGGGAGCTGAAGAAGAGTTCTTCATTGTTTGAGAGCTGCCTAGTTCATTTTCATTTTTACTTAGTTTTTATACTTCTAGTAATAATTGATTAAACTCATTATCATTTTATTGAAAACTTATTGTTATTGTCCAATTTTTATTTTCTGCTGATTCTTCTTGCACTAGTAATAATTTTATAAATTTTGGTTCTGATAGCCAAGTATTGTGTTTGCTTCAGGGGCTTCCTGTAACAGAGTCCACTGGAGGCAAGGTTGAAGAACCCAAGTGCAGTATTTATTCATAACATAAAACGAAGGCATGGCGTGGCATGACACTTAAACAGGAACATGGAGATGGCTTACCAACAGCAGTTACAGTGAAACTATACTTGAAAAAGTAACAAGGCTAACATGAGGGATTAAATGCACACAAGACTAATGACTAGACAAGGGACACCACAATCAAGGCAATAAACCAGTCAGAATATGACACATAAGACAAGGGAACACATTGTAGGATCAGCAGGATGACAGACATAAAACAAGAGGATGAAACGAAACCAGACAAACAACATCACAACACAGCTACGCAAACACTATTCAGAAGTGTGTCAGTGATCTTAATGTTTAGTTTAACACCGTTGTTATAAACCCTTCTTTCTTTTTCTTTTTTCAAACTCTAATAGATTAAGTATTTCAGAATAATAGGCCTAATTTGGTGCAGTTGAGAGTAAGGCTGCCAACTGTAATTTCTCAAATGCATTTTGTCATTTGTTTGGTCTACTTTTTCATATTCTTTTTGTTTTGTGAGATCTCTACCTAATCTTGGATCCATGGCCAATAACATTTCCATCTCATTATCCAAGTTTTGACATAATTTTTGATTTCCTAATTTTGGATTATTTGGAGTTATTTTTCCTTCTGTTTCCGTCTATTTTTTTCTTTGCCAGAGAATAATTCTATTATGCTTTTAGCCCTATAGTTGTTGAAAATTATAGCCCTCACTATACCAAATCCAGCCTCAGTTAACCCTAAAGCTTAGTTAACTAAACCCATTTGCTTACAGGTGGTGAGGTATCTACTGTAAGCCTCTGCATGGGTCAAATTGGGGTGAGCCATCACTAGTTCCACCTCTTCATTTGTCCACCTCCCCTGGACGTTTGCAGGTATTGTTGTTGTATCCACCCTTTCAATAAGTTGATCCTCTTCTTCAGCTTGTTTAATTGTGGGATCTTCTGGTTCTTCTTGTTGGGTGGGGTTTTGTACTGATGGGGGACGTTTATTTGTACTGACTTTGATTGCGGCTACCTTGTATGGCACCGTGTCATGGAGCCGGTTGACACGTGGAGAGTGTATCAAGATCAGTGGAGATAGCAGGTGTGCCTGCTGGAGCTGTTGTGGGCTCATTGGGAGCTTGGCAATGAGGGACCCAAGGGATGAAAACAAAACAAAATCCCCGTTCTGAATGAGTGCAATACAACTCACAAAAGTGAGGACGGAGATCTTCTGATCTTTTGACATGGTTTTTGGAAGACGTTGTAGGCATGTATCCAACCATGGCATGCCCCCCTCTTTGTACTTTTGGATGTGTTTGGCATATGTCAGATTGCTTCTTTCCATGTTGGCACAGATGTCCCCCATTAGTGCCGCTGCCTGAGCTTCAGTGGATGGCATCTCAGTTTGACTATATAGCTCAATATAGTCTCTTTTATTCCATTTTTGCCTTCGGTGGCGATTCTCATCCCAAAAGACAATTGATGGAAAGTACTTCAATTTGGAAAGGGCCAGCTGCAGGCACTGCCTGACGTCCTGACCAGCCGCCTCAACAAGTTGTAGCGCCCTTTTGAAGGTATGTGGGTACTTGAAAGCATCCCGCTCCACCAGGTCCTTGCTGAAATCGCTGACGGTCCTGCACCCGACTAACTTTCCAAACAAAGGGGGGATTGGGATACGATTATTACGTTCGTGCAAGTCACTTAAAAGGACTTGCACCAGGGATTCACCAATGATGAGTGGTGGTGTCTTCAGTGAATCGGAATATCCTCATCACTCTCATCTGTTGAACTGGGTCATTGAACCAGGTGCTCAGCGGTGGTGGACATTCTCCCACGCTTGCACTTTCTGCTGGAGACAATCCAAGAAAGCCTCTCCTTTTGGTTAAGCTGTTTGGGTTAGTTCCATTCGTGCCCAAGCTCACAGAGAATGGCACTGAAGCTCTGTTGTTTGGCTTTCCAAAGAAAAGCTCTTCGAGAGCCAGCTCAACTTGGAAGGCAGTCCAACTGTTCATATACCCTCCCTGTCCTTTGCATTCGGTCAGTAGATTAAACAGGCTTTGAGTGAGGCATTCTGCAACAGGGTGGATAACATGCCGCAGTCCCAATTTTTGTTGGTTGTCTTTAAAGACAAGTATCATTGGAAAATCTTGCAGAAGGGCGTAGATGTCTGCTTCGTCATAAAAATCACGTGCTTCAATTCTTTCTGGGATGTTATCCTTAAGCAGAAAGACTGCCTCCATTCTGGTATAGACACGGCATTTGGTTTTGTCAGCAAGGTCCCGCATGTAATCCACATAATCCTTTGCATGCTTCAACAGCAATTGGCTGTGCTGTGGATTATGCAGACCACACCTTGCGATTATTCGACTGACAGGGTGCTTTGTCGTGTTTCCCACATGACAGTGAGGTGTCGTTGCGTATAGTTGTACAAAGTTTAAGTCAGCATTTGGCTCCATTCCACTGAAAACCATCTTTAGATTGGGCTCGATTGTAATGGGATACTGGTCCAGGTTCGACTGAAAGTTGCTCACCTCAGGGATCCCGTATGCAGTGAATAAGGACCCCCTGTGTCCAACCACCTGTTGCAGTCCATGCCGTGACCACATCATCTCCATGCGGTAGTCTTTCGGACGGATGGTGCAGGCTGCGTGGACAGAGATGGATTGAATGCTTATGTCGATCATTTCCGCAAGCTCGATGGGCTCAGGGTCCTTTTGTCCAAATTTGGTCAGTGTAACAACAAGGGATTGGTCTGGATTTGAATCGACTTCACCTATTGCCTCCATCAGTAGTTGTAGGACAAATGCTTGATCCTGTTTCAAGATGTGCATCCGTCCCAGATTGTAGCTGTTGTTCTTCATTATTGTTTCACGTTGTTTCTGTTCTGGTGGCAGATTCGTAACTTTTTCAGCAAACACATGAAAGACCGTGTTGATTGTACCTAGGGCATTGGCACGGGCGGCATTTTCTGACAAAAACTACGCCAGGGTGAGTGTGTTGAGCGGACAAGATGCTCAAATTTAGAAAATGTCCTCCATCCACAAAGGCCAACACAGTGCCATTGGGCTTATGTAGTGCAGAGAATCCAGCCCCGCTGTATGTGTTGAGTTGGAGATGTTTTTTCAAAATGTGCCAGTGGTTTTGCAGACTGGGCATCAAAACTTTTCCCACAAAGAGATAGTGTAGCCGAATTTTCAAAGCAGACTTGTTCTTGATCTGAATAACAATGCCATCAAAGTCATACTCACATTTTACGGCATGGTTGGCTTGTTGCACTGTTGTTGAGAAAATGGGAATGGTGAGGTCTTCATTCTGTAAGAAGTCGTTCACAAAATTGTGTGCATACATAGCATCCAGTAGGTTTTTGGTGTTCTCCTCAGAGGAGTCACTGAAGAGGTACCCATACAGGAAATCCAGTTCTTCATCAGTGTAGTCTTGTTGTCCAAGGTTAGCCATTATCTGAAAGAGATTTAAAAAAATAAGAAAGTTTAATTCAAAGAGCAGGAATAGTCATCAAAAACTGTTCACATACTGGAAAGAATCATAACGAGAAAGGTACATTGAAAGATTACTTTAAGAGCACTGAAACGCACAGTAAACATGAAAAGCATGACTTAACTTCAAAAGTGCTTGAAATTTGGAAAAAGAACCAGAATCAGGAACCAATAAGCAGATAAGAACATCTCAGAGATGTTCAGATATGTTAAGAATGGCCTAGTATCTCCAGAACTTCATGGAAGTCAAATACCAATGACATGTTATGTAATAAGTGGTTTACTACACCTATTCTTAACCATGGGCCGCGAGCGCCACCTGGAGGGCCGCAAAAAACTTTACGTTTTTAACCTGAGGGCCGCGGGACCAAACAAGTTATCAATTGAAGACACCAGAATGACCACTGCTATCCATGAGACAGTTGCAGTACACCATCCCACCACTAGTGGCAGTAAGTTAATGTCTCAGTTAGGGGCCGATCACACCTAACGCGTTTTTCAGGTTTGAAAACGCGAGGTGCACAGCACTTACCATTACACAGAACGAGCAGTGCGCTTGCTAGGCGACCACTGTAACAGCTGTCCTGTCAGTCAAGTAAACGTCAAATCAGCCTTTTATTTACTTTATTTACTTTCTGTTAACATTGTGGTAGTTACGATTCGTGAAGTCGTTAAGCTCCTGGTAACCCGTGAGAGCACCACAAGTTTATCCTCCATCATCGCACTCTCCGGGCATTCAAGCAACTGTAGCTTTCATCACTAAAACGGAAGGCCCGCCTCTCCATTCATGTGATTGGACAGTGGAAAAAAACGCGATGACGTCAGACGCTTTTTCCGCTCGGAGTTGCTTTTTTTTCAACTGCAAAAACGCGAGGCGCAGCAGGCGCATAAACAGCATGCAGAACGCTCGCTGCCATAGGAAACCAATAGGTGCCTCTCACTGCAAAAAACGCGTCAGGTGTGATCGGGGCCTAAGCATTCACGATAGCGGAAGAGTTGGTTTTACCTGCCGCTGCGGATATGTGCGGAGGGGAACATAAATAGGGAGTTGTAGCTTGTTCAAATTGTACTGTTGTGACTGTTATTGTTCATTTATAACAGATATGAAGAGCAACTTCAGGTTCTGCCATGAAAAAATTTAAACTGCTGAAAAAATTATTTTGCTGATTATAAAGCTATTTTTTTTTCATTTGCACTTTATTTCAATTTTCATTTACAACTTATTTAATTTGAAAAATATTATTTTGAATTTATTTATTTTAGCAACACATTTTATTGTTTTTATTTTATTTATATACATTTTCTATTTTTTTGTAAGTACAATTTGTCAAATCTAACTGATTTGTGTTAATATGCCTGACTTGAGCCTTTAAATTTGTTCTTGATGCAGATTAATTGTTGTATGTGCAGGTTTACATACACATGAATAATAAACTGTTAAACTGCAAGTGGATTTCATTTAGTTATTGAATACAAATCAAACCAAGGGTGAGATCAATAAACCAATACAGTGCTAATATCTGAATGGGCCCTGGGCCACTTTGTACTGTAAAATTTGGGCCCCGACATCAAAAAGGTTAAGAACCCCTGGTTTACTACAATGAATCAGAGTAAAATTCTCTCCAAGAGTCCACAATCAAAAAAAGCTGGTGGCCAAATCAGATTGAGCTCAAAGAGCAGAGGATGGCAGTCAAGACCACCATCTCAACCTTCACAGATTACCTTAAAGTGGTCTGATATGGTCTCAAAAGTTTCAGATAAGCCACAAATAAGTTGCAGCTTCTAAGAGAAACAAAGAGAATCAAGAACAGCCCACATACAGTAAGCAAATGCTACTAAAAATTTGTATCGGGAGTCAAACTGGCGGATGTATGAACATCAAGCTTCTACCAGCTCTTCTCCCTCAGAATGAATGCAACCAAACATACATCATCCTCACCGAAGACAACAGTTGGTGTCAAGTTCTCCTCTTGTTCAATTTCCAAAGGACACAAGGACAACTCAAATTTCCGACTCAAATCACTTTTCTTTTTCTTTTAGCTTTGTCAGTTGATTGGTCTGTTCAATGAATTAGGTTGTAAACCTTTAAAGACAGAGAACAAAAATTACCATTTTTAATTAAACATTTCAGTTAAACATTTTTAATGAATTTTAAGTACATTTCATGATTAATTACCCACTTAAGCCTTTTACATTGAATAAAGAACCCATTTAACAAAAATTCAATGAAATCAATGCTACAATGTGTTCCTTAACCAATCTACACAGCAGTTAAACATAGTTCAAACATATTAAGCAGCATTTCAAACACCATGAAAGTAAATAAAACATTTCACCAACCATTGGCGTCTTTGGACTGAACCTACGAGTGAGTGAACTTGGAGTGTCTTCTCTGTGAAGTTTGTTTGTTTAAATGACTGAGGACCTCATGTCTTCCCAGGTGCTCCAAATCAGTGATAATACCTGATCAGGTGATAAGCAGCCGGTTTGTTGCTGCTGGTGCATTCTGGGAAGTGTAGTTCTTTGACACCAATTTCTGAGATTAAACTCAACAGTTGGTGACAAGCATTCCTGGTCTGGAATATGGTATAAAAATGGTATGTATTCACTCAGGGACATACTGTTTTGCCACATGTTTTCTAACCATGGTAAGTGAATTAAAACTCCCATAATGCACTGCTTTTCCTCTGTTTTTCCTTAATGGTTTAATTTTAATATAAAACCTTCTGTAAAAACTTATTTTTCATGTTTCTTTCATGTTTTATTGGGACATTTTTTGCTTTATATCACAGTAACTAACCATTTATATGGTTATAACACTTTAAATTACATGTTTAATTTTTTTTTTAAAGTTACCTTAATCGAATCAAGCGTGTTTGTGCTTGTAGTCCTGCAACAGTCCTCTATTCACTCTGACTCACAGTTATCCTTATGGACAGATGGGAATATCAGTGATACCCATTTGACCTGGATAACCCAAAAGATCCCTAGGAGTGAGTGTGAGTGATAGGAAAGATCCCTGGGAGTGAGTGTGAGTGATAGAAAAGATCCCTGGGAGTGAGTGTGAGTGATAGGAAAGATCAATGGGAGTGAGTGTGAGTGATAGGAAAGATCCCTGGGAGTGAGTGTGAGATAGGAAAGATCCCTGGGAGTGAGTATGAGTGATTGGAAAGATCCCTGGGAGTGAGTGTGAGTGATAGGAAAGATCCCTGGGAGTGACTGTGAGTGATTGGAAAGATCAGTGTGAAACAGTCCCAATGAGAACCGTCCAATGAGACCATTCCCACGGCGGTGGGTGGTCTGGCCTTGGAGCTGCATCTGGTCAAAGACAGGGTTTTTATTGGCTTCTATCTCGGAAACGGTTGAACGGAATTGGTTGAAACTCTGTTCTCTTGTAGCGCTGGATGAGACCTATCGAACGAAAATGGTGACTGGAGATTGTGGATGGTGACTGGAGATTGTGGATGGTGACTGGAGATTGTGGATGGTGACTGGAGATTGTGGATGGTGACTGGAGTTTGTGAATGGTTAGGGTGTTTTTTTTGGGTGGGACTTGTGTTTTTTTTGGGTGGGACTTGTTTGTTTAGGGTGGGACTTGTGTTGGGTGGGACTTGTGTTTGAGTTGGGTGGGACTTGTGTTTTTTTGGGGTGGGACTTGTGTTTTTTTGGGGTGGGACTTGTTTTTTGGGGGTGGGACTTGTGTTTTTTTGGGGTGGGACTTATTTTTTTTGGGTGGGACTTGTGTTGGGTGGGACTTGTGTTTTTTTGGGGTGGGACTTGTGTTTTTTTTGGGGTTAGGGTTAGAGTGTGTAGGGTTAGGGTTAGGGTTAAATCCTCACTCAAAGGTTGTTGCAGAGTGGAGAATAGGCTCTGTTGTTTCTCTGCCTCTTCTTAGTTTGGGCTTTTGATCAATTATGCCACATCTCAGAATTTCCTCTTTGTCCTCAGGAAAAGTCTCAAGTGAAAGTTTCACCTTTTCCAGCATTAATTCAGCCTTTCTGAGTCATTTTGAACTTCAGGAGGGGAGCTGAGAACCCCTCACCCGCTTCTCTGTTCTTCTTTCTGCACTCGCCTCTTTGCCCTTTGCCCTCCTGTTGCTTCCATTCGACACTGTCATTGAAGCCATCTGAAATTTGAACACTCAGAGATCTGCATGAATCAAATTGAACTTTTACAGTTAAGCTATTCGCTTTTTATCTATGCATCTTTTCACTAGTTCTTTTTTATAAAAAATCTCACTGGTTGACCACAGCAGTTCCCCACTTCTATTAGTAAAGCAAGTTCTTTGTTGCAGGAAAAGCAAACTAGTTCTGTTTTTCTTTATCAGCAATAAATAACTCTGATGATCTGAGAATAATACAATTAAATAATTTTCCCTATCATAAAATCAGACTTCAATCTTTCTTCTATATTTGCATGCTCTTCAAAATAATCTAGTATGGTGACTAAAATCGTCCTCAATAAACATCAAGGTATTCCTCTTATCATTTATTCTCAATCGGCAAATCCCGTTTACTACAATTCTAAGAGTTATGTAAAATATTTATGAAACTTGGTCCCTCAATCTTGCTAAATTCAGCGCACTGCACCAGTTATTTTTCTCTTAACACAAACTTATTTATCTGCAATGGAATACTTTTTCCACTCTGTCTTCAGGGATAACGAGATACAAATTTTAGACGTCTTCAGATATAATATATTAAGCACGTGCAATATTATTTATATTTATCTATTAATATATATTATTACATTTATTGATTAAATATATATCTTATTTTAACTAATGTTATACTACAATAATCTATATAATTAATATCTTGAAACAATTGTTTCCCATACTTTTTTTTTTTTTTAATACACACCATTTCATGTCCCTAAAGGTCATTCACACATTCTCTGTCCTTTCAAGCAGCCAGGGTCAGAGGTCACTTATTTTCAACCACATGGCATAGTCACAGGATCCCACAGACACTCACAAACACACACACACACACACACACACACACACTATTCTGTACTCCTTGTCAGATCTGAACAATACACTCCTATTTCATAGACCTCTGCGATTCACTTCCTCAACACAACAGAGTGAAATAAGACCTAGCTTCTTCTGTATATATGCTATTCTTGAATCCTTCCAGGCCCACTTACAAGAAAACACAGATCAATAATTGATATCCTTATCAATACGCTTGTCATCCTTCCAGGCCCTCTTGACAAGTAAACACAACTTAACTTATATCCTTATAAATCCTCTGTGTGCATGCTTTGCTCATCATCCGGCCCTCTTGATAAGCAAACACAGATTCTTACGTACGTACGTCAAAACTCTTAGCGCTAAATCAGCAGTACCAGTATCTCAAATAAGCCACATAGAATTATTTAAGAATTGGTAAACACTATCGGGAGCTCCCCACGCTATTACCAACTACTTGACCTCTACAAAGACAATGCATGCAATTATTTATGAAATCAAAGATCTGCACTTTTTAAGTTCTTTGAATTTGGAGAAGCTTTTCTTACCACATCCAGGCCACTGGTGACTAACACACCTTATTCAAAAGCAAAAACTGCTCAACTCAAAGTACAGCGGCCACTGTTGTCTGTCAGTCACCAGCGATCCCTTCGTGGCTCCTTCAGCTCCTAAGCCAAATCCCATCCTCATCGCCATTTGTTGTGGTTTAATTCTTTCTTTTCAGGGAAATGACTTCAGAGATCTTTGATACCATAAATATTAGACTTTATTTCACAAACAAAGCCGAGTGCCCCTCTGCAGAAAGACCCCTCAAGAAAAAGTGTCCAGCTAACATATATACACACTTCCTTGTACCAAATATGGTAATGCATTCTATAGATTATTTTGAGAAATAGTTTGTACCATTTGACTTTATTGAAATAGCATTCTCTGTTGCATCAGCCTTCCTTTAAGCCCCCAAAGGTCAGACCAAAGTCACTCACAGAGGAAATAATAGTGTACAAATGTAGCTAAATTTCTCTGATTACTTTAAGCCTGTCTGTCTGGCGGCGACTGGTAGTGTATTTTCTGCAGGTACAGAGAGCTGGGTCACTGGATGGGCCAAGCTACTATAGGTATTTTGAGAAATAGTTTGTACCATGCAACTTTATTGAAATAGCATTCTCTGTTGCATCAGCCTTCCTTTAAGCCCCCAAAAGTCAGACAAGCTGCAGTCTGAAGGTGAGTGAACATTTGCTTGCCAGTTATACTGTGAACCTCAACAATTTACCTACACTGTGTAAATCCTTGCTATAAAAAAAAGCCAAATTTTGACAGTACCATTTCCATTAAAACAGTGATACACCATAGAAAACAATGCAATCTGGGTAATATTTAGTTTTCAAGAAAGTAGCAGGAATATACTCGTATGTACGGCAAATATATGAAGCAAATATACAGCGTTTACACTCAGAGGCTGTGTTTCAAATCACACAATATACCCTAATTCAATATTTCCTACATTAGTTCACTTATGTAGTCCACAACAAGTTCATTTAGAAAATAGCGAATAGGGACCTATACTGCAGCCAGCCACCAGGGGGCGATCAAAACATCATAGCCTTATTTTCCTGGACATGTGTCGGACTAGAAATAGTCCTCAGATGCCCTGTCCGTAATTTATAGCAAAACATCTAGCATTAATTCAGTCTCAAACAGATTCATTAGAAGTAGTTATTACTCCGCCACGTGCATGACATCATTAACCAACGTAGTTGAACGACCACTTTGCGATAATATGGTTTCGGGAAACAGTCGAGACTAGCTAGTTGATTTCTTCAACGATGCATCGTACAATTGTAGTTAAGCAGTGAGTTGTGTCGTTGTATGGGGAATTCATATAAGTAGACTGAGTAGACTATTTAGTAGACTGAAAAGAAATATGTTCACAGTAATAATATGCTCACATTATTAGCATGTTATAAATATTAGTTTAAACATTTAATAGCAGGTGGCCAAATTAAGGCAGCCTGCAGGTTTCTGCAAATTAAATAATTTCACTTGAGAAATTAATTAATTACAGGTCAATGTATTACAGTGTAGAAATGTTTTTTAAAAGCCATAAAATCTGTCCTCTGATCTGTGTCACAGACACCCAGGTTTCTGATGTACTGCAGGAGTTGATGATGCCAATTGTGAACAACAGTGTCTGTAATAATGCTTATAAAGGGATCAGCATAATCATCACAAGCAATATGATTTGTGCTGGATTTTTAAATGTGGGAGGGAAAAGTATATGTCCGGTAAGATACCAATCATTAATTTGACCCTGTTTAATGCAAAGCAATTTATTAAACACAGACAGATAATATCTTTTCTGGGCACAGAACTGGACTCGCTGTCTATGATAGCGCGACTGTCACCACAGCGTGTACTAGACATTCAGCGCGCAGCGAGCTCTTTCCGCTGCGGCGCAGAATTAAATTTCAGAGGATGCTAGGTCTCATGGCCTCAGCATCATCAGTACTTCAGCTGGGCTTGCTTCGCATGCGCCCTCTACAGTTCTGGCTGAAAGCGCGGGTACCGCGCCGAGCGTGGGCTTCCGGTCTGCTTCGTCTCAAGGTCAATCAGAAATGCATTGCAGCTCTGAACCTTGGAAAGCAAACGACTGGCACCAATCAGGTGTAAGCCTGGGGACTTCCTCGAGTGTGAAGGTCTACGGACGCATCCACCTCGGGATGGGGAGCACTGCTCAAGGGCAGACCGTTCTTCGGCCAATGGTCAGAACGGGAGAAGCTTCTACACATAAACTGCCTCGAAATGTTGGCAGTAGACAACGCGCTGACGCATTTTTGTCCCCAAATACGAGGACACCACGTCCTGGTCCGCTCGGACAACATGTCAGTGGTGTCCTACATAAATCGCCAGAGAGCAGCGCATGTACCAGGGCTCCTAAACGTAGGACGGGACAGACTGTCCAGGAACAATGTTCCGACAGGCGAGTGGTCTCTACACCCACAGACAGTCCAGCTGCTGTGGAAGAAATTCGGCAGAGCGGAAGTAGACCTGTTTGCGTCTCAAGAAAACGCTCACTGTCTGGAATTTTTCTCCAAGAGCTGGCTCATGTATGGCCCCGCCGCCCGCTCTATGCCTTTCCTCCCGTCTCTCTCCTGCCTCAGGTGATAGAACGGATCAGAGAAGGATGCTCAGTGCTACTCGTAGCGCCGTTCTGGAAAAAACAACCCTGGTTCCCAGTTCTGATGCAGCTAGCAAGCACTGCCCCATGGCCAGTGCCAGTGAGGAGGGACCTCCTCTCTCAGGCCAAGGGCTCGTTTTGGCATCCGCGCCCAGAGCTGTGGTCCCTTCATGTTTGGGCCATCAACGGGTACCCGCTGACCTCCCAAGCGGAGTGTTAAACACGATCACGCAGGCTAGAGCTCCGTCTACGCGACGTCTCTATTCCTCGAAATGGTCAGTGTTCTCCAGCTGGTGCACAGCTCGTGGCGTGTCGCCCCTAGACTGTGGGGTGACGGAGGTTCTCTCCTTCCTACAAGAGCTGTTGGACAAGGGCATGACCCCTTCCATGCTCAAAGTGTATGTGGCGGCCATAGCAGCATTCTCAAAAACAACGCTGGGTCAGTCAGTAGGAAGGAACGATTTAGTCATCCGCTTCCTTAGAGGAGCTAAGAGACTGAATCCTCCCAGACCTCCCTCAGTCCCTGTATGGGACCTTTCTACAGTGCTGGAAGCCATGAAAGGTGACCCATTCGAGCCTTTACAGACGATTGATCTTAAACACCTGTCTTTCAAGACAGTGTTTCTTCTGGCTCTCGCTTCAGTGAAGCGCATAGGGGACTTACACGCGCTCTCAGTAAGCGCGACGTGCATGGAGTTTGGGCCCAATGACTCAAGAGTTATACTCAAACCTAAGCAGGGTTACGTTCCAAAATCCCTCAACACACCGTTTAGGGCGCAGGTCATTTCCCTGTCAGCCCTACCAGTCTCTGACGAGGAAGGAGACGCAAGCTTCCTTTGCCCAGTCAGGGCATTAAGAGCTTATGTGTCTCGCACGTCTGTTTTCAGACAGACAGAGCAGCTCTTTGTTTCACTCTACGGACGTTCTAAGGGACTTGCCGTGTCGAAACAGAGCCTATCCAGTTGGATAGTTGATGCTATAGCGCTGGCTTATACCTCTAAGGGCTTACAGTGCCCATTAGGCGTCAGAGCACACTCCACGAGAGGCGTGGCCTCGTCGTGGGCTTGGTCTAGTGGGATTGCCTTGCAAGATATCTGTATGGTGGCAGGCTTGGGCCTCCCTGTCTACATTTATAAGGTTTTAGAACCTAGAGGTTCCCACCTTGCAGGCTAAGCTGCTTTCGGTCTAAAATCTGTACTGTCTGCCCTGTTGTGTTCGGGCCAGAATACTGAAACTACTTGAGCAAACGCTCGCTGTTTGATCGCGCAGCTCTATGGGACCCACTATATTCGTCAGTCCAGGCCGGGGGTCGCCCTGACTGTACGACACATCATCAGTATAACTGCTCCTTATAGGATGTTATATTATTACAGGAATGATGCTATTTTAGCCACTCTTTCCTGGGCTCTCTGTGAGTCCCTTATGATCATGTACTATATGAGCCCGGGCACTTGCCCTTGGGAC
The DNA here is from genome assembly GCF_964197995.2 of Scardinius erythrophthalmus. Taxonomy (NCBI): domain Eukaryota; kingdom Metazoa; phylum Chordata; class Actinopteri; order Cypriniformes; family Leuciscidae; genus Scardinius; species Scardinius erythrophthalmus. Next base: position 15,821,660 of record NC_138221.1, read on the forward strand.
TTTTGGTGCTGGATCTTAGCATGCACGGCGTTTTACACTCTGTTCCCCTAGCGTAAGACTTACGCAGTACGAGAGAACCTCTCGTAAGAGAACGTACTCGGTTACTAACGTAACCTCGGTTCTCTCTAGAGAGGGAACGAGTACTGCGTATCTTGCCGTGCCTGCACACGCTCTGGTTCGCTTCGGCGATGAAAAACCAGTGAGCTAGCCTCTCGAAGCTATATTTATAGCCCTAGGCCACGCCCATTCTGGCGGGACGTGACGTATGGGCGCGAAGCGCCCCCCATTGGAGCTGACGTCACGAAAGGGCCTTATCGATAGGCTGCTGCAGTTGCCGCAGGGCAGGCAATAGGCGCGCGAGCCGTCTCGCCTGTGTCTGCATGCTGCCGCAACACGTTTTACATTATTTAAAAATTAAGGATCATTTTTGGCTTCAGTATCTCGCGGAAAAGAGATTTTCCCCTAGCGTAAGACTTACGCAGTACTCGTTCCCTCTCTAGAGAGAACCGAGGTTACGTCAGTAACCGAGTACATTTTCACCTTGATATGACGAGGGTTTGATTTCCCCTGTTATAATGTAACTTACTGGAAACTGCTTTTTCTGTAGAAAGTCCTCTGGTTTTAACTGTTGTGTGACTGTGCAGAAACCAGCGAGCATCCACTTCTTGTAAAAACTCCAGTTTCATACTTTTTTTTAAAGGGTCATAATGTAGTCATTTCCAGTTTCACTTATGCCTCTGCATACTTCCAGGCCTGAAATCCTGTCAACAGAAGAATCTTTAAAGATGATAAGATTGTTCTGCTCTTATGAGCATGAATAATGTTGACTGTACTGAAAACTGGTTTTCTCACATTTTGGCCATACACGATATAGGGGCCTACATGTTAGGAAAGTACATGCAGGTCTTTTCTCTGATAAGGTAAAACACCATCAACTTCCTCATAAGCAGGACAGTCTCAGGGCAATAGCATCTGGTCTTGGGTCTTTCTAATAAAAACTTTATTTTTTTAAAGTGCAGTGGTTATGGAAATTTGCTAATTTGAATAAACTTGGCTCAATGCAGTTTATTTTAATGTGCCCATCTGAATGCTGGATAAAACATTCAACTCATTACATCTAAAGCTAGATATCATATTAGTCACCCATATAGCAACATTGTGACGGCCCAGATCTGGCCCACATGCGGCGTGGAATGATGGCACTTGGGCGGACCGCTCCTGTTTGCCAGATCTGGGCCACAAGCAGGCCATATCAATGCCACATGTCAGACAAGAGCAAAGAAATAAACCATAACTGGACCTTATCTGAGCCACAAAGTCTGTGTATATTAAATATGGAGTCATCTCAGCCTTAATAAGCCTGTTAACAAGCAGAATCACTGAAGGAAAGAAGAGAACAGAAAAAGAGACGAGAAGAAACACAAGAACTACAACTGACTTCAGACACAGCCTTAGATTAAATCAACTGAAGAGAAAAGAAACACATTTAATCTCTGAAGATCTCAGCTGATGCTATGTGGGCAGTGTTCTTTCAGCTCAACATCCCAATTAAGTGAGCACAGGTGAATTTAAACAGTTTTAATCATTTTACAGGTCTCAAATGACACAGATCCTACCAAATGTATCATTCACAGACATTTTTATATATCTTTAATCCACAACCCATCTCCATATACTGGCGCTATATTGTGGATTATGTCTGTAAATGTTACATTTGGTATGAACTTCATCACTTCGATCACGCCAGTAAAAGAGTGTATTTGTGTATTTCATAATATATATATGAATTGAATGATGGATTGGAGATGCTTACTGCAAGGCATTTTTTTCAAAGGTTTTCCAAAGGTGGTGGGAATGTAATCGACTTCAGCAAAAAGTGTTGGAGACACATTCCACCCACATCCGCTAAAGACACCTAAAAGCTCAGGATAAGCTTTCGGAGATGTAGGATGAAGTCTTGTTTTGATTTTGTTTCATGTCTGTCATGTGATCCCCTGTTCTAGTCATGTGATCCAGCCATGTGTTCCCTTGTCTTATGTGTAATGTTCTGGGGCCGGTTCCCCGATAACGCTCACTCTTAAGTCTAAGAAGACTCGAAAGATATATCTTACCAAAGTTGTTTATGTTCCTAAGTGTGTTCCCCGAAGTGTCCCTTAGGAAGCTTCTTAACACCCTGCCTCTTACGTTCGACGTTACAAAGGCGCTGTCCCAAGTGAAGGTGCTGAATTAGTTGGCATCGATTGCTCAGGAATCGATTTTCCACTTCACGCGAAGGTGCATGATGGCGTTAAGAAAGACAACACGTTCTATGCAAATGAAACATTCCTCAAATTATTCCAGTAACATTTATTTTAACATAGTTTAAGTTATCAGTAAAATATAGACTATTAATTAAATTATCAAATTGTCAGTAATATGTTCACACGATATGTTGTGACGGGTAGATGAACCGGGTATCCCTCGCTAATCATCCACCCTCCTTATTCCGTTGTGCCACTTGTGCCGCTTCTTGACATGGGTTTAACGACTTCTAAAAATTATGTAACACACTTTTATATGAATGGCTCCATAATGAGTTGTCTTGGGAGGCGAATTTTTTTTAATATAGCCACGTCAGGCAAAATGTCAAAAGGGCTTAAGTTTTGCCGAATAAAAAAATTTACATGGACTAAATGGCTCCGCGGCCGGCGCCGTCTTTGATTCAATACAAGGACACGTTGGATCGTTGCCATAGTTGGCCGCTTACTGGACACCACCATGCTTACCCATTTATAAATCTTAGCCATTTAGAGCCAAATTGTTTGCCAGCTTTTAATTATCAAAAGTGATTGCCAATTTGAACGCTTTAATGACATTACGAAATAGCCTAGGCTAATTACCACCATATTAGTTCTGATAACAAATAAATTCAACTTCATAAATAGACCTGTATTCATTGCGAACATATTTTTTTATTAGTCTTAAAATGTCCATAACATAAATCATCGTTGGGCCACAACATTGTGAACAGACCATAGTTTGACTTGTACTGCGCTGCGCTGATTTCTAAAGACTGCTGCACAGTGGTGGCGACTAGCGTCTTGAGCTCAAACAATGCTAAGAGAGAGCTAACGAATGGTCCAGACCAACCTTACGAACGTGTGACTTAAAGAAGATATACTTAGCGTACAAACGTGTCGGGAATCGTGCAATAACTTTAAGAGAGAGGTTAAGGAATAGGTTAAGAACTACTTAGCGATAAGAACGTTTTGGGGAACCGGCCCCTGATTGGTTCATTGTTTGATTGTCAATTCAAATCAAGTCAAGTATATTTGTATAGCGCTTTTCACAATACAGATTGTATCAAAGCAGCTTCACAGTATTAAATTAAAATAATACAACAAGGTTTGTTTCTAGTGGAATTTATTGATAAAATCAAATTAGATATCCCCAGAATATCCCCAACTGAGCAAGCCAAAGGCAACAGTGGCAAGGAACCGAAAAACTCCATCAAGTGACCTAATGGTGTCCTAAAACTCCATCAGGTGACCCAATGGAGAAAAAAAACCTTGGGAGAACCCAGGCTCAGTCGGGGGCCAGTTCTCCTCTGGCGTTTACTAACTAGAGGCCGGATTGTAATTACAAATATTATATGAATGCCTGGCTGAAGAGATGCGACTTTAATCTAGTTTTAAACTGGGAGAGCGAGTCTGAGCAACGAACACTATCAGGAAGGCTATTCCAGAGTTTTGGAGCTAAATGTGAAAATGCTCTCCCTCCTTTGGTGGTTCTGGATATCCTAGGTATGACCAAAAGCCTTAAATTAAGTGATCTTAAAGAGCGCGATGGATTATAGGGCGATAGAAGAGCCGTTAAATAGACTGGAGCTAAGCCGTTTAGGGCTTTATAAGTCAGTAGCAATACCTTGTAATTAATACGGAACTTTATAGGTAACCAATGCAGTGATGATAAAATCGGTGTTATATGATCATATTTTCTTGATCTAGTAAGAACTCTAGCGGCAGCATTCTGGACTAACTGTAGCTTGTTAATTGAGGATGCAGGACAACCGGCTAATAAAGCATTACAGTAATCTAGTCTCGAGGTCATGAATGCATGAACTAACTTTTCTGCATCAGAAACTGATAGCATATTACGTAGCTTAGCAATGTTTCTAAGGTGGAAAAAGGCGGTTTTTGTAACATATGAAATATGATTTTCGAAAGACAGGTTGTAATCGAGTATAACACCCAGGTCTTTTACTGTAGAGGATAAAGTAACAGGACATCCTACTATATTAAAGTTGTATTGCGAGAGGTTCTGTGGGCGTTTTTTTGAACCGATAAGTAGTACCTCTGTTTTGTCTGGATTTAATAAAAGAAAATTACGCGTCATCCAATCTTTTATATCTTTAACACACTCTGTCAATTTGGATAATTTAGCGTTTTCATCTGGCCGTGATGAAATATATATTTGAGTGTCATCAGCATAACAATGGAAACTAATTCCATGTTTCCTTATAATATTTCCAAGTGGCATCATATATACTGAGAATAATAGAGGGCCTAACACAGATCCCTGTGGCACTCCATAGTTTACTGGAGTTATGATCGATTTTTCTCCATTTAAATAGACAAAATGGTAGCGGTCAGATAAGTATGATCTGAACCAGCTTAATGCTTGTCCTTGAACACCAGTATAATTTTGTAGTCGATCTAAGAGTATTGTGCACAGTTGTATCTTGTCCAGTCATTAATCTTGTGTGTATTTAAGCCCTCATGTTTGCCTTGTTCCTTGTCAAGTATTGTTTTGTGTAACCACTCATGTCCATGTCCATGGTTTTAGGCCACTCCATCCCTCTTTTCATGCCACGCCATGCCTTTGTTTGATGTTTGGGAAATAACCTGCACTTATAATAAGAGTCGGAGATGAATACCGCAGTGGGGTGGGGCAGAGAACTCTTTATAAATGCAGTGACACTTGCTTTACATTCCATTAGAAAGCTGACAGTCGTGGAAACAGCAGTCAGATCACAGACCAGAACAGAAGTATGAAGTTTAACACCGCGTTGAGTGTTAACTGTCTCATACTTGTCTACATAGCAGGTAGGATCTTACAAAAAGTATATTACATTAGAAATTAGATGTAAATTTAATAATGTTTGTTTCAATTGTTTAATAACTGACAAGCCATTTAATTCCTGAGAAACAGCAATTGACAATTTATGTTTCTCATGGTTGTAAAAACCTTTGGATCTAAAGACTTAAATGCTTGAAATTGGTTCTGTAGATGAACTCAAATTCTGCATTTGTATGAATTTCTCTACAAATGCATAATCTATGTATTTTAAAGGATGAGTTGAATTCTGTTCAATGCAGTTCAAGTTTGGTTGAATGAAAGTTCTGAGTCTGAACGGGTGGTGACTTTGAAGAAGCTAAAAGATAGTTTTGATTTGTTTAGGGTTTTGGTCACCACTTAAATTCCATACTTACATTTATTTTATTTATAGATTTGATGAATTTATTCTAAAATGTGGAAAATAGTGATACTAATAATACAGAATGAATAGTGTCCAAACTTTTATGAAGCAATGTGAAATACATGAGCAAACTACTCAATGTTTGAAATCGCACACAATTACTTAATATCAGTAACTTTTACTAAATTCAGATTATTAAGTATTATTTAGATATACAATGCTGCTTGAAAGTTTGTGAATTTTCTATATTTCTGTATAAATATGACCCAAAACCTCATCAAAAATTTACACAAGTCCTAAAAGTAGACAAAGAGAACCCAATCAAACAAATGACAAAAAATATATATTTTTAAAATTATTAATTGAGAAAAATTATCCAGAATTACATATTTGTGAGTGGCAAAAGTATGTGCGTTCAGTATCTGGTGGTACCCCCTTGTGCAGCAATAATGGCAAGTAAACATTTCCGGTAACCACTGATCAGTCCAACACAATGACTTGGAGGAATTTTAACCCATTCATCAGTACAGAACAGCTTCAACTCTGGGATGTTGGTGGGTTTCCTCACATGAACTGCTCGCTTCAAGTCCTTCCACAACTTTTCAATCGAAGTAAGGTCTGGACTCGGCCATTCCAAAACATTAACTTTGTTCTTCTTTCACCATTCTTTGGTAGAACGACTTGTGTACTTGGGGTAGTTGTCTTGCTGCATGACCCACTTTCTCTGGAGTTTCAGTTCACGGACAGATGTCCTGACATTTTCCTTTAGAATTCACCGGTATAATTCAGAATTCATTGTTCCATCAATGATGGCAATTCATCCTGCACCTGATGCAGCAAAATAGACCCAAACCATGATGCTACTGCCATTATGTTTCACAGAGAGGATAAGGTTTTTATGCTGGACAAGTGTTTTCCTTTCTCCAAATATTCTTAAGGTGGCGGACTCATGAACATTAACATTAGCCAATGTGAGGGAGGCCTTTAGTTGCTTAGAAGTTAACCTGGGATCTTTTGTGACCTCGCATGTCTTGCTTTTGGAGTGATCTTTGTTGGTCTATCTCTCCTGGGGAGGGTAGCAATTGTCTTGAATTTTCTTAATTTAATCACAATGTGTCTGACTGTGGATTTGTGGAATTCAAACTCTTTAGAGATGGGTTTATAACCTTTTCCAATCTGATGAGCAACAATAACACTTTTTCTGAGGATGATACACTTCCACAAACACTTGTTGTGAATTTCAGACTTTGCTAGATCCCTGTTCTTTAAATAAAACAGGGCACAAACTGATACCTGACTGTCATCCCATTGATTGAAAACAACTCAGAACAGGTGGAGCCTAATTTCACATTCAAATTAAAGGGGTCATGACATATTTTTTTTATTATTTTTATGTTCCCTTAGGTGCAATTATATAGTACAAGTATTCGGACAAAAAAACTTTAAAATGCAGTGATTTATGACCTTTTCCCACCCTGTTTCTCATCCTCTGATTCAAACAGTCTGGGGGTATTTCCCCTTTAAGAGTTCAGTGTTAACGCCCACTGTTATGATTGGCTAACGTCAGTGCTTATGCATAAATTATTAACGCCCCCTAGTCAGAACATGTGCGGATTCTGCTGAACTGTTTACAATAGTAGCGGGTGCTGCCAATTGCTGCGTGTGAGGCGATGGCTCTTGCAATGATACAACCCTATATGTTTGAGCTGTAATTAGAGCTTGATTAAATGAATGCTTCGTTTATAATGGGGAAGACGTCTTAAGCTCCATTCATTCTTCAAATCGCTTTTACTTAATAATAATTTATGGCCATTTTAGAAACTCAGAAATAAACCTATAGCAACCCAGAAGTATCTTCTGTATTAGAAGCAGTTCTATTCTGTAGCAGAAACAATGTCAGTGTGAAAGCACAATCGGTCTCGTTCAGTAATTGCAGAATTTGTGCGTGAAATCTGCGTATGAACTTTTATATGAACAAATCATGATTCATCAACCCAGTCAACATTTTAATCTCACAGTGATCTCACCATGTGGTCACAACGTCATCAATGTGAGGTCACAATGAGCTAAAAGTGTAACTCACAGCGCACTCACTGTGTGCTCATACTGTGACACTGCCACAGTAAAGCCCTGCACGATGCTCACTTAAGTAAAAAAACAAACAAACAAGACATGTTGTTTACTGTGTTTATATATACAGTGCTATGCATAAGTGAATACACCCATGCTAAAGTTGACTAAAAAGAGGAATAAAAAATCATATTTTGGAAATTGAACTTAATGCCTTAATTTAAAAAATTAGGAAAAATCCAACCTTTAAGGACACCAATTTTCTTTGTGAATGAATAATGTATCGTAAATAAATAAATGTTCTTCCTTAAAATACATGGTGCATAAGTGTGTACACCCCTATGTTAAATTCCCATAGAGGCAGGCAGATTTTTATTTTTAAGTATTTTTATTTTTTATTTTTTTTAGGATACTATGCATCCTGATAAAGTTCCCTTGGCCTTTGGAATTAAAATAGCCCCACATCATCACATAGAATTCACCATACCTAGAGATTGGCATGGGGTACTTTCCATAAGATCATCTCTCAATGCAAATCAAACTAGCTATTAGGCTAACTGAAATAAAACCATGCCAATCTCTAGGTATGGTGAAGGCTATGTGATGATGTGGGGCTATTTTAATTACAAAGGCCAAGGGAACTTTATCAGGATGCATAGTATCCTAAAAAAAAAAAAAAAAAAAACCTTAAAAATAAAAATCTGCCTGCCTCTATGGGAATTTAACATAGGGGTGTACTCACTTATGCACCATGTATTTTAAGGAAGAACATTTATTTATTTACGATACATTATTCATTCACAAAGAAAATTGGTGTCATTAAAGGTTGGATTTTTCCTAATTTTTTAAATTAAGGCATTAAGTTCAATTTCCAAAATATGATTTTTTATTCCTCTTTTTAGTCAACTTTAGCATGGGTGTATTCACTTATGCATAGCACTGTGTATATATATATATATATATATATATATATATATATATATATATATATATATATATATATATATATATATGTGTAGGTGCCATGCCAATATGTTTATCGTTTATTTATTTTTCGGCATGTATGTTGATTTTGAGCATTTGCCTATGCTTTTTTGTTTGAGGGGTCTTTTGTTCGGTGTGAAACATTTTGAAAAGTGTGTTTGGTGAGGTGGCATGGTTTTTTGGCTAACCTAGCTCTGAGTAAATTTCTCCAAAATGATCTCTGGGAAGAGAGACTTGGTGTATTACTGTGCGTTCACACCGCCGCCGACTTGAGCTTCCAAAGTTACCGGAAGTCATTCATTTTCAATGGAAGCGGGCTTCTCTCAGCTGCAAGGAGCGTCAAATTCCTCGGCGTCGCGTTTTGGGCGTTTTGAGCGTTTTGAGCGTCAATCTGAAAGTTGAGAGAAGCTCAACGTTATGGTAATGAGCTATGACGCGGTTCAGCGGCAAGCAGCGGCAAACGCCAGCAACCAATCGGAATATAGACATCCTTCGCGCTGGCTGATTCCGGAGAAACATACGATGTAAACTTTCGTTCCTACCAAAACATTAGTTCCGAGAAAAAAATATTAATTGCAGAGTTTAACCATCATAGAGTGAAAGTGTATCATTTGCATGTGTTTTAAAGTCCTGTCAGCTTGACAGGGCATAAGAACGAGCAGAGAGAGAGAGAGAGAGAGAGAGAACCCCGGCCGCGCGCGCGCACTCACCCGAGCGCTGTCTTGAATGCAAGACTCTTGCTTTCTCTCTCCCTCGCGCATATTAATCAAAATAAATTGATACGGTGGTGTCGAAAAAAAACTCTCCAGGGATGAAATGTTTTCTGTGTTGACAAATCTTGCGCGATATCCTAAATTGCCGAATACATTGTTTTTTCTGTTTACATTTCATGGTGTGACACTTCTCTTCTCCCATGATCGAACATAGAATGCTGCTACGTCAGAGCGGCCAAAGCGTCAACAAGCTTCCCCGTACTTTTTGACAAGCGTCTTTGACTGGGCGGCCAGAGATTCTTTGCAGCTCAAGTCGGCGGCGGTGTGAACGTACCTTTAGACGTTGGAGCCATTTCATATGTGCACGCTATGGTCTGAGATATACCTGGTGGACTATACTCTGGGGATTTTTTTCCAGCTGGAGGACAACCTGTTTTTGTGGGGCTTTGAATGCATCGTACAATGGTAGTTAAGCAGTGAGTTGCGTCGTTGTATGGGGAATGCACCCCTTGTTAGTAATAAGTGTAATAATATGTAATGGCTGGAAGTCAGTTGTAGTTCTTGTGTTTCTGTTTTTTTTGTTCACTTCTGTTCAGTGATTCTGCTTGATAACAGCAGGTGTTCATCACTAATGCTCAACAATTATCTCACTGCAACACTGCGTCAATGTTACTATTATGATAAATGGTCAAAAGCTTTGTGTTCTCCCACCGTGAATCTTAACTTATTGCATGTGCGTCAATGACTTTTTGTATGCGCTTCAAAATAGTTTTTTTTAAATAGTCAAAAACATCACTGAACATGTGCAGTGCGAACAAATATAAACCAAATAAATAAATTCTACAGTATATGATTAATTAACACAAATAATTATTATACAAAATTTACATAATAAAAATGTGAAAATACAAATTCTGAAATATGAAATATGGCTCTTACAGTAATAAACTGTAAATAAATAAAAAAACATATATAAACATATAGATAGTTTACCGTAAAATTGAGTTTTGTTGGTCCCCATTGTGCTGAAGAGTAAAGCTACAGTCCAGGAGAAGATCTAGAAACATTGATGATACGCTGCGTGTTGCTTTATTTAACAGGCAGTGACTGTGTAGTTGCTGATTCAGTAAAAATCTCTTTCATTTTTTTTAGTGAACTGAAATGAAATTTGTTCACAGTAATAATATCCTCACATTATTAGGACGTTATAAATATTAGTTTAAACATTTAATAGCAGTTGGCCAAATTAAGGCAGCCTGCAGGTTTCTGCAAATGAAATCATTTCACTTGAACACAGTACACAGTCACACAGTAACTGTAGATTACAGTAAAGAACTGCACAATTAACAGTGAATTCTGTTGCCAGTATTTACCATTCATTTACAGGTCAATGTATTACAGTGTAGAAATGTTTTTTAAAAGCCATAAAATCTGTCCTCTGATCTGTGTCACAGACACCCAGGGGTCTGATGTACTGCAGGAGTTGATGATACCAATTGTGAGCAACAGTGTCTGTGATAATGCTTATAAAGGGATCTACGTAAGGATCACAAGCAATATGATTTGTGCTGGATTTTTAAATGTGGGAGGGAAAAGTATATGTCCGGTAAGATACCAGTCATTCATTTTACCCTGTTTAATCCAAAGCAATTCATTAAACACTACTCGCCAGTTTTTGGTCACTTGCTAACTTTTACACTGCCAACCCTACAGTATTTGCTTAAATAAGGCATTGTGAGCACTTTGGAGGCACAAGCCACAGAAGTAATGTGTTACTAGTATCTAATTAGTTTGTTTCAACAACAATTACTGACCAGAAATATGAACTTCTCGTCCATTGTTATTTATAGTTTACAAGTAGGATGTGATGGTTGGCCAGTGTGGTATTTGTCTCATCCATCCTTCCCCTGTATTTGGAAAGTTGGGTAAAAAGTGACAGTGAGGAGTGCTGCGTTTTACCCATAGAAAAGTTTTTTTTTTTTTTTTACCATAACCACTTCTTGTGCTGAATAAATGCTGAATGTTTGTCAATACAGGGAGACTCTGGAGGTCCAGTGCTCAGTAGGAACAGCTCCTTGTGGATTCAGTCCGGCATTTCCAGTTTTACTGAACGAAAATGTGATAACCCTAAATATCCCAGTGTGTTTGCCAGAGTTTCTCAGTATCAGACTTGGATCAAGTCTTACATGGGCAGCAACCCACCTGGATTTGTTGAATTCAACGCTAAAAAGCCAACATCCAACTCCAACTTCGGAAGAGTACTCAACCTCCTTTTATTTTCCCTTTCTCTCACATTCTCCATCATTCCTTTCACCTTCTCCATCTATCTTGATTCCTAAAGATTGTGTGAACAGTAATTCTCAGTATGAAAAGAGCAGTTGTATTGTTATTTTTGTCATTTATTCCCTATCTTTTAAAAATAACTAGTTTCATCGTTCGGGCTTATAAAAAAAAATAAATGCATTATGATGAATTATTTAAAGATATATATATTTTTTCATTATGACTGTTCATTTTTAAAGATACAACCATCTGATCTTGTATGTAACTATAAGTCGTTAGTTCTCTGCATCTGCTGTTAGGTTTCTAAACCACTGCATTGTGATGAAAAGCAGTTACGGTTAGTAAATAAATAGAAGGTAGTATTTGTGTTCTAAGAGAAAGACTCGGAAAGAGCACAAGTACTGGAAAATTCAATATTCTTGGTAGAATTGATAGAACTTGGGCTTGATATATACTCTGCTGACAGAACTCTATCTAAGCTCTAGATCCCCACAGAGAGAATAATCCAGATCAATATGACAGATGAGTAAAAGAAATACACAAAATAAATAGAACAAGATGAAGATTGAGAAACCTTGTCGTACATTACCCTTTATAGAGACCAAACATGCCACACGTGTGAAGTGTGAAATAGTAAACCAAAAGAGTTTAAAAGAGAGAATGAATATGTTTATACATTTTCCAAGTGGTTATGTATAGAATTAAAAGGGGTTTATTTATCCTCCTCAACGAGAATTAACAGAACACCTGGTCCTGCCACTGTGTAAGCTTCATTTGGGATGTTAGATGCAGTTTTGGGGTGCAGTTTGTGGTGGAAATTTTTTAGATACACTATAAAACTGCCAGCCAACTCTTCCTCTTTGTCTCACTCATCTCGCAGCCCGACCGTGCGATGACTAGGTCCTATTCTTGCAAGAATAAATACTTTTAAAAGACAATTCAAATCAGAGTATCTCTTACACAGTAAGAATTGTTTAATAGAATTTTTGCTACAACAAGTTTCATAGACCTTTGTTGGGAGATTGAGTTAAATATAATGAGTAATTTGTGTGTCTGATTGGTCCAGATGCAACAGATGACATCGCTTTACTTGATAATGCTTCACTAGCTAATGCTTTACCAAAGACTGTAGAATAACACAAGAAGTGGCACTCTAATTGCTTTGAATGGGGAAAAGTGCAACGTTCAATATGGCGGAATAAGTCCCGTCTTCTAAATAAGAGCCAATGAGACATGATTTGTCAGTGTATTTTACAGTTCTTTAAAGTTGGAAATGCAGAATTGGTGTTTATATTTTTCTCTCTTTGGGGCTGTTTACACCTGGCCACTTCATGTGTTTTCTCAGATCGGATAGCTATCTGGAATTTTAATGTTTTAATCAAAACGCCAGGGAACACCTCAAAGTCTGCAAAAGCCAGGAGAGAGGGCTGGCAAAAAGTAGCAGACAATTTAAATCCGTTAGAAGTGGCCATGTTAGATGTTTTTATCACTTATTAGCCTATATTTTTGTATTTTAATAATTGCATAATTACTTTGTTCATTGTAATGTCAGAGTCACCACACTAGAACATGGGAACAAATAAAAGTGAAGTACAAAAATATTCTAATGGTAATTTTTTGTTATATTATAGTCTCTTTTATAAAAGGCACTGTTAAATAAATGGTTGTCTGTTTATAAAAGCAATCAAGAAAAAGGCTGAGAAAAAAAAAAAGATCTTAGTAGCCTACACTGTATTTTTGCTGCATTAAATTAAGGCCGTATAGTCATTTCAGCTGTTAAATCTTGAGCAATGATGAATTGCTTTGACTTGTGGAAGTAAAAACTGATAAACTTATGTTAATGTAAAAATATGTATTGAAGAAGAGTTCAAAAAGAGTTATTGATCACATTTTTCCCAAGTGTAGTTCATTGTAATGACATTGTGTTTTCCTCTTTTGTGCACTTTTACATAATACACCAACACTTGTTAACTTAAGTGGACATTTTCTAACTTTCCAAAGGAAAGAAAGTATAAGACTTTGTAATGTCCATTTGTTTCCATTGCACTGGACAGTGAATAAACCCTCTCAGATAACTGTCATATGGAGGAACTAGCCTACCTGCAAGTGCATAAATAACTTTACTTCATTTATACTTGTATGCTTTATGGCTGCAATATAAGTTGCATGATTCCACATCTACAGAAAGGCCTACAGAAGAGTCTGCACAGACAGAGGAGACAGAGGCCTACAGGTGGGCAGTGTATAGCCAACTTTTCCTTTTATTTGTTGCATGAGGCATGTGTCTAATATCTCTTGTTGGAGGCACTTGACCACTGGCTTTTCTTTACAAAGAACAATTGAAATAAAACTCAAGGAACTAAGCATATTTGTCTTTTATTAAACATTTAATGAAAAGTGTTTTTTTTTTTTTTTGGCAGTGTTGTGTAATATGGCACATGCAAATGCAACAATGTCACAGGCCCTGTCAGGTGTGCAACCCTCAGACTTTTCAGAGACTGAAATCTTCCCTTTAGTTAGCCAAAGATCATTTCATTGTGTGCCCTTGTCCTGGCTAGAGCTGCATTGTAACTGGTTTGGGTCAGGTCAGGGAATGGGGTCTTAAAACACCTGTCTGCAGGAACATGTCATAATCACCTATGAAGAAATGCAGTTCTGTTAGGATCAGCATAAGTGTATGTAATACAGTGAGCTTGATATTTAATTGTGGAACTTTCCTTACCACTTTCAAATAATGTGCATAAATGTGAATCTCTGAAAATTCTTAAGTCATACACAGATCCTGACCATTTTGCTTTCACATTTGTGATATGGAAGATTTGTCAACTGCCTTTTTTTTATTTGATATAATATTATTAATCTGGAATATTAAGAATCACAATAGTAACTGGGCTGCACATTTACATTGTGAACCCCCTTTCTGTTCACATAATCCCCTTCATTGAGGCCTTGATGGCAGTCTAGCCTATAAGCCTGAGTGACATACTGTAATCAGCATGGTCATGATCGCATGATCTTCATAAAAAAATATTTAAATAGTAGGCTATAGTCTAATAAATAAAAAAAATAAAAAAGCTGCTTAAAAAAACTGATTTACATTGGGTCTTCAGTGGCTTGGAAATGCCACAAAAAAAAAGAAAAACTAAAACTGTTTTTTAAACCTAAAAGCGCCAGGTAAACTCCGAATGACACTACAGACAGCACTTTCCATCAAGTTCTCCGCATCTCCAATAGTGTAAAGGAAAGAGCCACTCGCAATTAATCTTAGGGTACAGTTTGTGCTGTAGTTAAAGCCCGACTCCGACAAATCGAAAATAAATGTGCGTTTCCAACAAATTAATAATGTAAACGACAATCTCACGAGTCACGAGGAAAAAAAATATATATCAGAAAGTGCACTATCGCGCTGCGCTGGACTTCCCGTATCATCTCCGTTTATGAGCCGCAGTCTAATCCTGTTAACATGAAATAAGCCTGCTCCCGAGCAGGTTTAAGATTGCGCACCTGTTGCTATGACAGCAAGTCCAGGATGAGCGTCGAAGAACCAAACAATCCAAGATCATGCCAAATCGTCAACAATCAAATCCAGCTAACTGAGTTAGCGACGTACGAAGAACGGGCCCCTGTTTCTTAAAATTAAAATAAACAACGGTTATTTGTGGCCACCGGTATTTTGCCAACTGCTGTTCTTTGCTAAGCCAGTAGGCTACACTGTTGGTTCCATTTAAGGCTCTAGTAAACAGGATTTGGTGATCCTGAAAAGTTCCTATCCGGATCAGATTGATCCAATCCGATGTTGCTTTGAAAAACTGGCTCAAAAGTAAGACGGATTACGTGATCACGGATTGCAAAAAAAAGGATTACTAAATCCGGATCAATTTTATCCGGATTAAACCTTTTGAAAAACCGGGCCCAGAGGCTAGTAGATCAACGACATCAAAGCAGATGGGACATTCTTTAAAACGTCTTCTTCATTCGGGTTCGAACAGCGTGAGGGAGCGCAATAATGACAGCATTTTAGCAGATTTCTTTTGGCCATAAAGCAATTGTTTACATCGCGAGACCTGATATCACGCGAGACTTCCTGAGTTGTTCAACTTCAAAGTTGCAAGTGCGTATTTTCCGCTCACGGGCACCAGGGGGGTGCGAAACGACCACCATTCAACCCGAAATAAGTAATGTAACCATTCCAATGACTCCGAAGCTGTTCAGTTAAGGTAAAAAAGTTACTTAGTTCACCTTTAAGTACATTGGTGTTGATTTCCGGATTTCAAATTTAATGTGTAGATTAATGTAGTTATTATAAGATCAAACTATATTTAGATTGATCTGGACATTATGCTGCTGTAATTATTTATCTGTAGTGGTTGAGGAAGATGAGTGTCATTGTTTTGTGTTATTGATGTTTTATCCATGTCATAGTTTGAGAAATAAGAGTATTGTCTTTCAGTGGAGCAGTTTTACAGGCTTTTATCACCTATCCTGACTCAAATAATGTGTTTCTAACAGCAAACACTCAGAATAAAGTGAGATGAGCTGCTGATGATCCTGAATGGCTTGTTGAATGAGTGTTGATAGTCTGAGGCTCATCAATATTAACAGATCTGCTGAAAACACTCTTTATTTCATGACAATAGTTCCTGTTTTCACCTCATTTATTATGCTGATGTCTCATTTCATTGGTGTCAGCAGATTGAGGGGATTTAATGGTTGCTAGTACATTTATTTCTGTGTTTATGATTTTAACTGTTTTTCTTACCATTATTTCTATTTTGAAAATTTTAAATTAGTTATATATTCTTTTATTTATTTCTAGATACCTGGGTGACAAAATTCTACGAAAATTCTTAGAAATGTGGGCGTTTACTCTTAAATTTAAAGAAAAATCCTAGTAAAGAAAAAAGTAATTCAGAAAGCATCTTAACCCTTAAAAGAGGTCTTAAGGTAAAAAATATTAGGAGCACAGACGAGGACTTTTAAAGGGATAGTTCACTTTGAAATTAAATTTTGTATTGCCATTGTTCATATTAGGAAGAATTTAGATTATTTATATAGCTTTATTTCTAGATACCTGTATTTTAATGAAGAAGCAGAATAATGTTAGGATTATCAATGCAAATAATAATGTTAGGATTAGCAATACAAATAATGAATGAATTTATTATTTAATAATAATGAATGTTAGGATTAGCAATACAAATAGCCTAATGAATGAATTATTTCTCTATTTCTCATAAAGTTTGAACGGCCATTAATAATAAAACAAACTCAGTAACTGATATATTTTAGATTTTGGGCAGATCAGCTCCTCCCACACCAATTGCATCATCAGTGAAGCTCCTCCCACATCAGTCACATCATCAGTGAAGCTCCTCCCACATCAATTCCCCAATAAATGCTGTAAATTCCCATCAGCTACAAGTGAAGACGAGCATCAGAGCATCAGGAAGAGCTGAAATCTGCAAAGACTGAGTTTATTAAAGAGGACAGTGAGAACATGAGTGATCCAGAACCCTGCAGAATGAAACACACTGAAGATCCTGAAGAACAAAGAGGTTGGTGTTTATTCTTCATTCATTCATGATGCTGAACAACATTCATGTTAGAAACATTCAAGCACTTCATCACTTTTAGATAAACAGTTAAACTATGAAATGGTACAGATGTTCTGGGTTTTTGAACAAATGTTCAGTAAAGGGAGGTTAGAGACTTTTTTGATTGATTGTCAACATCAGATCAAGCTAATACTATTTTAACTGTTTTATTTTACATTTATTTTATATCTGGTTTCCAATTTTGCAACAACATTACCAGAATTTTAGAAGATTCTTCTTACAGTAACGTTGATAACAGCGTTGATGATTCAGCACTGAGTGTGTCAGATAAATTTACCTCATTCATGAAAAGTTTCAAGGACAAATAATACATTTATAAAAAGGCTTCAAATTATCATAATATATTTTATAACAGTTGTCAACTTTCTACTATTATTTTAGGGCTCACTTTCATGTCCTTTCACTTTATATTTCTCTCATTTAATTATTTTGATGTACTGAAAATTTAATTTAATATTTTTTTCTTTCATGTCAGACCTGATGGAAGTGAAGGAGGAGAGTGAAGAACTGTGTGAAGTGAAGGAGGAGAGTGAAGAACTGAGTGAAGTGAAGGAGGAGAGAGAAGAACTGAGTGAAGTGAAGGAGGAGAGTGAAGAACTGAGTGAAGTGAAGGAGGAGAGAGAAGAACTGAGTGAAGTGAAGGAGGAGAGAGAAGAACTGAGTGAAGTGAAGGAGGAGAGTGAAGAACTGAGTGAAGTGAAGGAGGAGAGTGAAGAACTGAGTGAAGTGGAGGAGGAACATCATGTCAAACCTGGAGAAAAAACTTTGAGTCGCTCAAAGACTAAAAATACATTTTTAAAGAAAAGAAGAGTCAAGAAATCTTTCACCTGCACTCAATGTGGAAAGAGTTTATCACGCAAAGATGGTCTTAAGCTTCACATGAGAGTTCACACTGGAGAGAAGCCGTTCACATGTGATCAATGTGAAAAGAGATTCTCATGTAAACGAAATCTTGCGAGTCACATGATGTTCCACACCGGAGTAAAGCAGTTCACATGTGATCAATGCGGCAAAACATTTATCTGGGCATCAGACCTGAAGACACACCTGAGAGTTCATACGAAGGAGAAGCCGCATTCATGTTCTGTGTGTGGAAAGAGTTTTTCACAGCTGAGTAATTTACATAGACATGAGAAAATTCACACTGGTGTGAGAGAGTACATGTGCTTTGAGTGTGAGAAGACTTTTACTACAGCAAACTGTTTAAAACTGCACCAGAGAATTCACACTGGAGAAAAACCTTACAAGTGTTCACACTGTGACAAGAGATTCAGTCGACCAGAACATCTGAAAACACATGAGAGGATCCACACTGGAGAGAAGCCGCACACGTGTGATCAATGTGGAGAGAGTTTTGCTTTTAAAAGTGACCTGAAGCGACACATGAAGATCCACACTGGAGAGAAGCCGTTTAAGTGTGATAAATGTGGGAAAGATTTCAGTCGATCTTCATCCCTTAAAGAACACATGAGGATCCACACCGGAGAGAAGCCGTTCTCATGTGATCAATGCGGCAAAACATTTATCTGTGCATCAGCCCTGAAGACACACCTGACAGTTCATACGAAGGAGAAGCCGCATTCATGTTCTGTGTGTGGAAAGAGTTATTCACTGTGGAAAAATTTGCATAGACATGAGAAAATTCACACTGGTGTGAGAGAGTACATGTGCTTTGAGTGTGAGAAGACCTTTATTACAGCAAACTGTTTAAAACGGCACCAGAGAATTCACACTGGAGAAAAACCTTACAAGTGTTCACACTGTGACAAGAGATTCAGTCGACCAGAACATCTGAAAACACATGAGATGATCCACACTGGAGAGAAGCCGCACACGTGTGATCAATGTGGAGAGAGTTTTGCTTTTAAAAGTGACCTGAAGCGACACATGAAGATCCACACTGGAGAGAAGCCGTTTAAGTGTGATAAATGTGGGAAAGATTTCAGTCGATCTTCATCCCTTAAAGAACACATGAGGATCCACACCGGAGAGAAGCCGTTCTCATGTGATCAATGCGGCAAAACATTTATCTGTGCATCAGACCTGAAGAAACACTTGACAGTTCATACGAAGGAGAAGCCGCACTCATGTTCTGTGTGTGGAAAGAGTTTTTCACTGCGGAAAAATTTACATAAACATGAGAAAATTCACACTGGTGTGAGAGAGTACATGTGCTTTGAGTGTGAGAAGACTTTTATTACAGCAAACTGTTTAAAACGGCACGAGATAATTCACACTGGAGAAAAACCTTACAAGTGTTCACACTGTGACAAGAGATTCAGTCACTCATCATCTCTGAAAAAACATGAGAGGATCCACAGCAGAGAGAAGCCTCACACGTGTGATCAGTGTGGAACAAGTTTCTCTTTTAAAACTGACCTGAAGCGACACATGAAGATCCATACAGTGGAGAAACCACATCAACACAGTCTGAGTTCACAGTAAGTAGTTTATTTTCATGTGCTGAGCAACAAAGTCTCTTCTGTGTAAGTTAGACACACATCACTCTATAGCCAAATCTCTCCTCTCCACCTATAGCCGGTGTCTGGTGAGCACAGGACATTTTGATGATTGATTGATATCTATTAACTCGTGTTCAATCAACAGGAATCTGTAATTTGTCAGTTCAGATCAATGCAAAAAAAAAAATTCGCTCTCTAAAAGTAGGTGGCGCTCATGTAAAAGCTGAAATAAAGCACTATACAGGGCTCTAGACTGCGAGTAAATGGTCACATTTTCCTGCTGGTGCAAGAGAGCTGCCGTTTCTGCCGCATATAAGACATTTAACACGGAAAACGAAAGCAGAATGAACGTCTCGGTTACTAACGTAACCTTGGTTCCCTGAGAAGAGGGAACGACTATTGCGTAAGTAGCTTACGCCATGGGAAACCTCCTTATCTCGAGAATATGAAGCCAACATTTTTTAAAACGCTGTGTAGCTGCACAGCAGACACAGATGAGCAGCGAACGCGGTCATTGTCGGTGCTGCGGCAACTGCATAAATCTATGACTGGGCTGTTAAGACACGTGGTCCAATCAGGGCCATTAAGAGCTCTGATGCCCAAGGGGCAGTGAAGGCCCTTAGACTCATAAGCCAGCCCTATCGCGTCAACTATCCAGTGTGATAATCTTTGCTTTGAGACGGCCAGACCCTTGGTGTGGGCGCCAAGCATACAAAAAGCTGCTCTGACTGTCTGAATTAGGGATGGGACGATAAGCGATATAGTTTTACTATAAACCACGATAAAATGTACTGACGGTTAGTAATATCGTTTAAAATTTAATTATCATTAAAACTATGTTTGACTATTGCGCAAAGAAAAGTTCGCAGCAAGTGGCTAGCCAAAGACGAATATTCGAATAATGTGGAAAAACGCCCGCGGTAGCAGAGGCGCGGCTGTCTGCTTTGCGAGTGGGGACAGGTCACAGGAAGAAGGCGTTAACGTTAAATAGAAACATTACCAGAGGTGGAAAGTAACGAATTACATTTACTCGCGTTACTGTAATTGAGTAGTTTTTTTGTGTATTGCTACTTTTTTAAGTAGTTTTTAAAATCTGTAATTTTACTTTTACTTAAGTATGTTTTGTTTAAAGTATTGTAATTCGCTACATTTTAAATCATATTCGTTACTGAGTAAAAAACAAAACAAAAAAAAAAAAACATTAAAATAATGAAATAGCCTACTATAAAACATCGCGCTCCGGAAACTGCAGCATTGATTGATTTAAGGGCGGGAGAACAGACACGCAAAAACCACAACACACACACACAGGCGAACCCTTGGTAAGTATGTGGATACTTTGGATATAGAAAAACGAACGCGTGGTTGTCCTCGAGGCTCGAGCATATTTATTTTGCAAAAATTGTAGACGCCAATTGGCTGCAAAAGGAGGAAACACATAGAACATGTTCGGGAACACCATCCCTCCGTGCAGATTAAGATATGTCCCGTTTATAATTTAAGGCCGAATGATTTCTGTGATGCAGAGGGAATCCCGGAGTTTCATTATCATGAAAATGGAATTTACAGTACGCAGATGTCACGTAAAACACATGTAAACCTGCACAATAAATCAAATTGCGACATGGTCTGTAGGCTATATATTAAAGCACAAGAGACTGCTATATAAATGTATAATCTGCGTGTCTGTGTGAATCAGTGCGAATGAGACGAGCCGTTTCGTCTACTACAGTACATACTCAAGTACGCGACACACTAATGATGTTTTCAGCATCTCACAAACAATACGAGGACATGAAAACATGAACATCTCCAGAGCTGCTCTGAGAGAACGCCCAGCGAGCATTTTCATCATTTTATTTGAGAAAAACCTTGTCAAATACACTCTGAAACAGGACTTCACTACAACCCATCAAAATAAAAGTTTGGTTTAACTAACGTCAGAAGAAATGATGACATAAATATATAACTATTGTGGGCCTACAATAGAATGTACTTCTCATAATAATATTAACATCAACAATAATAATACAATTTATTTAAACATTACTTAAGGATTTTTTTTGTCCATGGTTTAATTGAGTAAATCTGTTTTGCAGCACTTTGCCAAAAAATAAAAGGATTAAAAAATATGTTAAACTTTTTTTTGATTACCACCGATTTGGATAATATATTTGTTTTAAATCATAAAAAGAAAAAAGGATTTTTATGAATGAAATACATTTCATAGAAGTCTTTTGTTTTTGAACATTTTAATAAATTATTAATGATAAAAAATAAGTTGTTAAATGAGTAGTTCACATTTAAATGAAAATTACCCCATGATTTATCAGCCCTGAAACCATCCTAGGTGTAGGCTATATAACTTTATTCTTTCAGACGAATACAATCGGAGTTATATTAATAAACACTCTGATTATTCTGAGCTTAATAATGGCAGTGGATTGCAACCATCAGTTTAAAGCTCAAAAAAGTACGCCATACGCAGTCTACTTACACCTAAAACGCAACTTATGCAACTCATGACATCAGAAGTAGTGTAGTGCGTCCTGTCGTAGCGTAAATATCAGCAGTATGTCGCATTACTCGCATAAGTTGCGCTTTAGATTTAAGTCGAATCCATATGTTTGTTTGGCCGGAAGCTAGTTATTTTACTTTAGAAAGTTTTAAATATGAATATCTTTCTTCACAAACTCAACGTTTTGTTTCAGAAGGCCTTTATTAACCCCCCGTTGCCGTGTGGATCACTTTTATGATGGATGGATGGATGGATGGATAGATAGATGCCCTTTTATGATGGATGGATGCACTTTTACGAGCTTCAAACTGATGGTTACAATCCACAGCCATTATCAAGCTAGGAAGCGTCAGGGTGTTTATTAATATCAGAGGCTTCCTTCACCTCTGTACAGATAAAACATTATCTAAATGATTCCAGTTCGCATGGATACACGGAAGCGACATTTTTGTTTTGTATTATGCAGGCCAGACAAGTAATTTGGTGAGGTCAATTTGTAAAGAAAGACTACTCGCATGCACACATTCAAATGCACATAGCCTACCTATAGATTAAACATGTAATACGCATGTGCACGCCGTCAGCATTTTCACAGATTCACGTTTTTGAAGTTTAGACAGAGATTATAGCGTTTTTCAAAAAATTTCCAAGCTTGCACCTTGGAACCTATTTCAAGGTTTACATTCTTTCTCGAGCTCCAAACACTGTTGTCGTGCAAATGAACGGCCAGAACACATTAAAGTTTTCTGTTTTCTGTTAAAGCGGTGTCGTGTTAGCGGCCCCTAATTTAATAACTAATGATCTTTGCAACGGAAGTGAATCAATCCAAAATTAATGAATTTAAAAGGAGTAGTAGTTACTCCTTTAATCTAATTCATAATCAATTATTGAAATTAGTTGATTAGACATGTTTTATTGAAATTTTAATAAACAAAACAAACAAATGTTTCCAAAAAAACTGTTTTCATCCATTTAACTGTCATTTTAACTGATGATAATAATAACCATAATTTAATAATACAGTTTTTATATTTAATAATTGTTTAATACCGTAAACCATTATATTTCTGAGTCGGTTATCATGCTGTGAAAATCTCATACCATTACAACCCTACTCGGGGGACTCCCCAACCCACCCCGCTGTTAAAAAAGTAACTCAGTAACTTTTACTCTGAGTAAATTTTAAATGAGTTACTTTTTACTTTTACTTGAGTAGATTTTTCGACCGGTACTTTTACTTGTACTTAAGTAAAAAAAAATTGTAGTAATAGTACTTTTACTTGAGTAGAATATTTTATTACTCTTTCCACCTCTGAACATTACTAAAGTGTAGGCTACTGTACTGACTGAATAGATATTGCATGAATAAGGTAGGTTAGATACAGCAGTTTCATGCACTGCAGGCTTCCACTGGTTTGATTATTTACCGTTTCATGTCAAGGAAAAGTTCTATGTTTACCACAGCACAGCTCGCTCGGAGCGTTCAATGTCGGATTCGCGTCTACCGCGTCTAGTTGGACTCTTGAACATTTTGAATCCATTCGCGCGTCAAAAGCAAACGTTTGAAGCGAAATTGACGCGCGGAGAGCTCAAGCCTTGTTTATACTTTCGCCTGGCTCTGCAGCGCGAGTCTCCGCAGACTGCGCGCGCACCTCCGCAAACGGACGAGGCGTTTATACTTGACGCGCTCGCCGTTGTACTATTCTTTGAAACGACAGTGGGCGACACGAGTAAGTGTCCTTGAACCATCAGGAATCAGCAGTGAGAAGAAGAAAGCTATACACACCTGATACACACGTGACAATGTTTATTTTAGTACACCACCACCAATACCACACTACAAAAAGAATCGTGTAAAACCCAGTAAACCCTGAGATTATTACTCGTGACAATAAAACAAAATATATGGATATGAGAATGTGTATAAAACAACTAAATAAACGATCTCTTACATATTTTCTAATTTCACTAAACATTTCATTAAGTTTCGTGAACATTTTTATTAAACATGGACCTTTATGTTCATTAAAAATACTTTTTATGCTATTGTATGGTCATTTTTTAAATGTAAGCACCTCATTTAGACGTGCAAACTGGGTGCCGGTGTTGTGAGAAGTTCGAGCTCGGCCAGATTCGGCTCGAAGTCGTTCATCTTCGGATGCGGCGCCGCGCGCGTTGTTACAAAATATGTCGCAAAATATGTCGCGCACACTGCCAGGCGAAATTGGGTCTTGCGAACCCAACGCGCACGACCGCCCCCTCCGCAATGACGTCATTTTTGACGCGCGCACCTTCGTGCTCGTGCGGATGCGTCGAGTATAAACAAGGCTTCATTCGCGCCGCAAGACCCCCAGTCTTTACATTGACTTAACATTGAAATCACTCGCGCCAGACGCTCATTCGCGTTTGGTGTGAACGCAGCATGAGCGTGAGGGCGAGAGAGAGAGAGTGCCTGCGAGTGCGAGTGAGCGAGCGAGAGTGAGGGCTGCGGTCTTGGCCATTAGGTGATTTACTTGTTAATACGTTGTCAAATATGTTTAAACTTAAATAAACTACCTATACAAGTATGTCTCTTTGTTTGTATTAATTTGTCCTGTTATTGATGTAATGCGCTTCATTGACAAAATGTGCAACCAGATGTTCGAATAGTTCGAATATTCGTGTGTTTTTTAGAGGGAATATTCGAACGTCATTATTGAGCAATTTTGACAGCCCTACAGTAGAGTAGTCACCTTCCTCTTTGCGCAAAAAAATCTCACACTCACTGTGTGTCCGCGCTCACATTAAAACAGCATGCATACAATAACGTACGCCATAGAATAAGTTATCTTAAAGGCACATCCACATTCATGTCATGAACACTAGGTGGCCGTTACAATGGATGCGCGGTGTAGAGCCCTGCACGGGCCAAAAACTCCAGCCCTAACCCGGCCCGTGGTGTTCAAGCCCTACCCGGCCCCAGCCCGACAATGGCTGCAATTTTTTCAGCCCGAACCCGACCCGACCCGACCCGAGACGTATCACTTTAAGCTCTCTCTGACGCGCGCTCTTTGATGCGCGCTGTCTCTGCTTCATGCACGGCACGGCACATCACACGCTACTAAAAGGTAAACTTTTATTATTGGCCTGAAACATCACCAATCATGCCCACAAATATTGAACAGACTGTCCATTTGAGAGAAGCATAAGCATGCAGTAGAGAATATAGCGCCACGGGATCCAACCTCAAAAATAAGTAAATAAACGGCCTACCTTTCTTTGCTTTTAAGAAAACTTAAACAACAATGTTCAAAATTGAAGAACTCTTTGCCAACTGGCTAATGTTAAATAATATTTTAATGAAAAAAAAAAAAAAATCCAACTTCTCCCTGATCCTCTGCATGGTCAACTGTCACCTGTTAATGCACGTGAGTGACGCGTGCGTATTTGCGACAATTTGCGTATTGCGTTTGTGTTGCTTAGGCGATGTATAATATTTATAAAATAATAAATACAACAATATTTCAAACACATTATGTGACGTGTGTTCTGCACGTATATGGGCACAATGAAAGGAGAGAAGCTAAATAAGCCCGAGCCCGGCCTGAATGGGCTTAGCGTGTCGGCCCCATCGGGTCCCGACGGGCTTGGAGACCTCTAGCGCAGTGTTATAATGTGTTGCTATTGACGACCGTCATTATAAGAAAGTAAATGCTTTAAAAAGTGCATAGAGCTGCTTGTTTTATTTGTTGTTTGTTGATTTTCAAATATCAAATTTGTTGAAATGTCTTCAGTGTGAGCATCAACTCTTTTTGAACACTTTCATCTCATTTTAACAAAACCGTGATAATATTGATAATCGCGATAATTTTGGTCACTATAATCATGATATTAAATTTTCTTACCGTCCCATCACTAGTCTGAATGGGGCAGAGCGCTCCAGATATACTCTGAGAGCCCTGACGGGGCAGAGTAAATTTGCATCTCTTTCATCCTCCGGAGAGAAGAGAGCTGTCAGAGAAATAACCTGTGCTCTGACTGGGGTAGAGAGCACTTTAGGAATGTACCCATGTCTCCGCCTAAGGACAGCTCTACAGTCGTTAGGTCCAAACTCAAGACAGGACGCGCTCGAAGACAGCGCGTGTAGATCTCCCACTCTCTTAACTAAAGCGAGCGCTTAATCTGAACAGAGCGGTTTTTAGCGAGAGGTGCTTCAGGTTGGTAGACTATAGCGGCTCAAATGGGGCGCCCTTCAGTGCTTCCAGGACCGTGGAGAGGTCCCAGATAGGCACGGAGGGGGGGCACGGAGGGTTTAGTCTCCTAGCCCCTTTAAAGAAGCGGACGACCTGGTCGTTTTTCCCTAGTGATTGCACGGCCACTGGGGCGTGAAATGCCTCTATGTCCGCAACATATACTTTGAGCGTGGAGGGGGTGCGACCCATGTCCAGCAGCTCTTGTAAGAAAACTAGGATACTGCGTATCTCACACGAGTGTGGGCTTAGGTTTCTAGCGGTACACCAGATAGAGAACACTTTCCATTTCTGCGCATAGAGTTGTCTGGTTGACGGGACTCTATCTTCAGTAATGGTTTTTGCCACTTTATCTGGGATGTCCTCGGGTACCCGTTGAGAGGCCATACATGGAGGGCCCACAAGTCAGGGCGGGGGTGCCAGATTTTTCCGTTCGCCTGCGTGAGGAGATTTTTCCTCAGCGGGATCGGCCACGGGGCTGAATTCAGCAGCTGAGCCAGCTCTGAGTACCACAGCCGGTTTCTCCAGAGGGGGGCTACAAGAAGCACTGCACATTTGCTCTCCCTGATCTGTTTGATGACCTGAGGTAGCATCGCAACCGGGGGGAAAGCGTATAAAGGGCGGTTCGGCCATATGTGGGCGAGCGCGTCCGTACTTTTTTGATAAAATAATGGGCAGTGAGCGTTGTCTTTGGAGGCAAAAGGGTCGATCTCTGCCTCGCCGAAGGTGCTCCATATTAGCTGAACTGTCTGAGGGTGGAGAGACCATTCCCCCGGGGAACGTTGTCTCTTGAAGGCATATCTGCACCCTGGTTCAGAACGCCTGGCACATGTGCCGTCCTCAGGGAGCGCAGGTTGTGCTGAGCCCACAGGATTAGACTCCTGACCATGTTGTGCAAAGTGTTTGACCTGAGGCTGCCCTGGCGGTTTATGTAAGTAACCACTGTCATGTTGTCCGTTTGGACTAGGACGTGATCGCCTCCCAGGTGTGGGAACAAGGCTTTGAGTCCTAGAGCGACCGCTCTCATCTCCAGACATTTTATGTGTAGGCGCTTCTCTGGGCTCGATCAAAGGCCAGAGACGGACCTGCCCTCGTAAAGGGCTCCCCAACCTAGGTTGGAGGCGTCTATCGTGACCACCTTCCTCCTCGAAATCACACCTAAACTCGCGCCCGACTGATACCAGTCGAAAGCTTTCCAGGGAGTCAGGGCTCTGATGCAGCCGTGACTCGCTTTGATCAGTAAGTGGCCAGAGTGCCACGCGTGAGCTGGTACGCGGCTGTTTAGCCAGCGTTGGAGAGGGCACATTTGCAGTAATCTGAGCTGGAGCACTGCTGATGCTGAGGCCATAAGACCTAGCAGTCTCTGGAATCTTTTGAGGGTTCCGCTCTGAAAGATGCCGCGAGGCGCCGGACAGAGGGTGTGCGCTCTGCCGAGAGGCGCACTTTCATATGTATAGAGTCAATTACTATCCCCAGATAGGAAATGTTCTGTCTGGGGTAGTGCTGCACGATTAATCGTATCGCAATCGCGATGTCAAGTCTACGTGATTATATGACGCAAAATGCTGCGATTTTATATTAAATAAACAAATTAGCGCTGTTAACGCAATTAACGCAACATCTGTTAATTTTTGCCATCCTTTGGCTAGTGTTAGATGATGCCGCTCTTATTCATGCAAATGCTTTTAAACCATTCATGCACGATAAGACAAAAAAGAATGCGCTGCCTGTGAATGTCCTCCTGACACACACACACACACACACGACACACAGATAGACGCGCACCAGTATCAAGTTCTCTTTCACGGTAGAAAGAACAACACACATGTATGCCAAAATGAACGCGCTGCCTGTGAATGTCCTCCTGACACACACACACACACACACGACCCACAGATAGATGCACGCCAGTATCAAGTTCTCTTTCGCGGAAGAACGAACAACACACATGTATGCCAAAATGAACGCGCTGCCTGTGAATGTCCTCCTGACACACACACACACACACACACACACACGACCCACAGATAGATGCGCGCCAGTATCAAGTTCTCTTTCGCGGTAGAACGAACAACACACGTATGCCAAAATGAACGCGCTGCCTGTGAATGTCCTCCTGACACACACACACACACACACACACACACGACCCACAGATAGACGCGCGTCAGTATCAAGTTCTCTTTCGCGGTAGAACGAACAACACACGTATGCCAAAATGAACGCGCTGCCTGTGAATGTCCTGAATGTCCTGACTGTCACACACAGAAAGACTCGCGATAATATTGTGCGTGCGCACAAAACAGCATGCCAGAATACAGTTCTCTTTCGAGCTTGAACAAACAATAACATACAATTATGCCAAAATGTCTTTTTGTCGAGTATCTTCATAACATAAGAGTAGTCTTTTGATGAACGTGAAGAGTTGTGACTTGTGAGAGAATGAGGCGCATGTGAGATCCTCGTCTCTGACAGCAGCGGCTGGTCTTAAAGGGACAGTACACAGTAGCCACTAATTATATCTGTCGCTAAAGTTAATCAAAGAACAAAGGGAACAGAGAAAAACACTCACTTTTTTTCTTTAGGCAGATTATCACTAATCTGTGTGTGCATTTATTTTCCTTGAGAACCAAGCAAGTTGACTCATGAAACCATTTGTTTATTATATCGCATATCACAAATCGTGCAGCCCTAGTCTGGGGGATAGCGAGCTCTTGGAAAAATGTATCCTCAGACCCAGGCATTCTAGATGGCTGACGATCCAAGATTAGTGTGTTATCAGCTGTTCCTCTGATTGTACTAAAACCAGCCAATCGTCGAGGTAGTTTAGTATTCGCACTCCCTGCTGTCTCAGGGGGGAAAGTGCTGCATCCATACACTTCGTGAATGTATGGGGGGCCAGCGATAGATGGAACGGTAGAACCATGTATTGGTTTGTCTGTCCCTTGAAAGCGAATTTCAGAAACTGCCTGTGATGAGGCGATATTTGGATATGAAAATAGGCGTCATTTGTGAGAGAGTACATGTGCTTTGAGTGTGAGAAGACTTTTATTACAGCAAACTGTTTAAAACGGCACCGGAGGATTCACAATGGAGAGAAACCTTACAAGTGTTCACACTGTGACAAGAGATTTAGTCGATCAGAAAATCTGAAAACACATGAGATGATCCACACTGGAGAGAAACTGCACACGTGTGATCAATGTGGAGAGAGTTTTGCTTTTAAAACTCAACTGAAGCAACACATGATGATCCACACTGGAGAGAAGCCGTTTAAGTGTGATAAATGTGGGAAAGATTTCAGTCAATCTTCAAACCTTAAAGGACACATGAAGATCCATACTGGAGAGAAGCCGTTCTCATGTGATCATTGTGGGAAAACATTTATCTGTGCATCAGAGCTGAAGAGACACCTGAGAGTTCATACGAAGTAGAAGCCACATTCATGTTCTGTGTGTGGAAAGAGTTTTTCACGGCTGGACTCTTTACATGCACATGAGAAAATTCATACTGGTGTGAGAGAGTACATGTGCTTTGAGTGTGAGAAGACTTTTACTACATCTGAACATTTAAACCTGCACCAGAGGATTCACACTGGAGAAAAACCTTACAAGTGTTCACACTGTGACAAGAGATTCAGTCACTCATCATATCTGAAGTCACATGAGATGATCCACACTGGAGAGAAACCGCACACGTGTGATCAGTGTGTAAAGAGTTTTGCTTTTAAAAGTCAACTGAAGCGACACATGAGGATCTACACTGGAGAGAAGCCATTTAAGTGTGATCAATGCGGCAAAACATTTATCTGTGCATCACACCTAAAGACACACCTGAGAGTTCATACGAAAGAGAAGCCGCATTCATGTTCTGTGTGTGGAAAGAGTTTTTCACTGCAGCAAAATTTACATAGACATGAGAAAATTCACACTGGTGTGAGAGAGTACATGTGCTTTGAGTGTGAGAAGACTTTTACTACAACAAACTGTTTAAAACAGCACCAGAGAATTCACACTGGAGAAAAACCTTACAAGTGTTCACACTGTGACAAGAGATTCAGTCGATCAACACATTTGAAAACACATGAGAGGATCCACACTGGAGAGAAGCCGCACACGTGTGATCAGTGTGGAAAGAGTTTCTCTTTTAAAAGTCACCTGAAGCGACACATGAAGATCAAGAAATCACAGTAAGTAGTTTATTTTCATGTGCTGAGCAACAAAGTCTCTTCTGCCAAAACTCTCCTCTCCACCTATAGCCGGTGTGTGGTGAGCACAGGACATTTTGTTGATTGATTGATATATATTAACTCGTGTTCAATCAACAGGAATGTGTAATTTGTCAGTTCAGATCAATGCAAAAAAACAAATTTGCTCTCTGACAGTAGGTGGCGCTCATGTAAAGCAGAAATAAAGCACTATACAGGGCTCTAGACTGCAAGTAAATGGAAATTCATTATAATCCATTATAAAGCTTTGAAGAGCCAGGACACATTTTTAATATAACTCCGATAGTATTTGTATAAAATAAGAATCTCATACACACCTAGGATGACTTGAGGGTGAGTAAATCATGGGCACTGACTTGGAAGCCAGTAGAAACATTGTGCCTTGAACGAACAAGTTCATGAAGTTTTAAGTTATAAGGCTTTTAAGTCTACAAATCACCAATATTCACTGTTGTAATGCTAACTGTAACCATGGTATTGTGGCAGAAATAGACAAATGTTTTTACATTATTCATTTCAAGGTTTGTACATCATTTTGAGAGTAAAATTCAAGCACTTATCAAGAACTTTCTATTCCTTCACACTTTTTTCCGCTCTTCAATTTTTTTAAAATATTATCCCGGTTTAATGTTATTTTTAATGTGATGACCAAACCATGATTTGTTCATCTTTCAAAGAGTGTCCCCATTTGTAAAACTAAATTATTCAAAGTGTAGGAAAAAAAAAATATATACACTCACCTAAAGGATTATTAGGAACACCATACTAAAACTGTGTTTGACCCCCTTTCGCCTTCAGAACTGCCTTAATTCTACTTGGCATTGATTCAACAAGGTGCTGAAAGCATTCTTTAGAAATGTTGGACCATATTGATAGGATAGCATCTTGCAGTTGATGGAGATTTGTGGGATGCACATCCAGGGCACGAAGCTCCCGTTCCACCACATCCCAAAGATGCTCTATTGGGTTGAGATCTGGTGACTGTGGGGGCCATTTTAGTACAGTGAACTCATTGTCATGTTCAAGAAACCAATTTGAAATGATTCGAGCTTTGTGACATGGTGCATTATCCTGCTGGAAGTAGCCATCAGAGGATGGGTACATGGTGGTCATAAAGGGATGGACATGGTTAGAAACAATGCTCAGGTAGGCCGTGGCATTTAAACGATGCCCAATTGGCACTAAGGGGCCAAGAAAACATCCCCCACACCATTACACCACCACCACCAGCATGCACAGTGGTAACAAGGCATGATGGATCCATGTTCTCATTCTGTTTATGCCAAATTCTGACTCTACCATCTGAATGTCTCAACAGACTTCGAGACTCATCAGACCAGGCAACATTTTTCCAGTCTTCAACTGTCCAATTTTGGTGAGCTTGTGCAAATTGTAGCCTCTTTTTCCTATTTGTAGTGGAGATGAGTGGTACCCGGTGGGGTCTTCTGCTGTTGTAGCCCATCCGCCTCAAGGTTGTGCGTGTTGTGGCTTCACAAATGCTTTGCTGCATACCTCGGTTGTAACGAGTGGTTATTTCAGTCAAAGTTGCTCTTCTATTAGCTTGAATCAGTCGGCCCATTCTCCTCTGACCTCTAGCATCAACAAGGCATTTTCGCCCACAGGACTGCCGCATACTGGATGTTTTTCCCTTTTCACACCATTCTTTGTAAACCCTAGAAATGAAAATCCCAGTAACTGAGCAGATTGTGAAATACTCAGACCGGCCCGTCTGGCACCAACAACCATGCCACGCTCAAAATTGCTTATCACCTTTCTTTCCCATTCTGACATTCAGTTTGGAGTTCAGGAGATTGTCTTGACCAGGACCACACCCCTAAATGCATTGAAGCAACTGCCATGTGATTGGTTGATTAGATAATTTCATTAATAAGAAATTGAAAAGGTTTTCCTAATAATCCTTTAGGTGAGTGTGTGTGTGTAAAATATATATATATATATATATATTATATATATATATTTAGCAGAACTGCCAGAAAGCATCCGGAAGGAGAGGACGGAGAGAACGCCAGTGATCCAGAACCTGCAGAATGAAACATCAAGATACTGAAGAACAAAGAGGTTGGTGTTTATTCTTGATTCCTCATTCATTCTTCATGATGAAGAACATGCTGATGCTCACCAGATTCACATTGTTTCATGACAAAACTAGTGTTTTATAACACAAATCATCTTCATGACATTAAAATAGATCATAATCGTGCACAGCAGTTGTTGACCAGATTTGATGAGATTAAAATGACTGTTGAACTCATCAGTGATCTTGACTTTGAGCTTTACTTTTCATTTCACATTTGTCTTTCATTTGTAATCTCACATGATTTAATGTTTCTTTTAGACCTGATGGACACGAACGAGAAAAGGAGAAACAGAAGCCTAAAAAACTCTTCACTTATAAATCAATTCAGAAGGTTCACATGAGGATCCACAGTGGAGAGAAACTTTACAAAAGTGATCAATATGGGAAGAGTTTCACTCGGGCCTTCGTTCTGAAATCACTTCTGCCTTCTCATTCAGAAGAAGAGCACCAGAAAAATTACACCGGAAAAACACTTTCATGTTCAGGGAGCTGAAGAAGAGGCCGTAACACTTTTAATAGAGACATTAATCTGATATTAATTTTAACTCATTCAGTGTTTTTCAGAGATCTGTCTCATTTTTATATATTTTTTTGTACTTCATGTTATGATTGATTAAACTCATTATAATTTTATCAACAGCTTGTTGTTATTGTCCAGTTTTATTTTCTGCTGATTCTTCTTGCTTAAGGAATAATTCCGTTATTTTCAGTTCTGAAAGCCAAGTATTACGTTTGTTTCTGGGGCTTCACAGCAAACACAGAACGTTCCCCTAAAGTTGGTATTTGGTTCCGGCTTTGTATTTGTTTTGGGAACTAAATAATAATGCTCTAGGAATGCTCTTTTTATTTCTTTGCAACAATAAAATAATGTTCCCAGAAGGTTGCAGGATAGTTATTTTTAACAACATAGACATTTTTAATATTAACATAGAAAAGTTACCAAATATAGAACGTTCCCCAATGGTTATTGTTTATATAAATTTGTAAACTAACTTTCCAATTAAAACACTGCAGATGTTTTTGTATAATGACCTGTACAGAGCTCTGAAACTAGTTTTTTTTGCAGCATTTAATACAATGTAACTATTAGATTGAATGTGAAAAGCACAGAAATCATAAATTCTTGGGTTTGTTTATATCTTAATTTACTGCTCCTCTGGGGCCCGTTCTTCGTACGTTGCTTATTACATCCGAGATCAAATGACACATCCAAGATGATATCATCGTGCGAATCATGATCTGGCTAACTCGGTTCTTCGAACACACTTGCCGGATTTGATTAGTATCGCTGGATTGAGTTATCTGAGATAATTGCGCGTTCATGCGCTGGTTAAAAGGGGATATGTATCGATAGTAGAAACATTGATCAGCAACGCTGCTATTGGCTGCTCAGCGTGGCCAAAGAGCGCGCTCAGTTTTTCTCCTCAACAGAGCATGAACTAATAGTCGAAGTTTATTCGGAATTTTAATGTTTAATCAAAACGCCAGGGAACACCTCAAAGTCTGCAAAAGCCAGGAGAGAGGGCTGGCAAAGAGAGGCAGACAATTTAAATCCGTTAGAAGTGGCCATGTTAGATGTTTTTATCACTTATTAGCCTATATTTTTGTAATTTAAATAAGTGCATAATTACTTTGTTCATTGTAATGTCAGTCACCACACTAGAACATGGGAACTAATAAAAGTGAAGTACAAACATATTCTACATAATGGTAATTTTTAGTTATATTATAGTCTCTTTTATAAAAGGCACTGTTAAATAAATGGTTGTCTGTTTATAAAAGCAATCAAGAAAAAGGCTGAGAAATTTTTTTGAAACGATCTTACTCTCCTACACTGTAAAATAATTTTTGCTGCGTTAAATTAAGGCTGTATAGTCATTTCAACTGTTAAATCTTGAGTAATGATGAATTGCTTTGACTTGTGAAAGTGAAAATTAATAAACTTATGTTAATGTAAAAATATTTTGCCATGAGTTATTGATCACATTTTCTCGAGTGTAGTTCATTGTAATGACATTGTGTTTTCCTCTTTTGTGCACTTTTACATAATACACCAACACTTGTATCTGTTCCCAAGAAAGTGGTGGCTAAAATATGTGCAGTAAGTGGACATTTTCTAACTTTCCAAAGGAAAGTAAGAATAAGACTTTGTAATGCCTATTTGTTTCCATTGCACTGGACAGTGAATAAACCCTCTCAGATAACTGTCATATGGAGGAACTAGCCTACCTGCAAGTGCATAAATAACTTTACTTAATTTATACTTGTATGCTTTATGGCAGCAATATAAGTTGCAGGATTCCACATCTACAGAAAGGCCTACAGAAGAGTCTGCACAGACAGAGGAGACAGAGGCCTACAGGTGGGCAGTGTATAGCCAACTTTTCCTTTTTATTTGTTGCATGAGGCATGTGTCTAATATCTCTTGTTGGAGGCACTTGACCACTGGCTTTTCTTTACAAAGAACAATTGAAATAAAACTCAAGGAACTAAGCATATTTGTCTTTTATTAAACATTTAATGAAAAGTTTTTTTTTTTTTTTTGGCAATGTTGTATATGCAACAATGTCACAGGCCCTGTCAGGTGTGCAACCCTCAGACTTTTCAGACACTGAAATCTTCCCTTTAGTTAGCCAAAGTTCATTTCATTGTGTGCCCTTGTCCTGGCTAGAGCTGCATTGTAACTGGTTTGGGTCAGGGAATGGGGTCATAAAACACCTGTCTGCAGGAACATGTCATAATCACCTATGAGAAAATGCAGTTCTGTTAGGATCAGCATAAGTGTATGTAATACAGTGAGCTTGATATTTAATTGTGGAACTTTCCTTACCACTTTCAAATAATGTGCATAAATGTGAATCTCTGAAAATTCTTCAGTCATGCACAGATCCTGGCCATTTTGCTTTTACATTTGTGATATGGAAGATTTTAGTCAAATGCCTTTTTTTATTTGATATAATCTGGAATATTAAGAATCACAATAGTAACTGGGCTGCACATTTACATTGTGAACCCCCTTTCTGTTCACATAATCCCCTTCATTGAGGCCTTGATGGCAGCCTATAGTCTTGGTACCAATCACGTTAAAGGGATACTCCACTTTAAAATGAAAATTCTGTCATCATATACTCACCCTGTTGTTTCAAACCTGTATGAATTTCTTTCTTCTGCTGAACAGAAAGGAAGATATTTAGAAGAATATCAGTAACCAGACAGTTTCTGGTCTCATTGACTTCCATAGTATATTTTTTTCCTACTATGGAAGTCAATGAGACCAGAAACTGTCTGGTTACTGATATTTTTCTAAATATCTTCCTTTCTGTTCAGCAGAAGAAAGAAATTCATACCGGTTTGAAACAACATGAGGGTGAGTATATGATGACAGAATTTTCATTTTAAAGTGGAGTATCCCTTTAAGCCTGAGTGACATATAGGCTACTGTAATCGGCATGGTCACGATTAGGGATGCACCGAATATTCGGCCACCGAAAATTTTCGGCCGAAAATGGCCCAAAAGTGCATTTTCGGTTTTCGGCCGAAATACTTTTATCACCGAAACAATACGGCCGAAATGTTGTGATGACGCGACCTGCACGTGCTTGTCTGAAGCAACATATCTGCGGTGTGGACGTATTTCAATATATCTGAGAGTCACCCACGGACAGCAATTTTCAAAACACAGACATCCCAAGTCTTCCGGAAGTTCCGTGAGTCTCCCGCGTATTGATAGCGGCTCCCTGATGCCCGCAAATTAGTTTAAATCTCCCGGAATCGCGAGCGAGCATGAGCGCGCATACGTAGCGTGCGCGGCAAAGAGAGGGAGTGCGAGACCTTGTGTGTGTGTGCAGAGCAGCCGTCATTTCTCAGAGGTGTGTGTGTGTTTACCTTAGCTGTTTATGATTTTTGCAACTCACGTGCATGAGCATATAGGTGCAGATATTATTATGGGCTATGGCAGTATTGACCTAAATGCAGTTTGTTTTTATGAGAGAACATTTCATTTTTAAACCTTTCTGCAGGCCAGTAGGCTTTTACATTATTATTTAATGTACACATGAGTGGGGTCTAGTGAAACATTTAATTTTATACTTTGCAAT
This sequence comes from Scardinius erythrophthalmus, assembly GCF_964197995.2. NCBI lineage: Eukaryota > Metazoa > Chordata > Actinopteri > Cypriniformes > Leuciscidae > Scardinius > Scardinius erythrophthalmus. Next base: position 15,858,415 of record NC_138221.1, read on the forward strand.
GTGCTAAATAAATATTTGCATAAAATTTTAATTGATTTATTCTTTGAAACTTTAATATTAATTTATGCAATTGCAATGCCTTGATTTTAGTAAAGTTATAGTCAAGTTATAGTTATAAAGTCATAGCCATAAATGCAATCGTACTAATAATTGGCATAATTTCTTTCGGTGTTTCGGTTTTCGGCCTTGGTTTCCTCTTTTTCGGTTTTCGGTTTCGGCCAAGAATTTTCATTTCGGTGCATCCCTAGTCACGATTGCATGATCCTCATAAGAATTATGATAGCCTAAAAAAAAAAACTGCTTTAAAAAAACTGTTTTACAACATTGGGTCTAAACTGGCTTGGAAATGCCAAAAAAAACCAACAACCTAAAACTGTTTTTTAAACCTAAAAGCGCCAGGTAAACTCCGAATGACACGACAGACAGCACTTTAATCAAGTTCTCCGCATCTCCAATAGTGTAAAGGAAAGAGCCACTCGCAAATAATCTTAGGGCAATGCAAACAGTTTGTGCTGTAGTTAAAGCCGGACTCCGACAAGTCGAAAATAAATGTGCGTTTCCAACAAATTAATAATGTAAACGACAATCTCACGAGTCACGAGAAAAAATTATATATCTCAGAAAGTGCACTATCGCGCTGCGCTGGACTTCCCGTATCAGCTCCGCTTATAAAGCCGCAGTCTAATCCTGTTTACATGAAATAAGCCTGCTCCCGAGCAGGTTTAAGATTGCGCACCTGTTGCTATGACAGCAAGTCCAGGATGAGCGTCGAAGAACCAAACAATCCAAGATCATGCCAAATCGCCAACAATCAAATCCAGCTAACTGAGTTAGCGACGTACGAAGAACGGGCCCCTGATCTGCACACGCTTCTCCAACACACGTTGTTTTTGCACCTGCCCACACTGCCAAAATAACCAAAACCTGGTTCAATGACCATGGGATCACTGTGTGATTTCATGTAATATTCAAAAAAATTTAAATCCTGTTTTCGTGGGTTTTATGAGCTGGAAGCCCAAATGTACAAATAAACAACTAAATGCTTCAAATCGTTTAAGTTGTGGGCCCTTAATCTATAATCTATGTAAGTTTAACATTTTGAATGGAATTATGGAAATAAACTTTATCATGATATTCAAATTTTTTGGAAAGGGTCTATATATATACACTCACCTAAAGGATTATTAGGAAGACCTGTTCAATTTCTCATTAATTAAATTATCTAATCAACCAATCACATGGCAGTTGCTTCAATGCATTTAGGGGTGTGGTCCTGGTCAAGACAATCTCCTGAACTCCAAACTGAATGTCAGAATGGAAAAGAAAGGTGATTTAAGCAATTTTGAGCGTGGCATGGTTGTTGGTGCCAGACAGGCCGGTCTGAGTATTTCACAATCTGCTCAGTTACTGGGATTTTCGCGCACAACCATTTCTAGGGTTTACAAAGAATGGTGTGAAAAGGGAAAAACATCCAGTATGCGGCAGTCCTGTGGGTGAAAATGCCTTGTTGATGCTAGAGGTCAGAGGAGAATGGGCCGACTGATTCAAGCTAATAGAAGAGCAACTTTGACTGAAATAACCTCGTTACAACCGAGGTATGCAGCAAAGCATTTGTGAAGCCACAACACGCACAACCTTGAGGCGGATGGGCTACAACAGCAGAAGACCCCACCGGGTACCACTCATCTCCACTACAAATAGGAAAAAGAGGCTACAATTTGCACAAGCTCACCAAAATTGGACAGTTGAAGACTGGAAAAATGTTGCCTGGTCTGATGAGTCTCGAAGTCTGTTGAGACATTCAGATGGTAGAGTCAGAATTTGGCATAAACAGAATGAGAACATGGATCCATCATGCCTTGTTACCACTGTGCATGCTGGTGGTGGTGGTGTAATGGTGTGGGGGATGTTTTCTTGGCACACTTTAGGCCCCTTAGTGCCAATTGGGCATTGTCTAAATGCCACGGCCTACCTGAGCATTGTTTCTGACCATGTCCATCCCTTTATGACCACCATGTACCCATCCTCTGATGGCTACTTCCAGCAGGATAATGCACCATGTCACAAAGCTCGAATCATTTCAAATTGGTTTCTTGAACATGACAATGAGTTCACTGTACTAAAATGATCTCAACCCAATAGAGCATCTTTGGGATGTGGTGGAAAGAATGCTTTCAGCACCTTGTTGAATCAATGCCACGTAGAATTAAGGCAGTTCTGAAGGTGAAAGGGGGTCAAACACAGTATTAGTATGGTGTTCCTAATAATCCTTTAGGTGAGTGTATATATATATATATACACGGGGTGGTGATGGTGCAATGGATAAGACACATGCCTTTGGTGTGAGAGACCCGGGTTCGAATCCACTGTGAGACACCAATGTGTCCCTTAGCAAGACAACTTAACCCCTAGTTGCTCCAGAGGCGTGCAACCTCTGACATATATAGCAATTGTAAGTCGCTTTGGATAAAAGCGTCAGATAAATGTAAAAAAATATATATATAAATATATATATATATATATATATATATATATATATATATATATATATATACAGTGCTATGCATAAGTGAATACACCCATGCTAAAGTTGACTAAAAAGAGGAATAAAAAATCATATTTTGGAAATTGAACTTAATGCCTTAATTTCAAAAATTTGGAAAAATCCAACCTTTAAGGACACCAATTTTCTTTGTAAATGAATAATGTATCGTAAATAAATAAATGTTCTTCCTTAAAATACATGGTGCATAAGTGTGTACACCCCTATGTTAAATTCCCATAGAGGCAGGCAGATTTTTATTTTTAAGTATTAAAAAAAATATATATATTAGGATACTATGCATCCTGATAAAGTTCCCTTGGCCTTTGGAATTAAAATAGCCCCACATCATCACATAGCATTCACCATACCTAGAGATTGGCATGGTTTTATTTCAGTTAGCCTAATAGCTAGTTTGATTTGCATTGAGAGATGATCTTATGGAAAGTACCCCATGCCAATCTCTAGGTATGGTGAATTCTGGTTTCACCTCACTCCAGTCTAAACTAAATGCTTTTTTTTGTTATGTTTCTACACATTATAATATAAATAACCTGAAAATACTACATAGTTTATACATGAATACATATTTTCTTTTGTTCATGTTACTTCACAGTGCATTAACTAATGTTAACAAAAACAACTTTTGATTTCAATAATGTAGGCTACAAGTAAATGGTGAAATTAACACTGAGAAAGGTTAATTAATGCTGTAGAAGTGCAGTTTATTAATTTTATTAATTTATTTATTTGATAGGGAGAATGCACATTAATGAACATCTGCATTGAAACAACAAAAACAGATGTAAACATGCCAGATTATAGCCACAGGGCTAATTTACATCCGTAGTCCCTTGGCAGATTACAGAAATACAGAAATTAAAACATACTATGTGACAGAAATGAATAAGTACAAAAAAAATAAAAGAAGAGTCACTTAATGGTCAAAAGACTGGTTTGCTTTAAGCTTTGAGTTTGGTTTTAAATATAGGAAATGTGGGACATTCCCTGACAGTGAGGGGGAGACTGTTCCATAACTTACAGGCAGAGGTGGACAGTAACAAAGTACATTTACTTGAGTACTGTACTTAAGTACACTTTTTGAGTATCTGTACTTTACTTGAGTATTATTTTTTCTGGAAACTTTTTACTTTAACTTCACTGCATTTGAAAGACAAATGTCGTACTTTTTACTCCACTACAATTGTGTCAAGGTCCTTGAGTAGAAAGTAACATCAGTCAGTGGATGATTTTGGTTGCAGGGGTTGCATTTTGGTTGGAAATGAAAGTCGGGTTGACGTCAGAACCCTGCATCTGATTGACATCAGAACCCGACGTCAGACTGACATTGGATATTGATTGAAAATAAAAGTCGGGTTGACATCAGAACCCGACTGATGTTGGTTTCTGACGTCAACCCGATTTTCATTTTCAACCACAATACAACGTCTGTCCAACATTGGAGATCAACGTCAATCTGACATTGGATTCTGGCATAAACCTGATTTTCATTTTCAACGTTGGGTTGGGTTTTCTAAATGCGAATTTTGTCACTTTTTTGGAGCACACTAGCTTATAGATAACAGTAAGGCTAACATATTCATACTAAAAGCCCAAAAAAACTTTAAATAGGGCAATATTTGAGGGAACATGAAGCGGATCCACCGATCAAAGCAGAAAGGACGCCCACGCATTAATACAGCAAGGACGACAATCCCTGATCTGTGTGAGCGATTCGCTGCTTCCATCACAGAGGCCCTCAGAAATTGCCCAACGGGCAGTGCAGAAGAAAGATGGAATCATATCCGCGACGCCATCTTAAATTCTGCCATGGACACCTTCGGTAAGAAAGAGAGGCAAAACCCAGATTGGTTCGAAGCAGGAATCCTGGAACTTGAGCCAGTCATCACAGCTAAGAGAGCAGCTCTGATCAGCTACAAAAGGGAGCCATCAGAGAGGACGCTCACAGCTCTCAGGAAAGCCAGAAACGATGCCAAAAGGATTGCTCGACGCTGTGCCAACAACTACTGGTTGAATCTTTGTCAGTGCATCCAACTCTCAGCTGACTGTGGTAACATCCGCGCTATGTATGATGGCATGAAGAAGGCCTTCGGCCCAAGCGTTACCAAGGTAACACCCCTAAAGTCCTCCTCGGGAGAAATTATAACAGATCGGGGTAAACAAATGGAGAGATGGGTGGAACATTACCAGGAACTCTATGCAAGAGAAAATATCATCACTACCTCAGCAGTCGAGAACACCAACCTCCTGCCCGTCATGGATGAACTAGATGCTCCCCCTTCTATGGAAGAACTTCGTAAGGCCATCGACTCTCTAGCCTGCAACAAAGCACCAGGCAGCGATGGTATTCCTCCAGAGGTCATCAAGGCTGGGAAGAAGACCATTCTTCTTCACCATTTGCATGAGCTCTTGTTGCAGTGCTGGGAAGAAGGAACAGTGCCCCAGGATATGCGTGACGCCACCATCATCACTCTCTATAAAAACAAAGGAGACCGTAGTGACTGTAACAACTACCGTGGGATATCACTTCTCAGTATAGTTGGGAAAGCCTTTGCCCGGGTAGTACTAGTCAGGTTACAGGCACTAGCAGAGCGCGTATATCCTGAAGCTCAGTGTGGATTCAGAGCAGGGAGGTCAACAGTTGACATGATCTTCTCACTGAGGCAGCTACAAGAGAAATGTCGTGAGCAGAGGCAACCATTGTTCATCGCCTTTATCGACCTGACTAAGGCGTTTGATCTGGTCAGCCGTAAAGGCCTATTCACGCTACTGCAAAGGATAGGATGTCCCCACAAGCTTTTGAGGATTATCATCTCTTTTCATGATGATATGCAAGGCATTGTCCAGTACGATGGCTCTTCCTCAGACCCATTCCCTATCAGAGGTGGAGTGAAGCAGGGCTGTGTACTCGCTCCAGCGCTCTTCGGCATCTTCTTTTCCTTGCTGCTGACCCATGCCTTTAGTAAATCAGAAGAAGGCATATACCTTCACACTCGAACCGATGGAAACCTGTTCAACACAGCACGCCTCCGAGCAAAAACCAAGGTGCGGAAGGTTCTGATACGGGAGATGCTTTACGCAGATGACGCTGCCTTGACTGCACACTCCGAAGAAGCTCTACAACAACTCATCAACCGTTTTGCGGATTCCTGCAGTGATTTTGGCCTCACCATCAGTCTCAAAAAGACCAATATAATGGGCCAAGATGTTAGCAGCATCCCGAATATCTCCATTGCCGACTACACCCTCGAAGTGGTAGATAACTTTACCTACCTTTGCTCTACCATCTCCAGCAACCTCTCCCTGGATGCTGAGCTAAATACTCGGATTGGTAAGGCAACAGCAGCTATGGCTCGCTTAGCAAAGAGAGCTTGGGACAATTCCATGCTGACAACCTATACCAAGATGAGGGTGTATCAAGCTTGTGTACTCAGTACTCTATTATACGGTAGTGAAGCATGGACCCTGTACTCCCGGCAAGAACGCAGGCTCAACTCATTCCACCTGCGCTGCCTCAGGAAAATTCTGGGCATCACATGGCAAGACCGTGTCCCAAACAAGGACGTTCTGGCCAGGGCGGGAATACCAAGCATGTTTGCATTACTCTGCCAGAAACGCCTGCGCTGGCTAGGCCATGTCAGTCGCATGCAGGATGGTCGTATACCCAAAGATATACTCTACAGCGAGCTTGCTACGGGCTCCAGACCAGCAGGAAGGCCTGTTCTTCGCTACAAAGACGTTTGTAAACGAGACTTGAAGGCAGGCAACATCAATCCAGCAGTCTGGGAAGAAGCAGCTGCAGATCGCTGCAGTTGGAGGCAGGTTGTCGAAGCAGGCATCAAAGTGTCCGAGAAGAAAAAAGAGGACGAGTGGGAAGAGCGGAGAAAGCGCAGACAGAGGGTTTTACCCGCAGATATAGCACCAACAGATCCAGACCCAGGCCCATACTACACCTGCAGCAACTGCAATAGAGCCTGCTGTTCCAAAATTGGACTGTACAGTCACAGCAGGCGCTGCATACCAACCAAAGAGACTCTTTGACGCATATTCCATTGTCTCAAGAGACAGACGGATGCCAACAAAAAAAATTTGAGGGAACAGCCATTTGGGTGTCCGAAACCATTGTGGACGTTGAGTGCACTTATCCAATCTTACATTCAATCCCACTACTGGAACTGTGTTCTAGAAATAAATTTGATATTGATATGAGGGTAGGTAGGCAGGCATAGATTCAGAGGCATACGGTACTTTAAGTATTACATACAACAATGCAACAATAATAAAACAATGCATTGACATCTCAAACATTATTGATAATAATCAAAGCAATCCCAGGAAGCTCTTTCATACAATTAACATACTGCTTAAAGCAGATAGTGTCAGTTCTCTGACTTCATCTGACTGGCTGTGTAATGAGTTTCTCAAATCTTTCAGTGAAAATTTTTACAATATTCGCACAAATATCCATACCTTGCAGTCTGCCGATCTTACAGTTAATACTCCTAGGTTCTCAAGCATTCCTTTATCCAAATTTACTTTATTACAACCTAAGATGCTGTGCAACCAGGTTTCTAGTATGAAAGCTACCACTTGCATACTTGATCCCATGCCTGGTAGCCTGTTTAAATCCTGCTTTGGTCCTCTATGTCCCTCAGTTCTTGCTATAATAAATGACTATTTATCATTTGGGGATGTGCCAGCAGCACTTAAAACTGCTGCGGTTACTCCCGTTTTAAAAAAGCAAAATTCTGATGTGAAAAATCTGTCAAATTATCGCCCAATCTCAAATCTCTAATTTCTGTCTAAAATCTTGGAGGGTGTGGTTGCAGCCCAACTAAACAAACACTTAATTGAAAATAAACTATTTGAGCCTCATCAATCAGGATTTCGAAAATTACACAGCACTGAGACTGCGTTGGTGAAAGTCGCTAATGACTTTCTAATTGCCTCCGCCTCCGGCTCCACGTCCATTCTCATTCTCTTGGATCTCAGTTCAGCCTTCGACACTATTGACCATGCACTGTTACTCAATCGCCTCGAACACTTATTTGGCTTGTCAGAGACTGTTCTTGACTGGTTCAAGTCCTATTTCACTGACCGCAGTCAATTTGTTTTTATGGGTGGTTATAGGTCCAAAGTTGGCTCTGTTTATATGGGTGTTCCACAAGGGTCACTCTTGGGTCCCCTACTCTTTAGTATGTACATCTATCCACTTGGTCAATTACTACAATCTCTCAACCTTAACTATCACTTTTATGCTGATGATACACAGATTTATATACATACTAGACCGGGTCAGCAAGTGAACATTGGGCATCTTTCTAACTGTATTGCTGAGATAAAGATTTGGATGTCCAATAATTTTCTGTCTCTAAACGGCTCAAAAACAGAAGTTATGCTCCTTGGATCTCCACATCAACTGCGGTTGGGTCTCCTACTCTGTCTGTTGATGGCGTTGCACTGGAGTTTAAGACCAAATAAAAAAATCTGGGTGTCATATTTGACGCCACACTGTCATTTGAGCCTTTTGTACAGAATACAGTTAAGACATCATTTTATCACCTCAGAAATATAGCCCGGCTTCGTCCTATGTTGTCCTTTTTGGTAGCTGAGAAGTTGATAAACTCTTTTGTCTTCTCGCACATTGACTACTGCAATGGTCTTCTAGCTGGGGTATCTAAATCATCTTTGGATAAATTGCAGTATCTTCAAAATTCAGCTGTTAGAGTACTGTCTGGGGTCAGGGCCAGGGACCATATAACCCCGGTCTTTGAGTCCCTGCACTGGCTACCTGTTAGGTACCGTATTGACTTTAAAATCCTTATGCTGGCCTAAACTGTAAATCTCTGCACAATCTGGCACCCTTAGTATTTGACTGATTTATTAATCCCTTACACACCACGTCGCAATCTGCGCTCCTCTCAGAGTGGTCTTTTGGTCGTTCCGAAGACACGGCTTCATACGTGGGGTGACCGAGCATTTTCTGTCTATGCTCCTAAGCTCTGGAATTCTCTCCCGGTCGACATCAGGGAAGCAAATACATTAGTGACTTTTAAATCTCTTCTTAAAACATTTTATTTTAGGATTGCTTTTACATGATCTTAATTTTATGTGTTTATTAATTTTTTTTTTTGTATTTACATTGTGTTATTCCTTTGCTGTTATGCTTGTCTGTAAAGCGCTTTGAGAAAGCTACTTTTAAAGGCGCTATACAAAATAAATATATTATTATTACAGTTTTTCTCGATTGCTTAAACACATTTCTTGAAACTATGCCTCATATTCTCAAAACAGTAAACACAAATCCATAACGTCTCACCCAATTCCCCAAACATCCTATTTTCAGGTCAAAATGAAGCTCTACACTCAAAACCATTCACTCTTGCTGAAAAACCAAACTTTGCCCTCACACTGGACACACAAGCCCTCATAATAACACACACTACAACATAGTCTAACACACTGGTGCAATAAATTCAAAACAACATTTCCAAAACTGGTAAGTTATGTTACTTGTGGTTCCCCGCCTCACAAACCTTTTCACATGATGAACACCAAAGACACAACCAATGGATACACTGGCACATTTTTATTCATTCATGTACTACACAGTACAACACACACACACACACACACAAAATTATATATTTTTTTACTCTCTCCTCTAAATTTATTTTACAGTATTTACTTACTTACAGTAAGATGTGTGTGACCATCATATGACAGTAAAAGAGCACACACAAAACCTTATTCTATGTGGGAATTTTATTGGAACGGTAAAGAGTGTTAGTAGGTGACAGGAGGGCCTCGATCCACTCAAGGAGACAATATGATGAACACGTCTAAGAATGTTCCACGTATGGTTGAAATACCATCATTTGCCTAGAAAGATAACATTCTGGGAGTCAAGACTATAAAGGATGAAGGATGGCCAACCTTCACTGTTACACTCTGCAGCCACTCTGTGTGACTGTACGACTGCTGGCCTTTTCTTGCAAGAAAATACACCTCATCAAAGACTATTGGAAATGTTAGTCTTTTATTCAGTGATAGAATTCTGTTTGCCACCACACACCTCCCTGAAGGTTCTCAAGGCGACAGTAAAGCGACTCAAATTTGGCCTTACTCATAGCCCAGCCTCCCTCATAGTCATACCATTGACAAAGACATGGGCAACTACAGTGGCTTGAATTTCATCTGAGACTGCTTGTCTTCTTGTCCTTCGTCGTCGTCCTCCTCCTTCTCCTTATCCCTCCTCGATCTCTTCCTTCATGTCTTTCTGGATCCATTGTTCCAAAACTCAATAAACTGATTTGGGCCCCTTTATCTATCTATTGAAGGATCTGATTGATGTGTGTTAAATTTTGACTCTTAGTGTTTCCACCTGGGTAATTGTGTGCTAACTGAGCTGAAGCTGTGCTGACTTGAGTGAACAATATTGAATGCTAGTGCTTTCTAAATGACAACATGGTGTAGGCAATGAGAAATGAAGGGATGTGTGTAGAGTTTTGCAGTGACAGTTCAACAAATTTGACTCATGTGTCAAAACAGGGAATAGTGTTTATAGTTTAGTGAAATGGGTGTGCTTTTTGATAAATGGCATTATGGTTTTGAAATTTTAGTTCAAAAGCCTGGTTATAGTGTTTAAGCAATCGAGAAAAACTGTATTATTATTATTATTATTACTTTTAAAAACGAGTACTTCTGTACTTTTACTTAAGTAAAAATAGGTCTTTACAACTTTTACTTGTAACGGAGTAATATTTGACCAGTAGTATCTATACTTTCACACAAGTAAGGAAGTCGTGTACTTCGTCCACCTCTGATACCGACATACAAAGGGTTAATGGGGCAAAGTAGGAATTCTAAATGGATTTGGTGGTCTTTGTTTCCCTCTAATGGAAGCGGGCGCAACTGCACCCCATGCACCCAGCACGTGAGGGGCGCATGGCCAGAGAGTGCTGAACTACAATCTAGATGCTTCTGGCAGCAACACAGAGGCTAAACACAATTTAGCGGTAGGACTAAAGTGCATAAGAACTGAAATATAGCACTTGAGAATACAGCTTAAGGCTGAAATAATGTAAAGGAAACAATCTCCAGTCTAACACGGCTTATTACATAGTCACGTTATACCTATTAACTAAAGAAATACAAACGAAAGTATCAAAACCATGCATATAAGATACTTAACAAGAAAACAGGTGTAAATAGACAACATCTAAACAAGTCCGATGGCAATATTTGCATCTTAGTGCGGGATGAAAACTTACTTTCGCTTAGGTTACGCTCACGAGAGCCACCATCGGGAATGAGGATGTGAAGCGTTCGGAAAGGAAATGACGTCACTACAGTTTCAGAATAAAACGACAGGATATAAAAGACTTTCCGACATAGCCGCCCCCCAAATTTAGCAATACATTTGAATCCCAAAGTCAAGTCAAGTCATCTTCATTTATATAGCGCTTTTAACAATGTAGTTTGTTTCAAAGCAGCTTTACAGAGATAAACGTATAATTTAAGGTAAGATTGTTTTGGCTTTATAGCGGTTCTTTAATAAAGTTATTTTCCAGCTAAAGTTAGTTTTGATTGATTCGCTTCCGTCGCAACGATCATTTGTTATTAAATTAGGGGCCGCCAAGACGACACCATTCTCTCTACACAAACTTTAAACGCTATCCTGTGAGAAACGCTGATGGCGTTCACATGCGCATTAAGAATTGGTTCTATAGTTATGTGCATTTGAATATATGTGTGCAGGTTTATAATTCCCTACAAACCAAGCCTAAACAAATTTCTGGTGTTTCCTTATAGTTTTGATTCAGAATTTTATTTTATATTATCAATTCGGGGTAGATACGCAAATTGAGTTTTCCCGGCGACGCGTTATCTGTAGAGAGGTAAAGGGATCCTCCATAGGGAGAGACTAGTTGGCACTTGAGCACTGCGTTGTCATCGGGTCCAGGTGAAGGTCCTTCATCAGATCTGGATACGGCCTGGATCCGGCAGGCTGCGGGAAAACCTCGGGATAAACAAAGACACTAAAATTAGCGTAGATGCCATTCTTCTTCTGATGTAACGAGTACATACGAGATTTATGGGAAGTGTTCCCGGTTTCAGCTGACCTAATCTATGCATCCTAACATTGAATTATAGAAGTCTATAATGTATTATGTGAATGCTATGTCAAAGATATGTGTCTTTAATCTAGCTTTGAACTGACAGAGTGTGTCTGCTTCCCGGACAATGTTAGGAAGACTGTTCCAAAGTTTTGGTGCTAAATAGGAAAAGGATCTACCGCCAGCAGTCGATTTAGATATTCTAGGTATTATCAACTGGCCAGAATTTTGAGATCGCAATTAGACGTGAAGGACTATAAAGCGTTAAGAGCTCGCTCAAGTACTACGGAGCTAAACCATTTAGTGCTTTGTAAGTAATCAGCAATATTTTAAAATTTATGCAATGTTTAATAGGGAGCCAGTGCAGTGTTGACAGAACCGGGCTAATATGGTCATACTTCCTGGTTCTGGTAAGAACTCGAGCTGCTGCGTTTTGAACTAGCTGTAGTCCACAGGGGTGGTGTGGCGCAATGGATAAGACACATGCCTTTGGTGTGAGAGACCCGGGTTCGAATCCACTGTGAGACACCAATGTGTCCCTGAGCAAGACACTTAACCCCTAGTTGCTCCAGAGGCGTGCGACCTCTGACATATATAGCAATTGTAAGTCACTTTGGATAAAAGCGTCAGCTAAATGAATAAATGTAAATGTAAATGTAGTTTGTTTATTAAGCGTGCAGGGCAACCACCCAGTAGAGCATTACAATAATCTAGCCTTGATGTCATGAAAGCATGAACTAATTGTTCCGCATTTGTCAATGAGAGCATATGACGTAATTTAGATATATTTTTAAGATGGAAAAATGCGGTTTTACAGATACTAGACACGTGACTTTCAAATGAAAGATTGGTATCAAAGAGTACACCCAGGTTCCTAACCGACGACGAAGACTTAACAGAGCAGCCATCAAGTGTTAGACAGTATTCTAGGTTATTACGTGAGGAAGTTTTTTGTCCAATAATTAGAATCTCTGTTTTTTCAGAATTTAGAAGTAGGAAATTACGAGTCATCCAATTTTTTATATCAGCTATGCATTCTGTTAATTTAGTGAATTGGTAAGTTTCGTTAGGTTTTGAAGAAATATAGAGCTGAGTATCGTCGGCATAACAGTGGAAGCTAATTCCATGTTTCCTAATGATATCTCCTAATGGTAGCATGTACAGAGTGAACAGCAGCGGTCCTAGTACTGAGCCTTGTGGTACGCCATACTGAACTTGTGATTGATGAGACATCTCTTCATTTTCTGCTACAAATTGATAACGGTCAGATAAGTATGATTTAAACCATGCTAGTGCAATTCCACTAATGCCAACATAGTTTTCTAGTCTATTTAAAAGAATGTTGTTGTCAGGGATTCTGCATTCCGGATGAGGGTGGGGAGATCATTCCACCAGCAAGGAACCGTGAATGAGAATGTTCTGGAGAGTGATTTTGTGGCTTATCATCTGGTTAAAATGTGAGAAAGAGCTGTGTGTCATCAGCATAGCAGTGGAAACCATGAGCCTGTATGATGTGTCCCAGTGATGTGGTGTAGATGGAGAAGAGAAGGGGTCCCAGCACTGAACCCTGGGGAACTCCTGTGGTCAGTTGATGTGCTCTGGATACCTCGCCTCTCCATGCGACCCTGAAGGATCTACCTGTGAGATAGGACTCAAACCAGTGGAGAGGAGTACATGTGATCCTCAAGGATGAGAGTGTGGACAGAAGGATCTGATGATTCACAGTGTCGAAGGCAGCAGACAGATCCAGGAGAATGAGAATCTAATAATCAAATTAATGGACACATCTATCTAATGACTTATACAACAAACAAATGTTTTGTGCGGGACACAGTAAGAGAAGGAGGCGGCGTCAGCGAACCGACAAGCAGCCTAGTCACTCCTTCAAAATGCGCAAACGCGCACAGACAGCCACACACACACTATTGGTCTGGTGACGGCGCACCAGGATTTGAATAAGCTACAGTCAGAAAATCATGTGTCAGCAGTACAGCTTTAAAGTACAAAAACAGCTTATTCGCTCCTACAAACTGCACTAGGCGCACACACCGACACGCTATGAGCGCCTGGCGACGGCGCACCAGGATTAAAAAAAATCTCACCTCATACGGATCCATTTTTCCGATCAATGACATCTTTTCCATGTACCGTTTTCTTGCGTCAGGTAGAAGTTTGTCTCTGTCTTGTACATTTCGTTCTTTTAATCGACTTTTCAACATTGTTTCGTGTAGTAAGTGGTTGTTTTAAATCTCGCCCGATGTGGCCTCACAAAATGGCGGCGCACTCTTGTTTACGTCCCAGAATGCACTGCGCAGTGACGTCGGTTGCCAAGCCCGAGAGCGAGTGGATCACGTGACATGAAGCAGGCTCGGTCTCTGCCTCAATGTTGATAATTCAAGACAGCATGAGAACTGACTGCGCATGCGCAAATCTACGTAAACTACGTTCTATGGACCACAGAGGCACTGCTAACCTCTGCCTCAATGGCCATAGCCTTGAATTTCCTGCATGAAACAATGTTTTTTAGGAGGAAACAATGACAAAATGAGTATATTATGTGTATTCCTGAAATTTTTTGTAACAAAAATGTATATTTGGAATAAAATAAATGCAAGTAATAATGTGGTGAATTAATAAAGCTCTTGGAATTAATAAATGTAATGTCAACATTTCCTTTGGTGAGGCACTGCCTACCCTGACCGCACGTCCCTGGTGTGAGTGCTGGTAGAAATGTTGGAGAGACGGCTTGTAGAAGGTGTGAGGGGATGGGGTCTAGAGGGCAGGTGGTAGGATGTCTGGAGATTAGGCCCAAACTCGAGGCACGATGCGTCCACTGAAAGAGCAGGTAAGACAGATCGCCAACTCTCTGGACCGATGCCAGAACCAGCAGAAGGGCAGTCTTTAAATTCATCAACTGGGTTCAGAGATGATCACGGCTCTATTGTGGTCAAACTGTGAGTTCTCTCACTCAGCAGTAACATGTTTCCAGACCTCAACAGTGAGATCACAGCTATGAAAACACTCAGGAAATTATGTAATTTCACACTTAGAGCACAGCCCACAGACGCCTCGCAGTAAAGAGAAATCTATTTATTAAAAACGTTCTCATCATCTGGCAATGAAATTTGGCCAAATATTCCTTTATCAAAATTAAACTGAACTAAAATAATTGTTAATGGAACCCAAAATATATATATACTGTATATATTTTTATAATGAACCCTGATCATTATCTCAACAAGATATTATGTTGAAGTAACATTATTATTAATAATAGCCTACATCTTTTAGAATATTTGATTGAATGCTGAATTTTGCGCTTGTTCAAATTTAATAAAATCAAAACTTTAATTGTGATCATTAAATTAATTGAATATTAAATATGTAGTGGCCAAGTTTTGCGCTGCTCCCCTTGTCAATGATTTAGCACCCCCTCAGCACATGAGTTAAAAATTCTCTGCCGCCGCCCCTGCAGAAGCTACGTATGCAGTGTCATTTTTTTTTTGTTCCGTTACCTCCAACCCCCGTTTTGAGTCGCCGGATCCACCGCCCTCTCTGCGCTCCGGGACCTCCCACTTTACAAATTAAGCACTGAGCACACCAATATTGAGATAAGGGTTTATTGAAATAAAGTTAATAATATTCAGAGGCTACTTAGAGAGATCTAACAATAAACTAACCCAGGACCCCTCCTGCTTAAATATAAGGGAGAAGGCACAACATGTGTGTATTTTAAAGTATCATGAACCATGTAATACACACGTTGGCTCTGTCACACTCTTGACAATCTGAGTGCGTAAATCATGAAACATGTCTGAGAAGTGCATATTGTGAACCGCACTGGCTCAACACACATCTACTCTGAACACAAGGATATTCTTTTGCACACGAGAGCATTTCTGTTAGTTTCACTTTCTTATTTTAGCAGTTTCCTGCATGCCGTTAAATTCTAGAAATAAAATCATTACATTATTAGTTATAAAATTGTTTTGTTACTTAAAAGTTATCCACGACTCCTGAATTATGAAACTATAAAAGTATTTTAAAAGTAATTATTAGCATTAATTAATAATAATTAATTAATAATAGCATCCAGTTTTTAACCGAGTGCAGTTTGCTCCAAAACAGATCACACATCATCAGGTGTAGTGGAGCATTTCCATGACTTGATGCACTTTTTTAACCCAACCAGCCATCTGTGTGGCACTTTTTCTTAAAAACACAAGATGCAGGTTCAACACACACACACACACACACACACACACACACACACACACACACACACACACACACACACACACACACACACACACACACACACACACACACACACACACACAGCTTATAAACAGACCTGATGATGTTTTACAGCCTATCAGGTCACCTGTGATGTCATCTAACTGCTGAATCAGAAATCTAATTTCTTCTCTCTTTCACTGCTCGTCTAACAGCCATTTCTTGCTGGATGAAGGACCTTCAACTAAACCTTGCTGAGACAGAACTGCTCCTGGTCTCGGCCAACCCAACACTTCATCACAACTTCTCCACTCAGCTGTTGATGATCAGTTGAACTTCACAGACCACAGTGCTAGAACTGCAGATTAGCCTTATACAACATTAGGAGGATCAGGCCCTTCCTATCGGAGCTTCAACTCCTTGCCCAAGCGCTTGTTCTCTCCAGACTGGACTATTGTAACGCTCTCTCTCGCTACACATTGTCCCTTACATATTGGGTGCAGTTCTGATGCAGAAAAGTTAGTTCATGCATTCATGACCTCGAGACTAGATTACTGTAATGCTTTATTAGCCGGTTGTCCTGCATCCTCAATTAACAAGCTACAGTTAGTCCAAAATGCCGCCGCTAGAGTTCTTACTAGATCAAGAAAATATGATCATATAACACCGATTTTATCATCACTGCATTGGTTACCTATAAAGTTCCGTATTAATTACAAGGTATTGCTACTGACTAATAAAGCCCTAAACGGCTTAGCTCCAGTCTATTTAACGGATCTTCTATCGCCGTATAATCCATCGCGCTCTTTAAGATCACTAAATTCAAGGCTTTTGGTCATACCTAGGATATCCAGAACCACCAAAGGAGGGAGAGCATTTTCACATTTAGCTCCAAAACTCTGGAATAGTCTTCCTGATACTGTTCGTTGCTCAGACTCGCTCTCCCAGTTTAAAACTAGATTAAAGTCGCATCTCTTCAGCCAGGCATTCATATAATATTTTTAATCTTACAGTTCAAATTACAATCCGGCCTCTAGTTAATAAACGCCAGAGGAGAACTGGCCCCCGACTGAGCCTGGGTTCTCCCAAGGTTTTTTTTCTCCATTGGGTCACCTGATGGAGTTTTAGGACACTATTAGGTCACTTGATGGAGTTTTTCGGTTCCTTGCCACTGTTGCCTTTGGCTTGCTCAGTTGGGGATATTCTGAGGATATCCAATTTGATTTTATCAATAAATTCCACTAGAAACAAACCTTGTTGTATTATTTTAATTTAATACTGTGAAGCTGCTTTGATACAATCTGTATTGTGAAAAGCGCTATACAAATATACTTGACTTGACTTGACTTGACATATTACGATACATTACGAGCTCATGAAGGGAACAAACATCTAACCTAACCTCACGACTCCAGACTGATGTGTCTCCAGAAGCTTGTGTTCTGCAAGTGAACGGTGTCTTGTGGTGACACAGAATCACTTTCCCAGACCTTCACCTAGACTGTTCCTGCTGGAGGAACGACCTGCCAAACTTATCCTGAGCTGATCAGGCTTTTGCCATCTTCAAGAAATGGCTGAAAACACATATATTTCATCAACACTCGACCCATTAATGCTCACACTTACTATTCTATATTACGATACATTACGAGCTCATGAAGGGGAACAAACAAATCTCGGGAAAGGAGACTTATTAAACACAACTGCAGAGGTTTATTAAGAAATAGTAGCAATCATTTAAAATGAAAAAAGATGCTAAAAACAGGAATGAACAGACAATATCCAAGAATCCTCGAATCAGCTCCATCACACAGAACAGAGAGAGATTATACAGTCTGAGTCTGTCCATTACTGTATTAATATTATATTTAAAGCAGTTTACATATAAAGCACAAGAGAATGACTTTCAACACTGTAGGCAAATATATTCATAAAATCAAATAAACTTGATTATGTCACTATAAGTGCTCAGAGTTTTTTCTCTGTTTTCTGAGAAGAAGAAAATAAAACAATGAACAATCCTCTGTAAGTTTTTAGTATTGTAAATATTGCTGCAGATTTGCTCTAAACTCATCAGTATTTTATTGTAATATTGCAGGCATCTCTATTTCCTCTGGGTGCTTCGAGTCCTTCCTCCCTGCAAAATAAAAGCATTGACTGACCTCTCGTATGTGTTTTTATCATGATTGCAGATTGTTCCAGATCAGGGGTCTCATTTATAAAGCGTGCGTACGCACAAAACGGGGCTGGAAACGTACGTACGCCAGTTCCCACGCAAAGGTTGTGATCTATAAAAAACAAACTTGACGGGAGAATGCGCGCACCTTTAAGCAAACTTTGAGCCGTGCGTACGCACATTCTGGAGACAAAGGGAATTGGCGACACCGATGGTGAGCTGGAGTTAAATGTCTTTTTGGTCACTTTTAGACAGAAAATCTAAAGAAAATTAAACATATACAGAAAGATAATACATATATAATTTCACTCACCAAGCCTGCCACTTGAAGCAAATATCCATCCCTTCTTAAATGTCCGCGCCAGCGAGCGCGTTGGGCCGTTTAGTAGCCTGACGTCGTCATACTCAGATTCTAGTCAGAATGTGAGTCTGATACTGTTCCATAGAGATTTGATTATGGGGTGTGTCTCAACCGAACCAGGAAAAAAAAAACCTCTGCACTCAATTGGATAGACCTACAACCAATCAGAGCAACGGAGTAAATGACGCATGTTCTTCATTCATATTTTCAACCAACAAAATGTCGCGGCTCTCTGTTCCTCTTTTAAAATGAATGCGCTGTGGATATCTTCTATAACAGACGCAATGGCGGAATCTACACATGATGTTTCATAAACAAAGTTCGGGAGGAACACGTACAAATAATCAATCTAATATCAACTTGTCATCAAACACTACCATGTCTAACGTTACCCTATCTATCAGCATGAGGAAGCATATTCACTCTGTCAACTTACCTAACACTCCTTGACAGTTTTCCAGCATCCCTCCACCACCCCGAATCCTCACTCTTGTCTTGTTCTCTCACAACCAGGAATACGGGGGAGTATGGCTACCGAGCCCACAGCCCTCTCCTCGGACAGCACGTCATATACGCATTTATTCTATCGACTTATTTGTTTGAAATCTTATACGCATTTATTCTATCTGACTTATTTGTAAATGTGAACTCGTGAAATCTCAATTCTCCAGCAGCAGTCGTCTTTGTTGTAAACTAATTCAAATCAAGCGCTCTTTGGTGACGTGGATGATTACGTTACCATTGCTCATCTGTCCATCATCGTATAAAGCCCGCCCTGACAATTTGATTGGTCCGAACAATTTTTGTTCGGGCATAATTGCTCCTCAACGGAGCGAGTCCAGACCGAACTTCCCGACCAAAAAATGTTGTGGGCGGGGTTCGGGCTGGCACCCAGGCTAGCCGTTTAGTGAAACTGACGCAAATAACAGTTTAAATAAATAAAATAATGATTTAAACTATGTTTTACTTCTGATATAAACATTTAGATTAAATATGCCTTTAATATTTCAGGTTAAACACTTAAACATGAAATCATTACTTAGAAGTTACAACATTTTTTATATTCAAATTCAATCAATAGAAATATTTGCTGTGGATGCGATGTTTTTGAACACTTTTCCTGTGGCGTGCTGTTTAAATGCTTTAACCACAGAGATAATTGCTTATCATGATAATACCAGATTGTCTGAGAAAATAGTTTCGTGCAAATAATGTCCAAGGCCTATCTGTTTCCATTAAAAATATCAATTAAAAATACAATTCGGCCAGTGGAAAAGATTGAGAAAAACTTTCTCTGAAATGTATTTTACACTATTTGATTTATGTATTCAAAAACAAGGCAAGGATAGGCAACTACATGATTTTTATTAATGTAATGTGTCTTGTACCGTTAAACGTTATCACGTGGATGAATAATCATATGCAAATGATATGCAGATGAGGGTATGCATAGTAAAACAAGGCGTTGTAAGCTCCATATATGGTTATTTCGGGTGGAGACGCATGTGCGCACAATCTTCCGCTGACTGGGATTTATAAAGTGAATTCTGCGCAGGTTCTGGCGTACGCACGGTTTTATAAATGAGACCCCAGATGAGTGTGAATCATCAGATTGTGTGCGGCTCAAAACTCACCAGCTCTTCTTGCACAGATGATCTGAAGAAGAATCACAGTAGGAGCAGCAAACACTGCGATCTCAACAATACTCACAATCACTGCAGGAAACATGAGAGGAAGAAGAGAAACTGTACATGACTGAAGTATCAACAGTTATTGATGAAGCTTTTACAGACTGACTGATAGTTTAATGTTATAAAGCTGTCAGTATAAATGAACATGTCGTACCTCTGTATAATGATCCAGCAGTCACACTGACTTCAGTTTCTCCTGGATCTGTGGATCACGTCTGTTAGTTCAGTTCAACACATAATGCCACATATACACAACATCATCATCACATAATACTTGAGCTTTATATCACAGAAATGATGAATATGTGCACGAGTCTTTCATCTCTTCTTACTTCACTCTCAAGCTGTCAGGAGGAGAATGACTATCGCCATTGACCAAAAATAAATCTATATATACAGGGATTATGTGATCATGAACCTTGTGTAGAAGCTGCTGCTGTAGTTCGGCTTGATGTCTTCTCAGAGTTTGAGCTTCTGACTGGAGTCAGTGTTGTTGAAGCGACTGGAGCTGCAGAAGATGAATGTTCAGACGCATCAGGACATTAACATCATATTTTCATATTGATCATGACATGCAGTTTGTGTTCAATCATCACAGCTTACAGTGGCAGTAGTTGAGAAGAGAGATGTTACTGTATCATTTATTCCTGGTTTATATGAGAGTGAAACACAGTGAGCTGCTTCCCATAAACCTTCAGCTTTCCTGAACCAATGACATTATTAAACCTTTAATTCCTCAAACTGCAAACAAATCCTCATAATTCCCAATTTTGACCTCCCTCATGGGTCATACAGTTGAGAAGAGACTGTACTGTATTACTGTATAACTGTATTACTGTGTTACTGTATAATTTATTCCTGGTTTATATGAGAGTGAAACACAGTTGAGCTTCTGCAAATAAACCTTCAGCTTGAATGAAGGACATGAGCCTTATAATTCCTAAACCTGACCTCCTACATGGGTCATACTAGGCTTTAATACACTCGTCTGATTTATGCAATATATCATGTATGACCCATAGGAGGCCAATATTGGGAATTATAAGGATTGTTATGCAGTTTATGACTGTGACCACTAAAATTTTACAATTGCCAAACGTATGAAGCCATCAGAAAGAGTAGAGCCAGTGTGTGGAAATTTTCACAAATCTGTCTGAAAAGAGTGTTTTCTCACCTGAATACTTGACAGTGTATCTGACTGAGGTCTTGAGTTGATTTCTGTGAGTAAGCCGACATCTCCACTCTCTGTTGTCATCTTCATTCACGAGTGTTGTAGTCAGAGTGATGATACAGTGATATTGACCTGATGATGATGATATCTGATATCTGGAGACTGTCTTCAGATCAACACCAGCCTGATTCACCCACAACAGCTCAATTCCCTCAGAACTGACCAAATAATCACAGGAGAATCCAACATATGAATACAACTGACAGGAGAGAGTCACAGAGCGGCCTGGACTGATCTCAGTCTGTGAGGATGAAGATGATGATGATGATGAAGATGGAGACACTGAAACTGAACACAAGACACAAATCACAGACTCTTCAATCATCATCTGAGTTTAAAAGGAGAATCTGCTCTTTTTAAATTGACCACATAATCATAAACTGTCACGGTGTGGGTTTTGTGTCTTGTTCCTTGTTCTTGTCTGTAATTCCCTGCTTGTCATGTGTCTTGTCCCATGTTAAACTGTTCCCCGTTATGTTGATTAGTCTTCCCAGGTGTTTCAGTTTAACCACACCCCCTTGTTATCTTGTTTAGCTTGTTTTCCCTGTGTATATAACCCTGTCTGTTTTAGTATGTGTTACGGAGTCCATGTTATTCATCACACCACTTGTGAGGTCTGTTCTGCTTTGTTCCTGTTTATTGTTTTATGTTTTGGACTGCTTTTTTGGATTTTTGACCCCTGCCTGGACGTTTATGATTTGGATTACCCCTCAAATAAACATTACATACTGCACTTGGATTTTCCCTTTTTGTGTGTGTGGATCGTGACATAAACTTACCATGAAGAACATGCAGATTAACACGTGCATCAGGTCCTTGTCGTCTGTCATTCACATATTGTCTGCAGCTGTAATATCCAGAATCTTCTTCTGTGACGTTCTTGATGTTCAGAGAGCAGTCAGACTCCAGACTCAGTCTCTCATGTCTCTCTGTGTCTTTATTCTTTATCCCTCCAGTAATCAGTTCAACTCTCCCTGAATGTCTGAATCTGTTCTCGTAGATCCATGTAGTTGAGTTGCAGTCAGAAAGAGCATTATTACAGGACAGACGCACATTTTCACCAGAACTGATGAACACATGATCATATCCACTGGTTCCTGAAACACAGTATATCTCAGTGATCATTATGATATATTAATAAATGAAACATAAAACACACCAGGATAAAAAGCATAAAATACTAAATCATAGTATTTTTCCTGACTTAAAGCAAACAACACACTCTCCAGAATAAACTATTAGTCTTTATCAGAGAGCTGTTCAAATCACTGACACACTCTTAATATGAAGATAATTCTTCATCATCAGATGTTTGAGTGACACTATGTCCAGTATCAGGAATAATACAGTATGATCTGTGTGTATCAATACACAACTGAGATCACAACGTGAATGTGTGCAAGAATAAACTGAGCATGTTCAAATGAACTCTTTCCAGACTAATTCCACTAAATGTCTTTAGAGAAAATACAGATTTCTTTACCTGTGAGAAGTGAAGAGAGAATGATCAGTCCCAGCAGACACATATCACACTTATCAGCCATTTTGTGTTTCTGTCAGTCTTTCTCTTCATTATATATAGTTACAGCTCCTCCTTTAAACATCATCAGCTCCTCCTGTGGTTATTAACTTCCTCTCATCTGACCAAACGAGTGTTTACATCCGTTGACATAGTGACATATTTAGACATATATAGACTGTGTATTTTTTCTCTGGGGATTGACACTGGAGTGACACTCAACTTTCCTGTAAAAAAAACCTAAGATAATACTGGACCCTGCGCCTCAGAAGCAATCCTGATCATACAGGAAGGAAGAGGGGAGGGTTAAAGATTTGGCTTAAAGTCTTTTTCTCCTTTTTTACTTATTTGGGGGAATTTAATTTAATATTCAACAATATTATTGATCTGCCTGCATTGACACCATTATTTGAGAACTGAACTGAGCTTGACGATGACCCAGCAAACATGCCAGTGTGGGCCCACTGTGGGTAAGTGTGGGTTTTATGTGGGACAGTGTGGGCAAGGGCAAACCCTTTGGGGCCCCATGTGGGCTTTCTGTGTGTAAGCCCACTGTGGGCTTGCTCAAAGAAAACCCGCACAGGCCCCTAGTGGGTTAGCCCATGCGGGGCCCATAGCAGTTTTGCCCATTTGGGCCCCCATTAGGATTTACTGTGGGCAATCCACTGTGGGACTGCCCACAGAAAAACCCACACGGGCCCCCAGTGGGTTAGCCCATGCGGGGCCCATAGCTGTTTTTCACTGTGGGGCCACCATGAGGGTTTACTGTGGGCAACCCACCATAACATAACAGTACAGTTAAATCATTGTTTTAAGATTAGAAGCTCAGGGTTAATCAAACTATTTTAACGATCCCGTAAAATGTCATAAATGTTATTTCATTCAACAGTCCATCCCATACTTAACTAAAACTGCACACAGTCAACAAGATAGCAAGACAAGTACTATCTTTACCTGTTTGCTTGTAGCAGCTGTTCCCAGACAGACTGATAAAGTCAGACAGACCACCCAGTTAACACAGAACGTTCCCCTAACGTTAGTTTTTGGTTCCCGTTTGGTTATTTTTTTGGGAACCAAATACTAACGTTAGGGGAACGTTCTTTTTTGGTTTTATTTTTATGTTACCATAAAATAACGTTCCCAGAACGTTGCTGGGTGGTTACTTTTAAATAACCTAAAAATAAATTAAAGAGAACATTCCCTAATGGTTACTAACGTTTGGGGAACGTTCTTTTTTGGTTTTATTTTTATGCAACCATAAAATAACGTTCCCAGAACATTGCAGGGTGGTTACTTTTAAATAACCTAAAAATAACTTATAGAGAACATTCCCTAATGGTTATTTTAAAGTTATTATTTTGCAACCATAAAACAATGTTACCAGAACGTTGCTGGAAGGTTATTTTTTGAATAACCTAAAAGTAACTTATAGAGAACGTTACCTAATGGTTATTTTTAAGTTATTATGTTGCATAATTGACTGGAATCAATTGTAAGACTTAGTGCCACATACTGCCCTGTCACTTAACGGCACATCAGGGACCAAACGCTGCATATTATATCTGTAGGCTGTCATGCCTTATAAGGGTACAGACAGAGAGTTATAAAATAGGCTACTATGAAAATCTGGACAAAATAATACAAATAAAGAAACTTTAAGAGTGGAACACCATGTACTCAGCTCACTTAGGTTACCCAGATAGCAATTACATTTGGCCCGGATCCGTTTTAAGCCCCTTGCCTCCGTTTCTATCTTAGAGACGTTTTCTGATTGTGAACCAGATCCGTGCCAGATAGAGGTTTCAGCTTAAACATTCTAACTGCCATCAGTTCAGTATTTATATCATTTTACAGATCTGGCCCAGATCACTTTTCCCGATTTGGTCCAGATCTGCAATATGAATCTGAGCCGATACTGTTTTCACATAGGCTACACTGGTGTGGCCCGAATCTGTGATACATATCTGAGCCGACTGCATTTAAAAAAGGGCTAAAAACTGCTCTGGCCCATATCTGCAAAACGGATTTGAGCCAACACTGTTTTGACAGAGACTACCTGATGTGGACCACATCCGAAATACTTTTCTCAAACTGTGTGAAGAACTCCGTGGAATAAACATTTTCAAAACAACATGGTTACCTGTCTGCATATTTTTTTTTTTTCTATCTAGAGCATGAGATAAATGCATTGTCATTAAGCTGAGCAATATTATCAGTGTTTAAAAACTATACAGCAACATTGTGTGATGCTATAAGGTCCGTTACAGCACACACTGTAAAAAAAAGTGTAATTTTACAGGTAGCCTAATTGTCTGTATTTTTTTTAACAGATTTTTACCGGTTTGTCATTAAAAATTATAGTTATTTTTCAATAGACATATTTTTTGTTTTTGTGTGAAAAGAGGGTGGATGGTGGCAGTGGGGCTCATTGGGTGCTCTGACCCGAGAATCGCCCCTGGTCCCAGTTAAGCCGATGCCTGTCTTCTTCCTTAAACACTCGCGTGACACAAACCTCATCACAAAGCTCTGGCGGGCAAAACAGTTGACACAGAACTTAAACGTGTTCTTGAGAGTGCCATAATAAATACATATGAAGAGTTCAGATGCAAAAGCTTCTAAGTCCCATCTGAAAATTTCTTTTAGAATGATCATTTTTATCAAACAGAAAAGCGTGTCCACTCAATATCAGGCTGTTTGCCACTCTCTGTCACAAACTGGGATCAGAGCATGAGTGCTTGCTGTTCCACACAGGAAACACTCGCGACTTGGCTTTCGCGAGGGAAATGTTATGTTACAAAAGAAATGTTACATTTCTTGTCTATTCCACCCACTGCCACTTATACCAAAGACGGAAATAAGTGCAGTTACAATAGATTAATATGTGGGAGAGCGTTGCTATAGAGAGTGACGATATTGTATTGCAATATGTAGTAGCACTTCAAAATCAATAGCAAATCAAAACTAATTAGCACATTATTTGTAATTGAAAAGGTTTAATGACAAAATATGGCTATGGTTACACTAAAAAAAAATTGTTACAAAATAGATGTATGAGATGATGATAACTTATACCATTAATTGTACCCAGCATATATGTAAAATGTTACCTGAGAGAGAGAGAGAGAGAGAGAGAGAGAGAGAGAGAGAGAGAGAGAGAGAGAGAGAGAGAGAGAGAGAGAGAGAGAGAGAGAGAGAGAGAGAGAGAGAAAGGGAGAGAATCCCAAGAAAGGGACCCGGAGAATAAAAGAGAGCCAGAGCATAAAAGAGCCAGATCAACAGTTACAATCTTCTTTTATCCTTTCCCTGACCATGTGACTAAAATTTCTGGGATTGGGTCAGGAATTGACTGGATAATCTCATCAACCCTCTGCTGGTAGATGCTGGAACAACACCATCATGGCAGTAACATGATTTATTCATCGAGAGCAAATGCGATAAAGCCAATGCTTCATGTAAAATGTGAGTGTTTATGTGTGTTTAAAATTTGAAGATTAAAGATCATTTATCTGAGAGAGTTACTCAGGAGAATAGAGAAAGCTCAGGAATGCAAGACTCTGAAATGGACTTGAAGTGCAGCATTCAGTGTGATTTCCAGATGATGCTGATTTTAATGCATTTGAACACGTTCAGAGAATAGCTCTGTTCTCAGAACAGGTTAAAGCGCTGATAAAGCTGTGAAGCAGATTTGAGGAAGTGAAACATGGTGTCAATGTTCAGCGTTACCTTGTAGCTCAGAGTGTGGTAATGGACTCTCTTGTCTAGAGTTTAGTCCTGTTATCATCCTCGGTCCCCCCTATTTTTTTTTTTTTTTTTTCTTAAAATAGCAGTTACTGCCAAACACACTCCTGTTTTCTGTAATATTGACCAAGACAGTCCTGTTCTGAATCGTCTGTTTTCACGTTGTCTGGTTCAGAGTCATCCTGATAGAAATCACTCTCCGAAAAAAAGATATGTACCTTTAAGGCGGCAACCTTGCGGTCTCTCTTGTGCAGCCAATACAGGAGTAACTTAAACTGCAGTTCATCGTCTGGCCACTAGAGACAGGCTGCAAAAGAGAGTCAATATTCCCCATGAGGAAGTGTCTAGAGCTGGGTTTCTCAAATTCGGTCCTGGAGGGCCGCTGTCCTGCAGAGTTTAGCTTCAACACTGATCAAACACACCTGAGCAAGCTAATCAACGTCTTTAGGATCACTAGAAACTCACAGCTAGGTGTGTTTGATCAGGGTTGGAGCTAAACTCTGCAGGACAACGGCCCTCCAGGACCGAGTTTGAGAAACCCTCCTCTAGAGACTGTGAAACAGTGTCGAAATGTTCAGCGTTTCCTTGTCGCTCAGAGTGTGGTAATGGACTCTCTTGTCTTGTGTTTAGTGCTGTTATCATTAAGAACGTCCTAGGTCAGTCTTTTTTTGTCTTTCTTTCTTTCTTTATTTTTACATTGAAAATAAGTAATATTTTTTTCCTCAAACAGCTTTGTAGTTACTGCTAAACATACAGGTTTTAAAATAGAGGAAAGCACACAAAATTTTACCTGTCGGATGTTTTAACTACTTTAAAATGGCTTTTTTGGTCACTTATATCTGAATATTTATATAAAAACGACACAGACATCAAGAGAATATAAATATAAGTTTCCTCAGCCAGTCCTATCACTTGAAACAGAAAATCCATCCTTCTGTCCTTTTAAATGTCCGTGTTAAAAGAACGCTTTCTGTGGTTTTGTGAAGCTGATTAGGCTACTGTAGCTTATATCCGACTCAGGCATGGGGTCAGAGATGAGGAACGATCCCAGCTTTTTCCCTCTCATCTTCCAGCACTGTACCTTTCAGAGCTGAGAAGCAACATCCAACTGAATCATGGAAACTAAGGCTGCACGATTAATCGCAAAAGTCAAAAGTAGCTTGATATGCTACATTAGTAGCTACTTTCAGTTAATCAAACTGCATGCCAAGCCAATGCAATTTTAGTGATCAACACAACTGTCAGTCAGATAAAGGCTAAAATATGATTTATTCATTGAACAATAGCCCAACACACACACACAAAAAAATACAAATGCTCAGAGCACATTTTTAGCTCTAGTTACGCAAGAATGCCTTTTGAAATTGTGAACAAAATAAAGTAAGTAAAATAAGAAAAAATTATAGCAATGAGCCTGAATAGGACAAAAAGATGAGTTTAGTTTACAAATTAACATTATTAATTGTATTTTCCAAAGAACTGTTATTTAACTGTTGTTTATAGGCCTTCTAACAATAGCCCAATACAGCTAGATGCTAAAATATACTTTGTCTTGCATAGGCTAACAGTGGACCTAGCTTGTTATTGATCCCTCTGCTGGTTTGCATGAGTTATCAAACTGTTTGGACTTCATCAATTATTCCATTCTCCCACCTCTTTCCTACTTAATTCGTTTCTTTATCTGATTTAAGCTTGATTTCAGGGGTTCTACTGTAGATCAGGATGCTCTCTGCACACGCAAGGTCTCTTGCTCACTTTCCCTCTCTGCCGTGCGCTACGCGGTTTGGAGCACAGTCTCTGTCTCGCATGCGTGCTCGCTCTAGATTCCGGGAGATTTGAACTAATTTGCGGCATAACTAGTCGATCACGAGTGGCTCAACATCTTTCAGGCATTTGAACGACCGTGTTGACACTTCAGCATGTGAAACCAATCAAATGCGTGTGTCTCACGGCCAATGCGTGACAGTTGGCAGCTCTGACTGTGTGTGTGTGTGTCGCTTACTGTCTATGGTGTGTCGTCATCGTAAACATTAGTCTACGCATGTGCTAGTACCCGGCGTGTTGTCATCGACATCCTGTTTTCCTAATTTATGTGTTTGATGGCTGTAGGGAAACATTGTTATGTGAGAAATGTCAGAAATGTCCAGGAGAAATGAGCTTTCGAGGACGCTACTGCGCTACTTGATCAATAAAAGAGCTTAGAAAAGTTACTTGGTGTTGTAAATAGCGACGTTACTGCCAATCTACTGACAAATGTAGTTAAGCTAGTAGCCTCGCTACTGCCCATCACTGTTATAGAGTGACATTTGTGTCAATAATCGTCAAGCACAGGAGACTTTCGGTGTGGTGGGAGGGGGCCCCCAAATCAAATTCTGCTTAGGGCCGGCACTGCTCTTTATTATAACATGTGAAAGAAAGAAAGAAATAACTGACATTAAATTGCATGACATATACACACTGCAAAGTCACTTTATAATGTGAGCAGACACTGATGTAATTCTCAGACGGACGTCTCTCTGTAGAAGAAACAGCTGACATACAAGCTGAAGCAAGAGGATCATTTCAGCATGAGCTTCTGCATGAAGATGAAGTTTTTCAGACAGAAATCCAGCGGATAAACAGACTCCAGTCATGGAAGAGGCTTGAGAGACACTGGGCCCTATTTAACCATCCAAGCGCATGGTCTAAAGCGCAGGGCGTAAGTTCAGTTTGGGCGAGTCCGAATCCACTTTTACTAGTTTAACGACGGAAAAATGGTCTTAATGAGTAATGAGTGGGTTTTGGGCTTAACGTGAAATAAACCATTTAGAGTCTCTTCTCCCATTCATTATAAAAGCCAGTTGATCTCGCGGATTCGCTTATTTACATGACGGAATTTGCAAGCGGAAAAACTGAACGCTTCTCCAGAGTGGAAACGGATCTCAGGGGTTAAAGTTCTCTGTCGCTACGACGGATTTCTGTTAATCAAAGAGAGTCATAATTTTAAGGTCGTAAATATGCTTAAATTTCTCAAATAGTGTAATAAGTGTCTTAATTTTGGTTTGAATGGGTCTTAAATTAAGGAAGGAGAATCCGGTGTATTCACCCTGCTTAGGGGGATGTGATCAAAGCCTGGAGTGGGGCAAAACCACGTTCCTCTAGCGTCAGAGTGGAACACATCACCGGTATATCACTCCGCTCAAGAGCTACTCCGCGGTTTCCATATCCGCTCACGGAAAAACTGCTCCGTGTTCACTCCAAATGTAGATGCGCCTAAATAAATATTGACGCCGTCGCTACTCTCGCTTGTTTCTCCCAGGCGAGATAAATATATATATATATATATATATATATATTTTTTTTTTTAGGGCTTTATGTTCACAGAAGCTGCGAGCCAAGCGCGAATTCCAGCGAGACGCGTCACGACATGCTTCGGTTAACAGTCATAAAATGCGAGTCTAGCCTGCGAGGTGTAAGTAGCTAAAGTATTGTATTGGCATTTTATTGAAATGTAACATCTATGCAAAATAATCCTTGAATAATTTCTAATTTAAGGTCATTCCCATTTCGAATATGTGACAATTGTCAACAATAAGCATAAACATTCTGCATTTCCAATTTGTAGTGTGGATCATTCATTGCAGAATTTAAACGGATTCTCATGTTTAAGAATCTTCTTGACAAATAAATTATGCCATTGCCACTGTTATCCTTTCTTTTTCTTTTTTTTTTTGACCTTCAAACACCTTAAAATGCACATGTGTAGATGAGGAAACATCTGAACATCTGATGAAACATGCATTAGATTGAAAACACTGAAATTTCATAAAAGTGTGTAAATAAAGGAAATGCAGTTCAAAATGGCGTTTCTTTAAATGCTAATGTTCTTTGAGTATTTAATTTGTGAAGGTAATGCATATACTCACTACACTCTTAATTTACAAGAAGAAAAAAAATTCACAATGGCTCAGTCTATTTCAGTTCCTCAAAATAGCAACGCTCCAACAACGCACCTGAACACACACCTCGTTTTCAGATCAACACAACCATCGGCGAACAAAATAAAACTAGCAAAAAACACTGGCGCTGAATTGCACCGGGTGTAAGATAGATGAAGGTTTTCAGACAGAAATCCAGCAGATAAACAGACTCCAGTCATGAAATAGGCTTGAGAGACACTAGATTGAGTCTGGCCTGTATGAAAACACATCAGGGCTTCAGTCTCTAACTTTACTGTAGCTGTGATGATATAGATGAGATTCTGTGCTCTGACCAGATGATGATTCACAATAAATCTCATTCATATTCACAGGACATTCAACAAATATCTGCTCGTTCACACACAAATATATAATTCCTCCAAACACCAGAGAGATGAAAACTTCCCGTCTGCTCCTGATATGATGAGCTCATGATCTGTATCATTGTTTATTAGTGAAGGTCTAGTTCTTGTTCACAGAGGCGTAAAGTTCATCCTGCGGTTGATCTTCTCTTCCTCTGATGGCAGCATAAGTCACTGTATCATCATGATCCTGAAAGAACAGATTCTGTCCATCAATGTTTGAACTAGAGCGATTATTATTATTATTATTAGAGCATGAGCTTCATTTATCTGAGAGTCAAACTCATATAGATGAGAGAAGCTGCTGTGATTGTCAGTGGACAACAAGGAAATGTGCTGGTTTCTACTCACATTCAATGATTTTACTGGCTTTGTATTGGAAGAAGTGACCTCAGAATAAGTCACATCATCTGTCTGCTCCTAAACATCAGTGCAAACGTGCAGAGAGTCAAGTTTAACACACAGAACAGACATATCTCTCACTATAATATGTAGAATAACACAAAAGCTTTTGAATCACATTATTGAACAGACAGTGACCGTAATGTTTGATGATTTAGTGGACTCACATCGGCTCTTGCAGCGGGAGGAATGGACATGTTGATCGTCTCATACGTCCCTTTATATTCATTCTCATCTTTGACCTTCAGAACAAACAGTTAAACTGCATGAATGACACTTTATTGAGCTTTAAAGATATTAATCAAATCTAAATCACTGCATTACTGAACTCACCGCAGAGTCGCCAGTCCCTCTTTTATTATCTGAAAACAAGTGCCTCATGAAATATGAGTATTTATGATAAAACACACATGTGCAAAAGACAGAATCTTATCATTAAAGTGAGTGATAAAAACATCTCAGTTATTTCCCTGAGATAACGGGAACGAGTATTGCGTCTTTGCTAGATGCTGAGGGGGAAACCTTTTCTCCGAAATTTGAAGCCTTTAATTCGAAGACGCTGTGCCACTGCACAGTCATAACCGTGCAGCGATCTGAGCGTGTCTATTGGCTGGTCAGTGGGAACTGCATGAACCTATGGTGAAGCAGCGTGTTTACGCAAGCCAATCGTGGCGGGGCAGGGCATGAGGGGCAGCTCATTTCGCCAAAGGAATCATATTTAAAGGGTTAGTTCACCTAAAAAGTAAAATTCTGTCAGTAATTACTCACCCATATGCTGTTCCAAACCCGTAAGACTTTCGTTAATCTTCAGCCAGCATCACATGAATCACACACATGACCAGCATCAGCCAATCGTGAGCCCAGAAGCGCTTCGCTGATACACTACATGAACTCACTCAGAGGCCCACACAGAAGAAAATGAATAGTTGAATAAAGTCGTCATATTTGTTTGTTTTTTGCACACAAAAAGTATTCTCGTCGCTTGATAAACTTATAGTTGAGCCAATGTAGTCACTTGGACTATTTTAAACATTGTCTTTACTACCTTTCTGGACCGGCTAGTTTCAATAACATAGAAGAATATGGAGGAGTGAGACAGCTCTCAGATTTAATCAAAAATATCTTAATTTGTGTTCGGAAGATGAACTAAAGTCTTACGGGGTTGGAAAACATGAGGGTGAGTAATTACTGACTGAATTAAAGGAAAAGAGTCATTCCCTTTTCAAAATGTTTACTTGTATTGTGTCTTTGTTAGACACTATGGGGAACCAATCCAATCACACCGTGCCATGTGAGCAGAACAACATGTTCTGTGGCCCTAGTCTGGGATGCTTGGGTAAGGGTCCCTAGGCGGTAGGGCTACTCACCGAAGCATTGTAATGGAAATTTTACATTTAGATGTGTTCTTTTACATTTAGATGTGTTCTTTTACTTTTAGATGTGTTTTTACCTTTGGGTGTGTACAACTTGTATTAACGTTGAACATTATTTGTACTCATAAGCATTTAAGCATTTAAAGAAATATAACCATATAAAAAGCACATTATTAAGAATATGTAACCAAGCTTTTAGAAAGGCATGAGTTAAGATAAGCTTGCAGGAACAAAATGTTCTGGGTCATAAAGAGACCAAGTAGAAAAGAGACTATGTGACCTTTTGTGTACTTCAAGTGTGAAAATATGTGCGCAGTTTTGATCAAACAAGAGATAGGCAAAATGTGTGAAAACCTGCAGCTAAAAACAGGAAACTTCTGCAGACATTGTATTGTACTGTCTAGATAGAATTGATGTTAGACAAGAGATCTCGAACAAAGACGCGTTGCCTTTTAAGGTAAACCAAGGCGATCTTTTGAGACAGATGCAGCCTACCCAGGATGTGTGAGGGGTATTTAAACTTGGCAACAGGGAACTAACCTTTGCCTTCTCATATCAGATGCTCTCTGTATGTGAATGCCAAAATTTCTTGCAAGAAATAAAGATCTTTATAACTTTAAAAATTTCCAGCTGTCTTCCAATTATTATTTAAAGTTGTGAAAGTAATTTCCACGACAGCATACAAAGAGCTGATAAGCCTCGTTGAAATGGACGGAGCGCTGTATAAATACTTCTAAGGCCCAAACAGAGCAGAGTAAGTGAGGTTGATGCTTGTCTTCTTGAAGGTTACCCACTCACTTGACCGATGCTAATGCTAGCAGTAGTGCGGTCTTAAGTGAAAGTGGCCAGACCTCGACTGACTGTGGCAGCTGGAAAAGGGGGCCTTTGAGGGGCTCTAAGGACCGCAGATAAATTCCAAGAGGGTACGGTAAGAGGACGAGGTGGGTTGAGCCTCCTTGCCTATTTTTGTATTTTGTTCGCTATAACAACGAACATACATACATACATTTTGCAACATTTACTCCCAACCAGAGGTGTAGTGGTAAAAAAAGAGGTGGGTAAACTATAAATTCTGGTGGACCACGACGTGATCACCGGGTAAGGTGGGCCACTGCCTACCGGTGTATGTGTATCCTGATGACATCGCTATAGGCTATCATTTGATGGTACTACCAAGGTTATCACTGGTTGTTCCCTCATCATAGGTCACACGATCACTATTCAATTCATACATTAATCTAAGTTCTTGTTAAAGAGACTCAAGAAGGAATAATATGGTTGAATTCTATAAAGTTTACTAAATGACAAAACAGAGAGAACAAAAATATTTAAGAGAGATAGAGAGGGAGGCTTATATCCAGGGCTTCCAATGCAATGCACTTGTACATAATAATTAGGGATTTGGGATTATTTTCATAGTCGATTAATCTGTTGAATATTTTCTCGATTAATCGATTAGTTGTTTGGTCTATAATATGTCAGAAAAATGTGGATCAGTGTTTCCCAAAAGCCCAGGATGACGTCCTTAAATGTCTTGTTTTGTCCACAACTCAAAGATATTCAGTTTACTGTCACAGAGGAGAGAAGACACTAGAACATATTCACATTTAACAAGCTGGAATCAAATAATTTTTTACTTTTGTCTTAAAAAATTACTCAAACCGACTAATCGAGTATCAAAATAGTTTTCCAATAGCTAATGTAGCAGGTGCAGATTAATGAGAGAAGGATGAATCTGGTGCCACATATTTAAAATAAAAACTCAGAAAAAGGTTTCTGTAATTAAAAGAAGAAAGACAATATAAGTTGCACTGTAGTTTCCACAAGTGTAAAGGCTGCCGACATTAACAGACGATTTTGCTAAACTAAAAAAAATAAAACCAAAAATGTTCCGTCCCGCCCCGCCCCTCCCCTCCCTGTTCGGCAATCAGGTTTCATTCTCGCACAGCTTGTTTAGTAACTTAACGAGCGTGTCCTTTCCGCTCCGTGTGTGCGCCATTCTCTTTGTTCCGTGTGTGTATGTGTGTGTGTGTGTGTGTGTGTGTGTGTGTGTGTGTCGGCGCGCTGCGCTCTCTGCTCTGTTCCAACTCATTGTTTGCGCTGCGCACTCTGCTCTGTCATTAACGGCCCAAATGCTCGAATCATGTACCGATCGGCGATCACGCACTGGAAAAGCAAAGTCCGCCCAAATAACTTGAAATTTAGAGGTGGATAAACGCACTTAGGAGGTGGGTAAACGGCGTTTACGTGCGTTTAGCCTCCACTACATCCCTGCTCCCAACAGCCAGAACTGAACAGGGTGTTTGGAGGAAAACTCAAGACTTTTTGGAGGGTGTTCCGGCCGCAGCAAGACTTAACCCTCCCCTCTTCCTTCCTGGCAGATCAGGATTGCTTCTAAGGCGCAGGGTCCAGTGTTATCTTAGGCCGATGCTCAGGCGGTGGTGGCTGAGTGGTCGCAAGCGCTGGCTTGTCTTACTGCAGAGTCAGCACTATTTTCTGGTGACTTTATGTAGCACATTGCTTGCGAAGACTTCTGTGCCACCATGAATCGCTCAGCGAATCCGTCAACCACGGGGTCAAAGAGACCAGTGGTGGAGATTGGGGAGTCAAGGAAGGCAGTCCTGTCTGCACCCTGAATCTCAATCAGATTAAGCCACAAGTGCGCTCCAGCACCACTAGAATGGCCTTGTCTCCTCTGATGGCTTGGGCGGTGGTCTTCGTGGCGTGCAGGGCCAGGTCTTTAGCGCCTGTGGAGGTCACGAAATGTGGCTGGGTCTGGTCCAGACTTGTCCATAGACCGGAGATGCTTGGCCTGAAATACCTGGAGGACCGCCATGGTATGAGGGCTGAAGGGCTCTCTGGGATGATGTGAGCTCGTGTCCGATCGCTCAGTGCTCTGACCCCACCATTTCTTTCTCCAAGTTTCCTGGAAACAGGAGAGCATGAGGGTCGCAGCTCGTATCAGAGATTTCACCAGAAAGGCAAAGCACTCACTGTGCTCAGGAGGGGCTCTGCACTTGCCGCAATCACGGCGCGCCATTTGCAACAATGTCGCAGGAAATTTTCTAAATTTGTTGTTTTAATATACTTTAATATAGAAATTCATTAAATAAATAATTGTGATGAATTTAAAGGGGTACTTCACCTCTGGGAAGATGAATGTGTATTTAAAATAGGTCATTTAAGTAGAAGAAATGTGAAGAATTTTTTTAATTTGGAGCTTTCTAGACTGAGAAAAGCCAGAAAAAGTATTTTTGGCTTATGTGGATGAAAGACAACAACTCCCAGAATGCACTTGCTTCGCTGCCTTAGGAGGCCACGCCCACCGGTAAGAGTCCGCAGATGAAAACAACAAAGCTAGCCTACGTGATGAGTTTGCGAGGGATTTAGAGATCGTCCAAAATGTCCGGGATTCAGCTTTTGCGTTCTACAGTCGCCATTCATCATGTTTACTGTGGCGAGCAGGACGAGGCTGACGGCCGCGGGAGAACAACGCGAGGCCGGTGGCGTGATTACTGAGACGCGCCGGGTCTCCCATCTCTCACGGAGGAGCGGGAATTTTTCTTAGCAAAGGCAAAACGCACATCAACCGATCACTTGTTTAGCGTTCATGTAAACACTACATTCAAATTCACCAATCAGAATGAATTCAGTTAGATTGAAAGGTGTGCATGTAAACAATGAATGGCGACCGCAGAAAGCAAAAGCTGAATCCCGGACATTTTGAACGATCTCGCCCGCCGGACAAGTCCGGGAAAAGGAGGATGGTTACTTACTCAGCTTTCTCCTACTATTCAGCTTTCTCCACAGAACAAGAGCCTGCTAGCTTAGCTTCCAAAGAAAGATGGCTGACACTGTGTACATTCTGACTGAGTGAGATCCCACCCTGTATGGGCGGGCTGAAAACATGCGGAACAACGCCATCTACTGGCTGTAGTCTTTAGCCTCTGTCCAGAAAATCCTCCGATGACGCAAAATGACGATTTTTGCGTCATCGGAGGATTTTTTCCAGACAAAAAATACATAAATCTCTTGTCTCAGGGGTATATGAGGGTGGAAAGCATGGTAATTCGAAAATACTACAGGTTTTCTACTAATACAAAGCTTAATGCTAAATCCTGAAGTAACCCTTTAATCCTTTGTAAATTACCATTTTGCAGCGTAAGATTACAGTTAACACCTTTAAAGCAGGGCTCAGTAGTTTCGGGATTTCTTCACTGTATTCTCGCTTTTTGCTCGCAGGTTTCTCTCTAGAGCTCCCCCCACAGCTTCGGAATAGATATTTGACAACACTGTTGTAAAAACTCGTTGGTGATTCTCAGACACCAGAGGCTAGTAGATCAACGACATCAAAGCAGATGGGACATTCTTTAAAACGTCTTCTTCATTCAGGTTCGAACAGCGTGAGGGAGCGCAATAATGACAGCATTTTAGCAGATTTCTTTTGGCCGTAAAGCAATTGTTTACATCGCGAGACCTGATATCACGCGATACTCAAAGTTGCAAGTGCGTATTTTTCGCTCACGGGCACCAGGGGGGTGCGAAACGACCACCATTCAACCTGAAATAAGTAATATAACCATTCCAATGACTCCGAAGCTGTTCAGCTAAGGTAAAAAAGTTACTTAGTTCACCTTTAAATATAAAATAAATGTATTCAATTCGATAAATAACTGAAACAATCACAACAAACTGATGGAATGGCTTCAGATGACTTTAAATATATTGCAGGAAAACTTATTTAGTGCTTGTCTATTTCTTTTGTTCCAAGACTCCCCCTTATAATAATTATTTTAATTATACCCAATAATTTTGTTTGCTTGAAACAATCGCAGTTAGGCGGTTATTTAATAATCAGGCGACATGCCTACTGATTCCTATGGTGAATATGAGCTGCTTTTATAGGCAGATGCCCCGCCCCTTTCGGTAGGCTCTGCGCTCTCTCTGCGATTGGCTGCCACAGCATGCTGCTTTGCCATAGATTCATGCAGTTCCAACAGACGCGCTCAGATTGCTGCACTGTTATCGGTGTGCAGTGGAACTGCGTTTTTTAATAACAATTCTGAGAAAAGGAGTTTCCCTTATAACTCACCAGTTCTTTTTCTGCAGATCAGCCAGAGAAGAGCAAGAAGGAGAACAGCGACTGCAGCGACAGAAATCACTATGACTGAAGAAGAGATCGAGCACAGAGTCAGAGACGGACAGGGCAGACTGGGGACAATTATAGACAAAGACAAAAGACATTGGCACCGATGACGACAGGAATGTGATTTCAATCAACTCTTACATATTTCAGAATGTATAAAGTTGTAAAATATCTATATGGTAACATTCATATTTTCTATAGAATTATGTTAGACAAAGCTGTTCTGTGAATATCATCATCACCGGCTTAAAAGCATCAGCATAGTCAAGTACCTCTTGTAGAAGAATTCACTACTGTCGTTGAATCAGCTTGAGCTGTAAAGGATGAATGTTTGTTTAGATGATTCATACTGTACAATTTAACCATTATATTTTAACTAGTTAAAACACAGGATGACTTTTAACACTCATTCATGAGACTCATTTGTTTTCTCACCTGAATACTTGACAGTGTATGTGAATGAGGTCTTGAGTTGACTTCTCTGAGTAAGCCGACATCTCCACTCTCTGTTGTCATCTTCATTCAGGAGTGTTGTAGTAAGAGTGGTGATACAGGGATCTGGAGCTGATATCTGATATCTGGAGTCTGTCTTCAGATCAACACCAGCCTGATTCACCCACAACAGCTCAATTCCCCCAGAACGAACCCAATAATCACAGGAGATTCCAGTGTATGAATACAACTGACAGGAGAGAGTCACAGAGCGGCCTGGACTGATCTCAGTCTGTGATGATGAAGATGATGATGATGATGATGATGATGATGATGATGATGATGGAGACACTGAAACTGAACACAAGACACAAATCACAGACTCTTCAATCATCATCTGAGTTTTTAAATTGACCAGATAATCTTAAACTTACCATGAAGAACATACAGATAAACATGTTCATCAGGTCGTTGTTTCTGTCCGTTCACATATTGTTGGCAAGTGTATAATCCATAATCCTCTCCTGTGACGTTCTTGATGTTCAGAGAGCAGTCAGACTCCAGACTCAGTCTCTCATGTCTCTCTGTGTCTTTATTTATCCCTTTATTAATCAGTTCAACTGCTGCTGTATATCTGAATCTGTTATAGTAGATCCATGTAGTTGATTTGCAGTCAGAAAGAGCATTATTACAGGACAGACGTACATTTTCACTAGAACTGATGAACACATGATCATCCACTCCACTGATACCTGAAACACAGTATATCTCAGTGATCATTATGATCTATATTAGCAAATGAAAGCATAAAACATATATGATATAAAACAACACATTTTTAGCATTCACTCCACTGGTACCTGAAACACAAGTAAAAGGCAGAAGATTCAAATACAGTCGTTTTTTCTCATTTAATGCAAACAACACACTCTCCAGAACAAACTAGTTATCTTTATCAGAGAGCTATCACTGAGTGTGACACTATCAGGAATAATACAGTATGATCTGTGTGTATCAATACACAACTCTGAGATCACAACGTGAATGTGTGCAAGAATAAACTGAGCATGTTCAAATGAACTCTTTCCAGACTAATTCCACTAAATGTCTTTAGAGAAAATACAGATTTCTTTACCTGTGAGAAGTGAAGAGAGAATGATCAGTCCCAGCAGACACAGATCACACTTATCAGCCATTTTGTGTTTCTGTCAGTCTTCCTCTTCATTATATATAGTTACAGCTCTTCCTTTAAACACTATCAGCTCCTCCTCTGGTTGGTTACTTCCTCTCATCTGATAGACTTAGTGATGAAACCCTGAGAAGTGTTGCTTCACTTGAATTCAAGTGGATTTCAGTACAAAATGTATTTTTCATTATTGCTTATGTAGCAAGTGGCTCGATTGTTAGCGATTACGTTGAATCTTTATCATTGGTTGAAAAAAAACAGACAAAAGGAAAATAAACAATCATTGCCATGTCTGAGGCTTCTTGTGTGAGAGTGGGCGAAGGACACCACCAATCATAATCACACCCATAAAGTTCACTGCAAATAATGACACAGCAATAATGACAACCCTAGCCCAATGTGCAGCAAAGTACCAGCCAGCTTCAGGAAGTGCTCAGAGCCTACACACAAAAAAAAGAAGAAACAAGGAGAGAGCACATTAGTAAGAAAATAAATCAAGCTAAATAATCAAATGTAACAACACAAAAACCAAGAACACAAATTACAATATACTTTGTAAACAAAAGAACTGTAAACTTTAAAGACAGAAACAAAAAATTATACTGATACAAAAGTATAAAGATCACACCAAACTCTTTTAATCGATGCAATTGATGGAGACTGTTGCAAAACAGTAAGAATCACTACACAGGGATTGGCGACAGTAGTACAAAACATAAATACACCAACATAAACACACAATGAAATAATATCAGCCCGACCAAAGAAAGAAACTTCAAGCCCACGTGGGCATTAGACTGTGACGGGACAGAAAGCAGCAGCGTGACTCAAAGAGCGAAAGTTTGGGCGAGAGCTGTGTCTAAACACATGCAAAGCGGACCTTAAAACACAACAAACATCTATTAAAATATATTCAAACACAGAGACCAAACAAGGCACCACACACTGCCAGCCTTGGTAGCCCAAAGCCACAATAAACACATGAAATCACATAATGTCACTGAATAACAATGAGATCAAACAGCTAAGCTACATGCTAAAAACACACACCTCCATAGTACGCAGCCACGAAAGGAAGAGGCCACTCATTGGCCACTCATTTACTGACTGTAAGGTTTTGCACACATCACAAACCTCACTACACTTATAATTTACAGTGCATTTACACTGTAGTAATAGGAACTGTCCTTCAAGAGAATCTTATGGTGATGTGTCATGCCATGCCCTAACCATAACATAATCATAACATAACCATAGCCATAGCCTTAACCATAACCATTTCATAACCATAGCCACTAACCTGAGAGAGATCAGCTTTTACAGGACAGAGAAACGTTGTTCAGTGTGAGAGTGTGTATTGTTCACCACACTTCTGCTCTGAACGCTTCAGACTGAACACAATGACCAGACTCTACTTTTGCACAAGAGAGCATTACTGTTAGTTTAACTTCTTTATTTTAAAATTTCCTGCATGCAGTTCAATTCTATAAATAAAATAATTATATTATCAGTAATAAAATTGGTTTACTACTGAAACGTTATCCACTATCCATGACTCCTCAATTCTTAAACAGTTTTAAAGTATTTTAAAGTAATTATTAGCATCAGCTCCAGTTTGGTGAAACAGAAAGTATTTGCACATGAGCGTCTCTAAAGCAGATTTCATGTCTTCTGGAAGAGTTTCTACACATTCTGCTTTACTCTCTCCAGTCATGAGAAAATATATCAGATCCAGACTCCTTCATTAAAGGTGATCTAAGTGGAGGCTAGCTAGACCCTCCATCCTCCGAGTTCATCGGTTGAGGCTGTCGTCTGGGCCCGCATTCTGCCTTAATGATCGGAGGTCTGTGCATGCTGTGCTGAGTTTCGATTATCACGTGTGAATTGAGTGTGTTGTAGTGTATACACGAGTTAGGGACGTCGCAGAGAGTACGGGCGACCAGCCTATAATCCTTCGAAGTTGTGTTGTTCTTTTGGGCGAGCCCTGTCTGGGTGATGAGGAGAGAAGAAGAAGTGATACAGAACCGTTATACGTTATACCCTTTCTGTTGTCTGCATTGGAGGAGGGGAACCAGAGTCCACACACAGGCACTCAACCTCAGGGGAGGAAGCTCGCACCGTTTTTAGAGACATTCATTTTAAATAAATAAACATGTTAACTTTGGAATTCTTGCTGTCCGCCTTTTTCTATGGTACGGGGTAGCTCCTCAAGGTGGTGTGGTAGGTCGGGGGTGTCGGCTGGCAGGTAGTGCCTCCACACCTCTGGCTCGGGCGTGACACTTGCACTGAGCTTCTTGACACATTTCACATTCAAATAATCTGGCTTGCTAATTTCAATGTGCTGACGTTGCCTATAGATCCTTTAACAGCACTTAAAATGAGTGTCAGCAAGAAGATCCAGTCGAAGCTGATCTGAGAAAGCAGAGGCTTTATAAATATAAATATATAAAACAATGGCCAAATAAAACAATGGTCAAACACATATTGTCACACGCCTCAGCGGCACTACACTTCCCAGCATCCCTCATGTTTCCCACCTGCACACTATCAGCCATCACCTGCACGTCATCAATCACCGTGGACTCTATTATCATCACAGCTGTCTGTCATTGTCTCGTTATCATCTGTGTATTTAGTTCCTGCTTGTCTTCAGTTCAGTGTCTGGTATACGACAATGCACCATGACGTCACAATGATAATAGACGTTTATTCACGCTCTAAAAAAAAAAAAAAAAATAAGGCAACTCCATGCATTTCCCATGCAAGCCCCAATATGAAAAAAATAAAATAAAATAAAAATTCCGCAGCCTGCGTGATCAGTC
Source organism: Scardinius erythrophthalmus (assembly GCF_964197995.2). Classification (NCBI taxonomy): domain Eukaryota; kingdom Metazoa; phylum Chordata; class Actinopteri; order Cypriniformes; family Leuciscidae; genus Scardinius; species Scardinius erythrophthalmus. Next base: position 15,900,731 of record NC_138221.1, read on the forward strand.
ACAATGGAGTTGGAAGAGGAGCAGCGGGATCTAGAGGTAGAGAATGAGCCGGAACAACAGAGCAGGGCAAGAAGCGTTTCTATCTTGGAAATTCAAACAGCATTTCACATTAAAGAAAGAGAAGGGAGAACTAAATATAACTGTGCAGTGCAACCTCTGCTTGCCAGCAACCAACCTCCTTTCAGCGTCTAACTCCACCTTCAACCTGAAGAAGCATCTTAAAGTAAGTTTTTTTTTTCCAAATACGTGCAGTCAAAACTTGAAATATAAATTCTCGGAAAATACATTAATACCAATAGTGAAACGTCTGTATATATCCATACTCCCTTAATAAAGGAGTCTAGACATTAGAAAAATATTGGTCTACATGCGTTTTATATTTTATGGACACAAAAAATCTTTAACTTTTAGGTGCCAATCTGTGAATTACACTGTGCAAACCAAAAGTAATACTAGGCCTACTCACCGGATGAATAAGGGTTGGCTGTCCACAGAACATAAAATATTTATTTTATTTTATTTTTCGTATTTGCATTTATTAGGGAAAATGTTACTGTCGTGACAGTTCTCCGTTACGGACGTGAGCGCTCTGAAAGCGGCACTAAAAGACTGCTTTAAAACTTTCACTGAGACCTCAAACAGAAAGCACAAAGCCTTTCTTTAAAGTGAATTTCATTTTGTATTAATTGTATCTTAATTTTAATCAATATTTCATCAACCAATTGCCTGGATTTAATAAGAAGTAAATATAGCAGACAATAATCACGGAGGCGCCAGCGCATTAACTGGAGCTGGTCTCATAAATGAACGCCCGTTTCACACATAGCCTACTCTGTTTGCAGTGCGTATGCGGTGTGTATTTTTTTCTCTCCCGTACCCATGTTAACAGGTTAGAGCTTTCACACTGCGGTCCGTTTATCCGTCCCAGTTGCGGTGAGTATACAGCAGTGCAGAGATCGTTTCCGCACTGAGTCTATTTCTGCTGTGCTGCAAACGCTAAATTAAAGTGACAGCGCATGGTTCGTGGTCAAAATAAACACAGATTGAGCTGAAAATGTAGTAATTTCACCATAAATGCATATAATTAAATAAAATGTAGTAATACCATCACCTAAAGAAAACAGCTGGTTGGTATTTTCACAACGTTTCTAAAACGTTTTATTTTGGTTAGGCCTACATTATTTTTATTTTATTTTAGGTGTGGTTTCTTAAACTGTTTTAAAACGTTGCACTGCAACATTACCTAATTGCAACCAAAAAACAACGTTGTGAAACGTTGTAAAAACGTTTTGTGTTTGCTGGGGACTTTGACAAAATGTCTCCCGCAGTACCGCAGCCGCTGCCTTGTAAAACCCGCGAAGTCAACTGAACTGTATCCTTCCGCGAAGTCAAATGAGCCATAATCCAGATCCTTCCATGTAGCGATGCGCTTTTATTTTATATTTATTACCAAAAGTAGACGGCTTAAATTAAATATTTTTAAAAATAAAGGTTTTATATATTAAAGTTGTGTGGCCATCCGCTCTCATAATGGAGAAACGAAACTTTGACAATTTGATAAATGTTGTTTTGATTTTATAACATTTTATTTATTAGGCTATATATTCATTTTAACAACAAATATGTTCTATTTTATTAAAATATTTTATAGCATAGCTGGCCTTAATACTTTTAGCAAATATTGGCTATATTTGTGTTTATTAGTCAAGTCAACATTAGCCATTCCAGAGCCATTCTAAAGTTGACTGGATTTGAAAATATCCCTTCATTTATTTTTTTTTTTTTTTTTTTCAAATATATTTTTGAAGACTTAATATAATATGTCTTCTTAACTAATCCCAAGCATGAATATTGGTTCAACTTAAACATTTTTGCTCTTCCAACATTTTATTAATTGGCATTTATATATATATTTTACATGCATTTTTTATTTCTCTTTGCTATTTGGACTTATTGGAACCTAATTAGAATAAAAAACTAAGTAACTAAAAAAAACTAATCTTTTTATATGAACTTCACAATAATTTTCATCTTACTCAATATTAGTGCCATTGAATTACTTTTTTTGATGTGGATGTGGATGTTGCATCCTGTAATTGTGAATAGTTCTTAATACATATTGTATAACTAAGAATCTGCATCTGGTCAGTATTTTTACTTTGGTATTTTTTACATTTGTGGTGTATGTATTGCCTTTTAATTTATCTACATTGCCTTTTTATTTACATTAATCAATTTTGCGAAAAATTTGTGCTCGTCAGTACTTATCACTTTTGTATCCGGCACTAGACTGCATTGGTCAGCTTATGGGGATGAATGAAACATTAACATTGTGTAAGTTGTGTTTGGGGATTTGTCCATTAACAACATTTTATGAACGAGATTCAAAAGATCAGTCAGTAAAATATCTGAACTTCCCATTACAAAGAAGCTGAAAATGTACAGTATTTGTCATGTGGCAACATGATTCACATGTTAATAATAATTTAACATGTGCAAATATATTTCACATGAGCTCCACATTATAACATAGTAACATGTTTTCCACATGTGCCACATGCTCCATTATGTTCACATGTGGTGACATGTTGTTCACATGAGAACACATGTGATCACATGAGGTCACAATCACATGTGGATAACATGTGATAACATATGTGAAATGTGTTTTTTCTGTAAGGGTCATTTTATTTATTTTCATATAAAAGCAACAGAACTTGAATACTTGAATTACATCCAGTTTATTACAGGGCTCGCAAAAACGCCTGCCCGACGTCCCGGGGCTATAGTGGTTTCCAGTCGGGCTACCAAAATGCATAACCGGCCTGCCCGTTGGGCTATCTGAAACATCTGAAATAGTGTTCGCTTCAGTCTTGTTATAATCAGATTCAGCGCGTTCTTCATCTTTAATCCGCAGCGGCGTCTAGCAGAGCCCACGTCAGAAAGAGAGCACAGGGTGTGTGTGTGTGTGTGTGTGTGTGTGTTCATCTGAGTCTCATTGATCCGTCACTGCTTCAGTGTCAGAATATTTGAGATGACCAATCAAAACAAAGTAGGCGGGATTTATGTTCACAGAAGTTGCTGAGCGCGAATTTGAGCAGAGCGACTGACGCAGTCAAGTGCGAGATAACAGGTAAGATGTAAGTAGCTAAACTAACAGTTAAACATTTCACATTTGACAGTTTTTTAGGTCATAAATGTGAAACGAATGACAAAAATAATCGATTTCGTTTGAAACAAATATACTTTTGTCGAATTTCACCATTTTTAACTGAAAATAGGCCTATGTAACGTGACTCGATCGATGTAATGTAGGGTAGAGTGGGGGAAAACGCCCCCCTGGGGTAAAACGCCCCCCACCTGTTTTTCCCAAAATGATCACTAAAAGTAGTCGAGATACATTTTTACTGTTGCTATGCACTACGTTGATAACGGGGATATACAAATCTCCATGGAGAAGCTGACACCAGCGACATATTTGAAGAGAAGAGGATTACAGGGTAAATGCTATAATTTTCAGATATTAGTAAACAAGTGTTTAATACAATATTGTTCTGCAGGATATCGCAGTGATGTATGATAGATGAATAGTGAAGTCTGTAGTTTGAGATCATATGGTATTTATAAGGAACATAATTATATTTAAAAAATTAAACATTTTTTTAAAAAGTCATAGCTTGTGGGGTAAAACGCCATTAACTATGCTTTGCTAGCAAAGTTAGCTCACTGATGGAAGGTAGTTAAATTTGGCTATTTTGGACATTGCTGAAATAACTATTAATATATATACATGTAGATACATTACTTGCCTTTTACTTTTAGAGATTAAAAACTATTGTCTGTTAATTTTGCTGTTGATCTATGAAGCAAACTGGTTGGTAAGAAAGGGGGCATTTTACCCCACCTTGGAGGGCGTTTTACCCCACCGCTGGGGCAAAACGCCCCCTTTGTACAAAAATATTTTCAGTGAAAATACTAATTAATTATGAAGGCTGAGCAATTTTAATATTTGGTGAATAACTCCTGCCATAGTCACTCAAAACCGGGATGGCAATTCTAGTCACATTTATGTTTTGTTTCACTGTAACGTCACACTTTCCTTAAGGGGGGCGTTTTCCCCCACTCTACCCTAATAATTAACAAAGCCGTTTTCATCATGTTAGGCATAAAATGAATAATGAATGTGTACATGTTGAGAATTAATATAATACAATTTGTAGCCTTCAGTAAATTAAAAAAGTTCAGCTTTAGGAGGGGAAGAGACAGGGCAAGATGAGAGAAAAAGAAAGAGTGATGGATAAGAAGTGAGAGCAGGTATTGACAAATAATCTACTGTCGGATGACATGGTTTTAAAGCTATTGTTATCCAATTTTTTTGGCCTTCAAAACATCTTAACCCTCTGGGCTTCTTCGCCCGAAAACGGGCGAAAACTTGAACGTTTCAAATTGTTTAATTTTTTTGCTTCATCGGATGGGGGTGAAACTTGGTGACTTTTGTTTTATTACCTATATGAACACACAAAAAAATCAAGGAGATGATTCTGATATGTTAAAGGGTCGTAAAAAAAAAAGTCACACTTAGCTTCCTCCCGCCCGAAAACGGGCGACATAGGAAATGAATGGGAAATACGAAAAAATAGGAAAACTCAGAGAAACTTTTGGTGGTACAAGCTACAGATCAGCCACTGTGCTGAAAAAAAGTGTACAGCAATGAAGGGGTGACACTCCAGAACATCAAGAGTGCAAATAAGACACCCTCCCCCCACACACACACACACCTACACACACAAACACACACACACACCTACACACACAAACACACACACACACCTACACACACAAACACACACACACACACACACACACACACACAGAGAGAGAAATTGACTGGTAAGACTGAAACAGCAAATTTTGCCCCAAACTATATAAAAATGATATAATCATAATAACTCCAAAACTATAGCAAGGAGAGTCAAAAGGTAGGTATCGTTTGAAAGAACTCTTTTTAAATTTTTTGAAAATATAAATTACATTACATTTGGACATTGTCCTGCCAAGAAACAGCGGATAAAAGACAATATATATATATAATTTTTATGATGATTTTGCATATCTTTCTTATTTGTCATGGAATAACTCAGGAAGGAAATAAGGTAGGAGGAAAATTCTTTTTTAGTGAAGTCCCCCTACATGTTAGCTGCATCTGGATAAAAAATAATTTTTGGACAAAGGAATCAAAAGTTACAGCATTTGGAAAAGAGATAGCCTTTTTGTACAGTCTTTGACACCCCCTCATGGGCAATTTTTTCTTCATGAAGAATATCTTGTCATAAAAGCAATAGATTATGTTAATTTTGGGCTCATTTTAATTGTAATAATATGCTGTAAAAAATGAAGTGCCATTTTCAATTATCTGAGAATGTTTCATGAGCTGTATGATGTTTTTGACACATTGCAGTACATTATTTTATAGATTATGAAAAAAAAGAAATTCTATTTATCAGCAAATAACTCAGCAATACTTAAGAGTTTTTCAAAGTGGATACATTCACTGTAAAGTTCAGACTCTAAGCTTTCAAATGACATCAACTTTGTGTTAATCAAGGCAAGATTTTTTAAAAATATGGTAAAGAATATTTCCGCAGCTAGGTGGCGCCTGCTGGCGGTACACTCGGTTTTAGAGGGATTACTCAGCACTCGTTAGGAGTTAATAAATGTAATTAGATGCATTAAAAAACTGAGATCCTAAGCTTTAAAATGATATATAATTTGTGTTGTTCCATTCAGTGGTTGCTTAGTAATAATTTTTTTTTCTTTCCGAATGGGAATAAATCAAATAAATAAATAAAAAAGCTATAGGCCGCCTATAGGCGGTTATAGGACATGACACAAATTAATACATTTTGAAGCCACTAGATGGCGCTCTTCTCAGGTGAAATTTTTTTTTTTTAGGCCTGCACTCTATTTTGATGTGAAATGTTGCATTTATTGAAAAAAAAAAAAAAAAAAAAAAAAAAAATAATAATATATTAATTCTAATGGAAAAAATAGCTCATAAAAATTATATAATTAATGCAAAATATCATAAATTCCAAAAAGTTTAGTAATAATAATCAGAAAACATTATAGAACAAAAATATATTTGATTGGTTATCCTGAGAAAAAGTAAAGTAAGATTTTAAGGCTTCGCCCGTTTTCGGGCGGGAGGAAGCTAAGTGTGACTATAATATGAAGAAGCCACACATGTAGATCAGAGAAATACACATTTTCGACACAGACTGATTCATGTTCCATACTGGTCACACAAATATCAGGTCAGTTATTACAAGATGCATAATTGTATTTGATTATTTTATATCCAATTGTTGATATTTGTGTTTTGAAAAAGTTTTTGATTCATGTTTTGACTCCTAACCAATTTTCTACATTAAAAATTTTCTTTTTATTTGGGCTAATAAAAATTCATTTCGGGCTACCAAAATCTGAAGAGTGCCTGTCCGAAGGGCAACCAGCGATTTAGAAATTTTGCGAGCCCTATATATTTATTTATGTTTTATTTTCTTCAGTCATATTTAGAACAAGAATCATTTGATGACATATTCAAACACTATTTTAGGATCATAGTGCAGCCCCAAAATACTCATTAATTTTCATTTTAAGTCTTTATACTTATCCTTCTCCCACGAGCTTATCCCAATATTCTTCAAACCACTTATTTGTCAGCAAGAAGCTTTTAATCATTTAAAAATAATGAAATTTAGTATGGTCTCTTCAGAAAAAGTCTGAATAATTATGTTGTTTCATTTTTACATACAGATGTTAGGCTACACTGAATGATGATTCAACATTATTTCAACTAAATTCTGACATTTTGTCTCCACAAAAGTAATTTGAACATATACATTACATTGTATACATTACACTTGCATTTAATCTGTTTTCTATGTAGGCCTATACAAAATCACTTTTGTAAATTTAATATCAATCTGACACTAAAATTAAACATCTGGTCCTTGACCCTATTGAAACAAACTCAGTAACTGATTTTTTATTTATTTTGGCAGATCAGCTCCTCCCACAGCAATTACAACATCAGTGAAGCAATAAATGCTGTAAATTCCCATCAGCTACAAGTGAAGATGAGCATCAGAGCATCAGGACGAGCTCAAATCTGCAGAATGAAACACGCTGAAGATCCTGAAGAACAAAGAGGTTGGTGTTTATTCTACATTCATTCATGATGCTGAAGAACATTCATGTTAGAAACATTCAAGCACTTCATCATATTTAGGTAAACAGTTAAACTATGAAATGGTACAGATTTTCAACAAATGTTTAGTAGAGGGTAGTTTGAGAAACTTTCATATTGATTGTCAACATCAAATCAAGTATAATTTTAGCTCTGTTTAATATGTGGTTTCACAAACCATGTTTTTGAGAGTTACTGTTAGTCTAACGGCAAGTAGGACTGTACAGTTATATTGGAGACCTGTAAAAATGGTTAACTATCGTGTTTGTGTGGGATGTACGAATACATCAAAAACAGGGGAGATAGTAGGGAGGTTAAAGGGGTCATATAATGGTACATGCACTTTTACAAGTTGATTGTACTGAAATGTGTGTTGGCAGTGCCTGTACACAACCATCATAAAATGATAAAAATCCATCCAGTGTTTTTTTTTGTAATCTTCTTATATATTTCCTCCTGTCTCAAATCAAGCTGTTCGATATTGTGACGTCACAAAATCGACGCCCCTCCCACGATGGCTGATTGACAGCAGCGTTTCAAACACAGACCCGCCCTCGCGAGCGAGCTGTCAATCATAGCACGCGCCGACCGGTGCGTTCATTGTTGATAGCTGGAGTGCTGAGTAGAATGGCGTCTAACGATTGTGGTGTTCTGTTCTTGGGTGTAGTGTTGTCACGATACCAAAATTATTGTTTCGATACCGATACCAAGTCAAGTATTGCGATTTCGATACTTTTTCGATACTTTTCCTGAAAAGGGAGAAACACTCTCAAATATCATTGCTGTGCTTTATTTTAAAACCGGGACAACATTCTAATCATATAACACGCTAATAAATGAACATATGAACAGCAGATATATTAAACATTTGAACAAAATATGAAATATCAAAATATAAAAAATAAATTAGAGCAATGACATTCAAGGTAAAAATAAATAAATAAATTTAGCAGCATTATCTCATTTATCATAAGAAACATAAGAGTTACCAGTAATAACTTTATCTTGATTCTGAACTTTGAATAAAAATATGAACAGCGATTATATTAACCAATGTTTAATATTGGTAACATATGATAAGCCTCATTGGTGATATATTTGACATATGGGGAGAGAGTTGTGGAAGGCCTATACTTCATGTTAAACATAAATATATAGCAGCAAAGACAACGTCGGCATTGTTGATGCACTTGACGGCAAAATAGGCTACAGAATAATTCGTTCTGTATTGAGAGGTGCAATATTTGAAAATCAATAATATTTTTTTTAATTACATTTATATTGTATTTATGTCAAAACCTAGAGACTTTCAAACATCAAAATGTAATTTATTAATATGCATTCGTGTCAAAATGACATAGAAATCTTTCCCTATTCTATTTTGCCTGGAAACGCTTGCGTGTCGCGTGAAAAATAGGCGTCGGTTCTATTTCTGGCATGCATGGGTTTTCCGCGCGTCTCGAGCTGTGCCTGAGACGCGTGTCACGCAGGCAGTTAAATATTTTATTTCGCAGGCCGAAATAAAAACGGACACGCCACGCAGCCAGTGTGTCGCCGGCCTTACAAATCTGGAACTGGAACGCGGTCATTCTTAGAAGTATCGTTACTAATACATTTAGGAATCGTGACGTTTTTAATTTTCCGATTTACTTTTGAAGTATCGGTGCACCGTGCAACAGAGCAAGGTAGGCAAAGTACTTCCATATGTCACTCCTCGCGTCATCTTTTTCTACGATGTGGACCACTTGTGCTCGCACATGCAGCCATCTCGCTGTAGTGTTTTGTCACATGACACTGACAGCAGCAGCTTCTTTGCTGCGTGCTTCAGGAAAAAAAAACAGACGTCCAGATAGGGAGGCGTTTTTTTTTTTATTTTTTTTTTTTAAGTATCGATACTGATAAATTTAGGTATCGTGACGTTTTTAATTTCCGAGTATCGCGATACTTTTGAAGTATCGGTACACCGTGCAACACTACTTGGGTGTAATAAGGAACACAGCAGTCATGCTGATGTTTCTAAATCCGTACAGCTGAAGACGCAGTGGCTGAGTTTGTTTTCGAAGGGAATATTCCCCACGCCACGATCAACGTCAATGCTGTCATTTTTGCATGAATCATTTCACACACCAGACTGCTTTACAAACGAGGGTCAGTATAAAGCTGGATTTGCTAAGAAGCTGCTCCTGAAAAAAGGATCAGTACCAACTATTCGTGTTCCTGCTGAACCTCCAGAAGAACAAGTGAGTGTAACGTTTTATTGACCTTTATATTAATTAGGGGTGTGACGGTTAGTATATATAGTTGAACACCGTCATTAGAACTCTATAACCGCCAAAACTGTGTTATTAAAATATTTTTTACAAAAAAATGTTATCATAAAGAATGTTTAAATACTAATTAAAAACAATTGTTAACAGTCTGTCATTAAAGCAGCACTCAGTAGCTTCGGGATTTCTTCGCTGTATTCTCGCTTTTTGCTCGCAGGTTTCTCTCTAGAGCTCCCCCCGCAGCTTCGGAATAGATATTTGACAACACTGTTGTAAAAACTCTTTGGTGATTCTCAGACACCAGAGGCTAGTAGATCAACGACATCAAAGCAGATGGGACATTCTTTAAAACGTCTTCTTCATTCGGGTTCGGACAGTGTGAGGGAGCGCAATAATGACAGCATTTTGGCAGATTTCTTTTGGTCGTAAAGCAATTGTTTACATCGCGAGACCTGATATCACGCGAGACTTCCTGCCGCGGCTGCCGGCGGCCCACCGTCTCAAAGTTGCAAGTGCGAATTTTCCGCTCACAGGCACCAGGGGGGTGCGAAACGACCACCATTCAACCCGAAATAAGTAATATAACCATTCCAATGACTCCGAAGCTGTTCAGTTAAGGTAAAAAAGTTACTTAGTTCACCTTTAATGGTCTACGTCGTTTCCAACTGTATTCGATTCTGAGCTGGTTTTGACCAGGTAAAATGAGTGTTATCTTACAATACTAATGAGAATTTTTAATTAAAGTATATTACAAACTTTTAATTTAGACCCTAAAGAATCATATTAGCTTGTACAAAAATTACATTATATGACCCCTTTAAGTGACTTTAGACTTCAAGTCATGATGCAAAGGTCCCCTTTGGTATGGAAGTACCTTAGGGCCATAGAAATAAATTTATCCTAAGACACACGTAAGATCACATTTTGTATCTTGTATACGCACATTTTTTAAAAATGGCCACCGACCATACTTGAGAGGCCCATATCTTTGCTTCTGTTATAGCTATAATGACAAATTTGGTATCAACGTGTAGATTTTTGGGGTCAAGGAGTCCAATAAAATAGGTTCCAAGACTAAAAAACAATAATGTTGTCCTTACCATGACAATTGGAGGTGAAGTATGCAATTTTCTATTAAAAAACGCATGCCAAACACAGTGTTTCGGCGCCAGAGGTTTTTTCCTAAAATGTTCGATTTTGACATCTTAATTTCAAAAGGTTATATCTTAAAAGTGATAAAAGATAGAGACTTTCTGTAAATTAGAGAAATATTAAGGATGACCCAAAGTTTATGTAGGGTTTACATTTTCCCATCTAATTTGCATATTATGACGTCATTATGGTGGCGGCCATCTTGGATTATAGAATTTTCATTAAAAAAAGTCTAAATGATAAAGTTTAAATGATAAAATGCAGCACTTCTTTCCCTCCAAAATGTCCCTGACCTTCTGTATGCTATATTGCACAATACTGAATGCTCCGGTAAATAGTAAGTAGTAAACAAACTGTGTAAATCATTACTAATAAATTGTAGAAACAAACCGAATGCATGTAGCGGTTGGCTTTTTGCTGTAGAGATTTTCCATTTACTACATACAGTAAATCATCCTCATTGGCCAAGTACTCAAAAGCCGGCATTCCCATCAGCTTGCGATAGACTATGCATAATAGCCCCTCTGCCCCATGTCACACCGTCTCTGCTCCTGCTACGAGCAGCGCGGCCAGATCTGCCTCGTGCGCGTGCTGAGTGTGCACAGTTCGAACTACTGTCATTGCGACTCCCCACCCTGCCTCCACGTTGCTCCCTAACTGTCCTATGAATACTTCGACCTCATCTAACATACCCAGTGGCATTAGACAAAGAAAGTCTCCACCACAATACTGTCGCCGCGATTGCGGAGAGGCACACACGGTAAAAATCTCCCGCCTCGTTCCCCGCAACACTTACACGCCTGCTAACTTCGCAGTGCGCTCGTCATAGAGGGCTGTCAAGTCAGACATTGCCAGTGATTCCCCTGAGCAACGATAGTCCTCGATGTATTCGAGCAACTCATTGTGGACATGTGCTCTGATGACCTGAGTTGCATTACTTTCAGTTGAGTTACATCCAACAGTTTCTGCTTTTCTATAGAGCCTAGTCAGGCATGCACAGCATTAATAGCAACCATGTCACCAGCAGCTAGTTCAGCCAATAGATGCCTGTCACCCACCACCTGAGCACATTCTTTCACTTTTCTTTCCAAGCCAATGGTGGCAGCCCTCCTCAGTTCCTTTTTTTTGCCCACTTCACCACAGAAGAGACACAGTTTATCAAATGGTTCACATGATGATGTTGAGGGTCTGGGTAAAGCGAGTATGGTGGACTTGTCACTCATGCGCCATGTTTTTACTGGACTCACAGACTCTTCATGCTTTTTTCTTTTTCTTGCTCTCTCAACTTTTTGTTTATCAATCGCATTTCTGCAGCTTTTGTGCCAATAAATACCGTTTTGGCGCTTGTAAATGTGACGTGACGGATCCCTAGCGCACGTGAACCGATCATCTCTACTAGATAATAGTAAGTTAAATAAACATGAATGAACAATGCTAAAAGAAACAGTACAACTTACCGAAATGTATATTCATCATACATAATATCAATCAATCAGTGTTTTTCAACCGCGGAAAGGGTCAGTAAAACAGCTGGAGAACAATTGTCACATAACATTTACCTCAGGAAAGCCATTTGATGACCATAATATAGGCTGTAGCAGGTTAGTTGGCTAGAAAAAAAAAACAGCCATAGAGAGTATTTAGCTAAATATGTGTACTATATTACATATTTATTATATTTTTACTTATATCATTAAATAAAGTTGTTATTATGATAAAAAAACGCATTATATTTAATTTGAATTATTTTTAACCTTAAATAATACTACCAGCTGATAGTGGTGCAACGGATCATCATTGATCCGTGATCCGTTCGGATCAATATCTTCGGTTCGGCACACACGTGATCCGCGGATTAATTTATGAAAAAAAAAAAAAGTTGTGCGCATGTTCAGTCCACACACAGCGTGGTAATGGCGAGCGGAGGAACAGAGGAGCTTGAAAGCCCCGCGTCATTTAAATCCCCTGTTTGGAAGCATTTTGGCTTCCTTGGAACACGCATCTATTTCGCTTCAAACGCTTGCTTTATCATTATACGCGCGCGGCGCGTCCTATTCGCTTTGAACGCGCGAAAGGATTCAAACTGTTCAAGCATCGAACTAGACGCGAAGTTGACGCTCTATTCGCGTATGGTGTGAACGAAGCAAAATGAACAGGCTGCGATGTATGCTGGAATATGTGTGTGTGTGTGTGTGTGTGTGTGTCAGAGAGAGAGAGAGAGAGAGAGAGAGAGAGAGAGAGAGAGAGAGGCACGGGCGCGATCGAACAATCACACACACACACACACACACATGCTGTTTAAAAGCAAAAATTATCTCATCTTTTGGACATTCATCATATTGCATTGGTTTTCATTTCTTGTCCTCAAACAGAGTAATTTGTTTATTTTGAAGTTACACATTCTACATTGATTAAAAAATAAATCAAATGTGTTTTTAATGGTAGTAGGCCTATCATTTTATACAGAAATAAATGATTTATAATTCAGATGAGAATAACGTTAAAGTTAATTAAAATTTTAAGGAAACAAATATATTGATCTGGAATATAGCAAATTAATTTTAAATTCATTCAGGGAGCCTGCAGTTACCAAACATATCTCAAGGTCTTTTGAATAAAGGGTGACAGTCTTTCATTATCAACTGTTGTTGTGGACTATATAGGCTACTGGAGAAGTATTTGTTCTCCATTTGAGTGAGACGTTTTTATGTGGCTAATTGAGCAAAGTGCGCCCACTGTTGATTTTATATATTTTAATTTAATATTTTAAAAATGTTACAAAAACTTGTGTTTATTTGTCTTGTCTTGTCTTTTTTTTTTTTTTTTTCTGATCCGAAAAATGATCCGATCCGTGACTCTGATCCGAGAAACGATCCGAACCGTGAGTTTTTTGATCCGTTGCACCCCTACCAGCTGATAGGGCTCTCTGTATGTTTACAGCATTAGGTGAGCTTTTTTTTTCTTGAGAAAAATTAATGCCTATCTTGTGTACCTAATATTTATCCAAATTAGTCAACCTTGACATGTGCTGGTTTAAGCAGGGGAACCTTCCGTGCCATGCATGATTTCAAACCATGACGTCTTAGTGTATTACCAACAGTAACCTTGGAAACGGTGCACTGTAAAAAGTAAAACATTGGATTAACTTAATAAATTTGAAGTAACCATTCACAATAAAGATTTTACATTGACCTAATGTTCAGAAACCATTCAGTTCAAACTAATTTTCTGCATTTCATGCAAACTCTTTTCTGAATTTGGTGTAAATCAATATTTTAAATTGGCTTAAATAAATTAAAAAAAAGACTTGATCTAAATTGATTTTTCTTCAATCTGAAATATGTATTAATTGCAAGTAATATAAAATCTCAACATATATATATACACACATACATTTTAAATGAGTCAGATCAAACGTTCTTTTAAATATTTATTCAATTTTGTATGAAAATCACAGTGTTGAGGCAAAAACAAGTAACTAACAAAATAGCATCAGGCATAAGAGACATCAGGATTCAAATTGTCCTTAAAAGATATTTATTCTTGCAAGAATAGTTCCCAGTCCATCCACAGTCCAGCTGCAGGCGGAGTGAGACCCAGAGCAGAGGTTGACCAGCTACTTTATAGTGTTCTATTCAAAAGCTATCTCCTACAGCCCCCACTAAACAAAATAACAAAAGGGACCCCCCCTTGAACCCTTCACAGCACAAGGAACAAAAGGGACCCCCCTTGACCCCTCCCCAGCACGGGAATCTCCTTACCTCTGAAATCTCACACACACACACCCTGCAGCTGTATCAATATCATAAAAGAAACTCAAAATACAGCCAAAGAACGCATGGCATTCGTTTGTTAAATCGTTGAAAATAAAATACAAAGAAAAGATGAATTTTCCCACAACAATTCCTCCTCTTTATCATTCTCTGATAAACAACATAGAAAAATTCACTCTTGTTTTCTAATCAAACCCATTATACTATTAAATCTTTAAGAATATAATTAATTCAAGTCTTAATTCAAGAACAGTTATACCCTTCATGTATATCAATACTAAGCCCTAATTTGATTCAATCAAATAAAATCGCAAAACTTTTCTTCAACCATTAATTGGTCAACATTTTCTCCAGATATGTTGATCATCTCGTTGCCTCATGGACGTTCCATCTTCACCAATATGACACTTTGCATGCCGTAGAGAGGATTTTTTTTCCAACGTTGGCAGGGGAGATTTGTTTCTAGCACATATCATTGATCCCCTACTTTATTCTTTGCGCTGGCGTGTGAGGTTGTTGATGTTGGTTGGTATAGTTTAGGTCAGATGCTTGGACCCAGGTCTAATCATCCTTCAATCATTTTCAAATCCTTACAAGATTTTCCCTTAGATCACGATCGCACCCCCACTGGAATGAGTCATTTACTGTCTACTGTCACCTGCGAATGGAGGCCTTAAGTGATTTTGTTAGTGAGCGCTTGTCTTGTCGTCCCGTTGGTGTGACCTGTGAAATTTTCAACCTGAAACATATCACCGGATAATTTCTTGCTCATTGAATAGCACTCAGGGTCCTTGTTCCCCTGAAAAAAACATTCAACCCATGTTGTTCATGTTAACAAAACAATACAGAATCAGTTCTGTTTGGTTCAATCCATCCTGACATCCTGCAAAATGAAAATTTTAAGTTAGGCATTACACAGGGTTAGGCACTGTTTCTTCACTTTGCTCATGCCATGCGCAAAAGTCTGCATCTTCTGTAAAGAAAAACAAATGTTGAGGTTATTGTCACATAGTTTTCTTTTGTCTGCTGTGCTGCCACATCTGCTCCGGCGTTTCCTGTCAAAACAATTCTTGTTATTAGCACACTTAAAATACAAACAATGCACACAATTAAACCCAATGTCCTCCCAACATTTATCTTCCCACCTGTGCGATGGCTTTCAGCAAATGTGAACCCCTTAGTAAACCAGATCTAGCTGGTTAATACAAATAAAGTTCTTCAAATAAACCCCTCCTGGACTTTTACTGTCCTCATATACCGATGAGGTCAAAGCTAGATAACCTCTCAGCCTGCTGTGAAGACAATAGGTTTAGCCCTCCCCCCCTGGATTTACTGTTTTCCCACCTGTGAGGCCGAAATGTCTTTGTTTGTGGCCTGAATACAAATTATTCATACTAAAAAGTTCAAAGACTCATCTGACCACTTGTTTTACTGTGCGTTCTCTTGTTCCCGCCATGAGCATATTCATCCTCCTCTTGATGCACGACACCCATCTCGTGCATAAATTTAACATAATAAAATTCTCTTACTTTTATCAGACGCTTTTATCCATAGTGACTTCCATTTCAAAGTACACATTTACATTCTTATCAGTTCTTGCTTTCCCTCGGAAATTGAACCCATGACTTTGGCGTTACAAGCGCTAACGCTCTACTGTTTGAGCTATAGAAAACTGCAATATTTGTTCATATTTATTTGGTAACATTTGTTTGGATAAAGTTTGCTAACCCAAACGTTGTCCTTCAGCCAAATTTCCCTTAGACATCTTTCTTTGCCTCTTAAACAAAAATATTACTTAAAGCCACAATTTCATCTTCTTATCAACTTGTTTTTAATTATGGCCTCTTAACCAGTTTCAAAGCATGTCTGTTCATTATTCATTTGATTTTAGAAAAGTCAGCTGGATTGTTTTGGTTCATTATCTTATTTTGCTCCAGCTTTCTTTGGCTGACTGATAACAGAAAGACAGACAGAGTACCATCCTCTTCCTCCACTCAAGCAGTCTCTTTCTCTCTCATTATAAGCAAATAATCTTTTCAACAGCCTCCTAGGACTGTAACTAAAATAATCATAGTCATAGTCAATCCTTAATAGTTCACAAATGTCAAAATACAAATGTTTGACTCAAATTAGAACCGTTACAATAATCTAAAATACATTATGCTATGATCTTTTTTTCTAAGGTTATTTTTAGTTTAAATACTCAATTCACCTAACCTTCGTTTTTCAGAAATTTCTCTTGACTCATCACAAGCTGTTCTCATCTTTAGCCACCACCATGTCTAATGACCTTCAGGAGTTAAAAACTAGTTCAATATCAAACATTTTTCTTTGCCCATAAGGCAACCAACATCATGTTCCTTATGTCACATCTTTGAAAACAGAACGGTCAAATGTTTAAGGTGACAAGCTATTCGAAGTCCCCGTAATCAAGATGGTTGTTGGTTGTGCTCTGTGATTCTATTTACATATTACTGAGATTGGATGTAATTGTCTCTATATGATAATTAAGCTCTTTTAAGTGAAGGAACATTTTGATATATATATATTGGAGTGGAAGTTGTAGGGAACAGACCCCTCTTTGATGCTCTTGGCCCCAAGTAGCATCACAACCACTCCCTTCTTGTAGATAACACCTCCCGAACCTGGTGGGCAGGTGCCCCAGTGGCGGCGATAGTCCCTGTCTTAGGTTGTTCCCATCTATGGCCATCAGAGAATCTTACCCGTCTTTGGGATCTACGCCTCCTGCACACTGAGTTATGGCTCTACTTCACTTGAGCAAAATTATCATAGTTTGTGGTAATGAAATTTATTTATTTATTTATTTATTTATTTTTAATCGAGGTAATCAAGAACCATCATATCCACTTGGAACATTTAATATTGACATTCAGTGTACTGTTACTTCTGTAGCCGGAGCCATCAGCCCTGTTTTATGGTGGAGGCTAAAATGAGACAAAGTCACTGGTCCTAAAATAAACAAGTTCAAAACAGTATTATTTTAAAGACTTCTTTAAAGTCTTTCAGTTTTACTTTTAAAACGTTTTAAGTACAAATTGCTCTTTGAATGGCAATGATTTCCTTTAACATCTCTGTGTCTATGATTTTCAACTGAAACACTGTGCTTTACACAGGCTCAGACAACAGCTTTCAGCTGATATTGAATGAGAGAGAGACTCTTGAGGCATTCAGGACTGGTACACTGCATTCTCATAAACTTTTAACTTCAGACTTTATCTACCATCTTAAGGCATCTTTTCCATAAATTACATGTATTATAATTTAGACATTACAAATATCCACTCAGAATGAGTCTCTGTTGCACTGAAACTGTGGCAGTTTCAGTCACAGCACATGCCAGATTCAGATAAGCAAACCTCACAATCTTATCTTTTAAAATCAACATTCGTTTCATTCAAGACACAATCATCCTTTTAGTGACCGGTACTTTTAAAATATTTTGCAACTCATTTAGTCTTATCTGTAATTTTATGTCAACCGGTACTTTTTATAGTTCTTTCCTTTCAAAAGGAATTCCTTACACTTAAATCTTTCAATCTTCTTACAACTTTCAAAAGTTCCAACTATCAACTTTATTTCTCCCTCATTTACTTTTACAGTCATACAGTGCGCATACAGTCACTGAATGACCCAGCTGACTGCAATAAAACACTCTCTGTTATTCTGCCTTTTATCTTTCTAACAGCTTCACCCTATTTTGCACTTTGATGCAACAGAGCCATTGATAAGCAGTTCTCTGTCTTTTCTTTTACAGTTGCAAATTCAATTTCAATAGCTGAAACAATCTTCATCATATTAACATTGATCTACTTTCTAACCCATATTAACACAGACTTTTCTCTAAATTTGTGTCATTTTGGCACTTTCTTTGTTTGGAGCCAATTAAGTTATTGTTTATCTTTCCAATCACAATCAAACTTTTACAAAACATCATCTGCAAATCTCTTCAGAGCATGAGCAGAACTGCTTACAGCATTTGCTCTCTTTTATCTCACTATTTATCAGGACTGTTCAGTTACTCTTCATACAGTATTAAAACTTTAACGTGTCATTAATTTCATCAACACTGGTTTTAAAAGCTTATTCTTCTATCAAATGGTTAATTTGCAGATTCAACATAAATCACAAGATTGTATTATAATTATTCAGTCCTACTTATCTCTACTGTTTCACAGAAAACACAAGATTCTCTAAATCTTCTCAGTCTCTAAATTACACAGACAGCTATCTTAGCCGCTTGCACCTTCAACTCTTGTTACAAAAATATGGCAATCTATTCTTCAATACCCTTGTTTTCATAACATTAATACAATAAAGCATTCACATCGTCATTATTGGCAGAACATTAATTTTCATAAGCGACACGGAAAATCTAAATATTCTAAATGGGTTTCACAAAGTTTCTGATTAACTTTAGTCACACGTGTCTAGGGAAATTATCTCCAACCCATAATTTCCTTTATAAAACAATATATTTCCTTAAATGGCTTAATATCAACAAAATATCCAATCTTTGGACATTTTCTAATTTGATATTATCATCAACAACACTGATTACAAAACAAGTATACATTTAACATCCAGAAGCTGGTTTGAACAAGCAAGCGCTGTTGCTGTACTCCCAGCATAGCTGGACCCTTTAGGTTCAAAAGACAATCGTTTTACTTAATGAAACATTCCTTATCCTTATATCATGCCAATCCCTGTTAATCATACTCAACGCCTTATTTTTATCTAAAACTCACTTTTCATACCATTTCAACTTAATTTGACTTAATCAGGCGTTCATAAATAGTTCCATGAACTCTATCGTTCCCTACATGTCAGTTCCTTCTGTATCTGTTCTGTTCTATCTACAATCCAACAATTCACTGTTTGTAATTTCCATCAGGAAAAACATTCTATCTTTCCCTAAATGCTAATCCTTTCTGCATTTATTTTCGTTTTCTTCTATCTGCTTCTTTCCCATCCAACAATTCACTGTCCGTTCACAGTTTTACACTCATGAACAAACTTCAACAACCCTTTCTGACTAGTAACGGATAAGTTAGCATTTCAGAAAACCCTGTAGGCTACCTTTGTACAATCTCATATGCTCATCATTCACAACACTGCTCAAATCATCAGTCATAGCTTTGCTCAAAGTTTCATCAGCCACACATAAAGATTTCCAACTGTTTTTTTTTTTGTTTGTTTGTTTGTTTTTTGTTTTTTTTCATTGCAGGTAGCAGAAAGTAAATCAGCGTATGCATTCGTGTGTGCGTCCTTTACACACATGTTTAACACACACATAACAACCATTCTGTTTTCCCTCGTTCTTTTCTATTGATTCTTTTACGACATTGAGTCTTATCTTACTCAAGGTTCCCGCCTAGGGGAAATACATTTACATTTACCACCATCATTATTTCTCTTTTGACAGAAAATTGGTGTATAAAAATGATCTACTTTACTGTTAGATGACCCCATTTTGGCTGAGTTCCTCTTTTCTGGATTTCACAATTCGACACGTGTCTTACAGAATCTGTCAAACGTCTTCGACAGACCCGATCTTTTACTCCGAGATCGGACGGACCTCTGCTTGTTTACGTTCCACTCAAAGTTTTCTCACGTGCGCTTATTCGCTCGCTCAATTCTTTTTACTTGATTAATTCAACCTGGTCTTGTAATTACGTTCCACTCAAAGTTCCCCCACGTGCGCTTATTCGCTTGACTCAATTCAATGTGGTAAAACTTCGAGTAGAGCACAATCACCCAGAAACTTCTTAATCCTGTTTTAAACTTTCTCTAAGGTTTACATAAATTTCGAGTAGAACGTAATCATCTCAGCAGCTGTGATTTCTCTGAATCACCAGTGGATCCCCTGTCCACTAACGAGCTAAGTGAGGCAGAAACTGGTCTGCTTTGTCAGATCGATTTCTCCCCATAAAATTTGTGATTAACTCACCTCTCGCTCGTACCAAAAAGCAAAACTCAGCCAATATGGTTCACGTTCACTCACAATTATCAAAATAATTTAACTGTCTCTTACCCGAGATGCTTTTACTGCCTCCGAGTTCTTTCTGAATCCAGTGGGTTCCTCCTGGCCCTGATAGCAGTTTTGGCTCTTCTCTCTCAATTCGGCGAGGTAAGACTAAAGCCTTTTGTGCTTTAGGGTGATCAGTCCGTCAATACGCTTTCTCAGGGCCAGAAGAAACCTCATGGTTCGCACTTCTGACACCAACTTGTTGTGGCAAAAACAAGTAACTAACAAAATAGCATCAGGCATAAGAGACATCAGGATTCAAATTGTCCTTAAAAGATATTTATTCTTGCAAGAATAGTTCCCAGTCCATCCACAGTCCAGCTGCAGGCGGAGTGAGACCCAGAGCAGAGGTTGACCAGCTACTTTATAGTGTTCTATTCAAAAGCTATCTCCTACAGCCCCCACTAAACAAAATAACAAAAGGGAGCCCCCCTTGAACCCTTCACAGCACAAGGAACAAAAGGGACCCCCCTTGACCCCTCCCCAGCACGGGAATCTCCTTACCTCTGAAATCTCACACACACACACCCTGCAGCTGTATCAATATCATAAAAGAAACTCAAAATACAGCCAAAGAACGCATGGCATTCGTTTGTTAAATCGTTGAAAATAAAATACAAAGAAAAGATGAATTTTCCCACAACAACAGTTTTTAAGATTAGACTTTTTTGGTAAAACAAACATTGTTTTACAAATACAAATGTAATTCTGAGACAGTTCAAGTAATCAGTTCATTGCAAGTTGAATTTCATATATAGCAGTATTAAAATGTGAATATATCATATAAGAACAAAAAGAACAAGAATAAGAAATAAGAACAAATAGCCTACCTAAAAATACTGCTTCTCTCAGGAATTAACATTTTTGGCAGAAGAAATAAATGTAAATCAAATACAAAACATAGATATTACCACATCCAGTCAACAACAAACTTACTGAACTACTATTACGATGTTGAACATTGTGTTCATCAAAGCACTGAAATGGAGGCTGTCAGTCAGTCACTGACTATGCAGCAGTGTGCAGAGGCGACATATTTAGTTCTTTTGGATACTTGAGGTTTAGCACATATGTCAGTCCAAATAACATTGCTACAGCAGCTGCGGTTGAGGGCACGTTAATGAGGACCTCTGTGCCCTCAATGAGAACCCTGGTGTCTGTCTCACTGATTAAGATAGCCATTGGTTGCTCCAGTCCATCACCTGGCATATCCTGGCGAGACAATACATAGTAATGAATAAAGAGTGCTGACCAGACCCAGTTGAGTGTGTGAGAGACACCTATGCTTATTATGCATTTCCTGAACTGAGTGAGAGTGTAACCCCTGTTGTGTGATCATAAATGAGTACACCTCTGCTTGTTTTGCATTTCGTAAGCTGCATGTATATGAGAAAGACCCTGTTATGTGTGTGTGCCTGTGTTTATATGACATCCCTGCTAGAGAGAGAGAGAGAGAGAGAGAATAAACAGTTGAAAAGCAGGTTCAACAAGTTCCATTGCTAGCCAGCTATAATTTCACAGACTAAAACATATAAAATCCGCGCTCATATTGGCATGAGCGCCCGGAGCTGAGCCAGTTAGCCTAAACTCTGTGCGGGAAACGTTAGCACCAGGCTTGTGCACAATTCAGAATTGAATTGAGAATGACTCCTTAATTCCAGTTCAATTTTTGAATTTGAATTGAATTTGAATTGATGTCAAAAACAGAATCTAGAATTACAATTCGAATTTGAATTAAAGGAAGCAGAATTGCAATTCAATACAAATTCAAAGAAATTCATATACATATTTTAAGTGAAGTGTTTAACAATGAAGCTTTACAGTATATGTCAGATATGATTGCATTATAAATGATATTAGTTTGAACTACTTGTACAGATTACAGTAAAATTATATGTTTTCCCCCAGCAATGAATGTTAAAAGCTCTAGTCACAGAACAAATAATTAAGTCTGATTTATTGTAATTGTCATTTTGTGGAACATGATGGAACATGACTCCATTTCCCAGAATGCTTTACTTTAACCAAGTATTTAAAATGGTTGCTAAACAATTTGAGGTGGAAATTAGCTTGAAAGCACAATTTGATGGGCAACACTGCATTTTTTAAGTTTCAGAAGTCCCTTACAACTTCACTCTGCACCTGTTGAGAGAATCTTTAGTGTTGCAGGAAAGATATTCAGACCAGAATGGTGCAGACTCAATGAAAAACATTTGAGGAGCTATTGAGAATTAGATGAAACAGTGTTGCTCAGTAATTTTTTGCATTGGAATAAATGATAACTGCATTTACAACAACTTGTGTTTGTGTGATTACTTTGAAATGAAAATTACATTGGAACAAAACTAATTAAACAACATTGAGGGGGTAATTTATTTCAAGAATTTGATCAATATCTATTTTAGAACAAAATGTATGCAGGGTTGAGGAGTAAATAGTTACGTGAAATGAAATTTCTGTTATTAAATTACAAAATTAATGTAATTGTATTTAGTTGTATTACTGAGGTAAAATGTTTAATTCAATTAGTTACTAATCAACTTAAAATGAAATTGCTTTGCATTGATAAAGTTATCCAAATAAAGTAATCCAAACCACATTTATAATGGGTAACTAATAACAGTAAGCAATAACATTTCCAAAGTAACCTTCCTAACACTGAATGCATGCGAGACTCAACACATTCGTTCTGTTGTATGACTGTGTGGAATTTCTTTGAATTGCCATGAATTTAATTCCACTTCCTGTCATTCCAATTCAAATTCAATTCAACGTCCTGTGGGGCGGAGTAAATTCAATTCAAATTCAAATTCATGAATTGAATGGAGGCCAATTCTGAAATTCTGAATTTTGCACAAGCCTGGTTAGCACACGTCACTCGCATATTGAGGTGATTCATTTTGTCGGCAAAGAAATGCAATATACAAGCCTTAGTCATGAATACAACTTTTTTTTTCATTTCTTTTTTTACAACATTCAGAGCGAGAAAATATTTTTTTCCTTTCATAATATCAGTTCAATCAGTCTATATAATATTAAGTTCTTGGATTTCCCAAGAAAATTGTTAGCTGTAAAATGGCGCCATGTTAACGCTATAACAGTTACCGCTAAAGTCAAAATTAACGTTAGCTATAATAACTTCTAATCTGCGTGTCTGATCATTAAATGATATGACGTTAATGCTTTTCAAGTATTTAAATGCTGAATGAGTTTCCCCATTACATTTATGCTAGATAGGTCGAGCTAGCCTGTAAACACAAATGTTAATGGTCACTTGAGAGACGCCCAGACGGAGGTCCCGAAGCGAGCGGCGAGCCATAACGTTAGCTGCGGAGATCCGCGAGAAGGGCCCGGCGCACGTCCAGAGTCCTATGATTTCTAAGTGGGAGAACTTGCGAAATAGCAGGGGGATCAAATACTTATTTTAAATGTAAATAAATTATATATATATAATGTGTATGTATAATAAATAATGTGTGTGTGTGTATGTATATATATATATATATATATATATATACACACACTCACCTAAAGGATTATTATAGGGGTGTAACGATTCGTTTTAACAACGATTCGATTCGTATCGCGATTTGTGGTTGTCTATACGATTCAAGGACGATATTGGTTCATTTAGAACGATACGATCCGAAACGATTCAGTGACTTGAAATCGATTCAGTGACTTTTTAGCCAAAAATTCTTGTAAGGGAATCCGGTTTCAATTAATTATGGATATAAACAAACAAGTAAACGATTCATGTCAAATGCATTCACATTTTATTTGAATAAAGTAGGACTGCAGGATTATGACAAAAATGATAACGTCCCGGGTTACGTATGTAACCCTAGTTCCCCGAGGGAACGGACGCTGCGTGAAAACGCTGCGGGGAACGCCCCAGCGTGACGCGTCTGAAGCATGAATGAAATCAGTCAATGGAGAGATGTCATAGCGAGTGACGTCACCGACCAGGAAGCTATAAATATCCCTTGAGTAAAAAACGCCACTAGCTTCACAGTCTCTGAAGCAAGCGCCCCAGGGGATGCAGGGAGTATGGCAGGACACGCAGTTCCCTCGGGGAACTAGGGTTACATACGTAACCCGGGACGTTCCCCTTCAGGAACTACCGCTACGTGAAAACGCTGCGGGGAACGCAATACCAACGTCCCCATGCGAACAAATCCCCGTAGTGTGTGCATTAGGGAGCACAAACTGACGAGAGAACTTGGGCCCCAGGAGTGGAGCAAAAATCAAGACTATAGAACTTGATGAAAGTATGTGGTGAGGACCAGCCTGCCGCATCACAAACATCCTGAAGGGCTACTCCGGAGAGGAGAGCCCTGGAAGCAGCCATACTCCTAGTGGAGTGGGCCCGTACAGCCAAAGGAGAAGGCTGACCGGCCGACTCATAAGCAAGCGTGATGGCCTCAACCACCCACTTGCTCATTCGCTGTTTAGAAGTGGGACCCCACTTGTTTGGGGACCCGAAGCAAACAAAAAGCTGTTCAGACTTCCTCCACAGGGCAGTTCTGTGGACATAGGCATCTAGAGCCCTAACTGGGCACAACCAATTAAGCTTCTCCTGGTCTGGCGTAGTAAACGGAGGAGGACAAAAAGCCTGCAGTATGACGGGCCTAACTGAAGTGGTTGGGACCTTAGGAACATAACCTGGCCTCGGGTACAGGAACGCTTTAGCCATGCCAGGCGAGAATTCCAGACACGAGGGAGCCACTGACAAAGCCTGAATATCTCCTATCCTTTTGAGAGATGAGATAGCAAGCAAGAATAGAGTTTTTAAGGTGAGGAATTTCTCAGAAACTTCTTCAAGGGGCTCGAAGGGAGCCAGGGAGAGGCCATCCAAAACGATGGCCAAGTCCCATGGTGGTACCCTCGTGCGTACTGCTGGCCTCAGCCTCAAGGTGCCACGGAGGAAACGAGATACAAGTGGGTGTCTCCCAAGAGGAACTCCACTCGAAGGGACGCGGTAAGCAGCTAGGGCCGCCACGTACACCTTCAGTGTGGAGTGGGATAACCCTGTAGAGAGACGGTCCTGCAGAAACTCCAGCACTGTACCAACCGGGCAGTTAACTGGGTCCTGCTGGCGCTCTCCACACCACGAGGTGAAAAGATTCCACCTCGCAGCATAAAGTCTCCTAGTGGCGGGAGCTCTGGACTGGAGGATGGTCTCAACGACCTCAGTCGAGAGACCAAGATCTATGAGCTGGGCCCCCTCAGAGGCCAAGCCCACAGCCTCCACAGTTCTGGGCGAGGGTGTAAGATGAACCTGCTCGCCTGAGACAATAAGTCCCTCCTGACCGGTATCTCCATGGGAGAGCCGTCGAGAAGGGACACAAGGTCCGAGAACCATACTCGGGCCGGCCAGAACGGGGCTATCAGGAGTAGCTTGACTCCGTCCCGGCGGACCCTCTCCAGAACT
The DNA here is from genome assembly GCF_964197995.2 of Scardinius erythrophthalmus. Lineage (NCBI taxonomy): Eukaryota > Metazoa > Chordata > Actinopteri > Cypriniformes > Leuciscidae > Scardinius > Scardinius erythrophthalmus. The sequence goes on from NC_138221.1 coordinate 15,926,652, forward strand.
CCTGGGAGCAGAGCAATCGGGGGAAAGGCGTACAGGCGAGACCTCGGCCACGCCTGTACCATAGCGTCCAGCCCCAGTGGGGCTGGGTGGCTGAGAGAGAACCACAGATGACAGTGTGATGTCTCTCTGGAAGCAAATAGGTCTACCTCGGCACGACCGAAGTGCTCCCAAAGGAGCTCCACCACCTCGGGGTGAAGTCTCCATTCCCCGGGCCTCGGCCCCTGTCTCGACAGGATGTCTGCCCCCTGATTTAGATACCCCGGGAGATAGATCGCTCTCAAAGATAGAAGTTTCCCCTGGGACCAAAGAAGGATCTGACTGGCTAGTTTGCACAAAGGGCGCGACCTCAGACCCCCCTGATGGTTTATATAAGAGACCACTGATGTGTTGTCTGTGCGTACAAGAACATGGTGGCCCCTTAGGTCCGGTAGGAAATGTTTCAGAGCCTGAAACACCGCCAACATTTCTAGACAGTTTATATGCCATAGGAGATGATGGTCCTGCCATAGACCCTGAGCTGGGCGACCACTCATGATCGCCCCCCAACCTGTGAGAGAAGCATCTGTCGTTAGCACTAGGCGACGACAGGAAGCTCCCAACACAGGACCTTGGGACAGAAACCAAGGATCGCTCCACACGACCAGGGCTCGAAGACAGCGTCGCGAACACAGGATCGTGCGGAGCGGATTCCCCCTCGGGGAGAACCCCTTGGTTCTGAGCCACCACTGCAGCGGTCTCATGTGCAGCAGGCCGAAGGGTATAACGCTGGACGCTGCTGCCATGAGACCTAACAGCCTCTGGAACTGTTTTACAGTGATTAGCTGGCCTAGCTTGATCTGTTTCACTGCGGCAAGAATCGAAGCAACATGAGCAGGTGACAAACGTGCCTGCCTCGTCGTCGAATCCCACACTACGCCAAGAAAAGTGGTTCTCTGTACTGGAGAAAGCACACTCTTCTTGGTGTTCAGTCTCAACCCCAATTTTTTCACATGAGCGAGAACGACATCTCGATGCCGAACTGCTTGATGTTCCGACTGAGCTAGGATTAACCAGTCGTCTATGTAGTTCAGGATGCGGATGCCCTGAAGCCTCAGCGGGGCTAGAGCCGCATCCATACACTTGGTAAAAGTTCAGGGTGACAGTGCTAGGCCGAACGGAAGGACCCGGTATTGGTACGCTTGGCCCCCAAACGCAAACCTCAGGAACTTCCGATGTTGAGGAAGAATCGATATATGGAAGTAGGCGTCTTTTAGGTCTATCGTGACAAACCAGTCCTCTGAACTGATTTGTAACATGATCTGTTTGAGAGTAAGCATTTTGAACTTTAGTCTCCCTACAGTGCGATTCAAGAGACGCAGATCTAAAATCGGACGTAACCCCCCATCTTTCTTCGGAACAATAAAGTAACGGCTGTAATAGGGCTGGGCGATATGGAATTTTTTTTATCACGATATGTTTTTCCATATTGATCGATCTCGATTCTTATCACGATATGTAGTTTTTGCAGATGCTGCCAGTGTAAGGGACATCCTGAAGCTTGAAGAAACAAGATATTCACTGAAACTTTAGAATAAAGTTTAATAACATAAAAAATTAAAGAATATGCCTTTCAATAATGAGCACAAAATATTTTTGTTAAGGTCTTCATGCAGCCAAAGGATTCACATTACACTCCCACATTTATGAATCTTTCTAGTCAAGAGAGCAGTGTATTTGGAGGTATTGAAAAATACAAAAATAAAAGGTTGTGCACATCATTTGTAATTGCAAACATGAGTCATCTCCCTTTATACAATAATACAAACTTTTACTTATTGAAACATTGTATATAAACTAACAGCTGTGACAACTATCACATCAAATTGCTTTGGCTGGACAGTGAACATCTCAAGTAGCCTACAAAAAAAGTAAACATGGCCCTGGCACAAATACTACCTGTAAGATTAAGGTAGATCTCTAGAACTGTTTTATAAGTAGAATGAAATCTGAGCCAAAATTGCACAAATATGTAAACATAGTAAACCAAGGGCTGGGCGATATATCGCATGACATTGTTAGGCACATCTCGTCAGTAAAGCCGGTTCCTTGATTAGTAGTAAATCGCCATCACCTGCTTTCAGATGGAGCAGCATTTACAACACAGAGACGTAGTTAACTGACAAGCTGAGCCATATCGCATTAATTATCACGGATCGGGATCGCCTGTGATAATTAATGCTATATGGCTCAGCTTGTCAGTTGTCTGCCATATCCAAACCACGCGTCCAAACAATTGACGTCGTGTTACCTTTTTTTTCAACAATGTCTTCGGTCTCGAGTTATGTAGTGATGTCGCCTTCACATTCGGCATTATTTCCGCTGTCCTCAACTTCAGTTTCGCTCAATTTTTTTTTTTTCCTTTTTACAACTTTTTTCCCTCTCTCTCAGTCTCCTTCTGTTTACTGTAGCCACGGTGCTCGCTGAGAAGTGGGCGTGCCCTGCCGGCAGATACGGCAGCCGGCAGATACTGTTGCGCTTAGTTTTTCATGTGATATCGAATAATACGTCCCAAGCATATTATCGAAATCGTTCAGAATATTATCGCGATCCCGTATCGAGATCGAATTATCGCCCAGCCCTAGGCTGTAATAGCCTGACTCCCTGCTGGGAGGAGGAACCCGCTCTATAGCCCCCTTTTGAAGAAGAGTGATAACCTCCTGTTCCATTATCACAGCCTGCTCGGGGCCCACCACAGTAGGAAGGACCCCTCTGAACCGAGGTGGACGAGACCTGAACTGAATAGCATAACCTCTTTCGATCGTTTGCAGGACCCAACGAGACACATTTGGAAGGTTTTTCCACTCTACCAAAAATTCTACTAAGGGAACCAGCCTCTGTTTGAATAGTCGGCGTGACAGACACAGCGCCCTGTAACGGCACACCGGCAGGGAAACACTGGTCTGAACACACTAGAGCCCTCCTCGGAGGCGGCGAGCGTCCCACGGGAAAACACTCGCCGGGCCCTTCTACGCCCTGTTTTGGCAGGGTTAGTAGAACAGGCCCCTGAGGGAGCCGGGAGAGACAGGGCACCATTAAAGGAGGTGGACTCGAGTCTCTCACGGCGGGGACCACCCTCAGAGCCCAGGTGCTGACAGCGTCAGGACCTTTTCGACGTGGCCTTCTTAGCGACAAGAACTGTTCTCAGAATCATGCATTTAGATCATGATAACCACAGATAAAACCAGGCATAGCCTGTAGCACCTCACTATCATGGCAAAATGTAACTTTATGGTTTCTATGGTATTTTTATGAAAAACAGTAGCCTAAATACATTAAATACTGTAATTATAATCCATTAGTCCTTTAATACATTGTCTACATTAATAATATAATACAATTATATTATTATAATAATACAATAATACAATTTCAGCGCTGTTTCATCTGCCTTTAAACTGCTTAAATCACTGAGACATTTGTGTTCCTCGCTGAATTCAAGCTCTTCTCGCTGGATCTCGTGAGCGAGAGCGATCAGAGTAAACACATCTGCTCTAGTGAGCTCGCGGTGCGCTGCCGTTTGGACTTTGACCCGAGCGGATAAACGGTCCGTGTGGTGCGCGGTTCGAATGAGTTTCGTTCCGCTTTTGGCGCATAAACATTATCGAACATTTATCGACCTCTTGATATCGTTTTATCGAGAAAAATTATATCGCGATAATTATCGTTATCGACGTTATCGTTTTATCGCCCAGCCCTACGTTAAATTAATTAGCTGGGCACTGTGCGCTGTACTTGGTAGCCTTGTTGTCCGCCTAAATGAATTATAAATAAACATAAAAAAACTAGTAGGCTATTTGCAGTATTAAATCGTTTTTGACGTAATTATTTTGCACTGAAATGAGTCTGACACACGAGTCTGTCGGCTGTCGGCTCTGACAGCGTTGCATCACGTGCACCTGCGCAATATCATAGCCTATGATTTCCGAAAATAGTACTATGTTGTCAACTAGTGATATCATGACAAGAACTTTTGAGGAATATGCAACATAATTTAGACAATTGTTTCTGTCATATGTATTAATAACTGACAGACACTATAATTTCAGCCGCTCTGTGCAGCTCGCATAGAGTGAGGCTGAACCTATTTTTTACAGTCTATGGGCTGAACATAGGAGCTCAGCTTCGCGGCTGAGACACGAATAGACTATTAACTTAAAGCTTTTACTCTTAAACATTTTTTAACGCATTTTAAGACAGAAATGTTTAAATATAAACATAGAGTACTTTAATTTACACATTAATTGGTTGTGGTGGTTAACCTGCAATTTACACTTTAAGGAAAGGCTGTGAAAGATGATTCTCTATCCAGATCAGCCTGTGATCCTGAATGTCTTCCATATGCTCTGCATTGTGTCTTTCAGATGTCAGGTATTTACGGCTTGCACGATTTGGGGAGAGTAAATATTATTTAGATTTTTAGTTTCTTTAGAAGAAACTGCAGCGCTCTTACACACACACACACGGCAGAACACACAGACTTCATATTTAATTAGAAGTCTGTTTGAGCTTTAATATTCACAGTCACTAGCAGTGGCGGCTGGTGCTAAAAAAATTTGGGGGGGGCGCAACAAACTGAATTATTAATCCAGGACTGAATGTAGGCTTATTGTTAAATAACAATTTAACAGTGATAATGTAGCTATCATTAGCCTAAAGTTTAGCTAAAACTTCAGCCGGTAGGGTTGGGAAATAGCCAATTGCCAAATAAATCAGAATTTTTGGGCTAAATGGCGATGTATGATATAATCTGAGTATTTAATTATTATTTTCTATTTGAATATAAAAAAATAAAAATAAAAAAAAACTATTTATTTTTTTAAATATTTAATATCCTAATCAATATTGTCCAACAAACAATGTTCATATTGAAGGTTATAAAAACAAACATACTGTGTAACCTTGCTGTCTATCTGCAGTCTATCCAAAAAAGGGGTCAAATCACATTACATTCTAACATTGCAACATTACAATCTAAAAACAAAATAATGTTTTTTAAAGAAGTAGTTAAATTTACTAAACCAAAAAAAAAAAAAAAAGCTAATATCATAAAAATACACATGTAGGTTTGAAATTCTCTAGCACATTTATGTTCACCAACAACAACAAATATTCAACAACAAATGTTTTAGCTAAATATATTTATAATTTAGTGCTAATGTATATTTTAGTCAGAATAATTGCGCTCCTATTCTATTGCGCTCCGTCTGTTCGGCGCGCATGCTCTGAACGTCTGAACGAGCACCCCCGCAACGAACGCGGGGGCGCTCGTTCACGGAAGTATAGCTTGCAGAAAGCTCGCCCACTCATGACAGCAAACTGGAAATATTGACTTTCTAACATTTACAGATGGAGAATATGTCCGTGAAATGTAAGTTATGCACTGAGGAAATTATTGGATGTCACTTCAGCTTATGGCTAAATACTAATAGAGGTACATTTGTTTCCACCAATCGCTGCACAAGTTAAGGTTACGTATGATGATGAAAGCACGTTAGTGCGAGCCCTCCCGGAAGCCATAGAGAATGCATTGCAGTGCCTGCAGTTCGAAAAAAAAAATCTTTGAATGTAAGTCTATGGGAAGACTCTGGGCGATTCTCAGCCAGAGTGAAATCGCCCAAAAAGAGCGTGACTTGGCGCTGATTGGACTATATCCAGAGGCAGAACAACAGTGAGTGACTGCTCTGTGGTTGAATGAGATAGTGATTGAAAAAGCCCTTTCACACTTTGGTGGTGCGTCGCCCGATCGCCCTAATGAAGAAACCGCCGCTGGTCACTAGTCTGTATCTATATCTGATTATTTGTACAGACCTACTTTTGATTTATTCATCCCACAATTCTGTGACATTCCGTTTTATACAGGAAGTTCCATTAGTGACTGGATTCTGTGATTCTGCATCTCGGGAATCAAATGCTCTGCATGGTTTTTGCAGTATTAAAGAGAGTTAGTTTTGTGAGTTATTTATTGTTGCGTTTTAAAGTTGTTAATATTAGTGTACAAAGGGTATGTATTTAATAGCGGTCCACTCTCTACACACTCTACATAGCGCTCTTCATGGCCATTGAATAGAGACAGCCGCTGTTTCAGCAACGCACCGGTATGAGTTTATGAAAAATACATATCGTCTCGAAATTGAAACCGGTTTAACGCCCAGTATTAGTCATAACCTCCGACTAATAATCAGACTTATGAGTTTGTGACCGTGAGATCAGCATTATTGGCCGTGGTGAAACTCTAAGTGACACTGGAATTTAAATGAACCAGTAAAATATAATGTAAAGATTAAAATAGAGTAATCAAATGTTTATGTAACTATGATGTAAATGATCAATAATGAATTGCCGTTCCAACTTGAACTGGAACGCAGCGAAACTTGTTTCTGGTTTCCCACGTTCACATGCGAATGAATGGGAGTCATTGGGATTAAAAGTCTAGTGTGACTGGACTATAATAATTAAAATGTTTTAAGTAAAATAAATTACATTTTAAATTAGATAATTGTGTCATTGATCAAATATATTTAATAGTTCTTGCTACAGAAACATGGGATTTGTGTCTATAATGTTTTAAAAATAATTATTAGAAGATCAATGTACCTCATTTATGGAAAGTAGTTTTTGTTATTACATCAGAGCTCTTTTTATGTCCTTTCACTTCATATTCCTCTCTTTGAATTATTTTTGTTGTACTGAAAATGAAATAACTTTCTCTTTCATCTCAGACCTGAGTGAAGTGAAGGAGGAGAGCGAAGAACTGAGTGAAGTGAAGGAGGAGAGCGAAGAACTGAGTGAAGTGAAGGAGGAGAGAGAAGAACTGAGTGAAGTGAAGGAGAAGAGAGAAGAACTGAGTGAAGTGAAGGAGGAGAGTGAAGAACTAAGTGAAGTGAAGGAGGAGAGCGAAGAACTGAGTGAAGTGAAGGAGGAGAGTGAAGAACTGAGTGAAGTGAAGGAGGAGAGCGAAGAACTGAGTGAAGTGAAGGAGGAGAGTGAAGAACTGAGTGAAGTGAAGGAGGAGAGTGAAGAACTGAGTGAAGTGAAGGAGGAGAGTGAAGAACTGAGTGAAGTGAAGGAGGAGAGTGAAGAACTAAGTGAAGTGAAGGAGGAGAGCGAAGAACTGAGTGAAGTGAAGGAGGAGAGTGAAGAACTGAGTGAAGTGAAGGAGGAGAGCGAAGAACTGAGTGAAGTGAAGGAGGAGAGTGAAGAACTGAGTGAAGTGAAGGAGGAGAGCGAAGAACTGAGTGAAGTGAAGGAGGAGAGTGAAGAACTGAGTGAAGTGAAGGAGGAGAGCGAAGAACTGAGTGAAGTGAAGGAGGAGAGTGAAGAACTGAGTGAAGTGAAGGAGGAGAGCGAAGAACTGAGTGAAGTGAAGGAGGAGAGTGAAGAACTGAGTGAAGTGAAGGAGGAGAGCGAAGAACTGAGTGAAGTGAAGGAGGAGAGTGAAGAACTGAGTGAAGTGAAGGAGGAGAGCGAAGAACTGAGTGAAGTGAAGGAGGAGAGAGAAGAACTGAGTGAAGTGAAGGAGGAACATCATGTCAAACCTGGAGAAAAACGTTTGACTCGCACAAAGACTAAAAATAAATTTTTAAAGAAAAGAAGAGCCAAGAAATCTACAACCTGCACTCAGTGTGGAAAGAGTTTATCAACCAAACAAAGTCTTGAGATCCACGTGAGGATTCACACTGGAGAAAAGCCATTTAAGTGTGTTCAGTGTGGAAAGAGTTTATCAAGCAAACAAAATCTTCAGATTCACATGAGAGTTCACACCGGAGAGAGGCCGCACACGTGTGATCAGTGTGGAAAGAGCTTTAAAAAAAAAGAACATCTTGATGTTCACATGAGGATCCACACTGGAGAAAAGTCATATGCATGCAATCAGTGTGGAAAGAGTTTTACAACCAAAAAAAGTCTTGTGATTCACATGAGGATCCACACTGGAGAAAAGCCGTACGCATGTGATCAATGCGGCAAAACATTTATTAGGGCATCAAACCTGAAGACACACCTGAGAGTTCATACGAAGGAGAAGCCGCATTCATGTTCTGTGTGTGGAAAGAGTTTTTCACTGCGGGGTAGTTTACATAGACATCAGAAAATCCACACTGGTGTGAGAGAGTACATGTGCTTTGAGTGTGAGTCGACTTTTATTACAGCAAACTGTTTAAAACTGCACCAGAGAATTCACACTGGAGAAAAACCTTACAAGTGTTCACACTGTGACAAGAGATTCAGTCGATCATCACATCTGAGAAGACATGAGAGGATCCACAGCAGAGAGATGAACACACTGGAGAGAAGCCGCACACGTGTGATCAGTGTGGAAAGAGTTTCTCTTTTAAAACTCACCTGAAGCGACACATGAGGATCCATACAGTGGAGAAACCGGATCACCATGATCCACGTGGAGAGAGGTTCTTTCAGTTTTCTTCAGTGACTCACTCAAATGGAAAATAATCACAGTCTGAGATAACAGTGAGTAGTTCATCTTTATGTGCTGAGCATTAAAGCCTCTCCTGTGTAAGTTAGTTTCCTAACAGCCATGATGAGCAACAGGACATCTTGGTGGTTGCTTGCTATCTGATTCACATTTTTTCACATTATTATGAGAGATTGAGTTGTAATTATAAGAAAATATCTCATTTTGTAAAATTCTCATTACAAGAAAGTATCTCATTATTATTAGAACATTTCTCTTTATGAGATGTTAAGTCCCCAAATCTTATTGTTACAAAAATTAATTATGAGATATTAAGTCATTACTAGAAAGTTTCTCATTACAAGAAAGTATCTCATTATGAGATGTACATCATTTTAAGAGAAAGTATTTGATTATTAGGAGCAATTATCTTTATTTTGAGACGCATGTCATTATTATGATGTTGCTGATTGTTATGGGATTAGCTGTATGTTTTAATTATGAAAAAGTATCTCATTACAAGAAAGTGTCTCATTATAATGTGAAAGTTTCTTGTTTCTTAATTTATTTTCTTACCACATAACTCATGAGAGTTTCTCATTATTATAATATACTAAGTCATAATTATGAGAACATTTATCATATTGTGACATAGTCGCATTATGTCAGTGGGACAAATGTGGCGGAGGGAAATATGCCGCCGCCTTGTGGGGGAAATGTTCAGCAATTTACTAAGACTGAGTGAGCTAGAGGATCCTAGTCCCCCCACCCAGAGCTTTTAGTCTTTGTACAACTGTCAGGCTAGTTGTATGTGGTGTCTATCGTGTTGCAACGTGTAGATGTTTATGAGGCGACGAGGTGTGCTTCAGGATTGACTCAATACATGGCAGCCACCTGAAGTGTGTGTGTGTGTGTGTGTGTGTGTGTAGAGAACTCAGGAGTTAAACCTAGTTGACTGCAAAACCCGCCCTCCCCCAATCTAACAGGATAGCTAAGACTCCCCCACTCCTTAATATAAGTGACTTAAAATTAGCTTAAACAGTTTTAGCTTAACTAAAAAGAAAAACATTTATTCATACTGCATTATTTGTAATTATTCTGTTTTCTTTGTTTTCACAGGAAGCGTTAAACCAATTTCAAGTGCAGTCAAATCAAAGTGAAATAAAAATGTAGAAAACAATAAAGAGATAAAATCAATCAATTTGTGTCCGTTTCAAGTTCAATCTCTACACAATAACAATCAAAAACAATCTTAAACTTTTTAAGTATACTGAAACTTTTCAGTTACAGTGCTATGCATAAGTTTAGACACCCATACTAAAGTTGACTAAAAAGAGGAATAAAAAATCATCTTTTGGAAATTGAACTTAATGCCTTAATTAAAAAAAATAGGAAAAATCCAACCTTTAAGGACACCAATTTTCTTTGTGAATGAATAATGCATCGTAAATAAATAAACGTTCTTCCTTAAAATACAGGGTGCATAAGTTTGGACACCCCTATGTTAAATTCCCATAGAGGCAGGCAGATTTTTATTTTTAAGTATTTTTTTTTTATTTTTTGTTTAGGATACTATGCATTCTGATAAAATTCCCTTGGCCTTTGGAATTAAAATAGCCCCACATCATCACATAGCATTCACCATACCTAGAGATTGGCATGGTTTTATTTCAGTTAGCCTAATAGCTAGTTTGATTTGCATTGAGAGATGATCTTATGGAAAGTACCCCATGCCAATCTCTATAGGCCTATAGTTGGCTGTTATGTATCCTGATTGACTTTATGATTAGTTAAATCTGTTTTGCACATGCATCGCCACAGAGTTAACCATTTCAGACAGTACCGGGCAGCCTCTGTCTCGTTCACTTCACTTCTGTGGGCGTTACGCAGAGCTCAGTGTGGCCGCTCCAATTTACCTTCAATGACATCTGTCAAAACGCGTCAAAAGAGGCGTTTACGCAGAGCAGGGTCATAAACGCGCAGAAAACGTGGCTGTGTGTCTGAGTCTGAGTTCAGCGAGCTCCACGGAGCACTCCTTCAGTCTATCCACAGAGCGCTCATTCAGTCTATCCACGGAGCGCTCTAAACTCAGACAGAGGCTGGTCACTTCCCCGGAGCAGGGCGCGAGCTCAGGGCCTTGCTGAACTTGGTTCATCTGGTCGTGCGTAAAAACATTGGTTCTGAGAAGTGCCAGCCGTGCGCGTCATGTATATTCCGTAACACCTTCCAGCAAACTCTGTCCCTCAAAAAGGAAAGACGCCGTCGCCCTGGTCACATTACGATGGTTAGAGTCCTGCACGGGTTCGGGTACCCGTCGGGTGACCCGCAAATTTTGCTCAAACGGGTGAAAAATATCCAACTGTGTCGGATACGGGTGCGGGTCGGGTCGGGCACGGGGAAACACGGGTCTAAAACAATCACATGCAAACGTAAAAATATAGCCATGCATATTTTTAGGAACACATCTACAAAAATATGCCTGTATTTCAAGTTGATAAAATAATTCAAAATCCACATCAGTTTATTTGTGCCCACGCGCCACGCCCTCCCAGGATAACGTTACCTACTTTCAGTTTTAAAAATTCATCATAACCGCGCGCGCGATCTGCTTGCAGTCGTCGAGATGGATGCTGAGGAGTTGAAGAAAATAATAGCTAGTGGAGATTGTAAAGTTGTCGACAATACGTCATCAAAAATCAAGTCCAGTGTGTGGGAGAAATTTGGTGTTATCTGAAGAAAATATGGTGAAAGGCTTTGCTGCATTTTCATGCTGGATTATAGCCGCAAATGTGGAACTTCATCGCTGAGGAAGCACACAGATAACTGGTAACAAACCAAGCCGTTAATTCTATCTAACAGTATTTTTCAAACTTAACACTGTTAAGTATGTGTGGTGTGCAGGGCGTGTTTGAACCCAAAATTGTCAGATGTAGGCTAGACGAAATTGCGTGGCATATAGTGTTGTAGCCACGTCTGTTCGATTGGTAAAATGTTAGTTTTGTGGTAGGCTAATGTTAGCCATGTTCTTCATGTACCGGCCTTTTGACAGCTTCGGCTGAAGTTGTCCTTGTGTTAATTGTCGTGTGATAACCTGGCAATAAACATTTTTGTAAGTGTGTCTATAATGTGATTGGCTAAAATGATTTTATTTCGGGTGCGGGTCGGGTGTCGGTTCTATTTTAAGCGGGTCGGGTGCGGATTTGAATTAGTGCTGCTGTCGGAAAACGGGTCGGATGCGGATTTACAAAATCGGACCCGTGCAGGACTCTGACGCTGGTTACTCTTCAAGTTTGATCAAATGATTAGAGTTTTCCAAAACGGCCCAACTCCCTGTGCAACACGGCGAAATGCGCTCTCTTTGGTCCATCAGTGCTTGAGTCACTGATCACATTAAAATAAAATATCTCATGATAAAATACAAAATTGACTGATTTATTAATGTATATGCATAGTTCTCATCAGTCGGAATCAGTTGTTGTATTTTTGATCCTGAAAGAAAACAGAACAAAAGAGTGAATCATAGGCCTACACGGAGTCTGTACGTGTTATGCTATATGCTTAATAGAATAGAATAGAATAGAATCGGGCATTTATATAGCGCTTTCATATGTACTACTGTACACCCAAAGCACTTTACAATCATGTCAGGGGATCTCTCCTCAACCACCACCAGTGTGCAGCATCCACTTGGATGATGCGACGGCAGCCACAGTACAACGGCGCCAGTGCGCTCACCACACACCGGATATAGGTGGAGAGAGGAGAGAGAGTGATAGAGCCAATTCAATGTAAGGGGAATATTAGGAGGCCATGATTGGTAAGGGCCAATGGTGTGTGGCCATGACACCGGGGTTACACCCCTACTCTTTACGAGAAATGCCATGGGATTTTTAATGACCACAGAGAGTCAGGACCTCGGTTTAACGTCTCATCCGAAGGACGGTGCTCTTTGACAGTATAGTGTCCCCGTCACTACACTGGGGCGTTAGGACCCACACAGACCACAGGGTGAGCACCCCCTGCTGGCCTCACTAACACCTCTTCCAGCAGCAACCTGGTTTTCTCAGGAGGTCTCCCGTCCAGGTACTAACCAGGCTCAGCCCTGCTTAGCTTCAGTGGGCAACCAGTCTTGGGGTACAGGGAGATATGGCTGCTGGGAGATAATTTAATGCTTAAATTATGTCTCCGCTGCGGCTGCGCATACAACATATTAAAAACAAGAAATTTTATGACACAAAATTTTGAAATGTAAGCTTAAATCAAACACATTTTAATTAGTATTCTGTATTTATATATATTTTTTAAAACAACAGAGAAAAAAAAACAACAAAACAAACAGGTGGCTGACCCCTAGAGGGGTGGGGAAAGGGGGAAATGATGTTCAATGGATGGCAGGGTAATGTCTCTTCACTCAATAATGCTCAGCGATTGTCCTCGCGATCCTGACGACAGCAGCTTGATTCAACGAGGCCGCAATCCCAGCTGATGGAGGCGCAATGAGAAGACGAACAACACACGACCCTATCCGACGACTAAGCAAACCTTTTTTTACACGATCAGTAGCAGCATTCACTGTTTCAAGTTCGTTTGAACAAATAAACCAAAAACTGTATATAAACAAAAAAGAAAACACAAGAGTATTTTAAGTCCCTGTAAATTCAGTTGAGCTCCTGGCCCCGCCCTTACTGTCGATGACACACTGGAGCTGCCACCCTACTGTCAATGACGCACTAGAGCCGCTGAGCTTCTAGCCCCGCCCCTACTGTCGATGACGCACTGGAGCCACTGAGCTTCTAGCCCCGCCCCTACTGTCGATGACGCACTGGAGCCGCAGAGCTCCTGACCCCACCCCTACTGTCAATGACGCACTAGAGCCGCTGAGCTTCTAGCCCCGCCCCTACTGTCGATGACGCACTGGAGCCACTGAGCTCCAGTCCCTGCCCCTACTGTCGATGACGCACTGGAGCCGCTGAGCTCCTGTCCCCGCCCCTACTGTTGATGACGCACTGGAGCCGCTGAGCTCCTGTCCTTCCCCCTACTGTCGATGATGCACTGGAGCCGCTGAGCTCCTGTCCTTCCCCCTACTGTCGATGACGCACTGGAGCCGCTGAGCTCCTGTCCCCGCCCCTACTGTTGATGACGCACTGGAGCCGCTGAGCTCCTGTCCTTCCCCCTACTGTCGATGACGCACTGGAGCCACCGATGCTGCCCCCTCCCCTATCAGTTCGCCGCTCAACCGCGAATTACTGTCAGTACTATTTACTACATCCTTCAGTTTGCTAGCTAGCTAGCTATGCCTTCATCACGGAAATGCGTATCGCCTGGATGTGATCACTTACAAAACAGATCTGTGTCCTTTATTAAATTTCTGAACAATGATCATATCAACAAGAGGTGGATTATTTTTGTGAAGAGCCTCCTTGTCAAGTTCTGTGTGTTTTCTGACTGACCACAGCTCTGCCCAAACTTGAAAACTGCTTAATCTCTGATGGACGCAAAGGACAACTCAAATCTGTTCACTTTCCCCCGGTTTCACAGATCAAGGCTTAATCCTAGTCCCAGACTAAAATGCATTTTTGAGCTGTTTTAACTGAATGCAATTTACACTGACATATCTTAAAATATGTCACTGCCATGATATGGCAAAATATGCCAAAACTGCCAAAATATGTCTCAAGTACTTATTATTACCAGTAATGTTTTTTTTTTTTTAGGCATGTTTATAAATGCTACTTAAATGTCCTAATTGAACTAAGGCCCAATCCTGGCTTAATCTAAACTCTGTCTGTGAAACCGGGCCTGTATGATTTATTTTCTTAAAGATGGTTTGACAGATTGGGATGGAACAGAATACCTTTAAGATACACAAACAAAAGACATGAATTAGTTACAAGTAAGTCTCAATAACATTTTCTCAAAGTAATAATAAAAAATGTTACTGAATCAAACCAAACAAAGTAATTTAGATTAACCTAGGATCTCTAATAGTTAATAATTAAAATACCAATCCCATAATTAAACTTATAAAATAATTAAACAATACACATGCTTAGAGTAAATTACTTCTGTCAAGTTCTACGTTCACATAATAAAGTCTTCACTATTTAACTTAAATTGCATGTTATTGTTACCATAGATATCATATATAAACGCTAGATGTCTTATGGCGCAGTCACTTCCGGCATCACCGTTCGGCCATCTTGTGACAGTGCTCTGTGCATTAAGGTGAATGATCAGCACGCACACAAATCCTCTTATCTCGCTGAAATCTTGACGGATTTACAAACGGTTTGGTTTCTTACAAACGTTATTAACGTGGCTATAATTCCGAATGCTTGAACATGTATGTTATAATTTTTCATATGTATGCAGTGTATGTATGCAGTGTCATAACTACATCTCTGACGTTTATAACAAACCAAACCGTTTGAAAATCGGTAGAAAAATGAGCAAGTTATGGTTATTTAAAAGTACATGCACCATTGAAGTAGTGAGCGAGTACACTGTCGCAAGATGGCCGCCACGTGCGGACGTCGACCTCCATTGGCCAGCAGTGCGCACGAGACATCTAGCCTTTATATATGATATCTATGATTGTTACTCTCCCTGTGGGTGCGCAGGTCAATATGGTCCCAAGAGCACTTCCTGAGCAGTTGGTTCCACCTACTCCGGTTGCATGGTTGCCCCCTGCAGGTTGGGAGTGCTCTGAGTGTGCTGGGTGAATCCAGGCTGGAGTGCTCAGTACAATTTGTAACCATGAATTGACACAACACTCCTTGTTGGAGAGCTGAAGATCACCACCAACATCCGCCTCTGTAGTGATCATTTTACACAGGGTAGTTTTATAAACTTTCGTCGGAGACAACTGGGATTCACTGATAATCTGTTAACGCTGTTACCGTGAATGGGGCAGAACCGACTTTCTCCTGCCTCGGCCTTCATCCTCCCGTTGCGCCGACAACTGGTGCCATCATCTGCATTGTGTGCCCGCGGGTCAACTTTCCCGTGAGTGGGCGTGATTTCAGCGCAGCCAGCGGACACGTCCCCAGCGTTTGAGAGCAGAGACCACTGCTTATTTTTTTCTAATTTTTGATGTCTTATTTTATTTACATGCTGCTTTTTTAATCTTTTTTTATTATTTCCTATCTGCCGCTGCAATCTGCCATTGCTGTCCTGCAGTAAGAGAAGACTCAGTTATTAACTGCTGGATTCTGTACTCATCATTGTTGTTCTATGAACAGAGAGATCTCGTTATCCGCCACTGCATTCTGCCATTGCTGTTCTGTGATAAGAGAAGACTCAGTTATTAACATAGACTGTAAAAAATATGGACAAAGCGTCTGTGACGTCACCCATAGACTTTCTGAAGAACGGGTTTGAAGCCGTTTATGGGGGGTATGGGCGGCGCCATCTTGGAAAATCTTGGGAAACCCTAACCCCGCCCACCTTCTGACACAGCGCGCGTCACTCAGCTTGCTCTGCTACTCCGGTTATCTCTGTGTATATTTTAGGCAACGAAATATGTTATAAAAAACCATACTAACTCTTTTCGTTTTCATTTAAAGAAATCTTAAACATTATAGCCACACATTCAGGCAACGCGTATTGATTATATTCACTGCACATAACGTTTGCCTATTTATAACAAAACGAAATATAAAACACAAACCTGCCTCTTTTCGTTTAAAATATAATATAAAAATATTAAACATTTTAATATGGTCCAGGCAATATGTGCATTTCTACTAAACAACAGATGTTGCAGTAAACAACATTACAGATCATATTCGTTGTATTAAAATTTAAAATGACAAAACTCAACCCAGTCTCTTTTTGTTAAATTTCAGTTTTATCAATATTAGCTATAAAAGTATAAGTAAAAGGTAAAGTTACAAGAAGCTATACAAATAAAGCAAACAATTCAGTCAAACATAAAAAGTCATGCGCGCGATCTAGTCTAACCATACAACGGTAAAGTTAAATATAGCTTATAAAGTTATGAAACTTCCCCTCAGCCAAAACGATTGCCCAGGGAACAAATTATAGATTCACGAGACCAAAAATCGCCCGTTAGATATACACAAGACGAATTATATCTCATGTTTAACCACTACAGAGACGCCAGAGTCCGCGCCAAACCTCAGAACGTCTAGCCGATGAAAAGCTGTTCCAGGCGGGGTACATGAGCGCCGAGCGCCCGGTCATCGCTGGATCTCACAACTGGATACAATTTTCATAAATCTTTATAAACAAACCACAGATTTGAGCTTTAAACAACTACATTCTCGCCTGAAAAACTCTTAAAACTACATTTCATGATACAGAAACAGTAGTATTATATGTCAACTGTATGAAAAAATGGCGCTTCTTATGTTGTCATTCTCCGTGGCGCTGCCTTTCAGCTGTCAATCAAGCTGTCAATCAAAGTTAACCACGCCCTTATTGTCATACATTTTATATCTAAATACTAACGAGTTAGAAAAAAATTCACTACCCTCGCCGTTGTCAGGCACTCGGAACCTATCGAAAAATCCAATAAAAGTCCATGGGACCAACCTGTAAAAACATGAATTTATGCTGTGAAAACGGACATTTTAACATGGGGGCTATGGACATTTGCTCCCTTTTGGGACCTTCCCCTAGCGGATTTTCGATGTATTGCAGTTTTTCGCACTTCCGGGTAGGCTTCATTTTTCAGATCAGAATGTTGCCCCTTGGTTATTAACTGCTGGATTCTGTACTCACCATTGTTGTTCTATGAACAGAGAGATCCCGTTATCCGCCGCTGCAATCTGCCATTGCTGTCCTGTGGGAAGAGAAGACTCAGTTATTAACTGTTGGACTTTGTCCCCCCCCCACACTGTTGTTCAGTAAAAGGAGATGACCAACTGCCGGCTGGCCTGAGCCTTCCTCCATCGAAGACTCCTTCGACCTGTTTCAATGAGCGGCCCCTACGAGGAGTTCTGCGTCAGTGACATTGCCTTAAAGTTGTTTTTACATTCAATAAAAAGAATCAAGCTTTTATATACACGTCGTTGTCTGGCCTCTTGGTGTACTTTGGTGTAGCTCCTCCGGAGTGGTGGTGGTCCTCGGCCCTGTTACACATGCATGATTATTTTTACTCTTTTCTTGTAATCACTCATATGGGTCTAATAAATTTAATGCAATTAAAATTAAATTACAACATTAATGTCTTATCTTTAAGAATGGAAAACAAAAGACGAGTTAGCAGGAGAGAATATATGAGACACTGGAGAGTAGCTAAAAATATTCGTTCTAATCGTCACCAAAATCTGGCCAAAAACCATATTTGCACTAATTATATACTTCAAGATACCTTACAACAGTGTTCATCCTCTGCAAGTTCAATTTCAGAGTGTAGCACAGCTTGTTCTTTAAGAGAGAGTGAAAATATATCCTTAAATCAAGAGGAAACACTCAGCAGCGATGAAAGCACTCCAGATCATGACACATATTTGTCACTCTCTGAAGAGGATGATGGAACAAATTCTTTGAGAGAAGACCTCATTGCATGGGCCAACAAACACCAAATCCGACACTGCGCTTTAGATGACCTTTTAAAAGTCTTGCGTTCACAGGGACATTACACATTGCCTGCTACAGCACGCACACTTTTGAATACTGCACGAGCAGTTGATATTCAGAATAAATCTGGAATGCAGTACATTCATCTATCATTGCCTGAAGAAATTGAAAAAGCATTGAAAAGGTATCCTTCTGAGGTAACTTCTAGAATTGATTCTCTGGAGATTTATTTCAATATTGATGGACTTCCACTCTACAAAAGTTCATCATTGTCAATGTGGCCTGTGTTGTGTTCCATTCATCTTGAACCAGTGATTGTATTTCCTGTAACACTGACATTGGGATCTCAAAGACCCTTGGATCTTACATTTCTTGAAGATGCTGTTACAGAAATTAAACAATTACTAGAAAGTGGTCTTACATTTGATGGAAGGATAATTCAAGTCAAGATGAGGTGTATTGTATGTGATGCACCAGCCAAAGCAATGGTGAAAAGAACCAAGCAATTTTCTGCATATTATGGTTGTGACAGGTGTGGACAAAAAGGATGCTGGGAAAACAGAATGACATATCAAGAAGTTAATGGGTTTAAATTAAGAACAGATAATTCATTTAGAGCTCAAAATCAACCAGAACACCATAATGGAAGTACACCTTTGACCGATTTACCAATTGATATGATTGGCCAATTTCCCATTGACTATATGCACCAGGCATGTCTTGGTGTTATGAAGAAATTGTTGACAATTTGGACAAGAGGGGAAAAGGGACGAAGACAAACCATGATGTCCATTGGTCAGGTAGACATAGTGAGTGCAAGGCTTCTTGATCTTCAGGGATGCATTCCTTCATGTTTTGCTAGAAAACCACGAAGTCTGTGAGACCTGGAAAAGTGGAAGGCTACAGAGCTTAGACAATTCCTGGTTTATACGGGAAAGCTGGTTTTACCAGGAGTTCTGCGGCAAGACCTGTATGAGCATTTCCTAAGTTTCAGTGTTGCAATAAGCATCTTACTCTCCCCCTCCTTGGTCAGCCAACATGCATCATATGCACACAAGTTGCTACAGTATTTTGTAGCTAAGGGCAGGGAGCTGTACGGACCATCGTTCTTGGTGTACAATGTACATTCAGTGCTTCATCTTGCTTCTGATGCAATGACTTATGGCTGTCTGGATGACTGCAGTGCCTTCCCGTTTGAGAATTACATGCAGAAGTTGAAGAGAATGGTGCGCTCAGGAAAGAGCCCTCTTGTACAGATTGTGAAAAGGATCAAATAAATCCAAGATGGCCCAACTTCACAAAGTATTCAAAGAGGCAATGCAATTTCTTCAAAGCAGCCAGACAACTGCATTATTTTGGAAGATGGCAAATATTGTGAGGTCATTGATAAAACAGAGGATGAATACCTGTGTCGAGTTTTTTTCTGCAACCATCTCCCCTCTTTATGGAGCCCTGTTAATCATCACTAATAGGAGCATACATGTGCCAAAAGAACACTGTTCTACAAATGATCCCAAAAGAAAAAGTCAGTCAAAGTAAAAGAGCAATCAAGATTGATCAGAAGCAAAGAATAGTCTATTTGACTGTCCTTCACAATCATGACAAGTAGACATCAACAAATTCTCTCTGTTCTGGATACTTATTATGTGTGCAAATTATGTGAATTATAACTTTAAAAAAAAAAGAAGCTGTATTATTATACCACTAATTAGTTTTGTTTTTTGATTACTCGTGCACCTTGTCTTTCAGAATGTTTTCAGTTGTGGAATTCACCTCAGATCACAGTGTAGCTGTAATCCCTAATGCATGGAAAGAAATATTAGACAAGGTAAGGGGTATAGACTTACAGTACTGTGTGGAAATATTGTTAGATTTATAATTCTATTGTCTTAACATAGTATAACTATCATAATATGGTTGGTTTCTAATAATAGAGGGTATGCATAGCGTGACGTCACCATCAGCCGGAGTGACTGCAGTTACGCCCACTGAGTGGTAAAAAGACTAACCGGCACCATTGCTTTTCAGCGTGAATGCCGCAAAAAAACACTTAAAACACATGTACGGGAAAGCTTTGAGATTGACTGTACAAATAGATTTGACAAGAAATCTGAGATATATTTGTATATGCCTATTGACAGAATTGACAGAAACAACTGGACTCAGGAAGAGGAACGTGAATTTGCAGTTATTTTGTGACAATATGTTGACTTTTGAGGTAAAATCATACCCTATATATTTTATTTTTATATATTGCATTGACAACTCATAAATTAAATATTTACCATATTGTATTTAGCATTCATAGGCAAATTTGCTTTTATTTAATTTATTTAAATTTTTATTTAAATTTGCAAATTTATCCGGCATCGAAATCAGGCACATATAAATGTCAGGAAACACGATTCCTGGCTGCATGTCAATATTAATGGATCTTTGGTAAGTTGCAAGGAACACTAGATTGAGTACAACCTTTACTTTAAAAGGGTAATTATTTGCTTTAGTCGTGTTAAATCCAGTCATGCAGCAGCTCAGTCCGGCTGAGGGGTTGTGTCCCGGCGGGAAAGTGACGTCAATGCATACCCTCTATATAGAAGTCTATATGCTTAATATGTAGTTGTGTTTGACATATTTTGTATCGGGGGTCCCTGCTCTCTGTCTCTGTCAACTAAGGGGTACTTGCCCTGAACAACATTGAAGACACCTGATCTAACATCACAATGTTCTGTATATGTTATATGCATGTAGCAGATTGTATATTTTCTTACATCTCTCTCTCTCCCTCTCCCTCTATCTCTCCCTCTCCCTCCCTCAGAACATCTATTGTTACTGGCCACCCAACAATGTACAAAGTCTTAAAAAAAAAAAAAAAAAGACCTTACCAGATAAACAAAAGTGGAACAGGCTACAAATATGTAGAGTCTTTAAATCATCAGGTATGTCATGTCATTTGAGATATTGGATTTAAATGGTGATGGAGGGTTTATAGTTGCTGGTATTTGGAGTTGGTAAAACCAAAAAGAATGTGTATTAAAAAATGTATCTAAAATGTGTAAAATATACAATGAGTTCTTCATTCTCGTCATTGTAATTAACAAAGTTTTAATTAGCTGATATGTAAAGATTTAGATAATGTTTTTTATGCTTTGTTAACAACCATAAAGAGTTCTCAAATCGGAAAATGTCATTAAGTGCTTTAAACCAACCTTTATTAGACATTAATTGCATTCATATTCAGTGTTGCTTAATTTTTTTTACAAGTACATTAAACACAAGCACACACATTTCTATGAATTATAGGGAGTATCCATAAAAATAATTACTTTTTATACTGTAGAAACTGTATATTCTTTCCCCTAAACCTAAATGATGTAATTTAACAACATAATCTACTGAGTAATTTTAGGTATTTCATATTGATAGCATTATGCTATTTATTGATTTTTTTAAAGCCACAGTATGTAACTTTTTTGCTTTAAAATTAACAAAAATCACTATATCTATGTTATATATATTTTTTTTGTTGTGTACTTACATTATCCCGACTGTTTCCAACAACTTTCAAACCAGGAGAAATTTTAATAAAATTTTTAGACACGGCACGTTTCTTTATTTCCGTTTTGTCGCAGTCAATGGCGTCATATCCGCGTTGTCCCTGGTTTCCGCCTATGGTTTCCGCTCGTACTGCCATGGTAACCAGAGCTATGAGCAGAGCCTGTCGGTACACGATTCGTTCCACCTGCACGATCCGTTCTACGCATGCGTAGTAGACGCAGTAGAAAACGCGCATGCGCAAATGATAATTCTATTTTGCGACGATTTACGACACTGCACGATATGTTCCACGCATGCGCATATTTGTACCGCGAGACTTAATTCACTCACAGCGAAAGAAAATGGATTTCAGCGGAAGAAACGAGAAGTTTGCCCTTTACGATGCCGTTAGGCAATATTTGTTTGACGGGTTAGTGGATGTGGCATTGAAGAAGAAGATCTCACGAATGGCTGCAAATTTCGCTGTAAGAGGTAAGTGAGTGTGGGCATTTGAAATAATACTAGCTAGGGCTGGGTAACGTTACCAAGTTCGATACTTTTTAGGTACCGACCGAATTACCTATCGAGTATTGAAAAATTACTTCTTGTTCGGTACCAGATTTCGATACCTAAAGGGATAACTCGTCAAAGTCAGTGCTTAAACAAATACATAAGAAATGCACAACGACACACCTAAAACATACTCATATGAGACGCGCGCGCACACACAAACTCTCCACGCACATACTCAATGAGACGCGAGCACACACACAATACCCTAAAGATGTGGAAAAGTCGATCAAAAGTGTGCCTACATTTCTCCAGGCTCACGTTCAAAAATGTGTTGGTTAGTCACAATTTTTTTTTTTTCAGTAAGGAAAAGTGATAAAAATCGTGAACTTAAAACATGTGCAATGTTACAAAAGATTTCTGTTTCAAATAAATGCTGTTCTTTTGAAATTCTTATTCATCAAAGAATCATGAAAACATTTATCATAGTTTCCAAAATATTAAGCAGCAAACTGTTTTCATATTTCTGAAGGATATGTGACACTAAAGTAATGATTTTGAAAATTCAGCTTTGACATCACAGGAATAAATTACATTTTGAAATATATTCAAATAAGATTTTAAATTGTAATACTATTTCACAATGTTACAAGTTTTACTGTATTTTTGATCAAACAAATTAAGCTTTGGTGATCATGAGCTCTTTATAAAAAAAAAAGTGCACTGGCTAAGGAGCATGAGTCAAACTGAAAAAATAAAACCAAAGTTTTCTGAGGTAATGTGTTATGTAATCTTGTTAAAAATGGATTTCATAAAATTGATATCAAAAAAAGTATCGTTCAGGAACCGGTATCGGAGTCAAGGTATTGGTATCGGTATTGGTATCGAAATTTTTTTGAACGATACCCAGCCCTAATATTAGCATTGTTTTAGTTAACACGTGTGAGCATGTCAGTAACATTCCATCTAGTCAGACATAGTAACTGCCAACATTTTTTCACCACACATGTTTGCATCCCTGAACAAAGACACGTGCACATAAGTGCTGTATTGTAATACCAAACAAAGCATCAAAATCATTACGTAACATTAACAAACATTGTTTGTCTATCACAGAAAGTAAATTATTCTACACTGGCCCCAGTGCTCAATTCATGAGGCTGGTTGTGCTGTCTGATGAGCAGAGGCAGGCTGTCCTGGAGGAGTGCCACAACAACCCTGGCACAGGGAACCATGGGGGCGTGAGGGCGACCATGGACAGGGTTGTTGTGGGGTACTACTGGGATAATATAAAGGCAGATGTGGCAGACTGGGTACTTTTTTGGAACTTTCATGGAATTTAACACGATGGCTCTCAGGCAATTAATTGATTTAGTGGCTTTGTTTGACTTCAGATAATTATTTGGTCTAAATAATAAATGTATCCATCAGGTCACAGGGCTCGCAAAATTTCAAAATCGCTGGTTGCCCTTCGGGCAGGCACTCTTCAGATTTTGGTAGCCCGAAATGAATTTTACTAGCCCAAATAAAAAGAACATTTTTAATGTAGAAAATTGGTTAGGAGTCAAAACATGAATCAAAAACTTTTTCAAAACACAAATATCAACAATTGGATATAAAATAATCAAATACAATTATGCATCTTGTAATAACTGACCTGATATTTGTGTGACCAGTATGGAACATGAATCAGTCTGTGTCGGTGGCTCAGCCCCCAATGAGGGTATGATTTAAAAAAAAAAAAGGTAACACTTTAGTTTAGGGTCTAATGCTCACTATTAACTAGTTTCATTAACATGCACATGGCAGGGTTTTATCATCACTGAGGTCCCGAATGTGAGGTAGGCTAGTTAGGGGGGTTCAGGGGCTCCCCCAGGAAAATTTGTATTTCTCTGATCTACATGTGTGCATTTTAAGATGTTTTGAAGGCCAAAAAAATTGGATAACAATAGCTTTAAAACCATGTCATCCGACAGTAGATTATTTGTCAATACCTGCTCTCACTTCTTATCCATCACTCTTTCTTTTTCTCTCATCTTGCCCTGTCTCTTCCCCTCCTAAAGCTGAACTTTTTTAATTTACTGAAGGCTACAAATTGTATTATATTAATTCTCAACATGTACACATTCATTATTCATTTTATGCCTAACATGATGAAAACGGCTTTGTTAATGTTTCTTGTCCCCTCACAGTGACAGTAAACTACCGGTTATTATTACATTACATCGAGTCACGTTACATAGGCCTATTTTCAGTTAAAAATGGCGAAATTCGACAAAAGTATATTTGTTTCAAACGAAATCGAAATCGATTATTTTTGTCATTCGTTTCACATTTATGACCTAAAAAACTGTCAAATGTGAAATGTTTAACTGTTAGTTTAGCTACTTACATCTTATCTGTTATCTCGCACTTGACTGCGTCAGTCGCTCTGCTCAAATTCGCGCTCAGCAACTTCTGTGAACATAAATCCCGCCTACTTTGTTTTGATTGGTCATCTCAAATATTCTGACACTGAAGCAGTGACGGATCAATGAGACTCAGATGAACACACACACACACACACCCTGTGCTCTCTTTCTGACGTGCGCTCTGCTCGACGCCACTGCGGATTAAAGATGAAGAACACGCTGAATCTGATTATAACAAGACTGAAGCGAACACTATTTCAGATGTTTCAGATAGCCCAACGGGCAGGCCGGTTATGCATTTTGGTAGCCCGACTGGAAAACACTATAGCCCCGGGACGTCGGGCAGGCGATTTTGCGAGCCCTGGGTCAAAAGCTGTCACAGATGCCAAAAGAATGACCCCATAAAGACTGTGTCTCCTGCCCTTCACCCTATTAAGGTAGAGCTTACCTTGGTGTACCACTTGAAGCAACAAGTTAGGTGATGTGGTAATATTACATATCTCTACAGGTGAAAGAGCCGTGGGAGGTGGTCGGTATGGACCTCATTGGTCCACTGAAAAAAACCATGAAGGGCCATCAATACGTCCTCACGGTGACAGACCTCTTCACGAAGTGGGTAATCGCTGAGCCTTTGAAGTGTGGCTCCAGCACTGAGGTGGCTGAGGCACTTGTGTCAAACCTCTACAAATTTGGTATGGTCCGGAAAATCATCACTGACAGGGAAAATACGGAAAGTTAATGTTGCGCAGTTAAGGCCCTACTTTCGGCCACAAGGTATTGTAATAATCCTACTTGGTGACATAGCAAATATAAACATGACACTTGACAATGACGATTAGTATTTACTTTCCTGTTGTGTAGATCATAGCCATGAATCTGAGGGCAGCCAAAACGATGCAGAAGACATTGGACTCAATACATTGCAGATATGCTCACTGAATATAAACCCAACAGATCGCTCAGATCATTAGGATCATATCAGCTAGAAATACCAAGGGTTCACTCTAAGCATGGCGAGTCCGCTTTTAGCTATTATGCCAGCCGCAGCTGGAACCAGCTTCCAGAGGAGATCAGATGTGCTCCTACTGTAGTCACTTTCAAATCCAGACTCAAAACACATCTGTTTAGCTATGCATTTACTGAATGAGCACTGTGCCACTGTTCGTCCGACTGTTTGTACTGTATTTTATTTTTTATTTTCTAAACTGTTTTAATTATTCTTATTTCTTTTTATTTTTTAAAATTTTTCTATGTAAAGCACTTTGAATTGCCATTGTGTATGAAATGTGCTATATAAATAAACTTGCCTTGCCTTGCCTTGCCTTGGTGGACCACCAGTATGCCAATAAAGGTCCACTGTGGTCCAAGAGGTTGTGTCCTCCGCAAGAACAAGTGGTGAGTGCCAAAAGAAATGGGATTGTTCACATGCACAGCTTGTTGGTGTGCTTTAAATAATAAATGCATAATTGCTCATTCCTAACAGGGATATTTTTTATTTCTAGCTGACCTATGTGCTGGACAGAACACGTCCAGCAAAAGAAATTGTTGTTCTGGATTGGCCCAGTTTGTCTTCAAAGGGAGGACTTTTGGAGCCTGGGGCTAGATGAACAGGTGGAGAGCAATGTAAGTGGATATTGCTGTAAAGAGTTTGGATGGTTCTAATGCCTTTATTGTAATTATGCAAAACATTATGTGCTTTCAGATTGGGAATGCGTGCTTCAGGCTGGTAGAGGAGGCAGCCAGGAGACATGTATGTATTTGTATTTACCTTGATGACTTACACATAAATTTGTGCAAAAGTGAGTACACCTCTCACATTTTTCCCAAATACTTTGTCTTTTCATGGGACAGCACTATAGAAATGAAACTGTGATGCATCTTAAGGTAGTCGCTGTACAGCTTGTATAACAGTATAGATGTATTGTCCTCTAAAAATAACTCTACATACAGCCATTAACGTCTAAACAGCTGGCAACAAAAGTGGAAGGTAGAGGAGAGCAAGGAGCTTTTGTGAGATATGTATATGAAATGCAGACATACAATTTTATTCAGGGAATGGATGTCCACATTGCTGACCTATTTGAAGTCCCTAAGTGGAAACTTAGGGAACCTAGTTTGCCGGTAAGTTGCATAATGTGTTGACAAGTCCAGCAGATACACCTCTTTAAGTGAAGATATGTCAAAGGAGATCTGAACATATATATTTTTTTTCATAGGACAATGTGGAATCTAAAGACATCATCATTTTGCCAGCATGGTCTAGGGGGTCACAAACAACAAGCCACTACATGCTTTGTGTACAGTTACATTGTTTTTTAGTTTTTCCTATATTTTTAAACCAGTTGGTGCCCCTATAACTGACATTAATAGAGTATGTTCTTCACAGGTGTTATTAGTTGCTAAGAAGGAGGCTATTTTTCTGGACTCAATGGCCCTCATTTATCAAAAGTGCGTACACCAAATTTCCAGCGTACACCTGGCGTACACCCAAAACCACGGTGACTTTGAGATTTATCAATATGGACGTTGGCGTACGGCACGCTCAAATCCTACGCCAGCTCAGGAGGTGGTGTACGCACGTTTCGAGTGTGGGAATGCGCAGAAAAACAATTTCTAAAACCATACAACGCACTGACAAACTAAAAGATATGATATATTATGACCCACTGTAAAAAAACAACAACAACATAGTAATTATAAACTTAAGTGTTTATTTTTGTGCAACATGGACTTCAATGTTTAATTTGTGTGACTTTACCAAAGCATTTGAATTGTAGGCATATGTATTCCTTAAGTTGCGAGCCTGTGCGCTTTACCTGACGTTTCAAGCCTTGTTTATACTTTCGCCTGGCTCCGCAGCGCTAGTCTCCGCAGACTGCGCGCGCACCTCCCCAAACGGACGAGGCGTTTATATTCGACGCGCTCGCTGTTGTACTATTCTTTGAAACGATGGTTAGGCCAGGGTTAGGCCCGGCAGGTGTGCACGGGGTTTAGTAATGAAAGGCTTTCAATGACCAAAAAAAAAAATAATTCAGACTGACAAAATAATAAAAATGAAATTCTTCTTCTTTTAAATAATAATAATAATAATAATAATAATAATAATAACGACATTCTTCTTCTAAATAACAATAAGCGTCATTAATAATAAAAATCTAGAAATCAATTTTGTTTCTTTCCACTTCCCTGGTTTCGCTTTCTCTTTCTCAAAGAAGTTTCTCTTCTTTGCCGTCTTCCGTGTGTCCATGGCGTAAAATGAGGGCGTGGGGGGAGCGGAGACTTGAATATATAGGGGCGTGTTATTCTAATGACGCTCGTTTTCAGCCGCGGCATTTATCAAGGGCAGGTATTGCGTACACCTGGATTTCAAAGGTACGCACAGCTTAATAAATCAGGCGATGAGAGGAGTGTAAGCATAATCTTACGGCAATATATACGCCCGTTTCTACGCAAGAATGATAAATGAGGGCCATTATGTCCAAATGGGTTTGGAGATGAGAAATACCGAACCATATTTAGGTTTGAAACGCATAAGCAGAGGACATTAGCAAGGTTTGACCTGTGACCGAATAAGGCTAACACAGAGAACAGAAAGTGCATGTAGTTACATGCTACTATGGAAATTAAAGTTAATACATGATAGGGGGTGTTTTCTACATTTTTCATCCAGTTAAGCCTGAACAGCACTCTGAAAATCTTCAATCTGATGCCACTGTGTAACAGCCTTAACAAATACAGATCAAACTGAGTGAAATGGACTGATATCCTGTTCAGGCAAAGCCTTGTTCTCTGACTTTAGAATTGAGTAAAAGCCTTGTTCTCTGGCTTTAGGATTGAGTAAAAGCCTTGTTCTCTGGCTTCAGGATTGAGTAAAAGCCTTGTTCTCTGGCTTTAGGATTGAGTAAAAGCCTTGTTCTTTGGCTTTAGGATTGAGTAAAAGCCTTGTTCTCTGGCTTTAGGATTGAGTAAAAGCCTTGTTCTTTGGCTTCAGGATTGAGTAAAAGCCTTGTTCTCTGGCTTTAGGATTGAGTAAAAGCCTTGTTCTCTGGCTTTAGGATTGAGTAAAAGCCTTGTTCTTTGGCTTCAGGATTGAGTAAAAGCCTTGTTCTCTGGCTTTAGGATTGAGTAAAAGCCTTGTTCTTTGGCTTTAGGATTGAGTAAAAGCCTTGTTCTTTGGCTTTAGGATTGAGTAAAAGCCTTGTTCTCTGGCTTTAGGATTGAGTAAAAGCCTTGTTCTCTGGCTTCAGGATTGAGTAAAAGCCTTGTTCTTTGGCTTCAGGATTGAGTAAAAGCCTTGTTCTTTGGCTTCAGGATTGAGTAAAAGCCTTGTTCTCTGGCTTCAGGATTGAGTAAAAGCCTTGTTCTTTGGCTTTAGGATTGAGTAAAAGCCTTGTTCTCTGGCTTCAGGATTGAGTAAAAGCCTTGTTCTTTGGCTTCAGGATTGAGTAAAAGCCTTGTTCTCTGGCTTCAGGATTGAGGAAAAAACCTTGTTCTATGGATTCAGTTTTGCATAATTTTTTTTCCAGACAACTTGCAGGAGCAGTGGCAAATGGACCGTGGGTGGAGAAGACGGGCAAAGATTTTGATGTAACTTTGCTTACTATGTAATTTTGCCATTTCATTTTGCTCAGCGGACACTATATATGGTTGTCAACATCACATCTGAGTAACTGTATATTACTTTTCAGCCATTTCCAGTTCAGTCAGATGGACAGAGCTGTGGGATATTCATGCTTATGGTAAACTTATACAATTCCTATTCATTTTTTCCTGTTTGTCCTAAATCTCCGTAATCATTATTTTTCTCTTTAACAGTATGCCCTCTGCATCTGTACTGGTGCCATGTTTCACTTTTTGGATGTAAGTTGTAATTCATGGAATGTATGTATCCAAGAATGTTAAAAAACAAACAATGCAAGACTCCAATATTACATGTGTATTACAGACTGACATACCATCTATTCGGAAGTGGTGGTGTCTCCAGATTCTGGAGAAATTCTCGATCGCAAGGTAGGACACATTTCAAGCAGTAAAACATTGGTCTGCTTTACAATTATGCTACATTAAAAGTACCATACTTTCGAATAGGCATGGGCAGAACTTCGGGCAGCACTTTGCCTTCTGGACAAAGGAGGCAGAACAGCTGATGGCAGGCACCCTACCACCTATTTATAGGATTTCTCGACCCCAAATATTCAAGGTATGGCCAAACTAACCAGACAACCATTTTCACGTATGCATTCTATACAGGTAGGTCTCAAAAAATTAGAATATTGTGGAAAAGTGTGTGAATTACTGAATTAAATGTAAAACTTGGAACTGATACATTATGTAAGGGATAATGTATAGAGAGGCGGTCGTTATAGCGAATAAATAGAAGATCGTAACAAACAGTTCAAGTCAAGTGGGTCAAATGTACACCAATAATGCGATTATTTCCAATGATCAGAGTAAGGAGTTAATCGCAGTAAGATGTTTACATGACTGGAGCAAACCTCTTCACTACATGCAGTTTTTATTTTCTGATTATTCACACATAGCCCAACGCAGAGCACAAATGATGAACTCATATACTGTCCACTGTTTTAAATTTACGTACGTTAAATAACAAACGGGTTCTTATGGATGTATTTTGTTATTCTGTGCCGTGATAAAGAAAGAAATATTATGTCAGTGCCTGTAACAGTTTTATCCACTGCTGTCACATTATTTGAGCTGTTTCTGGATGAAAGCAGACTGCTGACAGTGAGTCGTGTTGACAGAGTTCAGGGAAAACTTCCTAATGTCAAGTTTAAAATGAATACACGCTTAAGGTGCGTGACAAACACGCGCGCTACAGTTAGTGCGATTAAAGTGTTTACATGGCCGCATACTGCGATTAAAAAACGCAACACGTCCAAATGATCTGACAGCGCGGGCGGGTATAGATATATACATAGATGTCGCCTTGGCTACGGTTTCGTTCCAATGAACTGCAGTAGCGAAGGCGACATCTAGTGTATACATCTATACCCGCCAGCGGGTGGGTATAGATATATACACTAGATGTCGCTTGGCTACGGTTTCGTTCCAATGAACTGCAGTAGCCAAGGCGAAATCTATGTATATATCTATACCCGCCCGCGCCGTCGGATCATTTGGACGTGTGCTGTTTTCAAGAGATAACAACGATATAAATACTGTTCATTTTCTCACACCAACCGCTCGTTTCGTGTCTTAGGCCATCAATGTGTACTTATGATGGGGAATTGTTTCATTTGGACGATGGGGAATTGTTTTAATTTGGACTCTGTGCTTGTGTTTTGAGCCAGTGACCATAGACCTGCATTATATGACTGACAGACAAGAACGGTTTGACCTAAAAATATCAAAATTGAAACTACTGCGGAAACAAAGACACCTACATCTTGGATGCCCTTGAGGTAAGCTAAAACATATCAAAAATTAATTTCAAAGTGAACTATCCCTTTAAACACAATACAACTAACGTTACACAAATATGCCGCAAGTTGTGCCGCCTGGCCGTCAAGTGTTTCATCGCATGCGTGGTACCGATAGTGTAGGAAAACAGTGACGTAAACCGTGACGTTTTCTACTACGTAATTACGCGCATGCGTAGAACGGATCGTGCAGGTGGAACGGATCGTGTACCGACAGAGCCCTCTGATTAACCAAAGCGACAGACGCAGACAACTGTGGAGTTCGCAATGTTTATTTGCACGCTGTTGTTGTTGTTTCGGTCAAACATTATGGACCATGGCAAGCAGACTTTGGATAAAAAAGGATAACTAAAAGGAGAATCAATATCAGCGCGGTGTTTTCGAGATGCCGAGAGCTCCCATCGACAGTAGCTGTAAACGAGAGCTCCACGTCCGAGACTTCGACCGCTCCTACATGTACTTTATTAAACAGGTGAGTACATTTACATAAAACTAATCAATGTTATATAGTTCAACAATGATAAAATGTTAGAATATGATCTGTATGTTATTCTAATGTTGATCTAGCTTACTGCTAGTCAAACTAACACATACTTTTAAACACATTCAAATGCAGTTTAGTGTGCTAACGTTAGTGTAATGTTAGACCAATGAAACAGCGCTGCGTTACCTCACAAGTTTAATTTGTCTAATAAACTGACCTGTGAGTTGTAATTCTGCGTGTAGTTCGGTAGAATGAAATGTCCATATTCCTTTTATATCCGCGGGACTCGCGTCGCGTTTGGAGCTGATAGCTGTCTCTTAGCAATCCTGAACTGCTTCATATCACAGTCATGATAAAAGCATCAATGTATTCAGTCATCCATAAACATTATTAGATCGGCCGACTTGACGTTGACGACAAGATCCATAATTCTTAGCAAATGTTGCGTCATCAATCTACGCCTTTGTTATTGTAAAGAGGTTAGCGACCCCTAGTGGAGAAAAATTCCATACTGTGGCTTTAAGATATGTTTAACTTTGGGGGATAGGCTTAATATAGTCATAAACATCTTAATTCTAATGCAATTATTGTCCAACAAAGGTTGGTTTAAAGCACCAATGACATTTTCCAATTTTCCATGACTTAATCTAAATTGAGAACTATTAACAGTTAATAAGTTGTTAACAAAGCGTTATCTAACTTTTTACATATGAGCTAATTAAACAGTAACACTTAATTACAGTGCCTTCGAATGAAGAACTCACTATTTATATTTAGTCTATTAATATATTAACTCAGTGGTTCTCAAACTTTTTGGGTCGCGCCCTCCTTTAAACTTTTAAAATGAATCTGGTTAAATGTTTGGCAACAGTTATTTTAACCTTAAAAAATGGAGTGTGTAGCTTTTCATTTCTTAAAAAAACAAAAATGTATGCACCTCTTGATGGAAATAAATGTTATGTTATTTCATTTAAGAGGTGCATACATTTTTGGTCAAGATCTTGTATTGACAATGCAAGAGTCCAGCACTCTGTAAATTCTCCCAAATCCCAAAGGATTTCAATTAATTTAATGTCTGGACTCAGGTGCCAATTTCAGAAGAATCAGAATCAGAATCAGAAAGAGCTTTATTGCCAAGTGTGCTTGCACCCACAAGGAATTTTTCTTGGTACTGAAGCTTCCAGTGCACATATACAAATACAAATACAACAAGAACATAGTAATACAAATTCTAAGAATAAAAATATATAAAAAATAAATAAAAATAGTATAAAAGTAAAAAAGTAGGGTCACAGTTGGGTTTAGTCTGAATAAACATTTACAGATTATGAACATATTTACAGTATTTTGAGTAGTATGAATAATATAAATATAAATATCACCTGAATTAGAGAATATTACACTAGACAGTGGGAGTCTAGCGCATGTTACAGATTATAAACATATTTACAGTATTTTGAGTAGTATGAATAATATAGATATAAATATCACCTGAGTTTATTGCACTAGACAGTGGGAGTATTGCACTTACAGGCATATGCTTTGGGGGGCATGTTAAGTGTTCAGAAGGGAAATGGCCTGTGGGAAGAAACTGTTCCTGTGCCTGGATGTTCTTGTGGCCAGTGATCTGTGTCGCCGTCCTGACGGTAACAGTTCAAACAGGGGGTGTCCAGGGTGAGTGGAGTCCGTGATGATTTTACCTGCTCTCTTCCTCACTCTGGAAGAGTACAGGTCCTGGAGGGTTGGCAGGGGGGCACCAATAATCCTCTCTGCAGTCCGGACTGTCCGTTGTAGTCTCCTGATGTCCGATTTGGTAGCTGAACCAAACCAGACAGTGATGGAAGTGCTTAAAACAGACTCAATGACGGCTGAGTAGAACTGGATCAGCAGCTCCTGTGGCAGATTGAACTTCTTCAGCTGGCGAAGGAAGTACAGTCTCTGCTGGGCCTTTTTCACAATGGAGTCAATGTGATTTGCCCACTTCAGGTCCTGGGAGATGGTAGAGCCCAGGAACCTGAATGACTCCACTGCTTCCACAGTGCTGTTCATGATGGTGAGAGGGGGGAGTGCTGGGGTGTTTCTCCTGAAGTCCACGATCATCTCCACTGTTTTGAGCGTGTTCAGCTCAAGGTTGTTATAACTGCACCAGACAGCCAGCTGTTCAACCCCCAGTCTGTAAGCAGACTCGTCACCATTTTGGATGAGACCGATGACAGTGGTGTAGTCTGCAAATTTCAGGAGCTTGACAGAGGGGTCTTTAGAAGTGCAGTCATTAGTGTACAGGGAGAAGAGCAGTGGGGAGAGAACGCACCCTTGGGGGGCGCCAGTGCTGATGGTGAGGGTCCTGGATGTGAGTTTCCCCAGTCTCACTAGCTGCTGCCGGTCCGTCAGGAAGCTGGAGATCCACTGACAGATTGTGGATGGCATGGAGAGCTGAGTCAGTTTGGCTGTGAGAAGATCAGGGATGATGGTATTGAAGGCCGAACTGAAGTCCACAAATAAGATCCGTGCATAAGTCCCAGGTCTGTCAAGATGTTGCAGGATATAGTGCAGTCCCATGTTGACTGCATCATCCACAGACCTGTTTGCTCTGTAAGCAAACTGAAGGGGATCCATCAGGGGTCCAGTGATGTCCTTCAGATAGGCCAACACCA
Organism: Scardinius erythrophthalmus; assembly: GCF_964197995.2. Lineage (NCBI taxonomy): Eukaryota > Metazoa > Chordata > Actinopteri > Cypriniformes > Leuciscidae > Scardinius > Scardinius erythrophthalmus. Next base: position 15,960,680 of record NC_138221.1, read on the forward strand.
GTCTTTCAAACGACTTCATGACCACAGACGTGAGAGCGACAGGTCTGTAGTCATTAAGTCCAGTGATTTTAGTTTTTTTGGGAACCGGAATGATAGTGGAGCGTTTGAAGCAGCAGGGAACTTCACACTGCTCCAATGATCTGTTGAAGATCTGCGTGAAGACTGGGGCCAGTTGGTCAGCACAGGCTTTTAGACAAGCAGATGAGATGCCGTCTGGGCCTGAAGCTTTCCTAGTCTTCTGTTTTTTGAAGACTCTGCTCACGTCCTCCACACAGACCTTAAGCTCAGGTTGGATGGCAGAAGGGGGGAGGAGAGGGGTTGCAGGAGGTGATGGTGGATGTGTGAAGTGCACATCAGGGCGGGTGTGAGGTGTGAGTCTGGGCTTCTCAAACCTGCAATAGAATGCATTGAGAGTGTCAGCCAGTTGTTGATTCTCCACAGATGGGGGGGATGGTGATTTGTAGTTGGTGATGTTCCTCAGGCCTCTCCAGACTGATGCCGGGTCGTTGGCTGAAAACTGGTTTTTCAGCTTTTCAGAGTAGCTTCTTTTAGCAACTCTGATCTCCTTTGTCAGTTTGTTTCTGGCCTGGTTATACAAGATTTTATCCCCACTTCTGTAAGCATCCTCTTTGGCATGACGAAGCTGTTTGAGTTTCCCAGTAAACCATGGTTTATCATTAGTGAATGATAAGAATGTCCTGGTAGGAATGCATGTATCCTCACAGAAACTGATATATGATGTTACAGTATCTGTGAGCTCATCCAGATCGGTGGCTGCATCTTCAAAAACAGTCCAATCAGTGCAATCGAAGCAGGCCTGTAGATCCTGCTCTGCTTCGTTGGTCCATCTTTTTACAGTCCTTAATTCAGGTTTAGCTGATTTCAGTTTCTGCCTGTAGGTCGGTATAAGATGAACCAAACAGTGATCAGAGAGCCCCAAAGCTGCCCGTGGGACGGAGTGATACGCATTCTTTATCGTGGTGTAACAGTGGTCCAATATATTACTGTCTCTGGTAGGACATGTAACATGCTGTCTGTATTTTGGCAGTTCACGGGAGAGATTTGCTTTGTTAAAATCCCCAAGAATGATTAAAAGAGAGTCTGGGTACCTTTGTTCCATTTCAGCTATATGTTCAGCCAGCTGTTGTAGCGCCGCGCTCACACACGAGTCTGGAGGAATGTAAACATTCGCGAGAATGAATGAGGAAAACTCCCGCGGCGAGTAGAAAGGTTTACAGTTTATGAAATGCGCCTCTAAATTAGGAGAGCACATCTTCTTCAGTGTTGTTACATCTGAACACCAACTTTCGTTAATGTAGAAACACAATCCACCACCTCTCGTTTTCCCCGTTAGTTCCGCGATGCGATCCACTCGGAACAGCTGGAAGCCCGGCAGATGTAGTGCGTTGTCCGGTATGGCTTCACTCAGCCAGGTTTCAGTGAAGCACAGAGCAGCGGAGTTTAAAAAATCCTTGTTAGTGCGGGTGAGGAGAAGAAGTTCGTCCATTTTGTTAGGAAGAGATCGGAGATTCGCAAGATGAATACTGGGTAGTGCAGTGCGGAGGCCGCGCTCGCGGAGTTTAACCAGCGCGCCGGCGCGCTTCCCGCGTTTGCGTCTGACCGCGCGTTTTAACAACACCGCTGCCCCTCCAACGAGAATGTCCAGTAAAACGTCTGAGTAATCAAAATCTGTAAAAAACTTGTCTGGTGTGTGTTTCCTAATGTCCAGAAGTTCGTCTTTGGTGAAACTGATAGGAAAAGAATGACTAAACGCAGAACAAACGAACAAAAACAACACAATGACTGGAGAGCTCCACACCGAGGCAGCCATCCGCGGCGCCATCTTGGATGTTACCAAGATGGCGAATCTTGGAAGAATCATTTTCACAATTTATGTGTGAAAATGATTCTTCATGCCATTCTTTCACTATCTGAGCCTGATTGATCTTGACATCTTCATCCTGAAATATGGCCATAATATGTCTTCCGACATTGTTGTTTAAGAAATGAAAAGTTATAGGCCTACACTCCATCTTTTAGGGTTAAAAGAACTGCTATTTATTTATTTTTTGTCCAGGCAGTGTATTTTATAAAAAAAAAAAAATTGTTGTCATTTTCATATCAACTAACACACTTATTTATTTAGTTGACTACATAACAGCCATTAAGCTCATGAGAAAAGCTGAAACCTCCTCATGTCCCGAACTCTCCGATTCCTCCATCACCGAGAAAAGGCCAATCAGACTGAAGAGACCACCACTACATCTTTTAGAGTCAGATAGTGATATCACAGATATTGAAGACAGTATGCATGAGTTCACATTTCTTTTTAGTTAATTAGGTAATTACTATGGCAGATTTAAATTCAATAAAAGTGATTTTTTTTTAGGTAATATCAACACCATACCACCAGCAAAAAGACCAACCCTGCCCTCTCCACCAAGAACAATGAAACCAAGTAATTTTTTTTCTTTAGCAATTTACTAGGTTTGATGTATGAAAGCAACTATTATCTTTACAAATTAAAAATGTATTTAAATATGCAAATGTTAATGAAATAGAATCATAACACTATTTTTGTCATGATTCTGCCATCTTGTTCTTGATTTTTCTCTTGTCTTGTGGCAGAATCATGACAGACCCATGTTTTATGTTCACACACATGTGCTGCGTTCCAAACCGCATACTTCCCTACTATTTAGTATGGGAAAAAGAGTAGGCGAGCGAAAAAGTATGTACGAATCCAAAAGAGTAGGCGAGAATAACCTGGGTGACGTACGAATTATCGCGAGATTCGGACTTAAGTGCGTTCCAATATGCCTACTTTCCTACTATATAGTAGGCGAAAACAGTACGTGAAGGAAGCAGTACGTTCGAAACATCAGTATTCATAAAAGAGTAGGCGAGAAGTTCCCGGATGGCTTACTTCTTCCGGCCAGATTTTTGAGTGCTCATCCGATGGATACTCTTCTATCCCAGGAGGCCACGCGAGAGGATACGTCATTATCAAACAGCGCAGAGATCGGCGACGCGGGTGCTTTCAAATGTGAGTAAACACAGTTCCTTTTGTCAAAATTGCATGTGTTGAACTACTGTAGAGTAAACTGTTGAATTGTTGAAGGTGTAAAGACGTTACACAGTGTAGTATAGTTGTGATTTTGCTGTAAAAACACGTTTTATTGTATACAACGTTAGCTAACAGGGGAGCTCCAGTAAAGACACGTAAGTTACGTCTCTAAAGTGGATTTACATAAACAAACCATACATCAAAGACGCTTATTTTAAATGTCTATTTACATCTGACAGGAAAATCTTGAAATATCACAACATGAAATAGACATCTGAGTGAAATGTGTGCTATTATGTAGAACAAATCTATAAAGTAACTAGCGTTAAACATAAGTTATCTATTTTATTTGTCCATTACTGTTGATAAATTGAGGAACATTTATGTTGGATAAAAAGTTAAAACAACCTCAACATGTAAATGTAGTGTTGAGTTCATAAATCACAGAGGTAACGTGGATCTTGTCTGGATGTTACAGGGTCAGATGAACTGATGTGTGTTTATCCGGTGGAGAGTGGCTCATGAAGGCTTTGAGTGAGTATACTACAGAAATGAATAACAACTATTTAAATCTTAAGTTGTAGTTTATTTTAATTATTGTAATTTCAAACAGAGCTATTACAGCACTTTTCTGATTCTTGATTTCTGTGCATTTGCCGCACAGCTTTTGTGGTGGAGCAGGACCTGCAAGGGAAGATGATGGCGGCATTTGTGGAAAAAAAGTGTTTTTGTCTTCTAGATAATACTGAAATCAAATGACATTGTGTGGTTAAAATGACTGCTTTTGTGTTATATTTGTGCATTTTGTAGGATCTGAAATGTCAGCGGGCTGGTGTGAGCACTGAGGATGAGGAGCCCAGAGCTGAATCCTGGAGATGGTCCCTCCATCACTCCACTTGCCTCAGATTGTGAAGCACAACACATCACGCAACAACCTCCGCTACAAGGGAACGGCTCACCTCTGGCGGTCAGCTGATTCATCAGAATAAAGTTGCAGAATGGGAACCGCTGTGTTGAGACGGCAGAAGGATGTGGGGTTCAGTGCCTGTAGTCTACATAAATGATTGTAGTTTGAATAAAGCTTGTTTCATGTGTTGACTTGTATATGCATTTGTTTATTGTGTGATGGACTTTCATTCATTCTTTTACTAATTTATTAATATTTCTCATTGTTGTCAGTAAATAAAATATAATTATTTAATTAATGTTTGATTTAATTGTTTGAAAGAAGATGTAGATATGTTCATTATATACACATCTAGAGTGTATTCAATCATGCATAGCTATGTCATATGACATACATTACAATTTGTTTGTTTTATTGAATTATATAATTTTCAGTAAAAAGTCATATAATTAAGTATTGGTCAGCATTTATCGTTGTTATTATTGTATGTTTTGGGGTGGGATAGAAATGCAATTCATTCTGAGGTAATATTCATTTTTAATATTAATGATACTTAAAATTTTCGAGTATAAAATCAACAGTTTTCCTCCAAAGGCGAATCTTCGCACAGCTGCCCTTTGTGCAGACATTACAAACGCTGAGGAAACCCGTTCTAGGTAGGGCTGTCGAGTTACTGATGTTATGAGATCTGTAAAAAATCTCATTATGTATGCAAACCCAATATATATATATATATATATATATATATATATATAATTGGTTTGCATACATAATATGAGATTTTTTACATAGGAAAAAAGAACCTACAAGGTTGAATATCTTAATATATATTTTCTTAAATAATTCATTATAATACATTAAAAAAAGCATTTTTTGTTATTTATAGGCCTGAGAGATGAAACGACAGTTAAATTCAACAAGAAAAAGAGGAAAAAATAAAGCAGTTAGCCACTTTTGCTTGTGGATGAAAATATTTGGATATAAAAAATTAACAACATATTCAAGAGATGACAATTTTGGGATTTCGTAATAAAAATAAATAACATCGTTAAGGATAAAACGGTAGTTCACATTAGTAAGGTTAAATAAAATAACTTAAATCAACCCTAAATGTATTCACAAAATAAATGGGCAGCAGTTTCTTCAAAAAGACCACAAAATGAGCAAGTTTAATCAATATCAAGATATTTACAGATAGATGAATTAAACGTGTCCGTTCGAATCTTTTAAGTTGTTGCGCGTGTGATAACGCGTCGTAGGTCACATGATAACGTCAACATGGCAGATGTCCGGTTCGCATTCATACTCAACGAGATTTGGCTATTAAGTACCTACTCTTTTAGCGCTCGTTAAGTAAGTACTCATTGAAATTAAGTACCTACTCATTGAGTATGCGGTTTGGAACGCAGCCATGGCCTTTTGCTGGCCATGTGCTTGTGTTGTCTCGTTCCTTGCCCCGCCCCCCTTGTTATCCTCGTTTAGTCATCATTGCTTTACCCTTGTCACCTGTTTCCCTCATTAGTTTCTCCCTATTTAATCCCCTTGTGTTTGCTGTCCTGTGTTGGTTCATTGTCATTCTTTATGTGAAAACCAAACGTGAGTAACCTGTTGAAAGTCTTGTGAAGAGTTTGATCCTGTCTTAGCTGTTAGTTTATTGTTCAGTTTTCAGTCTGAGTCTTAGTCTAGTCTTGTTAGTCTTATATAGTCGATCCTGTCTTGTTTTGCCCCCTCGTGGGTTTTGTTTTCCCTGTTTTTCTGTAATAAACGTAGTTCACTTGCACACTGTCTGCATTTGGGTTCATCTCCTTGCATCATCATAACAATTTTAGAACAATAATATAAATATAATTTCTTTTTTTGTAGCAGCAAGAGTGGAGTCACGGACATAATTCAAATGCTGATCAACACCAATACAGTATGTTACATCTTTTTAAAATGAAAAAGCATGACACTTTGCAACTTGATCATGACGGAGCACTGGTGGTTTCACATCTGTTAAAGGGTCAGTTCACCCAAAAATGAACTTTCTGTCAACATTTACTCTTCTCAAGTTGTTCCAAATCTGTATGAGTTTTTTTCTTCTGATGAACACAAAAGAAGATATTCTGAGGAATAGAAATACTATGGAAGTCAATGGGGACCCAAAACAGTTTGGTTATCAGCAATCTTCAGAATATCTTAATTATTATTATTATTATTATTATTATTATAATAATAATAATAATTACATTTATATTGCGCTTTTCTCTGCACTCAAAGCGCTTTACATAGAATGGGGGAATCTCCTCAACCACCACCAATGTGCAGCATCCACTTGGATGATGCGACGGCAGCCATATTGCGCCAGAACGCCCACCACACACCAGCTTACTGGTGGAGAGGAGACAGAGAGGAATCTTCTTTTGTGTTCAACAGAAGAAAGAAATTCATACAGGTTTGGAACAACTTGAGGGCAAGTAAATGATGACAGAAAGTTCATTTGTTGGTTGAACTATCCCTTTAATGAAATCGTGTGTGTGTGTGCCTAGAATCAGCAGCAGGGGCTGTCAATGGTGGACATCACCCAGATAATGGAAGACAAAATCAGTCATGTAAGTAATGTATAAATGGGTAATCCACACCTAAAAATGAAAAATTATCTCATCTACTCTTCCTGTCCCAGATGTTTTCTTTCTTTTGTAGTACACAAACAGTTTTTTCTTTAGAAAAAAACAACAACTTTAAAGTATTTTTCTCTTACACACATCATTTTGCTTCAGAAGATACTGATCCATCAGCTGGGGTCATGTGAATTACCGTTGGGGTAAAAGTTTGAGTGGTTTTTGAAGCGTCACCTTTATGGGTCCTGTACATTGGCACTATATGGACTCACAGAGATGTTTTTTTTTTTTTTTTTTTTTTTTTTTTTTTTTTTAAATCTTAGTTTGAGTTCATCTGAAAAAAAAGGAAAGGCATATACATCTGCCACAGCATGAGGCTGAGTAAATGATTTTTGAGCAGAGTACTACCCTTTTAAGTAAATATTTGTGTGTTTTTTTATTCATATACAAAAATTGCTTTTCTTTCAGATGACTTTAATGCAAAAGGGCAAAACTGTACTTCAAATAACAGTAAGTATTGTGTCATATTTTTAATCAACCTTATCAGCAGATGTTCTTACAAACTTAAATGATATAACAGATTTCCAGTTAAATGTCCTCATGAAGCTGGATAAAATAATCGCAAAGCAGGAAGAGCATTCTCTAGTATTTCGCCGACTACTGCAGGCAAGAGAGGAAGATACAGGGCCAGAGAACCCTATTCTAGCTATTGGTCAGTTATCTGACTTTCTTTCATTTGAGGAGAAGCTGAGGGTGGATGAGTTCAAAAAAAAAAAAAAACGGTTAAGAATGTTTTGATGTTTTATTTTACAAAATACAGCTGATCTGTAATGTGTATATGCATATTATTTGACTTAGAGCATTTAATTTAAATTCAGGTTAAATATCTTTCTACAATTGGAGGACCAAACTTTGGGGAAACGGTGCGGCGAATGATGAGAAAAATTGCTCCTTCTGAAGTGTGGGCACATTACAGTGTCGAAGGAAGGAAGGGGAAGAGGAAACTTGAAGAACTTTCTGTTTATCGAGTTCTACTATGTAAAAAAATAAAATAACAGTATTTGCATATATTACTGTAATTTTAATTATCTTAGATTTAATATCAGGAAGCATTAAAGTGACAGAATTCTACATAATAGCCATTTCTCAATGTCAAGGAAGGATCCTCGGAAGCCAGAATTTCGAGGATGCTACGTCATCGACATCCGTCGAAGGACTGTTCCAATGTCGAGGATCCTCGGAATTTCAACCAAGGACTGCGTCCTTCGTTCGAAAAATATCCCATACACAGGAAAGGATGCATATGTGTAGCCTTCGCGCTCTTCGCGCTCTCAAATCACCCACAATCCTATGCGCGCAGCTTTGCTATCTTGTTCAAAAATACAAAATGTCAGATGTTAGCGGAGTCGGAGCGGCAACGGGGCAATATGCTTTCAAATGTAAGTAACGTATATTTACAAATTACTTAAACATTTTTTTGTATTAAAAAGTACAGATTACTACCGTATTGATATTATAAATTATACAAATTACGTTATTGATGGCTAACTGAACCGGACCTGTCATTTCACAATTGTTAGCCGTCACGGCATTTCTTTTGTAAATAACTAACTTAGTTAAGTTGTCCAAAGTAATTTAACGTTAATATTATACCATTCACAGCGTTATTCATAGCTTTCTCGTCTTTTTTAACAGGGACCAAGGAACAAACGGAGGCGTTCATTCGTCTCCGTGTAGAAAAAAAACAGCTGTTTACCGGGGGGAGAGACACCGCGGCGAACGGATATTGGTGAGAAGCAAATTATTTAATTTTCAGAAGTGATAGCTGTGTAATCTTCTTTTTATTTCTCCCCCCGTCATTCACATAGGCTTATTTTGGAGAAGATGGGGCTCGAAGGGAGGGTTTCCCACGCCCAGGCAAAAAAAAGAGTTGGACAATTTAAAAACCAAGTACAAGGTGGGAGACAAGTATGGAAATAATTGTTTATCCACATTTTAATGTAACTTGTGATTTTTGAAGTAAGCCTTGAATGTTAATCTGACAGACTTGGGCCTGCTTCCAGTAAGTATATGCAGGGTAGTGTACAATAGTACTAATACACTACCATTCAAAAGTTTGGGGTCAGTGAGAATTTTATTTTTATTTTTTTGGAGGAAAGAAATCAATACTTTTATTTATCAAGGAATAATTAATTTGATCAAAGTGACAGTAAATACATTTAGAATGTTACAAAAGATTCTATTTCAAACAAATGCTGTTCTTTTGAACTTCCTATTCATCAAAGAATCCTGGGGAAAAAAAATGTATGTAATGTAAAAACCAGGGCCAAGCACTGTACAAAGCCGCGTTTCCACCGCAGGAACTTTCCCCAGGAACTAGGAACTTTGGGCTGGTACTCGATGTGTTTACACCGCAGGAACCAGGGTCTAAATGAAGTTCCGGGTAAATATTTCCCCCTCCGATAGTCCCTGCTCATGAGGTAGTACTTTTTCAAAGTTCAGGAACTTTCAGGGGTGGGACTTGTGCGCTGCACAAGCTGATTGGTTGTGTTCACGCCGCATTTTGGTTGGATGACTCCACGCAGCATTTTCTTTATTTTTAACCTCCCTTTTAAAAAGTGGCTTCATGCAGTAAAGTTGTCTGTCTGCAAATATGGAATTTAATAAAAAAAAACTGGGGGACTGGCGACGAGTTTCAGGCTTTATTATTTGGGTATTTGTGGAAGAGGAAACTTTCTGCGCGTTCGTCACAGCCATCTCACGGCCAATGTCCGCAATAGCTGATAACATACAATTTTATATCTAACGTTAGCATTACGAGCTCTGAACACGCTTTATCAGTGCTCGTCTCTTTTCTGCCACAGCTTTTAATATTAAGTCATTATGTTTACACATTGTCATCTATTGCAAGGCAAACCATGTTACAAATTTACTATAACAGGATTGAAATAGCGCATTGAGGTTGGTAACAAACAACTATTTAGCTACAAGACTGTCACTATTTATGATTGATAGACGGGGTTCAGGCTTTTTTTTAAGCGTATTTGCGCAAAAGGACATTTTTGCGCGTTCGTCCCAGTCATCTCACAACATACCTTGTCTAATTTTATAACCATACGAGCTTTCTGAACACGCTTTAGTATCAGTGCTCGTCTATTTTATGTTAATTACATCGTTAGTAAACCAATAACTGCAGCACAGTTTGAATCTCCTCCATACTTATAAATGTGGCGCTCAAAACTGATTACTGTCCGTCGCAGACTGGGAGGAGCAGTTGCGCGCAGTTTACCTTCCCGGTACTTTAGATCGCGGTGTAAACGCAGAAAGCAACCGGTCTGGGGCAAAAAAGGTTCCTGGGAAAAAGTTCCTGGGACAAATTGTTCCGGGTAATTTCGGTGGAAAAGCGGCTCAAGAGGTAGATGAAGGGAGAGGCGAGGAAGAGGAGGAGGAGAGAGTGAGAGACAGCAGCAAAGAGAGAGCAGGGCACAGAGGAGAAGGGAGCGAGAGGATCCAATCCTACAGCTACTTAAGGAGGATATTAAATACCAGAGGGAGGCAGATGAGAGGAGGGAAGCAGAGGCCAGAGAGAGGTCCAACTGCTTTTTTTTTGCTGTTGGAGAGGTTGGCGGAAAAATAAAGTCAATTAAATTGAACTGGTTTTGTCTTTGCCCCTTAATTATTTAATATAAACTGTATATCCATTTTTAAAAAAAAACTTGTTCTTTAGACTGCAATAGAAAAACCATGTATTGAACAATATCTTCACCCTTATTTTACAACGTTTTGTGATTCGGTATTCCAAGCTCTACAAAAAGCATTAATTTCATCTTTGTTACATAAAAATTTTTTTTTTTAAACATTTCTATATTGACAACTATATACATGAAGCAGCAAATTCATTTAGAAAACATTCTCATATCTACAACTATATACAACAACTTAAACATTTACAACTATATACAAGAAGACGAGAAGAACACGGCCATCAGCCACACTGTCTACAGCACCGCCGGTGCTGCTGTTGTTGCTTCAAGGCTGCAGACAGAAGAAGAAAGTTTAGGTTAGTCCAGTGGTAATCCAATCTGTCATGTAAGATGATAATTGATTCTACAACAGTTGCAGTATATTTAATATTGTATCACTGAAGGTAAATAAAATATACTTAAAGGGATAGTTCACCCAAAAATGAAAATTCTGTCATCATTTACTCACCCTCAAGTTGTTCCAAACCTGTATGAATTTCTTTTTTCTGCTGAACACAAAAGAAGATATTTTGCAAAAATGTCTGTAACCAAACAGTTGATGGACCCCATTGACTTCCATAGTATTTTTTTTCCTACTAAGGAAAGGCATAGGTTTAGTTACCTATGATCACGCGCATGAACTCGACAATCGACTACTTTGGACTTCGACCGAAAACAGGATGTAAACACAGGTATGTGCGCTGGCTGAATTAACGTAACTTTTATTAATATCTTTCACATCTACTGCAGTCAGATTCACCCGTGTTCACTCTGAAGGAATCACTCACATGGCTGGTGCACTTGTAATGACACATCAAGGATGTTAAGAGGCTAAAAGCAGGTTTAAAACTTGCCCCATTGAAGTCAAGAGGGTGCAAATTTTAAAAAGAGGATAACACGGTGTAGGAAACACTGATTTTTGTAGTTGTTCTCTGTACTGACAGCACTCCAAATTTACAAAAAAAAAAATGAGCTCAATGTTAAAATTGACCGGAGTTCTCCTTTAATAAAACTGTATAAAGTGTGTTTGATGGTTGTGTAAATATGAGAAATTCCGTGAACTGCTCTCCTCACCTCAGAAGACTCGACGCTGAAACTCCATGAGGGAAAAAACGGCGCAAGCAAGCGGTGACGTCGTCGGCCTCCGACGCATGAGCAAACGGGACACCCCGGCAGCCAATGAGGGCCACGCAGATTCCAATATTAACTAGTAGCATTCAATTAGTACTATTTTAGAACTGAAGTGACTCCAGTCCAGTTACTAAATGTGAAAGGATTTTTTTTTTAAATGAAGCACAAAACAGGAAGAATTATGCTGATAGAGCACATCCTGTATTTTAGTGTATTTTAATGATTATTTAACTGATCATGTAGAATAATACATCAACCAGAGCTGCCAACTGTCACACGTTCACCGTGAGACTCACGCGATTGACACTTTTGACACGCTCTCACGCCACACATCCATTTTCTCACGCACAGAAAAATCGCAAAGCAAAGAGGACACGGAGACCGTCAGACTAGATCAGGGGTCACCAACTGGCGGACTCCGGTCCTAACCGCAAAATGCGTCCATACGGACCGCGAAGCCTTTTGACATAATGAAATAAATGCCGCTATTTTCTAATTAAATCACATTTATTTCAGGCACATCAAAGTCAGTTCAGAAGAGCCGTTTGGGTCCTACAGCGCAACGGGTTGCTATGGTTGATACTACAGTTACTATGCTGTTCAGACGTGCGTAGTCATGCGAGCAGTGAAGAGAGCAGAGAGCGCGCAGACAGATGAAACTTTCAGTGAGTGAAAAACGCAGATAGATAAAACTTTCAGTGAGTGAAAAACAATGGCATTTTCAAAAATTACTAAAGTTGACGCTGAAAACATATTCCGAGATGAATAGGTGGAAAAATACGCATTTATTCTTCCTGCATCGAGCTGTACGAGGCCTGTGTGTCTCGTTTGCTCTGAGTCTGAGCAAAAGTGTCAAAAGTGGAAACATTAAACGTCATTACGAAGCTAAACTAATGGTGCGTTCAAGTCATCTCGTATAGATCGGATTTACGAGTTGAACGCACTTGAACGCCACCACAATGTCGTAAATACAAGTGGGGAGCTCGGGATTTTCTCTAAGCTCCGATCTTTACGAGTTGGGGGCGTGTCAGTGATTAACATGGCGGAATACACAATACGTAAAGGTATTTAGCTGTGATATTGTCAGGCTTTTCTATTAACAGCTCAGTTAGCTAATCGCCAACACAGAATATGATAGTATTATAATATAACAATGCAACATGTAACAATGTGTTGGCAGTGGCTTCATAAATTAATTAAAAACATAAAAATACAAAGTACACCTGATGCACATTTCTTTGTTCTTCATTTTCTAGAACAAGAGTTTAAGAATCTTACTGTATTTTTGTGTAATTAATTAAGAGAAAGTACTCCGCCATTTTGCTCCGACGAAAGTGACTTGAACGCACATGCCGTTATAAGCACGACTTCCCACCTCGTACGTACGAACTTCCCAGGAGGACTTGAACGCACCATAAGACACTTTGAAGCAAGGTGAGGGCACGGAAAATAAATGAGCTCAAAGCCCAGTATGAGCGATCTACACGGGTCCTCTCTCACTCATTCACCGCCCAACAACGAGTGTTCACTGAGAATACAGTGGATTTTAGACAATTTTATTAACATTTCATAAGAGGTTATTTACATTTTTATGGACTTAAAGGAACAGTACAAAATAAGAGATAAAGGGTTTCTTGCACTTTTTCATTTTTCCAACACTGGTGGTGGCACTATTTTTGCCTGTTTGTATTCTTAATGATATTGCTGATTATCTTTTACCAATGCAACTTGAAGCACTGAAGAGAGCAGTGTTCAACATTAGATACATTTAGTTAAGTAGAGACAATACATGTAAATGAAGATAAAATGGGATATGAGATTTCTGATTTATTTGAACAGGGAGGTTTGCGTTCATTGATTGTGATTGTTAATCTCAGTTCAGCCAAAAAAAAAAAAACACTTTAGTTTTCCTTTTAAGTTGTTAATGTTGAAATTAATGTATGTTCAGTGCATATTTAGAGATGAAGGCATTTTGCACAGTTTCCTTTATCATATTTTTGTCAGACATTGTTGCTGGTTGAATTCAGATATTTTGTACCAAAGCAGCTTGAAGGACATAACAGAACAACATTAAAATGAGATCAGTTTTGTGAAGGATTACTTAAATCTGCTTATACATAAGAAAAACATGTTTATCCATAACATTATATTTTGTTCAATGAACAATTTTTTTGTTTAATCTACACTCATTTCTTTAGTCTAGTTAAACCCATCAATTCATATTTTTAGGTATATAATTGTCGGCATACCTCACCTCGGCTGGTGAGGAGGGTTCATTTACTGGACCTCAAGCGATTTTAGTTGAAGACCCCTGGACTAGACAGAGCAGGTTACTTATGATATAAAAAAAAATCTCAGCTCTCAGATTCTCTCGATTTTATTAAGAAATTCAAGCAATAAATACCGTTTGGCGCTTGTAAATGTGACGTGACAGATCCCTAGCGGCAGAACCCATCATCTCTACTAGCTAATAGTAAATAAACATGAACACTGTTGAAAGATACAGTACGGCTTACCGAAATGTATATTTCTCAAACATAATATCGATCAATCAGTGTTTTTCAACTGCGGAAAGGGTCAATAAAACAGCTGGAGAACAATTGTGTCACAAAACATTTACCTCAGGAAAGCCATTTAATGACCATAATATAGGCTATAGCACGTTAGTTGGCTAGACAAAAAGAGCTATAGAGAGTATTTTGCTAAATATGTGTACTATATTACTATTTTTACTTATATAATTAAATAAAGTTGTTATTATAATAATTTAAAAAAAGCATTATATTTAATTTGAGTTTTTTTTTTTTTTACCTTAAATAATACTACCAGCTGATATGGCTCTCTGTATGTTTACAGCATTAGGTGAGTTTTTTTTTTTTCTTGAGAAAAATTAACGCCTATCTTGTGTAGCCTACCTAATATTTATCCAAATGAGTCAATATTAAATCAAATCACAAGAATTGAATTGAAATCATGAAATTTGTGTCAAGCAATAATACAAAAAACGAAATTGTACGATGTAAATATTGTGTATATTGTATAGTATTTCCATAATTCTAACTCCAAGCAAAACTCAAAAGTTGGCAGCTGCATCAATTCTCCTAGACATTTCCTCTGCATTTGATACAATCTCTCATAGTATTCTCATTTCACGACTCTCTGCTCTTGGTATTTCTGGAACTGCCCTATCCTGGTTCACCTCCTACCTGTCTGATCGCCAGCATTACATCTCCAATCCGCCAGTCAAAGTCCACTTCTGCCTCTGTCCTGCACGGTGTTCCTCAGGGTTCTGTTCTTGGACCTCTTCTCTTCATTATCTACATGCTTCCACTAGGTGATATCATACGTCATCATGGCTTCAAATTCCACTGTTATGCAGACGATACCTAACTATACATCCATTCCCAACGCAATTCTCCTTTCCCAACACTTTCCATATCAGCTTGTATTGATGAAATAAATGCTTGGATGGCCAGTAATTTTCTCAAACTCAACACAGACAAAACAGATTTACTTCTTATTGGTTCACCTCAAACTACATCCCGGGTCTGTGTTGACAATCTCAATATTGCTGGAGTTCAGGTTCAACCTTCCACCACTGTCAAAAACCTGGGTATAATCTTTGATTCCTCTCTTTCCTTTCTTCCTCACATCTCCTCTCTCACTAAATCTGCCTTCTTCCACCTTCGCAATATTGCACGCTTACATTCATTTCTTACCATCAGTGATGCTGAGACCCTAGTTCATGCTTTCATCAGTTCACGGCTTGACTACTGCAATTCTCTTTTCTATGGCCTACCAAACTCATCATTAAATAAAATTCAATATATCCAGAATTCTGCCGCCAGAGTCCTCACTTACACTAAGAAATCTTCCCACATTACTCCCATCTTACGCAGTCTACATTGGTTACCCATCCGCTATCGCATTCAGTACAAGATACTCCTTATTACATTCAAAGCACTCCATGGTCTTGCCCCAAACTATATCTCTGACCTCATACATACACACCTGTCCGCACACTTAGATCATCTGATACCGGTCTGTTGAAAATCCCACGACACAAACTATCATCATTTGGTGGAAGGGCTTTTTGCACCGCTGCGCCAACTCTTTGGAATTCAATTCCACAACAAATCCTTGTTTCCCTGACCCCTGAATGTTCTGATTTTATATGTACAATACCTCTACTATGTTATCTTTCACAGTTTATATGTATCCTCTCTATGTCATGTTTCTATGTTTTGTGTATTTGCAATTATTGTAAAGCGACCTTGAGTCCTCAGAAAGGCGCTATATAAAATAAACATATTATTATTATTATTATTATTATTATCAACAGACATATTCAGCACAAAGGTTGCTAAATACAAACATTAAATCAGCTCATGTAATCACCTAACATGCATAATTTAATTGCCTCAAAACCTCAAAGCCATATAAATATAGGTTTAGGAAGGATGGTTGGAAAACAAGCATATGTGGAGAAGTAGAAACTGTGAGCCATGCACTAATGGACTGTTAATGTCATTGATCAGAAATAAATCTCATGTACTCAGAGCTGTCGGAAGCTGGAATTTCAAGCTATTTATAATCATTAATGTACTAATAGACAAAACTTTTTTGCACTTTTTAATTCTTCAAATGAACTGAGGAGGGCAGCAAAAGCAAGTAGTACAAGTAAAAATATATAGTGCGATAATGAAGTATCTTAAAACAATAGGAGTAGATTGGAGAATTTGAAGTATAGGGGATAGAGTTTTTATTTTTTTTTTATTTTTTTTTTATTCTTTTTTTAGTTGTTTATTGTTTTTTTAGTGCTTCACACTCCAGTCCAGTTGGTGGCGGTAATGCACCGAAAGTTGGTTTGCCAACCGCCATAAAACACCAAACGAAGAAGAAGAAGAAGAAGAAGAGGAGAGGGGCAGTTCACGGTATTTCTCATATTTACACTCCATCACACACACTTTATACAGTTTGATTAAGCGACAGGCTCATTTCTGTATTGTTTTCATCGATCACAGCGATACTTGTGCGTCTTTTCTGGCGTCTTCCTACTGAAATAAACATTTAGTGCAACAGCAGCGAGCATGAGGAGAATATGTTGAGTTCATTCAGACCTGAGCGATTTTGTGTTCGTTTGTGTGATTGTCTCGATGTTTGCAGTGAGAACTGTTACTGAATGTCAAGAGTTAAAGTTTGAGATCTGTGAGGGGAATTGATGCTGCCGTTTTATTTGATCTTTAACAAATTAAATGTGTTACTCCATATTGTTAATATACTGGAACATATGTCTAAATACTTCACATTGAGCTTAATGAGGATTATAATTTTTAGGATCATTGTCGGTTTTAATCTAATAACATTAGTGCAATAAATGTAGTTACTACAAAATCAAAATATATATTTAGATATTGACATGATGCTGCTGCTGTAGTTATTTAGATGAGGTGGTTAAATAAGATGAATGCCATTAGTGTTTTTTTTTTATATTTTTTTATGTTTTATCTTTATCATGTTGTGAGAACCAACAGTATTATCTTTCAATAGAGCAGTTTCACAGGCTTTTATCATGTATCCTGACTCAAATAATGTGTTTCTAACAGCAAACACTCAGAATAAAGTGAGATGATCTGCTGATGATCCTGAATGGCTTGTTGAATGAGTGTTGATAGTCTGAGGCTCATCAATATTAACAGATCTGCTGAAAACACTCTTAATTTCATGACAATAGTTCCTGTTTTCACCTCATTTATTATGCTGATGTCTTCAGATCTCCTGTAAATTGACACTTAAAGCTCATTGCATTGGTGTCAGCAGACTGTAGCCTATTTGTTGCTCACAAAGATACATTTGAAGAGTTAAGATGCAACCATCTGAGTGCCATCTGAAATTTTCTTCGAGAATGATCATTTTTATATTTATATTAATATAATTATATATATATATATATATATATATATATATATATATATATATATATATATATATATATATATTTAAGTTCAGTAATTTCACTTAAATGACAATTAATAGGTAATTTCCATTGCCATTTAAGTGAAATTACTGAATTTAAATATACTTGATAAAGATGATCATTCTAGATCTTGCTTTCAACTGTTTTTTTTTTCTTCTGTTTTTTTTCTGACCTTTGTCAATATTCGGAAGACATTATGATGTTTTATATACTTTTTTTGTTCTAGAGATATTGTAATGGAAAAAGCAGGAGAGTGTTCTGGTTAGCCATAGCATAAGTTATAAATTCATGAATAGGCTACATCAGTTACTTTATTTCAGACAGACATAAAGGCTTAGATGTGATATTTAGTATAAAAACATATTCAGGAACTGATATTATTTTTTTATTTTGTCAGATTAGCTCCTCCCACTGCAATTACATCACCAGTGAAGCCCCTCTCACTGTAATTACATCATCAGTGAAGCTCCTCCCACTGTAATTCTCCAATAAATGCTGTAAATTCCCATCAGCTACAAGTGAAGACGAGCATCAGAGCATCAGGAAGAGCTGAAATCTGCAAAGACTGAGTTTATTAAAGAGGACAGTGAGAACATGAGTGATCCAGAACCCTGCAGAATGAAACACACTGAAGATCCTGAAGAACAAAGAGGTTGGTGTTTATTCTTCATTCATTCATGATGCTGGAGAACATTCAGGTTAGAAACATTCAAGCACTTCATCACATTTTTGATCTACAGTTAAACTATGAAATGGGTACAAATGTTTTTTGTTTGTTATCAACAAATGGTGAGTAAAGGGAGGTTTGAGAAACTTGAGCAAAACCAGATTTGTAAGGAACGTTGTATTAACAGGGTTTTTCCTACATTGAAATTTAAATTAAGCCCGCCCTAATTTACCTGAAACTCGAACTGCAACATTTGGGAAAGCAAGCGCAGAACATGGAAAGAAGAGCGAAGAGAAAAACAGCACAAGCGTACAAAAGAGTAAAATATTGCCAGCTCCAGTCTATTTAACGGATCTTCTATCGCCCTATAATCCATCGCGCTCTTTAAGATCACTAAATTCAAGGCTTTTGGTCATACCTAGGATATCCAGATCCACCAAAGGAGGAAGAGCATTTTCACATTTAGCTCCAAAACTCTGGAATAGTCTTCCTGATAGTGTTCGTTGCTCAGACTCGCTCTCCCAGTTTAAAACTAGATTAAAGACGCATCTTTTCAGCCAGGCATTCATATAATATTTTTAATCTTACAGTTAAATCCGGTCTCTATAGTTCATAAACGCCAGAGGAGAACTGGCCCACGACTGAGCCTGGGTTCTCCCAAGGTTTTTTATTTCTCCATTAGGTCACCTGATGGAGTTTTTCGGTTCCTTGCCACTGTTGCCTTTGGCTTGCTCAGTTGGGGATACTTAATTTAATTTGCTTAATTTAATTTAATTTAATTAATCAATCAACAATGCTATTGATCAGCATTACCAAACGTGGACGTTTTACACTAGAAACAAACACTGATGTATTATTTTAATTGAATACTGTGAAGCTGCTTTGATACAATCTGTATTGTGAAAAGCGCTATACAAATATACTTGACAGACACTATCATTTCAGCCACTCTGTGCAGCCGCTCTGTGGAGCTCAGCTTCGCGGCTGAGACACGAATAGACTATTAACTTTAAAAAAAAAATGCTGCCACACTGCCGATGTCTTTGTTGACATGGTAGAAGAAGACTGAATGACTATGAATTAAACGCTCTAACAATTAAATAATATTCAGCAAACCTTCTAGTAGCCTACTTTCTTCAATCTGTCTCTCTTCTCCAGTGGGTTGGGCTAATCCAAAAGAAGTGAAACCAAGGGGGGTGTTCTGAAGACAGATTGTTACCTGTGAAACAGGGGTGCTCTGAAAACACCCCCATTAGCAATTAGTGCTTTCCACCTGATGAAAATGAATGCGGCAAAACTGATGAAATGACCGCGGCAAAAAAATCGACCAATCAGAATTTTGGTCGAGCCAGAACGTATCGACCAAATCATCGACTAATCGACTGGGAGATTACAGCCCTAGATAATAGGGTTTAAAAAGACTTCTGTAGAAGTTGAAGTATCAACTCAAGCTTTTTACTCAAGTAAAAGTACTGGTTTCAAACCTAATTAAAGTATAAAAGTAAAAGTAATGTAATGAAGGACAAAAGCCTAGGCTGCGGCACAGGGGCCTATAGTGCACTACCCCACCTCAAAAAAAAAAAAAAGCCAAAAAGCTTTTTCCTACAAGCCATAATGACTATGTTATATTAAAATGTTAATGTTGAAAATTTTGGGATGCACTAGGCTACCTGTTTCAGCCGCATATATGCCCATTGAAAATTAACACATTTTAAGTCAAGTCAAGTATATTTGTATAGCGCTTTTCACAATACAGATTGTATCAAAGCAGCTTCACAGTATTAAATTAAAATAATACAACAAGGTTTGTTTCTAGTGGAATTTATTGATTGATAAAATCAAATTAAATATCTATTTTATCTATTTTAGTACAATGCAAATACATTAAAGAACCATATACACTCACCTAAAGGATTATTAGGAACACCATACTAATACTGTGTTTGACCCCCTTTCGCCTTCAGAACTGACTTAATTCTACTTGGCATTGATTCAACAAGGTGCTGAAGCATTCTTTAGAAATGTTGGCCCACATAGGATAGCATCTTGCAGTTGATGGAGATTTGTGGGATGCACATCCAGGGCACGAAGCTCCCGTTCCACCACATCCCAAAGATGCTCTATTGGGTTGAGATCTGGTGACTGTGGGGGCCATTTTAGTACAGTGAACTCATTGGCACCAGCCTACACAGTGGTAACAAGGCATGATGGATCCATGTTCTCATTCTGTTTACGCCAAATTCTGACTCGACCATCTGAATGTCTCAACAGAAATCGAGACTCATCAGACCAGGCAACATTTTTTCAGTCTTCAACTGTCCAATTTTGTTGAGCTTGTGCAAATTGTAGCCTCTTTTTCCTATTTGTAGTGGAGATGAGTGGTACCCGGTGGGGTCTTCTGCTGTTGTAGCCCATCCGCCTCAAGGTTGTGCGTGTTGTGGCTTCACAAATGCTTTGCTGCATACCTCGGTTGTAACGTGTGGTTATTTCAGTCAAAGTTGCTCTTCTATCAGCTTGAATCAGTCGGCCCATTCTCCGCTGACCTCTAGCATCAACAAGGCATTTTCGCCCACAGGACTGCCGCATACTGGATGTTTTTCCCTTTTCACACCATTCTTTGTAAACCCTAGAAATGGTTGTGCGTGAAAATCCCAGTAACTGAGCAGATTGTGAAATACTCAGACCGGCCCGTCTGGCACCAACAACCATGCCACGCTCAAAATTGCTTAAATCACCTTTCTTTCCCATTCTGACATTCAGTTTGGAGTTCAGGAGATTGTCTTGACCAGGACCACACCCCTAAATGCATTGAAGCAACTGCCATGTGATTGGATGATTAGATAATTTCATTAATGAGAAATTGAACAGGTGTTCCTAATAATCCTTTAGGTGAGTGTATGTGTACCACTGAGCATTAAAGGGGTCATATAATGCCATTTTTGTACAAGCTAATATGATTCTTTAGGGTCTAAATTAAAAGTTTGTAATATGCTTTAATTAAAAATTCCCATTAGTATTGTAAGAAAACACTAATTTTACCTGGTCAAAAACAGCTCTGTTTTCAGCACGCCGTTTCAGTGCATGTGTCTTTAAATGATAATGAGCTTTGCTCACCCCGCCCCTCTGTTCTGTGCGGACACCGTTTGAAATAATTAACACAATAACCATAACGCGTTGTTCATTATAAACGTGGGATTATGAATTATATTGAGAACGTCGTACATAGAAAACATGCTGTTATGTACCTGAGTGTAAAAATAGCTGCATTCATAGTGAAGCGTGCAAGCGATTTGCAAAGATTAATATAAATATCAATATAAAGCTTAATAAAACATTACACTCACTTCAGTTCTTCTGGAGGTGAAGCAGGAACACGAATAGTTGGTACCGATCCTTTTTTCAGGAACAGCTTTTAGCAAAACCAGCTTTATACTGACCCTCGTTTATAAAGCAGTCTGGTGAAATGATTCGCGTAAACATGAAAGCATTGACGTTGATCGTGGGGAATATTCCCTTCGAAAACAAACTCAGCCACTGCGTCTTCAGCTGTACGGATTTAGGAACATCAGCATGACTGCTGTGTTCCTTATTACACCCAAGAACAGAACACCACAATTGCTCAGATGCCATTCTGCTCAGTGCTCCAGCTATCAACAATGATGCGCCGGTCCGCGCGGGCTATGATTGACAGCTCGCTCGCTCACGAGTGAGGGCGGGGCTGTGTTGAAACGCTACTGTCAATCAGCAATCATGGGATGGGCGTCGATTTTGTGACGTCACAAAATCGAACAGCTTGATTTGAGTTGGGGGGGGGGGGGGGGAGAAGATAAAAAAAAAAACACTGGATGGATTTTTATCATTTTATGATGGTTGTGTACAGGCACTGCCAACACACATTTCAGTACAATTAACTTGTAAAAGTGCATGTACCATTATATGACCCCTTTAACGTGTTTCATGGAGCGGAGGATATGATGACTATTCGCCTATAAGTACTGTAATGGTGCACAGTGTTGCCAGATTGGGACGGTGATTTCCAGCCCAAAATCTCACCAAAACCCGTCCACAAAAAAACGGCCAAAATTTTACTGCCAAAATAATGTGATATAATTTTATTACCATGTCATTGAAGGTTGATAAGCACAATTTTATCTGCTTAAAACAAAATAACGCTGATAAAATAAAATAATGATGGTATCGTCAATCGGCCCAACCCTAATCTGCAATACATTGATGTTGGTTCTGTTGTGTTTACCCTAAGGGGGGTTATTGCTGCTCGGCTGGTATCGGATGTGCAGGGAGTTCCCGCCCAGAACTGAACCATACCGCCAATCCAAACTGTATGCTAATTTTCAATCGTATTTGACGATAGTGGTCCTGACAGAAATCACGATTCACGATTTTATCAATTCTTTTTCATGTTGCTTTTACAATTTTGCAAGTGACTGAGCATTACAGCCAAATTAATGTCCCACTTTTAAAAACAAAGGCGTACAAGGTAACAATATAAAATAAAAAAGAATGGCAGACATTTATAACAAAGTGGCGAAGGTAAAAATCTTTTCTTTATTTAAAATTAAGAACAAAGATACACATTACATATAAACACAATGTACAAATTAAATAAACAGTGCTTTATTTTTTTCAGCTACAGGTGTAGGCTATTTAACAATAGCATTCAAGAAAGAAATAAAATGAACAAATAAAAAAGTAAAACACTAGATAAGACTTTCCCAGTCGAGAGCAGATTTCCTCTGTGTTTTGTTGTTTTATTAACAGTAAAGGGATAGTTCCCTCCAAAATGAAAATTGTCATCATTTACTCTCTCAAGTTGTTTTAAACCCGAATAAGTTTCTTTCTTCAGTTAAAAAATTTAAGTTAAAAAAAAGTTATTTAGAAGAATGCGGGTAACCAGACAGTTGCTAGTCCCCAGTGACCTCCATAGTATATTTTTTCTTTCTGTGGAAGTCAGTGGGGACCAGCAACTGTCTGGAATATATTATTTTGTGTTCAGCACAAGAAATAAATTAATACAGGTTTGGGACAACATTAGAAAGTAAATAATGACAGAATTAAAAATTTGGGGTGAATTATCCCTTTAAGGACAAGCATGTTTACTATTAGGCTACTGTCACTTTAAGACAGACACGCATCTAATATACAGGCATATGACAAGCACCCGATTTTCTCCCAAATGATTGCTTACACTTTAGACATAACGAACTGTGTTTATGTAAACCTTGTGTGTATTTGACAGTATTAGCGCAATGCGACTCGAAAAAAGATAACTTGGTCCAGTAACCAGGCGCTGTTCGACAGGCTTTTAGTGCCGGTGCGCTTCGGGTGTTTGCACTCAGAAAAGCGCATGTTAGAAACAGCGCATCAGCACGTGAATGAATGCGAATGAAATGTTTAATCGGCAAGGTTTCACAGCACATGCAACAGATGAACTTTTGTGAATTGCAGTGTCCCGTACCTCTGCATTAACGTGTGATGTGAATGTACGTTGCGTTGTACACTGTTGAGACGGAGGCGTCAGAAGTGCAACTGATAGAATGCGCTGTGGTACGATACTACGATATTTCTTCAAAATGAGATCGTGGAGGCAATTTAATCGTCCACAAACAAAAATCGTGATATCGCACACCCCTAATGTAACTGACACGGTTTGTTTTTGTTAGCTTATCCAGTACGCGGTGCGGCTGCATTGATAATTTGAAAAATGGTGGGAAAAGGCCTGCTGACAAAAACAGTACAGTGCTTTTTACCTTTACCATTAAGTATTTCCTTAAGAATTTTAATATAGTTCGAAGTTTGCTAATATTTAACAAAGAAAATTAGCTTTTCAGGCATTTTGATAGCTGGGTTGAGTGAAACGTAGGACACAGATAATGCAAATAAAGATTAACTAGTTTTAAACTAGCTAAAGCGTGATTTAATGTCACACTTTTTTTTTAGATAAATTCAACATACAAATTGTGTCGTTCAAATAAAATTTCAGTTCTCACTACAGAAACATGTGATATGTGCCTATAATGTTCTGGAATAGCTGGAAGATTTACCGAAATGACCCCCCCCCCCCCTTTCATTTCAGACCTGATGGAAGTGAAGGAGGAGAGTGAAGAACTGAGTGAAGTGAACGAGGAGAGTGAAGAACTGAGAGAAGTGAAGGAGGAGAGTGAAGAACTGAGTGAAGTGAAGGAGGAGAGTGAAGAACTGAGAGAAGTGAAGGAGGAGAGTGAAGAACTGAGTGAAGTGACGGAGGAGAGTGAAGAACTGAGTGAAGTGACGGAGGAGAGTGAAGAACTGAGTGAAGTGACGGAGGAGAGTGAAGAACTGAGTGAAGTGGAGGAGGAACATCATGTCAAACCTGGAGAAAAACGTTTGACTCGCACAAAGACTAAAAATACATTTTTAAAGAAAAGAAGAGCCAAGAAATCTTTCATCTGCACTCAGTGTGGAAAGAGTTTATCAACCAAAAAAAGTCTTGAGATCCACGTGAGGATCCACACTGGAGAAAAGCCATTTAAGTGTGATCAGTGTGGAAAGAGTTTATCAAGCAAACAAAATCTTCAGATTCACATGAGAGTTCACACCGGAGAGAGGCCGCACACGTGTGATCAGTGCGGAAAGAGCTTTGCATACAAACAAAGTCTTGAGCTTCACATGAGTAAACACACTGGAGAGAAGCCACATCATGCATGCCATCATTGTGAGAAGAGTTTCTTGCTATCACTTCTACTTAAGAAACACATGAGAGTTCATACAGGAGAGAAGCCGTTCACATGTGATCAGTGTGGGAAGAGGTTTCCATACAGAGAATGTCTTAATGTTCACATGAGGAGACACACTGGAGAGAAGCCGTTCTCTTGTAATTGCTGTGAAAAGAGTTTCTCAAGCAAACAACAACTAGAGGTTCACATGAGAGTTCATACTGGAGAGAAACCGTTTACATGCACTCAGTGTGGGAAGAGATTCACATACAGAGAAAATGTTAAAGTTCACATGAGGATCCACACTGGAGAAAGACCGTTCACATGTGATCAGTGCGGGAAGAGTTTCACACAATTGGCACATCTTAAACGGCACAAGAATATCCACACCGGAGATAAGCTGTTCACATGTGATCAGTGTGGGAAAACATTTATCTGGGCATCAGACCTGAAGACACACCTGACAGTTTATACGAAGAAGAAGCCACATTCATGTTCTGTGTGTGGAAAGAGTTTTTCACTGCGGAAAACTTTACATAGACATGAGAAAATTCACACTGGTGTGAGAGATCATGTGTGCTTTGAGTGTGGGAAGTCTTTTATTTCAGTGGGCTTTTTAAAACAGCACCAGAGAATTCACACTGGAGAAAAACCTTTCAAGTGTTCACACTGTGAGAAGAGATACAATCAGTCAACACATCTGAAATCACATGAGAGGATCCAAACTGGAGAGAAGCCGCACATGTGTGATCAGTGTGGAAAGAGTTTCACTGCTAAAGTTCACCTGAAGCGACACATGAGGATCCATGTAGTGGAGAAACCACAACACCAGTCTGAAATCACAGTAAGTAGTTCATCTTTATAAACTTTGAGCTGCTGCAAATTCACATTTAAGAGCATTTGGTGGCACTAGTGAAACCAGCATTAAAGATTAAATTACTTTAAATGAAACATTAGCATTTCTGCTAATTCTTCTATTTCTGCATTTCTGGACACTTTGAACTGAAGCGATTAATCCATGATTAGTCAATTGTGTAAAATAGTCCATTGAAAGTTTTTTCTTACATTTACATTTATTGCTTTGGCAGACATTTTTACAACAGCTTTTCCTTCAGTCCAACACATATTTGTTTGATGCTGGTTGTGAAAGGGCCGTCTGCCAACAAGTTGTTTAAAATTTTTGCATAGCTTAGAGGCCAATCAGCTTGTGTCATGTAGGAAACTATGTGATTTCTTACAGATCACGTCAAGCCTGCGTCATCTAGAGTTTCATGACCAAACTGGTGATCAAGTCAAGTATATTTGTATAGCGCTTTTCACAATACAGATTGTATCAAAGCAGCTTCACAGTATTAAATTAAAATAATACAACAAGGTTTGTTTCTAGTGGAATTTATTGATTGATAAAATCAAATTAAATATCCCCAGAATATCCCCAACTGAGCAAGCCAAAGGCAACAGATGATTTAATAACACAAATCATCTTCATGACATTAAAATTGATCATAATCGTGCACAGCAGTTGTTGACTAGATTTGATGAGATTAAAATGACTGTTGAACTCATCAGTGATCTTGACTTTGAGCTTCACTTTTCATTTCACGTTTGTCTCTCATTTGAAATCTCACTTGATTTTATGTTTCTTTTAGATCTGATGGACGTGAACAAGAAAGGAAAAACAGAAGCTAAAAATGCAGTCTGTAAACCTAAATCTGTAAATCATCTCTTAAGCGTCACATGAGAGTTCACACTGGGAAGAAGCGGCTCAGGCTTTCGCTCTTAAATCACATCTTCTCATTCTGAAGAAAGACCATTTAACTGATCAGTGCGGTAAACAGTTTCATTGGGCGTCAGTCCTGAAGAAACACCTGAAGATTCACACAAAGGAGAAGATTCATTAGTAATATTACAGCAGAAAAGACACGGCGGTGTGTGTTTCAGTGCTGAAGTCCTTTACTACAGAACATGAACTGAAAGAGTGCCAGAAAATTCACACTGGAAAAAAACATCTCAAGGCAAAGTTCAGGAGCTGAAGAAGAAGCCATAACACTTTTAGAGAGACATGAATCTGAAATTAATTTTTCTTCAGAACATCTAGTTTCTCTTCCACTTCTACTCTTCCATGCAAACGCAATATATATTTTCATGTATCTTTGAAACTGTACTCTTTTCTTCTCTTCTTCTCTTGAGATGCTTTGGCTCTTATAAGTCAGTAAAGAGAGAGATCTGCCTCATTTGCTTTTACTTTTACTTTATTTTTGTATTTGCTTCATATAATTATTGATTAAACTCTTTACGCTTTTTATTAACATCTCATTGTTATTGTCCTTTATTTTCTGCTGATTCTGCTTGAATCAGGAATCAGTTCATTATTTTAGTATTTTACTTTTGATCTCTCCATGTTTAATTTTCTGAATACAGCTTTTAAATGCCTAATAAATTATATTTCACTGCACACATGACTGACACTGAATGAGACTGCTGTCTGTCTACATTATTAACAGTTTCACCCTTGATATCCAGTATCATATATACATTTCATAGAGTTTGTTCTAGTCAGTTTGAAGTTTCATTCACACCATGAGGCTTCATGAAGTCAGAGCAATTACTATGAACTAGAGGGCTGCATTTGGTTTGGGCTCCCGCGGGACCCGACGCAAATCTCGCGGGAGCGGGCGGTTTTACCTTTGCTGAGGACGGGAGTGGGCGGTCAGAAAATTTTGCGGGAGACCCGCGGGAATCGGTGGGATTTGGCGTGCAATAAAAATGGAGTCAACACATGAAGTTGAGAAGAAAATTAAAGCGTCTGTTTACATGACAAAAGCAAAGCAAGGCAAGTCAGACATCTGGAAACAATTTTGAATTGTCACGGAAAAAAATGGGAAAGAATTAAACTTCGTTAGTTGCGATAAATATGCAAAAGTGGTAGTTTATAACGGTCATAAATCTGGCACCTCTGCCCTGAGGCGACATACCTGCACAGTTCTCTCTGGTCAAAGCAAGCTCTCATTCCCCAATACAGCACTTCCTGCTCACGTTAAAGGCACAATATGTAACTTTTGCTTTAAAATGAGCAAAAATCACTATATCTATGTTATATAGTTTTTTTAGTTGTGTACTTACATTATCCCGACTGTTTCCAACAACTTTCAAACCTTTGGATAAAAAAGGAGAACTAAAACGAGAATCAATATCAGCGCAGTGTTTTCGAGATGCCGAGAGCTCCCATAGATAGTATATAAACGAGAGCTCCACGTCCGAGACTTCGACCGCTTCTACATGTACTTTATTAAACAGGTGAGCACATTTACATAAAACTAATCAATGTTATATAGTTCAACAATGATAAAATGTTAGAATATGATCTGTATGTTATTCTAATGTTGATCTAGCTTACTGCTAGTCTCATACAGACAAATTAACACATACATTTCAACACATTCAAATACAGTTTAGTGTGATAGTGTAATGTTAGACCAATGAAACAGCGCTGCGTTACCTCACAAGTTTAATTTGTTTAATAAACTGACCTATGAGTTGTAATTCTGCTCTTGCGTGTAGTTCGGTAGAATGAAATGTCCATTCCTTTTATATCCGCGGGACTCGCGTCGCATAAAAACATAAAAAACATAACATAAAAAACTTGCTGTTCCAGAAACTCTGTGCATTTGGAATAGACACGTCACTGCTTATTGGCCGTGTTGTGTTTGTGACTGATCGCGGAGCCAACATAGTTGCTGCTCTGCGTGGGTACACCAGGCTGAACTGCAATGCACATATCCTGAACATCATCCTGTCCAGCGCATTTGCCCCAGATGTGTTGGCCAAGACACCCGAGCTGTCTGAACTGTTGACCAGTGCAAAAAAACTGGTAAAGTATTTCAAACATTCAGGACAGCTTGAAGACATCCCTCAAACAATCCATCGAGACCAGGTGGAATATGATGGATTCAATAATGCAACAGTATGAGGAGATCTCCACATTGTTGATGGCCAATAACCAGTATGACAAAAGATAATTGAAAACAGTCGTTGCGTTTCTCAAGTTATTTAGGGGTGGTGGTGGCGCAATGGATAAGACACATGCCTTTGGTGTGAGAGACCCGGGTTCGAATCCACTGTGAGACACCAATGTGTCCCTGAGCAAGACACTTAACCCCTAGTTGCTCCAGAGGCGTGCGACCTCTGACATATATAGCAATTGTAAGTCGCTTTGGATAAAAGCGTCAGCTAAATGAATAAATAAATAAATAAATAAATTTAAAGAGGCTACTAACGACCTCGAGTCCTAAAACTCCTCTCCAAACGCATCACTTGCGCTGCCATGGTCCGTCAGACTCCTTGAACACTGCCAAGCTGCATCCCTCGAGCCTCTGCTCTCTGAAGTTGCCAGTGTGTGTGTCTCACGTCTGGAAGAACTGATGGGCACTAGTGACACATCAGCAAATCCCCTCCACATGATCTACAGAATTGCAACTTTTCTGACTCCCAAAATGCGATTACTATGGATGTTGTGCCCAGATGCCCAAGTAGATCTTAAATACTATTATTTATATTTTTTTTACAGCTTTATTGTATTTTTGTTTCAGATTTTAAGCCGGGACAGTTACCCGGAATGACATTTTGGGACTGAGCTGACCCTCTCAGGAAAACATCTTTTGTATATTCCCAGGCAATAACCTATTTCTGACTTTGAACATGAATACTGCAATTCGATATTCAATTTGATCGTGGTATTTTAATAATCTAGACTGCAAAAATAATGAATTTGTGTGTTCCCAAAATCCCACCTTATGAAAGAGTCTCATAGCTCTTTTTTGTGCACTATGACTAGTGGCTGTAGTGAATGTTGGTAAGTGCTTCCCCAAACCTCTACACAGTAATTAAAAGTGCACGGGTCTCAGGTGCACGCCCCCTTTGTTTTGGAGACAAGTCTTTCTGTCATAAAAATGTAAATACGCTTAGTATTATAACTATATTTGCAGGTATTGTTTAAAACATCAATATAATTATGCCCAAGTAGATCTTAAATACTATTATTTATATTTTTTTTACAGCTTTATTGTATTTTTGTTTCAGATTTTAAGCCGGGACAGTTACCCGGAATGACATTTTGGGACTTTTGAGCTCAATAGTTCCGATTAATCATTTATAAAACATTCTCACATGAGTAATTAAAGAGGGGGAAGTTGAGTAATTTAATGAAGTGCATTTAAAAATGTATACATTTTTAATATTATCAGTATGCTTTTGTGACCGGTCTTCATTTCACTCTGCGTTGTGTTTGTATTAAATGAGACCGGGCAACAGGAATTTCACAGGCCGGTTTTTATTCTGTATGAATAAAAAGACAAATGTAAAGCAAACTGCAATCTGTGGCCTCTCAATCCAGCCTCTCTTCAGTCGCATTTACCGCGAACTGAAAGACATTTTACTCATTTGACATATTTGAGTTTCTCAAATAAACAACTCAATATTGTTTAACATATTTCATAAAAAAAATAAAGCATTTTACATAAATAAAAAACAATATACAGAAACATGAAAGTGAACATACCTGTATGAATAAAAAGACAAATGAAAAGCAAACTGCAATCTGTGGCCTCTCAATCCAGCCTGTTAGTGAAAGGCATTATTTTAACCAACAGATGCACACTCATGCTTAAATTCTCTTCTCTTAAATTAAATTGAGTTCTCTCCGAAAAATACATGCTATAACTCATAACATCATTCACACAAACTTCATACATGTTTGAATAAGATTCAAGTGCATTTTAGAACAAATTACATGTTATATTACAATAAACAAAACTCATATAAAACTTTTCAGACAGAGCGTCAGTACAACCCACCTCTCTTCAGTCGCATTTACCGCGAACTGAAGGAGAGCAACCGGAACCGGAACATGAAAGAACATTAATCTTAAAGGAGCCACGCACCCTATTTAACAAAACTGAAAAATGACCATGTAACCATAGAAATATGACATCTTAATTAATAGAAATCAATATTAGAAGAATAAATGAAATTCCAGAATACAAAATAATGAAAGAAATATAACAAATGATAATAACAAAGGATAATAACAAAGGAGATTTTGAGTGAAATTAATAAATAAATATAACATCTGTTACACTTTGGACACCAGAATTGACACGCCACGTCATTGACCCAGATATCAATCAATCAACAAAGTGTCCTGTGCTCACCACACAGCGGCTATAGGTGGAGAGGAGAGATTTGGCTATAGAGTGATGTGTGTCTAACTTACACAGAAGAGACTTTGTTACTCAGCACATAAAAATAAACTACTTCTGTGGTTTCAGACTGCTTAAGCGGTTCATCCACTGCATGGATCTTCATGTGTCGCTTCAGGTGACTTTTAAAAGAGAAACTCTCTCCACACTGATCACACGTGTGCGGCTTCTCTCTGCTGTGGATCCTCTCATGTCTTTTCAGATTTGATGACTGAATGAATATCTTGTCACAGTGTGAACACTTGTAAGGTTTTTCTCCAGTGTGGATCATCTGGTGCTGTTTTAAACAGTTCGCTGTAGTAAAAGTCTTCTCACACTCAAAGCACATGTACTCTCTCACACCAGTGTGAACTTTCTGATGTCCATGTAAACTATCCAGCTGTGAAAAACTCTTTCCACACACAGAACATGAATGTGGCTTCTCCTTCGTATGAACTCTCAGGTGTGTCTTCAGCTCTGATGCACAGATAAATGTTTTCCCACACTGATCACATGAGAACGGCTTCTCTCCAGTGTGGATCTTCATGTGTTCTTTAAGGGATGAAGATCGACTGAAATCTTTCCCACATTTATCACACTTAAACGGCTTCTCTCCAGTGTGGATCATCATGTGTCGCTTCAGTTCACTTTTAAAAGCAAAACTCAGTCCACACTGATCACACGTGTGCGGTTTCTCTCCAGTGTGGATCATCTCGTGTGTTTTCAGATGTCCTGACTGACTGAATCTCTTGTCACAGTGTGAACACTTGTAAGGTTTTTCTCCAGTGTGAATTCTCTGGTGCAGTTTTAAACACTCCGCTGTAGTAAAAGTCTTCTCACACTCAAAGCACATGTACTCTCTCACACCAGTGTGAATTTTCTCATGTCTATGTAAATTTTGTAGCTGTGAAAAACTCTTTCCACACACAGAACATGAATGTGGCTTCTCTTTCGTATGAACTCTCAGGTGTGACTTCATGTTTGATGCACAGAGAAATGTTTTGCCGCATTGATCACATGAGAACGGCTTCTCTCCAGTGTGGATCCTCATGTGAATCTCAAGACTTTGCTTGTGTAACTCTTTCCACACTGAGTGCAGGTGAAAGATTTCTTGGCTCTTCTTTTCTTTAAAAATGTCTTTTTAGTCTTTGAGCAACTCAAAGATTTTTCTTCAGGTTTGACATGATGTTCCTCCTCCACTTCACTCAGTTCTTCACTCTCCTCCTTCACTTCACTCAGTTCTTCACTCTCCTCGCTCTCTTCCATCAGGTCTGGCATGAACGAAAAATGTATTATATACAATTTTCAGTACATCAAAATAATTCAATGAGAGAAATATAAAGTGAAAGGAAATGAAAGTGAGCCCTGATGTAATATAAAAAAGTAGACAATTTCTATAAAATATGATAATTTGATGCCTTTTTATAAACTGATCATATGTCCTTGAAACTTTCCATGAATGAGGTAAATTTATCTACCAATTATTATCTTTAAAACATCTAGAATCCCATGTTTCTTTAGCAAGAACTATTAAATATATTTGATCAATGAAACAATTATCTTACATAATTTTAACATTAAAATATACAATACTGCCATATTTTGACATCAACTTTGAGACTGATATTTATTTTACTAAAAAGGTTTTAATTACTGTACAGTGCTGATTCATCAACGCTGTTATCAACGTTACTGCAAGAAGAATCTTCTAAAATTCTGGTAACGTTGTTGCAAAATTGCAAATTGGGAACCAGGTTTAAAATAAATGAAGAGGTCAGATGCAAAAGCCTCTAAATGCCATCTGAAATTTTCTTATAGAATGATCATTTTTATCAAGCTCATATATTTAAATTCAATAATTTCACTTAAATGGTAATGAAGATTACCTATTATATGTCATTTAAGTGAAATTACTGAACTTAAATATACAAGCTTGATAAAAACGATCATTTTATAAGAAAATTTCAGATGGCATTTAGATGCTTTTGCATCTGAACTCTTCTAATGTAAAATACAACAGTTAAAACAGTATTCCCAGCTAGCAAAAAGTCGTCTATTAGACGTTGAATAGACGTAAATCTTCAACGTCTAATTACGGTCCGCTGAAGGTTGAAAATGAAAATTGAAAAGGCGTCAAATTTGTCCGACTTTTCAACGTTGAAAACAGGTCAATCTTCAACGTCTAATTACGGTCCACTGAAGGTTGAAAATGAAAATTGAAAAGACGTCAAATTTGTCCGACTTTTCAACATTGAAAACAGGTCAATCTTCAACGTTTACTCGATGCCTATTGACAATTGTCAATTCTCAAGTCCCAACACATTACAGATTTACATTTACATTTGGCAGACGCTTTTATCCAAAGCAACTTACATTGCATTCAAGATACACATTTTGTCAGTTCTTGCTTTCCCTGGGAAACGAACCCATGACCTTGGCGTTGCTAGCGCCAACACTCTACTGTTTGAGCTACAGGAAAGCTACATTAACATGCCATTAACCTGACATTAACATGCCAATTAACATTTTACATTTAAACAAATAAGAGCGAATAGCTTTATTATACTTAAAACAGCACATTTTAAATAAAATATAGTGCAATAAAACACAGATTTCACATTCCAAAAGCACATTCCAAGAGTCAACACAAAACACAACTCAGAAAATTTACAATACAAATGTTCACACTTTGCGACCTCCACCTCCAACTCTCCCGGGAGCATGTTTAAGTTTCTCAGCCATAGCAGCCCTGATTTCAACTTCTGTGGCAGTTTTACTCCACTTCACTTTAATGGTGCATTACTGCCGCCAGCTGGGGTGTGGTAATTCTTTCCAAGTATGAATCCTCATTGCACGTACAGTTTCAATGTATTTTTTTATAACTTTGACGGAATATGTAAAACTCTTTAAATTTATTTGAGATAATAATGCACATGGTTTGGTAATTTGTTTTCTCCGTTGTTTTAGCATGTAGGCCTATAACAGACTATCCTAGCTGTCTTAGATCAGTTGATAACACGTAGTCAAACAGTCCGGCCGAAACTACTTAGTTGAAATCACGTCGTAAACCAGTCCAAGGCGGACCGACTTATTTTCAACCTTATTTCAACGTTGAAAGACGGTAATTGTTTTAGTCAAACAGTCCGGCCGAAACTACTTAGTTGAAATCACGTCGTAAACCAGTCCAAGGCGGACCGACTTATTTTCAACCATATTTCAACGTTGAAAGACGGTAATTGTTTACTGGGTTAGCTTGATCTGATGTTGACAATCAATATAAAAATGTCTCAAACCTCCCTTTACTGACCATTTGTTGAAGAAAAACCCAGAACCTTCTGTACCATTTCATAATTTAACTGTTTATCTAAATGTGATGCTTGAATGTTTCTAACATGAATGTTCTTCAGCATCATGAATGAATGAAGAATAAACACCAACCTCTTTGTTCTTCAGCATCTTCAGTGTGTTTCATTCTGCAGGGTTCTGGATCACTCATGTTCTCACTGTCCTCTTTAATAAACTCAGTCTTTGCAGATTTCAGCTCTTCCTGATGCTCTGATGCTCGTCTTCACTTGCAGCTGATGGGAATTTACAGCATTTATTGGATAATTGATGTGGGAGGAGCTTCACTGATGATGTGACTGATGTGGGAGGAGCTTCACTGATTATGTAATTGCAGTGGGAGGAGCTTCACTGATTATAGGCTTGTTCGACTTGAACCGGCGCTGCACAGACCGATCGGTTTATGACATCAAAGTACCGCGAGAGCAATTCAAAAGCATAAGGAGCCGTCTACTTTCTATTCGCTCTCGCGGTACTTTGATGTCATTCACCGATCGGTCTGTGCAGCGCCGGTTCAAGTCGAACAAGCCTTATGTAATTGCAGTGGGAAGAGCTTCACTGATGATGTAATTTGTGTGGGAGGAGCTGATCTTCCTAAAATCTAAAATATATCTGTTACTGAGTTTGTTTTTATACTAAATGACACTTCTATGCAACATATTATTAGCACTTCTAACATATATTGATACATTTGCAGAATGCCTTTTTATAAATTGATTATTCTGATTCTGATTATTCTGATCACTGATTGAAAAACAGTGAATTTGTTGTGAGAAATAACAATTCATTCATTATTTGAATTGCTAATCCTAACATTATTCTGCTTCTTTATTAAAATACAGGTATCTTAAAATAAAGAAAAGAATATACATAGTTTAAATTCTTCCAAATATAAATAATAGTAAGAAAAAAAAGTTAAATCATAAACACAGAAATAAATGTACAAATAGTAACCAACAAATCCCCTCAGTCTGCTGACACCAATGAAATGAGCTTTAAGTGTCAATTTACAGGAAATCTGAAGACATCAGCATAATAAATGAGGTGAAAACAGGAACTATTGTCATGAAATAAAGAGTGTTTTCAGCAGATCTGTTAATATTGATGAGCCTCAGACTATCAACACTCATTAAACAAGCCATTCAGGGTCATCAGCAGATCATCTCACTTTATTCTGAGTGTTTGCTGTTAGAAACACATTATTTGAGTCAGGCTAGATGATAAAAAGACTATTAAACTGCACTCTTAAAAGAGATTGAACCTTTGGGGTTCAAAAAATAACTTTAAAGTGCAAATAACTTCTAACTATAAAAAAGGTACAAAGTTGAACCTATAGGTGCTATAATGATCCACTGTTTATTTGGCACATGTTCTCAGTTCATTTTAGAACCTTTGTTGTGGCAGAAGAACCTGCCTGTTGTCACGGTTCCTTTTTGAACCCTATAAGATGGACTGTAAGAAAAAAAAGTATTTTATTATTAGGCCCTTGCTTTGCTATTAGCCCTTGAACATACAAGAATGGAAGTTTTAAAAGTGTACACATTCAAAGCACTTGATCATTAAAGATGCTCCATTATTGTTGTTCACCTGTGAGTTTAAAAATACTTTGCACAATTATAAGCAAAACTACAGCCCTGAAAAAGATGCCCTTTCAGGATGATAAATGCACATTTTTATATATAGAAAAGTCAATAAATTATAATTCAGTAAACATTCATCAAAAAACAATTTCTGTAAATTGCAAAGTGAACTACAAACCTTTGCTCGTATGGTTAAATTGGGCCGGGGCTCTCCAGGGCTCAGCCCCAATAGGCCTAAGCATGCTCGTTTGTGCCTGTTTGCAGTCTGGAAATTATGTCACATAAAATTTGATGAAAGTGATGCTTTTGAAAACATATTTCTGACAATAAATGAAAGATTTTTGAAATGGCATGTCTATTTTGTCTCGGCGGAACTGAGATGAGAACAATCGGAACACGGCCGTATTCTTGTTCAGCTGCTTAATCTCGTCAGTCGGCCATGATCGCGCACCGCTCGCGCAGGCCATGCGCATGTAGGCTACTGCAGAACTCCGACATGGATAAATGTACGCAGCAATATATAATGAATGTTCCTGGGAGATCCATAGTTGCGCGGTATGTGGAAGCGCGCAAAAGTTCCAACCTTTGAGAAAAAAAAAAAACTCACGCTGCTGGCCGCCGCTGCAGCAGATGATCAATAATAAATAATGAATCCCAATTTAACCTCTGTGTATATATATGTCAAGGGAAACTGTGGTATCAGTGGAGTAAGAATAACAAAGAACTACATCGACCTCAAGGAGAAAATATAGAAATGGTATCAAGTGCAAAAAAAAAAACAGAGATGAAGATAATCCATAAAAAACAGCATAAATGTGACATCAGCAAATTTATGTTGCAATTTATTGAAGAAATTAACTCAAATGCTAAACATGATAAGATGTTTTTTCTCAAATGGCTCAGAATCCTCCTGGATGAACACACATCAGCTGACCTTTCTGCTCTACTCCAGAAGTATGATGAAACATGGTCAACAGTCTTGAAACTGAAAGACAACAGTAATAAATCTGAACAACATAAAGCTAAACAAACACACCTTGAGAAATTATCTGAGGAACTTTAAGTTGCCTTTGGTTTGGAGCACATCATGAGGGAGATCGGTCAGATCTATGAATCATGTTCATCTGTGGAGAAGAACAAGAAAGGCCTGCAGCTTGAGTTATCTTCTCTCCCGAGTCTTGCCGCAGAGATGATCTCTGGATTTCCACTGGAGCTGATAGATGGAGATGCTGCTCATGTTCCTCTTGTCTGGATCTCTGCTGTTCTAGAAGAACTCATCCAGAAACTGGGACACCAGACCAGAGTCTTTGTGCTGTCAGTTTTAGGGCTTCAGCGCTCTGGGAAATCCACCATGCTGAACGCCATGTTTGGGCTCCAGTTTGCCGTCAGTGCTGGCAGATGCACCAGAGGAGCTTTCATGCAGCTGGTCAGAGTCTCAGACGAGATGAAAACACAGATTAACTTTGACTATATTCTGGTCGTTGATACTGAGGGTCTTCGTGCTCTAGAACTGGCTGGAAGATCAACACAGCATCATGACAATGAATTGGCCACATTTGTTGTTGGTCTAGGAAATCTGACATTGATCAACATCTTTGGAGAAAACCCATCTGAGATGCAGGACGTTCTTCAGATTGTTGTTCAGGCCTTCATGAGGATGAAGAAGGTAAAAATGTCTCCCAGCTGTGTGTTTGTGCATCAGAACGTTTCAGACATCACAGCTGGAGAGAAAAACATGGAGGGAAGGAGACGACTGCAGGAACACTGGATGAGATGACAAAACTCGCTGCTAAAGATGAAGTCTGTGAAGCAGAACGTTTCAGTGATGTCATTAGATTTGATGTTCAGAATGATGTGAAGTATTTTGCTCAGCTCTGGGAGGGAAGCCCACCAATGGCACCAAACCCAATCTACTGTGAGAATATACAAGAACTAAAGAAAACTATTATGTCTCATGCCTCAAACTCACATGGAATGATGCTGATAGACCTAAAAGATCGTGTTAAAGATCTCTGGGAGGCTTTACTGAATGAACGATTCGTCTTCAGCTTCAGAAATTCAGGAATACTGGAAACTGGAGACCGAATACAGCAAGTGGCCCTGGAGTCTTCGCAGTGCCATGATGGAAACTGAGAACAAACTACACAACAAAATAGAAAATGAAAAAAATTTGCGAGGTTAAGGAAACTGATCTTCAAAGAGAACTGAAGAAGACAAGTGAAGTAGTGAAAAAAATCAATGGCCGAGTTCTTTGAGAAAGACAAAGATAAAGATATACTGATTCACTGGAAAACATCATTTGAAAACAAAATCAAAGAGCTTCGAGAAAACATTGTGAGAGAATCAAAGAGGAAATTAAACAATATTCTTCAGCAGCGAGACCTCAAGAAAAAGATTGATGCTCAGAAGATAAATCATGAAAACACTCTCTATGAAAAGAGCAAAGAACTTGCCTTGAATCTAAAAGACAAAGACAAAGATGAAGAAACACTGAAGAAAGAGTTTAATTTGTTTTGGGGACTGAGTATGAAGAAGATCATCACATACACTCCAATACAAGACATTGATGTAATGAGAGATGTGAGTTGACTAAAAGTTGCTAAATGCTAAAGTTGACTAAAAAGAGGAATAAAATATTTTTATGGGGGAAAAAAATTACGGGCCCAAGCCGGTGGCACCGCAACCCCGGTGCCTTTAGTTACCTAAAGACACCGGGGTGGCGGTACCACCGGCTTTGGCCCTCCATCGCTGCTCGCAGCTATATTTATGGGGGCTATATTTATGGGGTTTGGGGTCAGTAAGATTTTTTATGTTTTTAGGAGAAGTCTCTTCTGCTCACCAAGGCTGCATTTATTTGATTAAAAATACAAACAAAAACAGTAATACTGTGAAATATTATTCCAATTTAAAACAGCTGTTTTCAATTTTAAAATATTTTACATAGTAATTAATTTCTGTGATCAAAGTTGAGTTTTCAGCATCATTACTCCAGTCTTCAGTGTCACATGATCCTTCAGAAATCATTCTAATATGATGATTGATGCTCAATAAATATTCATTATTATTTTGAATGTTGATTTTTTTTTTCAAAATGCTTTGATGAATGTAAAGTTCAAAAGAACAGGATTTATTTCAAATATATATTTTTTAACATTATAAATGTCTTTACTGTAACTGTTGATCAGTTTAACTCATCCTTCATAAATAAAAGTATTGATTAATTTTATTTCTTTCCCCCAAAAATAAAATTTAAATTATTACTAACCCCAAACTTTTGAGCGGTAGTGTTTAATGTTACAAAAGCTTTAGATTTCAGATAAATGCTGTTCTTTTGAACTTTCTATTCATCAAAGACTGTACACAACTGTTTTCGACATTTAAAATAATAATGAATGTTTCTTGAGCATCAATCATCATATTAGAATAATTTCTGAAGGATCATGTGACAGTGACGACTGGAGTAATGATGCAGAAAACTCAGCTTTGATCACAGGAATAAATAACAGTTTAAAATATATTAAAATAGAAAGCAGCTGTTTTAATTTGGAATAATATTTTACAATATTACTGTTTTTGTTTGTATTTTTAATCAAATAAATGCAGCCTTGGTGAGCAGAAGAAACTTCTCTGTTATGTGCGCGCCACAGACTGCACGCACGTCCGCTTAGAGTTCCGCCTTTTGCCTTCCGTCAATATTACGTTATTAGAAAAATATTTTTTTAGAGAATCGATTTTTGGACATTTGTGAATCGATTCAGAATCGTCCACGTCCGCATCGCGATGCATCTAAGAATCAATTTTTTCTCCCACCCCTAGATTTCATACAACAGGTTAATAAACAGTTACAATTAAGTCACTTACATTTTAGATGCAATGTTGACTGTTTTTGTTCTGTTTCAGCAGCGAAAATAGTTAAACAAAGATCACAGCAGAACCATCACGCATCACGTGTTTTCTCATAACTGAACGATTCAGCATTTTTAACGAATCGGTTGACTCAAAGATTGAATGATCAATCCGTAAACATCTGTTTTAATCATGATCGACTCATTCGAACGAATCGTTTGAACGAATGAATCAATGACTCGCTTATTAAGATGGATGCCTGGTGACACCTAATGGCGGTTTAGTGTTGTTTAAAAGCATCATTCTTTCCAACGTGTGTCTGATTTGTGTGTTCAACATTATCAATGTCCGTGTGGACGTCCGTATTTTTCTTTCACTTTTATATTAGCGATTTAAAAGCACCCGCTCGTGTCACACGTCGATTAACCGGTGGGAAAATATCCTCAGACACATACCTAATAAATGTATATTTAAATATAATATTGGCCTACCTGGTAAAAAGTTGTATATACTATTTTGATGTCCTTTTGGACACAAGAGGGCAGTATCGCCCTATGTATGACTTTATTTTTTTTTGTACTTTACTGTTTTTAATTTTAGAATAAAATTAGAATACAATTCTTTTTAAAAACAGAATTTTTATGTAATTTAAGAAAACAGAAAAAATATTGTATAAAAAATACAATAAATTTTCTGTATAAAAATTGTGAATTTTTATTTTACAGATATTATTTGTAATTTTACAGTGTTTTGAGTACAATTTAAAATGAAAGAAAATGATCGTCAAAAAATCACAGTTATTTTCTGTAAAATTAGGATTTTTTTTTTTCACAGTGTAGCTCTGAGCTCAGCAACTCTTGGACTCTCTTCGACCTTGCCAATATCAATCTGGAAAACAGCTGTCTGTACGAATGTGTACATGTTGTGCAGCACTTTGCTGTAAGATGCGCCAAAAACAAAGTCAAAGGCACCCAGAGCACCCACTGATTTGCATGGTATGGCTTTCTTGTCGAGAATTATGTAGTACGCATGAATGTTGGTCTTCTTTGTCCCCATGGCAAGCAGGTATGGCTGTGTGCTCTCTTCAATGGTATCAAGGTGATCGTGGATGTTAGTCCCTGCCTAGATAAAACAAAGACAAACACTCAAAGTCAGCTCTCTAATTGCCTCTTGTCCTTAAATCCGTTTTCCGAAATACAATGAACCCAACTGGCAATATTTCGAGGCAGACAACAGGTACTGACAGAAAAGTCAAATTTGATCTTTTTGAAGACGACGAGGTGTTTATCAGCTTGACGTGCGGACATCTTTCCAGGTCTCTTGCGGCCTTGAGGTGATGGTGGAATTAAATAAAATAAAAGAAGAATTGAAGCAAGATCTCGGTCCCATCCTGAATAACAGATATGGCAACTTCAGAAAAAAAATCAGAAACATCTAGATATTCTTATTCTAAAAGAAAACAATCTAAGCTGTATCATCTGTTTCATCCTGTTTCATCCTGTAGCTCAAACAGTAGAGCGTGGGTGCTAGCAACGCCAAGGTCATGGGTTTGATTCCCAGGGAAAGCAAGAACTGACTAAAATGTATACCTTGAATGCAATGTAAGTTGCTTTGGATAAAAGCGTCTGCCAAATGCATAAAGGTAAATCCTCGTCCACAGCTGATTCTGCGGAGTCAATAAGGTCCTGAAGGTCTTGGGAGAAGTGAACTTGATTTTTGACCCTTTGCTTTGTAGAATGACCTTCTGCATAAATGTAGTTGGCCATTTCCAGAAACTTTGCTGACGTCTTCTCACCAAAAAAAAAAAAAAATCCTGCTCAATCTGTAAAAACCAACAGGACCATCCATTTACTTCACAAGGAATATTTTAATAAAAGTTGAGAACAAATGTTGTCAATTAAGTTTAACTTAAATTAAGCCCATAACATTTATTTAACATACCGGGCCTTTATCTTTTATCTTACCGGGCCTTTAATGTCCAAAAAACGGGGAAGTGCAGTCAGCACATCAGTGGATCTGCTTGGGTCTTGAATCTGTAACAGTGTCTGGTTTGTGTTCCCTGGGTGTCCACTAGAGGTTCTCTTCCCCACGGTGTCATCCACATTATGAACTGCATTCCCCACAATCCTTGTCTGTACCCATCACTATAACATTGCACTCAGCTGTTCCCCATCATCGTTAGTTCTGTGTTATATATACCCTGCCTGTTTAGTGTTTGTTACGGAGTTCTTGTGGTTTAAATGTCACACCACTTCCTAAGGTCTGGTCTTGCTTGTTTCTCGGCTGTTTCTTGTTTTTGGATTGCCTTATGGATTTTTGACCCTTGCCTGGACTGGTTTTGTGAGTACGGATTACCCTAATAAAGTACTGCACTTGGATCTTACCACTTTGTGTGCAAGTCGTGATGGAATAATCTTGCGACGATACTGAAACGTCTCCCTCATTTTGACCTTTACGGTTTCCAACTCTGATGAATGTTTCATAAGAGAAACAGCTTCTCTACACTGCTCCTCTGTCAGGATAACTTAAGTGCTGGATGAAGCCTCTCTTTCTGTAGTTGGGCCACCACTGAAAGATTGGGGGAGAGATCTGCGGTTCTCTGATGGTGCAATGTTCCTCTGAATGTTTTTTATTTTCCAAGTCAAGTACCCTTGTCCACTTTGAGGATCATAAAAATGTTCCTTTGTAAAACAAAATGTTTTCATTAATACAAAAGTGACCAACTATCCCATAACTAAATTTTACCAAGAAATATTTTCACTTACATATCCATTCTTTGTGTAGGGATCACAAAGATATGGAAACAGGGCAACAATTCCTTGGGCATACATTTCTCTGATACGTTTAGGAGGAGATGTGCTGTCAAAATTAAACAGACAAACATTTACATTTCTGAATATTAATTTATATGAATATACAGTACTGTGCAAAAGTCTTAGGCATATTCATATCCACCCTCCCCCCCAAAAAATGGTTTTAAGTCAGTTATTTATATCTTTTGCTGTAGTGTGTCAGGAGGAAATATCAGTTTACGTTTCCCCAAAAAAATTTGCCATTAATTGTAATACTCCAGTGAGATTTGTGTATGCACAAGGAGTCTGACAACAGCCAGGATGATCTGATCTCACCATCATCAAGTCAAAGCTACCTGAAAAACTACCTGAAAAACTATGCGCAAGTGTACCTGGACAAAAGCCGTTTTAAACGCAAAGGGTTGATACACCAAATATTGATTTTAATTAGTTAATAGACGTTAAATCATAAATTCAATTTGTGATTTTATTTTTGAAAGCATTCTCACTTTACAGCATTTTAACACAAGTGCCAGTACTTGTCACAGTACTGTAGCTTTGCTGATCCGTTTCTTCAAGCATCTTGGAGACGTTCCTGCAGTTCTTCTGGATATA
Source organism: Scardinius erythrophthalmus (assembly GCF_964197995.2). Classification (NCBI taxonomy): domain Eukaryota; kingdom Metazoa; phylum Chordata; class Actinopteri; order Cypriniformes; family Leuciscidae; genus Scardinius; species Scardinius erythrophthalmus. The sequence goes on from NC_138221.1 coordinate 16,003,896, forward strand.
GTTTGTCTCAGTTTTTTCTGTTTCTTCATGTAATCACAGACGGACTCGATGATGGTGAGATCAGATCATACCGGCTGTTGTCAGACTCCTTGTGCATAAACAAATCTCACTGGATTATAACAATTAATGGCAAAAAGAATGTTTGGGAATGTAAACTGTATTCTGAGCTCCACTGCCGTCCTGAGGAAACAGAGAAAGCTAGTCACTCACGCTGCTCTGAGTTAGCGACTTGAAGACCCTTATATTCAGAGTATTCTGTGTCTTACCGCTGTTCTGAGGAAACAGAGCAAGCCAGCTCTTCCCGCTGTTCTGGGTTACTCACCTGAAGAGTCCTTGTATCCTGAGTATTCCGAGTTTCACTGCTGCCCTGAGGAAACAGAGCAAGCCAGCTATTCCCGCTGTTCTGGGTTACTCACCTGAAGATCCTCTTAGTCCAAGTATTCTGAGCTCCACTGTCGTCCTGAGGAAACAGAGAAAGCCAGTCACTCACGCTGCTCTGAGTTATCGACTTGAAGTCCCTTATATTCAGAGTATTATGTGTCTTACCGCTGTTCTGAAGAAACAGAGTAAGCCAGCTCCTCCCGCTGTTCTGGGTTACTCACCTGAAGATCCTCTTAGTCCGAGTATCCTGAGCTCTACTGCTGTCCTGAGGAAATAGAGAAAGCCAGTCATCCACGCTGTTCTGGGTTACTCACCTGAAGATCCTTGTAGTCCGAGTATTCAGAGCTCCACCGCTGTCTTGAAGAAACAGAGCAAGCCAGCTCCTGCCGCTGCCCTGGGTTATTCGTCTGAAGATCCTTGGGCGCCGAGCATCCTGAGCCCCCTGGTCGCTCTGAAGAAGAGAAAGAGTTTCAGTACTCCATTTAGTCCTCCAGGCTGATGCTATTTTAAGTATGTTTTAACATCCAATAAAGTCAACTGATTTATCTCATCTGTTGTCCTGTCTCGTGGTGTTCCCTTGGTGAATGGAGAGCCCAAGTGGAGTATCTGGCAGGATTGCAAGGGCTGAGCGACCCCCAGAAGGTTCAGTTCGTCTTGAACTCCCTGGAAGGGGAAGCGAAAAGAGAGGTCCAAGTCACGTCTGCGGCCACTCGCGCCAATGCACAAGCCATCTTCGAGTTCTTGGCAGGACAGTACAGTGATGCCACCCCTTCGCCCTACGCTTACGGGAGCAGTATACCCGACTGAAAGGGCGAAGAGATCATGGGCTGGGGGCAGAAGAGACTTTACTGTGAGACCAATTCTTCCTGGGCCTACGAGAGGGGCCTTTGCGGCAGAGCCTGCGTTTACAGCTTCGCAGGGATGCGACCTTAACCTTCGAAAACCTCCGCCGGGAAGCTCTGGCTTTGGAACAAGATCACGCAGAGACAGTGGATTCGCCCATATGTATGGCCGCCAGGGAGGCTAGTGTTTCGGTGCTCCCTGGGCCGTCCGACTGGAAACAAGATCTACGGGCTGAGCTCATGAAAGATGTCCGTGAACAAATGGCCGAACTGTCCAAGACTCTCCTAGAGGAGCTTCGTCGTGGACGGCCTGATCCCTCAACTCTGGCTCGAGAACGTTCGTGGTCGAACGGAGGACGGGACCCAGGAAGACACCCAGGTCGGGCCGGTGGCCCTAAGTTCCAGTGGGACGAACAGGGGCGCCCGATCTGCAACGGTTGTGGAGAACCTGGCCATTACAGCCGCCAGTGCAGTTCACGTCGAAATTCGCAAGGTTTTTTTTAGAACGACCGGCCACTGTGGTTTAAGTGGTCGGGACCCCCTTTATTGACCCTCCCCTAGCTACGGCCTCGAGAGACAGTTTGGTCGGGCAGTGTCCGCTTGTGGAGATCCGAGTGAACGGCACCACGGTTCGGTGCCTAGTGGATACTGGGTCCCAGGTTACCCTGTTCTCAGAGAGTTTGGCCAAGGAACTGTTTGACGTTCATTACTTACCTGAGGCAGAGGCCCCGTGGCTTACCCTGCGAGGGGCCAATGGGCTGGATATCCCATACAGTGAGGAAAATAAGTATTTGAACACCCTGCTATTTTGCAAGTTCTCCCACCTAGAAATCATGGAGGGGTCTGAAACTGTCATCGTAGGTGCATGTCCACTGTGTGAGACATAATCAAAAAAAAAAAAAAAAAATCCAGAAATCACAATGTATGATTTTTTAACTATTTATTTGTATGATACAGCTGCAAATAAGTATTTGAACACCTGAGAAAATCAATGTTAATATTTGGTACAGTAGCCTTTGTTTGCAATTACAGAGGTCAAACATTTCCTGTAGTTTTTCACCAGGTTTGCACACACTGCAGGAGGGATTTTGGCCCACTCCTCCACACAGATCTTCTCTAGATCAGTCAGGTGTCTGGGCTGTCGCTGAGAAACACGGAGTTTGAGCTCCCTCCAAAAATTCTCTATTGGGTTTAGGTCTGGAGACTGGCTAGACCATGCCAGAACCTTGATATGCTTCTTACAGAGCCACTCCTTGGTTATCCTGGCTGTGTGCTTCGGGTCATTGTCATGTTGGAAGACCCAGCCTCGACCCATCTTCAATGCTCTAACTGAGGGAAGGAGGTTGTTCCCCAAAATCTCGCAATACATGGCCCCGGTCATCCTCTCCTTAATACAGTGCAGTCGCCCTGTCCCATGTGCAGAAAAACACCCCCAAAGCATGATGCTACCACCCCCATGCTTCACAGTAGGGATCGTGTTCTTGGGATGGTACTCATCATTCTTCTTCCTCCAAACACGTTTAGTGGAATTATGACCAAAAAGTTCTATTTTGGTCTCATCTGACCACATGACTTTCTCCCATAACTCCTCTGGATCATCCAAATGATCATTGGCAAACTTAATTGACATGATGCTGGTTTAAGCAGGGGAACCTTCCGTGCCATGCATGATTTCAAACCATGACGTCTTAATGTATTACCAACAGTAACCTTGGAAACGGTGGTCCCAGCTCTTTTCAGGTCATTGACCAGCTCCTCCTTTTTTTTGTTCTGGGCTAATTTCTCACCTTTCTTAGGATCATTGAGATGGGTTAACCCCACGAGGTGAGATCTTGCATGGAGCCCCAGTCCGAGGGAGATTGACAGTCATGTTTAGCTTCTTCCATTTTCTAATGATTGCTCCAACAGTGGACCTTTTTTCACCAAGCTGCTTGGCAATTTCCCTGTAGCCCTTTCCAGCCTTGTGGAGGTGTACAATTTTGTCTCTAGTGTCTTTGGACAGCTCTTTGGTCTTGGCCATGTTAGTGATTGTATGGGGTGGACAGGTGTCTTTATGCAGCTAACGACCTCAAACAGGTGCATCTAATTTAGGATAATAAATGGAGTGGAGGTGGACATTTTAAAGGCAGACTAACAGGTCTTTGAGGGTCAGAATTCTAGCTGATAGACAGGTGTTCAAATACTTATTTGCAGCTGTATCATACAAATAAATAGTTAAAAAATCATATATTGTGATTTCTGGATTTTTTTTTTTAGATTATGTCTCTCACAGTGGACATGCACCTACAATGACAATTTCAGACCCCTCCATGATTTCCAAGTGGGAGAACTTGCAAAATAGCAGGGTGTTCAAATACTTATTCTCCTCACTGTATATATACTAATTGGCTTCATCACTCTGTCTCCTCTCCACCAGTATGTGTGTGGTGGTCGTTCTGGCACGATATGGGTGTCGTCACATCATCCAGGTGGATGCTGCACATTGGTGGTGGTTGAGGAGATTCCCCCTTCTATGTAAAGAGCTTTGAGTGCAGAGAAAAGCACTATATAAATGTAATGAATTATTATTATTATTATTATAGCATTGTTTGAAATTCAGCAGATCAACAGCCTTGAGCAAACCATCAGTTTAGTTCTAACACGCCCTTCTTTGAAAGGAGGAAGGATAGTTAATGTATCAAATAATCAGACTAAGTTTGATACTTGCATGTCTGTCATTGGCTAATTGCTGTAATGAGTTCTTTCTTAAAAATAATTCTTAATATAAATAGCACACAACGTTGGCTATTTTTTAAGCAGTGTTTATTTGTGTTCGGGATCTCTGGTAGGCCTTATTGCAAGTTTAACTCCTTTACCTGTTTTCATCAATAGTAATGTTATGATGATGTGCAATTGCAGTGCTGTCACAACGATTAGACAATGTTTTAATACTAATAAATATGAATAGCGTTTTACCCTTGGAACAATAGTGCAACTACATGGAACATAAAGTTTTATGATCATTTTCAATTTCTGCGCATATAAAATGTTAGTATTTTAATGATCGAACTACTTTATAGTGATTAATGTAGTTACCATACGATCAAACTAGCTATGTTTAGATTAATTTGGACATATTATGCTGCTTTAATCATTTTTCTGTAGTGGTTGATGAAGATGAGAGTGATTGTTTTTTTGTTATTGATGTTTATCCATGCCATAGTGTGAGAAATAACAGTATTGTCTTTCAGTGGAGCAGTTTTACAGGCTTTTATCATCTATCCTGACTCAAATAATGTGTTTCTAACAGCAAACACTCAGAATAAAGTGAGATGATCTGCTGATGATCCTGAATGGCTTGTTGAATGAGTGTTGATAGTCTGAGGCTCATCAATATTAACAGATCTGCTGAAAAAACTCTTTATTTCATGACAATAGTTCCTGTTTTCACCTCATTTATTATGCTGATGTCTTCAGATCTCCGGTAAATTGACACTTAAAGCTCATTTCATTGGTGTCAGCAGACTGAGGGGATTTGTTGGTTACTATATATACATTTATTTATGTGTTTATGATTTTAACTGTTTTTCTTACCATTATTTATATTTGGAAGAATTTGAATTATTTATATTCTTTTCTATATTTCTAGATACCTGTATTTTAATGTAGAAGCAGAATAATGTTAGGATTAGCAATACAAATAATGGATGGATTGGCATCAGTTGTGTACTGTATGATGAATAGATAGACAGACATAAATGCATAAATACAAACATAAAGCTCAACATATAACAAATAATAATAAAATAAACAATCAATTCCACTTGAATGCTAAACGTTTGTGTTATTTCTCACAGGGTTATTCACTTGAGCTTGTGTTTCTGGTGTCCCACTTTCACATGCGTATGAATGGAAGTCAGTGCAAGGAAAAGTCTAGTGTGAACGGCCATAATAATTCAAACATTTTTAGTAAAATAAATTTCAATCTCAAAGTTGGTATCAAAATTTGGCAGTATTGTATATTTAAATTTTAATATCATGTTCGATAATTGAGTCATTTATCAAATCAAATATATTTAATTGTTTTTGCTAAAGACACATGCCTATCATGTTTTAAAAATAATAATTGGAAGATAAATTTACCTCATTCATGGAAAGTTTCAAGGACATAATAGTAAATTTATAAAAAGGCATTCTGCAAATGATCATTATATTTTTGAAGTGCTATTTATATGTTGCATAGAAGTGTCATTTAGTATAAAAACAAACTCAGTAAGATCAGATCAGCTCCTCACACACAAATTGCATCATCAGTGAAGCTCCTCCCACATCCGTCACATGGTCAGTGAAGCTCCTCCAATGGGAGGAGCTTTACTGACCATGTGAGGAGTTCAGCAATAAATGCTGTAAATTCCCATCAGTATTTTAGGACATCCTCAGACCTCAGACATATGAAGACAAGCATCAAAGCATCAGGAAGAGCTGACTGAGTTTATTAAAGAGGACAGTGAGAACATGAGTGATCCAGAACCCTGCAGAATGAAACACACTGAAGATCCTGAAGAACAAAGAGGTTGGTGTTTATTCTTCATTCATTCATGATGCTGAAGAACATTCATCTTAGAAACATTCAAGCACTTCATCACTTTTAGATAAACAGTTGAACTATGAAATGGTACGGAATGTTCTGGGGTTTTTTTCTTCAACAAATGGTCAGTAAAGGGAGGTTCGAGACATTTTTATATTGATTGTCAACATCAGATCAAGCTAATACTATTTTAACTGTTTTATTTTACATTTATTTTATATCTGGTTCCCAATTTGCAATTTTGCAACAACATTACCACAATTTTTGTCATTTTCAACATAGTTTACAATAGTAAATAGTTTTTTTTAAACACCAAGTTACTGATAAAGTTGTATTTGTCAAATATCATATAAGTTATTCATAGTTATAAAGATTCTTCTTACAGTGACGCTGATAACAGGGTTGATGAATCAGCTATGTACAGTTTGTGTAAAAAAAAGAAAAATAAATGCTCTGTTTTTAAAAGAAGGAAAATCATGTAAGGAGTAACAGGGTTGAGTGAAACATGATGGTGGGACACAGATAAATCTGATAAAAAAATATGAATTTAAAACTAGTTAAAGCCACGGCCACTCTTTTATCATGTGAAATTTCTACACGCACTGTGACGGTCGTGAAATGAAAAGTTTTTTTACAAACATAAATTCAACATATAACAAATAAAAATAATTAATTAAAAAATAAACAATCCACTCTACTTGAATGCTAAACGCTTGTGTTATTTCTCACAGGGTTGTTCACTTGAGCTTGTGTTTCTGGTGTCCCACTTTCACATGCGTATGAATGGTAGTCAGTGGAAGGAAAAGTGTGAACGGCCATTAATAATTCAAGACGTTTTTAGTAAAATAAATATCGATCTCAAAGCTGGTGTCAAAATATGGCAGTATTGTTGTTAGATAATTGTTTCATTTATCAAATATATTTAATAGTTCTTGCTAAAGAAACATGGGATTCGGGATGTTTTTAAAATAATAATTGGAAGATAAATTTACCCAGTGGTCGAACTGAATCAAGTTTTATGGGGGTCCCCAACATAAAAGAAATTTCACCATAAAAAAACATTTTCTGGGTGGGGGGTTGTTTAGTTTAGTCTCGCAATATACAATTTATACAATATATTTGATCATAATATGCATGTCACACAGGCTGTCACTTCCGGTGGGAGTACGCTGTGCGCGCCTTGCTGCCGCTTCTCGCTGGAACTTTTTGTATGTTTGTTTTGTTTTGAACACTGTGCTGTGTTTCGCGTCTACCGTGTCATCTCCCTGCTGAACTGGACGTTTGCTTGGACTTTATTGCTGTCACGACTCACTTTCTCTGGATCTTATTTCGGATACAACGCAGACACGGACTTATTCGGATACAACGCAGACACGCTGTAACTTTTGTCTGTCTGTTTTGTACACTGCTGTGTTTCGTGTCTACCGTGTTATCATCTTCCCTGCTGAACTGGACGTTTCCCTGGACTTTATTGATTGTCACTTGCCTCTGCATATTATTTTGGATACAACGCAGACACTGACAACTCTTCAACTCATCACTGGCATTCATCCAACTCACACTACTCATCTGCTGTTTGTTGATCCTCGCACTACTCCACTGTACCTTCTACATAGGTGGCCGGTGAGTCTCCACTCCCTCGCTTATCTATTGTGGACAGTCTTTTGGATGGTTGGTTACCCCAAGTCATTCAATTTATCTGAAAGGTCGTCATGCTGTGTTGATCGTGCACAATTAGCAACGAGAGTAACGTACTGCTTCTTTCTTGCATTTTTTGCAATGAAAGTACGTTTTCCAACTGCCAGTGTTGTGTTGTCCCGCGGTCTGAATATGCATATCATTTGCAATTTTGCAACTGCTTGGAGATTTAACTCTGGGTTTATTGCTCAACTGTGTACCTATGGCTCTCAACTATTCATTACTCCAACTGGGTGATTCTCGCGAAACTAGACTTGTGAGGTGTCATGAGGCATTTTGATGATAAAAGTAAATGCTATCAAAATAAGAAGAATACAGTTATAAACATCTCTTTATGTAGGCCTACTACTTTGCACTTGATTTCAAATAACATCATAAATACCAATGTTATTGTTTTTTCCACATTTAAGGGGAAATTCCTCATTACCGCAACGTGTCCATGACTGGATTTAAAAATAAGAAAAATAAAAAGCTTCAGTGTAGGCCTATGTTATACTATAAGCATTTACAGTAAAGAAACATGTGTTATTTGGTGATCATTGGTAAATGTAGTGACAATAATAAGGAATATATGTGTCCAAGACCAATTTTCTCATCCTCCACAACAATTTTCAATCATTGTTTAAGTCCTCTAAGAATGAACTTTTTCAAGGAATTTTGTTGGAAGGGACATAATTGACTGTGACACTCAAGATGGCTACTAGGTAAGCAATTCATATTTTTTTTTTCTCTCCAGATAAAAGTTAAAATGTTGTTTGTCATAGTACCTACACAACTTTTTAGTTCTCATTACCGAAACATGAATTTGTGAAGTTTTAAAAAATGTTGCCGTTTTAATTTTTTGATTACTATATACCCAATTATGGTCTAAATATAAAAAGAGAGGGAAAGTTTAGCTAACCCTTATTTAGCCTCCACAGTTAGCAAGAATGTTTAAGGTCACTCATCCTCCGCAACACCATTATCATTCACCGCAACAATTGAAGGCCTGTTGCGGTGGAGATACTCAATGTTTCGGTAATGAGAAACAGACTTATGAAGGAGGGACGTGCACTATAACTCTTGCTCATTTCAATATCTTGATATTTGCCTTAGCACTACTTGAACAGATTGCATAAACAAAATAGCTATTACAACCCCCCCAGCAGGAGTCACTAATTTTTTTTTTTATGAAGTGCTTCCTCAAAAAGCAGTATGAATGCAGTATAGGCCACCTACTATACATGTAATATTATTTAATATGCAATAGTTTTACTGTGAAACAATGTATTTCTATGTCTTTTTTACAAAATGTTACATTCAAGATGGCTATTGTGTATTTTGTTACAGGCAAGCATCAGTTGATAAAAAAGGGGATCAGCAAAAGACAGGCTGAAAAAGCACAGGGAAAAAATATACAGCAATCCAATCCTTCTTGATGAGTACAGAAGAAAGGAGAGAGAGCGGTCAGGGAACAGGGTGATAATAGGGAAAAAACAGTCACGGTTCGGTTCATAAATTTACACGGAATAAAAATAAATAAAACTCACGTGCAAATTAATTAATGTAATGCGGAACTACTGTTAGATACACGGGTTCTTTAGGGACACATAATCTGTAGCCCCGCCTTAGCTCTGAAGCAGGGGGCCAATGTTTCGGAAAAAGCTTCCCCGGACGCCGCCATTGATTAGCAGACCCCCACCTGCTGTTAGCATTCCATTGACTCCCATTCATTTTGGCGTCACTTTGACAGCGAATAACTTTACATCTGAGGCGTTTAAAGACTCCTTGGGCCCTATTTTAACGATCTGAAACGCAAGTATCAAGCGCGAAACGCAAGTAACTTTGTGGGCGGGTCTTGGGCGCTGTTGGTATTATACCAGCGAGATAAATGACTCTTGCGCCTGACGCAAATCTAAAATGGGTTGGTCTGAAGTAGATTCATTATTCATAGGTGTGGTTTAGGCGTAACATGAAATAAACCAATCAGAGCGACATCTCACATTCCCTTTAAAGGCACACTATGCAGCTTTCCGTTTTTGTCAAACAGCGACCCCTAGAGTCGCTGTGGAGTACTTGTATTTAACGTTACTGTCGTAAATACCACTCGCGCAGAGCCGTCTCTGCACTCACGGCCTGGTCCCTTCCGCCCTCTATACCGGTACCTGTTTAGTAGGATGGAAGCTGTAATGAGTGGAAATAAGGTGTGGCCCCTTTAAGAGCTGCGCGCGCCCTGTTGAACTGTCGTCGGCAGTCTGTGTTGTATGTGCACCTCGAGCACCCGTATGCGGGTTATTTCAGTTTGATGCTCATTCTTATCCTACTTTTGTTTATCAAGTAAAGATGTGGATGGTAGAACGGGTGACAGACAGTTACACGAGTTCGACTGGGGAATAAAGTGCAAGTCTGTGAGCTATCCCTATTTCTCCTCCTGACAGAACGCGTTACAAAGCGTCGGACATCGAACAGGCACAGATAACCTCTGAAGATGTCTACTAGTCCATCAACAAGAACGATATTTACTTGAGTCTGACTATATAGACAGGAGGAGAAGCTTGCGCGCAATCTGGGGGACGCGGAGGCAAAATGACAAAATAATTAATCAGAATACTTAGCAAAAGTTTCTCCTGCTCCTAGCTCATGGACAGCTCCTACTCACACTCTCCGTCTCTGCAAGTTTTGGAAGGGAATGATTCAGATTTCTCTTGGCACAGCTACTAGAAGACAGACGGGTTGCTCATGTCACATCTACGTCGTCAAGCTCAGTTTGAGTCTGCGCAGTACGCTCAGCCATCAGGAAGTGAGAGTTTCTAATTGACTTCACTTTTCTCCGTTGAATCCAATGTCATGCTGTGTCCATTTATTTTACTGTCTATGCTCTGAAGCAGGCTGCGATGTAAAGTCATAGACAGTAAAATAAATGGACACAGCGACCCCATAGGCTTCAACGGAGAAAAGAAGCACTCACTTCCTGATGGCTGAGCGTACTGCGCAGACTCAAACTGAGCTTGACGACGTAGATGTGACATGAGCAACCCGTCTGTCTTCTAGTAGCTGTGCCATGAGAAATCTGAATCATTCCCTTCCAAATCTTGCAGAGACGGAGAGCGTGACGCGGGCACGATCGAAAAGTCGCAAAGTGTTTACTTATATTTGTGTGTGTGTGTGAGTGAGGCGCAGGCACGATCGAACAGTGGAAACATAAAAACATACTCCGTCATTTTGTTTATACAGTCATTCAAAAAGTGTTTAAGTTACTGTTAATTAAAATTAAGGAAAACAAATATATTACTCTGAAATGTAACAAATTAATTTTCAATTGACCTTTCGCCGAGCCCCGCCCCCCTTAGTTACTGTTGCTACGTCCGACAAACAAATGGTCAAACACGACCAGCGCGACAGATTGCATTGACTGGAAGTGGTATACCCGTGCGTGTCAGTGACCATTTTTGGAGCAATACCTCCGCGATATACTCCAGATCGAGGCAAAAGGGGTTACAGTATGCAGTGGAGGGATATATTCAAAATATAAAAATACGCAATGAAGGAGACACGACTACTATCTACGTCTCTGTCGAGGCTAATGCTTACCGGTGTTCATACACATCATTTGTGATATGACAAAGAACAAGAAAACAAGTGTTTAAAAGCATTGAAAGACACTCACTGTTGTGTTTTTGTGTGAAAGAAAAAACTCTCTGAAAATAAAAGTGCTGTCAGCAATAATTTTTTCTTATGTGTTTTTTCGCATAACACAGTATTACTAAAATTTTAAATGCTGCAAAACACATGGGAGTTATATTCTCGATGCTGTAGTTTATCTGATCAGTCACAGTATATCATTAATCAAGCTTAATTTGACTTTTCAACTAGGCAGGGTGAACTGAAAGCTTTTACAATCTTTTAGCTATAACTTATATCATTGACAAAAGTACGTGGTGCATTTTCTTCCAAAAATGATTTTCTTTCTCAAATTCATGCTTCAAGTTGACAACGCACAATAAACGAAATCACACAATAACTGTTTAACCAGACATAGCCTTAATTTGCATCTAAATAACTTTCATTGCTTGTCTTTCATAATGCACTTACCATAATATTTATTAGGGGGACAACAGGGGCCCGTTCTTCGTACGTCGCTAACTCAGTTAGCTGGATTTGATTGTTGGGGATTTGGCATGATCTTGGATTGTTTGGTTCTTCGACGCTCATCCTAGACTTGCTGTCATAGCAACAGGTGCGCAATCTTAAACCTGCTCGGGAGCAGGCTTATTTCATGTTAACAGGATTAGACTGCGGCTTCATAAGCGGAGCTGATACGGGAAGTCCAGCGCAGCGCGATAGTGCACTCTCCGAGATATATATTTTTTCTCGGGACTCGTGAGATTGTCGTTTACATTATTAATTTGTTGGAAACGCACATTTATTTTCGACTTGTCGGAGTCGGGCTTTAACTAGGCTACAGCACAAACTGTTTGCATTGCCCTAAGATTATTTGCGAGTGGCTCTTTCCTTTACACTATTGGAGATGCGGAGAACTTGATGTAAAGTGCTGTCTGTCGTGTCATTCGGAGTTTACCTGGCGCTTTTAGGTTTAAGAAACAGTTTTAGTTTTTTTTTTTTTTTTGTGGAATTTCCAAGCCACTTAAGACCCAATGTTGTAAAGCATTTTTTTTAAAGCATTTTTTTTTTTTTTAGGCTATCATAATTTTTTATGAAGATCATGCAATCATGACCATGGTCCATGCCGATTACAGTATGTCACTCAGGCTTCACTAACGTGATTGGTAGACTATAGGCTATAGACTGCCATCAAGGCCTCAATAAGGGGATTATGTGAACAGAAAGAGGGTTCACAATGTAAATGTGCAGCCCAGTTACTATTGTGATTCTTAATATTCCAGATTAGTAATATTATATAAAAAAAAAGAAAGAAGGCAGTTGACTAAAATCTTCCATATCACAAATGTGAAAGCAAAATGGCCAGGGTCTGTGCATGACTTAAGCATTTTCAGAGATTCACAAAATGCACATTATTTGAAAGTGGTAAGAAAAATTACACAATTAAATATCAAGCTCATTACATACACTTATGCTGATCCTAACAGAACTGCATTTTGTCATAGGTGATTATGACATGTTCCTGCCTGCAGACAGGTGTTTTATGACCCCATTGACCCAAACCAGTTACAATGCAGCTCTTGCCAGGACAAGGGCACACAATGAAATGAACTTTGGCTAACTAAAGGGAAGATGTCAGTGTCTGAAAAGTCTGAGGGTTGCACACCTGACAGGGCCTGTGACATTGTTGCATGTGCCATATTACACAACATTGCCAAAAAAACACACTTTTCATTAAATGTTTAATAAAATACAAATATGCTTAGTTCCTTGAGTTTTATTTCAGTTGTTCTTTGTAAAGAAAAGCCAGTGGTCAAGTGCCTGCAACAAGTGATATTAGACACATGCCTCATGCAACAAATAAAAAGGAAAAGTTGGCTATACACTGCCCACCTGTAGGCCTATGTTTCCTCTGTCTGTGCAGACTCTTCTGTAGGCCTTTCTGTAGATGTGGAATCCTGCAACTTATATTGCAGCCATAAAGCATACAAGTATATATTAAGTAAAGTTATTTATGCGCTTGCAGGTAGGCTAGTTCCTCCATATGACAGTTATCTGAGAGGGTTTATTCACTGTCCAGTGCAATGGAAACAAATGGACATTATAAAGTCTTATACTTTATTTATTTTGGAAAGTTAGAAAATGTCCACTTACTGCACATATTTCAGCCACCACTTTCTTGGGAACAGATACAAGTGTTAATATTTTTACATTAACATAACATAAGTTTATCAGTTTTCACTTTCACAAGTCAAAGCAATTCATCATTCAAGATTTAACAGTTGAAATGACTATACAGCCTTAATTTAATGCAGCAAAAATTATTTTACAGTGTAGGCTACTAAGATCATTTCTTTTCTCAGCCTTTTTCTTGGTTGCTTTTATAATCTGACAACCATTTATTTAACAGTGCCTTTTATAAAAGAGACTATATAACAAAAAATACCATTATGTAGAATATTTTTGTACCTTTTATTTGTTCCCATGTTCTAGTGTGGTGACTCTGACATTACAATGAACAAAGTAATTATGCAATTATTAAAATACAAAAATATAGGCTAATAAGTGATAAAAACATCTAACATGGCCACTTCTAACGGATTTAAATTGTCTGCTACTTTTTGCCAGCCCTCTCTCCTGGCTTTTGCAGACTTTGAGGTGTTCCCTGGCGTTTTAATTAAACATTAAAATTCCGAATAAACTTTGACTATTAGTTCTTGCTCTGCTAAGGAGAAAAACTGAGCGCGCTCTTTGGCCACGCCCACGCTGAGCAGCCAATAGCAGCGTTGATGATCAATGTTTCTACTATCGATACATATCCCCTTTTAACCAGCGCATGAACGCGCAATTATCTCAGATGACTCAAACCAGCTATACTAATCATATCCGGCAAGTGTGTTCGAAGAACCGAGTTAGCCAGATCATGATTAGCACAATGATATCATCTTGGATGTCTCATTTGATCTCGGATGTTTTAAGCAACGTACGAAGAACAGGCCCCAGATCACAAAACTCGCGGTTGAGACCATAATATTTATTAGTGGGGCAACGGACCATAAAACTCGCGGTTCAGACAATATTATGTTTTTTGAGTAACAGATAGGATAGTTTTTCAGATCAGAAAAACAAAACAAAAAAAACTTTAAGTAGCCATCGACACCACAGCCAGCAGACGTATTTATGCTTCGTAATGTTTGACACATTTAACTGGGAGTGGGGTCGTCCACACTGTTTTATCCATTGTAGGCATCGCTCACGTTGTGTTTTCGGCTTTGGGAATGGAAAGAACGACTCCTCCAGACAATCTCTCGGGGTATCTAGTGTCCGATTTACAAACGCCACGGGCGCACGCTTCACCATCTTGCTAATGTTTGTCGGACCTGCTCACATAGTAACGGTTGCTATGATGTGTGATTGGACAATGACCGTTTTGGGGGAGGGGCCGGCGAAAGGTCAATTCATTCAGGCACAATTACCAAACATGTCTCAAGATATTTTTGTCTTTTTATTAATTTAATTCATAAACTAATTATATAAAACTATTGTCAGTGCACTACAAATAAACTGGTTCTATGCCTTACTTTATTAATAAAACTTATTTAAAAAATACAAGGCTTAAGTAATTTATTTTCCTTTGGTGGTACAGCCTGAAACATGCACAAGCCTTCTGCATTTTTGTTTTGCTTTTCCCTCCATTGTACCGAACTCGTACCGAACCGTGATGTCTGAACCGAGGTATAAACCGAACCGTGACTTCTGTGTACAGTTCCACACCTAGTATTTTATATTCAGTGAGGAAAATAAGTATTTGGACACCCTGCTATTTTGCAAGTTCTCCCACTTGGAAATCATGGAGGGGTCTGAAATTGTCATCGTAGGTGCATGTCCACTGTGAGAGACATAATCTAAAAAAAAAATTCCAGAAATCACAATATGTTTTTTTAACAATTTATTTGTATGATACAGCTGCAAATAAGTATTTGAACACCCGTCTATCAGCTAGAATTCTTACCCTCAAAGACCTGTTAGTCTGCCTTTAAAATGTCCACCTCCACTCCATTTATTATCCTAAATTAGATGCACCTGTTTGAGGTCGTTAGCTGCATAAAGACACCTGTCCACCCCATACAATCAGTAAGAATCCAACTACTAACATGGCCAAGACCAAAGAGCTGTCCAAAGACACTAGAGACAAAATTGTACACCTCCACAAGGCTGGAAAGGGCTATGGGGAAATTGCCAAGCAGCTTGGTGAAAAAAGGTCCACTGTTGGAGCAATCATTAGAAAATGGAAGAAGCTAAACATGACTGTCAATCTCCCTCGGACTGGGGCTCCATGCAAGATCTCACCTCGTGGGGTCTCAATGATCCTAAGAAAGGTGAGAAATCAGCCCAGAACTACATGGTAGGAGCTGGTCAATGACCTGAAAAGAGCTGGGACCACCGTTTCCAAGGTTACTGTTGGTAATACACTAAGACGTCATGGTTTGAAATCATGCATGGCACGGAAGGTTCCCCTGCTTAAACGAGCACATGTCAAGGCCCGTCTTAAAGTTGGCAATGACCATTTGGATGATCCAGAGGAGTCATGGGAGAAAGTCATGTGGTCAGATGAGAGCAAAATAAAACTTTTTGGTCATAATTCCACTAAACAAGTTTGGAGGAAGAAGAATGATAAGTACCATCCCAAGAACACCATCCCTACTGTGAAGCATGGGGGTGGTAGCATCATGCTTTGGGGGTGTTTTTTCTGCACATGGGATAGGGTGACTGCACTGTATTAAGGAGAGGATGACCGGGGCCATGTATTGCGAGATTTTGGGGAACAACCTCCTTCCCTCAGTTAGAGCATTGAAGATGGGTCGAGGCTGGGTCTTCCAACATGACAATGACCCGAAGCACACAGCCAGGATAACCAAGGAGTGGCTCTGTAAGAAGCATATCAAGGTTCTGGCGTGGCCTAGCCAGTCTCCAGACCTAAACCCAATAGAGAATCTTTGGAGGGAGCTCAAACTCCGTGTTTCTCAGCGACAGCCCAGAAACTTGACTGATCTAGAGAAG
This sequence comes from Scardinius erythrophthalmus, assembly GCF_964197995.2. NCBI lineage: Eukaryota > Metazoa > Chordata > Actinopteri > Cypriniformes > Leuciscidae > Scardinius > Scardinius erythrophthalmus. The sequence goes on from NC_138221.1 coordinate 16,020,045, forward strand.
ATCTGTGTGGAGGAGTGGGCCAAAATCCCTCCTGCAGTGTGTGCAAACCTGGTGAAAAACTACAGGAAACGTTTGACCTCTGTAATGGCAAACAAAGGCTACTGTACCAAATATTAACATTGATTTTCTCAGGTGTTCAAATACAGCTGTATCATACAAATAAATAGTTAAAAAATCACACATTGTGATTTCTGGATTTTTTTTTTTTTAGGTTATTTCTCTCACAGTGGACATGCACCTACGATGACAATTTCAGACCCCTCCATGATTTCTAAGTGGGAGAACTTGCAAAATAGCAGGGTGTTCAAATACTTATCTTTTTAAGACTACTCAGGACCTCACACGATTGTAACTTAAACAAAACACGTGTTAACACAAGGCATGGTACTGTGGTGATTACAATAAATGAGAAAATGAAACACTGTTTATGAAATAAATATACTTTTAACAATTGTATGTGTTTTAAATATGTAAAATAGAGTTAGGCATCAAACCCCTTTGTCAACAGTGAATGTGTGTGCTAAATCTCATTTCCGAAACATTGATCCTCATTACCGAAATGGCATTTTCATTACCGCAACATGTAACTTTTTTACAAATTGAGTAATAATTAGATACTCATATTTTGTTTTAAAATACATATTATACAACACTACTTATTTAAGGTCTTCTACATAACAAATGTGTATGTTATCTTTTAGTGAAACAATTAAATAAAAGAAACTGTAAATCATCACGTGTTTCGGTAATGAGAGAAAATAAGGAAATTACAAAAAATAATAAATATAAAAAAGTAATTTCTCCAGAGTTTTACATAGGTTTGAGCACGAGTAATAAGAGTCTACTTTAACATTAGCCAAAAATACACATTTTTAACCATATATTTAATGTAATGTCATGTTACGGTAATGATAATTTTTTTATGGACTTCATCTAAAAAATGTAAATAATTATATAGGATTTTTTTTTTAAATCTTCTAAAAATAATGGTTATAGTAAGTTCAGACCTTAATCTTATATGTGCAATAAGAAAATTGGCTTCAAGGTCATTTTAAAAATTCTGATGCTATGTGGTCGCATCAAGACGAGGATGAGATTTCAGGCTACGCAGTTGGGTGATTCTCACGAAATCCAGGTTTAGAAGGTGTCCAGAGACTCTGCACGGAGCTCGGGGTTGCTAGGCGACTGCGCTATGTACATCGTCTGTCGTCACCATTTCTCATCGCGCTGCCCTTTGTCGGTAGCCATTCCTTCCATCTAGTCGAACAGATCGGATATCTGTAATTCTATGCTGCCGTCTACTCACCGTGGTATACATCTTACCTCACTAATAACGGTTTCCTGTGATCTGTCTCTGACTAATCCATATACACGCAATAATTGCGCGCTCGATCCTGCAGTTGCGCTGTTTAACTGTCGGTCTCTCACTGATAAGGCTACTGTTCTTTGCTCACTACTAACTGAGAAAAAACTTTGACTTTTTGCTCCTCACTGAAACATGGCAAACTCCTAATGACTATTTCCACCTTAATCTACTCACTCCCTCTGGATACAGCTACCTGGCCAAACCTCGTCTGACATCAAGGGGTGGTGGCCTGGCTGCTGTTTATCGCAACAGCATTTCTGTCAAAACTATTGACTTTCATGTGACTTCAACCTTTGAATATTTAGTTCTCAAAGTTTCTGGCACATCTCCAATGCTCTTGATTCTCCTGTATCGTCCACCTAAATCTATGTCAAACTTTTTCAGTGAACTACATGAACTGTTAACCCTTTCATCTGTCTTATCTCAATGTGTTATATTACTTGGTGACTTCAATATACACGTTGATACCGATTGTGCTGAATTACGAGAACTCTTGTCAGTATTTGAATGTTTCAATCTTGTACAACATGTCGATTTTGCTACACACTCAAAAGGTCACACACTTGATCTCGTTTGCACTACTGGTTTACATAATGTTTCCGTGCTTGGTTCTCAGATTGGACTGTCTGATCACCACCTCGTTGAACTAAAATGTGAAATGCCTCTTCCCCGCCTCAGGGTGAAATCCACTATAACATACCGTGACCTAAATTCTGTTGATCCTATACTGTTTTCTGAATCTGTACAAACTCATCTCTCTGACATCACTGAACACACAAGCTCACTTGATATCCTTACCAATTATAATGCCTGTATTTCCACTGCCCTCAATATCCACGCCCCTCTTAAAAGTAGATTTGTGCCTTCTACGCACACATCTCCCTGGTTTACCCCAGCACTTCGCAATCTAAAAACAGCTGGTCGTCGTCTTGAACGCCTGTACAGGAAAACTGGTTTAACTGTTCACCTTACTGTTTACAATGACCATATTCAGTTCTACAAATCTGCTAGAAATACTGCACGCTCTAGTTACTACTCTACCATCATTAACAATGCATCCTCTCGACCAAAAACACTGTTTTCTATAGTCAACAAACTCACCAACCCTCCTGCACCCGCTATGAGTAACTCCGCAGACCTCTGTGAGTCATTTCTGCACTTCTTTCAAAGTAAGACTCTTCCAATCCACTACCTCTACTATTGTTACACATGTCTTCCCCACCTCTTCTACACTTGGTACTCTCACTGCTTTTGCCCCTCCAACCCCTGCTTATATCTCTGAGCTAATTAACAAAGCAAACTCATCTTCCTGTCATCTTGATCCTGCTCCTACTACTCTACTCAAAAAATGTGCACCTGTTATTTCACCATCGATTTCACTTCTCATCACTCAACTTCTAAGCACTGGTGTTGTTCCTCTGGAACTTAAAACAGCTGCCGTCACTCCTGTCCTAAAGAAACCTGGCCTCGACCCCTCTGACATGGCCAACTACCGACCTACTTCTAATTTACCATTTCTTTCAAAACTGCTTGAGAAAGTGGTCGCTGCTCAACTTCAAACTCACTTGTCATCCAATAACCTTTATGAATGTTTTCAATCTGGTTTTCGCACCCTTCACAGCACTGAGACTGCACTTCTTAGGGTTGTTAATGATCCCCTTGTGGCCACTGACTCCGGCTCCACAAGTATTCTAATTCTCCTAGACATTCCCTCTGCATTTGATACAATCTCTCATAGTATTCTCATTTCACGACTCTCTGCTCTTGGTATTTCTGGAACTGCCCTATCCTGGTTCACCTCCTACCTGTCTGATCGCCAGCATTACATCTCCATCCGCCAATCAAAGTCCACCTTTGTCTCTGTCCCGCACGGTGTTCCTCAGGGTTCTGTTCTTGGACCTCTTCTCTTCATTATCTACATGCTTCCACTAGGTGATATCATCCGTCATCATGGCTTCAAATTCCACTGTTATGCAGACGATACCCAACTATATAAAAAATATATGAAATAAAAAAAAACAGCCGAAAACGTAGGGTAAGTGTACCCATTAAGCCCACCAAAATCTAAATCTAGGTTTTTTTCATAGATATTGACATAGTTTATAAGAAAAATAATTTGTTAAAATGCAAGATCAATCTCTCATTTGAAAATTTATTAATTAGTTGATGTACATTTTAGAATATAAAATTAAGAAAATTTAGGAATAAAGTCAGAAGTCTGGCATGGGCTTAATTGGTACTTTGGCACCATTTAAGCCCGCATGTGTTCCAAATAAGCCCACATCATCTTTGATTCACAAAATATATATTTTTTTATTGATTTTAAAGAAGTAAAACATCAATATATTTATTCAGTGACAGGGAAGAATAAAAAAAAATCCTTTTGCTAATGTTTGATTAAAGCCCCGGGTGGGATGGGTAGGTGTTAGTGGCCGGTGGTCTGGAGCTTTAAGTTGGCTTGACTGGAGTTGTAGCTGGAAGTTAGGCCGGGTGTATCTCGGGAGCCAAGCCGAGTTGGGGCTCCAAATTCTGGGCTTAGGAGGGGCTCCTAGTGGGCCCCCCACACCGGGAGTCTGGAGCCTTAAGCCGGCTTAGCTCCCAAGTTATGCCTGGTCAAAGGTGGAAGTTTAACCGGGTGTATCTCGGGAAGGAAGCCGAGTTGGGGCTCCAAACTCTGGGGTTTCTGGGGACTCTCAGGTCACACCGGGAGTATGCAGCCTTAGGTCGGCTTGATTCTGGAGTTATGCCCAATCAAAGTTCCACTGGAAGTGACCATACCTCGGGAAGAAAGCCGAGTTAGGGCTCAATACTCCCGGCATAGGCGGCCCACTGGGTGACCCCTCCATGCCCTTAGTCCAGAGCCCCATCTCGGCTTGGGCCGTTTTGCCGGTCAAAGCTGGACAGGAAGTGGTGGTATCCCGGAGCCGGACGGTCCCAGGGGCTCAAGACTGTGGGGAATACAGGGTCCCTCTGGGACCTCTCCATGCCCAGAATCTCAAGCCTTAACTCAGCTTGGCTCCCGAATTATGCCCGGTTATACATACAGGACTTTAGGACAAACCGGGCTCTATCTCATTGGAATGAATGTGTGTAATTTGTGTGTAAGTAAGGTAAGGTTAAAAGGTTAGTAAGGTAAAAGCACACAAAGACATGTTATCTTTAAACACTTTCAAAAAATGTATCAAAGTTTGCAATTAGAGGGATTCCTCATTGAAATACATAAGGTGGGCTTAAATGGTACATAGTGAGTAATGGTGAAAAAAGACAATGTTTTCCTTTAAAAATGTAAGATATGTTTACAAATACATGCATGGAGCTTAAATATACTGTGGACTAGTATCATAGTAATTTTCATTGTGCCCACATTAAGAAATGTTACGTTTTTTTTCATTCAAAGTTAGCTTGTGTTGGCTCTAGTTTGCATGCGTTTTGTGGCGCTGTACCATTTAAGCCCATCTTAAAAAAAAGTTAATTTATAAAAATAATCTTCTCTACAAAACAATTTATGATGCATTTATTTGTAAATTAATGTAAAATGAATCACAAAACATTCATTGTATGCAGTTCACATGCTTAATTCTTTGGCAGTCTATCTTTCTGTAAGGCTAATGGTTTGACCTAGAGATTAGCTTTGAACACAAGCTAATAAAACTCATCTTTCCATTTAAAGGAAAATGATATAAAATGATAAAGTACTATTTGTTCATACACAAAAAACAATACATTTATCTCTTATTTGACATAATATCAATGTAGTTACCAAAGAAATGGCTGAAAATTGCTGAAATGTGTTGATTTCTGAAGGGTCCCGAAACACCAAAGTTTTGGGGTGACTTTGTGTGAGGTCCCCTGAGACAGCGTGCACATGGGTGGGGCTAACTCAACATTGCCAAATGTAATTGGTATGCAATTAAAAATGCCAGGGAAGTAACAAATCACTGGATTGGTTAAAATAATAAGCAGCATAAAATATTATTTTCTCTTTTTTTAATTTGACTTAGGAGTTGAAAGTGGGCTTAAAGGGTACATGGGCTTAATGGGTACACTTACCCTAAACCGAAAATGAATGTCACCCGCCCCTCCCATCCGTGCGCAAGCGCTTAGGTTTCACTCACGGTCGAGCTGTTATCACGCGTCTCGTCTGCCTATCAAAGATTAAGCATGTCAGAGGGCTGTCACTTATTGCACAATCGATCGGACCAACCAACACAAGTTTCGAAAACGAAAATAGGGAATCGATTTTAACGGCCTTCTCTCGGAGCGCGTCCAGCTCGTCACTATACGCTCGCAGCGAACGCGCGTCACACAGCAACTGCAGGTTCTGACACACACACACACACACACACACACACACACACACACACACACACACACACACACACACACACACACACACACACACACACAGCCTATTTCTGCATAATATAGTGCATAATATGTAGCCTTCAGTAATGTTTTTCATTGATGTTATGGCAGTCCACATTCCTAACTTGTGCGCGTCTCAAGCGCCCTCTTTACGTTCGCCCTAATGCCTGTTTAGTTGTCCGTGGATTTGCCTATATTTGGCATTGAAAACGGATCAACGCCAAATATAGGCAATTTACTAACGATTCAATGAACACTTTGCCTATGTCTCAAAAATCGAACAGGATTTTTTTTTTTCACAAAAGTGACAGCCCTATACGAGAGGACACCAAAGTTATAATATGTAACATTTGTTCTGCAAAAATCTCCAAAATTGTGGATTTTTTTTTGCACAACTTTTAAAAAACTATTTTATTTGATGGAACATAAAACTTGAAGAATAATATTATTTGGTATTATTATTTATATTTATTGTTAAAAATATTTTATGTTTTGTTATGTAACTGTTAATAAAAGTTTGATTATTATATTGTGATTTTTCATTTCAGATCCATTAAATTCAAGCAATAATATATAAGTTTTTAAAAGAAGCCATTTTCGGCTTCAGTTTCGGTTTTCGGCCAAGTGCATCCTAAATTTTCGGTTTCGGCCCAGAATTTTCATTTCAGTGCATCACTACCCCAAACTATATCTCTGACCTCCTCCATACATACACACCTGTCCGCACACTTAGATCATCTGATACCGGTCTGTTGAAAATCCCACGACACAAACTATCATCATTTGGTGGAAGGGCTTTTTGCACCGCTGCGCCAACTCTTTGGAATTCAATTCCACAACAAATCCTTGTTTCCCTGACCCCTGAATGTTCTGATTTTATATGTACAATACCTCTACTATGTTATCTTTCACAGTTTATATGTATCCTCTCTATGTCATGTTTCTATGTTATGTGCATTTGTAATTATTGTAAAGCGACCTTGAGTCCTCAGAAAGGCGCTATATAAAATAAACATTATTATTATTATTATTATTATTATTATTATTATTATTATTATAAATATTTTTTATTTTTTATAAAGAATGATTATATATATATACACAAACATATACCAGGGCACTACATATAAGGCACTTGAAGACCCGTAAAAGCATGTGGAGGTCCTCTTTACCTGCACACTAGACCAGTGGTTCTCAACCCTGCCCCTGAATGACCCCCAACACTGCACATTTTATTTGTCTCCCTAATCAAACACACCTGATTCAACTCATCAGCTCATTAACCCATGTGATAATGAGCTAATGAGTTGAATCAGGTGTGTTTGATAAGGGAGACAAAGAAAACGTGCAGTGTTGGGGGTCCTTCAGGGGCAGGGTTGAGAACCACTGCACTAGACAATGCCATGTTTTGGTTTCAATATTTTTTTTAAATAAATATGCATAATAAAATGAAATATACACTACCTTTCAGAAGTTCAGATTGATAAGATTTTTAAAAGAAGTCTCTTCTGCTCAAAGCTGCATTGATTTGATAAAAAAAAGAATATTCTGAAATATTGTCTATTTTCTATGTGAATTTATAGTAAAATGTAATTTATTTCTGTGATCAAAGCTGAATTTTCAGCATCATTACTCCAGTCTTCAGTGTAACATGATCCTTCAGAAATCATTCTAATATGATGATTTGATGATCAACAAATATTTATGATTATTATCAATGTTGGAAACAGTTTATATTTGTGTGGAAACCGTCATACATTTTATTTTTCAGGATTTTTTGATGAATAGAATGTTCAAAAGAACAGCATTTATTTGAAATGGAATCTTTTGTTACATTATAAATGTCTTTTCCATCCTTCAGATGAGAGGTTAAAGGTCCCGTATTATGCCCCTTTTCACAAGATGTTAAATAAGTCTCTGATGTCCCCAGAGTGTGTATGTGAAGTTTCAGCTCAAAATACCCAACAGATCATTTTTTACAGCATGTTTAAATTGTCGTTTTTTGGGGCTCAGAAAAACGCGCTGTTTTAGTGTGTGCCCTTTAAATGCAAATGAGCTGCTGCTGGACGACCCAAGGGGCGGAGCTTCATGAGCTTGCGCTCAGTCTGTCAGGACAATTTCATCTCACGGAATGATGATAATATCAGAAACTCTCAGTAACAGTGTTCATTTCGAGTCAGACAATAATGCCTACAGAGTCAGAGTGCTGTATAGAGATGGAACAGGTATAGTTTAGTAGTTTAATTACGGTTATTATAACGTATTTGTCATCTGCTTGTATGTATCCATTATTTATTAATAGCCTACAAGTCTGCTGTCTGAATGATGATCAAACATGTACTGATGAGTTTAATAAAGTTTATTGTACATCACACAAAAGATGAAGCGTCAGTTTTACTTCAGAAAATCACCGTAAGAGCTGAGTAAACATAGTAAGTTATAAGAAGTGCACAAGTACATACACGAATTTTGGGGAAGTTGAGGAAGCATTCCTGTGGGTGGAGGTTAGTCAAAAAACGTTTCTAGTGACGTCATTAAAGAAGGAAGTAGAGGGATGTAGTCCAAACGGGCCGTTCACTGTAGTCAACTTCTGTTAAATAAAATTTCTTGCTTGGTATTGAACTTTGAGCTTTATAATTTTACAGATATTATTTATGCTCTAACAGCAACATTACACACTAACTTAAGTTTGAAACATGGGATCACGAAGAACGGGACCTTTAAACTGAGGTCCTGACTCTCTGTGGTCATTAAAAATCCCATGGCCAAATTTGCCCCTTGGCCTCTGTCCATCATGGCCTCCTAATCATCCCCATATACTTATTGGCTTCATCACTGTCTCCTCTCCACCAGTAAGCTGGTGTGTGGTGGGCGTTCTGGCGCAATATGGCTGCCGGCACATTATCCAGGTGGATGCTGCACATTGGTGGTGGTTGAGGAGTTTCCCCCTTTCCATATGTGAAGCACTTTGAGGAGAGGACCCAGAAAAGCACTATATAAATGTAACAAATTATTATTATTTTAATATCAATTTAATGCAATAAAAGTATTAATTTCTAGTGCCGAGTTCAGTTACCTATGATCACGCGCGTGAACTCGACAATCAACTACTGTGGTCTTCGACCGAAAACTATAAGTATATACAGGTATGTGCGCTGGCTGAATTAACATCACTTTTATTCATATCTTTCACATCTACTGCAGTCAGATTCACCCGTGTTCAGTCTGAAGGAATCATCTAACATGGCTGTGCACTTGTAATGACACATCAAGGATGTTAAGAGGCTAAAAGCAGGTTTAAAACTTGCCCCATTGAAGTCAACAGGGTGCAAATTTTAAAAAGAGGATAACACGGTGTAGGCAACACCGATTTTTGTCGTTGTTCTCTGTATTAACAGCACTCCAAATTTACAAAAAAATGAGCTCAATGTTAAAATTGACTGGAGTTCTCCTTTAATGCTTCAACGATTGTCCCCATTTGTAAAACTAAACGTTTCAAAGTGTAGGCAAACTTATACTTGGCAAACCAACGTTTTTATTTCACATTTTTAAATCAGCACTATAACCAGTAGACTGAAGATTTAAAACTACATTTGTAAAAGATTTATGTGTTATATTTAAGAGTAAAGAGAAAGGAATATGCTGGAATATTCGCTGGAATATATGTATGTATTTTCAGAAAAGTAAACAAAACAACGAATACATCATTGCAATTACCAAGTCCATCTCATCTGGCATGTTATTAGAATTACTGATAATGTTTTAGAACTCATCTCTGTTTATATGACACATTAGTTACAGTTTCTGTTTTCATAGACGTTAAAGGTAGGGTAGGTTATCCTGTTCAGAAACACTTTTTTTTATACTGGGTGAAATGGTTCTTCCATCCTGATAGTAGTCAATACATTATGTGTTTAGAAAAAGGAATGAAAAAAAATCAGACCTCTGTAGCAGCTGCAGGACAGTAAAAACTCTGACCAATCACTGCCATTCGGTGCGAATGTAAAGAACCAATCAGATGCCTTCATGTCTCGTGCCCGAGCCCCACTGCGCGCGCTGCCCTGCGTGCACTCATCACATGTCACCGTTCCCGGAAATATTCAGCTCAAAGCACCTGCATATGCAGTCAGCGAAGGCAAACAAGGCAAAAACTACTTCCGCGGACCCTGCCCGCACTCTTGAACGACCTCCTCTGCTTCGCCCTCAACCCCCGGACCTGTCCTCGAACCGACGATGCGGTACTTGTCTCCGGACTCGGAGTGTACGTTAGTCTTCATTAGAGTCAACAATGTTTTCATCATGGAAACTTACATGCAAAACACCGTATATGTTATGAATCTTACACGAAATCCACCTTCATTACAGTGTAACTGATGGTAATGGAAAAACGTGTATCAATCAGAGCATGTGAGCGGAGTGGAGCGGGAGCGAGCGGGGAGCGTGAGCGGGCGGATCTTGGACAGAGCGCAGAGCGGCAATTTCAAAAGGACGGAGCGTCGCATTTCTCGCTCCGCTCCGCTCACACCACGAGTCTGAAGCATGCTCAGTCAAGCCTGACCCTGAATCCATTTGTCTTGCACAGTCATCAACAGTAGACTATTTTCAGGCAAAACTCGGCTCAATAATGGAGTTCAAAAAGTAAAATGAGAATTCAGACAGGTGTAGCCTATCAATATAAGTCGCTCCGGAGTAGCCTATAAGGCGCATCAGTCAAAAAATGCGCCATGAAGAAGAAAAAACATAGGCCTAGCCTCGCACTGGACTATAAGTCACATTTATTTAGAAATTTATAAAAAAAATAAAAAAAAATGTTATGGACGGGACAGTTCTCCGTTACGGACGTGAGCGCTCTGAAAGCGGCACTAAGACTGCTTTAAAACTTTCACTCAGACCTCAAACAGAAAGCACAAAGCCTGTCTTTAAATTTAATTTCGTTTTGTATTAATTGTATCTTAATTTTAATCAAGGTTTCATCAACCAATTGTCTGGATTTAATAAGAAGTAAATATATTAGAAAATAGATAACCACGATACGAAGGCGCCGGCGTGAACCTGGAGTTTGTCTCATGAATGAACCGAAACTCAGCGTATAGCCTACTTGCCTCACACACCTGAGACATATATATATATATATAAAGCTTGAAATGTCTACTTTTAAACAGAACAATTCAAAACGAAAGAAAACAGACTACTCTCCCGTATGAAATGTGCATTTCTCTCAGGCGCGTTCACTACTGCGAAGATCACGAGTCAGCATCTTTCCAGCCGACAGACATAAAAAAAAATTAAAATGTCTTCTGCTATATTTTACATATTCATAATCATTTTGCCGGTTCGTTGTGACAGCTTTTAGGTGCCCACTCCGCTCCACTCCGCTCACATGCTCTGGTATCAATGCAACCTGTTTTTAGTTTTGCCTTATAAATATAGCTCGTTACCGAATGAAACTTTACCAGTATCGATATGCTAGCTTGATAGTGAGTGAGTACTAAAAGAAATCTTATTTGTTTATATTCATAGTGATAAAGTTAGGTATTTTATTACATGTGATTCTGACATGATGTCACTGTATGTACTGCGCTCCTTCCTCTCCACTCGTCTCAGGTAATAAATGCGTCTTGTTCCAGCCTGAGCATTTGGCGTCGCGCGTTCATGTGTTTTGGGGGCGTGGCTTTGGAAGGAGCTCAGAAGGGAGGGGGTGGAGTGAATGGAAATAATGAGCTGTGTTTATTGCAGATTAAAAGGTCTACAGTCACTCGATTTTTATATTTTCTTTTTCAGAGTACTTACATTTTAATTATGTATTGGTATATAAAGACAGTTTAAACAAATTTGGAATGTTTTTTTTTTAGAAAAAGGATTACCTACCCTACCTTTAAATGTAGGTTTTAAATCCTTCATGTTAATCTTCTATGAACAATGTAGATTAATGTAGAATAAACAAATGTGTATTTTAGTCAGAATTATTGCTCATCATCAACTAGAGGTCCTGGAGCTCGTTCTGTAAAGTTGAACAGAGACTCACTCGCTCTCGGGACAAGCATTTAAAGGGACACTTCACCCATTTGCATTAAGCTTTGCATTGTTAGAAACCCTCTCATACTATTGAATGGTCGTGCAACACTCTCTCATTTTCCCCTGAGACGGGAGAAATCCGTTATTTACCTCTTACACTTCCTCCTACAATGACGCAAAAATCGTCATTTTGCGTCATTGTAGGAGGAAGTGTAAGAGGGGGGGATTTCTGTTGAGACTACAAGCACTCGTTCCTCATCTTTCCCAGGGGGCGGGACCCGCTCACGCTACAGACCTATTACAGATCAGTGGGTGGGACTTTACTCTCTGAAACTGAAAGCAATATCCTCCATCTTGTTTGAAGCTAAGCTAACAGGCGCTGTGGAGACAGATGTAAAGTTATGACAATAGCGGAGGAGAGTGCTCAATATGATATAGACTAGAAGAAGAGGATTTCGGAAGTCTGATGCTTGAATCAGGTGTTTGTGGCTACCTTTACAAGCCGCATTATAGCGAAGAGCCGCAGAGGCAGAAGACCTGCCTGCCGCGGACGAGGAGCCCGGACTGGCTCGGGTTAGGGCGGACTGGTGGCGCCGGTGATCTCACTATGCAACTACGAACCGCTACGAACACAGAGATAGAGTCCATCTGCGGCAAAGAATTTCAACGATGACAATTTCTCCTGGACGAAATCTCTGAATCAGACGAGGACACGGACGTTTGTGTTGTGAACTAGTTTCCTAGTTTCGCACCGCATATGTTCTGACTGAACATCCAGGTACCATGCAATAATTAACCTTTTCGAAAGAAATACAAACGAGGAGTAATGCACTAATGAGTTCGCCAACTAACTAGACATTTTGTGTGAATGTGAAATGAATTTCAAGCTCTGGTGGTAGCTAGACTTGTAGACGGAAGAGTGATTTCTCTTATAGGCAGATATGCGCTTTCTGGATTAGTGGGAGTGGCTTGCGGAGCTGTGCAATGTGGTGCATTGTGGGAGTTGTTGTCTTTCATACAAATGCGTCCTAAAGTTATTTTTTGTCTTTTCTCGGTCACGAAGGCACCAAATTCAAAATTTCTTTTACATTTCGACTACATATATGACCCACTTTAAATAAAAAACAATGTTCAAATGGGTGAAATGCCCCTTTAAGGAAAATGGAAATACACACACGGCTTTCTAACATTTACCGATAAGGATATACTTAAATATAAGAATGTGCCTCAAAAGTGCCTCAATCTCTGCATTTAATAAAACTACTAGTGAGTGTTTTATCACAGCTTGTAAATGTTTTAAATGAATGTGTGTATGTGTGTGTTTTGTAATGTATGATTTTATTTCTGTCAAGCTGTTGGTGAAAATAAGTTCTTCAGTGATTTTACCTGGTTAAATAAAGGTTAATAAGTTACACAAAGGGAACACCACATCAGAGCAAACAACACATGCATCTGAACGACGTGTTAAACTGTATGCTTAAGAGTTTATTTGAAGCGCTGAATATGAAGCATTTTCATGTTTAGGAAAACTTGGCTTGTTTCAGCACTAGGTGATTTATGTTAGTTTTGTTTGTTGTGTTTGTTGTGGCTTCGACAAAACCTGATAATCTTAAGTTACATGATCAAGGTCACTATATTTTTCAACATGTGATTAGCCTTAGTACTTAGTTCAGAGTCTAAAATATTGATTATTCCTCTCTCATCATGATTGTAAGAAATGAAACTTGTTTGTTTTTAGCAGAACTGCCAGAAAACATCTGGAAGGAGAGGACGGAGAGAACGCCAGTGATCCAGAACCTGCAGAATGAAACATCAAGATACTGAAGAACAAAGAGGTTGGTGTTTATTCTTGATTCCTCATTCATTCTTCATGATGAAGAACATGCTGATGCTCACCAGATTTACATTGTTTCATGACAAAACTAGTTATTTATAACACAAATAATCTTCATGACATTAAAATAGATCATAATCGTGCACAGCAGTTGTTGACCAGATTTGATGACCCTAAAGAAAAAGTTTATTCAAGTGTTCTATTAGTATACTTCTTTTAAACTAAAAATAAGAAAGTATACTTTCAGTCTACTTTTTATATACTTCTCAGAAATATACTTTATGTACTTCTCAGAAATATACTTCAAATTGCACTTAAGTATACTTGACTTATACTGACAGAAAAGTCTAAGTATATTTGGCCTATACTTGTTGATCGAGATATACTTAAAAGTATAATTAAGTATTCTAAGTATTCTTGGCTTGTACTTTTGTTTACTATTTTGATTGAGTAGCTTATTAAATACTTAAAAAAAATAATATTACATAATGTCTTATAAACTAACATGTTCAGCTTTATATAGTAACAAACTTTCGGGTGGAATAGCTTATAGAGTAAATAAAATTAATAAAAGCATGGAAAATAAGTTTATTCAAGTGTCTTTTCAACTAAAAAGAAGAAAGCATACTTTCAGTCTACATTTTATATACTTCTCAAAAATATACTTAATTACACTTAAGTGTACTTGACTTATACTGAGAGAAAAGTCCAAGTATATTTGCCCTATATTTGTACTCAATCTTTTGATCGAGATATACTTAAAATTTTAATTATTCAAAGTATACTTGGCTTGCAGTTGTGTTAACTCTTTTGATCGAGTAGCCTATTAAATATACTTTTTTTTACATTGTTTTTCATATACAGCCTTATGAAACTTTGTTTGAAAATATTGATTAAAATGTTGATATAAAACAGATATGTTTCTAATTCTGCATATCTGAATTTTTTCTGTAGGCTAGTTCACTGGTAGTGTACATATTTACTTTAATTAAACTTTTCCCCACCATTGACTGAATTTTCCAGCTATCCATGTTTTCACTGGTATACGGTAGGGGGCGCTATGGCAGTTCTAGTACAGAATCTCTAGATCAAAACACAGGAGAAGAAGAAGCTGAACCATGTGATAGAAGATTGCTCACTCAAATGTAAAATAATGTGATCATCAAACATTAAACAGCTTGTAAATCAAAACTGCTTAATGTTTCCAAATGAAATGAAGCGTAGGCCTAACCCATGAAGAGAAAACGACTGTGAAGCTTTGGGGGTGTTGGACTCGATCTACGCCATCTGTGTTTTGATCATCGTTCTGGATCTGATCAAGGCGTAGTCTTTGACAAAAATGTGATTTTCTCAACTATTTTCTCAACATTTTTAACAAAATGTTGCCTTTCTTTATGAAACTTACTGACATTCGAGTGTTGATAAAAAAGGATGCATGAAGCTAATAAAATGTTTTTAAAATTAAAGTAGAGTTAAAGGTATTTTTCAAGTATAAAAAATAACATTTGAACATAGTAGTATACTGTTAGTAGGCCTACTGCAACTGCAAAAATTGTATATAAATAGTAAACTATAAGTATAATGTTAAGTTCACTTAAAGAAAACGTGTAGAATAAAACTACTAAACTAGTAGTTTACTGAGAGTACACTAAAAGAGTAAAAATAATATAAATGGTAAACTATAAGTATGATGTTAAGTTCACTTAAAGAAAACTACTAGTTTAGTAGTTTTATACTACAAGTTTTCTTTAAGTGAACTTAACATCATGCTTATAGTTTACCATTTATATATTATTTTTACTCTTTTAGTGTACTCAGTAAACTATAAGCATGATGTTAAGTTCACTTAAAGAAAACTTGTAGTATAAAACTACTAAACTAGTAGTTTACTGAGAGTATACTTCAAAGTTGCTACAAGTATTAAAATAGTAAACTACTAGTATACTCATAAGTTCACTTGCAGTACAAATGAGAAACGTAATTATGAACTAGTTGTGCACTTAAAGTTTACTACCGTTACACTTATAGTACACTTAAACATATACTTTTATATACTTCAAGTGGGCCAATTTAGTCCCAAGCGGTATTAAAATAGTACACTTACAAGTTTACTACTAGTACATATTGACATTGCCTATACTTACTACATAAAGTATACTTAAAAATATACTTGAACATTACTCAAGTATACTTCATAAAATGAACTTGAAGTATACTTTTTTTTTTTCGTAAGGGGAGATTAAAATTACTATTGAACTCAGTGATCTTGACTTTGAGCTTCGCTTTTCATTTCATGTTTGTCTCTCATTTGAAATCTCACATGATTTAATGTTTCTTTTAGACCTGATGGACGCGAACGAGAAAGGAAACCAGAAGCCTAAAAAACTCTACAAATGTAAATGAAGTCTGAAGATTCTCATGAGGATCCACAGCGGAGAGAAACTTTACACGTGTGATCAATGCGGGAAAAGTTTCACTCGGGCCTTCGTTCTGAAATCACTTCTGCCTTCTCATTCAGAAGAAGAGCACCAGAAAAATTACACTGGAAAAACACTTTCATGTTCAGGAGCTGAAGAAGAGGCTGTAACACTTTCAACAGAGACATGAATCTGATATTAATTTTAACTCATTCATTGTTTTTCAGAGATCTGTCTCATTAGTTTTATTTTTTACTAATTTTTGTACGTCAAGTTATGATTGATTAAACTCATTATAATTTTATCAACAGCTTGTTGTTTTTGTCCAATTTTATTTTCTGCTGATTCTTCTTGCTTAAGGAAT